>NW_026606067.1:12470000-13782500 GCF_029834395.1 Sorex fumeus | reverse complement strand
ATATAAAGAAACATGAGAATAACAAATGGCACTGTAGCACTGCACTGTCCTCCTGTTGCTCATCCATTTGCTCGAGCAGGCACCAGTAATGTCTCCATTGTGAGACTTGCTGTTACTGTTTTTGGCATATTGAATACGTCACAGGGAACTTGCCAGGCTCTGCCATGCAGTTACAATACTCTCAGTAGCTTGCCATCTGAGAAGGGCGGAGGAATGGAACCCAGGTTGGCTGCATGCAAGGCAAATGCCCTACCTGCTGTGCTATTGCCAGTCATAAAAAAAAAAAAAAAAAACCAACCTTGAGGGTGGATCTGCAGAACTGAATTAGCAAGGGAGGAGAGCAGGAGGTGGGTGGAATGGGATCACAGTAACAAGTGGAATAGAGCACACACCGGTGGTGGGGGTAGTGTTACAATTGCATATGTAAGAGAGTCTATTCTCAAGAATCTTATAAATCACGGTATCTCATTTTTTTAAATGTTCATTTTCTGTTTCAGTAATAAATTTTACTAGAAAAGTATTTGGTGTGCTAAAGATACTTGAGATGAAAAGGAAAACTGCAAACATACTCAAATAACACTATCAATAGAGAGTTCATCCAAGACTAGTTTTATCTTTCCTTTGTGGGAACTTTAGCATTTTTGACTAAGGAGGGCTCCTGTTTCTGAACAAAAGTTTACAGTAATAGAGACTAATCATCCAATTCTTTGTAAAAATAAAAACTATACACAATAAAAGGTTGAAAACTAATTTTAAGTCTGTGAAAATGTTGTGGAAATATCTGTAGTACAGAGCAGAAGATAAAAATGGTAGGAGTCTAGAAAATAGTTTGGTTATATTTATTTGAAAACCAAGTAGTTAAAAAAAATTGTTAGCCCCAAGTCAGACTCATTTTAACTGCTCTCTAGAGCATGAAGTCCACTAAGCCAAAGTTTAAATTTACTTTTTGGAGGTGGGAGTTTTGTGCCACACCTGAAGGTCTCAGGACTCACTCCTGGGTGAATTCAGGAATTGCTCACGGCAGCACTTTGGGGACCAGAAGTGGAATATGGGTTGGTTGCATGCAGACCAAGTGCCTTAACTTCTGTCCTACCTCCTCTGTCTGCCAATTTATCAATGCAAGAGATGATAAAACAGAGCAGAAGGACAGAGGGAACCAGATTGAGAAACTGTGACACTTCTCGGTGTACAAATAAAAGGAAAAAACACTCGCTAAGGACAACTCAAATGCCAGTTTTTAAAACCGACTCTGGACATATACATTCCAAGTACTTAGGTTAGAAAGTGTACATGTTTTTGGTTCACAGGTTCCATTGAACTTCTGGAAGCAACTAATCAAGGTGTGTGAGGTGCCCTGGGGGATGAGTAGAGAGAGAACAGACAACAAGCAAACAACAACAAAATAACAATAGCTAACCGTCAGATAGTAGGACAGATGATTTGTAAGGGAGCCAAGAACATTAAATGGAGGAAGAAAAGTCTCCTAACTTAAATGTTTTAGGAAAGATATTTGGTCACCTGAAAAAGAATAATTTTGGACCATTACCTTTTACCACAAACAAAAGTTAAATTAAAAGAAAAAAAAGAGTGTTATACTTGAATCAATAAAATATATCAAAGAAAATATTCGATGTCTTCAGAAATGTCTTCAGTAACTCAACTTTGTTGGCAAGAGAAAAAGCTGAAATCTACAAATGGAATTACATCAAAGGAAAAAGACCCTGCAGTGTTAAAAAAACAAAACCAAAAAACTTGCAGAATTTCATTGATGGTAAAACAATCACTAACTCATCAAAAGCACTGTATGAATGGTACATACATCAGAGAAATTGCTAATACACAATATATACAATGTACACAATATTAAACAACCAAAAATGTTAGAAAAGGGGATAATTGCTTGCAAACACTTCTTAAAAGAAAACACAAAGATGGGAATGTATGTGAAAAAATTTCCATCATCTCATACCATAAGAAGGATATATTTTATATCATTATGACTATGTATATAACATGATAGATAGATAAGTAGATAGATAAATAGATTGATAGATACGGTCATTACAGATATATGAAACAAACCTGAAACAACCAGAGTTGGTGGGGAAGGGCAAAAGGGCGGTACTTATTTTACCATTGTTAGAAATGCAATTTAATAGTTGAGATCCTTTGCTAAATAAATTAAATGGTCAATTGTATAATTTAAGTACATTATATTGTTAACTATCACTGTATAACTGTCCTCCTATAGCTCATCAATTTGCTCGAGCAGGCACCAGTAACATCTCCATTGTGAGACTTGTTGTTACTGTTTTTGGCATATTGAATACGCCACGGGGAGCTAGCCAGACACTGCCATGCAGGTGGGATACTCTTGGTAGCTTGCCAGGCTTTCCAAGATAGACGGAGAAATAAAACCCAGTTCGGCCACGTGCAAGGCAAACACCCTATCCACTGTGCTCCATAAAAATTTTTGAAAGGAAAAAAAAGTCAACTTTTCCAATTCAAATAAAAAAAAATATCTAGCTAGATGTCTCCAACTTGACTTGAGAAAAACAAGTTGACTGCTCAACCTGCAGAAACAATTATTGTAAAACAGCCATTTAAGAAAATGGCAAAGAGAGTGTGATACATTAAATGTTGTTACAATAAGCAAAATAGCCTAACTCAAATCTTTCCACCTGAACAATGTAATTGGTTATTGAGGTGTTTGGACTGAGTTTGAAGCAGTCAATGAAGATGTTTCATGAGCACCAACTGGTCACAGTGAACACTCAGGAAGTGCTAACTCAGCAAAAGTTAATGTTCATCTTCACTATACCTCCATGGCCTGGATTTCATTGACATGAAGTACTGAGATATACTAGTGACTATTTCCTCTGTTTTTTAATAAGAGGACAAGGTGACATTTAAGGCTTATTTCTCGAACAACTAGCCCACAAAATTTATTTTTATTTTTATTAGTGAAACACCATGAGGTAGAGTTTTAGACTTGCAAATTTTTGGAGCCCATAAAATTTAGAATTATCATTCCATAAAAAGTTAGGTTCTTCAAAAACGTTAATTTCCCAAGATATACATATGTGAGACCCTTTATAATTTTGCAAAGGGATATTAACTAATTGACTTATGACTTCACAAATTCATGTAAGAATGATGTCATTTGGCCTCTTTGAATGTTCATGTCCATAAAAATAAAACAGGAAGTTTTAAAAAGAGAAATACTAGTCATTATTAGTTGTATGGATTTCTAAGAGATACCAGTCTTAAAGGCATAGACAAAATTAAATTTAGCCAATATATTCAGAATGTTTCACTCTGAATCTGTGACTTTTTGAAATACAAAATCTGCCTTCTCCCCTTTTTTACTAATGGAGCTCATCTTTAGTTTTGTTCCCAGATATCATATAAAATAAGTACAGTGGCATCTACTGAAGTTATGTTTTGTTTTGAATGTGTACTTTAAAACAAAGTCAGAGGCTTGGTCAAGAATCAAACTCCAAGGTATGGAGTTGCCTAATTGGCCTCATGTTATGAACAGATAGTGCCATCATTAACTGCGGTTTAGGAGAAACACACACACCTGAAACAATTGCAATATAATATGAGTTAGTCCATGCTCCAGATTATCACTTTATGTTAACTAGATTATCTTTTGATAATTACTTCATAAAACTAAGGATAATCCTCAATAGTTTCCATATTTGTATTCTCTCTTTCTTTTTCAGACTCTCAACAGACTAGAGTCATGTTGGCTTTATGAAACAAATGGCTGTCCATAGCTTCCTGTCATCTGGAAAAATTGAAATAGCATTTCTAACCTTTAAAGGTTAGAGAAATCTTGCCTTCAAGCATACGTCATCTTGATACTTGTCCAAGTGGATATTTCACTACCTTTCTCTATGATCTGTTGCCCACAATCCTCATTACTCCTCACTACATTTTCTATTACTCTCCTGCGTTCCAGTCATAGCAGCTCTGTCTCCCTTACACATTCCCGGCTTTGCTGCACCTCAGGGTTCTTGCTTGCTGTTCACTTGGCCTGTAATTCTTTTGCCCAGATACAAGTATGGCTTATAGTTACCTCAATAAGTTAAACTATTAGCTGACAATTTCATTTAAAATTGCAAGAACAGGTAAATGTGAGCACACACAAACAAAAACAACCATGTCCACGAGCGGCTCTCCAGCACAGCCACAGCCCCAGAAGCACAAGGACTTAATGCAGAACCCAGCAGCTTGGAGCAGAAAAGTGAACAGACTATGCGTTAATCCAGGCCATCATGTCTGCCCGGAGGGGAAAGGGTGTTGCCCCATTTGCCCTCTCTTCTCTGGAAAGAAGGATGGCGGCTGCATGGGAGACTTGTGGACAGCAGGCATGAGCCGGGGGTGTGGGGGCGACTAAAACCTCATGGGAAGGGGGGGGTGTTCCAGTCCGTCCTTCACGCCCTGCCGAGGTCACCAGTTGCCCCCACGAGCGGCTCTCCAGCATGGCCACAGCCCCAGAAGCACAAGGACTTAATGCAGAACCCAGCAGCTTGGAGCAGAAAAGTGAAAGGACTATGCGTTAATCCAGGCCATCATGTCTGCCCGGAGGGGAAAGGGTGTTGCTCCCTTCTGCCCTCCTCCCTCTGGAAAGAAAGATGGCAGCCACATGGGAGCCTTGTGGGCAGCAGGTATGAGCCCGGGATGTGGGGGCGACTAAAACCCCATGGGAAGGGGGGCGTTCCGGTCCGTCCTTCATGCCCTACCAAGGTCAGCAGTTGCCCCCCACGAGCGGCTCTCCAGCACGGCCACAGCCCCAGAAGCACAAGGACTTAATGCAGAACCCAGCAGCTTGGAGCAGAAAAGTGAAAGGACTATGCGTTAATCCAGGCCATCAAGTCTGCCAGAGGGGAAAGGGTGTTGCCCCATTCGCCCTCTCTTCTCTGGAAAGAAGGATGGCGGCCGCATGGGAGCCTTGTGGACAGCAGGTATGAGCCGGGGGTGTGGGGGCGACTAAAACATCATGGGAAGGGGGGCGTTTCGGTCCACCCTTCACGCCCTACCGAGGCCACCAGTTGCCCCCCGGGAGCGGCTCTCCAGCACGGCCACGACTCCAGAGCACAGAAACCAATTTCTTAACTATCTGACTTTCAGTAGAAATACTTCCAGGGTCAATAAGTAAAATAGCAGAAATCGAAAACCAACATTTAATTTTTGAACCCAGCTGTAGAAAGCAAATCACTTCACAATGCTTTTTCAGCATATCTGATTTGGGGGGGGGGGCAAACTCTAAATAATAGTGGTGAATCTTTTATTGAAACAATGAATCTAATAAAAGCAGATAGAGTGTTAACTAGAATTCATCTGCCTCACAGGGACTGGGAGGGGTAGGGGGTGGGGTTTTATTCGGGTTCTTCATGGTAAAAAATAAGTATTGGTAAAGGGAAATGTGTTTGATATTTGCATGACTGAGACCTAAACCTGAAAGCTTTGTAACCTTTCCCACAGTGATTCAATAAATAAATAAATTTAAAAAAAAAAACAACCATGTCATGGCAGTTTGTAACTTCTTTCAAAATATAAATCTTTAATTCATTGCAAATATCACCTTCTCAAATTGGCCCACTAATTTTTTCTCACGTCATTAAAAGAGACATACACCACACATACAAAATATACATATGTGTAATATAAATGCAATGTGCATAAACATACATTTGGTAGACTGAGGCAATTTAACTGCCATAGTGATAATGTTTATTGATGAAAAAAATGAAAGCTTATAGCTTTAATCAAAATTTGCTTTGAAGTTTTCCTAAATGGCATTTAAATATATAAATTTTGCTTTGGTTATAAATTTGTTTATATTTTAATTAGTATTTTAAGTGGTTTATTATTATTATTATTATTATTATTATTATTATAATACTGCTGTCTCGAGAGAGAAATTACTCTTTGAATTTTTTTGGTTCAAGGATATGCAGTGGTGGATTTCTCGATTTCCATTCAGGTAGGAACTGTACTTTAAAAATTATATTTCAGATATTTCCTGAAGGTCAGGAGAAACAAAGTAGTAATTAAGGTATTAGCAAACAAAGGACCTTATCTTAATTCCTGAATAGCATGAGCACCACCATGAATGATCCCTAAGCACAGAGCAAGGAATAAGCCCCGAGCACTGCTTAGTGTGGGACCAAACTGCAATTAAATGTCTCAACCTAAATGAATTTAAAAATCAACTCGCTTCTGGTGTATGCTTTGACCTTGGTAGGCCCACTTGATCATCTCAGTCTTACACAAAATAATTGTTTTTACTCAAGTCTACTTGTAGCTCTGATGTTTAATTAGTACAGCATTCTCCAGTCTCGCTCCTATTACGGAAGGGATCTGAATCTATTTTTTCTCTTTGGTGCTTTAGAGGTAGGCAATGAGTAGGGTATTTGCTTTGCATGAGTTCCACCCAGGTTTTCTTCTGAGTACCACACGTGGATTTCTGCGCCCCAAGAGATCCCTAAGTGCAGACCTATTCCTGTTGAATTCAGGAGACCATATGGGGTGATGGGATCAAAACTGGGCCAACTGCTTGCAAGGCAAGTGCTTTACCTGCTATATTATTTCTCTGACCCAGGTTTGATTTGGCTTTTAGTTTCAGCTGATATTCTGGGCACTTTGAGGCAAAAAAGCATGTAATATATATTTGCTAACCTTATCTTCTTTTAAATATCAATAATTCAATTTTTCTAGTTCTATATTAAAGTTTCATCTTCCTTGCAGAATTCCTTGAAAAGAGTAAATAATAAAACCAACAGCAGTTTATTTTGCACTAGACTTAATGTAGATAATGGTTTACTTTTTATTTTAGGAGAAAGTCTAATTTTTGAACTGATTATTTTCTTAATTCTAATTAATAATCTACATGATTCAAGTAGTAATGTGTTTAGAGTAGTAATACAACTAATTATTACATTTTATAATCAATATTTAATTAGTAGAATAAATTACAGAAGAATAGCTTGACATCTTAATAGCTGAGGTTTTGCAGAATAGGAATATTTATTTGTTTTTCTTATACACAAAATCACTTGTTGGAGCCTGAGTGATGGTACAGCTGTTAGGGTATAGCAGTTGCCTACCACACAGTTAACCAGGGTTTGATCCTGAGCAACCTGAGAAACTGCTATTATCCCCTGAGCATTGCCTGAAGTAATTCCTGAGTGTGGAGCCTTGAGTAATCCCTGAGCATCATCAGGTATGACCCAAAAAGCCAAAAAAAGAAAAGAAAAGAACTTGAATATGTTTACAGTTCTTAGTCATCATTAGTTTGTCTTGCAAAACATCATTGGTCAGCCTATCATAATCTAGCATTTTGAGCTGTATTATATATATATTTATTTCATTTTCACTTTTTCATATTGACAGTGAAGAGAAGTAAAATAAAGAGTCTTTTTCTGTTATATCCGGGAAAAGAAAGACAAGTAGCATGCGTCTTCAAGCTACGGATTGAATTGCTGTGTCTTGCTCTAGATTTGTGCATTACTGGTATCCTGACAGTCTCCACTGTTCTTCTGGTCTCCCTAGGGGAAAGAAAAGTGCGAATTCAAAAAGCCAAACCACAATCTAGGTAGAGCCACTGGCTGTGCTGTCTTCGGTGACCTTATTCAGAGATGACGAGTGCTTCTAATAGAGACAAATGTAGTTGTCAACCTTGGAGCTGGGCATGCGAGATGACAGAACAAGAGCACAGGTTTTTTTTTTTTTCATCCATACACAAAATAAATTGTCTTTAAAAATGGGCCTTGCTGGTAAATTCCTTAGTGCAAGAGGACAAACTAAAGTGGGCCAGCTGCAAGTGATTGACTTCAACTCAGAACATACTGCATATCCAATACATCATGGTACCACTATATAAAAATTTCTGGATATTTTGCCAATTTTCATTCAGATTTAACTTTGACAGGAAAAAGAAGCTCTCTCCCCCACTCACACACTCCAGTTTATTTAAACACCATGATTTAGTAAGTTATTCACGATAATTTGTTACAGGTATTTGATACTCCTGTCCCAACCCTACCACCACTATCACCTTTCCTCCTCTATTTTCTCTATTTTCCCAACAACCCCTCAAGTCTGCCCCCACAGCAGATCCCTGATACTTTATTTTATATTGCTTTTTATAATAAAGGGCTAAGGGAATGCTCAAAAATATTTCCATAAAAGAAAAATTGTGAAAATTGTTGCATCTCACCATGGGGACATTAAGGCCATGCCTGAGGGTTTTCTAAGCTCCTGTTGCAAGTTAAGCCTTCTGTGTTAATATTTCTGTTAGTCAAGATTGGTTGGCTTTTATGTCCCATCCAATCTGGTGTACTACTACTGGGATGTCAGTTTTAGAGTCTGGAGATGCCCTGTGGCTGCAAATGTGACTGTGTGCTCCAGAAAATCTAGAATATTTAACTGGGCAGAATATTTAATTTGGCAGAATTTAAATGGGTGTGAGAGCTAGGGCTTCCAGAAGTACACGGAGGTGGGGGAGATGACACTCATCCTGACTCTGAAAAGGCCTGGAGTTCTCAGTTAAAAAAAAACACTCTTGTATCTGAAGTTTTCAGCAGATTATAGGTTCTCTGTGGAGCTCAGTCCTGACTTTGGGGTAGCGGTGCTGTTGTTAGGGCTCCGGCAGGTAAGTGCTTGTCATTCCCCTCCTGAGATTGCCACTGCCTTGGACAATGTCCAAGAAGTGTTTGTAGCTAATTGATCTCATTTGGGATTTATTTATGAGTTTTTGAAAAGGTCAGTGGATGAGCTTACACGGAGTATGTGGTAGGATCTCTCTGTCTTCTCTTATCAATTAGAGATTGTTTTTCTTATTATGGACACTGGAGTGGTAGCACAGCGGTAGGGCGTTTGCCTTGCATACAGCCAACGTGGCCGACCTGAGTTCGATTCCTCCGCTCCTCTCGGAGAGCCCGGCAAGCTACCGAGAGTATCTCGCCCGCACGGCAGAGCCTGGCAAGCTCCCCGTGACGTATTCGATATGCTAAACACAGTAACAACAAAGTCTCCAATGGAGACGTTACTGGGCCTGCTCGAGCAAATCTATGAACAACGGGAGGGGGGACACTATTTTTATGTGTCTCATGGAGTTCAAAAACCTTCCACTTTTTAATATACATTCCATATTCTTATTTATAATTTGTGTTACTGAATTCCTTAATATTTCCTTAATATTTTATTGTAGTAAACCAAATTATTTTTCTCTAACAGCTGCTGTTCATGTTGGTTTTATATTTAAAGATATTTCAAATTTATGTGTTTTTTCTTGTTTTCCTGATAATTCATTGAATGGATTCATACTTTTCCATGAACTCAATACCTTTTTAAATTATTAGCACTGAGGAATTCACCGGAGCGTTATAGCCAGATTGTCTGAGTTTACAGCCTACCTTTCAAACATTGACTGAGTAATTTTGTATTTGTTGCTTGAATAATCTAACCTTCAGGTTCCTTACTTACAATTTTAGAGTTATAGCACTAACTACACGTTAGCATTGCATTAAATGAAGTTTGTCAATTTGTAAAGTGACAAACAGGTGGAAGACTGACACAGTTTGTACTTAATACATGTAAACTAATAATTAGCAAACCATGACAGTTCTCATTAGCAAGTCACACCCGAATACATCACTTTCTCTCAAGATATGATTTGAAGGATGTTGGTGTAATTCACTGAGCATCTCCTCTAACTAAATCTTGTTCATTGTTTCACTTGAATTAATCTAACAAATTGTAAATTAATAGGCTTTGTCCTAATTTCTGTTTCTTGCATATTTACACACATATAACCCATATGTGTGTGTATATATATATATATATATATATATATATATATCATGGTCTGGAGCAATAGCACAGCGTGTGGGTGTTTTCCTTCCATGCAGATGACCCAGGCTTGATTCCTCCATCCCTCTCAGAAAGCCAGGAAAGCTACTGAGAGTATTCCGCCCACAAAGTAGAGGCTGGTAGGCTCCCCATGGCATATTTGATATGCTAAAAATAGTAACAACAAGTCTTACAGTGGAGACGTTACTGGTGCCCTCTCAATCAAATTAAAGAACAAGAGGACAGTGTTACAGTGCATATACTCCATACCTTCAGTTGTGATTAAAAAACATTTACATTTCAGAGGAAATTAAAATTAGGTTATAAATCCAAAATAAATAGTGACAGCATAATTATGATCCATCCTTAATAGAAAGTTGAAAATATATTTAACATAATATTAAGTAGAATATTATATACATTCATGTGTATAAATGTTTATATATGTTGTTTATCCCTTGTGTATCTATGTATATGCATATGCATCTATCCCTAAAGTTAGCTGCTTTATTTTTATATTCCTATATCTTTGTAGATTTTTATAGCTATTGTGAGATTTCCTACTTTTATAAACTAATTTCACTTCCATTCAATAAAAGGTACTACTGAAGCTTGATCTTTTTGTTTCCTTTGAGAAACCTATGTGAAATCTTCCTAGTGTGCTTAATAGGATAACTACAGCAAATTGACCTTCATTTTCTGCTGTGTTCTTTGTCACATCAATGTTATTTCGTGTTGTTCTAGTTTTTACCGAAGTGCATTGTGGTGGTGAGACAGGGAATTTTGATTTCATTTAGCATCGATTTTTTAAATTTATTCACTTGCTTTTTAACTTGTAGTGACTGCCTCAAATGAAGGGCTCAGTTTGTCTAAGGAATATGAGCAGGTGTATACTTAGTAATAGTTTTCCCCTTTGTGAAGTAGTTTTCACAAAGCATTTTCTTTCTTTATATTACTGGTTTGGGGACCACAATTGATCATGCTCAGGGATCATTCTCCTCCCTCTCTGCTCAGAGATTACTCCTAGTGGTGTTTGTGGGACCAGATGCTGTGTCAAAGATAGGGCAAGTGCCTTATCTCCTGTACTACCTCTCTGGCTCCCAACATTGCTTCATAGAAAAAAAAATATATATATATATTAGTTTAAAGTTTAGAGAAAATAGTTATGGATTTCAGTGATAGAAATATCAATAAATGATATATTAAATTATTAAAATATAAGTTGTACATTTGTTTTATACTCTCCCGGAAGACAGCAACGCAGTTTTTCCTGAAGAACCCAGCCTCTCGGAGAGCCTGGCAAGCTACCAAGAGTATTATGCTTGCATGGCAGAGTCTGGCAAGCTCCTCGTGTTGTATTCAATATGCCTAGAACAGTAACAATAAGGGGTCTCATTCCCCTGACCCTGAAAAAGCCTCCAATACGGCAGTGTTGGGAAGGATGAGTAAGGAGAGGCTGCAAAAATCTCAAGACTGGGACGAATAGGGACATTACTGGCGGACACTGAATTAAATCAATGAACAACCCGATGACAGTTATACAGTGAAGTTGTACATATGTATATACACATATATGTTTTTGATAGAGTGGTAGGGCTTGCATGCGGCCGGCCCGACTGACCCGGGTTTGATTCCTCTGCCCCTCTCAGAGAGCCCTGCAAGCTACTGAGAGTATCTCGCCCCCACGGCAAAGCCTGACAAGCTACCCATGATGTATTCGATATGACAAACAGAGTAACAACAAGTCTCACAATAGATCCATTACTGGGCCTGCTCGAGCAAATTCATGAACAATGGGAGGAAAGTGCTACAGTGTGATATATACATGTAATGCAATTATAAGGGATGAAAAGTTACATCTTTTGTATTCTACATCAAGATTGAAGGTTTTACTATATAAATTATGAAGATTTTATGCAACATTTACATAATATTAACAAGTTAACCATTAAACACCATTCAAACAACTCCAGTAGAACATTTCTACTGAAAACAGTATAATTGAGATTTGTCTGGATTTTGGTATTTATTTTAATGATAAAAAAACATTTTTTTTTGGTTTTTGTGCCAAACTAGTTATTCTCAAGAATTTACTCCTCACTTTGCACTAAGGAGTCACTGCTGGTAGTTTCTGCCTGGGACCATTTGTGGTACCAAAGTTCAAAACTGGCTCCACTGCATGCAAGACAAGCACCTGACCTCCTGTACTAGCTCTCTGACCCTGGTCAAAATTATTCACTCTATCACTGTCATCCTGTTGTTCATCGATTTGCTCAAGTGGGCGCCAGTAATAGCACAGCGGGTAGGGCATTCGCCTTACACGCGGCCAACATGGCCGACCCGAGTTCGATTCCTCCGCCCCTCTCGGAGAGCCCGGCAAGCTACCGAGAGTATTCGATATGCCAGACACAGTAACAACAAACTCTCCAATGGAGACGTTACTGGGTCCGCTTGAGCAAAATATTCTTCCCAGTCCTGAGATTTTAGCAGCCTCTCCTTACTCATCCTTCCCAACACTGTCGTATTGAAGGCTCTTTCAAGGTCAGAGGAATGAAGCCTATTATTGATACTGTCTTTGGCATATCAAATATGCCACCGGTAAGTCATTAGATAAAGTAAATTATTAAGCATTTTTTGGTGGGTGGGAATAATTATATTTTAACCGAATACAATTTTAGATTATTTAAATAATTCAAATATAAAAGTGCTTTCTAAATATACACGTTGAGAAATTATAGGGGTTTCTTAAAAGTAATCTTTTTGTTGTAGAGAATAAAATTTCACCTGATTTGAACAGATATAAATATTTAATTGTATGCATATTAGAGATTCATGTACATAGCAAGTTTCAAAAACAATTTACAATAATTACAGTTTCCAATTTCTTAACCAATTACATGTTTATGTACATTATTTTATAAAATAAGGATTGGCAAGATAGTTCAAAAGTTAACGTGTTTGCCTTACATGAGGCTGATTAGCTCTCCAGCATTGCATATGGTTTCTCTAGAACCACCAGGAATAATCCCTGAGCAAAAGAGCCAGGAGTAAGTCTTTAGCACTGGTGAATACAGCTCTAAACCATTTGTCTTCGAATAAAGAAGAAGCCAATAATCCTGAAGACCTCACCAGATGCTATTCATTAAGTGGAAGACAATGAAGGATCATTTTCAAATCTTAAATGTAGGGGAAATAATGACATTATATTTATCCATTCCGTCCAGCCCCTCCCAATCGGCCTGCCATCCGGACAGCTCCCTGAGAGCACTCGTCGGAATTCCATCCTGCGGGCCCACCCAGCCCCCTCTTTCCTCTGCACAGGCCCTTGGACCCAGGTCTGTGGACTAGCATCAGGACTGGGGGTGTCGCCTACACTGTGGGGGGCATGGTCTTCTCAAAAGTGTGCGTGGCCTTCTCGGAGGCAGGTGGCCATTCCACTTTATCACCTAATTCTGTGGAAAAAGTCCTGGTCACCTCAAACACAATACGATAATAATCCATTGGTCTACTCGAATTCCAACAAAAGACCAGTAACAAGAAGATGTACAAGCCCAATATAAAAGAGCACCACCTCCAACACTTTACTAGAAGCCTATCATAAGTCACAGATTATTGTCTGAGAGGAAGGACAGATTCTAGAAGTGAAGAAGGGTGACCACCACCAACCGACCTTATTCAGAATCCTTTCCTGCAATAAAAGGGAACAGTGCAAGTGATACTTCAAGGTTTTACCTCTAGACAACCAGAGCAGAATGAGAAAATACTGCAAGTCTCCAAAATGAGGAGAGGACAAAGAAAAGAATCCTGAACCCTCAACAGGGGTTACCCATAAATATTATTTCTCCAATAAAGAATTCTGAGATGAAATGCTGAGGATGTTCAAGGAACTACTCAAAGAATCAATGGAGCAGACATCGAGAAAAGTAAAGGAAGAAATGAAAGAACTAGTGGAAAGGATAGTTGAGAAAATACAGGAAGAAATTAGAGCAGAAATAAGAAAGATACAAAAAGAAAAATGTCACAAATAAAGAATTCAGTAGATGAAATTAAAAACTCAATGGGTGCCCTAAGTAGTAGAATGACAGCTGAAGACAGAATAAGTGATCTTGAAGATGAGCAACAGAAATCATATAGGCAACAACAAATAATGGGAAAACACCTCAAAAATAGCTCTAAGGCAAATCAGAGAACTAGGGCATGACTCCAAGAAAAACAATGTAGAATCATTGGAGAACCAGAAGGACAGGGAGGCAACCCCAATGAAAAAGCCACAGTTAAAGAAATCATTGCTGCAGGGTTCCTAGAGTTAGAGAATGCAGACATCCACATCCAAGGAGCTAGAAGGGTGCCAGCTAAAAGAGACCCTAATAAAAACACTCCAAGGCATTTCATAGTCAGAATGATGGATGCCTTGGATAGAGACACAATGCTGCAAGCAGCAAGGTCAAAGCAGGAAATCACATACAAAGGAGCACCCCTTAGATTTACAGCAGACCTATCAGAGGAAACCCTCTAAGCCCAAACACAATGGTGGTATATAGCGAAAATAACTTAATGAAATAAACGCCTCACCAAGAATATATTATCCAGCTAAATTCTCACTCAAGCTCGATGGAATAATACACCATTTTATAGACAAACAACAACTCAGGACCTTCATAGACTCAAAAGGAAACCTAAAAGAAGGACTAAAAGGGCTCCTGTAATTCGAGAAGGAAAACACCCATAGGAACTACAAACACTTAGAGAAATATGGCACAAACCCCCATGACAATGATCTCTCTCAATGTCAATGGACTAAGTGCACCAATCAAGAGACAGAGAGTAGCAACGTGGATCCAGAAACTGAAACAAACATTTTGCTGCCTACAAGAAACTCATCTGAACAGTCAGAACAAACAGACTCACAGTTAAAGGATTAAAAACAATCCTGGAAGCAAACAACTCTGTTAAAAAAAAGCTGGGGTGGCCGTACAAGTATCCAAAAACATAGCTTTCAGGTTGAAAAAGATTAGAAGGGACAGCCAAAGCCATTTTTTATTTATCAAGGGATATGAACAACAGGAAGAAATCACACTCTTAAATGTATATGTACCTAATGAGGGACCAGCTAAATACTTAAAACAACTGCTAACAGATTTTAAGGACATTGCCAACAGTACAATAGTAGTCGGAGACTTCAACATCACATTATCATCTCTGGATAGATCAACAAGAACAAAACCCATCAAGGAAATACTGGCTTTGAAGGAAGAACTAGAAGAGAGAGGGCTAACAGAGCTATACAGGGCTTTATACCTCCAAAAGAAAGAATACACATTCTTTTCCAGTGTACATGGAACATTCTCTAAAATAGACGACATGCTAGGTTGCAAAACATACCACAATAGAATCAGGAAGATAGATTTTGTTTCAACTATCTTTTCACACCATGATGCACTGAAGATAGAAGTGAATCACACACAGATGCAGAGAACCAAATCAAAAACCTGGAAATTAAACAACTCAATGTTGAACAAGGAGTGGGTCAGGAAGGAAGTCAAAGAAGAAATCAAAAGATACCTGGAAACAAATGAGAATGAAGACACGAGCTACCAGAACCTATGGGAAGCAGCTAAAGTCATGTTAAGAGGGAAATTTATAGCTTTGCAAGCATTCTTTAGTAAAGAAGAAGGGCCTACATAGATAACTTCACTTCACAGTTCAAGATCTTAGAGAAAGACCAACACAAGAAACCCAAATCTGGCCAAAGAAAAGAAATAATAAAACTTAGAGCAGAAATTAACACCATGGGAATCCAAAAAACAATCTGAAAGATCAATGAAACCAAGAGATAGTTCTTTGAGAAAATAAACAAGATTGATAAACCACTAGCAAGACTCACAAAGAAAGAGAGAAAACCCTAATCAGAAATGAAAAAGGTACATAACAAAAGAAACCAATGAAATTCAAAAGATCATTTGAGACTTTTTTTGAGAGTCTGTTTGCCATGAAACAAGAGAACCTAGAAGAAATTGATACATTCCGGGATTCCTACAATCTCCAAAGACTGAGCCAATAAGACTTGGGATACCTGAATAGACCCATTCATTAAGGAAATCAAAATCATAATCAAAAGTCTTTCCAAAAACAAAATACCAGGCCCAGATGAATTCACTAGCAAAATCTTCCAAATATTTAAGGAAGAGCTATTGCCAGTCCTCTTCAAACTTTTCCAGGGAATTGAAAAAACAGGAACTCTCCCAAATAGTTTCTATGAGTCACATATCTACCTAATACCAAAGGAAAACAAAGATATCACTAAAAAGAAAATTACAGGCCAATGTCAATGATGAACACTGATGCGAAGATCCTCTACAAAATATTAACAAATATAGCAAATATCTAACAATTCATCAAAAAGATCATACACCACGACCAAGTGGGATTCATCCCAGGAATGCAAGGATGGTTTAACATTCAGAAATCAATAAACAAAATCCATCACATCAACAAAAATAAGATAAAACCATATGGTCATATCAATAGATGCAGATAAAGCATTTGACAAGATCCAACACCTGTTTTTGATAAAAACTCTCACCAAAATGGGCTTAGAAGGAACTTTCCTCAAGATAGTCAAAGCCATCTATGACAATCCTATGGCAAACATTATCCTCAATGGGGAACAATTAAGGGACTTCCTTCTAAGATCAGGGACAAGACAAGGATGTCACTCTCGCCAATTCTGTTCAATATAGTACTAGAGTATTTTCAATAGAAAATAGACAAGAAAAATATATTAATGGCATCCAGATAGATAAATAGAAATCAAGCTCTCACTATTCACAGATGATATGATACTATCTCTAGAGAATCTTAAGGCCTCTACCAAAAAACTCCTAGAAAATAACAGACTTGTATGGTAAAGTCGCAGGTATAAAATCAATACACAAAAATCCATGGTCTTCCTATATGCAACTAATGAGACAAAGAAAAGAGACATGAAAAAGAAAACAAGCCCATTCACAATCGTGCCACAGAAAATCAAGTACCTCCGAATCAGCCTAACTAAGGAGGTAAAGGACCTCTACAAAGAAAAGTACAAAACGCTACTGAATGAAATAAAAGAGGACATGTGAAAATGAAAACATATCACCTGCTCATGGATAGGAAGAATTAACATAGTCAAAATGGCAATACTCCCCAAGGCACTATACAGATTCAATGAGATCCCTATAAGATACCCATGAAATTCTTCAAAGAAATGAATCAAGCATCCTAAAATTCATTAGAAACAACAAACACTCACGAATAGCTAAAACAATACTTGGGAAAAAGATGATAGGAGGTATTACCCTCCCCAACATCAAAGTCTAATACAAAGCAGAAACAAAAGAGTGTGGTACTGGAACAAAGGCAGAGCTGCAGACCAATGGAACAGGGTGTAATATCTCTACACAGACCCCAAATGTATGGATATCTAATCTTTGATAAGGGAGCAAGAAATGTGATGTGGAGCAAGGGAAGCCTCTTTAACAAATTGTGCTGGCATAACTGGACAACCACACGCAAAAAATGGGCTTAGACCTCAATTCAACACCATGCACAAAAGTCAGATTCAAATGGATTAAAAACTTCAACATCAGGGCTGGAGAGATAGCACAGCGGGTAGGGCATTTGCCTTGCACGCAGCTGACCCAGGTTCTATTCTCAGCATCCCATATGGTCCCCTGAGCACCGCCAGGAATGATTTCTGAGTGCAGAGCCAGGAGTAACCCCTTGCATCCCGGGTGTGACCCAAAAAAGCAAACAAACAAACAAACAAAAAACTTCAACATCAGATGAGAATCCATAAGATAGATTGAAGACAAGTTCAGCAAAACCCTCCACAATATTTTCAAAGATGACGTGCCACTGACCAACCAACTGGAAACAGAGATAAACAAAGGGGACTATATTAAATTAAGAAGCTTCTGCACCGCAAAAATTACAGTGAACAAAATACAAAGACAATCTACCGAATGGGAAAGGATATTCACACAATACCCATCCGATAAGGGGTTGATATTAAGGATATACAAGAAGAAAACTTCCAACCCCATCATAAAATGGGGTGATGAAATGAACAGAAACTTTCTCAAAGAAGAAATCAGAATGGCTAAAAGGCACATGAGAAAATGTTCTACATCACCAATCATCAGGGAGATGCAGACTAAAACAACAATGAGATATCTCACACCACAGAGACTGGCCCACATCCAAAAGAACAAAAGCAACCCGCGTGGTGTGGATGTGGCAAGAAAGAGACCCTCCTTCACTGTTGGCGTGAATGGCATCTGGTTCAGACCTTTTGGGCTGAAAACACTATTGACGATTCTCAAAAAATTAGAAATTAAGCTCCCATTTGACCCAGCAATACCACTCCTGGGAATATATCTCATAGAGGCAAAAAGTATAGTCAAAATGACATGTGCACTTGTACGTTCATTGCTTTACTTTTCACAATAGCCAAAATCTGGAAAAACCCTATTGTCCAAGAACAGATGACTGGTTAAAGAAACTTTGGTACATTTACACAATGGAATACTAAGCATCTATTAGAAAAGATGAAGTCATGAAATTTGCAAACAATGTATCTACACATAAAGTATCATGCTAAGTAAACTGAGTCAGAAAGAGAGGGACAGACATAGAAAGACTGCACTCATCTGGTGAATATGAAGCAACAGAATGGGAGATGAACACCCAAAAATAGTTGAGATAAGTACCAGGACATCTGCTCCATGGCTTTGAAGCTGGCAGCACATGCAGGGGGAAAAGGCAACTCAGATAGAGAAGGGAACACCAAGTAAAGGGTATTTGGAGGACTCGCTAAGGGTTGCAGTATGTGTGCTGAAAGTAGACCATAGACCGAACACGATGGCCACTCAATACCTCTATTGCAAACCACAACACACTAAAGGAAAGAGAGAGCAAAAGGGAATGTCTTGCCATAGAGGTGGGGCGGGGTAGGGAGGGGGGATGGGGCTGTAGGAGGACAACTGGGTTCATTGGTGGTGGATAATGGGCACTGGTGGAGGAATGGGTACTTGATCATTTTATAACTGAAACGCAAATACAAAAATTTGCAAGTGTACAACTGTACCTCATGGCATCTCACTAAAAAAAATTTTAAAAAAGATATTATATTCAAGTATTTTGCCCCTGCACTTTGTTACAGAGCATGTGTTAATTCTCAAATACAGAAATTATTCTCATTGTTTAAATTAAGTAATACTCATTCTAAATTGAGTCATCAAGAAGGTGGGCCTTAATAATGAATATTATTTGCACAACTTTCTTTATAAGATCATGTTTTTGACTGAGCCTTTATGATCATTACAGAAGTCCTAGAGCTGTTCTATGTCTTTACTATTCCTGGAATACAAGTGTTGAGAGTGAAGATCTTCCTAAGATGGCTATTTTAATGTTAAGAAGATGTAGATGGAGTACCAAAATGTCATTTTCCTATTTAATCATGTCCCCAATACAACGATCAAATTTCCATCTATATGGAGTATATGTTATATTAAAAATTATTCCACTTGGCTATTGGCTTCCTTTTCCCTTTTATGAGAAAAATAAACAAATGTAGGGTAAATTAAGACAATAAGATTTTTTTAACATAAAACCTACAATTAATGAACTCTATACTCACATATATGAATATATATGTACATATATGCTTCTATAATTTCATAAAGTGGGAGGGCCTTTTAGTTCAGACAATAACAAAAGCACTATTCAGAAAAGTCTCAGTGGTTGAACTGGAATCTTTCTTGCATAGATTGTTTACTCTAGCAGTGTTTCTCTTAAAAACATGCAAGTGACAAGCTCTTGAGTTCTTCATGTGATCGATTTTCTAAGAAAGCATGAGCACACTATAAATACCCTATAGATTTTTTTTAAAATTTGAATTTGCATTATTTGCATGCCTCATGTTGGAGACTAGTGCTGCTAGGATATACATTGAAAAGAATGGATAACTTTAATATCAAAATATGACTTAGTTGTTGACAAATTATTTTCAGCTAACATTTAACAATACCTAATAAATGGAAAGAACTTTAATGAGTTTCAGAATTGTAGGTTCAAGTAGTAGGTGATGGTAGAATATTTGGGGAAGAGTGCTACTTTTGGCTACTTTGATCTTTTTTTGCAAACTATAAAAATTATGAAGAAGTTTCTGGCATAGTTTATAATAGTGTTAAAGCTTATTATTTTTAGCGTACAAAATTACTGCACTTGCACCACCACTAAATGCCAGAAACCCTTCACTACTATCATATTATGACACATTTTTCTACTCTGAGATGTATGTACTAGTAGTAGTAGTAGTAGTAGTAGTAGTAGTAGTAGTAGTAGTAATAGTGGTGGTGGTAGAGTTTTGTATTTTCAAAAATGGAACAGAAAAACCCACATTTAATATTTTTCTTTTTTAATCTCTCCTTGAAAATTTATTTGGCTGTCTTCCTTGAATCAGAATCCAGTTTACCATGAGTTATTCCACACAAGCAACATTGCATATTTTTCCTTATACAATTTATGCCATTAACATTGTGAGAGATTTTGTTTTGACAGAAATATCTGAGAACATACTTTGCACAGAATTCACTAATGTGTTACAAATGGCATATGTAATAAACATTTTTTTCTTTTGTAGCTGTGTGACAGTAATTATGTAAGCACCTTCTATAAGGTGGGCACTTCAAAATTGTTATTTCTTCTAAATTCCTCAGTAATTCAAGGAAGAAATCTAAATAGTAAACACTTTAAATTTATTTCTTCCTTGTTACTCAGCGTGTGCCCACGAGTCATCCAGGAGGAGATGAAACACACAAAAATAATAAAAATTCTTTTGTACCATACAAATGTAAGTAAAACTAATATTCTGACTTTTCCCTAATGTTTCATATAAACTCCTCTCAGCCCAAGTTCTTGCATTAATATAGAAATGCCATTTTAATTAAATCACACATCCTACAATATTAAAGGATTTGGAGGCCATTCAGTAAGGTCCTTTTAATAGTTAGAATGGAAGTTTGGCTGTAGTAGCATAAGTAAAATAATTTTGGCTTAGGAAAAATGTAGAATTTGTTACACCCTTAAATAACAGTAAAATTGTAAACAATCCAGAAATGACACTGCAGCATCCAAGAGGTGGATTTCTATATTTTACTTATATATTTTGGGGGAGTGCTTAGGTCAGACCCAACTATGCTCAGAGCTTACTCTTGACTTTGCAATTAGAACTCACTTGGATTGGAAGTAGGGAATCTCATACCATGTCAGGTATCAAACCTTTGTGTGCAAGGAACATGTCTTGCCCTCTGCACTATCTCTCCAGCCCCAAGAACTTGACATTTTAAATAAACTTCTTCCAAAATCATTTAACCGTCATTTTTGGATTTTAGCCAGGGGGTTGAAGAAGAGTTAAAAGGGATCTGCACCCTACCAGGAGTGATTTCCTGAGCAGATAGCAAGGAGTAAGCCCTGAGCACAGCCAGGTATGGCTGCTAAATGAAACAAAAGAAAATTTAAAAAAGCACATAATTCTCTCCCTTTAAGGAAACAGCTCAGAAATTTCATTTCATGCATCACTTCCACTTCCTTTCTTAACTTTCCTCTTAACTCCTTTATTTCATGGAATTTTGGGGACTTTCAGCTAAAACTAAGGTTTGTGTATTAATAAAGAAAAGCTGCAAAGGACGACAGGAAGTGAACTCTAGAAGAGTTGCCCAATTTGTGTCTGAGTATTATTAGGACCTGAGGAAAGTTGAAATTGATACTGGGAAGCATTCTCAGAGCATCCACAAAGTGAAGAAAGTTTTTATCAGGAGGTACATAAGACACCTTTATAGAAATACAAAAGCATTATTCTTTTCATCTTACTGACAGATGTATTGATGGTTTTTGAAGCAAAACTTGATAAATTGGCATAGATCAAAAGAGTGCAACTAAACTACGTACCGATATATTTTCTTTCTAGTCTGCAAGTATGTGGAAATAAAAATGTATGTATAGATCCTCAAAAAGTATATGCACTAAAAAATGTTCTTAGTAACACTTATGGCTGACCCGAGTTCGGTTCCTCTGCCCCTCTCAGAGAGACCGGCAAGCTACCGAGAGTATCTCGCCCGCACGGCAGAGCCTGGCAAGCTCCCCGTGACGTATTCGATATGCCAAACACAGTAACAACAAAGTCTCCAATGGAGACGTTACTGGGCCCGCTCGAGCTCGAGCAAATTGAGCTTCTTAAAAAAAAAAAACCCTACTCAGATTTTTTGCTCATAAGGGCCTCACTCCACAGTGTTGATAGAGTAAGAAGTTTCTGGGACTTCCAGGAAAAGGTCAAAGGCCAGTTTTTACCACAGTTTTTACCACTATTGTTATACATAGGACTTAAACTTTGACAAGTTATTTCCAGTCACAAAAACATGATCAAACTTCGGGTTCGACTCCTTCATCCCTCTTGGAGAGTCCGGCAAGCTACCAAGAGTATACCACCCACACGGCAAGCTCCCTGTGGCATATTTGACATGCCAAAAACAGTAATAATAAGTCTCACAATGGAGACGTTACTAGTGCCTGCTCAAGCAAATCAATGAACAATGGGAGGACAGTGCTACAGGACAGTGCTATATATATATATGGATAATTATGACTAAAATATTCATTCAATAGTACTTTATAATGGAAATAAAAAATATTACATACTGTGTTAATAATAACATGTACTTATAATATAAAATATTTCAATGATGGCTGAAAAAGACAGTTGCAGAACAATCAGCAATAGTCATTGGTACTTTTAGAATCAGACCTGGTATATATTTATATCAACAGCCTGCAAATACCTGAGTCAGAAATATATTTTCTCCTTAAAAATATGTTTTATAAACTGTTATAAACAAGGTACTACATCTTATACTTCAATGGTCCCTTGCTACTCATTGAAATAGACATAATAGCAAAAATTAATATAGTCACATTAATTTAAGGAGCTATATGCAATTATTTTCAATAATTGCTATACTGTTTATTTTTTTAGTTAATATGTTGTTGTTAATTATCTTCAACATTTTAGAATAGCAAACACTTATGGTATTCTCATGATTTTAAGCTTCAAAATTTAGTTAAGTAATAAAATGGTGTTTGATGTCACATGAATTCACTAGAAGGAAAAGATAATCCTTTGCAGATGGGGTGAGATCAATCAGAATGTCATGTTCTATGAAAATGGAAGAATTACACTTGCAATATGTGGAAAAACCTCAATCTTGTCATAATTATATAGAAAGTGTCGATAAAGTATTTTAATGGCAAGGTAGCAGGTTTCAAAATCTCATTTTGCTTTTTATTAAATATTTACAGTATCATAGAATGAAAGCCATTTATTAGGATGGCATAATTTTAAGGCAAAAATGGAGAAAAATTTTATGGTTCTACAACAAAAAGACGTTTGATTCACTGGTATTGTTTATCCAATTCCTCTTTCAAATTATAAAAAAAAATATAATCCCATAAATAATCAGCACTATTTTTCTAACTTATCTTACTAACATATGGCACTACACCAGCTTTTTTTTTTGATGGAAAGGTGGTTAATGTCATTGCATATTATTTTATTTGAATGGGTAAAATAAAAGTGAAATGTTTTGGCTTTTATTTTACTTAATTTTACTTAAATTTTAGCACTGTAGCACCATCATCCACTTTACTTTCATGTTTCTATTGAAAGTAAAGTGAAAATAGGAAAAAATTGCAAATGCAATAAGACTTCATCTACCATGTCTCTTTGAGTATGTGTGTGGTGAGTAATAGCCACCAGAGGAATTGTGCTAAATTGAAAAGGAGAGTCAACAAAAGCCTCTAGCAATGTTTGATATATTTACTTTAGAAGTTTTGAAAACAAGTACTTATTTCTATAGTTTGAGCTGAGTTCCAAATAATATATCTTTACTTTGCTCATTTATTTACTGTCAACATTATTAAACTTTAATTATTTCATATTTTCTTACATATATTGTACTATTATGACATATCTAACTATTTAACTTTCTTTCTGCTAGAAGCTGATGTGAATCTCACTCAAATCTCCTGTGATAACAGATGTTCATATGTAACTTAGTTGAATTTATAAGAAGCTTTAAAAAATAACTAAACTTAAGGAATCATTCAAATAAATAATTTTATGTACAGAACCCAAAAGTCTTCTTTCTAAGACAACTCATTCCCTTGTGTTTCCTATATTGTTTGACAGTATAAGCATTTACTGCAGTGTCTTCAAAACTGTATTTAATCCACACACCTTAAACATAAAGTTTATCATGATTAACACTGACTCCCCTTCACCACAATTCAATTTAAGGGGTGTTCCGCTTAGAAGTATGCAGGAAGCATGCATAGCATGCCTTCTGAATGGAGAAAAAAGAAATGTATAAGATGCATAAAATTATAAAATACCAAGTAGTACAGCTTAAAGGAGAATGCATATTTGTGAATTCTTATGTGAAAAAAGCTAAAAGTGCTTAAATCAATTGGCCTTTTACAGAACAAAAAGAAATGCCTATTAAATGCAAAGACAACAAAAGGACAAAGAGAAATATTACAGAACACTTTTCAGAAAAAGAAAAAGCCTGAGAGATAGTCCAGTGGGTAACACACTTGCCTTGCATATCATTCTTGGGTTCAGTCACTGGCAACCCAATATGGTACCCAGAATCCTGCCAGAAGTGATACCTGAGTTCAGAGCCAGGAGTAAGCCCTGAATACTGCCTGGTATGCCTCACCCACCAAGCCCCCTCAAAAAAGATTAAAAAGCACTTCAACCACATCGGTAGTATGTGCTGGGGAGTTTGACTTGTATGCACTCCACCTGGGTTCAATACGCAGCATTGAATGTTTATGATCCACTCAGCACCACTAGGAATGATCCCTGAGCACCGACCGAAGAGTAAGCCCTGAGCTCCACTGCTGGGCGCCAAACCACTACCCTCCCACAAAGTTTTTTTTTTTTTAAAGATAAATACAATTCAAGGCATTGAACTAGACTCATAAGGTGGGGAGGAAAATAGAAGTGTGAAAACTAGTTTAGAGAAAGAAAGGCTATACTTTTCACCATATACTTGGTATGGGACTGGCATTTAAATATAAGATTTGGCTATATGTTTATTAAAGATCAAAAGACGTCATTGTTTCATATGCACTAGGATGACTAAAGTCAAGTGAAGACCAGTGATACTAAAAGCTTAGAGTAGCTGAATATGTCTCTCATGGAGGTTAGGAATATTAAAAGGTACAGAGAGCATCTCCAACTTCTACATACTTTATAACTTACTGGTTCTAATCTTTAGCATATATCAGGAAAAATTAAAGGCATGTCAACAGAAAAAACTCAGACCTAAATATTCATAACAATAAATATTTAATTTTCATTCAAGCCTGGAAATGGGCATAACAATTGTCCGTCAAAGAATTCATGGCTGAACAAGCTTTGATAGACCCATAATACAGTTCCGTGATACAATATGGATAAGCCTGAAAGAATTGTGACAGCACTATGGAAGAAAATAGGCACAACATTCTATATTTTGGATTATAACACGTTTGTAATATGTGAACTTATGACTCTGGTTAACTAAAGAGATGAAGTAAGTTATTGAATAAATTAGGACTGTTTAGGAATCCAGCCAGGACTGCTAATATGTACTGTGTTTATTTGGAAAAATCTGATAAAGCACAAAATATTGCACACATTTTATAGCACTAAACATAATTAATTAATTAAACTTAATTGTAAAAATCTGATTTGATTTCTAATAGAAGTTTTAATTCATTTGCTTTAATTTTTTACTTAATCGATTTGCTCGAGCGGGCCCAGTAACGTCTCCATTGGAGACTTTGTTGTTACTGTGTCTGGCATATCGAATACTCTCGGTAGCTTGCCGGGCTCTCCGAGAGGGGCGGAGGAATCGAACTTGGGTCGGCCAAATAAATACAATTCTTGATTTTCCAGCAATTAAAGTATTAAGTCAAAATTTAAAAATTTAAAACCCTAACATAGATACCTAATATAGGTGGCTGCCAACCTATGAGATGGTCAGACATTTTTGTCAAAACCCTGAACAAACAGTTTGAGGCTCTTCGTGTTCCTGGAGCAAGCAGATATCATTGGGCTACACTAGCACACGACAGGGACAAATGGTGGCATTTCTGGCACCCACTCAAGCAGATCGAAGATCAACAGGATGACAAGTGATTCAAGTGAATATAGACACACAAATGAGCTCAGTCCTTCTAAGTCTATCCCTCTATTTCTGACTCACTTCACTCAGCATGATATTGTCCATATCCATCCTTTTATGAGAAAATTTCATAACTTCATTGTTCTAAATAGCTGCATAGTATTCCACTGTGTAGATGTACTATAGTTTAATCAGTCACCTGTTCACAGGCACTTGGATTGTTTCCAGATTTTGGAAATTGTGAATAGAGTTCAATGAGCATAGAAGTGCAGATAACATTTCTGCTGTGTGTTTTTGGGCCCTGGTTATATTGCCGGAAGTGGTATTGCTTGCTCAAATGGAAGTTCAATTTCTAGCTATTTGAGGAATGTCCATATTGTTTTTTAAAAAAACTGGATCAGTCAGTATTCCCACCAACAATGAAAAGTCCCTTTTCTCCCCCACATCCATACGAGCATTAGTTGTTCCTGTTCTTTTTGAAGCATAATATGAGACCAATACTCAAGGACAGTAGAAATAATGGCCAGGCGGATTGGTTCATGGTTGAAAATCTACCTCAAATGCTGGGATAGAGAAGGGACCACCATGACAAAGATAGTTGGGAAAAAAAACCCTCTAGAACTATGTGCTGAAAAAAGGTAACACACACACACACACACACACCCCAAAAAATAACCTCTCAGTACCTGTATTACAAACTATAATGCCCAAAGAGGAGAGAGAGAGAGAGAGAGAGAGAGAGAGAGAGAAAGAGAGAGAGAGAGAGAGAAAGAGAGAGAGAAAGAGAGAGAGAGACAGACAGACAGACACAGACAGACAGAGAAGAGAGGGAAGGTACCTGTCATAGAGACAGGCTGTGAGGAGAGTGGCAGGAGGCAGGAGGGAAGCTAGGGGCATTGGTGGTGAAAAATGCACACTGGGGAATGATGGGTGTTGGAACACTATATAACTGAAACCTGATCATGCTCAATTTTGTAATTCTGTACCTCACTGTGAATCAATTAAAAGTAAATATACATCTCTGCTATTTTCCTGACATATTTATCTTAGATTTTTATTTTTGTATATTTTAACTTGAATTTTAATAAATATATACAACAATTTTGTAAAATAACACAGATAAGCAAATACATATTAAAATGTCAAATTGGTAAGCTGTTTCTTAAAATTATATCAGCTCCAATATGCTATCAGTATGTCACTATTCATCTAAGTTATGCACACTTTTCACAGAAAGTTTTGAATTTACATCAGATAAAATTTATGTTATTCTGAAGATTGGCCAAATAAAATAAATATTAGGTATTTTATTTAAATACTACTTGTTCAGAAATTTTACTTTGTGGTTCTTCTTACTTGCTATATGACTGGCAAATTTTAGTTTTACTGTTCACAGTAATGAGTATTACTGATTGTTGTATAACTTGTCGAAACTTTTAATTTAAAATTATACTAACACTAGTATACGCATTTTCCCTGTGTCTTCACGCTGTAAATTGACTTCAATTTACTCTTTAAAGACTCAAGAAAATATACTTCTTTCAAATAATTTCTACTTAAATAAATAACACATAAATAATATCACCACGCTACATTTGAAAATAAATTGAGGGGTTGGAGCAATAGCATAACGGGTAGGGTGTTTTCCTTGCACATGGCTGACCTAAGTTCCACTCCCAGCATCCCATATGGTCCCCTGAGCACCGCCAGGGGTAATTCCTGAGTGCAGAGCCAGAAGTAACCCCTGTGCATCCCCGGGTGTGACCCAAAAAAGAAAATAAATAAGTAAATAATAAAAATAAATTGAATTAACTCTCAAAACAACGTTAATTGTCTATATCATCATAATTGCCTTACCTTTGTCTTGGCAGACTGATGAGAGGTTGCTTATGACACCTCTTGCTAAGGCTAAAGAGCTTGTGCACAATTTTCTGTGCCTTTAGGAAAAGTTGCTTCATGCTGTTCTCCAGTTGCTCATAGCGGCGCTGAAAATTAGAATCCATTGTCCACAAATGCATTATGGTAGATGTGTTGAGAAAATAATTTATGGGTAGCCTCTTCATAAAGAATTTAAATTCATCTGGAAAAGAAAGTGAAGATCAAACTCTTTAATTTGAAAACAAACAGCTTGCCCTTTCTCCTAGACACATAGAATATACTAATATTAAAACAGAGAAATGCAATTGACGGTAGTGAATTGCAAGTAAGTAGATGGATTATTTTGATGTTCCAAAACTACTTGTTCACTTTCTTCCACTTAGAGTATGACTCTATGAATGATAATCATGCAAATATTATGGATTCAAGAAATAATTGGACACACTGGAGATCATATTTTGCAGGTGGGAGTCCTAAGTTTGATTTCTGTTTTCCAATTATCCCCAAGCACCACCAGGTGAGTTCCCTAAGTATCAACCTGTCAGTGGCACCTAAGCACAACTCAGTGTGGCCTTAAATAATAATAATAATAATAATAATAATAATAATATATACCATTTAAGTAGAAATTCCAAGTAAATAAAATTTAAAATATTTCATAACCTTCCTTTGATGACATAGTAGACCAATCTTCTGAACTTTGAGTGTCCTGGAAATCTATCATAAACTCAATGGGTATAAAGTGAAGAACCAATTCCTATTCACTTATCTGGAAAATCCCTTGCATGCTCCCAGAAGAAACAAAAAAGAAGAAAGAAAAGAACCTAACAAATCAAACAAAATCACTGGAGCATAAAGAAAAGTAAACGATGGTTTGCAGATACATAGCTTCTATTTATCAAACACTGTAAACTGGTAAAGTGGTTCCCAAGGAAAGGATTTGGTTGTGCCTCTCTTGATCCTCAAGTTGCCCTGTCTCTAGAATTGTTGCAAAATCAGTGGTGTTGAGTCATTCTTTCTGTTTTCATCTTATGTAGTCAAGCAAAACATTTAAAATTTCTTTCACTTAGCAAAAGTAGGTAGGTTCTATTGAAGGTGTTTTATGAGTGCTAAACAGAGTAAGTTAATTTTAAATAATCAGTAGATACTTATAGCTTAGTGGGAATTTTCTCCATGAATAGTAGTCATAAGGCAGTTTCCATATTGGGCATTAGAGTGATGCATATTGAGCATTAGAGTGATGCATTCTGAAAACCCTTAACAAGATATATTCTAATTTGTCATGAAATAAGAACTAAAAGATGTGCTGAGAAAAAAAATATAAAATGATTTTTAAAGTTCATGCATAGATTCACTGTATCACTGTATCACTGTCCTCCCGTTGTTCATTGATTTGCTCGAGTGGGCCCAGTAACATTGTGAGACTTGTTACTGTGTTTGGCATATCAAATACATCACAGGTAGCTTGCCAGGCTTTGCCGTGCGGGTGAGATACTCTCGGTAGCTTGCCGGGCTCTCTGAGAGGGGCGGAGGAATCAAACTCGGGTTGGTCGTGTTGGCCGCGTGCAAGGCAAACGCCATACCCGCTGTGCTATCGCTCCAGCCCAATGCATAGATTATATTTGGCAGTCACTTATCTGGAATTATCTTCTTTAAAAACACTGTAATCAAATAATTTAGTAATTGCGATATAATATACATTATATTCACTATGGTTAATGATACTGTGTTGAATATCTGAAAAGTTTTTATGATACAAAGAATTTGTAACTGTATATGATGGTGGATGTTAAGCGAATTTATTATTCTGTGACATTATCAATTTACAGATTTAAATTTCCATTTCAGTTAATTTATATATTCATTTAAAACTAGTTGATTTTAAATGCACAAGTATAGCTATTACTATTTAACTGAATTTAGGCAAAGTGTGTAATATGTAAAAACATATTACACACTTATACGTAAAAACAATAAAAAAGAATTGTTTTTATTTCAGCATTTTAAAGCCTTCAGTTGTCATTAACATTTTTAAGAATATGTCATATTGAATCGCATTTGTTATAGTAAAGCATAATAATACATACACATATTTGAATACACAAATTCATATTTATTTTATACATTAGGATTATATCAATGCCAGATATAAACTAGTTCACACTACTAGAAATGATAGTTAAAAATAAAAATTATATTAATAATGTTGGACTGTCTTTTCTTCTTTTCTAAATAAAGAGACCTGATATATTTTGAGCATTGCAAAACAAAAAGGGATGATTTTTACCAAGAGAGTTAGGGAATAACTTTAAAGTATTTTATACTCTTCAAATTATTCTCTTATGTAAGCAGTGCATAAATAAGAGATTCATTTGACAATTCCAATTTCACAGTAACCTACATTTTGTTTAGTACCATATGTCTCTTCTGAGAAATTCCCTCTTTTGAATAAAGGAATTGATGCATAGAAATTGGAAAGCATTCCTTGGATTATTCGCAGAGCAGATGCCACTAGTTTGAAAACTAATCATTCATTCATTGTCATCTTTTATTTGAACACTTTTGATAAGCCTTTATTTTTTCTTGGGTATACATATTTTAAGTCTTTTCATATTTTGCTATTATTGAATTCTGAACATTTTTGTTATCAAAACCTTTTAGTCAGACTAAATGATATTTGAAAATGAAATTTATTGAATTTTACTAAAGTGTGTTTAATAGTTTGTCAGCTGAAAAATGTCACCATGTAATTTCTAAGAAACAATTTCAACATGACACTTGAATAATTACTTCATTATGAAGTCATTAAGAGTCAACACTTACAGTCACCCAAAACATTTATTGGACACCTGTTGTGTAAAAGCATACAGATGTTTTAGTCAGTGACAGTGAGATTGGATAAACTTTTTATCTTAATTCATTTATAAAAATGATATATGGCAAGAACTATTTTCAAGGGCCACAATAACATAAGTAGCATCAAAATTTCTTACTTCAAATCAACAGAATTTCTAGAAAGATTTTTTGTGATATCTTTGCTTTATTTTCAATAATTGGTAAATTACATATTTATAGAATAAATATTTTAATACCAATTTATAATTATTTTATAAGTATAGAATTTTTACAAAGTAAAAAAGAAACTATATGACTGAGGGATTACAGATTAACAATTGTCATCCAATTAAAAGTGGAAAATAATATACCATTGCTTTTAAAATGGCAAAAAATGCTTAAACAAATATGGGTTTTAATTTAATTCTAAAAGAATAAAATTAATACTACATAAAAATTAGCGAGAAAAGGTAAATTTAGTTCTACATTTTAAATGGTTTATATTCTTAGCAGCGTTCATATGGAAATATAATATAAAGCGTCTATATTCTTAGCAGTTTTCATATAGAAATACAATTTTGTGAAATGTGTATTAATCGAGTATACTCACTCAATATATTTATGAAGACTTTAGAGGAAAATATAATAATAGCAAAACGTGATAATAAATATTTTCTATTGAGGTAAATTATGGTTTTTAGATTTCACAAACTAATTTACATAAAGCCAATAATAATACAAAGTGAGGTGTATGTTATTGAGGAATTCTGTGGAGAAAAGAGAATTAGAATAGTTGACAAGTTTTCAATAAGTTGAAGATACACTGCTTGCTTTCTAGACTACTGCTACTAGTCATTTAAAAATCATTATTTTTCAAAAACAAATAATCAAAGCCTGTTGATTTCTCTCCTTTTTGTTCTGATGTAAACTCTAGTTGACATTTGATATTTAGTCACACAATTTCATATTTAAATTATTTCTAATTATCTCCCTCTTTCTCTTTCTTTCCACCTCTTTCTTACTCAACGCAGTTTCTTACTTTGGTACAAACACATGTCTAAGCTTTTCAGTGACAGGTAACAAACTTAAGGGCCTTACACATGGAACTCATGAGACCTACTACTGAGTAATAACCAGAAAGAACTCTTTTATATGTTCAAATAATAACAGAATCTCTCAATAATCCTTCGTGTTTATTTTACTACAGCAGCTTTGTATTTGGAATGAGGATGAAACTCAGTTTCCTAACTCTAACATCAATAAAACAATTTATTAAAATTACTGATGTTGCAGATAACATCGTTCTAGTAACACCAAACATCAGCCAAGCAGGACAAATGCTGGCCGACTTTGACTGTGAGTGTGGAAAGGTTGGACTACAGCTGAATCTCACGAAGACAATGTTTATGAGAAAAAGTCTCGTTCCTGATGTTCCATTTGCTCTCAATGGGACGAACTTCTCTGAATGCAACAGTTATGTGTACCTAGGTCGAGAAGTCAACATGACAAATGACATGACACCTGAGTTGTACAGAAGGAGGAGAACTGCTTAGAACGCCTTCAAGAGCATTGAAGAAATAGCTAAGAGGACAAGATCCTCCGGCTCCGGACACATCTCTTTGATTCCACTGTTCTTCCTGCACTAACATATGCCTTAGAGACCTGGGCCCTATGAAAACAGAAAGAAAATGCTATTTGGGTCTTCCAAAGAGGAATCCACTGAGCTATGCTTGGAGTATCACGTTTCATTCAAATGAGAGAGAAAATACGGAATTCCGACCTCCGTCGATGGTCAAGAATCAGGGATGCTGTCTCGTTGGCCAAGGCATCAAAAATCAGATGGGCTGGACACATAATGAGATTTGGAGATGCCCACTGGACTAGAGCCATTACTGACTGGATTCCACGGGACGTCAAAAGATCACATGGCCGCCCACGTAAGAGATGGTCAGACTTCTTCGTCAAGACCCAGAATGATTGGTTTGAGGATGTTTGTATTCCTAGAATGAGTAGACGCCATTGGGCTACACCGGCAAGCAACTTGGACAAATGGAGATGTTGCTGGTGCTCACTCAAGCAAATCAATGAGTAACGAGATGTCAAGTGATCAAGTGATTGAAACTACTGCCTTCCCAGCAGTTTAAGAAGAAATGAGAACTCCTCCTGATCCACATTGGGCATCTTTAAATTGGCTGGGTTTGAGAAGGGTGAAAGGCAACCAAACATGGCTGCTCTGGGGTGGGGTCTGGGTTATGATATAGACAAAAATATCATACACATTCATAAGAAAAAGCCAATAGACCCACATTTCTGAAAAATATAGATGAAAATATTCTCAACAAAGTATTAATAAACCAAAACCAACAATACACCAAAAAGATCGTAAAACATGAGCAAGTAGGAGTCAAGGAATGCAAGGATGGTTTATTATATGTGAATGAGTCAATGTGTGGCACTATATTAACATAAGAACGCATAAAATCAAACTATAATAATACATCAAAAGAGAACATTTGAAAAAAATCCAACATCCATTCATGATTAAAAAAAAGAAAAAACTCAATAAAATGGGGTTGAAGGAATTTTCTTCATTAAACTTAAATCATTTACCACAAGTTCATAGTAAACATCATACTTGATGTGATAAAAATGAAAGTCTTACAATGACGATCAGGCATGATAAGTTTGATACTCTCACCACTATTCAGTATAGAATTTGAAGTCCTTGCCATAGCATTTAGGCAAGAAAGAGATAGTAAGGTCATCCAGATTGGAAAAGAACTCATATTTTCATTATTTGTAGATGGCATGTTGCTACATTAGAAAACCATACATACACTACAAAAATCTTATAGAAACAACAGTACAGTAAAATGGCAGGTTACAAAATCAATGCACAGAAATTAATGGCTTTTCCACATGCAAACAATGAAATATAAGATAAACTAAAAAGAATTCACAATCATACCTCAAGAGATCTAGTACCTAGGTATAAGTGCAATTAATGAGGTAAAAGACTTATACAAAGCATACTATAAATCATTAACAAAGAAACTAGAAATAAAAGAGGGGATTCACAAATGAATCTTGAAGGAAAGCAGCATGTCACAGAGATGCCTTCCCACCCCTCACCAGGTTGATTTCATCTGGCACCTCAGAGAAAGGCAGGCATGCCCCTCAGCCTGTCCCCAAAGAACCCCATCAGCCACAAACCTAAAGAACTCAATCACTGCCATGCTCATGGATGATCTCCATAGGCTCACGCCAAACATCCCATGCACAAAAAAGAATCTGCTGAAAAAAAAAACAGATATGTGCACTTGTGACTGAAACACTAGGCCTGCATGAAGTCAGGAATATATTCCTCCCCCCATCTCCTTGCCCTTCTAGTTTCCTGGCAGTCAAGCCCACAAACTGCCTCTGGGCTCCAATTAAGCTCATTAACAGCCATGATCCTCTAGAGACTCACAAATGAAACTTGAAAGAGAATAGTATGCCAAAGAGTTGCTTTCAGACCCCAAATCATCATCCAGTTAAAAAATATAACACTAGTTCTTGCATCCTATTTAAAATTTAAAATTCTCGGAGAAACATCTCATACTTTATGCCACTGATATTCCAAGAGTAGAAGACAACAGATCTTGATAAAATATATCTATATATGAATATATACTTATACATATATGATATATATTTATAAATGTATATGTATAAGCATACATGGCTCAAACTCTAGTAACACCTTCATGATCTCCTATACAGGTGCTTAATGGCTCCAAGATGAGATACAACAATTTCCACACACTTAGATTCTTTTTTTTTAATTTTTGCTTTTTGGGTCACAGGAGGTGATGCACAGGGGTCACTCCTGGTTCATACACTCAGGCATCACTCCTGGCGGTGCTCAGGGGACCATATGGAATGTTGGAAATCAAACTCAAGTTGGCCGCATGCAAGGCAAAGGCCCCAATAGCTGTGCCATCATTCCATCTCTGACACACACTTACATCTAAGGAAAACTTTTTGAAACATTTTTAGTAAGTTGTTCATAACAAGCAATACAAAATTAATTATTTAGTATCTGTTTGTGGGGCAGGATTGGGTGGTAGTGTGAAAATTCAAAATAATGGTGGTGGGAAGTTATAATGGTGGTGGGATTTGTGTTGAAATATTGAATGAAATCAATTATTGTGAAAAAGTTTATAAAAATAAAATTTTAAAATTATTTATAAAAAGAAATAACAGAGGGTATGAGGAGGCTGGAACAATAGCACAGTGGGTAGGGCATTTGCCTTGCACGCGGCTGAACCGGATTCGCTTCCCAGCATCCCATATGGTCCCCTGAGCACCGCCAGGAGTAATTCCTGAGTGCAGAGCCAGGAATAACCCCTGTGCATTTCCGGGTGTGACCCAAAAAGAAAAATAACGAGGATATGAGGAAATAGAAATGCATCTCTTATCCATGGATTAAAGAATTATTATTCTCAAAATACCAATCTTCCATGATTTAATGCTGTTGATGGAATAAATGGAAGCAAATATAAAGAAAATGGAACCTCATCAAATTAAGAAGCTTATGCACCCCAAAAGAAATGATGACCGATATAAAAATACACTGTAAGGGAAGAAAATATTTTCCCACCACTTATCTAACATCTAACAAAGGGTTAATAATATGTATTCAAAAAAACTAAGAATTGAACTTCTATATGACTCAGAAATTCTGCTTCTTTTCATCTACCCCAAGGACTCAAAAGGTCTATTCAAAGGAGGTATTTGTACTCCTTTGTTCATCGCAGCACTATTCACAGTAGCCAAAATCAGGAAAGAACTTAACTGTGCAAGAACAGATAACAAGATGAAGAAACTATGGTATAGATATGCCCTTGAATCCTGTTCAGCTATAAGGAGAAATAAAATCATGCTAATTTGCTGCTACATGGAAGGATCTGGAAAATGTGCTGAGTGAAGTTAGAAGGAGAACAGTTACAGAATGTTCTGAGGCTGGGGAGATAGTACAGATAGTACACATGCTTGTCTTGCATGTGGCTAGCCCAGGTTCAATCATCAGCTTCCCATATAGCTGTGCAAGCGTGCAAGCTTCTGTGCCCCACCAGAAGTAACTCCTGAGAAGAGAACCAGCAAGCCCTGTGTACTGCTGGGTGTGGTCCAAAATCCAAAACAAACAAACAGAAACAAGAACAAAATGGTACCCTCATATGGGTGATATAAAGAACATAGAGAGATACAAATACCTAAAAGCAACAGAAAATGAGCATAAATTAAAAACTATGACTATGGAAAGTACACAATATGGTGGAGGTTTTGATGCTGGAATGTTTTAGGAATGAAACCTGAACATTCATTATGTTATAAATCATGATGCCTAAAATAAAATTGAATTAGAAAAAGATGCTGCCATTTCATATTTTGTGAGTTTGGACTAGAGTGGTGGCACAGCGGTAGGGCGTTTGCCTTGTGCGTGACCGGCCAAGCCGAGCCAGGTTCGATTCCTCCACCCCTCCCGGAGAGCCCAGCAAGCTACCGAGAGTATCTCGCCTGCTTGGCAAAGCCTGGCAAGCTACTCGTGACGTATTCGATATGCCAAACCAGTAACAACAAGTCTCACAATGGAGACGTTTCTGGGACCACTTGAGCAAATCGATGAACAATGGGAGAACAGTGCTACAGTGCTACAGTTATCTTTAATTAATCAATTTATTAATTAATTTATTTTTATTGAAACACTGTGAGACAGACCCGTACAAAACTGTTCATGATTAGATTTCAGTTATACAGTATTCCAACACCCATTCGTCCACCAGTGTACATTTCCCAGCACCAGTGTCCCAGGTTACCTCCTGCCACCCCACCCCCACCCCTACCCGCCTCTATGGCAGGCACTTCTCTCTCCCCCTTTCTCTCTCTGTCTCTGTCTCTCTATCTCTCTCACTCCTTTGGAGAATTGTGGTTTGCAATACTGATACTGAAAGGTTATCAAGAATATCCCCTTTACCCACTTTTGACACTCAGATATTGTCCAGCATGATCATTCCCTGTCTGTTCAGAACTGGTCTGTTCTCTGTCTTACATACCCTCAAACCCACAAACATTTGTGTTTAGTCCCAACCACTGAGTAGTCCTACCAGCACCTATTTTCCCTGGCCATGGATATTAGTCTTCTAGTATGTATTTTTTATATCACTCGTATCACTTGTATCACATGTCATCCCGTTGAACATCGATTTGCTTGAACAGGCGCCAGTAATGTCTTCATTCATCCCTGTCGCATGCTCGTGTAGCCCAATGCCGCCTGTTCACTCCAAGAACATGAAGAGCATAAATCTTTTCATTCAGGGTCTTGATGAAGAAGTCTGACCATCTTGTATGTGAGCAGTCAGGTGTTCTTTTGATGTCCCATGGAATCCAGGATTCAGGGGACTTCTGGATTTTTTTATATACCACAAATGAATGCTGTCATTCTAATTCTGTCCTCACTTTGACTCATTTAACTCAGCATGATACTTTCCATGTCCAACCACTTAGTGACAAATTTCATGGGCTGGAGCGATAGCACAGCGGGTAGGGCGTTCGCCTTGCAAGCAGCCAACATGGCCGACCCGAGTTCGATTCCTCCGCCCCTCTCGGAGAGCCCGGCAAGCTACCGAGAGTATCCGATATGCCAGACACAGTAACAACAAAGTCTCCAATGGAGACGTTACTGGGCCCACTCGAGCAAATCGACGATCAACGGGAGGGCCTTTACCTTACCTTTACCATCTTTACTAATAGCTGCATAATATTCCATTGTGTAGATATGTCACAGTTTCTTTATTCATTCATTTGTTCTTGGGTACTCAGGTTGTTTCCAGATTCTGGCTATGCTGAATAGTGCTGCAATGAACATAGGAGTACAGATGGTGTTTCTGCTAACACTGCCCTTTCATATTGATCTTTCATAGTTATTCTCAGGCTCCATAGTCGAATCCATTGGATTAGAGCTGACTATTGAAAAACTTAAAGGTATAAAAGAGCAAATATATATGTATCTATTTATATAGGTATCCAGATTTGTGTTTCTACTGCTTTGATTAATACTGAAAATCTATAGAGTTGATTATGTCTTTTCAAATAGGATCTTGCTTCTAAACTTCTTTAGAATATACTGTAACAGAGAGTTGGGAAAATAAAACTTATTTTCTCAAAAATATAAAATAAATGTTTTCTTTTTTATTGACAAATGATTTCTTAACACACATTCTTAACACACAGTTAAAAACAGAAGCTAACACCTTCTCTTAAAACATAGAAGTATGTATAAGATGGTGTGAAGGAGAAATGGATATTTATCCTTATTTTCAATAATTCATCTACATATATTTTCTTTTAATATTCAAATTAAAAATATTATGAATGCATAAAAAGTCAAGCATAAAATATAAAATATGAGTCATATATCAAAAATAATGTAATTTATTAATACACAATAAACATTTTATGCTACAAATACTTAAAGAAAATGTATTAATTCCTTTATTATCCAAGATCAAAGCAGAGAACAACACACTTTATATATTTTTTATTCTTAGTGAATTATATCAGTACAAAATATCTCTTTAAATAGAATAAAATGATTAGGTTTAGTTTATAGAACCATAATACTAGTCTTCCTGCAATGACAAAATGTTTTAAAATATAACAAAATTTGAAGAGAACAGAGATATAGAGAATGTTAAAATTTAAAAGGCAGTAGGCAAATGTTACATAAGTACATAATTACAAAATTGATGCAAAATTTGCTTTTAGAATAAACTTATCTCTTTTGCTTATGTTTGTGAACAGTATATATTGAAATCACACATGTTAATAGCACAAATTTTCTATAAGCAATGAATAAAGAAAATTTTACTTTTTAAAAATAAACAGCACAATGCATGAACGAGAAATATTTTATATGGTTGACTTTTATTTATTAAGTTGATCATTTGCTTGTTCATCCTTAATAGAGCTACGTATACTAAGATCTACCTTAAAAACTTTCAAATAATCATCCAACTATATTGAAGACAGAGTTTCAAAGTTATTGCTTAACTGGAACATCCACTAATAGAGCTATTTTTCAATTCTCAAATCTTAAAAGACAATGCAGTTCAAGTTGAGATATATAAAAACACAAGACGGGAGCAACAAATGACTAAAGGCAACAGAATTTGAGAGTAAATCTAAGTAATTGAGCATAACTTGGTGAAGTATGGATGATGGGGGCATGGGATGGATCCCTGAAAAATTGTTGGAGGGAAGTTGACATGCACTGAGAATGTTGTTTGAACAATCTGCACATCAAAGTATCACTAACAGTACTGAGGATCACAGCACCTCGATAAAAACCAAGAAATCACATATTATGCATATAAAGATTCATCCCACATTCTACTCATTTTAGTGTTCAAAAGTTGCTTGACAGATAAATCGATTGCCACAGTAAAGGTGATCTTAAGTGGACGATAGGTCTCCCCAGAATATTAAGAGCAGACTTTTTTCAATTTATTTCACCTTGACATGTGAACTAAGGTCAATCGTATCACTGTGGTTTCAGAATGAACTTATCACATTAAAGAATAAAAATGATCCAGAAATAATCCTTTTTATCATCAAAATCTATCATTTGGCAGGGCAAACATGTAGAACACCTGGTTTTGCCATGGAAATCATCCTATTTTATGTTCAAGTGTCTTCTCTTTTGATATTCCAGTCCAGCTTATTAATAAAAATACTCTCATTTAATCTAAGATATGCAGTCATTCTTATGATTCTCCTTTTATATTAATAAACAAATGGTATTCCTCTCATCTACTGATTTGTCTGACAATTTGTTCAACAAGCCCGATAGGAATTCAGAAGAATTTTTGCCTTGAGCACTATGAAGGTAATATTGAGAAACAAAGAATAATGTATTTAAGAAGACTGGCAGATGCAGCAACATAATAAACAGAGAAAAAAATTGCAGTGTACTGAAGTGCAGAGAATTGCTAACAGTTGAAATAAAATCTGACCTTCAAGAAATATGAGTAATGTGGCAGCATAGATTTTTTTATTCACTTCATAATTCTGATTAAGGAACAGAATCAAGACATTATTTGAATGATTTAATTAGTTTGGGAGATCCTTACTAACATCATTAGTAAATCTTACGACTGACAGAGGGAGACAATTGACATTCCTGCCATTCTATGGGACATGGACATAGAATATCTACTGAAATATACAAAATAATGCAGTGCTACAAAAAAGAATCAATCCCTTAAATAGTGTATTACTGACTATATGAACTATACTTATATGAACTATACTTATATGAACTATAAAGTAAGGGGTACACATAATTCAAAAACAGACTCTAATTTCTTAGTAGCAATTTAGAAATACTTGAGTTTTTCCTGTTTATTTTCTTTATTTCTTAAAATCACATAAAAATGATAGCACTCAGATACGTGCTCATGGTACATATATGGTGCTAGGCATTGAACCCTGGTCTCTCCCATTAAGGCCTTACGCTAACCCCCATCTTGGGCAAAATAAGTGCCTTAACAACTGTATGTTCTCGCAAGCACCAGTATATCAAAGGTTTATATAAGAAAATAAGATAAGTCAAATAATCTGTCTTGCATTGTGCTATCACACTTATGAAGCCTATTTCAAAAGATTGAGAGACTCATTAAATAGGTATTATCCCCATCTATAGTACCTAGAATGTGTTGTACCCTCATTTTCCAAGGTTCTTGCAATTAGAGAGAATGCATCAATCTAGCTATAAGAACTGTGTGCTCCATCACCCAAAAGGAGAGAGAGAACAAAGGAAATGCCCTGCCACAGAGGCAGGGTGGGACAGGGGGGATGGGGGGTGGGAGGGATACTGGGATCAGTAATGGTAGAAAATGGGCACTGGTAGAGGTATGGGTACTTGATCATTGTATAATTGAAACCCAAGCACAAAAATTTGTAAGTATACAACTGTAACTCATGGTGTTTCACTAATAAAGATTAAAAAAAAGAATTGTGTGCTCATCCAGAATTTGGGTTCTGAGCTTTTGATTTAATAACACAGAAGCTACCCAGACCACTTTTCTTAGGATGTGGTCCGTTTCGATGGTAGCGATAGTGTCGAGTGCAATTAGCAGGCATGGCCTCCTTAAGTCTCATGAAAGATTTTGATCTTGTCTTTTGTATTGGAAGAGCATGCTTTCTTCACTTTCCTGGAAATTCTATATATTTTATATTCTGAGATCCTTTAATAAAGTACTCCTGTTTTAGAAGGGTTGGGGCCCATTTTTCTTTCTTGCAGAATAGATTCTTAATTTCCTGGACTGGGTGGGAAAAAATGGTTTTTAGATCCATAAATAATTTAAGATGGAACATCACAACAAAAATACCACCTGTGCTTATCTAGAATGAAGAGCTTCTTGAAGCAATGGCTATTGTGACTCTATGCCTGCAGACATTAATGACGGGCATGAAAAATTCAAAGACTAGGGTGAGTTGGGTACTACAAATAAAGATGGCTTACTTAAAAAGCTCAAATTCCTATCTTTTCTTCTCAAAGCACAGAATGAATGGTAAAGACGTTCAAAGACTGTGCTAAAAGAATCTTTTATCTCTTGCAGCTGTAGAGCTTCAAAACAAACTGTGATTCCAAGATTAAATTTAAATTCCTGCCAGATCTGTGATGTTAAAGTTAGGAAGGACATTGACTGAGAAGCTATGGGAACCAGAGAACTCGAAGGCAGATATATTGGACGACCGGGATTACTCAGATTCCTCTAAAGCATTAAGTTTCTTTGTCTTGCCCACAGGAAACAACATCTTCTCTGTCTGAGAATAAAACCTGTTTTTATTTCAATCATTCTGATATTAAAAGACATAGCAGTCTTCACTGAGAAGTCATTGGTCATTGTGATCCAATTTATCAAACAGCATTTCCTAGACATTTTAATGAACTTAGCTTGAGATAGTATAGCATCAAAACAATGAATATTATTAGAGAAAGAACGTAGTATGTGTCTGAGACAGAAAAAGAAAAAGCACACCTGAATCCCTCAAGAGTACTGTGTTTGCTGTTTTGGTAAAGGAACAGCAACCTGTGAGACAATCTCTGTGATATCTGCTGAACTCTCTGATTTCAATGAAGACACACCACCACTCTGAAATCACGCTGTTAGCCTTCAGAGATGCAGTGAACATAATTGTGCAATAGGTAAATGATTTTTGTGCTACTTAGAGACTCGGTCTAACCTGAAGGCATTCTAGATTTTGCCAATTGTATCATGATCCCTAGGTACTTAAATATAGGACTCATGCTCCAAGGCCCTATTTGATTTGTATAATTGAAAATAAAATTAATCTGGCAGTGAAGATCTAATGAGTTATCATGAGAAAGTATATTCTTGTATTGAATTCCCAATTTCAAAGCATTTCAAAGACTCAGACATGTACCAAAGGTTAAGCACGTGTACACACACACACACACACACACACACACACACACACACACACAGCTTTTTTTTTTTGGTGGGAATTAATTCCTGTGACTCCTGAATATTACTCTTTTCCATGAGTCAATGTTACCTTATAGAAAAAAATATATAGCAAATTAGCATTTCCCTGAATCCCATTAAATTAGTGCCACAAGACCCTAAGTCATGTCATATACTTTTTCTCATTTTTGTTAAAGAATTAGAACAGAGGAACCTTAGCATTTGAGCCTGTTGCAAAATATGGTCTATTAAAGAGGCATAAAATGAAGCTTTCCTTTATTGTCAAAAGACAAAATCCAAAGTATTACTGCTTGTTCTGATGCAATCTCAGGAATAAGAAATTCATTCAACACCGAAAATTGTGAAAATAGTATTCATACTCCAGCTCCAATTAACTCACCAATTTGGTTATAGTTCAATCAAGAATACCTCTAATTAAAATTTTCTCCAGATATGCTAACTTACTGGAGCTATTACTCCAGGCACAAAGATTACACCTTTTCTTTGATACACATTGTTTTCTATACTATTGCAACAGAAAATTCCACGAGCAGTTTTCTTTTCCATGTCAGGTACAGCAATTGAACATTCTCATTTTATTCGAGGGTTAAACGATTTCTTAGCCTTCGTGCTTCAATTTTCTTCATAGGGACATAGATCAGCATGCCCCAGGACATATTTTGGTAATGACATCAGACTGAAAAGACATGAAAAATACAAGGACCAGTTATCCTGGCTCCTTGCCCAATGTTTAGCTACGGAAACGGACTGCAAATAAATGTGAATACCCAGGATGCTCATGTTGAGTGAAATGCAATCACATCCCTTGGTCCTGAGCACATGTGGTGTCCTTTACAAAGGGAAGAACATTGAACTCATTCTTCAATTTTTCTTTATAACTAAGAGGTATATATGGTAGAGATGGCATCATATGATATATTTAGCAACATTATTGATCACATGACTTCAGTGATAAATGCTGGGCTGCCAATTGAAACAGGTGAAGAATGATTGATTGATTTTTTTCCTTCTTGTTACCCTTATGGAATTACTCTGCCTGTGTGATTTAGGCGTTGTTCCTACCAAGTTTTGGAGGCAAAATCTCCAGGTCTTCTGCAGATTCTGTAACCTATTCAATGTCACTGTCACTGTCATTATCCTCCCGTTGTTCATCGATTTGCTCCAGCGGGCCCAGTAACGTCTCCATTGGGAGACTTGTTGATACTGTGTTTGGCATATCAAATATGTCATGGGTAGCTTTCCAGGCTTTGCCATGTGGGCGAGATACTCTCTGTGCCGGGCTCTCCAAGGGGGCGAAGGAATCAAACTCGGGTCAGCCATGTTGGCCGCTTGCAAGACAAACGCCCTACCCACTGTGCTCCAGCCCAACCTATCCAATGTAGTAGCTTTAAATAAATTCTTTTCCTGCTGCAGTATTCTATACTTAAAAGGACTGAGGTCTCAAAGGTAATTATATACTTGAGTTAATAAGAGTATAACAAATAGTTTATGTGTCTACTAAGTTCCAATCACTGTGCTACTACTGAACTGCTAAAACCAGTAATCATAATAATATTATTTCAACAATAATAATTAGAGCTATAATAGTACTTTTTCATAGATTTTTCGTGTAGACTAAACATCATGGAAAAAATTAAAATACCTTTTATATGACTAGTAATAAATAAGTGCTATCAGTTTTTATGACTTACAACTGATTTGGTATTTCTGCTTGTGAATATTTTGGGATTATTTCATTTAGTCATTAAACAGTCTGAATAAATGTGTACTATAACACTCATTTAATCCATAAAACAAACCAAAGATATTGGGACCATTTCAGTAAAGAGGAAATGTACCTTAGCAAGGTTTGGACAATTGCTCAAAGTAGCACTGTTATTAATGAGATCCCAGAACAATTCGAATTCCAAAAAAAACACTGTTCCTGCCTTAATAAGCATACCATCTTTGAGATTTAAAAGGCAAGTAAATATAGCATTCTCTTTAAAAAAGACTTATTTTATTTGGTGCACTTCTCACAAATACCAGTTCAATTTTATAATAGCCATTCAATAGGACAGACAGATTTCATTGAGGTGTAATATTTACAATTTGTGAGACGATTGCACAGAACCTCCTATGAGAAAAAATGTGGAAAACACTCTAAATTAAATATAGAAGAGATGTATCAAACTTCTCTGAGCTAAGGCTCTCAGAACTCTCATTTTACACTTGTCTTTTTTTAGTTTTTTGTTTTTTCTTCTCAAATGCTCAAGACAGTACATCATTAAAACTATGAATGAAATATGAGTTTTTTTTTATTTGTGGATAGTTGGCCAGACCTGTCTGTGTGCAGGACATACTCTGTGCTCAGGAATCATTCCTGGCAGGGACCAAGGAACTATGTGGGATGCCATTACCACATATGTAATTTAAGAAATATGTATTTCTTAAATGCATGGAATGTTAATGGAATGTTGAGACGCAGAAATCGTTGAAGCTAAATATGAATGTATGCAGGATAACCAATTCAAAGAGTGGAGTTTGAGCTGAACCAAATAAAAATATGAAGCCACCGGTAATCCACATTGGAAAAACAATTTAAATAAAATGTGCATCAGAACTAAAGTCATAATATTACTATATGAAAAGGGAATAAATTTTAAAAGTCACTTCAAGATGAAAACATTTATAACTTAGACGTGGAAAATTACTAATGGAGTTCACATGGTGAAATATATGTATGTAAATTTCAGGCTGTAGATGACCAATAAAAATATTGTGTAAAGGATCATTTGTTATAAGCAAAACTAAAAACATATATTAAAGATTGTATAAAGAAAATTGACTTTTACTATATTTTTCAGGGTGATATGGCCGTAGACTAGGCTGGAGCGATAGCACAGCGGGTAGGGCATTCGCCTTACAAGCGGCCAACATGGCCGACCCGAGTTCGATTCCTCCGCCCCTCTCGGAGAGCCTGGCAAGCTACCGAGAGTACTCGATATGCCAGACACAGTAACAACAACGTCTCCAATGGAGACGTTACTGGGCCCGCTCGAGCAAATCGACGATCAACGGGAGGGCCTTTACTTTACCTTACCTTACTATATTTTAAGTATCAAACATCATTGTCTCACTTAACTCTGAATACACAGTAGTTTTTTTATGCTCTTTCCCTAGAACATCCATTTCCAAAGACCTTTCCATGGACTTCCAGTCCCAGAGCCAAATGCAGTCTCTTGGATCTTATCATATCTGGATTCCCCCCCCCCCGCCCCCCATCCTAGCACTGTAGCACTGTAGCACTGTCCTCCCATTGTTCATCAATTTGCTCAAGCGGGTCCAGTAACATCTCCATTGTGAGACTTGTTGTTACTGTTGTTTGGCATATCGAATACATCGTATCAGGCTTTGCCAAGCAGACAAGATACTCTCAGTATCTTGCCAAGCTCTCCGAGAGGGGCAGAGGATGGAACCCGGCTCAGCCGGGCCAGCCGCACACAAGGCAAACACTCTACGGCTGTGCTATCACTCCAGCCCCATTCTAAAACTTTGATATTAAGTGATTATAGATTTTCATCTAATCCCCTCTCTATTCCCTTGCTTTCCAATCCTCTCTCAGGAAATTTCTTTATTCCAACACAAGCACCATGTTCTCATGGCATTTTTTATTGGAAACTTTTCCTTAAGTTCTAACAAAGAAAGCTGGTAAGACAGCTGTGGCTAATTCCCTACTACATCCACTTATCTCTTATGAAACATCGATTTTATTGTGAATACTGTCTTCAGAATGGAAAAAGAGAGACCAGACAAACGAGGGGCATTTGCCTTATATTCTGCTGACCCAGGTTTGATCCCTATTACTCTTACTGGATAAAAGGCAGATCTTACTGGATAAAAGGCAGATATAGAGCTGATGCAGACAGCCCTATTTTAACACCTTGGGGAAAGACACAGCAGTGGAGAAAACTTGGTCTCTCCTCAAGCCCTTGAGACAGGCTCCATCATAGCTGAAACACTCAGACTGAACAGAACAGAAAAGAATAACGAAGGCAAATTCTGAAAGCACTAGTTCCCAACCTTCTTCTTGGGAGAATCCCTTACATTCTTAGAAATTAAGGAGTATTCTCAATGCTTTGGCCTCTCTGATGTGCTATATAGATATTTTCATAATAGATAACTATTTATTAATTTTTATATAACAATAAGTATTTATAAGCAACATATTTTTATAAACATATATATATAAGGGGGGCAGAGTTCAGTGGGTAGGGCACTTGTCTTGAACACAGTCAACCTAGGTTCAATCTCAGGCATTGCATATGGACCCCTGAACCCTGCCAGGTCTGATCCCTGAGTGCAGAGCCGGAGTAACCACTAAGCACCATCAGGTGTGGTCCAGACACCAGGCAAGAAAAAAATTAAAGAAATGTATACATTATTATTTATAGTACTGTAAAATTGTAAAGCGTGAAAAACCTGAGGGCCCGAGAACAGATGACTGGTTAAAGAAACTTTGGTACATTTACACAATGGAGTACTATGCAGCTGTGAGAAAAGATGAAGTTATGAAATTTACATACAAGTGGTACTACATGGAAAGTATCATGTTAAGCGAAATGAGTCAGAAAGAGCGGGATAGACACAGAAAGATTGCATTCATCGAGGGAACATAAAGCAACAAAACGGGAGACTAACACTCAGGAATGGCTGAGATTAGTACCAGGAATTTTGTTCCATGACTTGAAGGCCAGCCACATTTACTAGGTGAAAAGGAAGCTCAGATAGAGAAGAGAGCACCAAATAAAGGGTGTTGTGAGACCCACCCAGGGTGGGAGAAGCATGCTAAAAATAGTCTATAGACCAAACATAATTGCCACTCAAGGCCTCTCTTGCAAAACACAGTACCCAAAAGAAGAGAGAGAGAACAAGGGGGAATGCCCTGCCACAGAGGCAGGGTGGGACAGAGGGCATGGGGGGTGGGAGGGATGCTGGGACCCGTGGTGGTGGAGGATGGGCACTGGTGGAGGGATGGGTACTTGATCATTTTATAACTGACACCCAAGCACAAAAGTTTATAAGTCTATAACTGTACCTCATGGTGTTTCACTAATAAAAAGAAAATTTAAAAAAATTGTAAAGCGTGGGGACCAAAATGAAATTAATTTTTTAAAATGTAAACATTATTTCACAGTTTTGCAAAACTATTTAATATCTTCCTTAAGAAAAATATACCAGTATTTCATATCTGCTTCTGAACTCAATATGTTGCATTATTTTATATCACTGAGTGCATATGTTTTCCTATCATATAGTCATAAGAAAATAAAAGTAAAAAATAAGCAAATAAGAAACACTTCAGCATTATTAGAAGGAAAGGTTTGGAGTAGGGAAATAGTTCAAAGGGCTGATGCACTTGCATGCGGGATCCCCAGTAGCACAAGGTTCCCCAGACTCAGTAGCACTGGGATCAAACCCTGGCACTGTGCCAAGGGTAGTTCTCCCCCAAAGAAAATGACAGCACTAAAGAACTAGTTTGATTTCACAAATCTCCAGAAAGTAGACAAGTGTTCTGGCTATACATTGAAAATTGTTTTTCTAAAGAACACTATACATGTAGACTTCAATATTTTGATATTAGATATAAATTGCAAATATGTGAAGTATCTAGTCAATGTGAAAAATTGCCATATGGTTATGTAAAGTGATAATAGGGGCTAATTCATAGTATGAGACAATACCAAATTCTATGTATTTATCAACAGAACATCTTCTATTTATTTGAATGAAATAGAATTTTTTGATATTCATTTCTTGATAACTGAACAAGTAAAGTTTGGTTTTTGAAATAATCTAACCAATAATCTAATAGAAAAACCATGCTTGTTTAGATCTAACAGCTGTTTCATGCTTTCAAAGTTCTTTCCTTTTTCTATCACAGATCATCTTAGAATTTTGTGGGACAGAACAACAAAAGTTATTTAATATTTATATAATTTGGCAGAGAACGCACTGCCAAATTTCAAAATTAGAACATCACATTTACTGGATCTGCTGCAGTGCGGAGCTGTGCTGACCACAGCTCTGAAAATCATCATTGCTATTCTTAGTGGACTCTGATAGTTGTAAAAGACATAAATGAGACCATATGGCTTGAGAGCCTAATGCTTTCCTAGGGCCCTGGCACAGTATATAAGAAAGTGGTTTAATAACAACATCATGCCAATATTACTTCTTTCTCACAACAATATTTTCAATAGTAATCTTTGCAATAAAAGTAATAGCAGGTATAACACCACTGGCAATATTAAATGGAAATAGCAAATTGCAAAGCTAGTGAAATTGTTATCAGAGGAATTGATCTACAACAGAACCAATATTTCAAGCTCCCAAATAAATGTTCAATAAAGTAATGCTCTGCAATTGTGAAGACATTATGATGGTGATTTACTAAAGATATATGGTGTTTTAAATGTCTTACTATCTTTCATAGGCTAAGGCGAATCACAAAGAACTAAAATTAAAATACCCTTTTTTATGATCCAGTAGATTTTGTTGTTTACAATTCATAACTCAGTGAAAAACAAGAAAAAGTACAAAACAAAAATATGCAAAATCATTAGAGTAGTAGTTTGAAGATTTCTTATTTTTATAATATGAGAATTCATGAAAAGATTAGATCTAAGCTAGAAATGCTTTTATTTATCTTTAAAAATATATTCAGTGCAATTGAGAAAGATTTATAAACATTCATGTATATCTTATAAATGCAGTTTATTTCAAATAAAAATATTATTATATAATATTTATTTTATAGCAACCAAAGCAACAGAAATATTACCATCTGTTTATCATTGTCATTTGTTTATCTAAGAGATCTGGCATGTTTTATAATTGTCATAAAAACTACTATATTTTTCTATAAGAAAAAAACTTATTTATTTTACTCTTTTGTTTTGTTTTGTTTTGGGGTCATCTCAACTGTGACCAGGGATTAGTGGTGGCTCTGCACACAGGAATCACTCCTGGAAGTGCTCAGAGGTACAAGGATTTAAATCCTGGTCTAACCTGTGCAAAACAAGCAATTTAACTTCTGTCTCTCTCACCTCCAAATGCTGAGTGTTTAAAATCACTGTCACTGTCACTGTCCACCCGTTTTTCATAGATTTGCTCGAGTGCGCCCAGTAACATTGTGAGACTTGTTACTGTGATTGGCATATTGAATATATCACGGGGAGCTTGCCAGGCTTTGCCGTGCGGGCAAGATGCTCTCAGTAGCTTGCCAGGCTCTCAGAGAGGGGTGGAGGAATCGAACTCTGGCCAGCCATGTTGGCCGCATGCAAGAAAAACGCCCTACTAGCTGTGCTATCGCTCCAGCTGTGTTTAAAATAACAATTGAATATTTTTGTTTATATGATATACCTGCTAGGTCAGAAGTGGGGTCAGCTGGATAAATCCTAGCCCGTAATTACTCTATCATCTTCATGCTATGGAACATAGGATTTCCTTGTGTCACAAAGGGGAAATATAATGTGCTCTGTGTGTATGTGTGTGCGCACACGCATGTGCACAAGTTCACATATGTGTGTGTAAGAGACATGCTATACTGCCTTATTCCATCATTGGTTTACCTTAGTTATACCTATACTTTATTTGTCAGAACAATCACTTCTACAGTTTGACTGCAAAGCAACTAGTAAAACCTAGGAAGTGTTTTTGATGAACAATGCTATCTCTGAAACTCACTTTGTTCATCACCACAAATCTCATTTTGTTCTGCCACCTAGAGAATATACTCTGTTCTACCCAGCCCCAAAAAGCTGTGTTCCAACTAGCACATTTCAAGGGTTAGTTTATCTGATATTTGTTGACTAGTTTGCAGATGATGTTTCAGTATGGCTATAAAATGTTCTGCAAGTCAACAAACTAAATCGAATGAGTCATTGTTCTCCCATACGAAATGGTATCAAATAGCAAAAATCACTATGATGGTGACTAATCTGAAAATATGGAAGGAAAGACCAAGAAATGGAGAGTTCTTCAGGATTAAACCACTCTGAATGTCTCATTTTTTAAATTCCCCTTATCAGCAACTATACCCATAATGCTTTTCCAGAGATAGTTCTTACATCTGCTACAGTTAATTTTTGCCTTTCTGTTTTTCTTAGATTTAAAGAGAACTAAGAACCTTGAAACAGTGAGGATCTGAAGGGATCACTCAACCCCACTGACCATGGATTCTTTGGTTTCCCTTTTTCTTTGTAGTGGTGGAGTCAGGAAGTAGTTAGTCATTTAAAGTCTGGAGTCCCAAAATCTCTAGACAGAAACCTTTTTATTTCACTGAAATGTTTCTCCGTTTCACATCTCAAATAACCAATTAAAAAAAAAAAGCTGGCTGACCAAACACATGCAAAGTAAAACATATACCATAAAGAAATGACTGTGTAGGGGGAAGAGGGTATAAGCATTGGTTTATAAGATCTTCTAGGTTTCATGTATGCAGCATTGTAATTTGGCAGTTATATGTATCACAATGTTGTTTCAACCAAGTCTTTTTATTCATTTTTCATATGTTTTCTTTCACACCTTTATCCCCAAATCTTTGCTACTAACTACCAATTGATTCAATATATGTAAGAATTCATTTTTGAGACATTATGGGGGATGGTGTAGTGGCTAAAAGCACCTATATTGCATGTGTGAGACCATGGATTTTAGCTCTGGTGCTACCCACATGCACAAGCAGAGTCCCTGAGCATTTGCTCATAGAGAACCAGGACTCCTGGCAGAGCTGTGAGATGGGCTCTAGCCCACTGCAAACTGGTTTGTACAATCACATCTATTAATGTGTGTGGTCCCAGTGACCACTACAACTCAAATATTTGGCCAGAGTATGAGTGCCACTGAATATGACAGTAGAAAGTACAGAAACATGTCCATAAGTTTGTACAAGGAACTGTGCCAGCCCTAGACTGTGCATTCCGAGCAAGCACTGTCAACAATTTCATATAACCAATGGTCATCACCACACTAGCAAAAGAGATCAAAAGATGAAGAACAAAAAATGTTTTATACCATGCATTTCTCTTATTTCACATATAGATTAAATAATTCAATGATAATTTTACTGTCTGATATATGTCTATGGTACAATGTATGTCTATAGTATAATACATTTGGTGCCAATAAATGCTATTAAGTAGAGTTGGAAAGGAATTGGAGGAAAAGTTACCCTTATAAGCTTTTTCTGTTAAATGTGAATTGGTGCACATGCCGGGAAACATCTTGATCACTTCACATCTCGTTACTCATTGATTTGCTCGAGCGGGCACCAGTCTCCATCCATCCCTGTTGCATGCTAGTGTAGCCCAATGGCGTCTACTCGTTCTAGGAACACGAACTGCCTCAAACCAATCATTCAGGGTCTTGACGAAGAAGTCTGACCATCTCATAGGTGGGCAGCCATGCAATCTTTTGACATCCAGTGGAATCCAGTCGGTAATGGCTCTAGTCCAGCAGTTGTCTCCAAATCTCATTACGTGTCCAGTCCATCTGATTTTCGATGCCTTGGCAAATGAGACACTGTCCCTGATTCTTGATCGTCAATGGAGGTCAGAACTCCGGATTCTTTCTCTCATTTGAGTGAAGTGTGATACTCCAAGCATAGCTCTTTCGATTCCTCTTTGGGAGACCCGAATAGCATTCTCATCCTGTTTTCATAGGGCCCAGGTCTCTGAGGTGTATATTAATGCAGGAAGAACAGTGGAATCGAAGAGATGTGCCCAGAGCCGGAGGTTCTTCATCCTCTTAGCTATTTCTTTGACGCTCTTGAAGGCGTTCCAAGCCTCTCTCTTCCTCCTGTGCAGCTCAGGTGCCAGGTCATTTGTCATGTTGACTTCTCAACCTGGGTACACATAGCTGTTGTATTTGGAGATGTTCGTCCCATTGAGAGCAAATGGAACATCAGGAATGAGATTGTTTCACATAAACATTGTCTTTGTGAGATTCAGCTGTAGTCCAACCTTTCCATATTCACTGTCGAAGTCAGCCAGCATCGGTGCTGCTTGGCTGATGTTTGGTGTTATTATAACGATGTCATCAGCAAAGCTGAGGTGGTATAGTTGCTGACCATCCATCTTCACTCCCATTCCTTCCCATTCCAGTTGTCACACGAAGTCCTTGAGGGTGGCACTGAAGAGTTTCAGTGAAAGGGAATCACCCTGCTGAACCCCTCCCTTGACATTAATGATAACCTCCCTGTAGAATGATGAAATCTTGGTAGTGAATTCGCAATACAGCTCATGGAGGATCCTGATTTATTGAGTTTGAACTCCCTGTTTGACTAGGGCTTCAATGACTGCTTCAGTCTCAACAGAACCAAAGGCCTTCTTTAAATCAACGAACACTAGACAGAGCGGCATCTTGAACTCCAGAGAAACCTCAATGAGCTTGGTTATTGTTTGGATATGGTCGATCGTGCTGAATCCTTTTCAGAACCCAGCTTGCTCTCATGGTTGTCCTTCATCTAGTGTTCTGCCAATCCTATTCAGGATGACTCAAGTGAACAGCTTGTAGATGACAGACAACAGGCAGATCGGACGATAGTTGCCAATGTCGTAGATGTCTTCCTTTTGTACAGTAGTACAGTCCTGCTGGTTTTCCATTGGAACGGAACCTTGGATTCAGACAGGTAGCATATTAGGAGCCGAGCCAGTGTATTGATGAGTACTGATGGCAGGTTCTCTCTTGCAAACAATGCAGATAATATAATTTCCAATCATGTAGTTTGACATCTTTTCAACAGCACCTATTAATTAGCCACAAGATACATATCACACTTCTCAATGAAATGTTCCATTCTCAAGTTGCAACTTCCTTGGCAGTCAAGAAAGACAGAGTTATTCAGTGACAATAAACAGTTTCCCAATAATCTCCCTATGCTTGTGATAATTTGGGGACTGACTTAAAGTCATACTAATTTTTTTGAAAAATATAATCTCAGGTCTCAGGAATGTGTTTCTCAGGTAGAGAAGCACATGCTTTGTGCACTTATCTATTGGGCTTGATTCCATTGATGCTACTGGGGTGTAAGCTCCATAATCACCATCACAGCAACAACAAAACAAAACACAACAACAACAAAACACCCATAATATTGAAGACTAGAATCCAGAATTCTAGAGGCCAGAAATAGAATGTTTCCCTGGAATACTGGCCCTTGGCTGTTGGGGGCAGGAGGGTCCTTTAGTTGCTCTATCACTGCTCCCCCTTCTGGAAGAATTTCCCCTTGAAAAAGTCCACTTAACATTTATGTTTATTAAGTGAACTCAACCCTCAGATATGTAAAGGTGTAGCCTAGCTAGATTAATATATTTAGGCATCTGACCAAAGAACGTTGTTCTTCTTTTGATGAATATTGGCTCTAAGCACTAAATACTATATGCAGAGGAGATTTGAGGCTCTTAGTCCACATCCAATAGGCTGTGAATCCTTTACCCTATTACTTTTTCTCTGTTATTTCTATTTTCTTAATCCTCATGGCACCCCGGCTTCAGGCCTCTTCACCTGGGGTTGGTCCCTGGCACCATAACACACACAAAATTTTAATTAAAATTAATGACTTAACATTAATTAAAGGTCAGGACAATAATATCATACTTTGTATTATGCATTCTGCAAAACATATCCCCTAAATGCTGGTTTATCACATTCTAGAAGTGAAATTCTTAAATCACATTAAACAATGGGAGTCACATATGACTATATTCCACCTTGATGTATATTATGTCTCACTTTTTACTACATAAAAATGCATAAAGATGACATTCAACATGTGGTTTTTTTCTGAATATCAGAGTATATGATCACTTATTGGTTAAGTGTTATGACCACCTATACTAAAATTTTTTGAGTGTTTTTTTTATAAAAGCTTCCTTGACACTATCAATTTTTGCAAGTGCACATTTGGGTCAAATATGTTATCATTCTTTGTTTAATATAATAACAAGATGATCCAAAATTCCACTTCCGTGTGATAATTCAAATAACAAATACTCATTAAAATATATGAGTATCTAGGAAAGAGAGGGTTACTGAAGATGTTAGAAAAAAGTATTGACACCCAAAATTGGAACACCAGTTTCATAACTTTTTGTTTGTTGAAGAAGATTAATCACATATCAATGCTCATGATTGTTTTTCCAATATAATGATAAAGAATGAACTTCATCTTTCTTACAAGGGCTCTGCCTCATTACTTTCATAACAAGCCACCATAGTGATGAAAGAAAACAGATTTGCTAAAAGGGAGTATTAAACAAATTAGATAAAGTAATATCTGAGTAAGAGAAATAGAAAAAATGAAATAAAAGTAATATATTTCCATTCAGTACATTTTACTTTGCTCAAAATTCTTTGGAATATTTCCACAAATGAAATCTTGTTATCAGCTTTGCAGGAATAATAGTATAGGCTACAGTGTGCAGGCATCAGTAGAATTAGATCATTCCTACCTCTCTCCTTCCTTTTATTACAATGTCAGCATAATATTTAAAATGTCTCAGCAAACTCTTCCCTTCATAACTTTAATAAGTAGATTTGCCAGGCGCAGCCCTAGCAGGAGGCTCATAATGTATTTAAGTTTGAAAATGAGGCAATTATATTTCAAAGTCCTGATTGGCTACATTTTAATTTCAGAACTTTGAGATGAACTGATTTCGCTGGTGGCTTTCTGGAGTAACCTTGTACACCTGCACCTGTTCATTTTATTAAACAAGAAGCACCTTGCCAGGTTGAGATGGGGGATATTGGTCACAACAGCCCTGACAGCTTGGTCCCTCTGCTCCCACTATTGATCACATTTCTTGCTCATCACATGGGAAGGTAATTACTAGTAGGCAATTAACACCCTTGCAAAATAATAAAGAAAACATAATTACATGGAGAACTCCCAGAGACTGTTTGTAATCTTAAATGTGATAATCCCAGGTCTTTGAATATATAAGACAACTTAGTTCTGAACATTTTCAGTCTCAATCCTCAATCCTGTCCCTGAACAAAAGTGGTGATTATTAATAGTCTACTTGCAACTTTAAAAATTATTAAAAAGAATCCCCCAAATTCATCAATCTAATTAAAAACTCCCTAAAGTATTCCTCAATGAAAACAATATAATATTTACATTCATATGGATTGAATCACCTTTATAGTAAAATAGACCACTGGTGAATCAAGATTCTGCATACCTTATCTAATATTAGTTTGTGATATTGTTAAATTAAATTTCTGCTTTCTCCATTACCGGATGGGAGCTCAATGAATAGTGTCTGGAGCTAGGCCATTTAGTCTTTAGCTTCTCCAGTGCTCTCCAGAAACCACCTGACCTTGAGGTTATTGACTATCTCTGACACACAATTTCCGGTAAAGCAGAAGACTGTCAGACTTGCAATATTCATTGTTATCAATTTTTTTATTGAGTCATCACGTGAGTTATTCTGATTTTGTGGTAGAGTTCTGTAAAATGCCAATGGTAGAGAGTAATATATGTTCCTCTCTTCACTCTCTGTCCATGTCTCTGAACTTACTTTGAAAAGTGATATTTTTCTCCAAAAGTATTCTGACACCTTTAGAGAAGAGATTAAGAATGACTTTTTTATTTGTGAAGAGGAAGGAATGCAGCTGTTCCTTCTCCCCTCAAATGGTCTCCTCTGAAACTCGTGAGCCTGAACCTGAATTTCAGGTCTTTGGTATGTGAATAAAATCTGTCGTGACACCTAATATTCCATTTATTTCCATTATTCATTGCTCTTTTGTGGCTTATAGGTATGTCTGAATTCTGTGTCATCATCCTCCCCTGAATGCTGTTCTTGCCTATGGATATAATCTCTCCTTTCCTCTAGGATTTGGGGGTTTACTCAAGAAAGTGTGATGCTATAACTCTCTAGCCCTTATCTCTGGGGAGGGAGAAAACTATAGTCTATTATCCGTCAAATCATAGAAAGTAGAAACTACACTAGAGAAGCAAATATAATACTCATGGTACTTGAATATGCTTTAAAAAAAACTGAGAAATTTGCAAAACTGTTTAAAAATCCATAAAAGTCATATACATCACGAACAATAATAGCATTTTCCTGATAAGTTTTGTGGGGTTAATTTGAATAGGATATGGAATTTCTTATATCATTGTCTAGTCAAGATTGAATAAAAAATAAAAGGAGCTTACTAAGTTTTCAATAATTTTCTAATTTACTTTAAATTTCAAGATATCAGCAATGTTATTTAAATTATGATGACTTTTATTTAAATATATTTCATTTAGTTAGTTTTAAGCCCCTTTCAAAATTTATTTAAAATATGAAGATTTAATTTAAAACATTTAATTTAAAACATTTTTTTAAAATATGAAGATGCAAAATTACTATAGGAAGAATACTTATGTGCCTTTGATCCAGTTTCTTATAGATTAAATTTTACATTCCTATAGCACAATTGCAAAACCATTAAATTGAGCTTTATAAGATACATACCCATGGCTCTAGATCATTTTCTCATAAGAACTATTATATTGATTTCCTTTAAAATCGTTACAGAGTAAGTGAGCAGTCATGGCCCAGAAAGAAGAGAAACGTCCAGATTTTTGAGGAATCAAACTACAAATCCGAATTTTCATAATGAATTATAAGGTCATATGACATTGTCTCACAAATCCATATCAAGGCCGGTGTGATATAATTGACTGTCTTGGGGCCAATGTGATAGTATAGAAATTAGGGGCACTTGTCTTTCAGGTGGCAGATCTGGACTCAAATCTGAGCACACCATCATGTTCCCCAAGAATTAGGAGTGATTCCTGAGTGCAGAGCCAAGAGTAAGTAAGCCCTATGAAAAACATTTTACATGAGTTTTCATGTTTATTTCATATTCCAAGTGTGGCCTAAAAATGAACAAAAGTAAAAACAGCAACAACAAAAGAAAAAAACAACTCAAGGTCTTCAGGAAAAGATTAGGACAATAGGTTTTTTCATGAATTGTTTAAGGGGGAGGAGGACCATCAATATCTAAGGGTGTTTTGGTCTTCTTGGGAACCTATTTGCCTTGTTCCTAGAGAAAGAAGCTCATCATCCCACTACCAAGTTAATTTTATATAAAACTACAGAAAGAAAGGAGAAAACATCAGTAATAAAAACAGTGAAACACTCATGATTGTATATTTTCTCATGTCCTATGTTCACTGGTCTCTCTGCCTTTTTCAAAGCATTTTTCACAACCTTATATTTCGAAGGAGGCACAGCAAGTTAGTCACAAATGTGACTATCAGGGATTACAAATAAACAAGATTACAATGATCAGAGATTGCAATATTACAAATAAAGAGAAATCATGTACAACCATGCCTTACATATTTTTTTTTAGTATCTATGCTTAATGTTATGTTGCTTCTTTGATCACAAAAATCTAAGGATTTGGAACCAGAGTTCCAGGGTTGAGTTTCCCTCCCTGCCCCAACCAGGGCTCCGGCAGCCAAAGATCTCCAGAATCAGCCACCACCATGCTGAGACCACTCTCCGCACACATGAAGGTACCGGCAGAGGAACAAAGACACGCGGGTCCTGGGGCTGAGATCTCCCAGCCTACTCAGATCAGGGCTGAGCATCCTCCACCCAGATCCTCCAAATTCCAGTAGGCGGGGTTCACACCCAACAACTGGACCCCTGACGCCCTGTAATCCCATCAACGGCCAAGACTCAGAGACTATAAAACACAGCTCCTGGATGCATGCGGCCGCATTCATGGCCGCGCGACATCTTATTGTCTTATTATCTTATTATCTCATTCCTACTTTGGACAAACTGGCAGGCTACAGAATGTAACCTGCCCACACGGCAGAGTCTGGCAAACTCCCTGTGGTGTACCCAATATGTCAAATACCAGTAACAATGATGGGTCTCATTCTCCTAACTCTGAAAGAGCCTTGAATATCGCACTTTTTAAAAAATCTCATTGCTAGGACAAAGGAGACATTACTGGGGCCTGCTCGAGGCAATCGACGAATAACAGGATAGTCGTTGTCATGGTTGGAACCAGAGCCTGAAAGATTTCACTGAAATAAGACACTTGTGTAGCAGGAGGCCAAATCAGCTTTGACCTTTGGCATCACATATGCTGGCCCAAGCACCACTAGGGGTCAGTCCTAAAAACACAACCAAGTGCAGGCCCTGAGTACCTAGGTGTGATTCACTCCCCTACAAAAAGAGAAAAATATTGGAAACAAAATGCTTCTGTGAAAAAAATCTAGATTAATTAAATCACATAATAAGGGGATGCCCCGTGTTTTAAAATAATCTTATAAACAAAAATATTTCAAACAATAATTCTTTGATTTATTTCAAATAATATATGAGATACTGAATCTATAATGCAGCAGGAAGGGCATTTGCTTTCCATACTACCAACCTGGGTTCAATTCCTGGCATCCCATATGGTCCCCAGAGCACTGCAAGGAGTGATTCCTGAGTGCAGAGCCAGGAATACAACCCCTGAGGATCTCCGAGTATAATCCAAAAATTAAAAAAAAAATCAAATAATGAGTAAGTTAGCCTATTTTTCCTAGGGCTTAGGCAAAAGATACAGTGTGAGTTTTAGTATTCTGTGGAAGCCAACATCTTTCTACAACATTGAGAATGAAAGATTGGAGGTTATGAGCAAAAATTTCAGTAACCTTAAAGAATTTTCCAGGGGAGAGTGAGAGAAACAGAGAAAGAGACAGAATCAGAGAAAGGAAGAGAAGAAAATTTCCTGCCATAGAGGCAGCCTGAGGATGAGGAGGTGTGGAGTGAGGGTTGATGGGAGGGAACCTGGGGACATTGGTGTTGCTGTGAAATGTTTACTGGTGGAGGGATGGGTGTTGATACACTGCACAACTGAAAGCTAATCATTAACAGCTTTGTAAGGGTCAATGTCACAGGGATTCAATAAAAAATAAAATAAAAAGAATTTGCCATGGTACTTCCTCAGCAGTCTTTAATTCTGTTTCTTAATAGCACTATTTTGAACATCTAATTTATTTGACATTTTACATGAGTTTTCATGCTTATTTCATATTTTAATCATTAATGTTTATATTTCCACAAATAAAAATGTTAATTAAAATTGGTTGAGGTAAAAATAGATTTGGCACATTTTCACTTTCTTTTAGAAGGAAAATTTCCCCAAATTTAAAACTTTTACTTATGGAAATTGTGTGCTACTATAGAAAAACAGCCTGAAAAAATCAAATTTTCCTCCAATTAAGTTTAATAACATCATTGGAACCAGGAATATATATTTTATTTTTCACTTTTTTTGGATTTGGGGCCATGTTCAGAATTACTCAGATGGTATTCTTGGCTCTGTGCTCAAAGATTGTTCCTGACGGTGCTCAGGAGACCATATGCAGTGGTGGCTAAAGAACTCATGTCCACTACAAACACAAAACAAACAAACACTATCCTCCCATTGTTCATCGATTTGCTCGAGCGGGCCCAGTAACATCTCCATTTTGAGACTTGTTATTACTGTGTTTGGCATATCAAATACGTCACGGGTAGCTTGCCAATCTTTGCCATGCGGATGAGATACTCTCAGTAGCTTGCCGGGCTCTCCAAAATGGGCAGAGGAATTTAACCCAGGTCGGCCGGGCTGGCTGTGTGCAAGGCAAACGCCCAACCGCTGTGCTATCAACGTTCACTACATGCATGGTAAATGCCTAATATGTTGTACTATATCTCCAGCTCCGATGTATGTTTTCTAGGACTCCTCAGATGAGTGACATGACAATCACCTCCTTTTCCTAATGATACTCAAGAGTTGAATTATATGAAAATAATAATATACCTGGCAAAAACAGTTTTTGTTGATATAGAATTTAGTGGTTTTTGAACAAAGCCATCTGAAAGTTCTGGGTGAAGCACTGAAGATAAGAAAAACATCTGAAATGCTGAGTTCTTCAGAATACTTAATCTTGTCTTTCAGAAAATCATATCAACCATAAATGAGTGAATTATATGAATTACAACACATAAAGGAAGGTACTGGTTGTCTTTAAGTCAAATAATTTTATTTAATTTTATTCTGTTTAATCACCATCAATTGCAAAATTATTAATAACTGGGTAATGGACCTTTGGTGTAGTGTGGTGTGGAATGTTTTATGCTTGAGACCCCATCATTAACAGTTTTCTAAACCATACATTCCCAAAATAAAATTTAAAATATCGAAATTTCAACTAATATTAGCATTCAGGAAGAGTTAAGGTAGGCTATTAAATTTATTTGATATAAATTTATTTATTTATTTGTATCAAACCCTCAGAAACAGTGATCAAAACAAAGGAAAACATAAAATGAAAGTATGTTCAACTTTATATAAGAGAAATATTTTAGAGAAACATAAATATTTATAGAAGTAGGTAGAATCAAAGAGATTAGTTGGAGTCATTTAAGAATGAATAGACATAATATAATTTTTATTATTATTTAATAAATAATAATATCCAAATCCAAGATTTTTAGTGTTCTGCTCTGATAATAAAGTATGTTTCAATTTTCTATAATTTTGTATTTTGCTCAAGATTTTAAATTCATGTTATGAATGGTAATTAAAAAATCCTTGAAAAAATGTGTTTTGTCTGAATTTGATTTCATAGTATTTTTTACTGAAAATAACTTTAAAAATCACAATAGTCCAAAGGTATTGTGTTCTGTCTTTTAACTATTGTGTTCTGATTTTTAACTGATATTGTGTTCTGTTTTTTTTTAACTATTTTAAATTTGTGAATCCTTATATATTTTTATGAATATCTGAAATAATCTTGTTTTCCAACTGTGACAAAATGAACTATGAACTTTATTCAAAGAAAGTATTAGTGTGGGATGGGTCATATTATAAATGTGTTTGGAAGACTGTTAAACTGATTGAACAAAGGGTAAAGTGATATAGGAAAAGGGAATTAGAGAATTTGGTGATTTAGTTATCTTAAAGATATTGCAACTGATTGAAGTATGTTACAAAAGTTTGTAGGATGCTTTTACTTTCTCAAATGTTGGAGTATCAAGTGTTTTAGAGTCCAGACTATAAAGAGAGCTATCAATTTTATTTGTCATTTTGGTGATTGTGGTCCACTGAACATTTGATACCCAAGAATTTTCACATATTTATATCTAGAATCTGTAAGAGTGATCTTCATTGAAAGAAGCATTTTTTCAGATGCAATTGGTAAGAATATTACCATTGACCAAGAGGGCTAATGTTTCCTTTAGCTTAAGTAAATTTGCAATAGGATTCCTCAAATGTTCTAAATATTTATGTACCCCCCAATGCACATGTTTAAACCCCACTTCCCCAACATAATGGGTTTGTTAGTGAATTAATATCTAAAAATGAGGACCAGGCCCTTATCAGCCACTGTCCCAGATTTTCTTTCAGAGCTGTGTGATATAAACTCTCAATGTTATAACACACCCAATTTATGGTGAATTTTTGTTTCAGCATCTCAATATAATGGCAATCTCTGGCCTTACTCTACTCAGCACATTCATTTTAGAAAACATGTTATGATAAATTCTTACATTGCCTCTATTAGATGTAAATCATAGTCCATTTTCTGGACAGTTCTACAATCAAGGTATTTCTTTCTAAAGGAGCTAGAGCCATTCAGTTCTTTGAAGTATTATTGTGAGAAAGGAAAAAAGATAGTCCCTCCATCCCTTCATCTCTGGAGAGGGTCAAAATCTAATTATAACTGCTGGTTAGCAAACACTGAGTGATTAATATTGTCCCTACTACCCTCTGACGTGTCCACCAACTAGGTCTAGAACTAACATGTATCCCACTGTTAGGGGGAGGAGGGTTATCCTGAAATAGCTAAAAACAAAACAAAACAAAACAAAATCCTTGCTCTTTTAATTTATCTAGGACATTTTCAATGACGTGGGATGAGTAACAATACTTAAAATATGGGTCCTCAGTGCCTTCACAACATTCTTAAAATAGAGCAGAGTGATGTGAGACAAACACAAGAAGAATGCAGCCACGAAGGTAGTGCAAGGACATAAAAAGGCTGCTGAAAAAAGAAGGAAGACATAGAAAAGGCAAAGACATACTCTGCCAAGAATATCTCCAGTAAGTGTGATCCCTCTACACAGATTTGTGTCAAAAAATGATAAAAAAAAATTTGTGTATTGTTTCAAGTTAAACAGAGTACTGTAGCTTATTGTGACTTATTGAGCGATAGGCCCAAAATGGACCACCACCAGAATTAATTTAGCATCTCTGGGTGTGACCCAAAAAACAAACAAATAAATAAATAAAAAAATAAAATGTAATCTCATGTGAATGCTTCTCCTTAAATTTATAATAATTAAACTTTTTTTGGCATTTTTGGTCACACCCAGTAATGCTCAAGGGTTACTCCTGGCTCTGTACTCAAGAATAACTCCAGAAGGTGCTTGGGGGACCATAGGGATGTCAGGGATTGAATCCTGGCCAGCTATGTGGAAGACCAATTTTCTAACTCCTGTACTATTACTCCAACCCCATAATAATAAAATTATTGTAAAAATGTTAAAGCTGCTTGAAAGGCTTTATGCTGAGACTCCTCTTTGGTTAAGATAATGACAAGAGACTCCACTTGTTACCAACCATATTCTTTTAAAAATATTGTTTAGCACTCATTTATTTACTAGTTGCAGATAAAAGTACTTGTTTCATTTTTATCTTTGAAAAAGACATGAGCTGTTTTCATTTATTAATACAACTGTTAAAAGGATAGAGTTAGGTTATTTTGTACCTGCTTTAAGAATTCTGTTTAAATAGATTAATTCTGCCAGAGCCCTGGAGATACTAATGAAATTTACCAATTTAGAATAAAACAGCTTCAGTATGGGTTATGGATAAGAAAACAGCTGCTCATCTAGAAGTAGTAGTAGCAAAAGTGGAAAGGCCTTAAGATTTGTCTGTTCTGGAAGGTATGAGATGCAAGGAACAGATGGTTAGCATAAATAATTTAAAGTAGCTCTCTACTTCTTTGGATAAAAACAATATGTTGTACTATGTTTACAAGGTTACTTAGAACTTAAGACATTAAAAAAACTCTATTTTTTCCACACTTGCTTTCAAATACATGGCTTAAGAATAAAGCAAAGCATTTACTTATGTGTTTACTTAATTATCTTAAGCATTTAGAGCACTACAGAGACTAACACAACAGAAGAGCATAATATGTACACTATATTCACAATAACACAATAACAAAGACATTTATTTCAGTCTTTATTCTTTGTCAAGATTAAAATAATATTCATAGAGCCAGAGAGATAAGTACTGTGGGTAGTGTGCGTGTTTTTCAAACAGATGACCAGGATTCAATCCCTGACACCTCATATGAACCCCTGAGCCCTGCCAGGAGTGATTTTACAGAGCCGGGAGCAATCTCTGAGTACAGTTAGATGTGATACAAGAACCAAACCAAAACAAGCAAACAAACAAAAGTAATATTCACTTATCTCAAATATAGGTTCAGTGACACTCAGATACTTTCATTGACATTTGCAATAATGAAAAATAACTAAACAAATATAATTGTTTGCCTAGTTTTCTAATTTTTCTATATAATTTATCTCATTTGGTTTTATTTTACATGTAAAATTGCTTTGGGCTGGAGCGATAGCACAGTGGTAGGGCATTTGCCTTGCACACAGCCAACACGGCTAACCCGAGTTTGATTCCTCCGCCCCTCTCAGAGAGCCCGGCAAACTACCGAGAGTATCTTGCCCTCACGGCAAAGCCTGGCAAGCTACCCGTGACGTATTTGATATGCCAAACACAGTAACAACAAGTCTCATGATGGAGACGTCACTGGGCCTGCTCGAGCAAATTGATGAATAACGGTAGGACCGTGACCGTAAAATTGCTTTATCGGTCAAAAAAATAGATTCCTGTGGCATCTAAACAGTAAAATTTAGATATAAAAACACTCACACAATGCATATATATGTAACATACTGTGCATAATAATTGCATATGTATAATTTATATTATTCTTCTTCCTTTTCCTAAAAATATATACATTTTGCTTTTGGGCCACACCTGGCTGTTCTCAGGCTTACTTCTAGCTCTGTGCTCAGGGACCATTCCTGGTGGTGATTAAGGGACCAGAGAGGATATCAGAAACTGAATCTTGGCTGGCCACATGCAAGCCAAGCACCCTACCTGCTGTACTATCTCTGGGCCCCAACAATGATTTTTAAAGAACAATTTTTTAATTCAAATTTTTCTGTGAACTGCCTTTACCAATAATTCCCATTCTCCTGCATTATAGAATGACGTGCTTGCGCTAATATCTGTGGCTATGTTCATACTTGGCAACAAGCTTCCAGGACACGGCCATGTATTAATTCATTTTCATTCTCCTCTTCATCATTTTGTTACTTTTTGTGTGACTTTACCTATCAAAGAATCTTGAAATAATCTTTACCAGACTCTTTAGTTTTCTCAACCCAATACCTGGTTTAGCTCTTTAAATAATAATGGGGGGGTCATGATTACTTTCATTCTTTTATGATATTCTTTGGGGATGATAAGGTATGCTGTACCCACTGGTGGTACTTCCAAAACAAGTTGGGTGACTGTTTTCATGATAAATGCACTCACTACAGCATACTTTCCCTGGCCCCTATTCTTCTCAAGCTAATGTTCAGTCATATGCCATTAATTCTGCATTTTGTATATGTTTCAGTCCAAAACATTTTATTTCAAATTTCAGTTATCTCAAAACACTTCAGGTCAAGGAACTAAATATTTTTAGAATTCACTTTCTCTTTTAGATTCTTCAGAACCTCTGGTGTCATCCTATACCTTTGACAATGATTTAAAATTATTAGTTTATCTTCCTAGAAATTAGGTATCACTAACCATAATTATAAGTCATCCTACCTATGACTTATTAGTTTCAGTCAATTTTCCTTGAATATTAGAATCTGTGCTTCCAAAACTACTACATTCCCACTAGCCTACCAATGATATCTCATTTCTGCTACTGCCATGCCATCATAAGTAGGCATATCACCAAGTGCGGCATTTTGTTTTGTCATGTGCCTTAAGTCAAATAACCCACTTGGTCCCCCAACTTTAAATATTCAACTACTCAAATATTGTGAGATACAGTAACTTTTTCCTTCTATTTCATGCAAGTTTCCATGGAATTTATTCCCAGGGCCTCCCCACATCAGTCTCAGATTTTGGACTACACCCAGCAATGCTCAAGGCTTACTGATGACTCTGTTCTCTGGAATCACACCTGGCAAGGCTCAGGGAACAATATGGGTTCCAGGAATATGATCTGGTTCAGTCACATGCAAGCCAAATGAACTCCCCACTTTACTATTGCTCCAGTCCCTTGATCTTTATTATGCATTTTTCTCCAATAGATGCTTAAACACATATTTATATTACAGAGCCCAAAGTTAGTAACAGATTCCTGAACTAGAAACCTGAAAAAAAATAGTATACACCTATGTATAGCTATTGAAAAAGTAAAAGGAAACTGAATAAGTGAGTTCTATTTTGTTTCTATGATTTTTTTTGGGGGGGTGTTCTTTTTATTATGGATATGTCTGAGACTTTTTAGGAAGAATATTTACAGGCTGTGTTTCAGGATCAAAGAGTTGAATTGAATTGAAGAGGTATTCCCTGAATAATAAAAGAATCATTAAAGGAGGACACCTACTAATACAGTCTGATCACTTGGAAATGTCCTGGGCGTAATTAACTCTGCAATCCCTCTTTTAAACAGGGAAGAGTAAAGCTTAATACAGATCTATTGTAACAGTAAACATAATTGTATATTGTAACTGATATCCTTGGGTTCTGGTAGTTCATAGTGACACAATATGACAGAAAACTAGACAATATAAAAATCCAAAGGAGAAACAGAAGAGATAACTCTTTTTAAGCCACATTTTGGTAATTGTGATCTGCCTTTGTGTTCAAGGTACATCCTGTTGAAATGAAAATCTATCCATATTCCTTTACATTGATAAAATTCTACTTCATTAATAGAATATTGACATTTCCCTATGAAAAAAAGTAACCATTAGATAGTAACTAAGTTGCAAGTCACCTTTTCACTTACTTCTATTGTAAAATTAATTCAGGTAAGATTAATCCAGCTAAGACTTACTTCTTATTGTAATTTAGATGAAGCATTTGTATCCTTACACTGTGTCCCTCTCTGTTTCTAATCATGTTATTCTTTTCTTCCTAAAGTGAACACTGCAGGGAATCTATTTATATTAGTATCAGCTATTAAAATCTGTCTTTCCAGGACTGGTAGTAGAGTACAGTGGATGGGGCACTTGCCTTGCATGTAACCAGCTCAGCTTTGATCTGCAGCACTCCAAATGGTTCTCACTAGAAGTGAACCCTGAGTGCAGAGCCAGATGTCAATCTTGAGCAATGCCCTTGTAGCCCCCTTATAAAAAAAACAAATAGCTGACTTTCCAGAAAGATTTTTTGTACCTCCATGGTGCAGTTTTCTTCATCTTATATCTTTTGCTTCTTTATACCTACTCCTCAGTGATCATTTACTATCTGTGAACTGTGTCAAAATTTCTAGTGGCTTCTGCTTAATTCCAAATACTATTTAGTCTTGAACAATTTTATAGTTAGAATGAATTTATAATTGGGTCAGTGAAAATATAAATGGTGTACTGGAAAAATTATAGGGTCACACTCTAATTTCTACCCAGATATTACCAAATGGTAGGTAAATCTGTTTTATTTTTAAACCTGTACCCAGGTGATATAAACTTTTAGGAAATATTTACCTTATATTTAGGGTATATTACATGAAGTATGCGTTCTGAGACATTGACAGAGTTCCTAAATCCTAAAATCCTAAGTGGCTACAGATTTTGATCAAATAGTTATTTGATGATGGAAGAAAATGGTGTTTAGCCAGGAAAGTAATTTGCCAAGCAAACCAGACCACTTAGAAGATGCAAGAGCACTTCCGTCTGCTTGTATATTATAATGATAAATATGTTACAAGAAGCTGCAATTTTTATAGATCATATTCCTAAAGGCTTGGTGATTCCTGGAAAATATGTTACTGTATTGACTTACATTCACAGTGTCTTCGATTTTGCAACAGAGCAATCTTGATAAGATTCCATTACTCAAATTTATGTTCTCTCACCAAGAATATCATTAGACATAGCTATACTTGATGTGAGATAAAGTTGCAAATGCCTTGTAATGCAAGGATGTAATACTTTTAAGAGCAGTGCAGTTCATTAAAGAAAAATATTTTTATTTAATAAATATTTAAAATATTTGATTTGCAACGATATTGAGTTTTAGTGAAGTCAGCAAGAAAAAAGAACAAAGAACATTTTCAAAGTACACATATTATAATGTATTTCTCTTTTGAAAAAAATCTATTTTTACAACTTCAACTAACTAGATTCCTCTACAGTTCTCTTCTCTCCTGAGAAGGATTTTCACATGCTAGAATGTTGGCATCAAAGCGAGCTTGGAATTTTAAAATGCTGAGAAACTCAGACATTGTTTTAAAGATTGCTGAACAGATGTAGTTTCTCCTAGGAGATTTTCTTGATGGTAAATACCTTTTATTTCATCTGAATACTTCAAAATTTAAGTATGCATTTTAACAGAAAGAAAAATATCAGCAAAGGGTAGTTATCAAGGATTGAAACTTAGGGCACATTGGCATTTTTATCTGCTGTCTTTCTTCTTGAATTTTTAAAAATGCATTTCTGAGTGAGGCATTGTTAATTTTTATGGAAATATAGAAATTGTTATGGAAATATGAATATTCAATCAGAAATATATAGTATTATTGTAAATAGGTAAATACAAGGGGCTGGAGCAATAGCACAGCAGGTAGGGTGTTTGCTTTGCACTAGACTGGCCCGGCCAACTCAGGTTCGATTCCTCCACTCCTCTCAGAGAGTCCGGCAAGCTACTGAGAGTATCTCACCCGAACGGCAAAGTCTGGCAAGCTACCTGTGACATATTCAATATGCCAAACACAATAACAACAAGTCTCATGATGGAGATGTTACTGGGCCCGCTCGAGCAATTCGATGAACAGCGGGAGGACAGTGCTACAGTGCTAAGAAAATACAAAATATGCCAGTGTTGAATGTGTTTGAATAAAATTGCTAATTACACCTATTGCACTATATATGTACTATCTATATATGTCTTTATTATCATTATTGGGGGGGGCATACTTGGTATTGCTCAGTGCTTATTCCAGGCTCTGTATCTAGATTCTCCAGCAGGGGTTGGGGTACTGCTGCTGGAGATGAAACCCAGGTTGGCAGCATAAAAGGCAAGTTCTGTACCCACTGTACTATCTCTTTGGCCCTGCATGATAAACATCCTTTCTTAATTAACTTGTAAAAATATATGAGTGCACATATCATTTCAAAAATTTTTGATAATTTTAAATAAAATATGAATTAACCGAAACCAACTTATACTGGATAAGTTCTTTCAATTTATCCTTGATGAAGAAGTTTGGGAAAACTTTCTAGATGAGTAGGATCCAAGCTTAGCTTTGTCATTAAATAGAGAGTAAGTTATGCCTAGATCTGTGAACAAATATTAAAAGGAACATTGAACATAGATTTTGATCAGAATAATATGGACATTTTAAGGCATAAAATTAAAAGAAAGGATCATTTAGCTTGAAAATAAAAGATTCAGTGGTAATAGGTTATTTTCCTTCGCATACTTTGCAAATTAAAATGTAAAGATACAAATATTGTTTTATGTGTAGTTCCATGGTCAGAAATGATAGCAAGCTGAAATGTAGGAGATATAAATTGTTAAAACTTAAGAGAAAATATAAAGCTTTTTAAAATTAAACTGGCTGCCTTTAGAAGCATAAGCAATTTGTTCACCTCAGGAAAATCACTCACCACTGCTTTATTATTACTATTTTACATTATTATATTGTATATAGTTACATATGTATTAGTACATTTTAATTATGCCATAGAATTAAAGTTATGAATGTTTCTGATATATTATTTCTAATATTTTAGATCTCTTCTGTCTATCATAACTATGAGAAATGCTCCAAAGTTGAAGTGAGAGACAAAGTTGTTGTATTAGGTGGGTGGGTCTCCGCAAACTGAGGAGCAGAGGGTAGCTGACTTAAAGTGTATATGGAGCACAAACTATAAATAAAGTGGAATTCTGTTGTCATAGACCTATTAGCCTTTGAGGCCATTTGTTACCTTGCCTGAATTCATTTATTTATTGCATGGTATTGCTATGGCCAGGTCAGGTTTTGCTCTGAGTTCCATGGATCACTCCCACTGGTGTTTATGGAACACGAGGCATCTCAAGTGCTTTAACTGATATAAATAACTGGAATTGGACAACTGAGTATTCTGGGAGTTATGCACTTAGAAAATCAGGCTCTGTAAGTTGGTGTTAAAAATAAATTAATAGGTCAAGGTTAGTATATAGGATCCATATGAACATATGCAATTATATAGTAAAAGTAAGACAGAGGATGTGAGATATATTGCCAATTATGTTTGGGAAAACTCTGCAGAGAAAAGTATCCTCTCCAAGAACTGAATATTACCTTTCCCTTCTGTTTCTCTGCATTTTGTTACATTGTACTCTGTTTTGAAACCAAAGTCAATAAAGTAGTGAAATTACTCATTTGTGTGAGTTATAGAAACCTTAAAAATTCCTGTAGCAAGAGAGAATCCTATGATGGCATCTTCCTCCAGGTTCAACTCGTCATTTTTGTTTATGTTTTTTTGGGGGGGTCACACCTGTAAATTCCCAGGGTATACTTGTGCCTCCACATTCAGGAAGTACTCTTGGTAGTACTCAGGGGGCCATCAGGGGATGCCTTGGATTGAACCCAGCTGGGCTGTGTGCAAAGCAAACACCATTACAACTCTACTATTGCTCCCCCACAAGGTTTTATTTGTTAACACAAATCATAAATAATAGTTCAATGAGGCCATAGTTAAGGATGGGGTATAATATCAATCTGTAAAGAATTCTATGTATATGATATGCATTCATACACGCATACATAAAATATGTATTTAGGTGCAAGTTTCCAATTTTCTAGAACAAAGCTTTTCATAATCTAAAACAGTTCTGCAAGTAAGTAGTTTCCAAATGAATGCTAAATTAGTGTTCTTTGTTTTGGTAAAGTGAGTCATATGTAGAATCACAGAAATAATAGACTGATGTTTTTGTTTATTACTAAGGTGATAATTTACTGAAATCACTATAAAAATTTATTAAATTCCAGGAAAATCTATTATAGCTTAGAAAAATTTTCTTTGATTCATCCCATTATACCAAAATAATAATCAATGCACATTTCAATGGTTCATTATTAATAAAAATATACTAGTATATTATGCATTTAATAAACTCAAGAGTTCACTAAGAAGATATATTAAATTAAAATAATGCCTAGCATTTATCTAAAGACATTAAATAAAAAAGGCATATGAGTAGTCATTAAATTATGCTAAATGCACTTAGAAAATACTACTCAGACACAAAATGCATGTAAATAATGACATTATGAATAAAAGTCAGTGGCTTTTTAATCTGCTTCATGTCTAGAATAAAATAGTTATTACATTATTTCCTGTTAGTTAAACCACATTCACAGCACTTTCCTGCACTCAGTTCTGAATTCTACTGACAAACTCAGTTTTCCATCCAAGAGAATGGAAAGAATGACTAAGAAATAAAGGAGTACCTAACAGTTGTGATATTAAATGCACAATGAAAAGTATTCATGAATTTTATCAGAATCATCTAAGTGAACTTGAAATCTGCTTTCTAGAAGAGGGAGTGAGCATTTTTAAAAGCATAGGAGGAAAACTAAGATCACTGGCCTAAAATAACAAAAGCCAACATCATGCTATTCTGCTGAAATGTGAGAAATAATAATTGAATTCCAAACAAAGTACCTTACCATAAGAGACATCTAACTATACTTTCAGCTTTATGATACTGAGTTATCATAATTTTACAACTAAATTAAACAATCAACCTTATAAAGTAGTAGGATTCATCGTCAGGTAGAGACTTGACAAACTGGCCACTTGTTCCATGTGAGTTTTTGAAGTTCTGGCATGTCAATATGCTTCACTGGTGTTTGGGACAATTTATTTTGTTATCCTGTGTGTATTATCTTGCATAGCCAGTGCAACAAATTGGTCAACCATAGGGTGATACTTGTTCAGAGTTCACACAACACAGCTCCCTGACAATGTGACATAACACCACACATTTGTTTTGCTGCCAATTAACTTCAAGATCGTTCCACTAACACTTTGTCAACTTCTTAAATGAGGCTCTGACTTTTGCCAACAGAAGGGCTATTTTTTTCTTCACAGCTAGCTGCTATGATCATACTAGCAAGATAACAAAAATTAAATGAGACTCTTAGTGACAGGCCATTTAGCTGCATAGCAGATGCTCTGTTCTTGATATAGGTGTCACTGTAAAGAATGTAGGAATTTGAAGTGAATTTCGTTAACCCAAAGAAAATATATCTTTTCAAACTGATGCAATGATTTCTATGAATCATCTGGCTATATTTTGCAAGCTTGGAATTATCAATTTATATAAGATATGGATTACCGTAACAATTTTGGATAAAATGATTTTGTGGAATTTTGCACGAAGGAGACGGTGGTCCGATCCCGTTCGAAATTTTGGGACAACAGCGACATCGGTCAGGCAAAACCATCGATTGAATATGATGTGGTCTATTTCGTTGTGGAATCATCCACCGGGAGACTCCCATGTCCAACATTTAGATTCTGCCTTCTGGAACTGTGAGTTACCATGGATGGTCTTGGTTGACATGGTGAACTCAGACAGTCTCTCACCCTGTTCGTTCCATTCTAGGCCATGGGTCCCAATGTGAAGTTCTTCAGCTGATCTTCTAGGTCCTATCTTGGCATTAAAATCACCCACGATGACCTTGTAGAAGGTGTGGTCTTCTTTATAGAACTTCTCCAGCTCCATGTAGAACTTCTCGATTTCTCTTTCATCATAATGAGATGTTGGTACGTAGACAATGAAGATAGAAACTGCAGACAGTGAGCCACATCTATTCAAATGTAAACATCCGATTTGGGTTGTTAGGCATTCGAATGAATCAATGCTCTTGGCCAAGTTTGTGTTGACAAGGAAACCGACTCCTCCGACACCTCTTTTATCACATGTTCCGAGGAACAATTCTTCTCCAGTGTCGAAAATGGCATGGTGAGATTCGTGCTTTCTTGTCTTGGTCAGACCAAGGATGCCGTACTTGATCATTCGCGCTTGTACCATCAGGTCCTCGATGGATGTATCTGATGCTAGCGTACGTGCATTGAAAGTACAGACGATCATTTTTGTCTTCCTTCGTTGTGGCAGCCTAGTTCGGCCTTGAGATTTTGTCAGCCACTCCTTTCTCATCCATCTCAGTGCTGCCATGTTGGTGAAGCCTTCAGGGTCAGGTGAATGAGACCAGTTGTAGTTACTGGTTTTGGCATATCGACATTGGCAACTATCGCGCTATCTGCCTATTGTCTGTCATCTACAAGTTGTTCACTCGAGTCATCCTAAATAGGATTGGCAGAACACTAGATGAAGGACAACCATGCGAGCAAGCCGGGTTCCGCAAAGGATTCAGCACCATCGACCATATCCACACAATAACCAAACTCATTGAGGTTTCTCGGGAGTTCAAGATGCCGCTCTGTTTAACGTTCATTGATTTAAAGAAGGCCTTTGATTCTGTTGAGATGGAAGCGGTCATTGAAGCCCTAGCCAATCAGGGCATTCAAGCCCAATACATCAGGATCCTCCATGAGCTGTATTGCGGATTCACTACCAGGATCTCACCATTCTACAAAGAAGTGATTGTTGATGTCAAGAGAGGGGTTCGGCAGGGTGATACCATTTCACTGAAACTCTTCAGTGCCACCCTCGAGAACATCATGCGACGACTGGAATGGGAAGGAATGGGAGTGAAGATAGATGGTTGGCAATTACACCACCTCCGCTTTGCTGATGCCATTGTTTTAATAACACCAAACATCAGCCAAGCGGCACAAATGCTGGCCGACTTTGACCATGAGTGTGGAAAGGTAGGACTACAGCTGAATCTTACGAAGACAATGTTTATGAGAAATAGCCTCGTTCCTGATGCCCCATTCGCTCTCAACGGAACGACCATCTCCGAATGCAACAGCTATGTGTACCTAGGTCAAGAAGTCAACATGACAAATGACCTGGCCCCTGAGCTGCTCAGGAGGAAGAGAGCGGCTTGGAACGCCTTCAAGAACGTCAAAGAAATAGCTAAGAGGATGAAGAACCTCCTGCTCCAGGCACATCTCTTTGATTCCACTGTTCTTCCTGTATTAACATATGCCTCAGAGACCTGGGCCCTACGCAAACAGGATGAGAACGCTATTCAGGTCTCCCAAAGAAGAATAGAAAGAGCTATGCTTGGAATATCACGTTTGACTCAAATGAGAAGAAAAAATCGGGAGTTCTGACATCTGTCAACGATCAAGAATCAGGGACGCTGTCTCATTTGCCAAGGTGTCAAAAATCAGAATGGGCTGGTCACGTAATGAGATTTAAAGAGCACCGCTGGACTAGAGCTGTTACTGACTGGATTCTACGGGATGTCAAAAGACCGCATGGCCGCCCACCTACCAGATGGTCAGACTTCTTCATGAAGATCATGAACGATCGGTTTGAGGCTCTTCATGTTCCCAGAGTGAACAGATGCCATTGGGCTACACTAGCACGCGACAGGGACAAATGGAGACGTTACTGGCGCCTGCTCGAGCAAATCGATGACTAAAGGGAAGTTCAGTGATTAAGTGATTAAGTGATTTTGTGGAAAATATATAGGATGATGATGATGATGATGATGATGATGATGATGATTATTCGTATAGAGCTTATAGCCTAGCTTACCATCCCTGAAGATAATTTGAGCCTTTTTTTAAAGTAAATAACAAATCTTAATAAAAATTTATTTTAAAGATATGCTTAGGGAATTCACGAGAGCTTCGAAGAAACTCTGCTTCTTTGTATCTACCACAAAGAAGACAAGACACTAAAACACTCCTTTATTTTAAGAGACATTATTACAGTACTTAGTACAATACTTAGGATATGGAATCAATCCATATGACCAGTGACAAATGTAGGTTGATACTGAAGGTGAGGTATATATACACAATAAAATACTTTGCAAACACAAATAAAACCATGCAACTTGCTGTGGGTAGGGTAAGTGATCAGGTAAAAGGGAAGGAAAAGCAGAAACAAATCAGTGGGACTACCTCAGGAAAAAAATAAAACTGCACAGAAAACTCTCAGCTGAACACAAAGTGATAAACTACTGCATGGAAGACGCTATTTGCAAATCATCATATATTTGAAAAAGGTCAGCATTCAAAACATCTGAAGAATTCTCATAACACAAGAACAAAACAAACTCAGAAACGGAGGTAAGAATCTGAGCAGACACTAACCCAAGAACATATGAAAATGAAAATGGCCAACAGTCGCTTTTACAATGCCACATTAAAAAAATAATCTTATTATTAGGGAAATGCAAGTCATGACAGCAATAACTTATCGCACTATATTCACGATAAAAGTTTTATACAAAGGACAAAAACAGGAACTGTCAAAGATGATATAAAGAGAATGCAAACTTTATACATTGCTTTTAGAATTGTAAATTGGTGCAAACATCAAGGCAAGCAGTATGAAGATTTCTTAAAAATACTTAAAAAGAATTTGATTCACTTACATCACTTCTGTGTATTTATCCCTAAATACAAAAACACTAATTCAATAATACTCACTTATTTATCACTATACACAATAATCAACACCTGGAAACATCCTTAGTGCACATAAAGAGATAATTAAAGAAAAGAGTATATACATATAATAGAACAACACTGAGTTATATAACTAAGAAGAAATCCTTCCATTTGCAATGTTTGAATTCAGAGGGTAGCAAGTTTAGGGAAGGAAATCAGATACAGTAAGACAAATCACTAATTGATTTGTGCTAATACACTAAACAAAGAAACAAAGCAAATAAATTAACTGAATTAAAACAAAAATAAACATTTAGATTATAATAGCAATAGAAGGAAAGCAGGTGGGTTAAGTCCTTGCATAAAAGGAATCAAACGGATGATGAAAGATGCTGTAAGAAGTGTTGTCCAGTTCAACCTTAGTGGAAAATAGTATGGACATTTCTCAAAGAGATAGAAGTGAAGCTCCTTATGGCCCAGCAGCTCTGCTTTGTTGTATCTACCACCCAAGACACTAAAACATTCCTTTATTTGAAGAGACATCATAACAATACTTAGTACAATAGCTAGGATATAGAATGAATCCATGTGACCAATGGCAAAGGTAAGTAGATACTGAAGGCAGGATATATATACACAATGGAATACTTTGCAACCACAAAGATGATAAAACCATGCAACTTGCTGTAAAAATTGATGGAGCTGGAGGAAAGCATGTTGCGTGAAGTTAGAAAGAGAAGGTGAAAATTAATCTTATTTTCTATGTTACAAAGAATAAACATGGCAAGGGAAAGCATGGGTATCAAAGTTAGACAAAAGCTTCCATATTAGAGTAATGAAAGGCCAAGAGAAAGAAATAGAGGTCAAGGAAGGGAGAGTGAGAAGAGATGGATGTGAGTTAATGAGGGCAAAGGTCAGGGGGTTGGACATATCAGTGTGGTAGAAATGAGATGTATGTTAATGTCTACACTACAGAGTCATAAATACTAGATTACAAGACCAAACTGCAATAATTAATCTTAAAAAATGTGCCTGTTAAGGAGCCATACTTGGGGATGAGGGAAAGGAAACCTGGGGACACTGTAAAAGGAAGTAGATGCTATTAGACTGGTTTTACAACATTGTCTATATGAAAATCCTGAATAGACATAATTGTAAATCAAACTATATTTTATTAATATTATATTATATTAATAACTAATATATGAGTTAGTGTAGTTTATGTTTTCTCCACATACACATAGCATACAGTTCCAATGCCTGCTAGTTTTCAATAACAAAAATTTATTTCTTTGCACAAGTGTCCATTTAACTAAAAAAAACTAACAATTTATCTTTGGCTCTCAGTTGTTTCTTCTCTATATAAGAATGAAAAGTTTTGTTTCCTTTAACACTACTTTTTTCAAAATAAAGTCACATGGTATATATAACTAATATCTTGTGCTCTGGAAGATCAATTTTCTTTGTCAATAAAGAAAAAAAAACAGCCTTTGCTGAAAAGCATGTAAATCAACTTTCTATTGCATATAAATTTTTTTGGAAATATTCTGACATTTAATTTTCAAAATATGATAACCATATCAAATTTTCATAGTAAGAATACTTGCTTGATATTAAAATCTTATCTATGAGAATACTCACATGAAACAAAAATCCCATATTTAAATTCCGTATATTGCTGTCTTCATATAAATGAATGTAGGAAATGCTAATAATCATTGTCAAAACTTCTAAGAAATTCTAGTTGAAATGAACAGACTTTAGAAATCACATAAATTACACACAACTTAAAAGAGTCGCTATACATATATTCATATAAAACTTACCATGCCAGTTTTTAAAGTTCTCTAAACTTACACCTTTTATTGATCTTCCTTCACCATGTTTTGTGTGTATATGGGAAGATAAACAGCAAAAACACTCAGTAGTATCACTATTTATTGTTATGATACTGAATCAAAGCCCTAAATTTTCTGTTTCTGAATTAACTAGTTGTCTGGGGGCTGGAGTAATAGTATAGTGCATAGAGTGCTTGCCTTATATGTGATCAACCTGGGTTTGCTCCCTGCCCCTACATGGTCCCTCCAGCATCATTAGGAGTGATCCCTCAGTTAAGAACTAGGAGTAAGATCTGAGTATTGCTGTTTATGGCCCAAAAACCAAAAAGAAAAAAAAGTACAAATAAATTGTATAACAGAACTATCAGTTAAAGTATTGATTAGAATAACTTTATAACAAGCACATCCATGCAGAAAAAACAATTCTTCATAATAAAAAATTTCAAATGAATGTAAAAGAATTATATCTTTGTGCTCTGATACATCTATAAAATAGAATATTGATAGTGAGAAACAATCTGTAGTGGTTGTTCCTGTTCTTATTCATATTTGAGCAATAGCAACAACATCACAAATCACAAAAATCACAAATCATCCTGTTATTCATCGATTGCCTTCAGCAGGCCCCAGTAACGTCTCCTTCATCCTAGCCCTGAGATTATATTCAAGGCTCTTTAGGAGAATGAGACCCATCATTGTTACTGGTATTTGGCATATTGGGTACGCCAAGGGGAGTTTGCCAGACTCTGCCCTGTGGGCAGGCTACATTTGGTAACCTGCCAGTTTGTCCAAAGTAGGAATGAGATAATAAAGATGTCATAAAAAGATGTCCTGATAAGGTTCCAGGAGCTGGATTTTATAGTCTCTGAGTCTCTGAGTCTCTGACTCAGAGACTCAGAGACTCAGCAACAACATAAAATTAGAAAATGAAATTCCTTTATAAAAACATATATAAAATAACTAGGAGGTAATTTTTTATAATTGTTTTTCAGAACCCATCACTTGGAAAGATAAATAGTTGTACGATGGCTATGACAAGCCAAGAGACAATGAATAAGAGAATAAGAATCCATACATTGGCAATGCCTTGCCATACCTATGTTTGTTTTTAACTGATGAATCAATCAACCAACATATGTCATATATAATGTAACTACTGAAAATAGGACACCTCATTAGTATCTGTGTAATGATAAAAATAAGATGATATTTTCTGCTCACGTTATTTGGAGGTGGAGCGATAGCACAGTGGGTAGGGCGTTCGCCTTACAAGCGGCCAACATGGCCGACCCGAGTTCAATTCCTCCGCCCCTCTCGGAGAGCCCGGCAAGCTACCGAGAATATTCGATATGCCAGACACAGTAACAACAAAGTCTCCAATGGAGACGTTACTGGGCCCGCTCGAGCAAATCGACGATCAACGGGAGGGCCTTTACCTTTACCTTTACCTTACCTATTTGGAGGTATCTGGCACGTCAGAGGAATGTAGAGGCCATTTGACATAGAAGCCATTTAAGATATTAATATATTTAAGAATCATTTCATAAAACACTTGCTGGGTACTCTACAGCCATATTTGTTCAAATTATATAAAAAACAATTAAATTATATAAAATAATTGGAGGATGGAACAGATAGTGTATGCTTATATATTAAATAGAATACAGCCAAGCATTGATGAATCAAGTCAGAAACACTGATTAATCAAAACAAATATAAATGAAAATCAAATTAGTTTACTTATGTTCTTCTTGAAGCTGATATTGTCCCTGATTCTTGAATTATTTTAATTTCAGCTTTGCCAACTATAGGATATCACAATAAATTAAGTAGATCTGATATTAGTATAACCATGATTAGGAGCAGATACTATGAAAAGCTAGTTTCTTTGTCTCATTCATTTTACGATTACCATATCCTAGCAAAGAATTATGCTCTAATATAAGCAGATGCTTACCAACATATTTTACTCATGATAAAATGATCAAATATAGTATAGTTCCATGAACCAGAAGTAAAATGAGAATTTTATAGCTAGTTCATCAAATATGGTAGTTGAATGTCAAATGAATTGGTGAATTGTTTGTTTAATAGTGGTCACACCCAGCTGTGCTTGAGTGAACATGAATGAGACAGTAATAAAGACAAGGCTGCACATGTGAAGGGCATATACTTTGGCACTTAAATTATATTTCATGGCTGATATTTAGGATGTGTATAATCAGGTAATATCTGCTAGTAGTGAACACTAGAATTTCAGGTAGTAAAATCAAAACTATTAGCATTTTAGATTATAGATTTATGATCACGATGCAGTGGTGATAGTGGTTCTCCGTGTTGGTCTATGGTTCCCAGGTTCCTCAATATTTTCAAGAATTATATGAAAATATAGAGTAAAAATGATGCTCAGACTTAGAGTTGGACAACAATAAGCTTATTGGAAAGTAAAATAAAAAGGAAAAGTAACTCCCCATATGGGAAGGAACTTAGTATATCTGTCACCTATGGTTCATTTTTTGTGATTTTTATAGAAAAACTGGGTTTTTGTGCTGCAGTGAATGAAGGGATATTAAAGATATGTTTTTTATTTTTTTGCACAGACCCTTTTAAATGAAAATTGGACATTTTTCATTGTTTAAAAAATATTCTAAAGAATGCAAAGTTTAAAAAAGAGTGGTTTGGCCATTCACCTTAGGCATTACTCTTTATCTTAGCTCCAAGTGGCCTAAATTCTGGGGCAGAATTTTATGATGTTGAACATTTGTTAACTTTCAGTTTGTTGGGAAGAGGAATATTCCAGGAATTTGTAGGAATATTCAAACATAGGAAAGAGGAATTCAAAAATCGGGCCCGTAGAAGCATCTGGCAAATAGAAATTGAATCTCTTTCATTAGGATGTTTTTTTAGAAAAAAGAAATGCAGGAAGGCTGGGCTGGAGTGATAGCACAGAGGTTAGGGCGTTTGCGTTACACACGGCCAGTGCAGGTTTGATTTCTCCACCCCTCTCGGAAAGCCCGGCAAGCTACCAAGAGTATCTCGCCCTCATGGCAAAGCCTGGCAAGCCACCCGTGAAGTATTCAATATGCCCCAAACAGTAACAACAAATCTCACAACTTGTTGTGAAATGTTACTGGTGCCTGCTCCATCAAATTGATGAACAATGGAAGGACAGTGCCATTGTGCCGGAAGTCTAAATATAGCCACATTCCATCATTCACCTAGATCTGGTATCTTCTTTATTTCCTAAACGTATCATAAAGTGGCGATTTTTTTTTCTCTAAAAGAGCAGTTTGGTTGGACAGATAGATTGTTTGGGTGGAAGTCTCCTGTCTCCATTGCTGCCAACCCTGCTTCAATCTCCAGGGCTGAACCTGGTTCTCCAAGCCAGAAGGATGCCCTGAGCACTTCCATGTATGTCTCCGTATCCCACCACCACCAATAAAATAAAATAAAATAAAATATCTTTAAGCCATTGAACATGAATAGGTCTTCCTAGTCACTTCCAAGTAATTCACCAGAAACTAATGTCCATTTTTACCACTCTTTCCCACTGCTTCTATAACCACAAAATGCAGGTATTGACACTTTCTTCAGCCTGAATTCAGGAGTGAGAACAATGCAGCGCAGTCAAGAATTGTTTCTGTGGAAATAGAGAAATGTCAGAGCACTATTACCAAGCTGATCTTGACTACAGATTTGGATCCAGGACAACAGGGGGAAGGTTGTGCTGAAGAAAGCAAAAGACTGGAGCCAAAGTGATAGCACTGTGGGGGAGGGTGTTTGTTTTGCAGGCGAGTGACCAGGGTTCGATCCACAGCATCCCTTATGGTTCACCCATGCACCACCAGGAGTAATTCCTGCCTACAGTGTCAGAAGTTACCCCTGAGCACTACCTGGTATAACCCAAAAAGAATGTGTCTTTCCTACTTGTAAAGATTGTTTTTGGAAGGGAAAGATAAGGTACTTTGTCACAGTGATAGACATAGGTTCAGATGGTAGTTTCAGTCTTAGCCTAAGTCTTGAATTGAAGACAAGGAGATGTCATCAGACAGTTTTCAGTGGCCTAAAGGCACAAGAAAAAATAACTTGAAATTTCCTACTCCAAGTAGATTTTCTGATAGTGCATTTTGTTGAATTACCTTGATTTATCCATGTTAGACTACTTTCAACATAGAAGACGATTACTGAGGTTCACAGAGGAAATCATTGGGAATGAAAAGAGAAGCAATGAATCATGAAGAACTGAAAGTGTCAAAATCTTTGCTTCTGATTTTTTTTGGCTTTTTGGGTCACACCCGGCAATGTACAGGGGTTACTCCTGGCTCTGCACTCAGGAATTACCCCTGGCAGTGTTCATGGGATCTTATGGGATGCTAGGAATCGAACCTGGGTTCGCCATGTCCAAGGCAAACACCCTATGCACTGTGCTATTGCTCCAGGCCCTTTGCTCCTAATTTTAAAGTGATAGTTTTGCTTACAATACTCACAAACATCAGTGAAGAAATAGGTAGGAAATAATTCAATCTATGCTCAACAGGAAGTATGTACCCAGTAAATATTATCCTTTGATCAAGGTGCAAATAAAGAGAACTGGGAAAATTCCACAAACTGTGTGTACAACTATTGGATGATGAAACTGATTGAAATCTAAGGATAAAAGAAGTCTAGTAAAGTTTATGTCAATTGTGTTTTCAAAAGAATATGTGAATCCAGTCCAAAAAGCCTGAAAAAGAGATTTAACAACTGCTTTTTATTTCAAGTGTTTGAGGAGAAAACAAGCTGAGAATTCTGTCCCTTGGGCAAATTCTCCAATTCTCACCTCAAAAGTGGCAAAGGAGTGTAATCCAATAGGAAGATTACACCTAGAGTGGGATTGCCAGAGGGACAAAATCAACTAAGCCCAAGGAGGAAAAAAAATCAGGAAAAGTCAAGGGCTACACTCCACCCTTAGTTTCAAGACTCTCAAAACATCTTCAGAGTGGAATTTTATAGCTTAAGTTGGTTTATTGTGTTGTGTGTCTTCTCTCTTTCCCCAGTTTGAGGTAAAGTACTTCCTGTAATTATCTGATTATTTTACATGAGTATATAAGTCTTGGATAATATGCTATTGGCTCACATATCATATCAAAAGAAAGAACATCTGAATTGATTCACTACTGAGCTAGATTCAGGACTTTTATTCTTCATTGGGGATGAAAGGAAAAAAAAACTGCATATAGGATAATCAAAGCAGGAAAGTATTCATTAGAATTTTTTTATAATTACAAAAGATCAATCAGTTTAAAAAAGGCTTTATTGATACAGACATGAGGAATGTGGTTTTACCAATTTAGCATCTGCGTTACTTGCCTCTGTAGCTAAATTCTATTACTACTCATATAACCTGCCACGTTTTTCTTCTCTCGTTGTGATCTCTTTTCCACGGTGGGTTGTTCTAACATTCTGTGACATGGACTAAGAAGAGAGACCATAATGCTCAAATAAACTTGCAATGGTGAAATGTGGAAGAAATAAGTGTTAATGGCATCATCCAAAAATATGTTGGTGTTGCTTATTAGGTGGCATTACTAGACTGTTCTGATTGATGGATCAGTACAAAATCACTTAGTATCGAAAGAAAGGGATCTATGCATGTAATTGAAACCCTAAATGCAAATGCACTAGAAGCATGAGTAACTCATGGACACAAGCAAGGGAAGATATTTTCCATCTTGGCTCTAGAAAATCCTATGGTTTAAGACACTTGCTTAATGCACATAGAGCTATATAACGCATAACTAACAGGAAAAAAATGAAACTTTATACCTTCAGACAAAAAGAAGGGAAGTTATCTTTCTTCTTCTCCCCTAGTGTAACTTAAGGGGATAAGAAGACATATATATAATCTTCTATTCTTATAGAACATTCAGCACATATTGGCACTGAAATAGAAATTTTATCCATTGTAAAATATCCAAATGTCATATAGGAAACCCTCTCTAAAATCCAGACCTAGATATTTGCAAATGGGTTATAGATAACCATATTTGAATTATCAAGTGCATTTATGTTTAAAAACAAGATTCCGGTATCTGCACGGGATGGGAATGGAGGCCCAGGTCTAGGAAACAAAGATGAATGGCTCCTATTCCAACCAGGTACAGCCCACCCCAAAGGGCCTGGGACTCTCTATGGGCATGCGCAGCTAGCTCCATCTCCTAGAAAGCGGGTTTTCTCCCGTAATCTGCGCGGGACAGGAACGGAGGCCCAGCTCTGGGCAACAAAGCTGAACGTCACCTGATTCCAACCAGGAGACGTTCCCAACTCCTCGCCCAGTGCCAGGGACTCTTTCCGGAGCTGCAGCCGCAAACGAGGCCACGAAATATTTTCCCACTACATATGCCATAGGAACCATAAGCTACCTTCTTAGATGGAAATTTCTCTAGTTTAGCTCTGCCACTAGAAACACAGTAGCCGATAACTCATAAGCCTATCTTAACTCACACTGCATATCAAGCAGAATAGTAACAGAGAATGTGAAGGACTAAACCACACTTGTCACAATGGTAAAGCAACGCAAAAGCCCACCAAACTTTGTTATTGAAGAGTCTAGCCCAGATGACACCAACAGTACTGTAGTGTTAGACAACCTCTCTGACAAGGAATTCAGAAGGGAGCTACTTAGGATGCTTAGGGAACTAAAAGAAACAATGGAAAGAAATGCCAATAGAAGACAAGAGGATTTGAAGGCAGAAATGAGGAAAATGCAATCAGAAATGTCAGACCTGAAAAATCTCATAAGCGAATTGAAAAACTCAGTGGAAGGCCTCAGCAGCAGAGTAACAGCTACTGAGAACAGAATCAGTGAGCTCGAAGATGAAGTTCAGAGACTCTCCAGAAAAGAGCAGAAAATGGAAAAGAGACTCACAATTCGGGAACAGATGGCAAGAAAAGATCATGATGAAGCCAAGAGGGGTAACATAAGAATTATTGGAGTCCCAGAGGTACAGGAAGAAAACCTTGATGAAGAAGAAACTGTCAAAGACATCATTGCTACAACGTTTCCAGAGCTGAAGAAAACTTGTGACCACATTCAGGAGGCCCGAAGGGTACCAGCTAGAAGAAATCCAAATAAAAATACCCCAGGACACATCCTGATCAAAATGACCAAAACCTTAGACAGAGACAAAATTCTGAAAGAAGCAAGATCGAAGAAAGAAATCTCTTACAAAGGAGCATCCTTAAAATTCACAGGTGATTTGTCTGATGAAACCCTCATGGCCCAAAAACAGTGGTGGGACATAGTGAAAAAACTCAACGAAATAAATGCCTCCCCAAAAATACTTTACCCAGCAAGACTCTCATTCATAATAGAAGGAACAACACACAGTTTCACAGACAAACAACAGCTCAGGAACTTCATAGACTCAAAACCATGGTTACAAGAACAACTAAATGGGCTACTTTAAGGCAAGAAAGGTCCCTCAAATAGACCAAATTTCAACAGAACAATGGGACAAAATCCCATAACAATAATCTCTCTCAATGTCAATGGGCTAAATGCACCAATTAAAAGACATAGAGTAGAAGGATGGATTAGAAAATTTAACCCAACATTCTGCTGCCTGCAAGAAACACATCTCAATAGTCAAAGCAAACACAGACTCAGAGTCAAAGGCTGGAAAACAATCCTACTGGAAAACAGCTCCCATAACAAAGCTGGGGTAGCCATCCGAATATCAGACCACATCGATTTCAGAGTGAAGAAGGTCATAAGAGACAGTGAAGGCCATTTCTTATTGATCAAAGGATCTGTACAACAGGAAGAACTTACAATAATAAATGTATATGCACCTAATGAGAGAGCAAATTACTTAAAACAACTAATCATGGATTTGAAAAAGACATTAATAGCAACACAATACTACTGGGAGACTTCAACACTGCTTTGTCACATCTTGACAGATCAACCAGACTCAAGTTTAGCAAGGACATACTTCATCTGAGGGAAACAATGGAAGAAAGGGACTTAGTAGATATATACAGGACACTTCATCCACAAAAAGCTGAATGCATATTCTTCTCAAGCGTACATGGAACATTCTCCAAGATAGACCACATGCTCAGCCACAAAACATGCCTCCATAAAATTAAGAAGATAGAGATTGTATCAACAATCTTCTCAGATCATAATGCGCTGAAATTAGAAGTAAACACACACAAAAACAGAAAACAAAATCTAACACCTGGAAATTAAACCATGCGCTATTGAACAACGAGTGGATTAGACAGGAAATCAAAGAGGAAATCAAAAGATTCCTAGAAACGAATGAAAATGAGAACACGAGTTACCAAAACTTATGGGACAAGGCAAAAGCTGTGTTAAGAGGAAAGTTTATAGCTCTACAAGCATTCCTCAGGAAGGAGGAGCGAGCACACATAAGTAACCTAACGTCACAGCTTAAGAGCTTGGAGAAGGACCAAAAAAAGGAGCACAACCCGAACAGGAGAAAGGAAATAATAAAACTCAGAGCAGAGATTAACGAGATGGAAACCCAAAAAACAATCCGAAAGATCAATGAAACCAAGAGCTGGTTCTTCGAGAAAATTAACAAGATTGATAAGCCTCTAGCAAAACTCACAAAGAAAGGGAGAGAGAAAACCCTAATAAACCGAATCAGAAATTAAAAGGGGATCATTACAACAGAAACTACAGAAATTCAAAGGATCCTCAGGAAGTACTTTGAGAAGCTTTATGCCACGGAACATCAAAACATTGAGGAAATGGATAAATTCCGAGACTCCTACAGACTCCTAAGGCCTACCCAAGGAGACCTGGAATACCTGAACAGACCTATCACCATCAAGGAAATTGAAATGGGAATAAAAAGTTTCCCCAAGCGCAAAAGTCCTGGCCCGGATGGATTCACTAGTGAATTCTTCCAAATTTTAAAGAGGACTTACTCCCAATCCTCTTTAAGCTTTTCCATGAAATTGAAATATCAAAAACACTTCAGAACAGTTTCTATGAGGCAAATATCACACTGATACCAAAAGCAGACAGAGATACCAAAAAGAAAGAGAATTAGAGACCGATATCCCTGATGAACACAGATGCAAAGATCCACAACAAACTACTAGCAAATAGAATCCAACTACTCATCAAAAAGATCATACGCCATGACCAAGTAGGATTCATCCCAGGGATGCAAGGATGGTTTAACGTTCGGAAATCAATCAACAAAATCCATCATATCAACAAAAGAAAAGATAAAAAGCATATGATTATATCAATAGATGCATAGAAAGCATTTGACAAGACCCAGCACCCCTTTATGATGAAAACCCTAGCCAAAATCGGTATAGAGGGGACTTTCCTCAACAAAATTAAAACCATCTACCACAAGCCTACAAGAGCATCATCCTCAATGGGGAAGAAATGAGAGCCTTCCCTCTAAGATCAGGGATGAGACAAGGATGCCCACTCTCTCCACTGCTGTTCAATATAGTACTGGACGTACTTGAAATAGCGATTAGGCAAGAAAAAGATATTAAGGGCATTCAGGTAGGAAAGAAAGAAATCAAGCTCTCACTATACGCAGATGATATGATACTATACTTAGAGAACCCAATCACCTTCATCAAAAAACTCCTAGAAACAATAGACTAGTATAGTAAAGTTGCAGGCTATAAAATCAATACCCAAAATTCCATGGCTTTCCTATAAGCAAACAGTGAGAGAGAAGAAAGCAACATGAAAAAAACAATCCCGTTCACAATTGTGCCCCAGAAAATCAAGTACCTAGGAATCAGCTTAACGAAGGAAGTAAAGGACCTGTACAAAGAAACTACAAAACGCTACTTCAGGAAATAAAAGAGGACATGAGGAAATGGAAAGATATCCCCTGCTCATGGGTCGGGAGACTTAACATAGTTAAAATGGCAATACTACCGAAAGCATTGTATGAATTCAATGCAATGCCTATAAAGATACCCATGACATTCTTCAAAGAAATGGAGCAAACACTCCTGAAATTTATATGGAACAATTAGCCCCCACGAATAGCTAAAGCAATTCTTGGGAAAAAGAAAATGGGAGGAATCAACCTCCCTAACTTCAAACTTTACTACAAAGCAGTAATAATCAAAACAGCATGGTACTGGAACAAAGGCAGAACTGCAGAACAATGGAAAAGGGTTGAATACACTGACATCTCCCCTCAATCATCTGAGCATCTAATCTTTGATAAAGGTGCAAGTAATGTGAAGTGGAGTAAGGAAAGCCTCTTTAACAAATTGTGCTGGCATCACTGGACGGCTACATGTAAAAAAATGGGCTCAGAACCCTGCCTAACACCGTGTACAAAAGGAAGATCAAAATGGATTTAAGACCTCAACATCAGGCCAGAAACCATAAGGTACATTGAAGACAAAGTTGGCAAAACCCTCCATGACATTGAAGCTAATGGTATCTTCAAAGATGCCACGCCACTGGCTGAGCAAGTGAAAACAGACATAGATAAATGGGACTATCTTAAACTAAGAAGCTTCTGTACCTCCAAAGAAACAGTGACCAAAATACAAAGACAGTCTACAGAATGGGAACAGATATTCACCGAATACACATCTGACAAGGGGTTGCTATCCAGTATATACAAAATACTGGTTAAACTCCACAAGTAGAAAACATCCAACCCCATCCAAAAATGGGGCAATGAAATGAACAGAAACTTTCTCAAAGAAGAAATCCGAATGGCAAAAAAGCACATGAGAAAATGCTCTACATCATTAATCATCAGGGAGATGCAGATCAAAACCACAATGATATACCATCTTACACCTCAGAGACTGGCCACATTTAAAAGAACAAAAGCAACCGATGCTGGCGCGGATGTGGCGAGAAAGGGACACTCCTTCACTGTTGGTGGGAATGTCGATTGGTTCAGCCCTTCTGGAAAACAGTATGGACGATTCTCAAAAAATTAGAAATTGAGCTCCCATTTGACCCAGCAACACCACTCCTGGGAATATATCCCAGAGAGGCAAAAATGTATAGTCGAAGTGATATCTGCACTTGTTTGTTCATTGCAGCACTCTTTACAATAGCCAGAAACTGGAAGAAACCTGAATGCCCAAGAACAGATGACTGGTTAAAAAAACTTTGGTACATCTACACAATGGAGTACTATGTAGCAGTTAGAAAAGATGAAGTCATGAAATTTACATACAAGTGGTACAACATGGAAAGTATCCTGCTAAGCGAAATGAGTCAGAAAGAGAGGGATAGACATAGAAAGATTGCATTCATCTGGGGGATATAAAGTAACAAAGTGTGAGATTAATACCCAAGAATAGCTGAGATCAGCACCAGGAGGATTACTCCATAGCTTAGAGGCCAAGTAGGCATTCTAGGAGAAAGGGCAGCTCAGATAGAGAAGGGAGCACCAAATAAAGGGTGTTTGGAGGATCCTCCCAGGAGGAGACATGCATGTCGAAAGTAGACTATGGACTGAACATGTTTGCCACTCAATACCTCTTTTGCAGACCACAACACCCCAAAGGAGAGAGAGAACACAAGGGATTGCCCTGCCACAGAGGCAGGGGGAGATGGGGGGATGAGGGTGGGGGGGATATTATCCATGGTGGTGGAAAATGGGCACTGGTGGAGGGATGGGTATCTGATCATTGTATAATCGAAACCCAAGCACAAAAATTTGTGAATCTACAACTGTACCTCACGGTTTTTCACTAATAAAAAAAAATAAAAAAATTAAAAAAAACAAGATTCCAATAAAACTTTACACCAACAATAGGCCATGCAACCTATATTTCCTATACACTAAATCATAATAAGATTTCCACAACCACTAATAACAAAACACTTCTGAGATGCATGTTTTATATAAACGTGAACCTTAATTTTGTCTCTAATCTTTTATCAGTTAGATGTTTTATAATGATGCAAAAGCAAAACAGTTTAAAGTAGTTTCAGAAATTATATTATAATCACCCTATATTACTATCTAATTTAACGATTCCTTATTTTCTACCAATTATAGTAAATAGTTTCATATTTCAAATGAAAATAAAATATGATTCTCTTCATTTTGATACATCTGTAAAACTGTAATAACTTCTGGTTTTCTCATGAGGTTTTTATCTTTGACCAAGATTGATAGTTGTCTAAGTAATTAGCTACAGATTTTTTTATAAAATCAGATGAAATATGACATATAAGCTTGTTTCAGTTTTATTATTTATACTTTAAGGTTGTGGTGTAAATGATATCCTTATATTCTTTCTGAATATTGTTTGTATCTTTATTCTAGACATTATGTTTAAATCTAATCAAAGTTACACATATGCCAGAATTTGTATTTAATGACAATAATTGGCTTCTAAAAATATAGAAACATAAGAATGGATTTGTTTAATAGATTTCTTTAAATATATATTTTAAAACTAAAAAGTTTTATAGAATTTGAGAGATAAAAATAAATGCATTCTATTGTGATAATTTTCTGACATATTTACTTTTTGTCAATAAATGTACATTTCTGAGGACTTGTACATTAAGAATAAATTTCATAATTTATAATGAAATGGAAGTACAGCCTGTCATTTTACATATACATGATTGAATTTTATACTTGGTTGTACTTGGAAATATATATACACTGGGTCAAGAGGTGGCTCAGTACCTAATGCACCTCCCTCCAAGTGTGAGGTCTCAAGGTAAATCCTAGCATTGAGTATGATCTTTGAAGCTCTGCTATTTGTCTCTGGTAGCAGAGTTATTGGTTATTACATGCATCACAAGTGATCACAGGCGACAATCAGAGATCAGCAAGCACTGCTACTGAAAGGATAAATGACTACACACGTATTAATGATGAACCTATAGGGAATATAACATCTAAAAAGAGGCCTCAGTAACACACACAATAGTATGATCGATAGCAAACATTATAACTAAGTGTGTGCAAGAAGTGAATGATGGATGAGTATGAAACCATCACAATCATGAGACTCAACCACCTGTACATCAATAATCACTGTATCACACTGTAGCACTGTCATTCTGTTATTCATCGATTTGCTCAAGCAGGCACCAGTAAAGTCTGTATTTGTCCTAGCCCTGAGAATTTAGCAGCCTCTCCTTACTTGTCCTTCCCAATCGTGCCACAATGGAAGCTCTTTAAGAGTAAGGGCTCTTTAAGGGTAAGCTCTACCGTGCGGGCAGTTTACTCTCAGTAGTTTCTGAGGTTCTCCGAGAAGAAGTACTAGACTATAAGAGGTCGCATGGATGCATATATGGCTGCGTGCTTCCGGGAGCTTTGTTTTATAGTCTCTGGATTTTGGTGATTGGGTTGATTGGGATTTCATGGCGCCAGGGGCAGTTTGTGGGTGTAACTGCCTACCTACTGGAAAATGGGGGATCCAAGCAGGCTTGGAGAACTCAATAATAGGAGCAACAAAGCTAAGTATGTGTTTTACATTACAAGAACAAAGGGGTGATTAGGTGGATACATATTTTATCTCTCCTTAAAAATTAAATAAAACTTTAAAATTAAAATATGCATAACAGATAGACATTTAAGAGTTGTGTTGTCCCCACTAAATACTGGAAATCATTCTCCCTTTTTGAGGGGTGTCTATAATTAGCATTCTATTTGTTACTACATGCTGTAGTACATCATGTACTACACACTTCCATACATCAAGTGATCCTTATTTAAGGAAAAATAGATGGATGTTTTATTTGAATTAAATGCTTGAAATTATCTAAAATCCCATTCCAAATTGGAATACAAGTACAAATCTAAAACAAGTACAACTGGATTGGAATTTAAGGCATATAAATGATCACTTAGTAGTCACTATTTATTGTACCTAAAATACAATGACTCATTTAAAAAATATGCTTGTTCATAGCACATAGCATTAGTGTTTTTCAATCATTAGGGAAATAAAATGAGTTAGTACATTTCCTTGCAATCCAGATAAATAAAGTCTATCAAGTATTTATGAAGCTATTGCTTATGAGAACATTTTCTCAAATTAAAATTGTTTATTCTCTTTTTAGATTTAATTGCTCTGATCAGGCAAATCTTTTTTTGAGGAGGGTTACACATATGCAGCAATGCTCGGATTACATCTGGATCTACACTCAGGAATATATTCCTAGTGCTCAGGAGAAGATATGGATTCCAAGGAAAGAAACCAGGTAAGTTATGTATAAGGCAAAGGTTTTACCCAACATACTATTGTTTCAGCCCCATAAAAAGTAGGGGTTTTTTCCTCTCTCAGTATAAATGTCTTCTCAAAACAGCCAAACACACTCTTCAAGATATTTTACAAATTTTGAAAGGAGTCCAAATTTGAATATTTTGCCAGTTGTTCAATTCTAATGAAGATAAAGGACTATGTTTTTACTAATTATTTAATTGTTAAAGTTTGTGCAAATTCTTTAACTATATGGACATTTTAAAAAATTAGAACTTCATTATTATTTATATAGGACATAAAGTTTTTAGCAAAATAGAATGATTTCCAACATTAAATATCAGACAATTAAAATATGATATTGGATGAGATGAGAGCTAACTTCAGTAGTTAGCAATGCAATAAGGCATTCTATACATCATGGAACAAGACTTACACCAATATTAATAACTTTTAGAGATATCATACAAAGAATTAGGTGTATTGTGTAAATCACTGTTTTTCCAACTGCTTTTCTATTTTCAGAACTGAACCAGTATGGTAAGAGTCTTTCAGCCTTTTTAAACTCAAACCTTGTTTCATAAAACCACCTTCTTTGCAAGCATGGGTTTGATTCCCATTTGCTAATTGCATGTACAGAGCATGGGGGCAGAATCTGTGGTGCTTGATACTTCAGCCCACAACAGTTTGTCTAAACACCTACCACTAAAGTGTGTGACTCTTGGTGAGCACCAAAATAAAGTTTATCTTATTCAGATCAACCCTTTAGAGTCTTGACTTAAATCTATGTGCTTTATGTGTGTATTGCATTACAGTGATATAGAACTCTACCTCCTCTAATTCTCCTGTTTGGGGGATCTGGCTCTTCCAAACATTGAAGGACAGAAGTTGGCAGCATTTGTTACTTCAAGATTATTACATTACAGGGGCCGGAGGGATAGTACAGTGGGTAGGTCAATTGCCTTGCATGCAGCTGACCTTGTTCAATCCCTGGCATCTCATATGGTCCCCCAAGCACCATCAGGAGTAATTTCTGAGTGCAGAGCCAGGAGTAACCCCTAAGCATCACCGCATGTGAGCAAAAAAGAAAAAAAAAAGACTATTACATTACAAAAATTTTTATTCTAAAATTCAAAGGCTACTCATGTCACCCTTTTATCATCTACCACATGCACACTCAAAATAAGACAAGTGTCTTTTAGAGAAGACAGGTCACAAAATTAAAACCACACAAGCTCACATTTTATCACTTCAGGGCATTATGACCACAGATTTTCCTTCTGGGGTGTCTGAGTTGGAAGAGTGGCATTTTCCATGGGTTAATGGTGGATTCTCAGGCTCTGACTCTTGCTTGCATTGATAAATGTGTCATGGGATGAGCAGTTTTAGTAGCTCAGTGTCAGTTTTCCATTCGCTCCACAGTTCCCCAGCTTGCCTGTTGATACAAAAGGGCTCTAGAAGCTCTGTTTCCTAAGAATCTATAGAAAACATCATTCTTTTTTCAAATATGTTGAAGAGTTCCTTTGTTATTCAGCACAATTCCACTGTGAAAAACTAATTTCCAGGCCCAATGAGTCTACAATTATGTCACTTCAATCCCCACAACCATTCAAAGCTATGCCTGTTTTCTCTTCTCTCCCATTAGCCACCATAGCCAGAGGAAAATGAATTATCTTTGGCTTCAAACTAATAACATTATTGACAAATATTCACAGGAAAATCAATAAATACTTAAATAAAAAGACAAAGGAGGAAGGAAAGAAAGGAAAAACAAAAACAATGGCAAACTTTTAATTTTTTAATATATTTTAGAATAAAATGAAAAGTTTTAGATATTTATTCTCGGTCATCTGTGGGTGGGGTGTCACACTTATGCTCTGGAGATCATATGCTGATGGTGGGGTTCACAGGCCAGCTGGCATTGTCCCACTGTGCCACATCCTGGGTAAGGATATAATTATGTTTTTTTTAATTTAATACTTATATTAAATTATTTTGTTCAAATAAGCTCCTGTCACTTCCTGAGTCAGTATTGTATTAGGAGTTGGGTAAGTGCTAGAGACTAAGTTAGAGATGACCTATGGGCTTGTTGTGTCTTGTTTGGGGCCCCACCCCAGCACTGCTCAGGGCTTGCTCCTGGCTCTGTTTTCAGGGACCACTCCTGGTGGGACTCAGGGGACCATAAGGGATACCAGGAATAGAACCCAGATTGGCTGTGTGCAAGGTAAGCTTCCTTCCTGCTGTACTATCTCTCTAATCTTCCAGAAAAAATTACATCTGATCACAGGGTTAAGAGAAGGTTCTTATAGGCAAGGACTGACAAATCCCAGTTTCCTCCACGGAGACTGAGAATTCTCGTAATAAAAGCCCCCTGATTCGGGTTACAGCGATAGGACACCACGGAAGGTGTTTGTCTTGTAAGCAGTTAGCCAAAGTTCTATCCCTAACATCCCATATGGTCCCCTGGGCACCCCAGGAGTAGCCCCTGAGCATCGCTGTTGGATGTGACCCAAAAAAAGCAAAAAGAAAAAAAAGAGAAGCCCCATGACTTTTAGAATTTTAAGTTTGAAACATTTATGTGAGATCATGATTTCTTTTCTTTTTCTCTTCATTTCTTTTCTCTTTTAAAATGTTTTCTGTTAATTGCACTTATTATGTGTTGGGGGGCTGCAGCTATAGCATAGCAGGTAGGATGTTTGCCTTGCACGCAGCCGACACAGTTTGGATTCCTCTGCCCCACTTGGAGAGCCAGGCAAGCTACCAAGAGTATCCTGCCCTCACAGCAAAGCCTAGCAAGCTCCCTGTGATGTATTCAATATGCCAAAAACAGTAACAATTCTCACAATGGAGACATTACCTGTGCCGACTTGAGCAAATTGATAAACAGCGGGAGGACAGTGCCACAGACAGTGCAGTTATTTATTAATTTATTTATAATTAAAAGTTTTCACCTTTGTTTCTTTCTGTTTATTATTAGTAAAAAAGTAGACCTTACATTTTCCTGAAAGACAAATCCTTTTCAAGGGAAATTTAAGGCATATCTATATTCCATAATTTGGAGACAAAAGTAGTATACCTAGTATAAACTATTAGATGTAGAAAAAAAGTTTAATTACTATTTAAAAACCATTAGTTACAATAATTTAAATACCATCAATGACAAGGTTTCATGCATACAACATTTATATATATATATGTATTTTAATTTAGAGAGACTGACATATAATCTAAAACTGTTTTATTCCATAATTATATTTAAGTATCTGATGATCCTTACTCAGAACCATGAACATATGAACACATGAACATATATGTAATACATGTTTTTTTTTTATGTAGGAATACTGCTATTTATTCAGCCACTGATTAGCTGATTGAATTGTGCATGAACTCCACCTTACTTTTCTTTTTTCCTTTTTTTCATCTTATATTTATTTATTGAATCACTGTGGGAAAAGTTACTAAGCTTTCAGGTTTAAGTCTCGGTCATACAATGATCAAACACCTTTCCCTTCACCAGTACTCACTTTTTACCACCAAGAACCCAAATATACCCCCCCTCCCACCCCTCCCAATGTCTGTGAGGCAGATGATCTCTACTTAACTCTCTATCTATTTTGCTTACATTCATTACTTCAACAAAAGATGCACCATTATTGTTTAGAATTCCCCCCGCCAACAATCAGAATTGCTGAAAAGGCATTGTGAAATACTTTGTTTTCTATAGCTGGTTATGAGAATCGTATAATGTTGTGCGGCTGCTATTGCGGCCATGCAATTTTGGATTTCTGCAAAGAGCCAGATCATTACAAGATTGGTTTCTGTGAGTCTGGTGTTATGGCTGTGCCAAAGAGCCGCTCATGGGGGGCAACTCATGACTTCGGTAAGGCGTGAAGGACGAGCAGGTACCGCCCCCCCCTTCCCATGAGTCTGTAGTTGCCCTGTCACTGCCTGCTCAGACTTGGCTTTCCAATAAGCTCTGCGGAGGCGGACACCTTGCTGCCAGTGGCGGGGCGGGGGGGGGGGGGGGAGGGAGAAAGGCGGAAGGGAGCAACACGCTTTCCTTCCCAGGGAGGCATGGCACCATAGTTTAATGCATCGTCCGTTCACTTTTCTGCCACAAGCTGCTGGGCTCTGAATTAAGTCCTTCTGCCTCTAGAGCCATGGCCATGCCAGAGAGCCGCTCGTTGGGGGCAACTCGTGACCTCAGTAAGGCATGAAGGATGAGATGGTACTGCCTCCCCCTTCCATGAGACTGCAGTTGCCCCATCACCACTGGCTCATACCTGGCTTTCCAATAAACTCTGAGGTGGCGGCCACCTTGCTGCCGGGGGGGTGGGGTGGGGGAGAAAAGGCAGAAGGGAGCAACACCCTTTCCCTCCCGGGGAGGCATGGCATCATAGTTTAAAGCATGGTACATTCATTTTTCTGCCGCAAGCTGCCGGGCTCTGGATTAAGTCCTTTTGCCTCTGGAGCCACGGCCGTGAATGTGGTCCAAATGCATTTCTGCCAAAAGTCATTGGGTTTCGAGATTTGTTTCTGAGTCTATGGGATCATGACCATTAATCAGCTTGATCAGGAGCTAGAGAGGCCGTTTGTAGGCAGCGACTCGAGGTCTCACTGGGATGGGGAGGAAAGGGCCGGGTCCACCCCCATCTGGTGAGTCACCGTGTATCTTGTCACTGCAGGCCCAAACTTGACTGTTCAGTGGCCTCTGGAGGAAGACAGTCACCAGGTCACCAAGGGGAACAAGCCAAGGCACAAAACCTATTCCCACCTGGACTGGCCCAGCCCAAGTAACCTACTGCAGGAACAGGACGCATTTCTGCCAAAAGCTTTTGGGTTCCGAGATTCTGGCTGTTACACAGTTCGATCAGGAACCAGAGAGGCCATGTCTCCAATTATATAGCTGAGCCAGAGATAGTTTGTGGATGTGTCTCCCACATACCTAACTTTTGGACATTTACTTTCTTGGTAAACTTTGCCCCAAGTTTTTGTGATCTGGCCAGAGGCACAGCAACAATTTTGGGATATCTGAAAGCCTGACAGTGCCATCAGGCTGATAATGCACTTGCCTCACAGGTACAGTTTGACCAGCTGACAGCACCATACCCCCCTGTAATACATGTTTTTTTATGTAAAACAATGAGGAATTTAAAATTAATTCATTTAGTCTTTTTAAAGTCAAAAGATAACTGTCCTCCCGTTGTTTATCGAGTTGCTTGAGCGGGACCAGTAATGCCTCCACTGTGAGACTAGTTACTGTGTTTGGCATATCAAATACCTCACAGGTAGTTTGCCGGGCTTTGCCATGAGGGCAAAATATTCTTGGTAGCTTGCCAGGCTCTCGGAGTGGGGTGGAAGAATAGAACCCAGGTCGGTCAGGTTGGTTAGCCATATGCAATATAAACACCCTACCTGCTGTGCTATTGCTCCAGCCCAAAGACAAAAGATAACAATCTTTATTCTAGACATCCTACCTGATTCTTAGAATAGAGATTTTTTTTATTGGAGATCACTGTTCATCACACACTGTCATGATCAAAATGTATCTTACTAGAATTTAAATCTATTGCCCTAAATCTATTTACCTCTCTACGAATTTATTCTAGACTTTCAGCTAAATTCTACATAATATAATTATATTTCGTGATTTTTATTATTTGATTATTGTTAATAAATATATCTATATTCAAATAAATATTTTACATTTTATGTAAAGTATCATGGCCTTTATATTAATTTTATATAAAAAGAAGACTGTCTGAGGTTATAGAGTCAATAAGAAATCATATTGAGAGTATAATATGTAGTCAAAAATTGAGAAATATAAAAAGCAAATCCCCAAACTCTATTAAATTCAATTAAAATATAAGTGATTAGATAAAGATGAGCACTGATGAGACTCATGCTAATATGTAAAGGTAAAGAGTGAATGCTGCTTTCTGCATTTTAACTCACAAGTGAAACTCAAGGGCCAGAAATGTATAAGAGGCATATACTGAGGATGACAAGAGCTTTCTTTATTCAGTGAGTAATAAACCAGTTTAAGAAGATGATTTTCTAGACTTAATCATACTAAGCACAAAAAGCACTTTACACATCTTTAGCGAGATATGAAATAATCAGCAATAAGTGCAATATATGTCCACTTTTCAGTAAGTAATACTGTCTAATGGGTAAAATAGTCTTTTCACTACAGTAGCTTTTGAAGAAAGCTTAAACGTATTTGAAATATATTTCTTACCTGATTCCTCAAAGTCACTGTTGTAGGCTTTCCAGGTTTCTGTTATTCGAAGAAGATTCTCCTCCATAGCTTGTATGTCCATGGAGGGACAGTTGCATTCTGGAAACCTGGGTCCACACTGACACCAGCAGTCATTGTCCTTGCAGATAAATTCTCCCTCTGAATTGCAAGCAATGTAGCTCAAAGCTGCTTGCACAAAACGCTCCTGAAGATAGTCTGGAAGGAGTATTTGCAGCCCTTGAAAAGCATACAAAGTGATTTAACTTTGTTAAAAAAAATTACAGATTTACATGTACTAAAAAGGCAAAAACTCAGACTGTTGGCCATAGATTTACTTATTTTTAATCTAAAATTAAGAAAATATCTATGTCTACCGTATCACATATATTTGCACTTCCATTTAATATGTTGTTTTCCTTTAATGGTTGAAAATCTGAGAAATGGCAGATTGCTGAATCTTTTATGCTAATTGATTTTTGCCCCATATTTTAAAATGTGACTTACCCTTTACTTTAATTCATCAGTTGGGGTAATTTTATATAGAGTATAATATTCTTTACTTCTGAAAAGAAACATTTCCACCTTGATTTCAGGCAGCTTTTAATCTTTACACTTTCTTTTGCTTTCAGAGTAATTGCTTATTTTCATACAGGTATCTGATAAAGTGGATTGTGATTTGGGTAAAGAAGTTACTAGAGAGTTAGTATAATATTTACCTCCTGCCATTAATCCATAACCTAAATGACCCTGCTGCTAAGGAGTGATAGATAAGACTGACTACAGGGAAGCAGATGTACTGATTTAGTTGTGTCACACCCCATTTCATTGCCACCTATTAAGACAGCCAAGTGACACACTTCATTACTTTTCAACTAAAAAATTTGGTTAAATTACTATTTACGAAAAAAGTAACAAAGATGAAAATAAGGCTACGTGATTAGTATTTGGGGATTAGTATTTGGGGTTTCACATATGTGATTAAACTTCACAAAAAAATATGGTTTCAGTTTTAGCATTTCTGACTGCATATGGAAATGTATCAAATGACTAATATTCAAAACATCACTGTCTAGCACTGTTCAAAACACTACTAAATAAAATATAAGTAAGTAAATAAATGAGTAAATAAAAATTAAGTAAACAAATGAATAAGTAAAAATTAAGTAAGGAACAATTTGGTTGTACTATTTACTATTTATCACATAGTCATATTTTATAACAAAGGTATTTTCATGTTAAAGCATTAGTTTTAAGAATGATTTAATGAAATCCATAAGCAAGCATTCAAAGAAAATTACTTTCTGCAAATATTTACAAGAAATCTCCTATCATTCTTTTAAATTAACTATATATTGCTCAGAAAATACACTCAGCCTTTATATGTGTCCAATGTATATAGTGGACATTATCCTATATATTGCTCAGAAAACACACAGAATTTATATATTCATTTTTAACTTTACCTCAAATTTTTAAAAAAAAGCTTATTGAGTGTCATCTATTTTGAAGAAAATTGCTAGTATAACAAAACATGAAGATGTCACAACTTATTTACCCAAATTTATTTGCAATATATTTAGAAAACATAAAATATTTAAAATAAAATATTATAAAATATATTAACATAATATACATGCAAATAGATGATGAAGTTTGTATTTTAAAATGAGCAAATAGTATTTTCTATCTATGTATGCTATAATACAATGAGGGAAAATAATATTACAGCATAAGATACAGAATAATTTTTCTAACAATGAACCATTTTGGTCAACTTTTTCTATGGTACATATTGTTATTGTCATAACAAATAAAGCACAATTCCATCTTAACGTACTCTATCCATTGACAAACAATTTTATTAGAATCCTTCTTGAAAGAAAACTTTTGGGAAAGAGATAGTATAGCAGATATGGTGCTTGCCTTACACATGGCCTGTCCAGTTTGAATAAATCCCCAGCAAACCATATGGTCCCTCAAGTCCTATCTGGAGTGATCTGTGAGCATAGAGCCAGGAGAAAACCTTGAGTAGGCTTCCAGAGAGAGAAGGAGGGAAGGGAAGAAGGTAGGAAGGGAAGACGAGAGGAAAGGAAGATGGGAAGAAGGGAAGAAGAAAGAAGGGAAGATGTGAGTAAAGGAAGGAAGGAAGGAAGGAAGGAAGGAAGGAAGGAAGGAAGGAAGGAAGGAAGGAAGGAAGGAAGGGAAGAAGGAAGGAAGGGAAGACAGAGGAGGAGGAAGGAAGGAAGGAAGGAAGGAAGGAAGGAAGGAAGGAAGGAAGGAAGGAAGGAAGAAGGGAGGGAGGGAAGGAGGGAGGGATGGAGGGAAGGAAGGATGAAGGATGGAAGGAAGAACGGAGGAAGGAAGGGAGGAAGGAAGGAAGGAAGGAAGGAAGGAAGGAAGGAAGGAAGGAAGGGATGGAGGGAAGGAAGGATGAAGGATGGAAGGAAGAATGGAGGAAGGGAGGAAGGAAGGAAGGAAGGAAGGAAGGAAGGAAGGAAGGAAGGAAGGAAGGAAGGGAGCAAAATTTTTTCTACATTGGACTCACAGGGCTTTAATAACTATTAACTTTGCTGTTCATATTATTTCCAGGAATATAAATTAGTATAAATTATTTTGATATAAATTATTTCCTGATTTTAATATAGATGATAGTGCTGAAAAAATGGCCTAATATGTCAACAGATATAAATAAAACCAAAGAATAATACTCTATTTGTAAGACAAGAGAAAAGAATTCAGTGATGCAATGATAATTTGAAAAAAAAATTTAACCTTTTGTTTTATAATCAGACCAGAGTCAACTTTGTTGAAAAATTTCTTTATTAACTCTACATACAAAAAGGTTTTTGTTTTTATTTTTGGAACATGCCTAGCAGTTTTCTGGGCTTACTCCCTGTTCTGTGCTCAGGGATCACTTCTGGTTGGGATTGGGAGACTCTAAGGAGTGTCAGGAATCAAAACCAGGTCAACAATGTTCAAACCAAACACATTGTGCTCTGTTATATCTTCAGCACCAGAGAAGTATTTATTATGGCTCATAGAAGTTTTAATATCTGTGAATATTATCCAAAAGTTACTGCAAAAAATTTAAAGACTTTTAATTATTCCCAGTACTATTTGTCTAAAAGATATATAGTTTGATAGGCTCTACTGTTATAAATTAAATATTAAAAATAATATCTGTTCTATAAACTAATTGTAAAGCTAGATCACAAGGTCAAACAGGAAGGTGCATCCAGTTTATTTAGAACTATTTTATCCAGATAGTTTAAGTTAAACTTAATCTGTAGATTCTGTGTTTTGACTTAATATCTTTGTGACTATTAGTCCTAATATAAATATATATATAAATATATAGAAATAGATGTAGATATAGATATACTTGCAGCTAATTAATACAATTTTTCCCAGTATGATGCTTAATGTTTTTCAACTTGATTATTAATATTGATGTTTTCTTTTTCTTTAATAAAATATACTTAAAATAATTGCTATTTTTTCTACAAATTTAGAGTTTGGAAGGTTTAAAGACTCAAAATTAACATTCCCATTCTCTTTCAATAATAAGTGTGTAAACATAAAAGGTCTTTAAATGTGTTAAATGTTTTGATTCCAATATTTTTTGTTGTATTAAAAATGTGTAGCACACACATACACAAAACACCCTTACTACATACTCCAAACTCTATATGTATCTCATCTATAGTTCTGTCAATCATTTACATTCAGATATCCTTTGAATCAATCAACTAGCTATCTAATTGACTTACTAACTATAAAAATACATCCAAAATTAAAGTTAAAAACACAATACTGATATGTTTATGAAAGGTTCTTAGAAACATCAGTAATTACAGTTGAAGCACACAGTATCATTCAGTTTGATGTCTTTTAAAAAAATCATGGAAATACTCATTCAGAACCAAATACTTGGCCATTGGTTTTAGGTTCTAGGAGATACTTTCAGAAGTACTCAGTTATGTGGAACCACACTGGGGTTTAGTTGGGCTTGAACTACTACAAACAAAAAAAATTGTGTTAATAAATAACTTTTCAAGTAAAGATTCATTTGTTATATACATCTTCTATATGAAAGGCTACATTGAAATGGGACATTAAAAATCCACTGTCCACTATCCACTGTCCTCCCATTGTTCATCGATTTTCTCGAGCAGGCATCAGTAATATCTCCACTGTGAGACTTGTTGTTACTGCTTTTGGCATATTGAGTATGTCATGAGGAGCTTGCCAGGCTTTGTTATGCGGGCAGGATACTCTCTGTAGCTTGCCAGGCTCTCTGAGAGGGACAGAGGAATTAAACCCATGTTGGCCGCGTGCAAGGCAAACGCCCTACCCACTATGCTATCGCTCTAACCCGGGACGTTAAAATATACATTTTAAAAAAGGTATGCAAGTTGAGAGTTATGAGAAATATTGTAGACTATATTTTTATTTTTACTAGAGAAAATATTTAATAAATTTTATCTAAGATATATCTTAATATTGTATACCATTTAGTTTATCTTTTAATTTTATTTTCAGAGTTGATCACAGTAATTGATTACATTCAATATTTCAACACTAATCCCATCACCATTATAGCTTCCCACCACCATTATTTTGAATTTTAACACCACCACCAAGTCTGCTCCACAGTCAGATGCTAAATAATTTATTTTGTATCGCCTATTATGAATAATTGAATAAAAATGATCCATAAAGGTTTCCTTACAGGAAAGTGTGTAAAAATTGTTGTATCTCACCTTGGAGCCATTAAGTCCCTCAACCAGAGATTATTACATGTTGTTAGAGTTTTGAGTCTTGTCTTGTTATATATATATCTGTATGTATATATATCTATATCTATCTATCTATATGTATGTATATATATGTATATTAAATCAAGTTTGGTTGTGTTCTACCTTATAACTCATCAAATATGATGTTCTACTCTTGGTATGTCAGTGGCATATTCATGTTAGATTCCATTGTCGCTTTTGCAGCCTCAAGCTCCTGGATTTCTAAAATTTTTTCTTAGGGTTCTAATACTGGAGTTAAAATGTTTTTAACTGGATGGTGATTTGGGGATCCTCAGACATCTCTGCAGCCTGTTGCTCTCTTCCAGATTCATTTGTGAGTGTCTGGATCATGGTCGTTAGCAAATAGTTTAACTTGTAAGTAATTTTGTTTTAAGTTTTTCAACAATTCAAACTACATGATATTTATTTACCATTTAGGATAAATTTAAGTAGTAAACGCTGTCCTATTTTTCAAATTTGAAAAGTAGAAACAAATAGAATTTGTAAACTATCTAAACATTGTTTATTTTATATCTTCTTATAATCATTCTGATCTTCAACATTATTGAGGTAACATTTTATTATAGTCTTAATATTTGTTTTTGGTGCACAAATTTATTGCACCCCCATCCCCAAAGTAAAAATAAAAAACCTACCCCATTGTCATTATGTCACTTCTATATAAACATTATTGCATAAAATTGATGTAAACACAACTCTAATGCAATTGAATAATTAGAATAGATAAGCACAACTGAGAAGTATATTTGATCAATCAGTATAACTTACACAATGTAGTATCTCTAAAATGTGAACTTATGCAACTTGTACATTTTCCAACAAGTATATTCAGAGCATTTTTCCAACTGTATAAGTATGAGTAACTATAGCCATTTTGTGATATTTGTAAAAGGTTACTATTATTATAACATGCTCCATTTACCTTCAACAATATAGAGAATGTATATTTTAGTAAATTATATTAACATGTAATCAATCTTCACAACAGAAATAATACAAATGCAACTACTAATGTATTTCAAGTATATTTCTTTATGTTAGAAGATAAATTTAGTTCTAACTACCAGATAGTGCATATTTTGAAATTTCAGCACTTCTCATTATATTTTATAAAGATGGCAATATCTTTTCCAGAATTGATAAGAATAATATTAAAGCTCAGGCTGACTTATGGAGAAAAATGCTAATTGTGGAGATAGTGATTATTATAAAGAAGTAAAATATGATTAGTGTAAACTTGGTTTATAAATGACTAAATTTAAATAGATACTTACTTTGCTATTTTCTAATTTCTTCATGTGTTCTAGACTGTTTTTTATATTCAACAATTATGACGATGCCCTTTCATGAGAGTTTTAACAACTCACTGTACATTAAGTTTACTGGTGCGTAGGACCTCTAATTGGGTAATTTTCATCAAGGATCACAGATAATTAATGAAAATTTTCCCACATACCTTGTAACTGAATCTTATTCTCAGGACTCTGAACCAGAACAGAACTGACGGAGTCTAGATTGTCGTAGTTACTGCAGCCAAGGGGACCCGTCCGTGTTTCTGTTACCTGATGAGCCAAACATCAACTTTATTACATAAATCAGACTTCACCACACCATTTCAATTCAATGAAGATTTCACACACTAATATTTTATGTTTGATGGTAAACATCTCTGAAAGGTTCAGATCTGATGCACCAGCAATATACACACCTAGAGCATCAAGGAAAGAAATAACTTTCTTTGTTTTCAATTCCATTTTCTTCCCTTTGGCCAGTCATAAATCTTCTAGGAAAATAATGGAAGCTCTCTTTGCTCCAAAACATCACTCATACAAGGTCAGTGATGTTAACCAAACTATGACAAGAGCATGGACTTTTAGGTGGAGAACAATATTTGACTTAAAGGAGAATTGTTTTTCTTTGTTTGGCCTCATTTTTTTCTCAATAAATGGAAACCACCCACCAGACTAATGTCTACAAATGGATATACTATTTGTTTTTTCTACTTAAAAAACATAAAAATTTCCTGCTTACTGTGAAAATATCAAAGATTCAATTGTTTTTCTTGGCTTCCATCCGAACATGTCTCCCTAACAGGCAGATTATTATTGCAATTGTATAGCTGTGTTTTCTTAATTCTATGCTGATGATTAAACAACATCTTCCAGTCTTATTTCAACTTTGTTAAAAAGAAAACCTTTCCCCTTTTAATTGATTTTATTTTTCCCTAAGATCGAGCTCATGTTCACATTCCTATACAAAATATTCCTTAATGAATTCCACTTGTATTATTTTACCATTTCTGTAAAATTATGGTTTGCAATGCACAGCCTTAGGACTTAATTATGGAATCTTACACTGTAGAATGTTTTTATTTTATGGGTATCTTGGGATGGATAGTTTGGGGAGATGAGGAGGAGTTTAATCAATTATGTGAAACAGAAAATTTATCCTGAGGATAATATTTTTAACCAAACATATTTCTAAGCAGGGAAGAATTGTAATGATCTTTGTGTTTTGGAAAGAAATTCTCTCAACAGCCAAACTGATTTGCAAAACATAAGTCAGATTATTTTGTTCTAATGTTCACATATCCACAGTGAATTTTCCTCTCAAGGTAAAACCCAAACACTTTCTAGACTGAAAAGACACCTTGTTATCTATTCAAAGTTATTTGAAACTCATCTTCTCTTTCCAATCACATTGGGTTCTTGAATGCTTTTTCAGCTTATTTTTCTACTTCCTTGGGATTTTTGACTTTCTGGCCTTATACCAGGAACATTTTTCCAAAGAAAAAATATCTCTTGCTCACTTCTTCACTTTCATGAAGTTTTTATTAAAATCTGTATCTTAAACTACTTGGACTATTTTGAATGAATACACCTCACCCCACTAACCATTTCCAACCATTATTAACTTTCCTCTTTACTGTGTTTTGTTTTTTCTACTATGGTAATTGGCTTCTCACATACTGTATAATGTATTCATTTGTCAGAAATAATGTTGACAATTGTTACTGAAATACAAGTTCACTACTGCATGGAATATTGTCTGTGTTATCCACTGAAATAGCTATAGCTCAGCTAAGGTTTTTTTTTATCCACCTGAAACATCAAATGATGAAAGAGAAATGCATAGTGTGTGGAGAAAGCATACAAGGACATCATTGACACCATGCCTCAGAGGATAAATATTCAAAGAAAGAAGTATAAATTAATATTAACTTGGAGAAGATAAGAAAGTCAAGCAGAAATGAATTAATATTGATTGATGACAAAAATAAACAAAAATTATTTATTGTGAGTTCAAAATGTGGGTCCTTGACACATTTGTTTGGTGGCCAAGACTCACCTCCTACCCTAGCTGGCCCATAGCAACAGGTAAAGGAAGGAGGGAACGGGGCCAGTAGACTGGTGGGTAATCACTTCCTATTTATTCCAGCCTCACTATGCCCCCTATTCCAGTCTCCCAGCATACCTATTCCAGTCTCACACTGCCCATCATTCCTGATGCCTAGTCTCACAGGATTTATAGATTAATAAATATACACAAATATTAATATATTATATTTATTTATCAACTGTCTTCATGTATCTATACAAAAAGAAAGTTATTGTAAAGTAAACTGTACAAAGTACATAAAGGAAAGAGAAAAATCAATTATTTTACTTGCATATGCAAAATCCAGAGTCCTTAGAAGAACCAGACAAATCACAGGGTCTGATTAGGGTAAGTGAGTGAATAACAGGGCAATAAGAGCACAAAGAAGAAGTTAAAGATAAAGAGGAAAAGGAGAGCCTGGGAAGCACTGTGATGGGTGGAACCAATAAACCTAATCTCCTTGTGGTGGATGAGAAAGGACAAACCAATGTTATTCAACATATATTAAAATGATCAAATTGGTAAACTCAAGTGAATTCACTCTGTCATATACACACAATAAAGTTATATTGAATGAAAGCTCTTTGGTAGAAACTGATGAAAAATTCAATTAGTATGGTGTCATGTCTTAGGTTATTCACAAGGATAATAAATACTGTTATGAAAGTGCTGGTGAACATCACTGTGAAAGTGAAATGTAATAGACTTGTTTCTAAGAATTCATTTATCAATTCTACGAAACATTATGTTGGACTTTTATAAAGGTAAAAATATAGTGCTCACTTATATTTTATGTGTGTATATAAATAAGCCTCAAACTATTATATATGTAGTTATGTAAATTTATATTATATAAAGTACAATTCAAAAAGCTATAGATGATACTATGTATTTAATATCAATTGTATTTGATATTATATAGTTATGAGTGATTTTTCAATACTAGGATTAGTACTAAATTATATATTATAAATTCTGTGAATACTTTTTCTTTCTCACTCATGTGAATATTGAGTTCATTTAATTATCGGTGCGTGTGGTGGTGTTTTAACAACAGAAGTGCTGTGGGGTTACTTCTAGCTCCGCAGTGAGGGATTCCTTTTGGAGTTTTCAGGGGACCACATGTAAAGGAAATACATAAACTCCTGTATGATATCTTTTGACCCGGAATATTGAGTTTAAAGATACTACTGCACTATGTATTTCATCTGTCAGTAATCAATGCTTATTTCAGTGCTTTACAAGCATTTAATGCAAATTGTAATTCAATGTAGTTTTTTCCCCATTTTGTATCTGCAATGTATTTGGATTTTTGTGTTTAAATTAAAAGTTTATTTTAAAACTATTGATTTTGATTTTTTGTTGTTATTCTTTCTGGGCCACAGCCAGTGGTGCTCAGGACTTACTCGTGGCTCTGTATTCAGTGGGGCTCGAGCGATAGCACAGCAGGTAAAGTGTTTGCTTTGCACGCAGCTGACCCGTGTTCAATTTCTCCACTCCTCTTGGAGAGCCCGGCAAACTAGAGAGCGTATCTTGCCCTCACAACAAAGCCTGGCAAGCTACCCATGATGGATTCGATATGCCAAACACAGTAACAAGTCTCACAATGGAGACCTTTCTGGGCCTGCTCGAGCAAATCGATGAACAACGGGAGGACAGTGCTACAGGACCATCGTATCAGTAACTACTCCTGGCAGGGCTTAATGGGGGGAGCATATTATGTAGGGATAAGAATGGAATTTGAGCCTTCTGCATACAAAGTAAGAACCTTATCTATTATACTATATCTTTAGCCTCTCAGAAGGATGAGCAAGGAGAGGCTGATAAAATCTCAGGGTCAAACAAGGCTGCTAAAACGAAGAAGGACTGAAATGACTGTCTGTACTTTCAACAGACATATGCTCGCATTGGAAGCATCCATTGAGAACCTGCTGGTGCAAGCACAGAAGATCAAGTACGACATCATTTGTGTGAGATGAGAAGGCATCAATCACATCAAGCCATTTTCGACACTGGAGAAGAAAAATATTGCAGGATGTTCTCTCTTAAAATGTCAGTGCTCTTGTTAAAATTACCTTGGCCATGAGCATTCATTCATTCATTCATTCATTCATCTGAATGCGTAACAAGCCAAATAGGGTGATTACACTTGAATAGATGTGGCTCACTGCTGGCAGTTTCTATCTTCGTTGTCTATGCACCAACATCCAATTACGATGAAGAAGAAATTGAGAAATTTTACACAGAGTTGGAGAAGTTCTATAAAGAAGACCACACCTTCTAAAAGATCATTGTCGGTGATTTTAATGCCAAGATAGGTCCGAAAAGTCTGAAAATATTTTCCTTAATTCTATTTCCTGTAAATTCAACAGGTAATGTAATTTTAAACATTGAAATCATGCAATTACTGAATTGTCTTTACAAAAAGTTGTATATAACTTTCATGGGAGGATTAATGTGGATAGATGTCGACATAGTATATAATTATAAACAGTTATAATATACAGTGATAAAAGCACAGAATAATGATATTTTCCATTGTAGAATACAAATGATGAGAAATATTGAGATAAAATTGCAGTACATCTGGAGCCAGAGAGAACTAGATCAGTAGTTAAGACCTTGCATATGACTAAGCCTAAATCACATAAGTTTTCCTACACACCCCTCAGGGTGACCCAAGCACACACAGAGCCAGAAGTTACCTTTGAGCATCATTTGGTATGGCCTGACCCTCTAAAATTATAGTACATAAATAAATAAATAAATAAGAATTAAATAAATAAATGAGAATTATAGTACATGAATAAGTAAATAAATAAGAATTAAGGGGACTATGGCCGAAGAGAGAACACAGTTTTTTTTTTTTCTTTAGGACAAAATCGAGTTTTGCCTTGTGAGGAGCAATTTCCTTGGTGTATTTTTCTTTGCATTTGCCACCGAGAGTTCAGGCAAGTTTGCTTGGCCTACCTGTTCATATATCATAGTTATTCCACCAAAATAATGCACTTGTGTACCCCCGTTAGTCACCTAGGGATAAACCTCATGAGGATGATTATTTATGTCCTGGAATCTCACAATAAAATGTAAAATTAGATGAGAGACTGGGAAAAAAGATTTTTCCCTGGTTCTTAAAGTGTTCTTTTGTGTTCTCAATAACATATGTTTTAGAACATGGTTCTCTGGTTCTTTTGTGAGATGCAGTGTGAGGTACAATGGGCATATTTCAGTCTGAACAAGTTTCCAAGAAACATCTGAACTTCTCTGTGCTGAAATTATGGTAACCATGAAATTTAACTATGTCTATGTGGTCTTGAGTGGTCTTGGTGAGGTCAAATCTATAATCCACACTTATTTTATTTTATTTTTAAAGTAACAGAGTTCCAAATCATGCCAATTGCAAGAAACTCTAGAGCAAAAATAAAATTCTTGCATTAAGTTCGTCACTACATGTATAGACATTTAGGAAAATAATATACTTATAAAAGCTATACCTCTAGTATCTATAACCGACAATGTTATGTAAATGGTAACCTTATATTCCATAAAAGGATTCTAAGGGGGTACTGTTATTACACCATTAGCTAAGGGTCCCCTGTATATTCAACATTAATAATAAAAAGTAAAGCTTCACTGCCATAGGGACCTTTCAAACAACAAGCTCACATTGCACTCTGGTTCAAAGCAGGGGCTTGCAATCAGCATTCTGGGGAGCATTATTAGACAGCCATTCCAGTTTCCAAAACACCATTGGCCTGAGTGATATTTTTCCTGGACCAGAGAAATAAGTGCTAAGGAACTCAGGTGCCAGTGGTTCTTTTCTGCTGCTTCGCAAGAAAAACAAATGTAATCTAAAGTCACATTTCTTACATTTCATTTTTAAGTGAAAGCAAATGGAAGAAAAACATTGCAGGATGTTTTTTCTTTATGGAGTATTTGATGTATTATAATATCACTGCCTTCCAGTTACTGAATCTACCTAACATATCCACCCACAAACTTTAGAAGGAAAAGGTAGGGAAAAAAATTCTAAATGAAATTTCAGAATATAAATGCTATTGTCTCAGAACTCATGTACATAATAATACACAATAAATAGCATTTAGCATTTTAGTTGCCTATGTTCACTATCCCACATAAAAGAAAATACCAAACTAGGAGTTACATGCAAAGCTACAATTCACTTACGAGAAACTGAAGTATAGGGGTTGAGTGAGTCCTCCCTCAGCCCATATTGCCTCTCCTCTGGAGACAGTGATATCTAGTTGGAAAAGGAAACAACAGTGGGCTGTTCCCTATGGTTGACCTTATTTTCTTTCCAAACCTTTTGTGTGCCTTGAGCTGTGATCACACCAAGTTATCCCTCTTTCTTGAAACTCTGCTCTAGTTCTGATGGAATAAGCAATGAAGCAATTGGACCGAACATGGAAGAGATGTGACTGACACTAACCTGTAACTGAGAAAATACCACTAAGTTCACGAACAAAATGAGACTCCAAGACACATGTGCGAAGGGTTACAATGAAAGCTTCTCACTCATGAGTCCAGAGCTGTATCATTTATTTTGTCAATAGGTTTTTCCCCAAATATGCCCCAATCTTTCCAATTGTAACTCACCTGGATTCTTAGTCAAGTGGTTAACTGTGAGCTGACTTTTCAGCTGTTACAAATACTTGCATGTTGTATTTTCTACTTTGTTTCTATGGACAGGATCACTAAAACGGTACAAATGCAAATGTCAAGTGCTGGAATGAAAATACTTGTAACTGGATTAGAGGCTCATGGCTGCTAAATCAAGGGTTCTCCTGTCCATCACGGCTAGTCCTGAGCACAAAGCACACGGCAGGACAATCTGTCACTGTGAGAGTGCCAACAGTAATGTGCTCTGCCATTCTAACTTCCTAAAACAGGGCACCTGCTGAAACATATGCTTCTTTGTATGTAATGTTGAGAAACTCTTTAACTTAAAAAAAATCAGTTTTTGAAATGCTCTTGTAACTAAGGAATGAACCCATGATTGTATTATTGAAGCACCACCCTTCCTTTAACAAAATAACTTTTTAAAAAAAAAATTATTAGTGAAACACCATGAGGTACAGTTGTAGACTTACACATTTTTGTGCTTGGTTTTCAGTTATCCGATGATCAAGTACCCATCCCTCCACCAGTGCCCATTTTCCACCACCATGGATCCCAGTATCCCTCCCACCCCCTATCTCCCCATTCCACCCCACCTCTGTGGCAGGGCATTCCCTTTCGTTCTCTCTCTCCTTTTAGGTGTTGTGGTTTGCAAAAGAGGCATTGAGTGGCAATTATGTTTGGTCTATACTCTACTTTCAGCATGCTTCTCCCATCCTTGGAGGATCCTCCCAACACCCTTTATTTGGTGCTCCCTTCTCTATCTGAGCTCCCTTTTCCCGTAGCATTTGTGGCTGACCTCCAAGCCATGGAGCAAAATTCCTGATACTAATCTCGGCCATTCTTGGGTGCTATCTCCTATTTTTAAACAAAATAACTTTTACCAAAACTTTTGTATTACTCCTCTGAAATTATATCATTCATAGTGCTATTGTAACATATTTAAAAAACACTTTCCAGTTGCTTAAGATTTAAAACATGAAACTTTCTATGATAGCCTTTCTAAATATTCTGTGGTAGCAAATATTTTTTCTAAATTCCTTAACCATATCTAAAGCACTGACTGGTTATCTTTTCATAACAGGACACCTAATGCTTCAGTACAAATTAACTACACATTTATCCTGAGACTGTCATATTTTTCCATGTGTCACCCAATTAAACAAGTGCCTGAGAGAACTGATAAGAGCACTATTCTAAAACTCAACATACTGGGCATAATTAAAAAGACAGGAGTGAATTTCTTGTTTCAACTGCCCATTACTGAAATAGTTCTGCTGTCATTAAAAAACAAATGGCTTTGCTCTCAAGAAATGTTAGGATGAATCCAATTTCCTTAGCAACTTGTTATCAGTCAAATTCAGTACCAAGATGACTTTAGATGAACCTAGATAATTATATAAGAACAGGGATCCTATAGTCGACTCAAATTGCATTGATATTATTAAATTGCACAGCTACTATTAAAATTCTAATCTTGAAAAAAAAAACAGTACATTGGCCAATTCCCTCAGCATTACTGTATTCACATTAAGCTCTGTTTCACTCTCCTACATTTTCTTTTTCAATTGCAACATAGACAGGGTTATTATTATTAAGATATTATTTCCTCATAAAATTAACAGAAACCACAAAATAAAAGAGGAAGAAGTCTAGTCCTTTTAAAATTATATATTTATAAACTTCCTGGAATACATTTAGAAATTAAATCAAAGGGACTGTGAGGGAGGAAGAAAAAAAATTAAAAAAAAAGAAATCAGAAAAATCCTTTCTGAACTCACACAGCTGTCTTATCTCTCTTTTTTAATGTCTCTCTTAAATCTTATCTCCTTTATACCATTTTTTTTATTTCCTGCAGATAACAGCATACCAAAAGGATTTCTGATCTCTATGGTACCTCTGAGACTACATGACATTTTATTGGCAACAGTCTTTCAGCAGGCATAGCCCTACAACAGCATGTACTAGAGTCACTTGTGATTGTCAAACTTGGAATCTCTGGAGTGTCTCTTAGCCACAGCACTGGGTGATTCCTAGCCACACTAAACACTAAAATTTGATGTTATAAACTCATGTATTAATGGGGATAAAAGTCAAAGTGCACTCTGTAAGTTTAAACGATTTCTCTTTTCTACGAAAGATTATTAACAAAATCCTGCTTGTGCACATCTCTTCAAATTCCCTTCATTTTCAGCTTGATAAAGAGAACTATTTAAAGAAATACTTCATTTTAATCTACTCAACCTTGACTCACCTAACTATAAGAAACTCTTTTGTTTTAATTATTCTCCTGTGATTTTCAAAGTGATAAACTAAGTTATAATTTCATCTCCTCTTAACTCAGTAAACAATCAAGTGGCCGTATCTTGGTAACATATTGAGTTTGTTGGCTTATATCCAAGGAAAATATGGGAAATGATAAAATGTTTGAGTTTTTATTTAATAAGCATTCTGTTAAAATGTTATTTAAGCTGTTTTAGGTTAGATGATCCTGCCCTAACTCAGTATAATTTTAAATTCATTGACTAATAAAACATATTGTGCTTCTTACCAGCAGTCCTTCTTGTCTCTCTCAAAGTCTATCTTAATATAAGTTAGGAAATCAGAATGCAATGTAGTAGTCATTTCTGGCAGTACTTCAGGGATCATGTAAGATACTCAGGATTGGACCAGGGTTGGCCATATGCAAGGCAATGTCTAAATTCAGGAATTATTGCTTTAGCACTGCTAGAGCTATTCCTGGAAAGTTCTTAAGTAAAAATTTCATGGACCGTTCTAGATGTCAGAAAACAAACTTTAGAAATAGATACTGTGAAACATCTTTTTAACAGACTACAGAACTGTCTCTAGTTGTTCTAAAACTTTTGTATGCTTTTTGAGTCTAGGCAGTGGACAATTCAATTTCTTTCCAAATGATATATTGATATATTTTAAATGACAAATATCCATATTATACCTAACCTGTTGTTATGCTAAATTTTCAAACTCGCAGAATAAAGCAGTGAGGTCTCCTGACAGGTCACCTAATTACAAATGTAAATTGATTTTTATCTCTAGCTTTGCCACTAGCTATCTGTACAACTACAGATAGGGATACCCTGTGTCACCACACAATAAAAATTCCATTGGATAAAAATACGTACACAACATGGAAAAACATTTCATATACTGTGATCATTCTTTTGTATAGGAAATATATTCTACTGATATAGCTGCTTTGATAATTACATACTAAATATTGGCAAATGTTTATTTTATAAAATTGAACCAAAAACTTAGATATTGAAGTTATTTACGTCAATTATTTTGGGTGAGGTGAACCTCTTAAGCTGTGCTCCATTGGCCAAAGAGCCCACTTGTAATTATCTGCCAATCACGCCAGCAGTTCAATATAAGGACCAAGGATATAATGCTGCTCAGAACCTGAAGTCCCAGGGATTACAGGGTAACATCTAGTGCTAGCCCCCTACATCAGAGGCGTCTAGGGCTAGACCTAGTGATGTTCAGAGAACACGTGTTTTCAGGAATTGAACTGCTATATATGGTCTCTGAGTCATTACTTAGAGTAGCACTGTAACACTGTCATCCCTTGTTCATGCATTTGCTCAAATGGGCAACAATAACGTCTCTATTGTGAGAGTTGTTGTTACTGTTTTTGGCATATCAAATATACCACAGGGAGCTTGTCAGACTCTGCTGTGCTCTTTGAGAGGGAAAGATGAATCAAACCCAGGTCGACCGTATGCAAGGCAAAGGCCTTATCTGCTGTGCTATTGCTCCAGCCCATAGATAAGATGATGCTGTAGTTATTTCATAAGTTAGTATAATTAAAGTTCTCAATAGCATAAAACTAAAGTGATTATTTTTCATTTGCAGATTGTACAGAATAATGACACCTTTGAAATCCTGCTATATTTTCTTAGTACTTAAATTTTAGAATCCATAAAAAAATAAAACTTGGATTAACTCCAAACCCAGATTTTTCCCCTAAAATAAACAGTGTGACATTAATTGGTTTTAAGTTTCTCACAAATTGAGATAATTTAAAGGAATGGTCTTGACATTTTTTATTTTAGCTCCTAAATCTTTCAATGGTCATGAAGAGGTGGTGAGGGAGAACTAACATGTAAATGCTAATGTTTTATTGCTAAAAATGTTTCCATTGATTCAGTTACCCTTTAGAAATTTACTCCATAAATCTAGTATTAATTAACTTAGAACAAGAATATGTTTATCTTCATCTAAACACTGTATTCAATGTCTTTGTACTTTATTGTTTTACTCTTTGTCATGAGTTTCTTGTCTTAATTTTACTTTATTTTTTCATTCACTTTTCATTTGTACCTTAAATCATATGATTTATAGTAACATCTATCACTTCTCTTAGTTTTTCAATCAGTTATTTGAATATAGTAGTGTTTAATTTTTTTCAGAAACCAAATTTACTACACCTTATTGTACAAAGCAAATTTTCTGATGTTATATCTTAAAACAGTGGAAGTACCATAATCATCATATTTCTCAGGTTTAAATCCACTTTCGAAAAACGCAGCCGTGAGCGGCTGCCGTCCCCTCTTCAGTAGTCACGCGGCGCTCCTCTCATCTCAAACCCAGGTCAGACCAGCCCCTGGTGTGTGGCCCCGGGACTTCCATCTCTCCCTTCGGGACCTCAGGCATCCCGGCAGACGCCTGGAGAAACGCAGCCGTGAGCGGCTGCCGTCCCCTCTTCAGAAGTCACGTGGCGCTCCTCTCATCTCAAACCCAGGTCAGACCAGCCCCTGGTGTGTGGCCCCGGGACTTCCATCTCTCCCTTCGGGACCTCAGGCATCTCGGCAGACGCCTGGAGAAATGCAGCCGTGAGTGGCTGCCGTCCCCTCTTCACTACTCACACGGTGCTCATCTCATCTCAAACCCAGTTTTCCGTAGAGGTGTGGCCTCTTCAGAAGTGGGCGTGGCTTCAGAGTGGGCGTGGCTTCGGAGTGGGCATGGCCTATTTTCCAGCCGGAGGCCGCTTACACGGCCGCAGGTTGTTTACCCATTCTAAGGAACCTAGTTCCCAAGGAATTTAGTCCCCAACCTACTCAGCAATATGAAGAAACAAAGAAAATCCCCACCACAAGTCGAGGACAACAAAAACAATCCAGAACATTCTGTCGATACAGCTCACCTAAGGGATCTCTCTGACACAGAATTCAGATACGAAGTCATCAAGATGTTCAATCAACTCAATGAAACGGTCAGACAGACAGCCAGTAACACCACAGAAAAAACTGACAAATTACGCGAAGAAATGAGAGCAGAAATGTCACGATTAAAAGACTCCGTAGATGAAATGAGAAACTCAGTTTCTTCTCTTAAAAATAGAATGACCGCAGCTGAAGAGAGAATCAGTGAGCTGGAAGATCAGCTGCGCCAAGCCAACACGGAACAACAAACAGTGGCAAGGGACCTCAAAATAGCTTTTCAGAGAATCAGAGTCCTAGCAGATGATTCCAAGAGGAACAACATTAGAATCATGGGACTACCTGAAGCTCAGGGAAACAATCCCAATGAAAAAAACACCGTCAAACAAATCATTGCTGAAAAATTCCCAGAGCTCCGCAATGCAGCCATTCAGGTTCAAGAAGCCCGAAGGGTGCCAGCTAAAAGAGACCCCAACAAAAACACTCCAAGGCATATCATAGTTAGAATGATTGATGCTGCCGATAGAGACACAATACTGCAAGCAGCAAGGGCAAAGAAGGTAATCACATACAAAGGAGCACCCCTTAGAATCACAGCAGATCTATCAGAGGAAACCCTGCAAGCCCGAAGGCAGTGGCAAGATATAGTCAAAAAACTCACTGAAATGAATGCTTCACCAAGAATACTCTATCCGGCTAAACTCTCCCTCAAAATCGAAGGAACAGTACACTATTTTCTAGATAAACAGCAGCTCAGGAACTTCATAGACTCAAAACCAAACCTAAAGCAAGGCCTAAAGGGGCTACTATAAGACAAGACAAACCCTACAACCACAACACACCCTACAGAAAATGACACAAAACCCCATAACCATACTCTCTCTCAATGTCAATGGTCTAAATTCACCATTTAAGAGACACAGAGTGGCAAAATGGATACAGAGACAGAACCCAATATTCTGCTGCCTACAAGAAACTCATCTCAACAGCCAGAACAAACACAGACTCAAAGTCAAAGGATGGAAAACAATCCTGCAAGCAAACAGCCCCTTCAAAAAAGCTGGGGTGGCCATACTAGTATCCGACAACATTAATTTCACATTGAAAAAGATTAGAAGGGACAGTGAAGGCTATTTTCTCTTCATCAAGGGATACATACAGCAGGAAGAAATCACACTCTTAAATGTATACGCACCTAATGAGGGAACAGCTAAATATCTAAAACAACTGCTAACAGATTTTAAGGAGGACATTGCTACCAACACAATAGTACTTGGAGACTTCAACATCGCCTTATCAACTCTGGATAGATCAACAAGAACAAAACCCAGCAAGGAATTATTTGCTTTGAAAGAAGAAATAGAAGAGAAAGGGCTAATAGACCTATACAGAGCTTTACACCCCCAAAAGAAAGAATACACATTCTTCTCCAGTGCGCACGGAACATTTTCCAAAATAGACCATGTCCTAGGACACAAAACATACCTCAACAGAATCAGGAAGATAGAAATAGTATCAGCCATCTTTTCAGACCATGACGCACTGAGGATAGAAGTGAATCACACACTGACACGGAGAACAAAATCAAACACCTGGAAATTAAACAACTCGATGCTGAACAATGAGTGGGTCAAGAACGAAGTCAAGGACGAAATCAAAAGATACCTGGAAACAAATGAGAATGAAGACACAAACTACCAGAACTTATGGGATGCAGCGAAAGCTGTATTAAGGGGAAAATTTATAGCTCTGCAAGCATATCTTAGGACTGTAGAATCGATGCACATAAACAACTTGACCTCACAGCTCAAGACCTTAGAAAAGGATCAACAGAAAGAGCCTAAATCAGGCAGAAGGAAAGAGATCATAAAACTTAGAGCAGAAATCAACGACATGGAAAACAAAGAAACAATCCGAAAGATCAATAAAACCAAGAGCTGGTTCTTCGAGAAAATAAATAAGATAGATAAACCACTAGCAACACTCACAAAGAAACAGAGAGAGAGCCTTAATAAATCGAATCAGAAATAAGAATGGGGATATCAAAACAGAAACTAAAGAAATTCAAGAGATCATCAGAGACTACTTTGTAAGTCTGTATCCCACGAAACAAGAGAACCTAGAAGAAATGGATAAATTCCTGGATTCCTATCATCTCCCAAAGCTGAAGCAAGAAGATATAGAGTACCTGAATAGACCTATTCACATCAAGGAAATTGAAACTGTAATCAAAAGTCTTCCCAAAAACAAAAGCCCAGGTACAGATGGATTTACTAGTGAATTTTTCCAAACATTTAAAGAGGACCTATTGCCAGTTCTTCTCAAGCTTTTCCAGGAAATTGAAAAAACGGAAACTCTCCCAAACAGTTTCTATGAAGCCCATATCTCTCTAATACCAAAAGGAAACAAAGACACCACAAGAAAAGAAAACTACAGGCCGATATCCCTGATGAACACGGATGCGAAGATTCTCAACAAAATACTAGCCAATAGCATTCAACAACTCATCAAAAAGATCATACATCATGACCAAGTATGATTCATCCCAGGGATGCAAGGATGGTTCAACATTCGGAAATCAATCAACATAATCCACCATATCAACAAAAGAAAAGATAAAAATCATATGATCATATCAATAGATGCAGAAAAAGCATTTGACAAGATCCAGCACCCATTCATGATGAAAACCCTTGCCAAAATGGGGATAGAGGGGACTTTCCTCAATATAGTTAAAGCCATCAACCACAAACCTACAGCAAACATCATCCTCAATGGGGAAAAACTGAGAGCCTTCCCCCTAAGGTCAGGGACGAGACAAGGATGCCCACTCTCTCCACTGCTGTTCAATATAGTACTGGAAGTACTTGCAATAGCGATTAGGCAAGAAAAAAATATTAAGGGCATCCAGATAGGGAAAGAAGAAATTAAGCTCTCACTATTCGCAGATGACATGATACTATACTTAGAGAACCCTAAAACCTCTACCAAGAAACTCCTAGAAACAATAGGCTTGTATAGTAAAGTGGCAGGCTACAAAATCAATACCCAAAAATCCATGGCTTTCCTATATGCAAATAATGAAAGAGAAGAAAGTGACATGAAGAAAACAATTCCATTCACAATTGTGCCCCAGACAATCAAGTACCTAGGAATCGCCTTAACTAAGGAAGTAAAGGATCTGTACAAAGAAAACTACAAAACGCTACTTCGGGAAATAAAAGAGGACACGAGGAAATGGAAAAATATCCCCTGTTCATGGATGGGGAGAATCAACATTGTCAAAATGGCAATACTTCCCAAGGCACTGTACAAATTCAATGCAATCCCTATAAGGATACCCACGACATTCTTCAAAGAAATGGAGCAAACACTCCTGAAATTTATGTGGAACAATAAGCCCCCACGAATAGCTAAAGCAAATCTTGGGAAAAAGAAAATGAGAGGAATCAACCTACCTAACTTCAAGCTCTACTACAAAGCAGTAATAATCAAAACGGCATGGTACTGGAACAAAGGGAGAGTTGCAGACCAATGGAATAGAGTTGAATATACTGACATCTCCTCCCAAACATATAATCATCTAATCTTTGATAAGGGGGCAAGAAAAGTGAAATGGAGCAGGGAAAGCCTCTTTAATAAATTGTGCTGGCAAAACTGGACGGCTACATGCAAAAAAGTGGGCTCAGATCTCTGCCTAACGCCATGCACAAAAGTAAGATCGAAATGGATTTATGACCTCAACATTAGATCGGAATCCATAATGTTTATTGAAGACAAAGTTGGCAAAACTCTCCACGATATTGAAGTTAGTGGTATCTTCAAAGATGTCACGCCACTGGCCGAGCAAGTGAAAACAGAGATAGACAAATGGGACTATCTTAAACTAGGAAGCTTCTGCACCTCAAAAGAAACAGTGACCAAAATACAAAGACAGCCTACAGAATGGGAAAGAATATTCACCAAATACACATCCGACAAGGGGTTGATTTCAAGGATATACAAGGTACTGGTTAAACTACACAAGAAGAAATCACCCAACCCCATCAAAAAATGGGGCGAGGAAATGAACAGAAACTTTCGCAAAGAAGAAATCCGAATGGCAAAAAGGCACATGAGAAAATGCTCTACATCACTAATCATCAGAGAGATGCAGATCAAAGCAACAATGAGATATCATTTCACACCACAGAGACTGGCCCACATCCACAAGAACAAAAGCAACAGGTGCTGGCGCGGATGTGGTGAGAAAGGGACCCTCCTTCACTGCTGGTGGGAATGCAGGCTGGTCCAACCCTTTTGGAAAACAGTATGGACGATTCTCAAAAAATTAGAATTCGATCTCCCATTTGACCCAGCTATAGCACTCCTGGGAATATATCCCAGAGAGGCAAAAAGGTATAGTCGAAGTGACATCTGCAATTGTTTGTTCATTGCAGCACTCTTTACAATAGCCAGAATCTGGAAAAAACCTGAGTGCCCGAGAACAGATGACTGGTTAAAGAAGCTTTGGTACATTTACACAATGGAGTACTATGTAGCTGTTAGAAAAGATGAAGTTATGAAATTTACATACAAGTGGTACTACATGGAAAGTATCATGTTAAGTGAAATGAGTCAGAAAGAGCGGGATAGACACAGAAAGATTGCATTCATCTGGGGAACATAAAGCAACAAAACGGGAGACTAACACCCAGGAAGGGCTCAGATTAGTACCAGGAATTTTGCTCCATGACTTGAAGGCCAGCCACATGTGCTAGGTGAGAAGGAAGCTCAGATAGAGAAGAGAGCACCCAATAAAGGGTGTTGTGAAGACCCTCCCAGGGTGGGAGAGACATGCTAAAAGTAGTCTATAGACCAAACATGATTGCCACTCAATGCCTCTCTGGCAAAACACAGTACCCAAAAGAAGAGAGAGAGAACAGGGGGGAATGCCCTGCCACAGCGGCAGGGTGGGACGGGGGTGGGGATGGGGGGTGGGAGGGATGCTAGGACCCGTGGTGGGGGAGGATGGGCACTGGTGGAGGGATGGGTACTTGATCATTGTATAACTGAAACCCAAGCACAAAAATTTATAAGTCTATAAGTGTACTTCATGGTGTTTCACTAATAAAAAAAATGATAAAAAAATAAATAAATAAATCCACTTTCATCTTCTCTAGCTTGTTTTTCATTGTTAATATATTTGGCATATAGTACTAGAAATTCCAACTTCCCTAAAAATTTTGTTGCATCATTTAAGGCCTTGATATACCCTGGGGTAACAACTGAACTTGTCCCTATGACATTAAACTTTTTCAACCCTATAAGTACTCTGTTTTGTTTCTGAGTTACAATGTTAACAACTTTGTGTTTCCAACAACGGTACAATTTCTATTCATGGCAAAAGCTTGAATAGAATAGTCCAAACCACTACTTGGTTTCTTCACATATTTCTTTATCTACCTTGAAATAACTCTTAGTCAAGAATGCTAAACATGTTCTGCTTCTATTTGCTTTTAGTGGTTTGTGTATCTGCTGCTACTTCCTTGTCTCCAGCCATGCTTTGGGCTACAATACAATTTTTAGGATTCATTTGGGTCTGAGACTAGATGGCAGTGAGAAAATACTTCAATGACCAGCATGGAAGAATAAGAGGAGAATATCAAATGCAAAAGTACATTTCAAGTCTTTGATCCATGTCCAATAAAATTATCCTGAGCAGAGTCACACAAGCAAGGTTAGCTTCAAAGAGGGAAAAAAAGTGTTCCCTAGGTCTCATGAGAGAAAATAGCTGTAAATTCATTTGGTCAAAGCTGTGTTAGTGGCATGAGTAAAGTATTAGATAAAATAAATGAGTTTTGCTTCCTTACAACATTTGTGTAAGCACTACTCTTCGTGGATCCATCACAGAATATGCAGAATTTCTCTTTCTTTAACTTGCCTTTAAATTTTACCATCCACAGTTTTTCCTTGGCACTGTCTCTCTGTCTCTGTCTCTGTCTCTGACTCTATCTCTGTCTCCCTGTCTGTCTGTCTGTCTGTCTCTCTCATTCCATATTTTCTCTTGAGCATTCCAAGAGTGATTATTGAGCCGAGAACCAGAAGTAAGCCCTGAGCATTATCAAGTGTGCCCCCAATCCAAAACAATAATAATTTTAGAAATCTCAAATTTACACATCTTTCTTTCAAGGGTAGTAAAATTTAATTTATGTAGGGCAATAATTCATATATATATATAGACAGGTGCATATGTATAGACATAGATATATATGTATAGACATATGTGTGTATATATGTGTTTATATGTATATGTAGAAATATATATATGTGTGTATGTGTGTATGTACATATAGAGAGTTTCACTGACACAGGCTAGGAAGTTCCCCACTGGGGGTGGTTACTGCCCAGTCTGAAGAGGGCCTGGAAGCTTCACGGATCTGGCTGACCTGCGCTGCTCTTACCCAGAACAGCTCATGGCAGGAAGAGTCTAGGTCCTACTTTTCCTGGAGCGCATCACAGGTTCAAGCAGCCGTGTGTGCGTACCCTCTCCGTGAAGCCTGAGCACAGCTGCTTTGAATGGGGAAGTTTGGGAGAGCCAGGTGTGAAGAGTGCCGGAGCTGGAGTCTGTGTGGCAAGTGACCCCACCTGGGCCCAGTCTGGCAGCAAGAGCCCCTGCCCCGTGTCAGGGAGAAGAGCCATTGCTGGCTGAGTCCCGCGGTATTGTTCTTCTATTGCACTGTAGAATTGTACGAAGGTCAATGCGATGTATGAAGAGCAAGCCCATGGGGGAAAAAGCATATGTACAAACAGACACACACCCACAACACAAACATGTGTGCACACAGATATATATGTATATATTATATAGGGGCAGCATCAGGGATTCTCAGAGGTTATATTTGGCTTTCTTCAATGTGTGCTTTGGATCTAACCATGGTTAGTGACATGCAAATGTCTTACCCAAACTGTTTTTTTCTAGACCTAGACATTCATAAAGACCCAGATTAGAGATTTCTTCGTAGTTTTTCAATATCTTCAGAAAATAATCAATGCGGGTCCTTGCAATAAACTTATTTTTGCCATTCTGTCATTCTTTTTCTAAATATCCCACTTACTAGCTAACCACCTCAGGGGGAAAAAATAAAAGTCATATCATTTTATCCTTTATTGGTCCCAAAATTTAACTGTATTGGACTCATCACAGATATGAACCAAATATCTACCAAGTAGAAAATCATTTGGGCAATTTTATAAACCTTATACTGACATGGGACATAGAACATTTGATAATTTCTATCAACTACAAAAATTAAATGTCATTTATATGTTTTTGTTTCTCAATGCTATTGATTAAACTTGAACAATAGAATTAAAGTAGAACAATATGAACAATTAAATTTATTCATTAATCTTATGTTCCCTTCACTAATCATATTAAAATAAAAATTATACTATTAGAAAACTCAAATTAAAAATTACAATTAATTTCCATTAAAGAAACTATCAAGATTATTCTGAAGACAGACTGGTTTGAACTACAGTGAGAAGTCTAAATAAAATCAATCTTCTCCAAAGAAAAAGAAAAATGAAATGCTTCAAATTACATAAAAATTGCATACAATAAGTTCTAAAAGTGGTTTCTAAATTGTTCTCTCTAGCATAGATCATAATTCTCTGGCAATGATTCCATTTGAAATGAGATTTTTCAAACTTTAACTTGGAACAAAGGTGAACTTGTTTGAGAGTTTGAACTAAATTGCTTTAGCCATTTTTGAGTTATGTGAAGTGAGAGTACATTTTTCATGCACCTAACTAAAACAGGTTCCAACCTTTTCTACTTACATAAGTCACAAATGACTAATGCTATATATTTTAGGCTTGACAGGAATATTATATTTCTCAGGGAAACCTCTACCTTTAAAAGAAAATATATAATAATTTTTAAGATGACACAATATTCCGTTTATGACTCCGAAAATGCTAATAGAGGACAGTAGTTTAAAAGTAAAGAAAATACAATTAAGGCCAACTCAGATTTCTGTCTCAATTAGTTAGGAGGGAATAAAACGGCACAGGACAAATATCAAATTAGTGTAGTATATCAGGGCAGAGATGCTAGGAAGTTAATGCACTTTAAAGTGCACTTTAAAATGTAGAAGTAATTTAACCTCAACCTTTTACAATCCAGCTGCAGTGAAAAGAAGCAATCTGAAGTTTTGATCATTTAAACTTCCAGCCCTGCTTAAGTAGTGTAATGTGGAAAATACACCTTACCAAGTGACACAAAAGAAATTTAGGGTGATGTATCAGATCACAAAATGCTTTTTAAACTTAACTGAATCTTCTTTAATTCTTACAAAAAGAGTGTTTGAATTTGGGGCTGGGAAGATGGTTCAAAAAGCTAGAGTGCATGCCTTACATGGAGGTCTTCTGCAAGGGTGAAAAAGTGAAAATGAAATTCTGAAAAACCTTACACTGCAGGGGAGCACTGCAGAACTCCCAACGCCTGCGGGGAGTAACAGTTGAAAACAGCACCAGGACTATCCCCCAAGCATTAGCAGGTGTGTTTTTCAAAGACTGAACAGTAACAAGTTCATGTTTTAGAGGGCTGGAGAGACAGTACAATGGGTTGGATGTTTGCCTTGCACACCCTTGACATGCGTCAGAACTCTTTTGTCTTTTTATTCTATATGCTATCGCTAGCCCTGCCAGGAATAATCTCTTAGTGCAGAGCTAGGAGAATGCTCAGAGAAGAGCCAGGTGTTTCCCAAACAAACAAACAATAAACTTAAGATAGGTTAGCAAGTATTGTTTAATAAAGAAAACATGTGAGGACTTTGGCATTTATATCAGTGACATTATGTAAAAAACTACACCCTTCTTTTTCTGAACAATTAACTAAACAATAGGGAGCCAGTAAAGGGACCCTCACTTACTGTTTTCTGTCTTAGGTTTACTGCCCCAATCTTCTGACACTCTACTTCATGTATTACTTCCAATAATCAACATAATTGATAGAGTTGACATTTATACAGAACTTAATAAATGTCTGGCATTGTTACAAGCAGTATATATATGTAACTCTCAATATCATAATAGATATATAATGTAAGTCTAATATATTACTGTAAAAGACAATTGAATGGCTAAAGAGAATAGTTAACTTGAGCAGGATGACACAATCCTATGTAGTGAAACTGGGACTTCTGCCGGGGCATGAGTTTTGGTTCAGAATTTTTTATTGCTCTGCAATCCAGCTCCTATCTGATGTTATGTAATTTGCTGAAATAGGGTCAATGTACAAATATATAAATAAAAGAAAAAGTAGTGACAATTTCTTTTTTAAGAATTTAATTTGATCCCAGGGAACAAGTAGGAGAACTTGAAATGAATAAATAAATAATACTTTCACAATGATACATTTTGTTTGTTGACCATCAGATGAATCAATTTCAAAATATAATTGGAAGAGGCAGGATTAATTTTTTCCATTTAACTTAAAATAATGTTTAATAATATCTTTTTTAAAAATATGGCAACAATAAAATTATTAATGCTTAACAATGATTGTGGGAAGAAGAGAGGAAAGCTGAATAGGTGAGTCAGATAAATTTTAAGACAGTGAGAATAGTATGATACCATAGTAATGGCTAGTGCCACTGTACATTTGTCTAAATCACATATAATAAATACTAAGTATTATAATGCAAACTATCAAATATTAATAATTTCAAAGTGTTGAAAAAGGTTCGGTGTAGCACCGTCATCCTGTGGTTCATCGGTTTCCTTGAGTGGGTGCCAATAATGTCTCCATTTGTCCCTGCCACGTGTTAGTGTAGCCCCATGGTATATTGGGCACTATTTCAGTGTCAGGGGAATGAGGACCATCATTATTACTGTTTTTGGCATATCAATTATGCCACGGGTAGCTTGCCAGGCTCTGCCATGCAGGCAAGATACTCTCAGTAGCTTGCTGGGCTCACCAAGAGGGATAGAGGCTTTTGGGGCAGTCTCTAATCGCCTTTACAGGTGTTCCCAGTCAGGCATATATGCAGGCAGGATACTTTCGGTAGCCTGCCCAGTTCTGTGAGAGGGAAACTAGACAACAAAAGGTCGCGCGGCCAAAATGAGGTTGTGCCCTTCCAGGAGCTTGGTTTTATAGTCTCTGGATCTTGGCATTGGTGGGTGGGATAACACGCAGTTGGTGGGTGTAACTGTTTAGCTGCTGGAAGATGGGGGATCTGGGTGGAGGAGGCTCAGTTCTGATCCAAGGAGGGTTGGAGATCTCAGCCCTGAGTCCTGCATACCTGGGTTCCTCTGACGATTCCTTCATGTGTGAGGTTTGTCTGAGCGTGTGGAAAGTGGTCTTAGCATGGCTGTGGTTGGTTCCTGGAGGTCTTCAGCTGCCAGGGCTCTGCTCAGGGCAGGGAGGGAAACGCAATCTGCTCCCCTCCAAGGGGCCTCGGTGAAAAAGTAGGTTTATAAGTTTAAAAAGGTATTATTCATTTTTATCAATTTTATTTTTATTGAATCACAGAGAGACATATAGTTACAGCAATAAAATAAATTATGAATTTACTATAAAAAGTATTATTCATAGGTGATTTTGAAAATGGGGAGGAAACTATGAATGTATGGAATATGGAATATGGAAAATCTCTCTTAAAAATTTTCAAAATTTCAATCACTTGATCACTTGATCCCCTGTTATTCATCGATTTACTCGAGTGGGTGCCAGTAACGTCTCCATTCATCCCTGTTGCGTGCTAGCATATCCCAACGGCATCTGTTCATTCTAGAAACATGCAGAGCCTCAAACCGATCATTCAGGGTCTTGACGAAGAAGTCTGACCATCTTGTAGGTGGGCGTCCACACGATCTTTTGACGTCCCATGGAATCCAGTCAGTAATGGCTCTAGTCCAGCAGTTGTCTGTAAACCTCATTACGTGTCCAGCCCATCTGATTTTTGGATACCTTGGCAAATGAGACAGCGTCCCTGATTCTTAAGCATTGACAGAGATCAGAACTCCAGATTCTATCTCTCATTTGAGTGAATTGTGATATTCCAAGCATAGCTCTTTCGATTCCTCTTTGAGACACCCGAATAGAGTTCTCATCCTGTTTTCACAGGGCCCAGGTCTCTGAGGCATATGTTAATTCAGGAAGAATAGTGGAATCGAAGAGATGTGCTCGGAGCTGGAGGTTCTTTGTCCTCTTAGTTATTTCTTCAACACTCTTGAAAGCATTCTAAGCCGCTCTCTTCCTCCTGCACAACTCAGGTGTCAGGTCATTCATCATGTTGATTTCTCAACCTAGGTATTCGGAGACGGTGGTTCCGTTGAGAGCCAATGGAGCATCAGGAACGAGGTTTTTCTCATAAACATTGTCTTTGTAAGATTCAGCTGTAGTCTGACCTTTCCACACTCACGGTTGAAGTCGGTTAGCATTTGTGCCGCTTGGCTGATGTTTGGTTTTATTAGAATGATGTCATCAGCAAAGCGGAGGTGGTGTAGTTGCCGACGATCTATCTTCACACCCATTCCTTCCCATTCCAGTCATTGCATGATGTTCTCGAGGGTGGCACTAAAGAGTTTTGGTGAAATGGTATCACCCTGCCGAACCCCTCTCTTGACATGGGTGATTACTTCTTTGTAGAATGGTGAGATCTTGGTAGTGAATCCGCAATAGAGCTCATGAAGGATCCTGATGTATTGAGTTTCTACGCCCTGATTGGCCAGGGCTTCTATGACCACTTCTGTCTCAACAGAATCAAAGGCCTTCTTTAAATCAATGAACGTTAGACAGAGTGGCATCTTGAACTCCTGAGAAACCACAATGAGCTTAGTAATCGTGTGAATATGGTTGATGGTACTGAATCCTTTTCGGGACCCGGCTTTTTCACATGGTTGTCCTTCACCTAGTGTTCTGCTAATCCTATTCAGGATGACTCAAGTGAACAGTTTGTAGATGACAGACAATAGGCAGATTGGTTGATAGTTCCAGAAGTCGTGGATGTCTCCCTTCTTGTATAGTAGTACAGTCCTGCTGGTTTTCCATTGGGATGGAACCTTGCATTCAGACAGGTAGCATGTGAAGAGCCGAGCCAGTGTATTGATGAGTACTGATGGTAAATTCTTCAGGTATTCAGGTCTGATCTTGTCTGGGCCAGGTGCTCGTTGTTTCTTTACTGACGAGATGGCATGTAGGATTTAGGAAAGGAGAACATTGGGAACGACATATCCATAATGTGGAATGTGGTATGTGGGCAATTGGACATGGCTATTAAAGAGATCTGAGTAGAAGTCATGAATAATCTTCTCCATTGCCCTTCTGGAAGATGTGATAGATTCATCAGGATGTCAGAGCATTGGTGTGATAATCTCTGGATCCTGGCCATTCTTGGGGTTACACGGCATGTGGTGGGTTTAACTGTCTAGCTACTGGCAGGTGCAGTCCAAAACCGTGCAGGCTTGGAGATCTCAGCCCCGGGTCCCACACACCTGGGTTCCTCTGCTAGTTCTTTTATGCATGAGGCTCATCCAAGTGTGTGGAGAGTGGTCCCAGCATGACCTTGGCTGGGGCCCAGAGGTCTTCAATAATACAAAATTCAATATTCAAAATTTCAATAATCTTTTGAAAATTATTGAAAGGAAAATATAACTGCAAATTCTTATTTTCCTCTTAATTTTACTGTAAACCTAAAAGTTTTCTAAAAAATAGTTCTCTTTTTTTATTTATTTACTTAGTAAGTTATTTGGGCCATAGCCAGCAATGCTCTGGGGTCACTCCTGGCTTTGCCCTCAGGAGTGACTCATGGAGGTGCCTGGGAAATCATATGGGATACCAGGGTCAGAGGCATTCAAGGAAAAGAGCCTACCTGCTGTACTATCATTCTGACCTATTAAAAATACTTCTTAATTACAAAGCAAGAAAAAAAGCAGAGAGTTTATTATTATTTATTTCATCCCAACTAATGTATTTGTAATTTACTTTGCAGATCTATTATCGAAAGGCAAAAAGCCAATCCAGTTTTCTCTTTATTGAGACAAGATTGATTAAAAATGATAATATTGAAAACAATCAAATACTTTTGCTTTCAACAAATGGAAAAGTAGAAATATTTCTACAGAATGATTGTCAGATATAAAATGAATTCAACAGACAGCAAATCTACATAATTTTGGAAGATAAGCTTTCTTTTTGTGCTTTGTTACTGACATCTGGTATTTCGCGAATTCAACAAAATACTTTCCACAAATATTTGTTGAGTGTCACCCCATAAAATACGCATGTATTCCAGGCTAAGGCATTTAAAAGATGAGGAGTTCCTGCCAAGAGTTTTGCATATTAGTTACACTTCTGTGATTTTCTACCTTAGGTAATCTTGATGCTTTAGAGGAAAAGGAATAGCATGCAAAAATTATTGAAAGGAAAAAGTAACACTATATTCTTATTAAAATCAAGACATTTCCAAAAACAGGGACCCATTATTTTATGCAAGAGCGCTCTGAAACTCAGAGACAGGAGAAATATCAATATGTGGAAAGACTGAAGCCTATTGAGAAATCCTATGACTTTTCAAAGTCATTCAGCATCCATCCTATAGTTGTAACCTGTTACCTAATTTTAATAATGTGGGAATTTTGGGTTGCTATAATTTCTGATTGCTATACTGTTCATGCTGAGTTAGACTCATTTAATTTCAATTAGCATTTATTGAGTTTCTATCTTGTACTGAGCTTCAGGTTGAGAGATAAAGAGATAAATAAGATGCTTCCTGGAATATACAAGTACTCATAAGCTTTATGTTAAATAAGCATAGCTGATACTTTGTATCATTTGCATACTAGATATTATTCTATGAATACTTAAAAATTAATTTTATCCTCAAAAATTATCTATATAATCTTTCTTGAAGAGATGTACTTAGGGCAATAGAGTTGAGTATTTAAATTTCTTCTGGTGTCATGGCTAATGATCACAGGAGAGGGATGTAAGTCTATATGTAGAACTAGTATTACATAGAATCACATAATGGAGAAAATTAGTTGTTTAATGAATATTTACTTTTAACATAAGGAAATCAAAAACACCAAATGGGTAGTTATTTGAGAAGTGAGTAAATAATACTGGATTAAGATTACTGGAAATAAGATCCCATAAAAAGTACGAGAATCGGTGGGACAGGCACGGAGGCCCAGCTCTGGGCAACCAAGCTGAACGGCTCCTATTCCAACCAGGTACAGCCCGCCCCCAAGGGCCTGGGACCCTCTCTGCGCATGCACAGCTAGCTCCATCTCCCAGAAAGCCTCTATTCTCCCCTGATCTGTGTGGGATGGGCACGGAGGCCCAGCTCTGGGCAACCAAGCTGAATGGCTCCTATTCCAACCAGCTACAGCCCGCCCCCGGACACTCTCTGCGCATGCAAAGCTAGCTCCACCTCCCAGAAAGCCTCTATTCTCCCCTGATCTGTGTGGGATGGGCACGGAGGCCCAGCTCTGGGCAACCAAGCTGAACGGCTCCTATTCCAACCAGGTACAGCCCGCCCCCAAGGGCCTGGGACCCTCTCTGCGCATGCACAGCTAGCTCCATTGACATTCCCAACTCCTCGCTCAGTGCCAGGGACTCTTTACGGAGCCGCAGCCGCTACTGCAGCCGCGAAATATTTTCCCACTACATATGCCATAGGAACCATAAGCTACCTTCTTAGATGGAAACTTCTCTAGTTTAGCTCAGTCACTAGAAACACAGTAGCCAATAACTCATAAGCCTAACTTAAGTCACACTGCATATCAAGCAGAATAGTAGCAGTGAACGTGAAGGACTAAACCACACTTTTCACAATGGTAAAGCAATGCAAAAGCCCAACAAACTTTCTTAGTGAAGAGTCTAGCCCAGATGACACCAACAGTACAGCAGTGTTAGACAACCTCTCTGACAAGGAATTCAGAAGGGAGCTACTTAGGATGCTTAGGGAACTAAAACAAACAATGGAAAGCAATGCCAATAGAAGACAAGGGGATTTGAAGGCAGAAATGAGGAAAATGCAATCAGAAATGTCAGACCTGAAAAATCTTGTAGGCGAATTGAAAAACTCAGTGGAAGGCCTCAGCAGCAGAGTAAGAGCTGCTGAGAACAGAATCAGTGAGCTCGAAGATGAAGTTCAGAAACTCTCCAGAAAAGAGCAGAAAATGGAAAAGAGACTCACAATTCGGGAACAGATGGCAAGAGAAGATCGTGATGAAGCCAAGAGGGGTAACATAAGAATTATTGGAGTCCCAGAGGTACAGGAAGAAAACCTTGATGAAGAAGAAACTGTCAAAGACATCATTGCTACAACGTTTCCAGAGCTGAAGAAAACTTGTGACCACATTCAGGAGTCCCGAAGGGTACCAGCTAGAAGAAATCCGAATAAAAATACCCCACGACACATCCTGATCAAACTGACCAAAACCTTAGACAGAGACAAAATTCTGAAAGCAGCAAGATTGAAGAAAGAAATCTCTTACAAAGGAGCATCCTTAAAATTCACAGCTGATTTTTCTGATGAAACCCTCATGGGCCGAAAACAGTGGTGGGACATAGTGAAAAAACTCAATGAAATAAATGCCTCCCCAAAAATACTTTACCCAGCGAGACTCTCATTCATAATAGAAGGAACTACACACAGTTTCACAGACAAACAACAGCTCAGGAACTTCATAGAATCAAAACCGTGGTTACAAGAACAACTAAATTGGCTACTTTAAGTCAAGAAAGGCCCCTCAAATACACCAAATTTCAACAGAACAATGGGACAAAATCCCATAACAATAATCTCTCTCAATGTCAATGGGCTAAACGCACCAATTAAAAGACATAGAGTGGCAAGATGAATTAGAAAATTGAACCCAACATTCTGCTGCCTGCAAGAAACACATCTCAATAGTCAAAGCAAACACAGACTCAGAGTCAAAGGCTGGAAAACAATCCTACTGGAAAACAGCTCCCATAAAAAAGCTGGGGTAGCCATCCTAATATCAGACCACATCGATTTCAGAGTGAGGAAGGTCATAAGAGACAGTGAAGGCCATTTCTTATTGATCAAAGGATCTGTACAAAAGGAAGAACTTACAATAATAAATGTATATGCACCTAATGAGAGACCAGCAAAGTACTTAAAACAACTACTCATAGATTTGGAAAAAGACATCAATAGCCAAACAATACTAGTGGGAGACTTCAACACTGCTTTGTCACCTCTTGATAGATCAACCAGACTCAAGCTTAGCAAGGACATACTTCATCTGAGGGAAACAATGGAATAAAGGGACTTAGTAGATATATACAGGACACTTCATCCACAAAAAGATGAATGCACATTTTTCTCAAGCGTACATGGAACATTCTCCAAGATAGACCACATGCTGAGCCACAAAACATGCCTCCAAAAAATTAAGAAGATAGAGATTGTATCGACAATCTTCTCAGACCATAATGCGCTGAAATTAGAAGTAAATCACATACACAAACAGAAAACTAAATCAAACACCTGGAAATTAAAAAGTGCTCTATTGAACAACGAGTGGCTTAGACAGGATATAAGAGGAAATCAAAAGATTCCTAGAAATGAATGAAAATGAGAACACGAGTTACCACAATTTATGGGACACAGCAAAAGCTGTGTTAAGAGGAAAGTTTATAGCTCTACAAGCATTCCTCAGGAAGGAAGAGCGAGCACACATAAGTAACCTAACCTCACAGCTTAAGAGCTTGGAGAAGGACCAAAAAAAGGAGCACAACCAGAACAGGAGAAAGGAAATAATAAACTCAGAGAAGAGATTAGCGAGATGGAAACCCAAAAAACAATCCGAAAGATCAATGAAACCAAGAGCTGGTTCTTCGAGAAAATTAACAAGATTGATAAGCCTCTAGCAAAACTCACAAAGAAAGGGAAAGAGAAAACCCTAATAAACCGAATCAGAAATGAAAAGGGGGTCATTAAAACAGAAACTACAGAAATTCAAAGGATCCTCAGGGAGTACTTTGAGAAACTGTATGCCACGGAACATCAAAACCTTGAGGAAATGGATAAATTCCTAGACTCCTACGGACTCCCAAGGTTGAACCAAGAAGACCTGGAATACCTGAGCAGACCTTTCACCATCAAGGAAATTGAAATGGTAATAAAAAGTCTCCCCAAGCACAAAAGTCCTGGCCCGGATGGATTCACTAGTGAATTCTTCCAAATCTTTAAAGAGGACTTACTACCAATCCTCTTTAAGCTTTTCCAGGAAATTGAAATATCAAAAACACTTCCGAACAGTTTCTACGAAGCACACAGTGATACCACAAAGAAAGAGAATTACAGGTCGATATCCCTGATGAACACAGATGCAAAGATCCTCAACAAACTACTAGCAAATAGAAATCAACTCCTCATCAAAAAGATCATACGCCATGACCAAGTAGGATTCATCCCAGGGATGCAAGGATGGTTCAACATTCAGAAATCAATCAACATAATCCATAATATCAACAAAAGAAAAGATAAAAAGCATATGATTATACCAATAGATGCAGAGAAAGCATTTGACAAGATCCAGCACCCCTTTATGATGAAAACCCTAGCCAAAATGGGTATAGAGGAGACCTTCCTCAACATAATTAAAGCCATCTACCACAAGCCTACAGCAAGCATCATCCTCAATGGGGAAAAACTGAGAGCCTTCCCTCTAAGATCAGGGACGAGATAAGGATGCCCACTCTCTCCACTGCTGTTCAATATAGTACTGGAAGTACTTACAATAGTGATTAGGCAAGAAAAAGATATTAAGGGCATTCAGGTAGGAGAGGAAGAAATCAAGTTCTCACTATTCGCAGATGATATGATACTATACTTAGAGGACCCAATAACCTCCACCAAATAACTCCTAGAAACAATAGACTTGTATAGTAAACTTGCATGCTATAAAATCAATACCCAAAAGTCCATGGCTTTACTATATGCCAACAGTGAGAGAGAAGAAAGCAACATTAAAAAAACAATCCTGTTCACAATTGTGCCCCAGAAAATCAAGTACTTAGGAATCAGCTTAACTAAGGAAGTAAAGGACCTGTACAAAGAAAACTACAAAATGCTACTTCAGGAAATAAAAGAGGACATGAGGAAATGGAAAGATATCCCCTGCTCATGGGTCGGGAGACTTAACATTGTCAAAATGGCAATACTACCGAAAGCATTGTATAAATTCAATGCAACCCCTATAAGTATACCCATGACATTCTTCAAAGAAATGGAGCAAACACTCCTGAAATTTATATGGAACAATAAGCCCCCAGGAATAGCTAAAGCAATTCTTGGGGAAAAAAATGGGAGGAATCAACTTCCCGAACTTCAAACTGTACTACAAAGCAGTAATAATTAAAACAGCATGGTACTGGAACAAAGGCAGAACTGCAGACCAATGGAACAGGGTTGAATACACTGACATCTCCCCTCAATCATCTGAGCATCTAATCTTTGATAAAGGTGCAAGTAATGTGAAGTGGAGTAAGGAAAGCCTCTTTAACAAATTGTGCTGGCATCACCGGACGGCTACATGCAAAAAAATGGGCTCAGAACTCTGCCTAACACCATGTACAAAAGTAAGATCAAAATGGATTAAAGACCTCAACATCAGACCAGAAACCATAAGGTACATTGAAGACAAAGTTGATAAAACCCTCCATGACATTGAAGCTAATGGTATCTTCAAAGATGCCACACAAGTGGCTGAGCAAGTGAAAACAGAGATAGATAAATGGGACTATGTTAAACTAAGAAGCTTCTGCACTTCCAAAGAAACAGTGACCAAAATACAAAGACAGTCTACAGAATGGGAAAGGATATTCGCCAAATACACATCTGACAAGGGGTTGATATCCAGGATATATAAAATACTGGTTAAACTCCACAAGAAGAAAACATCCAACCCCATCCAAAAATGGGGCAATGAAATGAACAGAAACTTTCTCAAAGAAGAAATCTATTTCTGAAGAGATCTATTAAAGCACACACTTTAAAACTGAATTGGGGGATGCTGAAAAAATTCTGATGCTTCATTAGTTGTATTTTTTCATACATTAAGATATTTATTCATTCCATGCTAGTATTCTAGTATCATTTTATTAAATTGATGTATGACATTTATTGTTAAATATCTATGAAAACAGGAATAGATTGTGCTAAATTAAAATTGTAGAACTTAGAAAATGTACTGCCTGTTTTCTTATTTTCCCAATAATACAAATGAATTTGAAATTTCGGTTAACACATGTAATAATTTACTAATCTGATTAAGTGCCTAAAAAAAACTATATTTACAATAGTTTATAGTTTATAGACATGTTCATACATTTTAATATTCCTTCTTTTCTTCTAACCCAAAGGCTGTGCTACTGACATTGCTGGAAAAGTTTCTAGCTCTTGTTCTATTATTAGGCTTAGAAAAGTATATTTTTCTTAATCTTTGACAACAAAGTTTTAAAATTTCTAGAAGTATTTAACTCTCTGAAGATAGTTATTTTCTTGGATCAGTTATCAATAATTTTATTTGATCTTTATAGACCCCTACGAAACAGAAACGAATCTAAGTGTTGAAAATAAAAATTATTAAGGCAATATATGTGTCAAGTGTATTTCCTCCACATCTGCCCTATATATCTGGTGAATTTGTATTATACACAGCTTTGAGCAAATCTGTTTTATTGTGAAAATCAACAATTTTATAAAATGAATCTTGTCATAGTAGACTATTTATTAAATTATCTACTATTTTTTAATTCTCTTTTTTCCAATATATGTTTCAAATTATCTCCTGTATACACTACTAAATTGCATCAATTGTTGATGGATTTATATTACTAGGAAAAGAAGAAATCTTCAAATTGTCTATATTTTCACCAGTGGTTTAAAGAAGTAGTATAGTTAAATGTCCAAACAACAGAGTTTAGAACACTAAAAACATGAGGTGCAAATAAAAAATTTCCCTGCTAAGGTGGTAAGCTTGTGATAGGTGTAGAGGGTCTGGGAACATGAAAAGGTTAGTGGAGGACAATTGACACTTGTGATGGGAATGGTGCTCTAACATCATACATATAAGATTCAACTATGAATACCTTTGTAATTCATGGTGCTTTAGTAAAATTTAAAAAAAGTTGGCATTTTATATATTATCAAATCAATACCAAAGACTACAATATATCATTTTAGGTCTTAGTCTTGCTTTCAGTATTTTTATTCACCCTTATAATAGTTTTTCAATAATTTTTTGTGAAAATCATTAGATAAGTCATTTTAAAGTGTTTAGATTAAGAGAATGATCTTCAGTTGCTAAAATAACTTACACTGAAAAATTAGGGGACATGGAAAGAAATAGAAATATATGGCCTCTATGCCAGAAAAATAGGGCAAAATTTTCTCTGAGAGAATTGGAATATTAGACTTAGCACATTATCCTTTACAAATAAATTTATAGAATTAAAAGGAAACAAAACAAGAACAAAGGAAAGCCACTGATACATAATGCGACGGATATGAATACAGAGGTAAAAGTTAAATCACTAGCAGGGTTAGTGCCATAGTGCAATATAGCCTTACCATGCAGTCTACTGGGGTTTGATACCTGGCACCCCATATGGTCTTCTTATCTCTGTGGGAGTGATCTCAGAACACAAAAACCAGGGTTCAGCATTAGGCAAAACCGGGTGTGGCCACCAAACAAAAACAAAATAAGTTAAATCAAATGAAAATGTGGGAAGTTAATGGTAAAATGAATGAAAAATGTTAGAGGATCTTAACAGTAGATCTGAAGAGGATGTTCTACAACTTGAACTGGAAGATGTCAGGGTGAACATTATTCTGAGAACACTTGAATGTTTTGTAATAAACAAAAATCATCAGAAGAAAATAACAAGGGGTATAGTGCCACCCGCAGGTCAATCTGTACCTGTGAGGCTAGTGCATCAGCAGCCTGATGGCACCGTCAGACTTTCAGATACCCCAAAATTGCTGCTTTGCCTTTGGCCAGACCCCAAAAATTTGGGGAAAAGTTTACAAAGAAAGTAAATGGCCAAAAGTAGGTATGTGGGAGACACACCCACAAACCACCTCTGGCTCAGCTATATAATTGGAGGCATAGCCTCTCCGGTTCCTGATTGAACTGCTTAACGGCCATGATCCCAGAGACTCAGAAACGAATCTCGGAACCCAAAGGCTTTTGGGAGAAATGTATCCTGTTCCTGTAGTAGGTTACTGGCGCTGGGCCAGTAACAGGTTACAGATGGGAATAGGTTTCATGCCTTGGCCCGGTGATGGCCACCCTCCAGAGGACACTGGACAGTCATGTTTGGGACTTCAGTGATGAGACACACGAGGCCTCACCAGATGGCTCCAGAGGCAAAAAGATTTAATCTAGAGCCCAGCAACTTGCGGCAGAAAAGTGAATGGACCATGCGTTAAACTACGGCACCATGCCTCCACGGGAGAGAAAGGGTGTTGCTCCCTTCCGCCTTTTTCCCACCCAGCAGAAAGGTGGTTGCCACCTCAGAGCTTATTGGAAAGCCAGGTATAAGCCAGCCATGACAGGGCAACTGCAGTCTCATGGGAAGAGGGACGGTACCGGCTCGTCATTCACGCCCTACCAAGGTCACGAGTTGCCACCCACGAGCCGCTCTCCAGCACAGCCATGGCTCCAGAGGCACAAGGACTTAATCCAGAGCCTGGCAGCTTGTGGCAGAAAAGTGAATGGACCATGCAATAAACAATGGTGCCATGCCTCCGCAGGAGGGAAAGGGTGTTACTCCCTTCCACCTCCTCCTGCCCCTGGTAGCAAGGTGGCCACCACCTCAGAGATTATTGGAAATCCAGGTATGAACTGGCGGTGATGCGGCAACTGCCATCTGATGGGAAAAGGGGTGGTACCGGCTCGTCCTTCACGCCCTACCGAGGTCATGAGTTGCCCCGCACAAGCGGCTCTCCGGCATGACCATGGCTCCAGAGGCAAGAGGACTTAGTTCAGAGCCTGGCAGCTTGCAACAGAAAAGTGAATGGACCATGCATTAAACGACGGCACCATGCCTCCTGGAAGTGAAAGGGTGTTGCTCCCTTCCACCTTCCCCGCTCCCCCCAACCCCAGCAGCAAGGTGGCCACCGCCTCAGAGATTATAGGCAAGCCAGGTATGAGCTGGCGGTGACGAAGCAACTGCAGTCTCATGGGAAGGGGGACGGTACCGGCTCGTCCTTCACACCCTACTGAGGTTACGAGTTGCCCCCCACAAGCGACTCTTCAGCATAGCCATAACACCAGACACACAGAAACCAATCTTGTAATTATCTGACTCTTTCCAGAAATCCAAAATCACGAGGTCGCTATTGCGGCCATGCAAAATTATATGATTCTCATAACCAGCTATAGAAACAAAGCATTTCACAATGCCTTTTCAGCAATTCTGATTGTTGGGGAGAAGGGTTCTAAACAATAATGGTGCATCTTTTGTCGAAATTATGAATGTAAAATGTAGAAAAGTGTTAAGTGGAAATCATCTGCCTTACAGGCATTGGGAGGGATGGGAGGGGGGTATATTGGGGTTCTTGGTGGTGGAAAATGAGTACTGGTAAAGGGAGAGGTGTTTGATTATTGTATGACCGAGACTTAAACCTGAAAGCTTAGTAACTTTTCCCACAGTGATTCAATAAATAAATATAAGAAGAAAAATAAATAAAATTGTGAAAAAAATAACAAAAACAGCATCAGAGTAAGAAGGAATTTTAAAGGTATCAACAGGAGTTTAAAAAACAATTGTTTTCAAGAAATAGTTTTTTAATTAATTTAAAACACAATAGAAACATCCTCCAAAATCTAGGATTAGCCAAGAAACACATATCCTGACATTTTATAATAAAAATATGCAAATTAAAATACATGGAGAAATAAATAATTTCAAATACTACTTTGGTACATGAGGTACACAGATATTCACCTGAACATTCTTTCTTTGGTTTTTCTTTGAATGTGTTTCTCTATTCTCGATGAGATCAGCATAGGAATGAGTAGATTCAGTAAAACAAATGTCTGCCCCACTAATGTATAAACGTTTTACCATGTCTTATGGGTCTACATGAATATTTACATGTGAAAACTGATATTTACTATACAGGGGCCATTTGCATTTTATGTTTTATTTCTTCAGTAGATGGGAAACTGAAATCTGGAATGGTGTTGGTATCCACTGATTTAAAAATAGCATGTGCACCAATAAAGTGGTTAAGTCAGGGGACAAGGCATGTGGTGAGCTTAGATACATGAATCTCCTAGGGGGATGTTTCAATTACCTTTAGAATTTCTGCACCTAGTCTTAGCAAGACTGGCAGGCTGCCCTAATGGGCTTACTGGGACAGAAAATCACTTAACTGGTGCTATCAATTGCCATTTGCTCCTTTTATATTCCATTGGAAATTGAACGTTTAATTTATATGTAGAAAGAAATAGAGTTCAAGACTATATTGATTTAAAGCACTGCTTGTGGGAGTCTTTGTTCCAAATGATTGTCTCTAATAAACCAACTCATGATGCCAGGAGAAAGACAATGCTTGGCACAAATTACCAAGCTTGGCATATAACCTTCAAACAATGGTTAAATAAAAAAAAAATTTGCATCAAACTAGTGATTTACTCTTGTTATCCATATTGAAATAGAAACAAATCAAAACAAACTTGTTCTCCTGGTTGGAGACAGGACAACTGTGATGAATATTAAGTTGTAAAAATAGCATCTATTTCTTTTCATGGAAAAGATAATGTATTGGACAGTAGGACAGTACAAGTAGACTTGTTAAAATATCAATATAATACTAACAGTGGTCAAAATGTAAAGAAAATTACTTTGAAAATCTTGAGGCACTAGTCATATGTAATTTAAGAAAAATGTCATGGGTATTATTGGAGAAGAAATTGCATTTTTCCCTTGCCAAATATTTCCTTAGTAAAAATTTGCTGTGGAATAGAAAGATAGTACAGGGGTAAGGCACCTGCTTTATCTGCTACAGACATTGGCTCAATTTTTGGAAGGGTATTTGGCTCCATAAGCACCACAAAGGATCGTTCCTAGGCACAGAGCCAGAATATCCCTCGAGCACCAACCTCACCCCACCCCTAAAAAGGAAATTTGAGAAGTGAAAGCAAATATTTTATCTCAACCTAATCTTCACATTAAACATCTTCTATCCAAAAAAAAAAAAAAATACGTCATGACTTTGAGAGTTGGGGTGTTATATAATCAATTCTAATTCTTCTTAAATATAGCTTGCTTTGGTCCACTAGAGAAAATATAATCTTGCTTATTTTCTTACGTGTTGTACTATTAGTAAATTGCCTCTTCCTCCAGAAATAAATCTAATTATTTAAGTGTCATCAAAGTGGATGTCTTTTGAAGCCTATTGTGACTTTTTTTATATAAAGCTTTGAAATAAGGCTTGCTTATTAATTCCTGTTTTGATTATTTTTAACTAGTGGTTATTTTTCTTGGAAGAGAGTCACACCCAACATTGCTCAGGGTTTACTCCTGGCTGTGCGCTGAGGGGTCATGCTGGTGGTGCTCAGGGAACTGTATGTAGTATCAGAGATCAAATCAGGGTTATCTGTATGCAATGCAATTGTCTCAGCCCCTATGCTATCCCTCCAGTTCTCTGAAGGAATACACATATTTATTTCTTCTTCTTCTTTGCTTTTTAGTGAAGCAAAACAGTTTTAATAAAAGTAATTTATTTAGGGGCAGAGTGACAGTGCAATGGCACTTGCCTTGCACACAGCGAACTTGGGTTTGATCCCCAGCATCTCATTTGAACCTACGGGACCACCTGGAATTATCCCCGAGCACAGAGCCAGGTATAAACTTTGAGCACAGTTGGAAGTGGTCCCAAAGCATATAAACACAACATAATTTATTTAGAGAAAATGAGGGGTGCAGAGTGAGCATGAGAGACAGACAGAAAGAGAGAGAAACACAGACTGAGGCAGCGAGAAGAGATAGAGTGAGAGAGGGGGGAAGGAGAGAGAGAAACAAAGAGACAGAGAAAGAGAGAGAGAGAGAGGAGAGAGAGAGATGAAGGATGGGAGATGTTGAGATGTTGTCAAGAAAGATCCCGAGCTTCTCCCAAGTGACTTTAAAAAAATTCCTAAGTATTTCTAATTTTTCAAAGTTCTAGTGGAGGAGAAAAATGAATGTATTCATGTTGTTCAAAAGAAAGTTATGCTAGAAACACAATTAAGAGTCAGGGATGTGCTCAGTGGTCAAACACCTGCCCTGCATATTGGAGGACCTTAGTTCAATCCTTGAAAAAAATAAAATACAGTATCTTTTTGCAGTGCATTAATTTAGGGTTTAGGAATGTGGCTAAGTAACTGGTAGTGCCCATACCCTACATACAGAGGAACTGGGTTTAATCCTGGTCATTGGGAAATATAGGAAAGAAGAAACAAAATTAAAATTCAGTTTAGAAAGTTAACTGTCTAAATATCCCTGGAAGTCTCTTTGGTATTATATTTAAGAGAAACTAAAAATAAAACTGTGGTAATTTAAGCAAATGTATCTAATTACTATAAGAAAGGGAAATAGGAAAGATAGAGATTAAAAGCAAGGACTTTCGATTCTATTTAGGATTTAGTATGTCACAAGAGAACATTATAGTCAAATGAATATAAAAGTAACTCAGATAAACTCAAGTTCACAAATGGTAGCCGGAGGAACAAGGAAGCTATAAATGAGCCAAAATACAGAAAACAATAAATTTTTTCTGGGGAGTAAGGCAAAAAAATTCTACTTTCATCTACTGTAAGAAGGGAAGGAGTAACAGTACCATGGAGAAGGTAAAAAGCAATTAGGAAACTGATGCACCGAATGACTGTACATGGAAGAATACCAGGGATTATAACTGGAAGCTCCAAAATCCATTCTAGGCCCTTTCGGAGAGTGGCTGCTGTGACATTTCACAATCTTGAGAGCTGGTCTCTGGGACACAAGCTGCAAAGTAGCGGAGCTGAGAAAACACACTCTGAGTGCGTGAACGTTCTCTGGTGGAGGTTTTGCAAACAAGCTGGAGCACAGCAAACCATTTTCATGTTTATTTATCACACGTGACTTTGCTCAGGGCTCACTCCTGCTCTGAGCTCAGGGTGGCTTGGTGTCAGGGATGGACCCAGTGTCAGTCCCGTACAAGGAAATGCCCTACCAACTGGACTTTCACTCAATCTCAGGCATTTTTGGTTCCCTAAGCACAGAACAAAAACGTGAAGATATGAGAAAGATGCCACTGAGGTATTGTTGATTTTCACCAAGCTCCAGACATTCACCTTCTAGGTAAAAAGGGCCAAGGAAACATCTGGAAAAGAAAACATGTGCTTCATATACATCTTAATCAGGAAGATTCCTCACCCACAACTTGAAAGCTAAAAGTCAAGGATGAAAAGACTGGGATAATCTCCTGTATCTTACTCTTTGACAGATGCTGAAACCTTGTAAAAAGATAGCTAGCTCTGTGCCGACTACAATTAAAGTTAGAAATCAATAAATTAACTTAAATTTTCAAGGTATCACTGGTATGCTTCAGATTTAATTAATCCAGTCATATGTAATTGAGAAATTAATTAATAATAATTAGCTTGTAATTCTCTAAATTTTGCTTTTTTTAACATAGAGTGTTTGGCAATACAGATATATAAAACTCAAGCAAATTGGATGCAGTAGACAAGACAGGCACAAGTCCATGGAAGCAGATACAAACAGGGATATGGTTGGAATAACATGATAGGAACCCACAGCGATGACTAGTATGAAAATATTTGTTTGTACATTAGACAATATACATATCCAAGTGGGAAGATTAAGAAAATCTATAAAATACAAGAAGCAAAATTGTAGAAATACAGATAATATAAATGAATTTATTTGATAGGCTTTACTAGATACTGGACAAATAAGGGAAATAAATAAATTTAACAGGAAGACAGCAACCAATATAAACAGAAAAGAGAATAAGGAAGGGCAACTTGAATAACTTGATAAATAGAAATTCCACTCCACATCAAACTTATCTTTGAAATGACAAAAAGAGTCATGTATGTGGATGAGAGACAGAGAGATGGACACGCAAAAACATAGTTGTTTTAGTGAAAAATCGATATAAAATCAATATAACTGTATGATTATCTTAACAAAAGTGATTTAATGCTTTTCAGGATATGAGCTATAATAATTTTGTGAAGTCTAATTGTTTGGATATTCTACAAAATAAATTTTTTAGTGTTAATTTTAACTCCAACTGTTCTTAGTAGATAGAACACAAGTTTTATTATTAATTTTTCAATGATCAAATGTTTTATTGCTTGTGTATTTTTAAATACAGCACTAAATTTTCACATACACCACTACTGAAATATTTAAATAATGATAGCTTTACTTTTACGTTCAAATGTGAATGTACAACTTATTTTTTATTGCTAATTGCACCAACCAGAACTTCTAAAGCAAAGTTAAAAAAAAATGTAGTGAGAACAGAAATCCTTATCTCAAGCCGAAACTTTGGGACAATATATTTTCTCCTTCACTATTGAGAATGATGTTAACTATAGATTTCTTTTTTCTTTTTGTTTCTTTCCCCCTTACCTAGAATCACGGAACCAGAAACAATTATGATTGCCTCAAAGCATGTACTCTGGGGACTGAGCTCATAAACTCAAGCTTGCCTGCCAGGCACTTGAAGTAACTGAACCACTTTCCAAGCCAGCAAATTTTTCATACATGCCCTTTGTCAAGTTGAAGACTTTCTTTCTACTTTTCTCAAAGGCAAGTGTGTGTTTTTTTTCCTCTTGTAACATATATCACTTTTTTCTAATGATTTTCTCATAGATGTATTTATCAAGTCTCCATTGTTCTACTCTCACAATGGAGACGTTACTGGGCCTGCTCAAGCAAATCGATGAACAACGGGAGGACGGTGCTATAGTGCCATTGTTCTATCTATCTATATGAATATATCTGATGATTTTTACTAATCTGATCATGTTACCTAATTCAGTTAATTGAATTATATCAATTTTATTATTATTCACGATAAATTTTTAGATAAGTACCAAGTAGTATTATATCTAGTATTTGTATGAATATTTTTGCTATGTTGTTGAGTTCAATATGCTTATATTGTGAGAGGGTAGGGGTTGGGGGTCCTTCGAGGAGGTAGATGGGTACAGTGGTAATGGGTGTGTTGTTGGAATTATGTCTGTAAGAAACCATTATTTATAATATTGTAAGCAAATTTTTAAATTTAACTTAATTTGCATTATTATCTGCTTCTATATTACTGAGATGTATTGGAAATTTTTTTTTCCTCATATAACATTTGTCTGATTTCAGTGTCAGAAGTATACTAGAATAAAGACATGGGAATTTCTCAATCCCCCTGATGTTCTGTAAGAATGTCAACTGAAAGGTACAGGGGTCCTTCAAAGAGCACAAGTTTTTATCTATTTTTGTTGTTGTTGTTGTTTTGTTGTTTTTTAAAGCATCACAGAATTTTAGTTTTGAAAAATGAAAGCATTTGCAAGAACTTTTTCTTTATGAAGATAATAGGAATTCAATTTTGAAATTTTAACTAACATTTTTACTATTTCCCTGTAAATGCTATTGCCCCCTTCCTTCTCCTATAATGCTTAGTATTAAATGATAGGAATGTTAGGAATGTTAGGTAGTACCAATTGTAGACAGGGGTTTATAATTAAAATTGTAGTTATGTTAGCATGGCATTTAGACTTGTGTTAGATGGAGAAAACTCAGGTTATTCCCTACTGTAGCACTGCAGCACTGTACTCCCGTTGTTCATCTATTTACTCGAGCCGGCGCCAGTAACGTCTCACAACAAATTGTGAGACTTGCTATTACTGTTTTTGGCATATAAAATACGCCACTGGTAGCCTGCAAGGCTTTGCCATGTGGGCTAGATACTCTCGGTAGCTTGCTGGGCTCTCTGAGAGGGGTGGAGGAATCGAACACCAGTCTGCCACGTGCAAGGCAAACACCCTGCACGCTGTGCTGTTGCTCCAGCCCAACAATATACTAGGTGGGCAGAAAGACAAAAGTAAGAGAGTCATGGAGTACATGCAGGTAATTTGCAGGGATCTTTCATCAGTGGATTTGGTCTTTGTTTTTCCCACCCTGCTCTTAATACTTGTCTGTAAAAGGAAGGACCTGTATTCTACTTTGATGCAAGTCCCAAATGACCTGAGGAGATAGTTGCCAAGGTTGAGAACAAGGAGACTTGCTCTGCTGTCAACCAGGCAGCTGGGGTACAGATCAGAGCTTATCAGGAGATGAAGGATGATGACAGCATTGAGACTCAGAGCATTTTCAATAACAATGCCAATCAGCTACACTAAGATAGAAGAGTAAAGGAGGGGCATGAGCAGGATGGTCCTGGCTAGTCAGAAGAGAAGCAACAACTAAAGGCACACACTTGGATCTGAGATTCCTTTCAGTAGCTTAGCTCATAATATCATTCACCAATGGTAGCTTTTTCATACCATTTTTTGAGGTACCAGGATTTATAATACTGTTCATTATACTTGTCATGTAGCTATCATTACAACACCATACCCATGACCAAAGAGCTTGCTTCCTTCCGTCAGTGTTCTGAGCACCCCCTCAACCCTCTCACATGTAAACTTAGTGCTTTGAACAAAATGTGCAGTTTAATGACTGTCATTATTTGTTGTTCACTTACTGTAGTTCTATTTGATCCCACCCATAGGGGATCTCTCTCTCTCTCTCTCTCTCTTTCTCTCTCTCTCCTTTTTATTGTGAAGGAAGTGATACATAAATACATATAGATTTATAGAACTAATCTGAAATTCCACAACATTGTAAACCTACAAATGTAAAATTTAGTAAGAGTTAACAGAATTTAAAAAATTAAGAGGAAAATTGGAATAGGCCTATTAAAGTAAAAAATGAGTTTTATCTTAAGAATTGGCTTTGTATTAAAAATATTACAGATACTGCACAAATGTTTGCATTAAGTTAAATATTATAATAAAAATCGCTTTGAATTAAAAAAAAACCTTATCAGAAATTGAGCTGGAGTTACAGCACAGCAGGCAGGGCATTTGCATGCGGCTGACCCTCACAATTCCTCAGTCCCTCTCGGAGATCCTGGCAAGCTACCAAGAATATCCAGCCCGCCCGGCAGAGCCTGACATGCTCCACGTGGCACATTCAATAACAACAAGTCTCACAATGGAGAAGTTACTAGAGCCCACTCGAGCAAATTTGATGAACAACGGGACGAGAGTACTACAGTGCTACTGTGCTATCAGACATAGAAAATTCAATATGTACAAATAGCACTGTCCTCCCGTTGTTCATCGATTTGCTCAAGTGGGCCCAGTAATGTCTCCATTGTGAGACTTGTTGTGTTTGGCATTTTAAAAATGCCACAGGGAGCTTTCCAGGCTTTGCCATGTGGACGAAAGACTCTTGGTAGCTTGCCAGGCTCTCCAAGACGGGCAGAGGAATTGAATCTGCGTGAGCCAGCCTTGTGCAAGGCAAATACCCTACCCGCTGTTCTATCACTCCAGACTAATATGTACAAAATGTTAATTATTGAAAATGTATAAATTCACTTAGCAAGCTAGCAGTAAGCATACTTTTATTAATCTAATATGTGGCAACCTTAAGTGACATGAGTGAATTCCATATTCAATGCTAACTAAGTGCTGGGAATTTCATCCTACCTTTTAGAGATGGTCCTTTAATGATTCTTGCAAAACTGCCTTCTAGGATATAAATTCCCTAACGTGCCTGTCCCCTAGGCTCTAGATCATAACTTCAAAACTGAATTATGAAATAGTTGGATAGAATGTTCTCTGTTAGATACTCATTTCATTAGATTTTTGTACTATATCACACCATTCTTCTGTGGCCCCTAGATTCATCTGATAGATCTGTTGTAAAGCTGATAGGTTTTCCTCAGTACGTAAGTTTCTTTCTTGATCTTGCTGTTTTCAATATTCTTTCTCTTTGTTTTTTATCGTTATGAGCACAATGTGTCTTGAAATTTCCTGTTTGAGTCTATTTTCACTGGGATCCTTTGGGACTCTTGTGTTTGGTTTCCTTTATCTCTCAACTCTGCAAAATTCTTACCTATGATTTCTTGAACTACTGGTTAGTCATCAAATTTACCCTTCTGTTCAGCAGGGACCTGAATGATTCTTACTGGCTTCTGATCAGTGTTGCCTTCATCTCATTCTCTGGATCTTCATTATTTTGTTCATTTCTTTCCAGATTTTTTCAGTTGTTCACTCTTTTTTACAATTCTGGGTTTTCCTGTGCATCCAATGTCTAATAATTTTGGCCAATTCCAGTTGTGAGTATTAATTTGTTAGATGTAAGAAATGTATTTATGTTTGTAAAACTATACTTGAACCATATTTTGGGAGATGCCTTAAAAAGTTTGACACTTTTTCATTTTCCTTACCAGGTAGTTCTAAGAAGAAACAATGTGGAGCTAATCAATTCCTGTATGAGTGTTGACCTTGCTAAGTATTTTTAGTTCTGTAATTTATTAGTGTTTTTTTTTAATCATAGGAACAGTTTTCTAGTATCTACATGATTCCAAATATTGTTCTCTAATCCTACAATTTAATTCTATCAGGTAGTGTCAAGTAATTGGTACATATTGTTTTCACCGGTTTTCTATTAAATTTATTCAGGGATAATTCTCTGATTTTTTTCTGGGGTTCTCACTCAAATTGTAGTTTTCTTTTTAGATACTCAGTTCACAAATAATAAATACTTAGGTCACTCTAATACCTAGTAGTCTACTCTATTTATTGAAGCTTTTTGTCTCTTTTGACTTTTCTCTGCTGCCCCATATCTTGGCTGTAATTTCGAGACCTGTGACAAATATAGCACTCCCTTTAGATACAGTTTCTCTGAAGAATCATTCTGTGCCAATTGTTCACTGTCTAAAAATCATACTGTATGCAAATATTTTATTTACTTATTTGTATTGCCAGGGCTTGAACCCACAGACACACATGTGAGGTATATCCTCCATTACAGAGCCAAAACCTTGGCCTATATGTGTGTGTGTGGGGGGGGGGGGGCAGGGTTTGTACAACACAGGTAGTGCTTGGGGCTTACTCCTGGCTCTGTGATCATGAATCACTTCATGTACCGGTTATAGGACCCCATATGGGGCCAGATATTGAACCAGTGTCAATGGTGTGCAAGCAAGCACCTTACCTAATCGTTGTATTATTTCTCAGCCCTAGTCTGTAATTATTACTTTTTAATTGCATGGCTGGACTCCCTGTTACATTATCTTGTTCAGAATCTATTCTCTATTACATTACCTTATTTAGAAATGGTCTGTCTAGATATTTTTAATTATGTTTAACATCATATCCTATGCTTGATTTTTTCCAGTCTATTTTACTTCAAATATTCTTTAAAAATAGAAGAGATAGTAACTTAGTTGAAACTCATCTAAACAAAGAAAATATAATTATGTACCATTTACCTCAGGAAACAAATACAAGATGCATTTTGATTGAAGATAAAATGAGTATTGAAATGTGAGAAAACAAATGTAATAGTCATGGAACTCAAAGATTATAAATTGTGTCATAGAAAATGACTCCTTAAACTAGAAACAGGGTTAGAATAAGAAAAATTAAAAAAACAGATACAGACAATGACCAGAAATTGGATTTTTAATTTTCCAGATATGTAAAGTTAAGATGGAGTTTAAAAGCAAAAATTAAATCTATTTGCTTATTCACTATGTAGTAGCCAATAAGCTAGTTTCATTAAAAACAAACCAAATACAAAACCAGATTCTGCTTAGACCCTACAGCAAGTTAGGACTGTCAAAAGTACAGAAGACTCTCTGCACCTCCAAAGAAACAGTGACCAAAATACAAAGACAGTCTACAGAATGGGAAAGGATATTTGCCGAATACACATCTGACAAGGGGTTGATATCAAGGATATACAAGATACTGGTTGAATTCCACAAGAAGAAAATATCCAACCCCATCAAAAAATGGGGCAAAGAAATGAACAGAAACTTTCTCAAAGAAGAAATCTGAATGGCAAAAAAGCACATGAGAAAATGCTCTACATCATTAATCATCAGGGAGATGCAGATCAAAACCACAATGAGATACCATCTCACAACTCAGAGACTGGCCCACATTCAGAAGAACAAAAGCAACCAATGCTGGCGTGGATGTGGCGAGAAAGGGACACTCCTTCACTGTTGGTGGGAATGTCCACTGGTTCAGCCCTTCTGGAAAACAGTATGGACGATTCTCAAAAAATTAGAAATTGAGATCCCATTTGACCCAGCAATACCACTCCTGGGAATATATCCCAGAGAGGCAAAAATGTATAGTCAAAGTGACATCTGCACTTGTTTGTTCATTGCAGCACTCTTTACAATAGCCAGAAACTGGAAGAAACCTGAATGCCCAAGAACAGATGACTGGTTAAAGAAACTTTGGTACATCTACACAATGGAGTACTATGTAGCTGTTAGAAAAGATTAAGTCATGAAATTTACATACAAGTGGCACAACATGGACAGTATCATGTTAAGCTAAATGAGTCAGAAAGAGAGGGATAGACAGAAAGATTGCATTCATCTGGGGGACATAAAGTAACAAAATATGAGATTAATACCCAAGAATAGCTGAGATCAGCACCAGGAGGATTACTCCATAGCTTAGTGGCCAGTCGGGCATTCTAGAGGAAAGGGCAGCTCAGATAGAGAAGGGAGCACCAAATAAAGGGTGTTTGGAGGATCCTCCCAGGAGGGGAGATCCATGTCGAAAGTAGACTATGGACTGAACATGTTTGCCACTCAATGCCTCTTTTGCAGACCACAACACCCAAAAGGAGAGAGAGAACACAGGGGATTGCCCTGCCACAGAGGCAGGGAGGGATGGGGGGATGGGGTGGGGGGGATATTATCCATGGTGGTGTAAAATGGGCACTGGTGGAGGGATGGGTATCTGATCATTGTATAATCAAACACAAGCACAAAAAATTGTAAATCTACAACTGTACCTCATGGTGTTTCACTAATAAAAAAAGAAAAATAAAAAAAAAAGTACAGAAGACTCAGCACAAGGACACACATATCTAAAATGAGAAATAGAAGACCATTGTCTAGAATGTAATTTCAAAATATGAATAACTATAGATCTTAATTATGCTGAAAATATTGCCTTCAGGAATCTGAACATTACACTAAGTTTCCATGGTAGTTAAAAATAAAATGTAATTCTTTTATGCTAAAATTTCAAAATATATTTTAAAATTTAAGAGTCTCCTACCCTATGCCTGACTGTCCCCACCAGGACCCAACAGCTGAAGACCTCCTTGCCCCAGCCAAGGCCATGCTGGGACCACTCTCCACACACTTGGATGAGCCTCACACATAAAAGAACTGGCAGAGGAACCCAGGTGTGTGGGACTTGGGACTGAGATCTCCAAGCCTGCACGGTTTGGGACTGGACCTGTCAGTAGCTAGACAGTTACACCCACCAACTGCCGTGTAACCCCAACAACGGCCAGAATCCAGAGATTATCACACTCAGCTCCCGGAAGTTCACGGTCGCTTTTGCAGCCATGCGACATCTTATCCTCTCATTCCTACTTTGGACAAACTGGCAGGCTACCGAATGTAACCTGCCCAACAGCAGTCTGGCAAAGTCCCCGTGGCGTACCCAATATGCCAAATACCAGTAACAATGAAGGGTCTCGTTCTCCTAACTCTGAAAGAGCCTTGAATATGGCACTTTTTTCAAAAAATCTCAGGGCTAGGACGAAGGAGACGTTACTGGGGCCTGCTCAAGGCAATCGATGAACAACAGGATGGTTGTGGTTGTGATTGATTTTAAAATTAGAAAACACTTGCCAGTTTGATAAAATTTGTGCAGCTTCCTAAATGCCATTTATTGCACTAAGTAGACATTAATTTTGTGTGTAAGACTGAAATTTTTTTATAGACAATCACAGTTTATTATTTGAAATAGAATTCTTCCTAAGGATGAAACTATCAAATCAAAACTTTTAATTATTAGGGGTGGCTCTTATGTAAGTTATCTTTTCTTAGGGTTCTTTTTGTTTTGGGGCAACACTTGGAAGCTTAGTCTGCTCTATGCTTTGAAGTCATTCCTGATGGGTTTGGAGGAACACATTGGTGCTAGGAATAGAATCAAATCAGCTGCAGGCGAGTCTCGCTCCTTACCCACTGGATTATCTTCCAGCCCCATTTTCTTAGAGTTCTTAAGTAAGAATTCTAACATTTATAAGCAAAATGGGTTCTAGTTTTATAACTTAATGTTTTTTTTAATTTTGAAAATATAAAGGATTCTTACATTAAAATATCTAAAGTTTTAAAGACTTATTTCATCACTAAAACACTTTTATGCAAACCAAGTAGCATTAAATATTTAAGGATATATTTTTAGTAGTTTACTATTGACTTTTAAGCTAAGTTAATTCTAAGTGGATTTTATCTAAATTTACTTTAAAATTTTTCTAAGAACTATCAATTTTTACAAAGCCTGTCAAGCATTTTTCTCATAATATGATGCTAGAAACACAGTGACTAGATCACAAAATTTTCATAAAAAGAACAATTTTAGCTCTTTGAATTTTCAGGTTTTAAAAATGATTTAATTTTATTCGTTGCAGGTTGATTTTTTAAAAAAAAGTATTTGAGACATTGGAAAACACATGTTAATCAAAATTTAGCACACAATTTCAACATAAATCTAATACTAGTTTGTTGTAATTGATTCTGATAATGAGCCAACTGAGTTGAATCTTCAGAACAGTGGTCAATTTTCTCACATATTTGATGTTATTTCACTTAAAATATTGAGGAATTATAATCATTGTAACTATCATTATGTGGAATATTATAGTAGTTAATCAAGCTTTAATGTAAATTAAGTCACAATGCACAGGTATATGAATAAACTATAGACTTTTATATCTACTGTTAAAAGGATAAAACAAATTTTCTGTTCCATTTTCAGGAAGCAGACTCAGAGTTAACACAATGTGTCTAATTCTTTTTTGTTTACAATAACTAACATGATATAAGGGGTCATGTTTATTTCCTATTAAATTATGGTTTGTGGTTATCCAATAATGATATTATTTAACTCTTTTTTTAAAATGAAATTGTGTCTTTTAAATTTTGTGCATCAAAGGAAACCACCATACATTTGTTTGTTCAAGAAATGAAATAACTGCTGCTTAAAATATAAAACAGATGCAAGACACCTGCCTTGTACATGCAAGACACCTGCCTTGTACATGGCCAGCCTTGGTTGGAAACCCAGCACTGCTATGGTTCCTTGAATCCTACCAAGAATGATCTTTGAGCACAGAGCATGAAGGAAGCACTGAGCACTGGATGTGCCATCACTGAGTCTTCCTCCACCAAAAAGATAAAAGGAAAGAAAGTAAAAGGGAACACAATATATCGGAGCCAAGAAGACAAATGACAGATGGGTGATTTCCCATTCATGTCTTACAATGCTGACCACCAAGAATTACCCATAGTACCACCTGCCTCCTTCAGCAATTCTATGTATATTTCTAGTCGGTCCTAAACGAGGACTTCCCTGATTGTCCCTGGCAACACAGAAAGGGCTTAGTTATTGAAGTATCATTGATAGGATGCCCCTGCCCCATTTCTAAATTCTATACCAGTGTTTGGGATCGCCTCAACTAAAAGAAAACATACAAAACACACATGTGTACATACTGATTTTCTAAAGCAGAATTTGCTATCATTAGAGTCTTTAAAATACAGCAATGACATATGGAATCTTTAGGGTTTTGCAAAGGAAGTGAGCTCTTGATTTCTAAAGCAGTTTGTGCTGAATTATTTATTCAAGGAGATAGGATTTCCGTAGTTGAATGCCCTTGGATTCCAGCTACACATCCCACACCACCTCCCTCAATTCTCCATACCCTGCCACCATGTATCTAAGCAATTATCATCTTATAATTGAAGAGAGACAGCCTCCATCTGCATAGGGACCCATTTGATAACTAATGAAAAGAAAGAATAGTCTCCCCAGAACACTCCATAGGCAAATACAGTGTAAATTCAATTCAAGGGGTCTGTGGGCTTCTCAAGTGCACACAGAGAGCATATATTTAATCACTGAACTGTCCCCTAGTGACCATAAAATAAACCAGACGGCAGCTAACCCTGGGCCAGATAATCACCAGATACAGTAGAAAATGACAAGCCAGAAGAAGAACTCTACCCAGGATTACACTGAACCCGGCAAAGTCTGATTTCCCTCCTTTCTTTCCCATCTGCCATGACCTCATCTTTCCCTCCTATGAATTCCTGTGGCTTATTCTTAGGCATGTTGTATTTCATTTTCAGTTTAGTCTTGTTTACAGACAGGATATGTGCACAATCTCTTCACAATCCATCACTGTGCCATTGGCATATTGGTCTCTCATTCCAATCCCTAATCTAAAGCCGTTTTGATTTCCTGTTTCCAGAAACTCCTGCCACACTTTTCCCATTATGAGTTTGGAGCTCTGTTTTAAAGTAAATGAAGGGCTGCATTCTTTGTCTCAAGCAAAGATGCTTACTCGCCCACCTTTCGGGTGATTCCTACTTCCCCTAAGCTCTTTTTGATTTCAAATATTAGTAACTATGGGGCTTACTCTACCACACACCTTTATAAGCTTCTGGAAGTATCATTTCTGCTAATATCTCTGGAATTTATGAACAAAACCTGCATGGATTAGTGTGCACCATTAAAACAGGTGTCTTTGATATATAGAATTCTCTTATGAGACAACAGAAATATGTATAAATAACTGTTAGGCTGTGACATGACTACGAATAAATATTTTTTACTATAGGTACAAAACTTTATTGTCTAATTCTACTTCATGCTGAGCTAAAAATCAATAGCCATAATAAAGACACTTACAATGATGTCTTCTATGAGAAAATACAATTTAAGTTACTGTTTATATCATTGAAATTGATTTTTTAAATGTGTATTTCTCTATAGCAAACTCAAGCCAAGTATCCCTAACAATATCCTATCTTAAAATATTTTTAAAATTAATCTAACACATCTGCATTTCTGCTGGCTATATTTTTCCACTCAGTGCAAATATTACTTATTGGCTTATTTTTTTAATACAGCATAAGAGTCACAGTCAAATGTAGACTAATTATAGATTATGTAATTATATCCAAAGAACTCTTTCTCAATGACATTTATTAGAAGTATTGAAGACTGCTAGTACTGGTTGTGAAACCTTTGAGTCTAGATATTTTGACATCAACTTTCACCCATTCTAGTAGATCCCTGATAATCAATATGTCAGCCTAGCATTCCTAGCATTCCTTACTTTAATATGTTTGGAATCCACTAAAATTATATTATTTTAAATCCTATAAAGCAATAATATAAATATTATACAGTGAATAACTTGTTTTTAATAGCCATAAAATGTTCCTTTGAAGCGTTGGATACATTTTTATCTCCTATTTTGCTCTTAGCCTAAAGTTAGGATTGCATGATTATACTGTGTTGACTCTTTTCTCTATTAATTTTACAGTGGCCAGTGACCAAATATGCTTATACATAGAGCTAAACTGACAGGGAATATATGTTGGGAAATATATAATTTTGGAATTATGGAAACTCAGAAACTCTCTATCTCACTCTCTCCCTAATTTTTTCTTTCAAAAATAAAAGTACTTTTGCACTATAAGTTATTATAAAGACACTTTAGTATAAACATAGACAAAAGATTTTAGTATCACATGTAATGGATCCACTAATTTATCTTAAATTTTAGAAACATAAGCAAATATTAGTGTCTTTTTATATTTAGTCAGGGAACTATTCTTTATGTCAGAAGTTCTGAAAGAGTTTTACATCATTGATTACTTTGAGTGTAAAACTTTCCTTCTCTGGAAAATGTTTTTAAATTCTTAATATAAAATGTACAAAGTAAATAAATGTTATGAAAATAAATTCTTATAATAATAGTTTTCTTGAGAGAGTCCTGGGATAAACTTACCAAGTCAAGTGCAATTCAATGCAAGTAGACTTGAACAAGCACTTGGAAATATAATAAGCTAATACCCAATCTTCAATTTTAAAATCATTTCAAAGAATACATAACTTCATCAGAAGTATACTGTATATATATACATACATATTCTTCCAACACTTTCATATATATATATATACATCAAGTATTATGTCACTCAAAGTAAAAAAGGAAATGCTAAAATACTTTTAAAACTATTTTTTTTAAATTAGTGAAACAAACAAACACATGAAAATTTGTCTGAGATTTATGGAAAATAAAGCTATGGCACCATCTTAGAGGGAACTCACTCCTACATACCTTTATGGCAGTGGATGCAATTTGAATGTGGTGAAGTCTCCGAAGGGTACTGTCCCTGTCAATGAAATACGAAGCAGCTAGTTGATGGAGCGTTTCCAGAGAGACAGAAGAGCTATTGGTGGTGGGATCACTTCCTTCTGATCGTTTGCTCAACTTCCGCTTGTCCACAAAAATTGTGAGTGACTCCTCTCCTGCATTAATACAATTGTTAAAAATTCAATTTAATTTAAAAATTATTTTATTTGATTTAATTTTACTTAAAAATTTTCAGTTGCCTGTGAGTGATGAACCACCAATCATAGATATACTGAAATTAAAGTGACAAGTTGTAATAAAAGATGTATGAATTTTCTTTTTATTGTTCTTAAATATTTCCAAAGTCCTGAAAAATAACTCAGATAATGATAGCTCCAAATGCCTATATAGTAAATGCTGAACAGAAAGATTATGTGAAAGCATGATTCTAGAGAATTTTTTACATAGTTTATCTGCTCTAACATTCATGAATCCTCAGATAATAATAAAATAAGAATGTTAGCAAAAATGAAATTGCATGGGGAACATAATGAAAATTTGTATTTTCTTAGACATATTTACTATACATTGGCATAGGATATGGCAACATGATCAAATGTATTACTAACAGAATTTTTCCATTATGTTTTCAATGATACATGTATCTTTAAAATCATAACATATATATACATTCAGCTCAGAGATTTCCTTGATATGACATATTAAAATACTGTGCTAATAAACTTTGTGGAAGTCACCAACCTCTATGGAATTCTTAGGCACCAACAACGGATTCCCCATAGCAAAATTTAAAGTAGATTACAATTTAGTTGCAATTTCCAATGTTCACACATTGGCAAAATACATCAATGTTTAAGTTTAAGAATTTGCATCATCATGCTTCCATATTCTTGGATAGTCATTTAACACATAATTGTCAAAATTGATTTCTGTTCTTTCTCTCAGGAGCCCATCTGTTCGGGTGGCATTATGCCCGCTTACAAAGTGACAAGCCAGTTTTATGAACTACCAAGTTATATTTTCTAGTAGAATAATATTTTCCTCTCTTCCGAGTTAAAAGCAAACAAACAGGTGACAATTCCATCTGAAGCAATCCCTCTTTCTTCTCTGCAAGAGACCAGCTTAAGGAATGGCAGAAAAATAGTCATCAACAAATATTATTCCTGAAATGCACATCTTAAGTTTATACTTAGACTTCCACATGGATACTAAAGATTAAGTTGACTAGTTCTAAAAATTGAAGTGAAAAATAAAATTCTCAAAAATATCAATGAGTAAGTCAAACTTCAACAGCATCTGGCTGGCCCCATGTAGATGACAGTTTTCAGCTGGGGACATGTGAAAACAGAAAGAGAACATATAAAACATCTTTATAATTATACACCAAAGAAAATACATTACAACAATTATTTACTCCCAGAGGACATGGACTAACATGGAGCTTTAGGTGAATGCATCACAAATAGGCCAATATAATCAATGTGAATGTACCTATACAAGAACAAATCCTGTACAGGAGTAAAGAGAAAAAATGAACAATGATTATCTAAGAACTCAATTATGAAAATTATGACATATAATGGTGGAGAATATTTTCATCATCTAAAAATATTCTAACAGGAAAGAGAAAGCTCTTTTGGATGGGAGGTTTTGAGAGGTGGTTAAGAATGATGGTTGGACTAGCTTATTTCTAAAAAGAGCTACCGGGAGAATTTCTTCACCTTGGAATAGGCAAGAAGGCTGCCACTAGGAGGACCTCACTAATCTTCTAACTTCCGCAGCTATGAGAAATAAATTTCTGTCGTTAGTACGTTGCCCAGTCTGTGAGTTTGATTATAGCAGCTAGAAATCTGACAGAGAGACAGCCAGAACCTGTCTTACTGAGCAAAGTAAAAAAGAAAATGACAAAGATCTATTGGTAAACTGAAAAAAAAGTAGACTCAAGGCTCCAAATCTTTCTATCAAATATTGCAGAATCTGAGCCAGCAATTATTAAATGAAAAAAAAAGTTATTTATCATGCTAAAGACTGAAACTTTCCAAGTTTGCTTAAATGGCAATGCTATAGCTCTGCTTTGCAGAAAACACAGGAGCAATATAGTAAAATATAAATACAACGCTAAGGTAAAAGAAAATGACAGAGGTTCATAAAACCAATAGGGACTCACTGGATTTAAACATTTTGATGAGGACTGGAGCAATAGACAACACAGGAAGATCTTAGAGCTTTTTATCTTGCATTCAAAAAAAGACATTATTTCCACAATTATACACATCTTTAACCAAATTGCCCATAATTGCAAATATCTGATAATATTTTTGACAAAGACCTTCTACCTGACCAAACTACATATAGGCTTTTCCACTTCTTTCCTGATGAGTCCCTTATGGAAGGATTTTCATTAATTACCTATTTCCAGCAAGATTTCTTTCAAGTCACTTTAGCCACTCTGACTCTGAATGTTCTTAATGCCTGAACAAATTACTTAGCCCCATCATATTTCTGGTGATGTCTGTTCATCTTTTTCTACCTTTCCCAGGAATATGTTAAGTTCAATTTTCTACCTTGCATTCACAGACCTGTTATCACACTGCTAATTGACGATAAATCATTTCTCACTTTTATTTATAGCATGGAGTTCAATTTCATTCTCTTAGAGTAAAATTTTATTACAGTAGTTCCTCTGAGTAAGCCCACCTTAACCTCAGGCACAGCTCTCTTTGCTCAGACCTTACTCCCAGCTCTGTGCTCAGGGATCATTTTTGCAAGGCTAGGATGCAGAGTCAGAATTTGGACTGAATGCAAAACAATTTGTTGGGCATAATACAATAACACTGTAATTGATGAAAAAATTTAAAAGCATTCAAAAATCTTTTTTTTCCATATTTTGTTGCACCTTTTCTCATAAGAGAGTACTTATACAAGTACTTGGGAGTACTCTAAAATATTTTGGATGCTATAGTTTTTGGATCATGTGAATCACAAATAATTGGTACCATAGTTTGACTTGTCTTTAAAATGTCTTTGATTGTTTGGAATTCATACTTAAAAATTGTTAAACTTTATGGTTTTTAGGACTTTGTTTTGTTGTGGTTTGGTTTGTTTTTGGGGGCCAGTTGGTAGTATTCAGGGCCCGCTCCTGACTCTGTGTTCAGGGTCACTATTGGTGTGGCTTAGGGTGCTAGAGATCAAACCTAGGTTGGCTGCATGCAAGGCAAGTGCCTAACCCACTGTAGTATAGCTCCAACCCCTGGCTTTCTGTATCTTTGTTTTCTGTGTCTTTGAGTTTTCTCCCTAAAAGTTATCTGTTCTGTGAACTAGAAATCTGACATAATAGTTTTATATTCTAAAGGGCTAAAAATTATTCTATTATTTTGTAGACTTATTCTTGCATTTGGGCTGGAGTGGTAGCACAGTGGGTAGGATGTTTGCCTTGCACGCGGCAGAGGTGGCCAGCCGGGGTTCGATTCCTCCGCCGCTCTCAGAGAGCTCAACAAGCTACCAAGAGTAACTCACCCACACAGCAAAGCCTGGCAAGCTACCTGTGACGTATTTAATATGCCAAACACAGTAACAACAAGTCTCACAAAGGAGACCTTACTGTGTTTGGCATATCGAATACATCAAGGGTAGCTTGCCAGGCTCTGCCGTGTGGGCGAGATACTCTTGGTAGCTTGCCGGGCTCTCCGAGAGGGGCGGAAGAATCGAACTCAAGTCGGCCATGTTGGCTGCTTGCAAGGCAGACGCCCTACCACTGTGCTATCCATCCATCATATCAATAAAAGAAAATATAAAACCATATGATCAGATCAATAGATACAGAGAAAGCATTTGACAAGATCCAGCACCCGTTTATGATGAAAACCCTTGCCAAAATGGGTATAGAGGGGACTTTCCTCAATATAGTTAAAGCTATATACCACAAGCCTACAGCAAGCATCATCCTCAATGGGGAAAAACTGAGAGCCTTCCCTCTAAGATCAGGGATGTGACAAGGATGCCCACTCTCTCCACTGCTGTTCAATATAATACTGGAAGTACTTGCAATAGCAGTTAGGCAAGAAAAATATATTAAGGGCATTCAGGTATTAAAGGAAGGAATGAAGTTCTCATTATTCACAGATGATATGATACTATACTTAGAGAACCCTAAAACCTCTATCAAGAAATTCCTAGAAACAATAGATTTGTATAGTAAAGTTGCAGGTTATAAAATCAATACCCAAAGTCCATGGCATTCCTAAACACAAATAGAGAGGGAGAAGAAAGCGAATTGAAAAAAAAACAATCCCGTTCACAATTGTGCCCCAGAAACTCAAGTACCTAGGCATCAGCTTAGCTAAGGAAGTAAAAGACTTGTACAAAGAAAATACAAAACACTACTTCAGAAAATAAAATAGGACACAAGGAAATGGAAAGATATCCCCTGCTCATGGATCGGGATAATTAACATTGTCAAAATGGCAATACTTTCCAAAGCATTGTAAAAATTCAATGCAATCCTCATATTGATAACAATGGCATTCTTCAAAGAACTGGAGCAAACACTTCTGAAATTCATGTGGAACAATAAGCCCCACAGAATAAGTAAAAAAAATTCTTGGGGAAAAGAAAATGGGAGGAATAAACCCACAAACATCTAACTCTACTACAATCATTTAATCACTTAATCCCCATTATTCATTGATTCAATTGAGCAGGTGCCAGTAACGTCTCCATTCATCCTGGTTGCATGCTAGCGTAGCCCAGTGGTATCTGTTCGTTCTAGGAACATGCAGAGCCTCAAACCAATCATTCAGGGTCTTGACGAAGAAGTCTGACCATCTTGTAGGGGGGAGTCCATGTGATCTTTTGATGTCCCATGGAATCCAATCAGTAATGACTCTAGTCCAGCGGTTGTCTGTAAACCTCATTATGTGTCCAGCCCATCTGATTTTTGATGTCTTAGCAAATGAGACAGCATCCCTGATTCTTGAGCGTTGACGAAGATCAGAACTCCGGATTCTATCTCTCATTTGAGTGAATCGTGATATTCCAAGCATAGCTCTTTCGATTCCTCTTTGAGAGACCCGAATAGCGTTCTCATCCTGTTTTCGTAGGTTTCCGGTCTCTGAGGCATATGTTAATGCAGGAAGAACAGTGGAATCAAAGAGATGTGCTCGTAGCTGGAGGTTCTTTGTCCTTTTAGTTATTTCTTCAACGTTCTTGAACGCATTCCAAGCCGCTCTCTTCCTCCTGTGTAACTCAGGTGCCAGGTCATTCATCATGTTGTTTTCTCGACCTAGATACATATAACTGCTGCATTCGGAGATGGTGGTTCTGTTGAGAGCGAATGGAGTGTCAGGAACAAGGCTGTTTCTCATAAACATTGTCTTCGTAAGATTGAGCTGTAGTCTGACATTTTCCACATTCACGGTCAAAGTCGTTCAGTATTTGTGCCACTTGGCTGATGTTTTGTGTTATTAGAATGATGTCATCAGCAAAGCGGAGGTGGTGTAGTTGCCGACCATCTATCTTCACTCCCATGCTTTCCCATTCTAGTCATCAAATGATGTTCTCGAGGGTGGCACTGAAGAGTTTTGGTGAAATGGTATCACCCTGCCGAATCCCTCTCTTGATATGGATGATTACTTCTTTGTAGAATGGTGAGATCTTGGTAGTGAATCCGCAATAGAGCTCACAAAGGATCCTGATGTATTGAGTTTGTACGCCCTGATTGGCTAGGGCTTCCATAACCGCTTCCGTCTCAACAGAATCAAAGGCCTTCTTTAAATCAATGAACGTTAGACAGAGTGGCATCTTGAACTCCCGAGATACCTCAATGAGCTTAGTAATCGTGTGGATATGGTCGATGGTACTGAATCCTTTTCGGAATCCGGCTTGTTCACATGGTTGTCCTTCATCTAGTGTTCTGCTAATCCTATTCAGGATGACTCGAGTGAACAGTTTGTAGACGACAGACAATAGGCAGATTGGGCGATAGTTGCCAATGTCGTGGATGTTTCCCTTCTTGTATAGCAGTATAGTCCTGCTGGTTTTCCATTGGGATGGAACCTTGCATTCAAGACAGGTAGCGTGTGAAGAGCCGAGCCAATGTATTGATGAGTACTGATGGTAAGTTCTTCAGGTGTTCAGGTCTGATCTTGTCTGGGCAGGTGCTCTTTGTTTCTTTACCGACGAGATGGCATGATGGATTTTGGAATGGAGAACATTGGGAACGACATATACATCATGTGGTATGTGGTATGTGGGCAAGTGGACGTGGTTATTAAAGAGATCTGAGAAGTCATGAATAATCTTCTCCATTGCCCTTCTGGAAGATGTGATAGATCCATCATGATGTCGGAGGGCAGTCATCTTGGTTTTGCAGTTGTTGAAGGACAGGCGGGCATTAAGAATGCTTTTCCCAGCTTCTGCCACATCTACCAGTACTGCTGCTCTCCTGCTTTTGAGGTCATCCTTGATGGCTTCTCTGCACTGTTTTGCCTGTTCGGATGTTCGCTTGTGGTTGCCTGAGGCATGTGCCAAGCCACGTTGGCGAATAAGTTCAAGAGTGTTCGAAGAAAGCCGTTTTTTTGTGGTTATCTCTCTCTTGGCATTCCTCGCACAATCATGGAGGTGCTGAATCATTCGATCATATTCCTCATCAATGTTGTCAATGACAGCATCTTCCCATGTTGCCCCAACAGAGCCAAAGAGCTACCCGTTGGTGGTCGTTCTGGGAGTCCTCTTCTTAAACCTTGCATTCTTTTCTCCTCGTTCTGTGAGGTAGAATTTTGCACGAAGAAGACGGTGGTCTGATCCCGTTTGGAATTTTGGGACAACAGCAACATCAGTTAGGCAAAACCACCGATTGAATATGATGTGGTCTATTTCATTGCGGAACCGTCCATCGGGAGACTCCCATGTCCAACAATTCAGCCTTTTGGAATTGTGAGTTACCATGGAAGGTTTTGGTTGACATGATGAACTCAGACAGTCTGTCACCCTGTTCGTTCCATTCTAGGCCATGGGTCCCGATGTGGAGTTCATCGACTGATCTTCTTGGTCCTATCTTGGCATTAAAATCACCAACAATGATCTTTTAGAAGGTGTGATTTTCTTTATAGAACTTCTCCAGCTCCATGTAGAACTTCTTAGTTTCTCTTTCAACATAACAGGATGTTGGTGCACAGACAACAAAGATAGAAACTGCCGGTAGTGAGCCACATCTATTCAAGTGTAATCGTCCGATTCGGGTTGTTAGGCATTCGAATAAATCAATGCTCTTGGCTACGTTTGTGTTGGCAAGGATACCGACACCACCGACGCCTCTTTTATCACATGTTCCAAGGAACAGTTCTTCTCCAGTGTCGAAAACGGCATGATGTGATTGATGTCTTCTCGTTTTGGTCAGACCAATGATGTCGTACTTGATCTTTCGTGCTTGTACTATAAGGTCTTCAATAGATGCAGCAGATGCCATCGTACGAGCATTAAAAGTACAGACAATCATTTTTGTTTTTCTTCGTTTTGGTAGCCTATTTCTGCCTTGGTATTTTATCAGCCTTTCCTTTCATATCCTTCTCGACTCTGCCATATACAGGGTTAGGGGAATGATATCCATTTATTACTGGATTTGGCATATCAATTTGGTCTATTTGGCATAGACCACGGATAGCTTGCCAGGCTCTGCCATGCAGGTGGGATATTTAAAGGTACCCTGAAAACTTAGAGAAAAGTAAATAAATAGTCGCGCGGCCGCATTCCCAGGAGCTTGCTGTGATAATCTCTGGATCCTGGTCGTTGTTGGGGTTACACGGTTAAACTCTACTACAAAGCAGTAATAATTAAAAAAACCTGGTACTGTAATAAAGACAGAGCTGCAGACCAATGGGACAGGTTGCATATACTGACATCTTCCCCCAAACATATTATCATCTAATTTGATTTGATAAGGGAGCAAGAAATGTGAAGTGGAAAAAGGAAAGCCTTTTTAACAAATAGTTCTGGCATAACTGGACAACTACATGCAAAAAAATGGGCTCAGACATCTGCCTAACACTATGTACAAAAGTAAGGTAAAAATAGATTAAAGACCTCAACATCAGACCGGAATCCATAAGGTATATTGAAGACAAGGTTGGCAAAACCCTCCACGACATAGAAGCTAACGGTATCTTCAAAGATTTCATGCCACTGGCCAAGCAAGTGAAAACATAGATTAAGAAGCTTATGCACCTCAAAAGAAACAGTGACCAAAATACAAAGACAGTTCTACAGAATGGGAAAGGATAGTCACCCAGTACCCATCCGATAAGGAGTTGATATCAAAGTACTGGTAGAACTCCACAAGAAAACATCCAACCCCATCAAAAAAATGGGCAGACAAAATGAACAGAAATTTTCTCAAAGAAGAAATCCGAACGCATAAAAGCACATGAGGAAATGATGTACAACACGAATCAGCAGGGAAATGCAGATCAAAACAACAATGAGATATCTCACACCACAGAGACTGGCCCACATCCAAAAGAACAAAAGCAATCGGTGATGGCACAAATGTGGCAAGAAAGGGACCCTCTTTCATTGTTGGTGGGACTGCTGACAGGTTCAAGCCTTTTGGAAAACAGTATGAACAATTCTCAAAAAATTAGAAATCGAGCTCCCATTTAACCCAGCAATATCACTCCTGGGATTATACTGGGATTATATCCCGGAGAGGCAAAAAGGTACAGTTGAAATGGCATCTGCCCTTCTATGTTCATTGCTGCTGTTCTCAATAGCCAAAATCTGGAATAAACCTGAGGACCCAAGAACAGATGACTGGTTAAAGAAACCTTGGTACATCTACACAATGGAGCACTATGCAGCTGTTAGAAAAGATGAAATCATGAAATTTACAGACAAGTGGTACTACATGGAAAGTATCATGCTAAATGAAATGAGTCAGAAAATGCTGGACAGACATAGAAAGATTGCATTTATCTGGGGATTATAAAGTAACAAAAGAGGAGACTAACACCCAAGAATAGCAGAGATAAGTACTAGGCAGTTCACTCCATTGCTTGGAGGCCAGCCACACAAGCTAGGGGAAAAGCTGGCTCAGAGAGAAAAGGGAGCACCAAGTAAAGAGTGTTGGGAGGATCATCCCAGGATGGGAGATGCTTGCTGAAAGTAGACTATAGATCAAACATAATTGCCATTCAATGCCTCTTTTGCAAACCACAGCACCCAAAAGGAGAGAGAGAACAAAAGGGAATGCCCTGACACAGAGGCAGGGTGGGATGGGGGAGATGGGGTGTTCAGAGGTATACTGAGATCATTGGTGGTGGAGAATGGGCACTGGTGGAGGGACGGATACTTGATCATTGTATAACTGAAAACCAAGCACAAAAATGTGTAAGTCTACAACTGTGTCTCATGGTGTTTCACTAATAAAAAGTAAAATAAAAAAAGAGAGTTGTAATGATGCCAAGAAAATAAACCAATAAATACGGTGACACCTGTTTTATAACACAAAACAATTACTAATTTATTCTACTGAAATATTTAAATAATATCAAATTGAAAAATATATTGCAATGTGTATAAAATAAAAAATGTTTGAAGAAATTATGAAATTAAAAAATACTTTGATAAATAGTATAAAGTATCCCCTGTTTCAACACGAATAGCAAGAATAGCAGAGATAAGTACTAGGCAGTTCAACACGAATATTAAAAATATAAATATAAATTTTCCTACACTTAGTCTATAATTTAATGCAGTCTGATTCAAAATAAAACTTGCCCTTTTTATTTCCTATAAGTCAATGTAAATTTTATATGAAAAAATAGACACAATACTTTTTCCAAAAAAGTTAGAATGCATCTTTTCATACAAAAACATAGATCAAAAAGTCTGTACAACCAGTGAAGTATTGATGTGAGAATATGCAACATAACAGCAAAATTATTTTAAAAAATATAAGTGTATTGAGAAATTAATTAATATAATTAATATAAATATTAATTCAATGGATAGATGAATTCTTTAATAAGGTGCATTGTGTCAGAATGGCTATTTGCAAAATTAAGAATGTGATTGTGTATGTGGAGACATTCCAAAATTTTATAAGTATCTTAAAGAATACGCACAGCAGAGTCTGGCAAACTCCCCGTGGTGTACCCAATATGCCAAATACCAGTAACAATGATGGGTCTCATTATCCGAAAGAGCCTTGAATATGGCACTTTCTTAAAAATCTCAGGGCTAGGATGAAGGAGACGTTACTGGGGCCTGCTCAAGGCAATCAACGAATAACAGGATGGTCGTGATCTTAAAGAAATGAAACCCTTCACATACTAGAAAAAGGAACATGAAAAAATTGTTGTGGGAAAAGCATTTTTATGATGAAAATTTCAGGAGCTATAAAAGACTGATCAATAATATGCTGAGTGAAGTCAGCCAAAAGGAAAGGAAAAATGCAGAATGATATTTCTCATATATATAACTGACAGACACACAGCAAGGTAGTAAATAAGGGCAGGAGACAGCACAATGACAGAAGTGTCATTGAAAGGCAGAGACATTGGGATCTTCAGAGGAGGGAAATGGGCACTCTAGTAGTTGGTGTGGTGTGGAGTTATGTACATGGAACCTTGTAGGCAAAAATATTGTAATCATATATCCTCAATAATAATTTTTATAAGGATTAATCAATTTGATCACATAATAATATTTGTTCTTATCCCAGGACATCAATCAAATTAAGTTTGCATTGGGAAGTCTATATCAATTGAAAAAGACCATCTCTAACATTCCATAAACTCCTAAACATGAAGGAAAAGGGAAGAAAGATTCAGGCAGAAAAAGAAAAACTATCTGGTCAAAATTTTTGAGAAAAAGAGTTTTATTTTTAAAAGACAAATATATATTTCAACAGAATCAATCTAACAACAGTAAGAGAAATGGAACTTTAAAATATTGATAAACTAAGATATATAGAGGACATTTCATCCACAAAAAGCTGAATACACATTCTTCTCAAGCGTACATAGAACATTCTCCAAGATAGACCACATGCTGAGCCACAAAACATGCCTCCATAAAATTAAGAAGATAGAGATTGTATCAACAATCTTCTCAGACCATAACGCGCTGAAATTAGAAGTATATCAAACACAAAAACAGAAAACTAAATCAAACACCTGGAAATTAAACAGTGCGCTATTGAACAACAAGTGGATTAGAAAGGAAATCAAAGAGGAAATCAAAAGATTCCTAGAAACGAATGAAAATGGAACACGAGTTACCAAAACTTATGGGACATAGCAAAAGCTGTGTTAAGAGGAAAGTTTATAGCTCTACAAGCATTCCTCAGGAAGGAGGAGCGAGCACACATAAGTAACCTAACCTCACAGCTTAAGAGCTTAGAGAAGGACCAAAAAAAGGAGCACAACCCGAACAGGAGAAAGGAAATAATAAAACTCAAAGCAAAGATTAACGAGATGGAAAACCAAAAAACAATCCGAAAGATCAATGAAACCAAGAGTTGGTTCTTCAAGAAAATTAATAAGATCGATAAGCCTCTAGCAAAACTCACAAAGAAAGGGAGAGAGAAAACCCTAATATACCGAATCAGAAATGAAAAGGGGGTCATTATAACAGAAACTACAGAAATTCAAAGGATCCTCAGGGAATACTTTGAGAAGATTATTGCCACGGAACATCAAAACCTTGAGGAAATGGATAAATTCCTAGACTCCTACAGACTCCCAAGGCTGAACCAAGAAGACCTGGAATACCTGAACAGACCTATCACCATCAAGGAAATTGAAATGGTAATAAAATGTCTCCCCAAGCACAAAAGTCCTGGGCCGGATGGATTCACTAGTGAATTCTTCCAAATCTTTAAAGAGAACTTACTCCCAATCCTCTTTAAGCTTTTCCACGAAATTGAAATATCAAAAACACTTCCGAACAGTTTCTACGAAGCAAATATCACACTGATACCAAAAGCAGACAGAGATACCAGAAAGAAAGAGAATTAGAGACCGATATCCCTGATGAACACAGATGCAAAGATCCTCAACAAACTACTAGCAAATAGAATCCAACTCCTCATCAAAAAGATCATACACCATGACCAAGTAGGATTCATCCCAGGGATGCAAGGATGGTTTAACGTTCGGAAATCAATCAACATAATCCATCATATCAACAAAAGAAAAGATAAAAAGCATATGATCATATCAATAGATGCAGAGAAAGCATTTGATAAGATCCAGCACCCCTTTATGATGAAAACCCTAGCCAAAATGGGTATAGAGGGGACCTTCCTCAACATAATTAAAGCCATCTACCACAAGCCTACAGCAAGCATCATCCTCAATGGGGAAAAACTGAGAGCCTTCCCTCTAAGATCAGGGACGAGACAGGGATGCCCACTCTCTCCACTGCTATTCAATATAGTACTGGAAGTACTTGCAATAGCGATTAGGCAAGAAAAAGATAATAAGGGCATTCAGGTAGGAAAGGAAGAAATCAAGCTCTCACTCTTCGCAGATGATATGATACTATACTTAGAGAAACCAATAACCTCCACAAAAAAATTCCTAGAAACAATAGACTTGTATAGTAAATTTGCAGGCTATAAAATCAATACCCAAAAGTCCATGGCTTTTCTATACACAAACAGAGAGAGAGAAGAAAGCAACATGAAAAAAACAATCCCGTTCACAATTTTGCCCCAGAAAATCACGTACCTAGGAATCAGTTTAACTAAGGATGTAAAGGATCTGTACAAAGAAAACTACAAAATGCTACTTCAGGAAATAAAAGAGGACATGAGGAAATGGAAAGATATCCCCTGCTCATGGGTCAGGAGACTTAACATTGTCAAAATGGCAATACTACCGAAAGCTGGAGTGATATCACAGCGGGTAGGGCGTCTGCCTTACAAGCGGCCAACATGGCCGACCCGAGTTCGATTCCTCCGCCCCTCTCGGAGAGCCTGGCAAGCTACCGAGAGTATTCGATATGCCAAACACAGTAACAACAAAGTCTCCAATGGAGACGTTACTGGGCCCGCTTGAGCAAATCGACGATCAACGGGAGGGCCTTTTACTTTACTGAAAGCATTGTATGAATTCAATGCAATCCCTATAAAGATACCCATGACATTCTTCAAAGAAATGGAGCAATCACTCCTGAAATTTATATGGAAAAATAAGCCCCCAGGAATAGCTAAAGCAATTCTTGGGACAAAGAAAATGGGAGGAATCAACCTCCCTAACTTCATACTTTACTACAAAGTTGTAATAATAAAAACAGCATGGTACTGGAACAAAGGCAGAACTGCAGACTAATGGAACAGGGTTGAATACACTGATATCTCCCCTCAATCATATGATCATCTAATCTTTGATAAAGGTGCAAGTAATGTGAATTGGAGTAAGGAAAGCCTCTTTATCAAATTGTGCTGGCATCACTGGACAACTACATGCAAAAAAATGGGTTCAGAACTCTGCCTAACACCATGTACAAAAGTAAGATCAAAATGGGTTAAAGACCACAACATCAGACCAGAAACCATAAGGTACATTGAAGACAAAGTTGGCAAAACCCTCCATGACATTGAAGCTAATGGTATCTTCAAAGATGCCATGCCACTGGCCGAGCAAGTGAAAACAGAGATAGATAAATGGGACTATCTTAAACTAAGAAGCTTCTGCACCTCCAAAGAAACAGTGACTAAAATACAAACACAGCCTACAGAATGGGAAAGGATATTCGCCAAATACACATCTGACAAGGGGTTGATATCCAGGATATACAAAATACTGGTTAAACTCCACAAGAAGAAAATATCCAATCCTATCCAAAAATGGAGCAATGAAATGAACAGAAACTTTCTCAAAGAAGAAATCCGAATGGCAAAAAAGCACATGAGAAAATGCTCTACATCATTAATCACCAGGGAGATGCAGATCAAAACCACAATGAGATACCATCTCACACCTCAGAGACTGGCCCACATTCAAAAGAACAAAAGCAACCGATGCTGGCATGGATGTGGCGATAAAGGGACACTCTTTCACTGCTGGTGGGAATGTCGACTGGTTCAGCCTTTCTGGAAAACAGTATGGACGATTCTCAAAAAATTCGAAATTGAGCTTCCATTTGACCCAGCATTACCACTCCTAGGAATATATCCCAGAGAGGCAAAAATATATAGTCGAAATGACATCTGCACTTTTTTGTTCATTGCAGCACTCTTTACAATAGCCAGAAACTGGAAGAAACTTGAATGCCCAAGAACAGATGACTGGTTAAAGAAACTTTGGTACAACTACACAATGGAGTACTTTGTAGCTGTTAGAAAAGATGAAGTCATGAAATTTACATACAAGTGGTACAACATGGAAAATATCATGCTAAGCGAAATGAGTCAGAAAGAGAGGGATAGACATAGAAAGATTGCATTCATCTGGGGGACATAAAGTAACAAAATATGAGATTAATACCCAAGAATAGCTGAGATCAGCACCAGGAGGATTACTCCATAGCTTAGTGGCCAGTCGGGCGTTCTAGAGGAAAGGGCAGCTCAGATAGAGAAGGGAGCACAAAATAAAGGGTGTTTGGAGGATCCTCCCAGTAGGGGAGATGCATGTCGAAAGTGGACTATGGACTGAACATCTTTGCCACTCAATGCCTCTTTTTTTGAGACCACAACACCCAAAAGGAGAGAGAGAACACAGGGGATTTCCCTGCCACAGAGGCAAGGGGGGATGTGGGGATGGCGGTGGGGGGGATAATATCCATGGTGGTGGAAAATGGGCACTGGTGGAGCGATGGGTATCTGATCATTGCATAATCAAACCCAAGCACAAAAAATTGTAAATCTACAACTGTACCTCATGGTGTTTCACTAATAAAAGGGCTGGAGCGATAGCACAGCGGTAGGGCGTTCGCCTTACAAGCGGCCAACATGGCCGACCCGAGTTCGATTCCTCCGCCCCTCTCGGAGAGCCCGGCAAGCTACCGAGAGTATTTGATATGCCAGACACAGTAACAACAAAGTCTCCAATGGAGACGTTACTGGGCCCGCTTGAGCAAATCGACGATCAACGGGAGGGCCTTTACCTAATAAAAAAAAATTAAAAAAAAAAAAGAAACAGGTATATCTACACAATGGAGTACTATGTAGCTGTTAAAAAAATGAGGTCATGAAATTTACATACAAGTGGTACAACATGGAAAGTATCATGCTAAGCAAAATGAGTCAGAAAGAGAGGGATAGACATAGAAAGATTGCATTCATTGGGGGACATAAAGTAACAAAGTATGAGATTAATACCCAAGAATAGCTGAGATCAGCATCAGGAGGATTACTCTATAGCTTAGTGCCCAGCCGGGCGTTCTAGAGGAAAGGGCAGCTCAGATAGAGAAGGGAGCACCAAATAATGGGTGTTTGGAGGATCCTCCCAGGATGGGAGATGCATGTCGAAAGTAGACTATGGACTGAACATGTTTGCCACTCAATGCCTCTTTTGCAGACCACAACACCCAAAAGGAGAGAGAGAACACAGGGGATTGCCCTGCCACGGAAGCAGGGGGAGATGGGGGGATGGGGGTGGGGGGGACATTATCCATGGTGGTGGAAAATGGGCACTGGTGGAGGGATGGGTATCTGATCATTGTATAATCGAAACCCAAGCACAAAAATTGTAAATCTACAACTGTACCTTATGGTGTTTCACTAATAAAAAAATATTGATAAACTATTTTGTTATTCAGAATTTGCTATAGTCAAAAAGTGGCGAGTGACTGGCAATCCATATAAGAAAAGACCTTCTGAAAGATTGTTAGCATGAATACAAACAGATATATGGAGAGAACTTTGATAATACTAATAGTAGACTCAAAAATATCATTTTGAGAATATCTCACAGAGAAACAATGTCTAAAGTGTTTCTCCTCATTATATTTTAATATGTGATATTTTCAATAGTACACATAATTAGTTAGTGGGTATGATCTGTTTACAATTTGACTTTCCTAAGAAGTAAGTGACATCCATACATTCATCTTCTGAAAGCAAGCTGCATAGAATTATTTCACTACTGACATAATTTAATAACCGAAGATACAGTACATGGATCTATTTATTTTGCTTAAAATATGTTTTTAAGATTAACCTCAAAAGTAATCAACATTTACTAAAATTATTAGAGGAATAAATTGGTGCCACAAACTTTAGTAGAAAGACTAACATATGTTTACCCAACCATAATGTTTAAACACTAGATGACTGAGTTTTTTAAAATTTTTAACAATTAATTTAAATAGAAAAAATAAAAAAACAAAAGTCATGATTAAAATTTTTCTTGCTCAAAAAATGGTTTTATATGATGAGCTAACAGTATTTTAAATAAAGCATATCAACTTCATTTTATTTTAGTTTGAATTTTAAGTCACACTCTATAGTATCAGGGCTCACTTCGGACCGTGATCTTCCCTGGATAGCACTCCTGGGGATGCTCAGGAGACCATCTAGGGTGGCAGAGATTGATCATGTGTCAATTATGTGAAAGGTAAATGCTCTACTCACTGTACCATGTCTCTTAACCATAAATCATATAATATATTATCTGAATAAATAATACAAAATATAAATAAACTTTATTATGTCACCTATGAGAGGTATGAAAATTATTATCAGTATTTGACATACATTGTAAATAAATTGTTATGTTGATATGTGAGCCATTACTGTCCAATTCTCTGCTTTATGTCTGAAAAATTCTAGGGAATAAAACATAAAAATGTGTCCTTTCTCTTCAAATGTAGAATAATATAAAATGTTACTCTTGCATAGAATTGTTATAAGTTTTTGTCTGAATAACCTGTCTGCATGAGAGGGCAAACATCCCATGACAGAGCAACTACTTTTCACTGGTACAATGTCTTCATCTATTGTCCTCATCCTCATAAACTAGCAGAACTAACCCCCATTCCTCCCATGTATTTTAATTTGTATTAGTATTTAAGATGGTCGATTGCCTCGAGCAGGCCCCAGTAACGTCTCTTTCATCCTAGCCCTGAGATTATATTCAAGGCTCTTTAGGAGAAGAGACCCATGATTGTTACTGGTATTTGGCATATTTGGTGCGCCACGGGGAGTTTGCCAGACTCTGCCCTGTGGGCAGGCTATATTCGATAGCCTGCAAGTTTGTCCAAAGTAGGAATGAGATAATAAAATATCATAAAAAGATGTCCTGATAAGATGTCGCGCGGCCGCGAATGCGGCTGCGCGGTTCCGGGAGCTGGATTTTATAGTCTCTGAGTCTTGGCCGCTGATGGGATTACACGGCGCCAGGGGGCCAGGTGGTGGGTGTGACCCCCGCCTACTGGAATTTGGAGGATCTGGGTGGAGGATGCTCGACTCCAATTCGAGTAGGCTTGGAGATCTCGGCCCCGGAACCCGCGTGGCTTTGTCCCTCTGCCAGTACCTTCATGTGTGCGGAGAGTGGTCTCAGCATGGTGGTGGCTGGTCCTGGAGGTCTTCGGCTGCTGGAGCCCTGGTTGGGGTGGGGAGGAAAGCTCAACCCGCTCCCCTCCAAGGGACCCCAGCGAGGAACAGCCAGGCACAGGGGCAGGAGACTCACTGCCGAGCGCCTGAGAGGGAGGCCCGGGCATCCCGGGAGGTGAAGAAGGACCCCAGGCCTGGCTCCCTGCGCACCCAACCCGCCTCCACAGAGCCGCGCCCCGCGAAGAAGCCGGGACTTCCTGCAGCGTCCAAGCCCCGACGAGCCGCAGGCGCCCCGCGCCCTGGGGTGCCCCTGGTGGAGAACGGCCCCCGCAGTCACCCTCACGTGCCAGGGACAGGGACTGGCCCCATGATAGAGGAGGTTGGGGGTGCCGGGGAGCCCCCACGCACGGATGGACCCGATTTAAGATGGTAACTTAGATCATTTGGGGGATTACTCAATTTTTCTGAGCTTCCTCTATTATTGTAGGCAGTAAACACTCTATTAAACATTTATTTTACTTCTATGAATCAACCTTTTTTATATTAAATTATCCTTAATATTCTCCAAAGACCTTCATTACAAAGATAATTCTATATAGTAAAGCAACACAACCAGAAATTTTGGTAATAAAAATACAGAAACCCCCCTTTGCGAGCTAAATGAAATAAATTCCTGGCTTTAGATTCCAACAGAAAGCAAATTTCTGCTTTAAGGACAAAGGCAAGTATCAAGGTAGAGTCCTAGAAACAGATGGGCTACCAATATGAATCAATCTTTTATTAAGAGGAGGTACCTTGGGGCCAGAGTGATAGCACAGTGGGTAGGACGTTTGCCTTGCACATGGCTGACCCAGGTTCGATCCCTGGCATCCCATATGGTTCCCCAAGCACCTCCAGGGGTAATTCCTGAGTGCAGAGCCAGGAGTGACCCCTGACCATCGCTGGGTGTAACCCAAAAACCAAAAAAAAAAAAAGAAGAGGTAGCTTAACCAAAAATCTAGAAGACTACACCAAAGTGTATTTTCCTTCCCCTACATGAAAGCAAAATACTACATGAAGACATTCAATCCATATTTTTACATTTCTACTAAGTTTAGCTTTCATTTTCATTTGTTTGGTAGCATCCCTGGCTGTGCTCAGGATTTACTCCTACCTCTGTGCTCAGAGATTACTCCCAGAAGCCTCAAGGGTTGCTATGGGGTTCCAGGGATCAAATTCAGGTATGCCACATGCAAGGCAAAACCCTATTTGTTGTACTACCACTCTGGCCCCTAGCTATCATATTTTTAAGAAACAAGTCTGTCTTTATTTTATTTAATAAATTTGATAATTATGGCCCTACAGTTTGCAGTTACAAATAGAAAGACTAAGTATCTCTTTTAAAAAATCCATAAATAGTGTATTTCTCCATATGTCTTTACTCTTCAGATGAAATATCGTCATTTTGTAAAAGTTGACAACTGGGGATATTTTTAAATAGGGTCAGGACAATCATAACAGAGAAAATGTGTTAACTGTCCTATACTAACCAGGCCAAATGCCTGGGTTTTTTGAACAACAACACCAATAACAACAATAACAAAAGAGCATTGTTTTAAGACTCTATTAAGGGAAAAAAGTGTTGACAAGGTAATCTGGATAATGAAAACCAATGAATACAGGTATTTTCCCATGAATAGATTGACTCTAAACTCTGCATAACAAAGAATACTACAAGCTCCTTAACCTGAATTAACACTTATAACCAATTATCTTACTATACCCATTTATTCCCATAAAACTCATTATTTTTCTTCCTCATTATCAAATCTTAAATTTCTTAGAAAACCTGATTAGTGTACTAAAACACAATTATTTGCTATGAAAAGAAATGTCCTTCACCTTTTTAATTGTATTCCATTTTTTATATTACCAATACCATTTATGTATTCAAAATAGGAACTCTGTTGAGTAATTTGTCTTTGCCCTCATAAAATATTAACATATACTTATTTTTTAAAAGAGAATAAGAATTATTTAATTTAATACTAGTTTGTATATGTTAATGTATTTTGTCATAGAAATGAAAAATGACTCTAGTTAGAGTTTGTAATCATTATTTCAGATTGGTCATTGACAAAATATAAATAAAACAAAATGAACAATGTTTTTTCCTGGCAACCAAATATGAAAATAAAGAATGAATGCTTCATAATCATCATTATGATTAATAGCCATCCTGATTTGGATTCTACCTCATGGAGATATAGAAAAACTTATTCTTTGGGACTGGAGCAATAGCACAGCGGGTAGGGCGTTTGCCTTGCACCTGGCCAACCCAGGATCAATTCACAGCATCCCATATGATCCCCTGAGTACCGGCCAGCAGTAATTCTTGAGTGTGTGAACCAGGAGAAACCCCTGTGGATCGCTGGATGTGACCCAAAAAAGGAAAAAAAAAAAAGAAAAGCAAAGAAAAGAAAAACTTACTTTTTGATTTTCAAATGGTTTGCATTTGCTTCTAAAGTAATTGAGTCTTCGTATTCTAGTCTGAAGAATAAATATTTATTTTATACAATAGAAAAAATAAAATACTCTAAATGCATTCTATTAGGCAGTTTATGTATCTCTGAATTTTAATGAAGTTTTGATTTAATGAGGTAAACAAAAACATGCCTTTTGGAGAGAGAGAGGTGGGTGTATGAAAATTCTGACGCCACTTAATCTCTCCAGTGAATGTAGGGTTTTAGTAACGTTTACATTCCCACTTCCAAACAAGAGACAATATCCAACTCTCCACTACTTGAGAAAATTAAGCAATAATTCTATCGAGTCTGGCAGAACTCATATTATGAGCAGACACAACCCCCCAAAATAAATGTTATCCTCTCCTTTCTTTTTTTTATTAGATTCTAACAATAAATAAGAAGTTTTTAAATTTTCATAAGTTTTAATTCAATAGATATTGCATCTCACCACAGGAACTTGAACCTAGTGAAAATTGTTTTCTGGTGAATCTTGTCTTCAAGACATATGGGATTATTAAATACAGTGGTTGGTTATTATTTTCAAGAACCAGATAGAGTGAGTCTATTCATAAATTGCACATGGCTTTGTACAGTGCGACATTAATCTATGCATGCAAAACCTTTCCCTTTAGTGAAGTATTTGAGATAGTTTAAATCTGCATTTTAAATGACCATAATTGTTTATGAATTTTATTGATTTCCACCTTATTTACACCAAACTTAACAGTTCTATGAATTAAGTGCTCTGTCTTTAGCCAACGTTCAAAGTTTCTTATTTCATGAGTTGTTAAACGTCAAAGACATTTTGCGAAGACCATCTCATCTACAAAAGAAAAAGCCTTTTTCTTTTCTACAACCACTATATGTTTATGATATCTTTTTTACATTTGAGATCATCAGAAAAGTTCATCAGAATTCTCAGTTAATAATACAAAATATAAATGATTATAGTGATTATATTCAATCAACTAAAATTTTGTGAACAAATGTCATTTTTTTCATGTTTTTTAGCCAGAATGTAGCTCTTAATCAAGGCATGAGTTCTAAGGGGCATCGGTATATTTTGTGAAAACTAAATATAATTTTGAGAAGGAGTCAACATTCTGAGTCTGTTAGAATATAGAAATTATTAACTATGAAATATAAAAATATGTGATAATTTCACATTGAAATAATACAGCTGCCTTTTAAAATTAAAATAATGAGCTAGTATATCTACATTAACAATACATATTAAAGGATATTTTCATACAGACTTAAAAACAGAGGACAATAAAAAACAAAAAAAAACATCAATCTGTATCTGTGAGGTGAGTGCATCAGCAGCCTGATGGCACCGTCAGACTTTCAGATACCCCAAAATTGCTGTTGTGCCTTTGGCCAGACCCCAAAAACTTGGGGCAAAGTTTACCAAGAAAGCAAACAGTCGAAAGTTAGGTATGTGGGAGACACACCCACAAACACCTCCGACTCAGCTATATATAATCGGTGGCATGGCCTCTCTGGTTCCTGATCGAACTGCTTAATGTTCATGAGACTCAGAAATGAATCTCGGAACCCAAAGGCTTTTGGCAGAAATGTGTCCTGTTCCTGCAGTAGGTTAGTGGTGCTGGGCCAATCCAGGTGGGGATAGGTTTCGTGCCATGGCCTGTTCCCCCTGGTGGCCCAGTGACCACCATCCTCCAGAGGCCACTGGACAGTCAGGTTTGGGCCTGCAGTGACGAGACACGTGGGGCCTCACCAGATGGGGTTGGAACTGGCCCTTTCCTCCTCAGCCCAACGAGACCCCAAGTCGCAGCCTACAAATGGCCTCTCTGGCTCCTGATCAAGCTGATTAATGTCCATGATCCCAGAGACTCAGAAACAAATCTCGAAACTCAGATGCTTTTGGCATAGATGCATCTGGACTGCATACGAGGTGGCCGCCACCTCAGAGCTTATTGGAAAGCCATGTATAAGCCAGCAATTACGGGGAAACTGCAGTCTCATGAGAAGGGGGGCAGTACCGGTTCATCCTTCATGCCCTACTGAGGTCACGACTTGTCCCCCATGAGTGGCTCTCCTGCGCGGCCATGACTCCAGAGGCAAAAGGACTTAGTCCAGAGCCCGGCAGCTTGCAGCAGAAAAGTGAATGATCCATGCGTTAAACTATGGCACCATGCCTCGCCGGGAGTGAAAGGATGTTGCCTTTCGCCTCCCCTCCCCCAGCCCCAGCAGCAAGGTGGCCACTGCCTCAGAGTTTATAGGAAAGCCAGGTATGAGCCGGCGGTGACACGGCAACTGCAGTCTCACGGGAAGGGGGGCAGTACTGGCTCGTCCTTCATGCCCTACTGAGGTCATGAGTTGTCCCCCATGAGCGGCTCTCTGCCACAGCCATAACACCAGATGCACAGAAACCAATCTCGTTTCTGGCTCTTTGCAGAAATCCAAAATCGCGAAAGCAGACACGCGACATTATGATTCTCATACCAGCTATAGAAAACATATTTCACAATGCCTTTTCAGCAATTCTGATTGTTAGGGGAAAAATTCTAAACGATAATGGTTCATCTTTTGTTGAAATAATGAATGTAATCAATGTAGAGAAGAGTTAATTAGAAATCATCTCCCTCACAGGCATTGGGAGGATTGAGAGGGGAGGTATATTGGGGTTCTTGGTGGTGAAAAATGAGTACTGGTGAAGGGGAAGGTGTTTGATCATTGTATGACTGAGACTTAAACCTGAAAGCTTTGTAACTTTTCCCACAGTGATTCAATAAATAAATAAAAGAAGAAAAAAAACCAGCTGTACTTTATATCTCAATATTCCCTGATTTTTATATAATCGATTTTATGAATGAGAGGACTAAAAATTAAATAAATTTCAAACTATTACTTTATCACTTCAATTTTAATTCTTTTATAATGTTTATAATTATAGAAAAATTAGAATAAAATATCCAGAATAAGAGAATGAGAAAAATTCTCAGGAGATAAATTAATAATTAACGTGGCAGATTTCATTATTCTTTGGTGTTATTTTCTTCACCTGCCAGAATCAAAACATGAATTAATTCTCTCATACAGAGAACACTTTTGAGAAATTCATGAATGATTCTCTTCAACTTGAAACTGGAAAGGAAAATGCTTAGGTTCATGAGACACAAATCCTCCAGTCATGCCATGATCTAGTACAAATGATCAGGGAATTCAACAAGTTCTATCTTATTTCGGCTTCCCTGCACCCCCACTAAGAGATTATGTTCCCAGTACATGTTCCAAAAAGAGCTTTTTCCAGTTTGATTCCCTTAATAAGGAAACATAGAAGAATTATTCCCAGAGCAGAAAACAATGGAAACTACTATTAAACCTATTGTGTATGATGCACAGACATCAATGCTATAAACCACTGAGATCTGGGTTCTTATTTTCACCGAAAAAAAAACCCTGAAAAGTTTACTTGTTTTTTATAATCATAACTACTGTACTTGGGTTGTTATATTGATTTACTATAGGTAGAATTATCTAAGAGAAACATATGTTCATCAAGAGCTGATGTAGTTCAGTCACTCAACTTCGGATCATCTGAAGATTTTATTGGTAATGGTGGTCAGAACAGATATTACCAAGAGATGTCAGAGTAACATGTAAATTATTTCAAATTGAGGTTAGGGAGAAAGTCCTTTAGGCTCCTAAGAAACTCACCACAATCTTATTACCTAGAAGAGCTAAAAAAGCTCACTCACCTCTACTTGAGATTTACTATGAGTACAGACACAGCCTTTCCATGTGAATAACCTGCATTATCCAACATGGTAGAGTAATATCTTGTTATAGAAACATAGTCTTCCTTATCAACTTGGTCATTGTTTCCTTCCTCCTTAGCTGTAACTCTCATTCCATAACTCAGGATATAAACCCCTTAATCTCATCATCTTTAAAATCTTCATGTTTTATACATATGTATAAGTTATATATGTATATATATTATTCATACATATATTCTACTGTGCTATCGCTGGAGCGATACATATCGCATACATATATTCTACTGTGCTATCGCTAGAGCGATAGCACAGTGGTAGGGCGTTCGCCTTAAAAGCGGCCAACATGGCCGACCCGAGTTCGATTCCTCTGCCCCTCTTGGAGAGCCCAGCAAGCTACTGAGAGTATTCGATATGCCAAACACAGTAACAATAAAGTCTTCAATGGAGACGTTACTGGGCCCGCTCGAGCAAATCGATGATCAACGGGAGGGCCTTTACCTTTACCTTATATTCTACATTATACATATGCATAAATTATATATGTATATACATATGCACATATATGTTAATTCTTTTAATTTACCACTAGGTTTTATATTAATACAATCATTTACTTAATACAAAAGAAACCAGAGGAATATAGGAGAATTTCTACTTTCTCATACAATGCAAACAGCTCTTTTGCTTTCAGGGTAGTTACTTATAAAGAATTGCTATTTGAGTATTCCTCAAAGCAATAACTACTTGCAAGTATAGCACAAATGTAAATGTTTTTAGGTTTAGCTTTTGCTTTATCCTTTTAGTTCAAATATGTTACTCTATTTTCCTTTCTACTGACATATCATTTTATTTCTTGCGCTGAAGTCCTACAATCATCTAGGTTCTTTTAAAACTGTATTTCAGTCTTCAGTGTTCCCTTTGCTCTCTTTCCAACTATCACATTTTTTAACCTAACATGCTAACTGGCACACATCCTAATAATATCTATATTTCTATTAATATAATGTAGGAAAAAACACTGTTTTTTTTTAAAGTAGACGTTATTGGAGGAAACAACACTTAGAAAAATAGGCTTCTGACAAGAGACTGTGCCAACTTTATAAAATCAGTGAAAAACAGATATGCTGGCTTTGCACCAATTGGCATCTGTAAGATATTATGTGAAGGAAATTGGTAGTATTATACAACATTGACAAATAAACACACATGTTTTACAAAACATCCTGAAGAAATAAAGCTGACTTTACTATTATTAAGTTAAACTCCCACTCCAAAGAAAGAAAGAAACAAACAAAAAGAACCCTTAAAAATTTCTAAACAGATGCCTTGATACCGAAATATTTTCTATAGAACAATGACATGAAAGGTTTTACAGAACTGATATTAACCAGAGTTAAAGACAACTAAGTCACTTCTGTGTTGGAGTTGTTTACAAACAATGGTATGATGAATATTTTTGATATATTACAATTACAGACTCCTGCCATTAATTTTTTGTAACATTCTCAGAAGAGAGATATCTGGAATAGTTAATATATATAGATACTCTAAATAGCACAGCTCAAACTGAATGTGCATATAAATCACTTGGTGAACTTCTTAATATGTAGATTTCTGTGCATTAATCTGGGAAGGAATCTGAGACTGCATTTCTAACCAGCTCCAAGGTGATGCTGATATTGTGGGTCCAGGAAACATATACTAGCAATGAGGCTTTCAATCACAGGAAAATCTATGACCCCTTTAGATGTCTGAGTGTATGTCAAGGACTAGGAGCTTCTTTTACAGTTAATGTTGGGTCTTTGCACTGTTATAGGGAACTCAGTATGCACTGTAGCACTGTCCTCCCATTGTTCATCGATTTGCTTGAGCGGGCCCAGTAACCTCTCTGTTTTGAGACTTGTTGATACTGTGTTTGGCATATAGAATATGTCACGGGTAGATTGCCAGGCTTTGTCGTGTGGGAGAGATACTCTCGGTAGTTTGTGGGGCTCTCCCAGAGGGGCAGAGGAATCGAACTCAGGTTGGCCAAGTTGACCGCGTGCAAGACAAACACCCTACAGCTGTGCTATTATAAAACAAATGACTCATCTATCTCATGAAATTCTCAAATTAACAAAAACCAAAAAGAATAAAACACAAAATTCTGAAATTTGGTGTTTTTGACTCCATTTTTGAAAATGCACCGAACAATCCATTAGCATACCAAATATTACTTTATTTGATTCTTTGCTATCTTTATTATTATTCACATGAATGAACTGAATTCAATTAGTGCCTTGTAATCTTAAGAAAATTCTTATTTTTATTTATTTTTATTCTTAATTTGTTTTTTCAGGTCACAGCCAGAAGTGCTCTGGGATTATTGCTGGCACTGTGTTCAGGAATCACCCCTGAAGGTGCTCAGAGTATCATATGGGGTGCTGGGGATCGAATTTAGGCCTGCCACATGTAAGGCAGTACTATCTCCCACTTAATGTACTATCTCTCTTGCCCTGGTTCTTAGTTTAGTTTTGTTTTTTTAAATCTTCTTTAGCAGAGGAATATAAGAGGAGAGAGGCGGCATAAAACAACAGACACACAGACAAACTTGTATAATTACTTCAGTAGCTTTTTCCAATTTGGTGTCATTATGTAAATGAAAAGATATGTTAGAAACATCTGTAAAATGTTTTTCTTTTAAATTTCAGGTCTTTTTCTTGAAATGAAATATTGCTTTTTAATTTTAGTTATGGTGTGAGGGATTGAACTCAGCATTCACAAATGGGAGACAAATGTTCTACTGCTGAGTTAGAGCCTCAGCCCAGAACATTGCATTTTAGTAGTGAAAATAGTTATTCACTTTCAAGTAATTATTGCTACTTGATTAAGATATATGCATTTGTATACATAATCTTGTCAAAATCAGTTTAATTATGCTACAGTTCAACTAAAATAGATTGCATACTTCCTAAGAAGTGACTATGTGAAAATGAGAAAGACAAACATTAATCGATTTTGAAAGAAGGTGGTTGATGACAGAGAACTAAAAACTGTGAATACTTCATAGAGAATGCATTTCACATTGAGAAAAGTGAAAATTGCTTATTTCTAAAATTCAATGAGGATATCTGGATTTTTTTACTGTTGGGGATGCAACAGAAAAGAAAAATATATATAATTGGTATTATATCCTTATAAGATAAAACAAACTTTTTTACTTCTACTTAAATATAAATACAAGTACAGCATATTAAAACTCTTGAAGTGACTGAATTACATTGCAATACTTATAAACCATATAATCCTTAGCGTGGTTTAAAGATAAAACTGTACGATTATTTTTATTATTTTAAAACTATTCAGAATATGTATCATACAGTTTTCTTTTTAACCAAGAAAGAAAATGTTTTCTAAATTAATCACAAGATAAAATTTCCCAATTCAAAATAAAACTTACAAATAAAAAGTATTTTTATTTCTATTTTAGTATGTTTTTAAAAATCTTGCACATTCAGTATTTTTTTTTACTTAACATGACTTTGTTGCTAGAAGGAAAAATCTTTACCATTGTAAAATAACAGATACAAATGCATTATCTATTTGCTCATAAAATGAATTTTGATTCATTTTAAAAATGTATGATTAAATGGGCATATTCTGCTCTATTTTTCAATGTACTTATCTTGCCAAAATAATTCACTTTCTTGAAATTTTGACTCCCTATGAAGGTGCAGTGTGCAAGGAGAATGTTTGAGTGTAGGAAAGATAATGGCCTAAGAGGGTCTAGAGAACCTAGAGTCATACATACTTGAGTCATGCTCAGACTGGCTGAGGCTACCTAGGATTATGCCAAAGACTGATGGGACCAGAACACTAGCAATTGAACTTCAACATGACCCAGCAATCCCACCTTTCAATACACGTTAAAGGTCAAACACACAATGCAGAAAAGGCATCTGTATACCTATGTTCATTGTTCATTGTGGCACTCTTCCTAGAAGCCTAAATATGGAAATGACCCAAGAACCCAAGAATAGATGACTGCATAAAGAAACTATGATACATGAACACAATGGAATAAAACTGGGCCGTAAGGAAAGATAAAGTCAAGTGACTCTGATAAGTGGAAGGATGTGGAGTGTTAGCATAACATCGGTTTGTCCTTTAGTCTTGCCGCAGGGAGCTTAGGTTTATTGAGTAACCCCAATCACAGTGCTCCCATTCCTCTGTGTTTATTTTTAACCTCTTTTTTGTACTCTCTAGATTTATAAATATTGCTGTCTCTTTTCCATAAGTCTTTTGCAAGTTAATTCAGAGCAATGTCCTTTTTGCATAGACACAGGAAGACAATTAAAAAGACATGCTTTTGTGACTTGGGAGTTAGTTGACTCTGAATGATATTTTCCTCCTGAATATTTGGTCTCTCGACCTAAGCCTCTGTAACCTTGCCTTTACTTCCTAGCATCCCCAAACCAAGATCCTGATGAGGGACTGGATGGACCCAGGGCAAGCTCTGAGCTATGTGCTATCCTGGCATCAAAATGGTCCTGGTCAAAGTGCCATAATACTTAACTATAAATTAAGAGCATGGTCAAGGACAAATTCTGTCATGATCCAAAAGTGAATAACCAGATTCTGACCCTGCTAGGGTCAAGAATGATTAATCCAGCCTGAGCACTGTAGTCTGAGTCTGTGGTGAGATGTCCCCAGAAGAGTCACACTACAACTCAATGTATCTCTTACTGTGTCCATACAAAATAACTAATACTAAGTAGTAGAATTAAGATGTTAATTAGGTTATTGGACGAAGGAGAAGAGAAAAGCAGTATTTGTAAGTCAACAGAGCACAAAGAAAGGGGTTACAAGTAAACACAGAGGAATAGAACACTGTGATGGGAGTAACTCAATAAACCTAAGCTCCCTGTGGCAAAGCGAAAAAGACAAACCAATGTTATCCTACACTGGCAAGTATTGTGTTGAGTAAAATTAGTCAGTCCAAGCCTACTCGAATTGGAGTCGAGCATCTTCCACCCAGATCCTCCAAATTCCAGTAGGCAGGGGTCACACCCACCACCTGGCCCCCTGGCGCCGTGTAATCCCATCAGCGGCCAAGACTCAGAGACTATAAAATCCAGATCCCGGAACCGCGCGGCCGCACGGTTATCACAACTTTTCTTTATGACATCTTATTATCTCATTCCTACTTTGGACAAACTTGCAGGCTATCGAATGTAGCCTGCCCACAGGGCAGAGTCTGGCAAACTCCCCGTGGCGTACCCAATATGCCAAATACCAGTAACAATGATGGGTCTCATTCTCCTAAAGAGCCGTGAATATAATCTCAGGGCTAGGATGAAAGAGACGTTACTGGGGCCTGCTCGAGGCAATCGACGATTAACAGGATGATGAAATGAAATGAAATGAAAATTAGTCAGAGGGAGAGGGACAGGCACAGAATGATCTCTTGCATAGGTGGGATATAAAGAAACTCTATACAGGAGTAACAAGTGCCCAATGCAATGGGAAGGAAGAGCAGGAGAGGTTCTCTTTAGTTGGCTACTTGCTACTGGGGCTGTGGTGACACTCAGCAGTAGGGGAAGAAGTTAGAAAGGGACCATTAGGACAATGATGGAGGTAAAAGCGTGCCTGCTCTGGAGGCAGGCTGGGTGCTGATAGGGAAATTAGGGATACTGGTAGAAAGAAGTGAACACTGATGAAGAAATTGGTGTTGGAACATGCATGCCTGAAATTTAGTAATGAATACCTGAATACATTGTAACTGAAATTCATGATGATTAAAAAATTAAACTAGAGGGCTGGAGCGATAGCACAGCGGGTAGGGCGTTCGCCTTACAAGCGGCCAACATGGCCGACCCGAGTTCGATTCCTCCGCCCCTCTCGGAGAGCCCGGCAAGCTACCGAGAGTATTCGATATGCCAGACACAGTAACAACAAAGTCTCCAATGGAGACGTTACTGGGCCCGCTCGAGCAAATCGACGATCAACGGGAGGGCCTTTACCTTAACCTTACCTTAGAGTGCCCAAAAGGGGAGAGAGAGAAAGAGAGAGAGAGAGAGAGAGAGAGAGAGAGAGAGAGAGAGAGAGAGAGAGAGAAGCCATAGTTAGGCTGGGGGGAAGGAAACTGGGGACATTGTGGGAAATGTACACTGATAGGAACAGGTGATGGAACACTGTACGACTGAAATACAATATGAACGACTTTGCAACTATTTATACAATATGAACGACTTTGCAACTATTTCAGTGATTAAATAAAAATAAAATGAAATAAAATAAATAAAAGACTGTCTGGACAAGTCTCCACAATTATAGAAATGAGTCTCTGGGCACATTTAAAAGATTGTATTTTTGTTACTACACAAAAAACATGTTCTCATCTTTTTTGAGTCTTTGTCCTTTGTAATTAATCTTGAATCCAAATCTGATACTTTGTAGCAGATAACTTTACTGTTGTAAGGAAGAGTATTATAAAAACATTTTAAGGAAACCCTAACAAATGTAACTTGCCAGGCTTTGCCCTGCGGGTGAGATACTCTTGGTAGCTTGCTGGGCTCTCTGGGAGGGGCGGAGGAATCGAACTCGGGTCAACCATGTTGGCTGTGTGCAAGGCAAACGCCCTACCTACTGTGCTAATGTTCCAGCCGTGGAGTATCTCGCCCGCATGGCAGAGCCTGGCAAGCTACCCGTGACGTACTCGATATGCCAAACACAGTAACAACAAGTCTCATGATGGAGACGTTACTGGGCTTGCTCGAGCAAATCTATGAACAACAGGAGGACCGTGATTACCGTGATTACCTAACAAATGTAAACTCTCTCTCTCTTTTTACATTCTTTTGTCCTCTTGGTATTTCTGTATTCAGAATTCATGCACACTTTCCTGTCAGTATTTGACATCTATTGTACTATAATAAAATATATTAGAAAAACACTCATAAAATATATGCCATAGCTAAAAATCAATACATCCCAGGAGTGCAATTTTTTCCAAGATTGATTCTTTAAATTGAGTAGCTTATTTTAGATATTTAAGCAGTGATGGAGTTTAGATATCATTATCCAAAATAGAAACAGGCTGAATTACTATATTGATAAATAGCTAGAAGTTATAAGATGAAATAAATAGGGAAAATGACATATATTGAACAAAGTTTCTTATAATTTATTCTCCCCTATAGGAAGATAATTCAATCACTGGCTTTATCTATTATAAAATATTCCATTAGAGGCTTCAGATATGCTACCCCAAGTTTTATGTCTATGCCAATAATATGATGTACTGAATAACTCTTGTGGAAAAAAGTCATTTTTCATGTATATTCCTTCCATCATTTTAACATTGGTAGTGAGTATTTTACACTCAAGTTGTTTTGAAAAATGGTTAAATTAAGTTGAAGATCTAGTTACTTAGCAAGCTTATGGTGCAAAATGCTTTTTGTTTAAAATATTTGCTTATGTACATAACATATTCAAAATGTATTTTAGTTTTTTCTTAGTCAATTAAAGAGGAGAAGAGAGAGTGTGTGTGTTGTGTGTGTTTGTGTATGAGTATATATGTGTTTTGTGAGAGAGAGAGGTGAGTGAAAGATAATTTGCTCAAATTAAGTTTTATGAAGTCTAACTTTCTTCAAAATGGACTGATATAATTTTGCATTCAAACAGGTAAAGCACTTGAAGCTAAAATATATTTAGCAGCAACAAAAAATGTTTAGTGTAATCACAAGGACAATAATTTTTGCAGTGCCTAAATTCATTCCTGGTATGCATATTTACAGTACCTAGTTTATATCCTTAAGCTACTTAAATAAGTTCCTGCATTTTAGCTGAATTATTAACATTATACCACACAGATTACTGAAGGAAATATTTAATTTAAAGGAGAAAAACAATTTTAACAGAAATAATACACACACTAAATATATGAGATACTCAGGGTTATAGGTGAGGGAGGTTAGAACTCTCATTAACTCACCACTATTATGAGTATATCTGATCATAGTGATAATGTAGAAAAAAATCATGAAAACTATTAGTGGGAATGCAGATTGGTGTATCTTCTAAGGATAATATGTAGATTCCTTAGAAAAACAAGGAAAGAATGGAAATATATGATCCAAACACAACATGATTCTAGGCATTTTTCTGAAGGACATAAAAACACTAATTTGTTTTTATGACTTACACCCCTATGCTTACTGTATTGTCAGTCACAATAGCCAAAATCTAGAATCCACCTTATGCCCCTAGATAGATGAACTGAACAAAGATACCTTGGGTATATATACTCAACAAAACATTATTCTGCCAATTTAAAATTTGAGATCACAACTATTGGTAGAAAAAAGAACAAGCTTGCAGTGATTAAGCTGAATGAAGTAAGTAAAAGACAATTACCAGATGGTCTCACTCATATGTGAAATATAAATAACTAAAGCAAAGTAACTGGCAAAAAGCAATGAAACGCCATCCTTAGGTCAGTTAGAACTATGCTGGTTACTGAAGCGAAAGAGGTGGAATGAATAGGTGACATTTCAGTATTTTGGTGAAAGGATAGCACTACAATTTTGATTTTGTGTATGGTGACAAATCCTGTACACATGCACACAGATGTTTAGCTCTACCTCTTACATTCTTTAAAGTTATAAACAAATGGGAAGAAATGCAATGCTTAAGCTGGACTTTAAAATAATGGAAGAAAATTTGAGAGAACATATTGTCATCATTGACATAATCAAGCTGAAGGTGTTAGTTAGTAAAATAGTTTTTATAAAACAGATGTTACAAAATAATCTCTAATAATAATATTAAGGGCCAGAAACTTATGTCCAAAGAGAAATATGTTATCAAGTTACATATTGTAGGAACTGGGAACAAAACCATCTCTGAAAACTTTGCCTTTTTATCCAAAAAAAAAAAAATGGGATAGGACCTCCGCAGTAGTTTTCAAAGGGCCTGGAATCCACTTTGCAGTGAGGCTTGGTTCATCAATGCAGGATCTGACTGATGCTGTGGTCCTGCTTGAATGAAGGATGCTTTGGGAGATGATGGGGTACAGGAAATGCACTCAGAGTCTATTGCATGCCATCATGCACTGTTTCTAATTTTTTGAACTTTTTTCCTATTTTTTTATCTTACTTCAGAATTTATTGCATGCAAAAATTGACATAGGTGGAACCATTTTTAAATGGTGCCGCAGTTTGCAATACAGAAAAGAAAGAGAAAAAAATCTTGACTGATTTCACTATAATTGGGCTAAGCCTTTGTAAAGGGCCAAACACTTAATTCGTAGAAGCCAATAAGAGATTCTCTTCTCTTCTGATAACGGACCCAATAAGAGATTCTCTTCTGATAACGGACCGATAAAGTTTTACCTTCTATTTCTGACTCCACTTGCTCATTATCACCTGCTTCCTCATCCTTCTTTTATCTTTTTTCCCCTATAAAATAACCTTGAGTTTTTCATCTCCTCAAGACAATGGTTTGATTTGAGGCTTCCATTGCTTCTCGTCAAATTTTGATACTTTGATCTCATAAATACACTTTACCTTTTTAATGGTCTCTGGATATTTAAATGAGTTACTTTACCAAGAATCGGGCTGGAGCGATAGCTTAGGGGATAGGGTGTTTCCTTATGCGAGGCCGACCCGGGTTCCATTCCTCTGCCCCTCTCAGAGAGCCCAGCAAGCTACCAAGAGTATTTTGCCTGCACGGCAAAACCTGGCAAGATATCCTTGATGTATTTGATATGCCAAAACCATTAACAAGTCTCACAATTTGTTGTGAGACGTTACTGGTGCCCGCTGGAAAAAAATCAATGAACAATGGGAGGGCAGTGCTACAGTGCAGTGCTACTGTACCAAGAATATGCATCTTCCACAGAGCCCGGTTTCATAATTATCAAGGTATTTCCACAATCATTGACTATACTACTATAATAGCATAGATGTACTGCATATGTAGATAAAGTCAGAATATGGTGTCATTAACACCTTCCTACATTTATAGTAATATCATGGCTTATTCTACCATCTTAAAAGAAATTGACCTAGAGAAACATTACAGCAGGTAAGACACTCACCTTGCATGCAACTGACTTGGTTTCAATCACAGGCACCATATATAGTTATCCAAGCTCAATCAAGAGTAAGCCTTGAGCACTACCAAGTTTGTAACTAAAAAAACTTACAGAGGTCCTGGACAAACTCTTCAGTTCTGGCTGGCAGTGGACCTAGGAGTACTGTACCTCAGTCCCCTTGAGCTATCTTCTCCCCCCTGCTCATCATTTCAAAGTGTCATGATTGGTGAAATAGGGAATTAGGATTTGAGAGCAGGTTTGTCAGATCCCTTTGTCTCATCACTTTATCATTATTTATTTAGAGAAAAGGAAATGGAAAATTGTCTGTGATAATTACTAGCCTTCTTGGCTGGTCTGCACCGCCTCTACACGCCTGCCTTCTGTGGCTCCTAGGGGCTATCTGCCTTGTTTCCTCAGTGTATAAGGAAACTCCTCCTTTAGGGCCTTCCTGTGCTTACTCCCTGAATTTTGTTCAAATCCCGATTTTCTCCAACCTGAATCTTTATTTTTTAATTAATCCATTTGTTTCTCTATTTTGGATTCTTTTATTTGGTCTTTTACTGGGATTTGATCTCAATTATAGTCCATGTATATCATAACCTAGTGGCATTCACGTAGTGAACTGGACAACCTCAGCCTGCTAAAAAACATATAGTTTCACATATCTGTTCAGTTAACAAGTATGACAACAAACTATTTTCACAAACCCTTCTGTATCCCCAGGGGATAAAATGGTGAGAGATGCAGGCAAGGTACTTATTTTCTAAAAAAATAGGTAGGAGTGACAGATGACAAACATGAAAACAAATAAAATAAACTCACAGGGTACATGCTATGAAGAATACAAATGAGATCCTAAAACAACAGGTTAATTGGCTGTGCACTCCACACTCTTTCTGGTCAAATAGTGAGGAAAAGTTTCTCTGAGAAAGGAATAATTGAGCAGGTAAAAGTAGAGAATGATAAGAAGAGAGGAAAGATAAAGTCTGAGACGAAATCTAGGGTCAGACCTTCAGATCATGTTCTACCAATCAAAGCAAGGTATTTGGATTTTAAGTCCCATGTTTTAATTGAAATGGCATGAGATAGGGTCTGTATTCAGTTTTTGTTTCCATTGTTATTTTGTTGGCTTGCTTGCTCTGCGGAGTGAAATTTAGCATTCATGGAGAAACATGGTATTACTTGACAGATTTATTGAGTTTGAAGTAAGAAGTTTCGTTTGTGTTAGTTGCGGCAGTCATGCTAGCATAGCTCTTCAGGAAACTCCAATGAGACATATTGACAGTCTGGACTGAGTTTACAAGAATAAAAAGTCTCAGGACTGGAACGGTAGCACAGTGGGGAGGGCATTTGCCTTGCACTCAACCAACCCAGGTTCGGTTCCCAGCATCCCATATGGTCCCCTGATCACAGCCAGGAGTAATTCCTGAGTGCAGAACCAGGAGTAACTCCTGAGCATATCTGGGTGTGACCCCACCACACCCCCCCCAAAAAATGAAAAATCTCATTTTCTAGACTGGTGATAAAGAGCAGGCAGTTTTTCCTGAAACACTGGTGCAATCAACCTTCCTGTCTTTGGGAATCTGACTGAGTAACTAGGAAGGAAGCAGAATCCCTGCTCCCAGGGCTCTCCTAGCTAATATTTTTCAGTGCTCCTCATTAGAGGAAAAAATTTTGTCCATTTCTAAATGGAATAGTTGGACATTATTTGAAGCCTGACACAAAACTAAACATCAAGAATAGTGGGATGTTTTGAATTTTAGGAAAATGTCTTACATATTCTTCAGTTACATATTATTTCCCCTAATGTCATCTAATGTATCTTAAAAGCTGATTTTAGAGGGGATATACATACCCAGCAGTGCCCAGGGGTTTACTCCTGGCTCTGCAGTCAGGAATCATTCTTGGCAGGGCTCAGGAGTCTATTGGGGTGCAGGGATGGAACCTGTGTCAGTCATGTGCAAGACAAGTGACCTACCCACTGCATTATCATTCTCACCCCTTAAAATGTTAAATTTTATATTACCACAATTAAAATAGTCAATTGTCTAAAATCAGCTCTTTACTTTATTTAAAATAAAATAAAAAACTGAGAGAGATATATAATTAATCTCTATTTTCGCAGTTGCAACATAATTTGTGCTTATCATTCTTTCCATATAATGGACATTTGTGTGGGAAATATTAAAATAGTGACCAATTTAATATTAATCTTTCAACATTTAATACAGGAAAATTTGTCTGCTCTCTATAACCATATGTGACTTTCCATAGTCATGTTTAAATATAATTTAATAATTATCTTATATGATAGAATAACAAATTTACCTGAATTTGATGCATGCAACTTTAGATTTTAAATTGTTTTCAAGCACAAGTATTATGCTCATTTTATTTTTTGTCATTTTTCTTTCAGGGTCCACACCTGGCTATATTAGGGCTTTCTTCTAGTTTGGTGCTCAGGGATGACTGTTGAGGACTAAGGACCACATCCAATGCAAGAGGTTGAACCTGGGACGGTCGCATGCAAGGTTGCACACATCCTACCCACTATATTATCACTCTGTCACAGGCTGATTTTCTACTTAACATCATAAATAGCATACAAGGCACTTAATGATAACTCAATAAACAAGTATTTCAAATTCACAGTTGAAATCTAGAATTACTCAAAATTCAGCTATATATATTAATTGAAGTTTTACCCTGACTTACAGAGTTTTATGCACAAGCACACAGAGCCACAAATATTTAAAAGAATCATACCTCCCAGAGTAGCAGATAGCAAGAAATGTGTCCCATATTTCTTGATAAGATTTTCTGTAATTTGTTGAAGGGTAGGTCGACGTCCCAAAAGTCTTATGTTGCGGAAGAATTCGGGGGCAAGAGGCAGAGGGGAGCCAAGGAAATTTCTTCTCTCAACTGCAAGGTTATTTACTTTCCAGCGGCCAAACTCCCTGAAAAGCAAATTTATTTTATTCATAAATACAAAATCTGTGTGAATGTTTTCATTTGAAAAGTGTACTTGGTAGTTCAGAAGTGGTCACTATATCACAATAATCCTTGCTGGGAAAATACATAAGATGATTTGAATAGTAGAAGAAATATTTATAATTAATTTATCTAAGAGCAAATATTCAAACACCAAGTAAAGGAAAAATAAGCATCTCAAAGTAAATAGCTTCCACTTCTTCTCCTGCCTCTCCCTTCCAATAAAGATGCATACATAAAAATTATTTCATTAGGCACCAAATGTAAATGTAGCATTATTTTAAAAAGGAGGAAAAACCATAAAGCTAATAATTTACAATTTTCTGAGGGAAATCATAAAACACAATTAATTTATTTTCATAATTCTAATTGTTTTTTCTCTATTCATTTTATAAATCCCCCTTTATTAATATTATTTTGCTTTACTGTCTTCTTACAGCCTATTCTGTAACTAAAGACAAGAACCCAGACCATGGACGAAGGTTGGTGCTAATTTATTTTCCTTCTTATAGCACAGCCTTGCATCAGCCTGAGATCCAGTGCTCAGAAAATCCAGGTGGCAGGATTAACTCCCAGAGAGACTAACAGCTGCTTTCGAGAGACTGGGAGGGTTATAGTATTTAGATTATGTACGTGTATGTCCACAAGTAGATATTTTAAACATTATCAATAAAAGAATTAAAACAGCATAAATTTTAGTATGGTGTGTTCTAGTAGTTGAAATTTAGTAACATGGTGCTTCTGAGAAGTTATCTACTATAACTAAGCTAATTTTTTATTAATTCTACAATTACAGGATTAACCTCAATGTCTTGATTTTTCTTTATGCATGGAAAAAAGATAATTTTACCAAATAAAATTAACTTGAACCTGAACTGTGGTATATCTTTTTCAAGAGTTTAAGTGTAAAATTCATTAACTCATATGGGTATTCTTAGAGTTTCATATGTGAGTTTCAATATCAGATTTTAGGATTTATGTGGTCAACAATGCACATTCCTAGGTGATATTTTCTGAACCGCATAACTTTTATATATATACATATATATATATTACATATGAATAAATATCAGGAGAGTCAATTCTAGATTTTCTTTTGGTTATTATTTTTAGTATGGAGTATTATAATTTTAGGTATAATCCAGGTACAGAGACTATGCTAATCTTCTCTCTCTTCCAGATTTGCGCCATTTTACGACAGTGCGAAAACAAGCACACTTACATTTCTTTATAATAATTTAAAATAGAAAAATGCATGATCTCTTCCAACATAAGTATTCACAATTTCTAGTTTTTCTCTTAAATATGACAAGACATGATAGGAAAGAGCTATAACAAATTTGCTATTTTCTCAAACCAGTTTATATATAACAAAACAGCTTACCCATTTGTATGTAAATTTCTGTACTAATAGAATGATTGCCAGAAAGCTCACTTTAAGTAATTTAGATAACTGTAAGAAAATTTCTGACCACAGAGTCACAAGTTATATTGGAAACAAAGGTTTATGGTTTTATGACTATGTGGAGGCTTTCAAATGATTGTATGTGCCAAGTCACAAGTAAGTCTTAGCTTATTTAACACAACTATTTCACTCAGGTTGCCTTTTACATGAATGTGACTATTCCATTCGGTCTAAATTGAAAGATACTTTCTTTTTACTTGAATGAGCACCCTTGAAAGAGGTTGGTGGGTATAGTGGCCCTCAGAGAGAACTTCCTGTGTGTTTTTCTCACCTCAGTCTGATAATCTTGATTAGTTTTTGCTCTCAGTTCACTTCCGAACAGTTCAGTTGAGCAAAACCACTGAGCTATCCTACTTGTCTAATTTTCATGTAACAACCAAAATTTAGGGGCAAAGTCTTCGGGGGTGGCATCAAATTAAGCCTAAAATAAAAATAAATGGAACACACTGAAGACAAACAAGTAAGCAAATGAAAAATAGACCCACAATTGTTAGTGAGTGCAGGAAATTATTTTCTTAATTTCAAGAGATTTATGTGATACTCTTCTTTTAGCTTTTCCTCATATTTTATATAAAGAATGAAATGAAATTCTCTATTTTCTTTTGTGTATGTGCAAGTGCAGTTTGTTTACGTACATGCTGACTTGAAAGTTGTGTTTCCCCCTCCCCCCATTTATAGAAACCACGTTTGGTTTTTGTCGTCAGTTAAATGTGTCCTATTTTAATTCCTAAAAATATTTCATAAAATCTAGAAAGAAGGTAATGAAATATTTCTGAGCAATGGTGATAAAATCACTTTAAATAAATAAATTATCTTTAGGCAGTGCTACACTGTGAGAAAGAGTAAATAAAAATATAATGTCGCTTTCCTGGGAATGGAGTAAGATTACATTTATAGTGTTCATAGTCGGTATGGTAATGTAGTTTACTCTGACTGAGAAACTGTGTGCCAGTGCACTTAGCCTGGACCTACTTGGATGGACAAGTGGATAAAGTGAAAATACACTTACATACAAAGCTACTGGGACTGTAGGGGTACAAATTGGTTGATTCATTTAAGTTCTAATAATATAATCTAGTACTAAATGGAGCATAGTGACTTGAGGGTGACAAGAAGGTAGTAATGAACAACGTGGCTGCACAAAAATTGGAATGTTACAGTTTTGTTTTTCAAAAATTCCTGAAGATGACATTTACTTAGTTCTAAACTGATACTGATACTTAGTTCTAAACTCCACAGTTTGGAAAATAAAACAATGGAATACTGACAGCTAAATAGGCTGCGTGGTATGGCTGTCAGATTGAGAGCAGCTTGGCTAAAATTATCTCAAAATTATATGTGCATGCATTTTATTATATTGAATAAGACACATTACATGTTACCAAATGCTATATTCTCTGATATCTACAAAAAACATAATGAAATCTTCAAAAGACATAAGATCTTCTCATTATAATCTTGAGCACTTTAAATAAATTGGTGAAATCATTAGTGATTAATGTAATTCTGTGTCTTTAGAAATATCGCTATTTTGTAAAGCACACAAATGAGCTATAGCTAGTCCAGACAAAATATTACTTTGAAAACAAATGGTCGCATTTTTCTTTTTTGGCTCTAGGAGTCTCTATTAATTGATTGGAGCTAGAGGTTGGCCTGCTAAAACTTCTGACTTATGTCTGTTGTGCCCACAAAGTATGTACTTTAAAATAGTATTTATTATAGTTATATCACAAATAAAAGTTAGTATCACGTCAATAAACGCCATTTAAATAATGGTTACATTATTTGAAAATTGTCATTAGCCTTTTCTATTTACATTTGAATTCTATGTAGTAATTATTAAATGGTTTTTGTACAGATATCATTTCATTATATAGAATATAGCATTTGATAACATGCAATAAGAAATAAAGTAAATAAATACTTAAATGCACACTGTAAATTTATTTTTTAAATTTTTTTTTTTGCTTTTTGGGTCACACTATGAATTTAAATTGTAGTAGAATCTAGAACTTTTAGATATACATATATAGTCAGTTCCTTAAAAATATGAAACGTACAATGTACCACTACTGATTTTGTTTTTGATTAATAAGAAAGGAAAAACAGTACCGAAAATAGATTGACAAAATCAGATGATGCAGTATTGAAAAACACTTAATTTTAACTTCTAAATGCTATATTCTCTGATACCTACAAAAAACATAATGAAATCACTAAGTTTTCACTAAGTTTACTTTTAAAACCCCCTGAATGCTACTATTGCATTCCTTTTTCACAATGATACATTTGTTGACTTATCATTTCAGTTATACCAATATGCACTAAAATGTGCAGACACAATGGACTATTAAGACCAAGTGTATTACCTAAGTACTGAGCTAGTGTGAGTAAATCGACATGTGGATCATAAACGGACTTGCCAATCTTTAATAGCAATAACTTAATCGCATCTTTAAAAGCATACTGATCTTAAGAAACGATGTTAATAACTTATACTACCTCCCTATAATTAAATTTTGTGTGTTAGATATAAAATAAGTTTTTTTAACGATCTTTCCTTATAGCTCCCACATCTCACAATGATGCAATTTTCCATTTGACCAGTAAAAGGAAAATGTTCCTAATGACCTGGGGATGTAGCTCTGAAACTAGTGTTTTAAAAGCAGCTGAATGCTAAGCAGTTGGCAGGTTAAAGAATCTATTCTCTTTCGACTTCCTGCCCTTGATACACTAATTCTTTAAAACAAACCCCCTCCCAAAAAGAAAGAGAAAGGAAGGAAAAAAAGAATCAACATTAGGCAGGTTTTTAATTCTTGCGAGATGTTTTTGGAGGAGGGTATGCATTTTCCAGAATGAATCTCTGCAAATTAAATATTGCAAGAGAAGCATAATCACACATAAACAGTAAAATATTTACAATGCAATGTTGCTGAGGCTATTAATTACTGTTATACTAGAATGGGCCACCAAACTAAGAGTGGATTAGACAAATTTGCATAATTTCAATAAAGCATTAGATTCCACTGCCAATAATGAAGCAAGAATAGCCTGTCTCTATACCCTCTTGAATGAGTGCTGGAATAAAACAGATGGAAGTAGGCTACTGAGAAATTTTACAGGGCTGGAATTGGTGGTGATAAGGAATATGGATTTCTAATGTTTTAAATATTTAAAGATTTATGGTCAAAAATTATTTAACTTTGTCTTATCTAGTTTTACTTTTCTATATTTTAGTAGTTTTATTACAATTTCAGAAAAATATCTCAGATTACGTTATCAAATAACTGTCATATTCCTAGAGATCATTTAGCAGCAATATGATAGTACTACATATTTATACCCATGTATCTGTGCATTATCTGTAAGTTTACCATCCAGGCATAATTATTTATTCCATTTAAACAGATGTTAGCCAAAGTTTTATTAAAAATACATCTGCACTTGTTCTTAATTATATTCTATGTTGAGAGAGGAATTATCAAGTGAAAGCCTTTCTATCTAAATTTTAAAAATACAATTTCAAATCTGCTGTGAATATTTTCAAATAATTATAAAGATTATGGAAACTCAGTGCCTTCATCTATTCATCTTTCTCTTAGTATAAAAAACTATATTTCAAATTAGAAGTTATAATTCTTTGATATCTTAGTATCATAGAGCATATTAAGTAAGTTTTTATTTTGATCCTCTCCAATAATGGAAGGAGGCAGGCATAACATATTATTATTAATTCTATTTATTAACACTATTATAGTTGATGTTATACAATTTTTTGGTTTACTTTTAGTATACAGAATCACTGCACTTCATCATCACTGAAGTACCTAAGGCCCTACACCACTGAACCTATTTAATTTCTAGTCCACTTAATTCCCCCCTCATCTACTTCTTGGTAATCTGAGTGTTACCAAGGACAAATGTTTGTCAAGGCTAAAGCTGTATATTCTTTTTTTCTGCTTCTCTAATCACCATAGATGAGTGAGATCACCTGGTGTTTGTACTTCTCTCTCACACTCATTTCACATGAGGCTCTCCAGTTTCATCCAACTTGCAGTGAACCGCATGATTCCATCCTTTATTACAGTTCCATCCTGCTCCATTAATGTTTATATGCTACCTCTTCTCCATTCATTGATCTATTGTTATATATTTTAGCAGTTTCCATATCATGCATACCACATTATTGCCATATGAATGTTGATCTAATTTTACCACTTGCCTCTGTTGAAACCCCAAAACCACAGAACTCCTGCAGGAGTGAGATTCATCTCTGAATAACACTTCTGCTAATTAAAAAAAATTCTAGAAGCTTCATAATTGAGGTTATTTATAATCAAGCTCAGGTGGAAAACAATTCTCTTTTATGGAAGAAATCAAACTTAGAAAAAAAATGATTATATATATATACTGCCTGGCTGTCCTCGCTGGGGCCGTTGGAGGGGAGCGGATTGAGCTTTCCTCCCCGCCCCAACCAGGGCTCCGGCAGCCAAAGACCTCCAGGACCAGTCACCACCATGCTGAGACCACTCTCCGCACACATGAAGGTATTGGCAGAGGGACAAAGCCACACGGGTTCCGGGGCCAAGATCTCCAAGCCTACTCGGATCGGGGCTGAGCATCCTCCACCCAGATCCTCCAAACTTCAGTAGGCGGAGGTCACACCCACCAACTGGCCCCCTGGCGCCGTGTAATCCCATCAGCGACCAAGACTCAGAGACTATAAAAACCAGCTCCCGGAAACACGTGGCCGCGAATACCATCTTATTATGACATCTTATTATCTCATTCCTACTTTGGACAAACTGGCAGGCTACCGTTATGTAGCCTGCCCACATGGCAGAGTCTGGCAAACTCCCCATGGCATACCCAATATGCCAAATACCAGTAACAATGATGGGTCTCATTCTCCTAAAGAGCCTTGAATATAATCTCAGGGCTAGGATGAAGGAGATGTTACTGGGACCTGCCCGAGGCAATCAACGAATAACAGAATGATTTGTGATTTGTGATTTTGTGATATATATGTATGTATGTATGTATATATATATATATATATATACACACACATATGTATGTGATTGTGTGTGTGTATATATATATAGAGAGAGAGAGAAAGAGAAAGATTGAAATATTGGTGTATTGGTTTAAGTGTCAAATTTTGTAAGAAACTTAGATCAAAAGACTGTAAAGAAAGTGCTATTTGTTGAGATTAAAAACAGAGAATGAACCATCAATTCCTTTTTTGGTGGTGCTCAGGGCTTACTCCTTCTTCTGTGCTCAGCGATCACTCCTGGTGGGGCTTGAGGGAGAAAAAGTGGTGCCAAGGACCAAACCTGGAAAGCAATCTCCCTACCTGCTGTACTATCACTATGACTCTAAACCAAGATTTGTTCATACCGGGTTGGAAGATGGAAGGGAAATGCACATGCTTTGCATGAAAGAAGTCAAGGTTCACTGTCTGTTCTTCATAGTGACCTAGTAGCCCACCAAAATTTCCCTAGGCAAAGATATGGAAAAGCCTCTGAGACCAACCTCGCCCTCACATCTAATAATTAACAAGAACAAACTTTCTACCATACAATTTAGTGGCACATAATATAGAAAAACATAAAGGTAGCCACATTGTCTCCACATATATTTTTAAATGAATTATATATAGGTAAAAGGTAAAGGCCCTCCCGTTGATCGTCGATTTGCTCGAGCGGGCCCAGTAACATCTCCATTGGAGACTTTGTTGTTACTGTGTCTGGCATATCGAATACTCTCGGTAGCTTGCCGGGCAATCCGAGAGGGGCGGAGGAATCGAACTCGGGTCGGCCATGTTGGCCGCGTGTAAGGCGAACGCCCTACCCGCTGTGCTATCGCTCCAGCCCTATACCTATTTCAATATACCATATTTCTAAGTTGAAAGTATTTTTTGAAACATTTTTGTATAAGAAGAAACATGGGGGCCTAGTCTGTTTCTAAATGGAAAACTGTGGTTGCTGTTAAACATACTTATTAAAAAGTATCACATTGTACAAATATAATGAATATTGTAATATGGATATAAATCCAAACCAATTATAACAAAAGCAGAAAGAAATTGCTACTATATGCTGTGATTTACTCCTGACATTTTGAAATATTCCTCATATCTCACAGAAATCAGACTTCTTTTATCACGAGTTTAAGCCATAGCCATTAGAAATAAATAGTATAGGATTACAGTCTGTCTATAGAAGAAAACTTTAATACTTAAATATTACTTAACTATGTGCAAGTGCCCATGCATATATTTTCAAGAATATGTAGAAAATATGCAGCTTTCATTTATTAATTGTTCTGCATATTCTCACTAGAAAACAAAATTAATTATGATTATAATATAATTTCTGAAGGTATGTACTGTTTTTTGCTCATTTAAATTTTATTTTAAAAATAAAGTTTGGCATTTTGGCTGTTAATTTGCATATGTAACACAGACTGGTTTGGTATTAATTTACAAAGTGACTAAAATTCAAAATCCCCATAACCCTTCAACTATGTTCCTAAGTTCTATCTCTTTTTCAAAAAAATTTAAAAAAAAGTCTTGAATGACCATAAAATACACAGTTGCAAAGATCGTCATGGTTGAGTTTCAATGAAAGTATGTACTTTTCCAGTGTTTTTAATGGTAATAACTGGAGATAAATGCAAATTTAAAATGGTAAAATCTAACATAAATCATCAGGGCTTACAAATCATCAGAACATATATCTTTCATGTGCAAGATCCTGGGTTTGATCCCTGAAAAAAACACAGCCCTCTGCACCACTGGTAACAGACAAGGTGGCCCCTGAGTGTAGGATAACATTGGTTTGTCCTTTCTGTCTAGCCTCAGGTAGTTTAGGCTTATTAGGTTGTTCCCATCACAGTGCTCCCATTCCTCTGTGTTTATTTGTAACTTCTTTCTCTGTGCTCTGTTGACTTATAAATATTGTTTTTCTCTTCTCCTTAAGCAATTTGCATAGTTTATTCAGAGCAATGTCCTTTTTGTATGGACACGAGGAGACAGTAAATGTCATGCTTTTGTAACATGGGACTTTATTGATTCTTAGTGATATTTTCCTCCTGGGCATCTGTTCTCTAGATCTAAGCCTCAACTGCCCTTACTTCCTAGCACCCCCAAAGGCAGGCTCCCGATGAGGGACTAGATTGAGCTATGTGCTACCCTGGCATCAAGATGGGCCTCACCAAAGTTCCTAATGCTTAACTATAAGTTAAGAGCTTGGTCATGGACAAATGCTGTTATGATCCAAAAAATAATAACTAGATTCAGATCCTGCTAGGTTTAGTAATTAATAATCTGGTCTGAGCACTGTACTTTGAGTCTGCAGCAAGATGTTCCCAGGAGAACAGCCCTACAAGCCTCAATGTATCTCTTACTGTATCCATACACAAATAACTAATATTAGGATGTTTATTGAGTTATTGGACTGAGGAAAGGAGAAAAACAATTAAGGTGTTTTGCTCTAGGGCAATCCGGAAAGGTTTTGAAATACCCCTAGGTGATGTTTCTGCCCTTGAGATTGACGGGCAGTCAGGAAGGGCTTTCTTATGTTGATTTTGCTACCAGACAGGGTGTAGTGTGGGCCCAGAGGGCAAGGAGTGGAGAGACAAGTTGGGGTGAAGAGAGAAGTGGGGGAGAGAAAATCAGAGAGCTGGGATTGAAGAATGAGGGGGTAGGAAGGAAGAGTGTGTGAAATGGGAGAGACGGGAGAGTTGGAGAGAGACAGGAGTTGGGGAGAGAGAAGAGAGAGCAGGGACCAAGATGGAGTGCTGAGAGATGAGCGGGAGAGACAGGAGGAGACAGGAATGAGAAGCAGTGTGAGACTAGAATGGGGGGCTCAGAGAGACTGGAACAGGCGCATGGGGAGAATGGAATAAATGGCAAATGATCAATCAACTGGCTCATTACCTCCTTCGTCTGACTCATGGTCCGGGCTGCCCGGGCTGGGGGAGCAGCCTGAGGACCCCCGAACCTGAGAGGTGAGGGGGAGAACTGCCGGGGCCCTTCCCTAGCCACCCCAGAGATTATACATCCAAACACCAACTGAAGCATTCCTGACCCCTTCCGACACCACGGAGGACAGTCCTCCCAATAATAGCCACAAAAATATAGTAAAGGTGTCATGTCACCATCAAATGTATAGGGCATTTTAAGCATTATTATCTACCAGTGATGACATAAGAGTTGTAATAAATAAATAAGACGTTAATTTTTAAAATATGAGCAATAGTAGCAGATGGAAATTAAGATTTTGTTAAGCTTAATGGGAAAACCATACCTGGGAAACTCCTAGAAATTCATTTGAATTAAATGTTATAGAAAGATTAATGATTTGATTTGCTCGAGCGGGCCCAGTAACGTCTCCATTGGAGACTTTGTTGTTACTGTTTTTGGCATATTGAATACGTCACGGGGAGCTTGCCAGGCTCTACCGTGTGGGCGAGATACTCTCGGTAGCTTGCCAGGCTCTCCGAGAGGGGTGGAGGAATCGAACTCGGGTTGGCCATGTTGGCTGCGTGCAAGACAAAAGCCCTACCGCTGTGCTATTAAATTAAAATTTTTTAATTTAATTTTTGATGATTTGATATCCATATAAACATATGTTAAACGCCCTAATGACCCTTCAAGCAATATTCTAAAAAAAGAATGTTTCATAGGAAAGAATGCAGATGAAGTTAGAATTAGTGTGTATGTGAATTTGAAGATAACCACATCTTTTTTGAAGCTCATCTATTCATAAGTCTGTAATAAGATAATAACAGGTACTATAGTTAATGGACTAATAGAGAAGGATTAAAATACAAAGTAAATGTTAAGAAATAGAGACACATTTTTGTGTAATTATTAAATTAAGATTAAAAAAACACTGAAGTTTTAACACCAGAATTCAGATGTTTACTTTCATTATTCAGTTTTGAATGGAATTATATCAAGTATTATAAGAAAGAGCATTGTTCATTCTGTTTTGAGTTTGGCTAACTATTTTATAAATTAGATATTAGAACTCTTCTGAAAGAACTAGGTCAATTAAAAGTTACTAAAGCTAGAAGAGCAGATGGCACTGAATTCAGGCAACTAAAATTAACTACCCTGGGTTCGGCTCATTCTCATTATTCAATTATTCATATATATATACATATATATATGTGAAAATCTGGAAAATCAGAAAATTGCCACTAATTTGCCCCATCAATGGAAGATGACTCAGTTCCCCTAATTACAGACTTAGACACAAAATGTGTCCTTTCTTTCCCCTTAGGTATTTAAAAACACAACAGACTCTATAATAAAAATTTAGTAATAAAAAGAAAATCACAGATAATTCAATTTTTCCTTACAGATAATTTAATTTTCCTCAAGTAAACATTCACATGAAAGTTACTAACTCATTTGTTAGAAAAATAACACTAAGTGTTAATAATAATACATCAAAAAATACTTTAAAATTTGAAACATGCATAGAAAAGAAATCCTGTGCTAATACATTTTTAAACTAACCTTTTGAATGTGAATGAAAAACTATCAAATATTCCTATTTTTCCTGATATATAAAATGAAACATAGGCACATTAAAGATTCATATTTTTAAGATTCCTAATTTCCTCTTTTATACTTGACAATGGGCTGGAGTGATAGCACAGTGGGTAGGGCGTTTGCCTTGCATGCAGACAACCCAGGTTTGATTCCTCTGTCCCTCTCGGAGACCCCAGCAAGCTACCGAGAGTATCCCGTTCACATGGCAGAGCCTGGCAAGCTCCCCGTGGCGTACTTGGTATGCCAAAAACAGTAACAGCAAGTCTCACAATGGAGACATTGCCGGTGCCCGCTCGAGCAAATCGATTTACAATGGGAGGACAGTGCTACAGTGCTATACTTGTCTAATTATAAGTAAGAAATTTTCACACTTAAAACTTTTAATGTAAAGTATATCTCTCGATAGCTACTATGTGAATATTACTACTATTATTTTGTTTAGGTTTTGAGGGGACATTATCAGCCTTGTTTCCTGTTGAACTGCTTTTTAAGTACCATGTACACTTGTTTTTTGGAGACCCACACCCTACAGGTGCTCAGGACTTACTACTGTCTCTGCTCAGGCATAACTCCTGGTGGGTGTTGGGGAACCATATAGGGTGCTAGGGATACACTCCCAGTTGACTATGTGCAAAGCACAAGCCCTACCCACTGTACTATCTCTCCTGTCCCTGATTTTTTAAAAAAACATATTTTGAGGAACAATATCCAAACAATATTCAGTGAAAATAATTATGACTACAAACAACCGTAAATGTGTATCTCTTCCCTGACTAAAAGTTCTTATTAGTTCTTATTAGTTATCAGCTGGAGCGATAGCACAGCGGTAGGGCGTTCGCCTTACAAGCGGCCAACATGGCCGACCCAGGTTCGGTCCTCCGCCCCTCTCAGAGAGCCCGGCAAGCTACCGAGAGTATTCGATATGCCAGACACAGTAACAACAAAGTCTCCAATGGAGACATTACTGGGCCCGCTCGAGCAAATCGACGATCAACGGGAGGGCCTTTACCTTTACCTTTACCTTTTAGTTCTCTAAACATTAACTTTTATGATATGATGTAAATTAAATATATTCAAGTTAGGATCCATCTCATCTTCAACAAATTATAAATAAGCCTTGATCAGTGGAACCACTCTGGGGCCACAGAGAGTTGAGCTCAGAGACTACTCCTGGTTTAATGCTCATTGGATGTTTTTGGTACTTGCAAAGTCTCCAATGTGGTGCTAAGGGTTGAACCTGACTGGTCTCCTATATGCAAAGTACATGTTTGGTCCACTGAGCTCTCTCTCTGGATGGAGTAGAATTATTTTGTGAACCAGAAACGCAACTGATAGCATTTGAGCAGGGGATTCAAATCATTAAGACCAAAGAGTGACTAGAAGAATAGAAGGTTGTTGTATAGCACTGTGGCTGCAAGGCGGTCCTGGATTAAAATAAACCATTTAGGAGATGACTGAGGCATTCTGGTTGTGGAATCGTGTGGCAAATGGTAGTATTTATAGTAAGAAAAGACAAAGAAGGCAAGAGATTTATACAATCTGAAGAGAATGGCTCCTGGATTAAATGCAACAATCTTCACACACTTTCCTCAAAGAAAACTTGGGGCTGGAGCGATAGCACAGCGGGTAGGGTGTTTGCCTTACAAGCGGCCAACATGGCCGACCCGAGTTCGATTCCTCTGCCCCTCTCGGAGAGCCTGGCAAGCTACCGAGAGTATTCGATATGCCAAACACAGTAACAACAAAGTCTCCAATGGAGACGTTACTGGGCCCGCTCGAGCAAATCGACGATCAACGGGAGGGCCTTTACCTTACCTTTTACTAGCAGACTCTTTATAACAATCGATACAAAATAAATTATTTCGATTCCACATCAGGGGCAGGGTTTGGGGTTAGGGATGGAAATATAGTAGTAGGAAGGTGTAATGGTGGTGGGATTGGTTTTCAAATATTAAGTGTAATCAAATATTGTAAAAAAATTAAAAAAAATAAAATTTAAAAACAAAAAAAATCGCCCCAAAAAACATGAACATTGCATAATTGTAAATGTATTACCTAAACCAAGTAATAAAAATAAAATAATATTAGTTTCTGTATAAAATAAAAAAAACAAATAAAAGGAGTTTGTTAGGAATAAAAACAATATTCGTTTAAAATTAATATGTAGTATGTCCTAATGAAAATATGTATTGCCTTTTGAAGAAGTAATAGGATTATGTTTGGGTGAGGGACACCATTCACAATTGGATGCCAGTGTTCTGGTCATGACTATCATCGAATTGATCCAATTTACAATGATGTGAATATCTCAATATCCTGTCTTAGAAAAGTAGGTATTGCGTTTTTTGTAAAAACACACTTACCTTCGACAAATAGTCAAGATTTTCATAGCACTAACAGCTAGATACAAGATTTAAGAGATCAGGTCACAAGAAAAAGTTACATAAATATTGCTTCTCAGAAGTACTTGGGCAATTAAGATGCATAAAATTCATTTTTTTTTAGGATTTATGCCTGGAGCAATTAGTATAAATAATATAGGAGTTAGGTGTTTGCTTTGCAAGTAGCCCACAGTATTTATTAACTGGAATTAGACAAATGTGGTCATACCGATTTCCCAAGAAATGTTTCTATGGATATGCATAGCATTCAGGAAAACAGATTCTTTGAACAACTGAATCTTACTGAAACCTAAGCATTGTTTGACCTAATTTTTGGAAATATAACAATCTATAATTCAATAAAAGCAAAGAAATAAATGAACCAAACTAATTGTAAAGTTGACAACATACTTGAATAGACATTTCTTCTAAGAAAACCTGCAGATATCCAACAAGCATTCAAAAATGCTTAATATTAATAATATTAAAAAAGTAAAATTCAAATCCACAATAAAGTATTACTTTAATATCAATTAGACAGGCTAATGTATGAAAAGGATGGAAAATAATGGAAGGAAGGATGAAAGTAATGTGGATGAATGGAGCAACATTAGTGTAAATACAGAACAAAAATAATTCAGTGTAAAGTGCACAGAACTCTAACAAAAAGCACAGCATAAATATAGTACACTTAGAAATAGTAAAGATATTAGATACTGTTTTATGTACTGCACCATTATTTAAAAAGGAATTTTTAGGGGGGTGAATAGGTAATAAAACGTTTGAGTTTATGTTTCACATATGTGAGTCCTAGATTAGATCTCTGGCATTCTATGGATCTCTGAGCACTGCTAAAAGGGTCTCCATATAAAGTAATAATAATAATAATAATAATTCAAAAATAGGATAAATAGTTCTTTAAAAGGAAGTATGATATATTTTACATTATAACAAAATGAAACTTATGGAAAGTTTCATGTGAATTGTGCTAAGCCACCTAAGGATTTTGTTTTTACAATTATTATTCTTTACTTTACTATTTCAACATACAATATTACACACAGGCTAAGAATATCATACATAAAATGGGACTTTACTGCCAAATACTCATCTAAAAAGAAGTCTATTTCATTACTAGCACATTTTGACATTCATAGATTAATTTTATATGGTAAAGATACAACATATTTCTTTTAAAAAATAATTTTGCTGATGATACTTTTTACTCTCTTTAATTTATAATATATCGATTTATAAATAAAGTAGTAATTATGAAAATAAAGTTAAATCACAAAATACATCACGTTCACTGTGACGGTCCTCCAGTTGTTCATAGATTTGCTCGAGCATGCCCAGTAACGTCTCCATTGTGACACTTGTTACTGTGTTTGGCATATCAAATACCTCACGGGGAGCTTGCCAGGCTTTGCAGCGTAGGTGAGATACTCTCAGTAGCTTGCCAGGCTCTCCGAGAGGGGTGGAGGAATCGAACTCGGGTTGGCCATGTTGGCTGCATGCAAGGCAAACACCCTACCCGCTGTGCTATCGCTCCAGCCCCACAAAATACATCATTAGAATAAGATAATATGTGCATTTTAAATTAATGTAGTGTATTTAATCTTAATCTTCTAGTTTGGAGTATTGTAATTTCTATGAGTTTTATAGAACAAAGTCCCTTCACATACATGACCTATAAAACACAGAATAAACCTGGGGTTTGACGTTTTTGTATGTAGATTTTCCACCTTGTTATTTTCATTTTCCATACATACGGGCTACCCTTTTATTGTTTAAAAAACATGCTGTTCTGGTTAAACTTCTTATCTATTTAAAATAACAATATGTCAAAAGACAATGCGAAGAGTTGCCAAGAGGATGATATACTGAACATTATGCATAGTTGTTCACATGGGGAAAATGTTTGTCATATTCACATCTCCCCTCAATCATATGATCATCTAATCTTTGATAAAGGTGCAAGTAATGTGAAGTGGAGTAAGGAAAGCCTCTTTAATAAATTGTGTTGGCATCATTGGACAGCTACATGCAAAAAAATGGGTTCAGAACTCTGCCTAACACCATGTACAAAAGTAAGATCAAAATGGATTAAAGACCTCAACATCAGACCAGAAACCATAAGGTACATTGAAGACAAAGTTGGCAAAACCCTCCATAACATTGAAGCTAATGGTATCTTCAAAGATGCCACGCCACTGGCCGAGCAAGTGACAACAGAGATAGATAAATGGGACTATCTTAAACTAAGAAGCTTCTGCACCTCCAAAGTAACAGTGACCAAAATACAAAGACAGTCTACAGAATGGGAAAGGATATTTGTCGAATACACATCTGACAAGGGGTTGCTATCAAGGATATACAAAGTATCGGTTGAACTCCACAAGAAGAAAACATCCAACCCCATCAAAAATGGGGCAATGAAATGAACAGAAACTTTCTCAAAGAAGAAATCCGAATGGCAAAAAAGCACATGAGAAAATGCTCTACATCATTAATCATCAGGGAGATGCAGATCAAAACCACAATGAGATACCATCTCACATCTCAGAGACTGGCCCACATTCAAAAGAACAAAAGCAACCAATGCTGGCGTGGATGTGGCGAGAAAGGGATACTCCTTCACTTTGGTGGGAATACAGACTGGTTCAACCCTTTTGGAAAACAGTATGGACGATTCTCAAAAACTTAGAAATTGAGCTCCCATTTGACCCAGCAATACCACTCCTAGGAATATATCCCAGAGAGGCAAAACTGTATAGTCGAAGTGACATCTGCACTTGTTTGTTCATTGCAGCACTCTTTACAATAGCCAGAAACTGGAAGAAAACTGAGTGCCCAAGAACAGATCACTGGTTAAAGAAACTATGGTACATCTACACAATGAAGTACTATGTAGCTGTTAGAAAAGATGAAGTCATGAAATTTACATACAAGTGGTACAACATGGGAAGTATCTTGCTAAGTGAAATGAGTCAGAAAGAGAGAGATAGACAGAAAGATTGCATTCATCTGGGGAATATAAAGTAACAAAATATGAGACTAATACCCAAGAATAGCTGAGATCAGCACCAGGAGTATTACTCCATAGCTTAGAGGCCAGGCGGGCATTCTAGGGGATAGGGCAGCTCAGATAGAGAAGGGAGCACCAAATAAAGCATGTTTGGAGGATCCTCCCAGGAGGGGAGATGCATGTCGAAAGTAGACTATGGACTGAACATGTTTGCCACTCAATGCCTCTTTTGCAGACCACAACACCCAAAAGGAGAGAGAGAACGAAAGGGAATTCCCTGCCACAGAGGCAGGGTGGGATGGGGGCATGGGGGTGGGAGGGATATTATCCATGGTGGTGGAAAATGGGCACTGGTGGAGGCATGGGTATTTGATCATTGTATAATTGAAACCCAAGCACAAAAAATTGTAAATCTACAACTGTACCTCATGGTGTTTCATTAATAAAAATTTAAAAAAAAGAAATATGCAATTTTTAATTAAGAGGTTTGTAAATAGAATAATGTCATGCAATAATACTTAAAGTGCATTAACAATACTACCTGTAATCAAGAATAAAATTTATGTAATGTTAAATGAATTGATAACTTTTTAACATAACTTTGTTTATAATAGATTATACAAAACTGTTACTGAATAAATTATGTTTCATAAATTATGAAAAAAATGTTTGTCATATTCAAGTTTAGATAACCACTAAATATTCTGAGAACAATAATTTTTAGTTATTACCAAGAAGATTAAGCCGTTCTCATGTAAAGATAAATATATATTTTTGTGGTCTTTTCAATATATTCTTATAAATTACTAATAATAGTTAATACTCTGATCTGGTTTGCTAGTGAACATTCCTTACTGGAAGAAATATGGCAAGGTATGTAAAAATACTTAGCACTGTGCCTGACACTTATCATCTAAATGAGCTCCTCTAAAAGACTATGTAAATTATGGGGCTGGTGTGATAGCACAGCAGATAGGGTATTTGCCTTGCACGCAGCCAACATGGGTTAAATTCCACCATCCCACCCATACGGTCCCCTGAGCACTGCCAGGGGTAATAACTGAGTGTAGAGCCAGGAGTAACCCTTGTTCATCACCAAGTGTGATCCAAAAAGCAAAAACAAAACCAAACCAAAACAAAAGACAATGTGAAATACAATTGCTTTTCTTATGATCTCTTTCCTTTGTTACTATTTCTTCAGCCCTCTTTTCCTTCCCTGGCTTAATTCAGGAATTCTGAAATCATAAGACATACTTCTAAGAATACCATAAGTCCTACTTATTCATCCACACTTCTTTACTGCTCATCTTCTCCCCGAATCCATAACAATTACCTTACACAATTTTCCCACTCCAACCCCTTAAAAGTATAAGTGATGGATTAGATCATGATGTATCATAAACCAGTTACTAAATTTCAATACAAATAATGCTTTCAAGTTACTAACAAGCAGCGTTCTACCAACAACGTTGGTGGAGGATCCATTTTTAATTTACTTTTTTTTATTTTACATTGTATTAATTTGCTTTAAGTCAACATGAACTCATTACATTACAATTTAGTTGGATTAGGATTTAGGATTTAGGAAAGTTCTCAACTAAAGCTCTCACCATGAAAGCATGGATTGAATTGCTTTCTAGGCTTCAGTAGAGAAGCTTAAGTACAGCTTAACTAGGAGCAAATATTGTATTACGATCAATAAGATGGGCTGGAGCGATAGCACAGTGGTAGGGCGTTTGCCTTGCACGCAGCCAACATGGCTGACCCAAGTTTGATTCCTCCACCCCTCTCGGAGAGCCCGGCAAGCTACCGAGAGTATCTTGCCCACACGGCAGAGCCTGGCAAGCTCCCCGTGATGTATTTGATATGCCAAACACAGTAACAACAAAACGTCTCCAATGGAGACATTACTGGGCCCACTCGAGCAAATCGATGATCAAAGGGAGGGCCTTTACTTACTTTACTTACTTACTTAGGATCAATAAGGTACTTTGAAAAATTAGTATTCGCACAACAGGATTTCTTGCTAATCACCAATTGGAGACAAATTTAGCTTATAGAAGTTACAAAATTTCTCAAATATTACTTATTACAAAACAGAGATAATTTTAATCTAGTAGTCCTACTTATTTTAACTCTTTATATTGGCCAAATTCATTGAGTCATATGATGTAGAGTTTTGCTTATATGTTGTTGTAAGTTCCCATGGGACCCCAAGGGAAATTCCAGAGCTGAACTCTGCTAATTAGTAACTCTTTCTTATCTGCCCCCTCCCTGGTAAAACCTTGAGATGTAAATCCTGCCCCCTCCATAGTAAAGCCTTGAGATGTAAATCCTGTCTCCACTGTTGACTCTTAATTGGGATGTAAATCCTATCTCCACTTTTGATTCTTCCTTATGTTCCCCTCAGTAATTATTCCCTTATTCCACCCCACGGGAATGCAGGTGCCCTGAGCTGTAAACCACAGAAAGCCGGGTAGATATAGAAGATAATCAGATGTCTGAGTTATGAGATACCCACTAGCCACAATGCCACATGTACATAAAATGCTGATCTTTGAATCTATATGCTAAGGAGTGATGTACTTTTAAATGGATTGGTTAAGAAAGTATATGTTGTTACAAATCTATTGGCTATGAAATTCACGGGCTCTGCTATAACGGCTGGGAAGGCCCGTGTAAAATTCCCTTTGAAAAAGCTCGGGGTCTTGCCTAACCTATCAGACCTGCATGTCTGTGTAGGCGGCTCAACCCTGGCTAGCCAGTCTTATAAGAAACCTTGCTTGCTGTTTGCAGTCTCTGGCATCTCTTTGTCGTTAAAGGGAGATCACAATCTGTGTCCTAACATTGTGAATTCTATACCATACCTCTGATAGATGAATAGCAAAGATCAACAAAACACTCATAAAACTTAATATAAAACAAATAAATGGGGAGAGAGATCTCAGAGCAGTTACATGCCTAGCATAAGCCTGACCTAGCCTCTATTCCCAGAATCACGTGGTTTCCCCAAATCACAAAATGACCTAGAAGTCCCCAAGAACCACCAGGGTAACCCAGTATTCCCATGATTGCAGGGCCAAAGCAGCATAACACTTTGGGATCTTTGTGCTGAATGGTGGTTTAAACTGGTGAGAGTCACGAGTGGGATCTTCAAACCACCTGAGCACCACTTGAGAGTAGCAAAATAACTCCAAAAGAGTCACATATTCCTAGAATAGAACATTATATTAATAAGTTGGCAATTATTTCCCAATAAATGAAAAATGCTATAAATAAAACAAGATCACAATCATCCTGTTGTTCGTCGATTGCCTAGAACAGGCAACAGTAACGTCTCCTTCATCCTAGCCCTGAGATTTTAAAAAGTGCCATATTCAAGGCTCTTTCAGGGTTAGGAGAATGAGACCCATCATTGTTACTGGTATTTGGCATATTGGGTACACCCACGGGGAGTTTGCCAGACTTTGCCATGTGGACAGGTTACATTCGGTAGCCTGCCAGGTTGTCCAAAGTAAGAATGAGATAATAAGGTGTCATGTGGCCATGCGCTTCCGGGAGCTGGGTTTTATAGTCTCTGGGTCTTGGGTGCTGATAGGATTACATGGCGCTGGGGGCAGTTGGTGGGTGTGATCCCTGTCTACTGGAGGATGGAGGATCTCGGTGGAGGATGCTCAGCCCTGATCCGAGAAGGCTTAGAGATCTCAGCCCCGGTACCCGCATGCCTTTGTTCCTCTGCCGGTACCTTCATGCATGTGGAGGGTAGTTTCAGCATCGTTGTGGCTGGTTCCAGAGGTCTTCGGCTACCAGGGCTCTTCTTGGGGCAGGGAGGGAAACTCAACCCGTCCCCCTCCAAGGAGCCCCAGCAAGGACAGCCAGGCGTGCAGGCAGGAGACTTTGCATAAATAAATAGCCCTTGGCATATTATAGTATTTTGCCTTAATTATTACATGTATTCCTAGTTACCCTTATCTAAAAATACAAAATGAGAAATATTTTAAGACAGGCTCTGTAATTCAGAATTTTTAAAAAAAAAAAAACTTATCTTACAACTCTTAAATTTTTTTTTGTGGTAGTTGAGAACTTTCAGTAATGTTGGTAACTAAAAACAAACCATATTTTACCTTCATAAAATATATTTTATTTCAAATTATAGGCAAAAAGATACCATATGGTATCAATGGCTCTTTAAATAAGATATTGAACACTTTGCAAATACAGTTCCATATTCTAGATGAAAGTGATATTTTCAAGAAATTGAGATATTATGTTTGTATAAAAATATAAATTTAGATGAGTCCTCTTTCTTGAAACATAGATGGAAAGAATAAATAGACTATATGTTAACTTTTAGCTATAAATAAGGCAGATATGTTCAAATTTAGGTAGGTAAAATTCACATTTCTAATGTACACCTCATTAAACCATGGCCAAGTTAAGAATGTGACCAGGAAAAATGTTGATTTAACTGCAAATGGAGTCCTTGTGTAAGAAAATATAAAGAAATTATGAGATTTTGACATGGGTCAAATGAATGCTTAAAGTAGAAAGAGGGGCCAGAGAAGGTACGAGGAGTAAGGCACTTGCTTTGCACACTAACTCCGCTTCTATGCCTTAGCAAAGCATAAGTTCTCCAGTGCACCATCAACAGTGAACCCTGAGCACAGAAACAGTGGTAAGTCCTGAGCACTGCTGGCGTGGCCAAAAATCAAAATAAAAACAAAAAACTATTTAAAATGAACAAAGAATATAGGCAAAACTCTACTGACAAAAAGTATGCAGGACCAAGCATTAAGGTTTTTATTAAATGCTATAAAATAATCTATAAATAAATAAATTGTATTTGTGAGGAGGGAAGAGTGGGTAAATGAGATGATTATTTTAGTGTTAAGATTACACATGACTGTATTTGAGGCTGGAGGTGATACTTACAGGGAATAATAATATGATAGTGATATAAGCAGTGAATTAAAGGCAAGAAAGAGTGTGTAAGTATAAACTTCCTTTAGATCTGACTGCAGGAGATATAGCTTCAGTGGGACACAGGAAATCAATTGCAACACTAGGAAATAAAAGCCACTGGGAGGAAAAATTTACTATGTGTAATGTTTATTTTCTATGAAATGAGATATTCCAATGATATATCCCAGAAGAAAACAGTGCAGAGTCTCCTGCCCCCATGCCTGGCTGTCCTTGCCGGGCCCCCTTGGAGGGGGACAGATTGAGTTTCCCTCCCCACCCCAAGCAGAGCCCCGACAGCTGAAGACCTTTGGAACCAGCCACAATCATGCTGAGACCACTCTCCACACACATGAAGGTACTGGCAAAGGAACAAAGGCATGCGGGTCCCAGGGCTGAGATCTCCAATCCTGCTGGGATCGGGGCTGAGCATCCTCCACCCAGATGCTCCATATTCCAGTAGGGGAGGTCACACCCAACTGCCTCCAGTGCCATGTAATCCCATCAATGGCCAAGACCCAGAGACTACAAAACCCAGCTCCCAGAAGTGCGTGACCTCAATTGAGGCTGTGCGACATCTTATTATCTCACTCTTGCTTTGGACAACCTGGCTGGCTACCGAATGTAACCTGCCCACATGGCAGAGTCTGGCAAACTCCCAGTGGTGTACCCAATATGCCAAATACCAGTTACAATGATGGGTCTCATTCTCCTTACCCTGAAAGAGCCTTGAATGTGGCACTTTTTAGAATCTCAGGGCTAGGATAAAGGAGACGTTACTGGTTCCTGCTCGAGGCAATCGACAAACAACAGGATGATAGTGATCCATCACATCGTGAGATATTTCAATAAGTATGAGAAAGGCCAAGTAGGGTGGAGATTAAAAAGGACTTGCTTCAAGGAAGAAAACTCACATTAACTCTGAGAGAGCAACAGATAGCATGGGAGTGGCTTTCACCTGGCAAAACTCAATAGCCCTTGGGGCAATATGAAAGAGAGATGAATTCTGAGTCATCCTTGTTAGGAAAACTTGTTCAGTCTTATTTAGACTCTATTAAATATAATAAAGAAAATTAAGTCATCAAAATAATAAAGTAGACATAAGTGTATTTGAATCTGTAAAACTGAACAACTATAATATGAAAGTAAAAAGAAAAGAAAAGGCAGAGAGTACAATTCATATGCTGCTGTTCTAGAAAATTAAGAATATGAGAGAAAATTACAAGATAAGGAGTACATTTTGGAATATATACTTATCCCCCCCTAGATTCTGCCCCCTGCCAAACACACACACGCATTAAGCCTGAGGGATATTCCAAAGAGAGATACTAAGTAAGTTGGAATTTTTTCTTGTGTTTAAAGAAAATACAAAGATAAATTTATTTCCTTTTTTAAAAAAAATTACAGGTAGCACTATAGATAAAACTATAAAATAAAATATATGATAACCACATATGAGAATCACATTTAAGAAGAAAATAAAATAATTAGGAATAAGTCACTTCCAATTCATTTTCCTGTCTACCAGCAGGACAACATAACCTTTTGGTCCATAATTGCTTTAGGTTTGCTTATTCTCCTTAGCCTGATGAAAGATTTTATTGAAGTTGACCTGCTACCAGGTCAGAGACCAGATCAGCTTATTTCACTGGTCATCAGACTATGAAGAACTAATCTGATGTAAAGAACTCTATAATTTTAGACATCCTAGACTCAATAGCAAGTGGAACTTTCATTTCTCTTCCAAAGGGTGTCTCCGAGTGTATTTTACATATTAAAACAATGTTTAATAAATATTTGATGTTTAGAATCGTGACTTGCTGATCATGAAGCTCATTTTTTTCCTCTGGAACCCAAATCACACCATGTTTTCCTGTTCCTTCCTGACAAAGTAGCAAACCCATAATAGTGAGCTCTATAAAAATAAAAAATGAGAACCATTTCAAAGATTGGTGGATGAAACCATTTCATGATCAATACTTTATGGTCAAGCCCAATAGACATCAGCACACAGATGAAGCAGGTGGAACAATCAACACTGTTGGACCTTGAATACCTAAGTGATATTTCAAATTAGAGACAAAAAGACCCCTTGTGAAATTACTGAAAATTATTCCCAACTCTACAGACTTGTCATATGAACATTGACATGGTATTTGTCAAAAGAGGCTTATTTTATTGAATCTCTGAAATGTGGGGTTGATTTGCTGAAATATCTCATTGAATCTTAGCACTGACATCCTTCCTCTACGAGTCTGAACCCATGATTAGCTTCATTGTAGAAAAAGATCACAGGGACATAAGAAATAGTACACTTGTCCACTGCTTTACAAGTCATAATATGGCAATGACGAAATTGAATTCAGAAGACATGTTATTTTCTTAACATTTTTCACAAATATTAATTTATAAAGAGTCATTGGATTCTGAACAAGAATAAGCACTAATGTCCCTAGAATTATTTAAAAGTTGTGACAACAAAGTGTAAAAATGTGAGGGTATTAAGATAAATGAATATAAACCATTTTACTGAATTACTTAAAGATCTATCAATTGTCCCAAGCACAAAAAATTTGTAAGTCTCTAACTGTACCTCATGGTGTTTCACTAAAAAAAAAAAATCTATCACTTGTGTAAAGAATGTCATTCTTCCTATAATAAAGCTTTAGATTTTCAGATACCTGTTAGAGCTCCAAATTTTGAAATGATAAACAAAATATATCAATGATAATATTCACCCTTATTGTAAATTGTTAACAAATTTTTGGACACAAATCAAATAAATGTTGCATTCAGGATTTTAAGAATTCTTTCATATTCAACAAAAGCAAATAAAAAAGTGAATATGAAAATTGGCTTTTTTAGTAATATTATATTTATGCTGAAATATGTCTGAAATAGCCTGTTTTTCAAAATGCACTTGCTCTTAGCAGCAGAAAACCTATGCGTTCTCAGAAGCAGGACTCCTAATTGCTACTACATTTCAGCGTTAAAAAAAAAATGTACTAGACTGTCAGAATGCTTATCCCAAACTCAACATTACCTTAGTAAGCTATTTTAAGTTTGTATCACTCAGCTCAATAGAGCATAGAGTTCCCACACTGTCCAAAAATGACCTTGCCTACAATTTTATGGTAGATATTGAAGTTTTTAGAAAGATCTTCATATCACTTATCTTCACCCCTCACTCATCTGCAAAGCTCTCAAGTGTTCCTTCTGTGACATCCTTTTATCATACATTCCATATGAACTCCAGTCCTGCACTCCATAATCTCCTTTCCTCCACCAATGGATTCTCTTTGGTCAAATTCTCAACTGTTCTAACTTTCATTATTGCACCAGTTAAGAAAGTCCTATTGAAAATAAATCATACTGCACTACGGTAAATTCCAAATATAAATGGATTTATACATATACATACATATCTATGAATTTACCCGTTATGGCCTCTACAATCCATATTCGTTACTTCTGCTTAACTTGCAATGTAAAGTGTTGAGCTTAATTCTTTTTTATTAGTCGAATCTAGATGGCTTCAATACACAGGAAAGATCATTCTGTCATATATCCTAAATACACAAGTAACTTGAGTTTAAATGTATTCTATCTGCTACATTTTGGGCTCCATGCTAGACGGAAGGCAGGAGTTTATGTATAACTATATAAAATAAATCTGAAGCACATACATCCATTTAAAGACATTAAGATAAAAAAGATAAAGGCCCTCCCGTTGATCATCAATTTGCTCGAGTGGGCCCAGTAACGTCTCCATTGGAGACTTTGTTGTTACTGTGTTTGGCATATCGAATATGTCACGGGGAGCTTGCCAGGCTCTGCCGTGCGGGCGAGATACTCTCGGCAGCTTGCTGGGCTCTCCGAGAGGGGCAGAAAAATCGAACTCGGGTTGGCCATGTTGGCTGCATGCAAGGCAAACGCCCTACGGCTGTGCTATCGCTCCAGCCCGCATGGTGCAATCGGTTAGTGCATGGTACTTAAAGACATTAAATTTATTTTAATTACTAGATTTATTTGGGTTGGAGCGATAGAACAGCGTTAAGGCATTTGCCTTGCATGCAGCCAGCCTGGCTGAGCCAAGTTCGATTCCTCCACCACTCTCGGAGAGCTGGGCAAGCTACTGAGAGTATCTCGCCTGCACGACAAAGCCTGGCAAGCTACCCGTGACGTATTCGATATGCCAAACACAGTAACAACAAGTCTCACGATGGAGATGTTACTAGGCCTGCTTGAGCAAATCGATGAACAATGGGAGGACAGTGACAGTGACAGTGACAGTGACTGGATTTATTTAATCAGAGGAAAAGGTGCTTCTTCACAAGTAGACACCTTGATTTGATTCCTTGCACTGCTTACAGACTCGTAAGAACCACCAGAGTCATGCCTCATCACAGAGCCAGAAGTTAAATTCTGAACACAGCCAGGTGCAGCCCCCAAAACAAACCAAAACAGATTAATGAATCAAAACAGAACAAAAAATATGAGTTAGAATAGCAGTTCAATTGGGGGTATGGTGCCACCAACAGTACAATCTGTACCTGTGAGGCCAGTGCATCAGCAACCTGATAGTGCCTTCAGACTTCTAGATACCCCAAAATTGCTGCTGTGCATTTGGCTAGACTCCAACAACTTATGGCCAAGTTTACCAAAAAGGTACACGGCAAAAGTTAGGTATGCAGGAAACACGCCCACAAACCACCTCCAGCTCAGCTATATAATTGGAGGCAAGGCCTCTCTGCTTCCTGATCAAGCTGCTTAACAGCCATGATCCCACAGTCTCAGAAATAAATCTCAGAACCCAGCGTCTTTTGGCAGAAATTAGTCTGGTCCCCACAGTAGAGTACTGGTGCAGGGCCGCCCCAGGTGGGAATAGGTTTCGTGCTTTGACCTGTTCCCCCTGGTGACTCGGTGACCCCCATCCTCCATAGGCCATTTTACAGTCAGGTTTGGGCCCGCAGTGATGAGACACATGGGGCCTCACAGGATGCGGGTGGAGCGGCCCTTTTCTCTCCACCCCAACAAAAGCCCGCCCACAAACGGCATCTCTGGCTCATGATCAAGCTGCTTAACGACCATGATCCCAAAGACTCAGGAACAAATCTTGGAACCCAGCAGATTGTGCCAAAAAATCCTCCAGATTTAATTGTTAAAATTTCAAAATTCCAAAATCGCGTGACCATTACTGCAGCTGCACATCATCATATGTTATTCGTAATCAATAGAAAACAAATTATCTATGGTTGCCTTTTCAGCAGATCTGAGTGTTGGGGTAAAATCTCAAATAATAATTTTGCCTCTCGTGTCGAAATATTGAATGCAATCAAAGTAGAGAGGGATTAATGTGGAAATCATCTACCCCACAGGTAGGGATGGGGGTATACTGGGGTTTTGGTGGTGGAAAACAGGCACGGTGAAGAGAAGGGTGTTTCATCATTGTATGACTGAGACTTGAACCCGAAAGCTTTGTAACTGCTCTCACGGTGATTCAACAAATAAATTTATAAAAAGGGAAAAAATGTAAGGTGGAATTCATGGTCAATTCAATCAGCCTAATCAATGGCTGAATAAATAGCAATACTCCTACATTTAAAAAAAAAGAAAGAAAAAAGAACAGCAATTCAAATAAAAGAAGAAAATGAGACAGTGTAACTATGCTTATATTTTTATCCAAAAATATATGTTTTTTTTTACATTTTTGGGTCATACCCCACAATGCACAGGGGTTACTCTTGGCTCATGCACTCAAGAGTTACTCCTGGTGGTGCTTAGGAGACCATATGGGATGCTGGGAATCGAACCTGGGTCAGCCGCATGCAAGGCAAATGCCCTAGCCACTGTGCTATTGCTCTAGCCCTGAAATGTATGCTTTTTTTTAACCCCACTTTAACCAACAAGTATTCAAAACACCATTTGTTAAACACGCTTTCTTTAATCCACTTCATATTCTGCCACCTTGTCAAAGAAAAACTGTCCAGGACAACTTCCTAAAGATCTGTCTCTGTACTCTCAAGTATATCCTTGGTCTAGGAGACACTTCTTATTCCAGTACTGTACTGTTTTATAGTATAGTTTGAAGTTGGGTAAAAATAAACTCCTGTCTTCTTTTTCCCCAGGATTCCTTTGGTTTTCTGGGGGACTGTATTAGTCGACATTAATTTCAACAGCATTTATTCTGTCTTTAAAATATTTTATGGGAATTTTTATAGGATTGCTTTGAATTTGTTATACTGCTTGGGGAAAGATGGCAATTTTGATAGCATATATCCTCTTAATCCTTGAGCAGGAGATGTGTTTCCATTTCCTCATGTTTTATTTCTTTTAGTAGTGATTTTTAGGGGTATCTTTGATTGTAAAATATTTCATCTTGGCTAAAATGATGCTGGGGAATTGGATTTTCTAAGGCCCAATGTGAATAAGATTTAAAAGAATGTGTTCTAGTTATTCATTATTTGCCAGAAAATAAGTCATGGATTTCTGCACATTTCTCTTGTAGTTTGCCACTTTACTTTTGAAATCTATTGTTTCTAGATTTTTTGTGGAATATTTAACGTTTTCTAAGTACAATATCAAATCCTCTGCAAATATTGGTTTCCAGTTTGGTAAACAATAAGAACACTTCTCAAAAGACTAAGAATTTAGCTTCCATATGACTTAGCAATTCCTCGTATTGAAATCTACCTCAAGGATGCAAAGACTCCATTCAGACTGGTTAAAGAAACTCTGGTACATCTACACAATGGAAAACTATGCAGCTGTTAGAATGCATATAAGTGGATTGACATGGAGAGTATCATGTTAAGTGAAATGAGTCAGAAAGAGAGGGACAGACATAGTATGACTGCACTCATTTGTGGAATATAAAGTAACAAAATGGGAGACTAACACCCAAGGATAGTAGTCATAAGGACCAGGAGGACTCCTCCATGACTTGGAAGTCGGCCTCACATGCTGGCGGAAAAGGCAGCTGAGATATAGAAGGGACCACCAAACAAAGGATACTTGGAGGGTTCACTTGGGATGGGAAATGCATGCAGAAAGCACACTATAGACCAAACATGATGTCCACTTATTACCTGCATTGCAAACTATAACATTCAAAAGGAAAGAGTAAAAGGGAATGTGCTTGCCACAGAAGGAGGGGGGATGGGAGTGTAGAGGGAGTGATACTGGGAACATTGGTGGGGAGAATGGGCACTGGTGGAGGGATGGGTACTCGACCATTGTATGACTGAAACATAATCACAAAAGTGTGTAAGTTTGTAATTGTATCCCATGGTGTTTCATTAAAAAAAAATTTAAAAAGACTCCATTCAAGAACAGACATCTGTACTCCTCTGTTCATTACAGCACTATTCACAATATACAAAATCTAGAAACAACCCAAGAGTCTAAGAGCACATGGCTGTATAATGAAACTATGGCACTCACGCACACACACACACACACACACACACACTGACACACACACACACACACACACACACACAATGGAATACTACCTGGATAGAAGACAATGATGAAATTATGCAATCTGCTGCTATGTGGATTATCTTGAGAGTTATCAAGCTGAGTGATGTTAATAAGAAGGAAAGGGATATATACAGAATTGTCTCCTGCCTATGTTGGATATAAGGAAATAAAATAAGGAAATAACAAATTTTTATGGCAACAGAAACTGAATTATGTTCTTCAGGAGGAAGCTTACTATGGATAGGGATATGGCGGATTAGGATGTGAGCAGACACAGAGATAAAGGTGGGAGCAGTAGACATTTTGATAAAGGACAACATGATAAATGTTTTATGAATGGAAATCCTAGCATAAACAATATTGTAAATCATAATACACAAAAATATAATAATAAGTATAAGAAAAATATGTTCAAATTATTTTAAAAAGATCAAAAGTTGACCCAAATCATTACTTTGTTTGGAGCAATATAATCAATGCAGTTATCAGTCTTTGCAACTCATAATAATCTACTTTCTCCACTTCTCAGATCTCATTTTTATTCTAATTCTCTTTCATTTTAGCCAATATTTTCAGTATCCTTGCTTGGCTACTTCTCATTAGCAGTCAATGTTGATTATTTATTTCTATAAAATCCTTATCTCAAATTTAATATTTTGCCTTGTTTCCATTTATCCTTTACTTGATAACAGAAATTACACTGGGCAAAACAATTTCCTCAAGTTTCTTTTATCCCATCTTTTTTTTTTTCAGAAAAATGAAAGTATATAAATTATCTCCAAATACCCATTAAACCCAAGCACCTAACCTGCTTCTCAGGCCAATGCAATAAAATGGTAAAGGCTCACTTTTTGTCTGGTAGGAAGCTGGGATTATAGGAGAGTTTTTATTATTACTATGCTAAATTACAATAAAATAGAAGGGTTTTTATATTCCTGTGTAAAAATATAAAGAAAAGTAAGGAATAAAGATGAACATTTCATATATTTTTCTCCCAAATTGATTCTTAAATTTCCAAAGCACATTTCCTTTGCCCTAAAATGAGTAGATTATTTTACCCTGAAATGAGCAAATCTCAAAAAAAAGTTGAATATTTCATCCTATCTTTCACTCATTTGGTTGAGAGGTTTTAATTACTTGTCTTATTAAATATGAAAATTTACTAACTGGACAGAGTAAAACATTTTTTTGTAAACAGGTACTGAAAGAAAAATGATCATTAATTTTCTTTCATTGTGCCTCAAATTTGCTCATCTCCATCATTCAGGATGATTAATTACAATGAAAGTTCAGGACATTCTTTTCATGTTGATGGATCAAATAAGATACCTCCAACTACACTGAACTATTAGCACTTAAACCCTTCATAGATTATCCTACCCTTCCTATGCTATTTCAGATTAAGGATTACATTAGTTTGTTAAATTTGTCCTAGCAGGTGAAAATATTGAGCAGAGTTCAGTAAATCAAAGAAATAATCTAATATCTGCATAAGAATAATATGCAAGGTCAGGAGTTTGAGGAAGAAATAGTTATCATCACTCTACTTATCCTAAGATTGATCAAAGCACAGTTAAGATTTTTGTGAAGTTAAAATAAAAATATATACATGTTGATATAACATACACATGCTTCTAGTTATCATCGATCTGATATTTGAAATATATATAAGAAGAAAATATTTGAAAAGATAAAGTATGACATTAAAATCTGATGAATCTAACTAAACAGAACTGAAACATTTTATATTTTAAATATCTTAGAAAATGAGATAATCAAGTAATTCATATTTGTTCTTAAATATTAAAATAGACAAAGCATTTTAGCACAGTCAGTAGGGCGTTTGCTTTGCATGCGGTCAACCCAGGTTCAATTCCTCTGTCCCTCTCAGAGAGTCCAGCAAGCTACTGAGAGTATCGCGCCCCCACGGTAGAACCTGGCAAGCTCTCCATGGCATATTCGATATGTCAAAAACAGTAACAAGTCTCACAATGGAAACATTGCTGGTGCCCACTCAAGCAAATCAATGAACAACAGGAGGGCAGTGCTACAGTGCTATAAAACAAAAGCTTATAATTACCAGAGGTTTTAGATTTTGAATGAGTATACAAAATAAGGTATCATTGACTCATCATCTTTTTCATGAATTGTATGCAGTATTATCCAAAGAACATAACACATTCTTATCTCAAAATCATCATCTTGCATGAAGTCACCTGAAGCTCATATAACTAGTAGTTTTAAAATGTAATAAATTTAGGTTTTTTTGATGGTGCTATGGAAACTTCACACCATTTGGAAAATGGCCACTTGTCATAGAATGAATTGCTTTACATTAACCATCTCATTTAAATAGCTGTTAATGCAACTCACATCTCTTTGCATATACAAAGACCAAAATACTTCTGTAAGTTGACCAAAGCATGCTTTCAGAATTAAAAACTGAATTATGAAATTATTCATTCAAATCATTCATAATTTTTTATTTAAAATATAAACACTCCCTAAGTGTCTGAATCAGCTAACAATTGAAATAGAAAGAAACCAATTGAATAGCCTATCAGAGAATAAATGAATCTTCTTTAATACTCTTTCCCTAATGATGAGCATCTAATGAGGAGCAAATTTAAGCAGAAACACTATTTTCCATGACAAATTTATTTCTAAGTAGGATTTTATTTTGTGATTATTATTTTCTGGCTAGCATAATGGCTGAATAAACAACTAAGATGATATTCAACTCATTTTTTTGAAGTCCCAAAGCATGCTGGATATCAAAACGATGATACTAAGTGCTCAAATATGAATAGCAAAGATACCCATTTAAACCAGATGTTGGGGAACCACAGAAATCAAGCAAAGGACAAGACACATGCTTTGTTATCTCTAATTTAATGTCCAGAATGTTTGGCCAAGAGCACCATGCATGTCACGTTGGTGACTCAAGTAAAATTTCAGCCTCAGGCCGGTCCTGAACCTTAGACCTGAACCACTGTACTGGTATCTCCATGAGCGGTCTTGAGTCTCAGAACACCAATGGGGAGGCTCTTCTGCTCAGATTAAATAAAATATTTATAGATGTATCAAAACAACTTTTCTACTTCGTTCTTTCTTGAAGAATAAATTATCTTACCATATTTTGACCTCTTTAGTCTGATATGATTTAACTAACTATATAATCTAATATTTAAGAGAGAAAAACTGTATCTTCGGAGCCATATTTAAAGGTGTGTGTAAAGTTTATATACAAAAGTTTTTCCTTGTCTGCATTGATACTGGTTATTTAACTATGTTCTCTGGTTGAATATTCCAGCACATGTCACTAAGATGACACCAGCAAGCAGAACAAGCATGACAAGTATGACAGAATCGTAAGACAGCTGAATAATTACAGCAAATGAAAACCTTTCTGCTACATGTAAAAAAAAAACTATATAAAAGAAAAATAGTCTTGCCTCTTTACCGCTTGAAAATGCAAAAGAACTGACAGATAAATTCTTAGCTGGTTTGAAAGCACTATGTACAATTCTACAACCTGAATCTCAAATAAATAAATCAATTCATACATATATAAATAATCCAATAATAGTGTTGTTAAGAGAAGGTAAAGATATTGTTGGGAGGGCATGCTCCTAGCACTGCAAAAAAGGGATTCTAGGCAAACAAAAGAGACTTCAAATGACCGTTGTTCCAGGACCATTCGTAGGTTAAAAACAATTAAAATTCGTTTCAGAACGCTTCATCATGCCAATAAAGGGAGGGAAATGTGAAAGAAATCCATAGAAGTAATAAAGCCATATTACTCACTTTAGCAAACAGCAGAGAGAAAGATCATTTTCCAAGATTTATAGTTTTAGAGTATGTATGATGTCTCAAAGCAAAGTAGGGGAATGAGATGCAGAACTTAAAAACAGGAGATAAACAAGAAAAGTATTATGTCAGTTTCCAAAATTATGTTTGAACCATAATTTTGGGATATTGAGGTCACACAAATCTGCCTCCAATACAAATGAGGTAGATCCTAAATCGCTAACTTCACCACAAGCTATTAAGCAAAAACATTTTTTCCTTTAAAAAAAAGTCTTGACTGATGTATCAATAATAAGAAGCTGTTAAGGTGGAAAATTCAGCTTTTATTATTCCCTAAGAGACTGAAGCGATAGTACAACAGGGAGGGAGCTTGCTTTGCACGTGGCCAGCTCAGGATCAATCCCTGGCATCCCATATGGTACTTTGAGTCCCCTTAGAGGAATTCCTGAATATAGAGCCAGGTGTGACACAAAAACAAAAACAAAAAATATATATAAAAGAGCATAAATCACTGAAAAGCACACTGCTACATTCTGGTTCCATTCTCTGATGAGAAATACTGGTTCTGAAATATCTGCTCAAGTTAGATATCTTTCTCTTCAATATTTTAGGGTAAAACTGATTTACGTTGCTTTATTGATAATGTTTACTGATGGTAATTATCAAATATGTCAAAAATATCATTTCAATGTTTTAATTAGTGGATCCATTTTTATATTATTAGCTACATTAAAATATTTTGCCTAGCAAAAGCAATTACTAAATTGATAATATTTTTGTTCTGTGTTTACTGAAATAAATTGCTTCTAATTGGGACTAGAAGAGAGCAGGGAACTAGGGGTGAAATACAACAATATTGATAGCTTTTTTAAAATTATGGTATCTTATTATCATTAGGCTTCCTAGAGGGAAAAAGATTAAAAAACATGTGGAACTCAATTAACAAATAAATATGATGACAACTCATTTATAGGAGATGGGGAAAAAAGTTCATAGTGATAATTAGTCACTATTTTGGGCATACTTGAATTATTTATTTATTTATTTATTTATTTTTCTTTTTGGGTCATATCCGGCAATGCTCAGGGGTTAGTCCTAGCTCTGCACTCAGGAATTACTCCTGACAGTGCTCAGGGGACTATATGGAATGCTGGGAATCAAACTCAGGTCGGCCATGTGCAAGGCAAATGCCTTACCCGCTGTGCTATCACGCCAGTACCTTTGTTAAATTTTATTTTTTTCTACACTTGAATTTTTAATAGAATATAGAATAGCACTATTGTCCTGTTGTTCATCGATTTGCTTGAGTGGGCACCAGTAACATCTCCATTGTGAGACTTGTTGTTGCTGTTTTTAGCATATCAAATATACCACGGGGAGCTTGCCAGGCTCTGCCATATGGGCGGGATACTGTCAGAAGCTTGCTGGGCTCTCCGATGGGATGGAGGAATTGAATCCGGTCAGCCACGTGCAAGGCAAACACACTACCTGCTGTGCTATCGCTCCAGCCCATATTTTTAATAAAATAATTAAATGAAAATTAATAAAACATTCCATCCCAGAATAAAAAAGAAAGTCATAAACATTTCTTACAGATGTATAAAAAGTCAAAGAACAGACAGCGAGAGTCTTGATTGTAAAATATTGTGACTAAATATATAACCATACAGGGGGTAGTTTGTTAGGATAACAGCTTACAGGGGGCCTCTCCTATGTTCTTTCATTAATTCCAGTACAGTGTAGTATGTGGTAGTGTCTGCTCAAAACAAAATTATGTACTGTTTCAACTTGATTCAACATTCATCATAGATAGCAACTGGCATGGGTGAGGTAATGAGAAGTTGATAAAGGATGTGGAAACACAAAGCAGGGCTCTAGTGATGAGACTAAATGTCCAGGGGCTACAGAGGTAGTATAACAGGTAGGGATTTGGCCTGGCACGTGACCAACCTGGGTTGGATTCCCCCCACTAAACCTGGTCCTTGAGTCCCTAAGCACAGAGCCAGGAGTAACTCCTGAGCGCTGCCAGGTGCAGCCCAAGAAGCCAAACTAATTTTTCTTTTATTAAATTAATAGAGCAATTTCAAGGCCAAATTTAAAGTGAGAAAGACTTCAACCCCAATATATATCCCTCTGTAAGGTTAATTTTTGTTACAACATGGTGGGGGTGGGGGCAAGAGTAGATCTAGACTCCATGACCATGGAGAGAATTGTAGCTCATTATATAAACATTGGATTATTGTAATATTTTAATATCCCCAAACTACAACCATCAAGATACTGATACTTTGCAGTTACCATGGCACTCATGAAAATTGGAAAATATATTTAGCCCCTCAGTCTCCAGGTACTTGGAGGAGAATGGGAAATAACAGGTGATGTGGACAGTCTGAATCCATCAAAGAAGTGAAACCAAGACAGCATAGGGTCATCATCTTGAACCTCCATTCCTTACATTTGCAGGAGTGTCTCTTCTGACTTAAATAAACATGTGCTTTATCCTTGCTGGGTGAAAACTTCTCTACCCTTCTTTATCATTGTAAATAAATGCAAGGAATGCTATAAATGTTTTGTGTTCTCCATGAAATCCTTCTTGAGAAGGTGCAAGAACCAGGAATCAGAGGCCAGTTCCCCAACCCTCCTGAAACTTTAGGAGACATACCCATGTCATAGGAGACATACCATGTCATAGGAGACATACACAGTCAGAGGTGGCGTGACAACAGATTTTGTGCCATCTACTATGAACTGGCACAATGGGTGGGCATTATCAAGTCTTGCCTATAAAAATCTGTCATTTGAATATCATCCTGCACTTTTCATTCTAATTAACTGAGATAGTGTTCATTCTCAGAGCAACTATGGAAGGTTTATGTTGAAGGAGAAGATCACACACACAGTTCTAGAACATGTGCAAGAAATAAAGCCTTTTGATATTTTAAGCCTATCTATGGCAACAGAGAGCTTACCATAACTAATACACGATGCCTAGCAATGTCATCAAACTGTTTCATAGTAGATAGCTGAAATTTACAAAATCTAAGAAAAAATATCCATACCAATATTTTACTGGATATCAATATTTTAGTATTTTTCTGATTGAGTTATAATTATTAATTGTTGCTGATCTCCAAAATTAGATTTTACTCACAGCATATTTTATATGGTAAGTTTAGTTACTCTGAACTCTGTAACATATTTAATTTGAAGAGCCAATCTTCCAATACTCAGATTTAGTAACATACACACATTGCTGCTCATATGTTAAATATTAACAAATGGATCAACAAAATTAACAAATGAATATTTGTCAATGGAGAAGTTCAGTAGTGTGCACATCTTTGTGTGATCCTCTGTGAACTCAAAGGTTTAATGCATAATGCCATCTCTTAGATTTTTACAATTTGGTGGTTGGAATAAGCATGTTCAATAAATGCCACGGTACAAATTGTCCCTATTAAAAAAGTGCATCATTTTGAGAATGTAAAAGACAGTGCTAAAGAGCTTGCATTCAATAGAACCAGTATCTGTATGGTTGTTTCATACTAGCTACTCTTCCTCTGTGGTGACTATTGCATCTGCTCATTCTGACCACCTCTCCCTGTGGGATTCACATGTGGATTTACATGTTCCAATGTGCTCTCATCCATAGGAAGCATGACCAAGCCAAACTTAGCTGTCAGCCCTCAGTGATGGTTTCTGCTAGAATGTTTCCAGAAAGGCAGTTGTTCTGATAAGCAGAGACAACAATTTATTTCACCCTGTTTACAATTCTCACTGACTCCCTATTCAGGGCTCCTGACTCTTAATTCCTGACTAGAAATAAAGTTGCATGTCCAACTATCCCAAAGACGAAGCATCTTTTACTCTGATTTCATGTGCCTACTACTTTTAGTGTCACTCATAAAAAAATACCCTTCTTTTTGAGGCTATCTTAAGATTGAAGTCATATCAATAAAAAACGATAGAGCCTGGCAAGCTACCCGCGGCGTATTTGATATGCCAAAAACAGTAACAATAATGGGCCTCAATCCACTGACCCTGAAAGAGCCCCCAATATGCAACTGGGCTACTCTAGCACATGCCAGGGATGAATGGAGAGATCACTGGCTCCTGCTCGAGCAAATCATGAACAACGGGATGACAAGTGATACAAGTGATAAATAAAACAAAAATAAAGGGGCTGGAGTGATATCACAGCGGGTAGGGAGTTTGCCTTGCACACAGCTGACCCGGGTTCGATTCCCAGCATCTCATATGGTCCCCTGAGCATAGCCAGGAGTGATTCCTGAGTGCAGAGCCAGGAGTAACCCCTGTGTGTCACCGGGTGTGACCCAAAAAGCAAAATAATAAATACATAAATAAACAAAAATAAAATATTAAGTAATATAAACACCAAAGAATGTATGTTCCCTGATTTAGTAAACTGTGAGATTAAGGTTCTCATCCTCTAGGTGTGTTTCAGTGTGATGGGTTCTTCTACAGACTTGCTTCATCATTATCATCTGCCTATATACTTGCACAACCTTTTTTTTCATATTTTACTTAATTTTGGAAGTCTCAGAGGCAGGGCTCAGGTGATCCAGGGGTCCTTCCTGAAAAAAATTCAGCTAACTGGGCCTTGTAGTTCAATAGTTCGGTGAGGCTGCTCATGCCACATAGGCTGGGGGACATCAGTGAAACATCTGGTGGAGCCCATGTGACAAAGCTATGCTGGGACCAAACCCATGACAAGTGAGTGCAAGTCACACGCCCTTGGCTGCTTTATTATCCCCATGCCCTCACAAATAAAAATTGTTCTTATATTTTCTTCACATAAAATAATATACAAGCTTTGGATACAGGATGAATTATTCATTCTAAGCCTTAAGCTTTTAAGTATGTATATATTAATTATACATATACTTAAATATCAAGATATATATGCATATGATATGATATTTATATAAATTATTACCAAAGAACAGCTTTTATTAAAATAAATATCTCCAACATTCTTGACACTTATTGAGCTGAGTCTATGATAGTAGATTTGTAAAATAATCTCTAAGTTATTACAAGGTAGTTTTGTTTTCCACCTGCAACTGTGATTCAAGAAGTTTTATTGAAGATTGTTTTCTGAAGAAATTTTCTGAAGCCAACAGATGAACTGGATAGTAACGTTGACCATGTGCTACTAGCTAATGACCCATAGTTTCAACTTTGGAAAAAGAAGTCCTCAATGCGTGATTAAATATTAATTTTACAGAATGCCAAGATGGTTTAAGAACCAAAATAAAGATATTTGGATTGAGGAAGTTTGGTTGCAGCAGTCTGAATCTCAGATTTTCAGTGATACTGGCTCTGTGGTTTAGAATTTTGAGGTTACACTATTTTTCCTGTTGTTTATAAAATGCTTTAACATGAAACACATATTCAAATTTGTGACTTCAAAAATTTTCTTTTTTTAATGTAGGACTTACTTTAGCAACATTTGTAGCATTGATCATCAGTGTCTGCTTAAATATATTCTGGGATAAAAAGATCAATTCTTCAACTTAGAGCCAAATCTATATTGTGTGATCTTCGTGAAATCTATCCCACTTCTTTTTAACTAAAACTCATTGATCTCATTTCCATTCTCTGAGGAACTCATAATTAATTTACTTGCTGATTTTGTTTGGCAGCCTTCAGGAATTCATAGGTCTCCATAGTGACCTCAGTGATTTTCTCATTTTCCATAATAAACCGTTTATTTAGATGTATCATAATTAGCACGTCATAAATGAATGCCTTGTTCTTTTTCATTATTTCCTCCCACTCATATACACAGTGATACCTAGGTCTTTAGTTATATTCACTTTTCTTTTTTTTTTTTTTTTTTTTTTTTTTTTTTCCCTTTATTTTATTTTATTTTTTTTAAAGTTGTAGATTTACAATTTTTTGTGCTTTGGTTTCAATTATACAATGATCAGATACCCATCCCTCCACCAGTGCCCATTTTCCACCACCATGGATAATATCCCTCCCACCCCCATCCCCCCATCCCCCCGTCTCTGTGGCAGGGCAATCCCCTGTGTTCTCTCTCTCCTTTTGGGTGTTGTGGTCTGCAAAAGAGGCATTGAGTGGCAAACATGTTCAGTCCATAGTCGACTTTCGACATGCATCTCCCCTCCTGGGAGGATCCTCCAAACATCCTTTATTTGGTGCTCCCTTCTCTATCTGAATAGCCCTTTCCTCTAGGATACCCGGCTGGCCTCTAAGTTATGGAGTAATCCTCCTGGTGCTGATCTCAGCTATTCTTGGGTATTAATCTCATACTTTGTTACTTTATATCCCCCAGATGAATGCAATCTTTCTATGTCTATCCCTCTCTTTCTGACTCATTTCGCTTAGCATGATACTTTCCATATTGTACCACTTGTATGTAAATTTCATGACTTCATCTTTTCTAAGAGCTACATAGTACTCCATTGTGTAGATGTACCAAAGTTTCTTTAACCAGTCATCTGTTCTTGGGCATTCAGGTTTCTTCCAGTTTCTGGCTATTGTAAAGAGTGCTGCAATGAACAAAGAAGTGCAGATGTCACTTCGACTATACATTTTTGCCTCTCTGGGATATATTCCCAGGAGTGGTATTGCTGGGTCAAATGGGAGCTCAATTTCTAATTTTTTGAGAATCGTCCATACTGTTTTCCAGAAGGGCTGAACCAGTGGACATTCCCACCAACAGTGAAGGAGTGTCCCTTTCTCGCCACATCCACGCCAGCATCGGTTGCTTTTGTTCTTTTGAATTTGGGCCAGTCTCTGAGGTGTGAGATGGTATCTCATTGTGGTTTTGATCTGCATCTCCCTGATGATTAATGATGTAGAGCATTTTCTCATGTGCTTTTTTGCCATTCGGATTTCTTCTTTGAGAAAGTTTCTGTTCATTTCATTGCCCCATTTTTGGATGGGGTTGGATGTTTTCTTCTTGTGGAGTTTAACCAGTATTTTGTATATCCTGGATATCAACCCCTTGTCAGATGTGTATTCGGTGAATATCCTTTCCCATTCTGTAGACTGTCTTTGTATTTTGGTCACTGTTTCTTTGGAGGTGCAGAAGCTTCTTAGTTTAAGATAGTCCCATTTATCTATCTCTGTTTTCACTTGCTTGGCCAGTGGCGTGGCATCTTTGAAGATACCATTAGCTTCAATGTCATGGAGGGTTTTGCCAACTTTATCTTCAATGTACCTTATGGTTTCTGGTCTGATGTTGAGGTCTTTAATCCATTTTGATCTTACTTTTGTACATGGTGTTAGGCAGAGTTCTGAGCCTATTTTTTTGCATGTAGCCGTCCAGTGATGCCAACACAATTTATTAAAGAGGCTTTCCTTACTCCACTTCACATTACTTGCACCTTTATCAAAGATTAGATGAGCATATGATTGAGGAGAGATGTCAGTGTATTCAACCCTGTTCCATTGGTCTGCAGTTCTGCCTTTGTTCCAGTACCAGGCTGTTTTAATTATTACTGCTTTGTAGTACAGTTTGAAGTTCGGGAGGTTGATTCCTCCCATTTTCTTTTTCCCAAGAATTGCTTTAGCTATTCGTGGGGGCTTATTGTTCCATATAAATTTCAAGAGTGTTTGCTCCATTTCTTTGAAGAATGTCATGGGTATCCTTATAGGGATTGCATTGAATTTATACAATGCTTTCGGTAGTATTGCCATTTTGACAATGTTAAGTCTCCCGACCCATGAGCAGGGGATATCTTTCCATTTCCTCATGTCCTCTTTTATTTCCTGAAGTAGCGTTTTGTAGTTTTCTTTGTACAGGTCCTTTACTTCCTTAGTTAAGCTGATTCCTAGGTACTTGATTTTCTGGGGCACAATTGTGAATGGGATTGTTTTTTTCATGTTGCTTTCTTCTCTCTCACTGTTTGCGTATAGGAAAGCCATGGACTTTTGGGTATTGATTTTATAACCTGCAACTTTACTATACGAGTCTATTGTTTCTAAGAGTTTTTTGGTGGAAGTTATTGGGTTCTCTAAGTAGAGTATCATATCATCTGCGAATAGTGAGAGCTTGATTTCTTCCTTTCCTACCTGAATGCCCTTAATATCTTTTTCCTGCCTAATCGCTATTGCAAGTACTTCCAGTACTATATTGAACAGCAGTGGAGAGAGTGGGCATCCCTGTCTCGTCCCTGATCTTAGAGGGAAGGCTCTCAGTTTTTCCCCATTGAGGATGATGCTTGCTGTAGGCTTGTGGTAGATGGCTTTAATTATGTTGAGGAAGGTCCCCTCTATACCCATTTTGGCTAGGGTTTTCATCATAAAGGGGTGCTGGATCTTATCAAATGCTTTCTCTGCATCTATTGATATGATCATATGCTTTTTATCTTTTCTTTTGTTGATATGGTGGATTATGTTGATTGATTTCCGAATGTTGAACCATCCTTGCATCCCTGGGATGAATCCTACTTGGTCATGGTGTATGATCTTTTTGATGAGTAGTTGGATTCTATTTGCTAGTAGTTTGTTGAGGATCTTTGCATCTGTGTTCATCAGGGATATCGGCCTGTAATTCTCTTTCTTTGTGGTATCTCTGTCTGCTTTTGGTATCAGTGTGATATTTGCTTCGTAGAAACTGTTTGGAAGTGTTTTTGATATTTCAATTTCGTGGAAAAGCTTAAAGAGCATTGGGAGTAAGTCCTCTTTAAAGATTTGGAAGAATTCACTAGTGAATCCATCCGGGCCAGGACTTTTGTGCTTGGGGAGACTTTTTATTACCATTTCAATTTCCTTGATGGTGATAGGTCTGTTCAGGTATTCCAGGTCTTCTTGGTTCAGCCTTGGGAGTCTGTAGGAGTCTAGGAATTTATCCATTTCCTCGAGGTTTTGATGTTCCGTGGCATAAAGCTTCTCAAAGTACTCCCTGAGGATCCTCTGAATTTCTGTGGTTTCTGTTGTAATGACCCCCTTTTCATTTCTGATTCGGTTTATTAGGGTTTTCTCTCTCCCTTTCTTTGTGAGTTTTGCTAGAGGCTTATCGATCTTGTTAATTTTCTCAAAGAACCAGCTCTTGGTTTCATTGATCTTTCGGATTGTTTTTTGGGTTTCCATCTCGTTAATCTCTGCTCTGAGTTTTATTATTTCCTTTCTCCTGTTCGGGTTGTGCTCCTTTTTTTGGTCCTTCTCCAAGCTCTTAAGCTGTGAGGTTAGGTTACTTATGTGTGCCCGCTCCTCCTTCCTGAGGAATGCTTGTAGAGCTATAAACTTTCCTCTTAACACAGCCTTTGCTGTGTCCCATAAGTTTTGGTAACTCGTGTTCTCATTTTCATTGGTTTCTAGGAATCTTTTGATTTCCTCTTTGATTTCCTGTCTAATCCACTCGTTGTTCAATAGTGCACTGTTTAATTTCCAGGTGTTTGATTTAGTTTTCTGTTTTTGTGTGTGATTTACTTCTAATTTCAGCGCATTATGGTCTGAGAAGATTGTTGATACAATCTCTACCTTCTTAATTTTATGGAGGCATGTTTTGTGGCTCAGCATGTGGTCTATCTTGGAGAATGTTCCATGTACGCTTGAGAAGAATGTGTATTCAGCTTTTTGTGGATGAAGTGTCCTGTATATATCTACTAAGTCCCTTTCTTCCATTGTTTCCCTCAAATGAAGTATGTCCTTGCTAAGCTTGAGTCTGGTTGATCTATCAAGAGGTGACAAAGCAGTGTTGAAGTCTCCCACTAGTATTGTGTTGCTATTGATGTCTTTTTCCAAATCTATGAGTAGTTGTTTTAAGTACTTTGCTGGTCTCTCATTAGGTGCATATACATTTATTATTGTAAGTTCTTCCTGTTGTACAGATCCTCTGATCAATAAGTAATGGCCTTCACTGTCTCTTATGACCTTCCTCACTCTGAAATCAATGTGGTCTGATATAAGGATGGCTACCCCAGCTTTTTTATGGGAGCTGTTTGCCTGTAGGATTGTTTTCCAGCCTTTGACTCTGAGTCTGTGTTTGCTTTGACTATTGAGATGCGTTTCTTGCAGGCAGCAGAATGTTGGGTTCAATTTTCTAATCCATCCTGCCACTCTATGTCTTTTAATTGGTGCGTTTAGCCCATTGACATTGAGAGAGATTATTGTTATGGGATTTTGTCCCATTGTTCTGTTAAAATTCGGTGTATTTGAGGGGCCTTTCTTGCCTTAAAGTAGCCCATTTAGTTGTTCTTGTAACCATGGTTTTGAGTCTATGAAGTTCCTGAGCTGTTGTTTGTCTGTGAAACTGTGTGTTGTTCCTTCTATTATGAATGAGAGTCTTGCTGGGAAAAGTATTTTGGGGGAGGCATTTATTTCATTGAGTTTTTTTACTATGTCCCACCACTGTTTTCGGGCCATGAGGGTTTCATCAGAAAAATCAGCTGTGAATTTTAAGGATGCTCCTTTGTAAGAGATTTCTTTCTTCGATCTTGCTGCTTTCAGAATTTTGTCTCTGTCTAAGGTTTTGGTCATTTTGATCAGAATGTGTCTTGGGGTATTTTTATTCGGATTTCTTCTAGCTGGTACCCTTCGGGCCTCCTGAATGTGGTCACAAGTTTTCTTCAGCTCTGGAAATGTTGTAGCAATGATGTCTTTGACAGTTTCTTCTTCATCGAGGTTTTCTTCCTGTCCCTCTGGGACTCCAATAATTCTTATGTTACCCCTCTTGGCTTCATCACGATCTTCTCTTGCCATCTGTTCCCGAATTGTGAGTCTCTTTTCCATTTTCTGCTCTTTTCGGGAGAGTCTCTGAACTTCATCTTCGAGCTCACTGATTCTGTTCTCAGCCGCTGTTACTCTGCTGCTGAGGCCTTCCACTGAGCTTTTCAATTCGCCTACGAGATTTTTCAGGTCTGACATTTCTGATTGCATTTTCCTCATTTCTGCCTTCAGATCCTCTTGTCTTCTATTGGCATTGGTTTCCATTGTTTCTTTTAATTCCCTAAGCATCCTAAGTAGCTCCCTTCTGAATTCCTTGTCAGAGAGGTTGTCTAACACTACAGTACTGTTGGTGTCATCTGGGCTAGACTCTTCAATATGAATGTTTGGTGGGCTTTTGCGTTGCTTTACCATTGTGAGAGGTGTGGTTTAGTCCTTCACGTTCAGTGTTACTATTCTGCTTGATATGCAGTGTGAGTTAAGATAGGCTTATGAGTTATTGGCAACTGTATTTCTAGTGGCTGAGCTAAAATAGAGAAGTTTCCATCTAAGAAGTTAGCTTATGGTTCCTATGGCATATGTAGTGGGAAAATATTTCGCGGCCGCGTTAGCGGCCGCGGCTCCGGAAAGAGTCCCTGGCACTGGGCGAGGAGTTGGGAATGTCTCCTGTTTGGAATTGGAGCCGTTCAGCTTTGTTGCCCAGAGCTGGGCCTCTGTGCCCGTCCCACGCGGCTCAGGGGTTGAAAACCGGCTGTCTCGGGGCTGTTTCTAGCTGCGCGTGCCCAGAGAGGAACCCAGGCCCTTGGGGGCGGGCTGTACCTGTTGGAATTGGAGCCGTTCAGCTTTGTTGCCCAGAGCTGGGCCTCTGTGCCCGTCCCACGCGGCTCAGGGGTTGAAAACCGGCTGTCTCGGGGCTGTTTCTAGCTGCGCGTGCCCAGAGAGGAACCCAGGCCCTTGGGGGCGGGCTGTACCTGTTGGAATTGGAGCCGTTCAGCTTTGTTGCCCAGAGCTGGGCCTCTGTGCCCGTCCCACGCGGCTCAGGGGTTGAAAACCGGCTGTCTCGGGGCTGTTTCTAGCTGCGCGTGCCCAGAGAGGAACCCAGGCCCTTGGGGGCGGGCTGTACCTGTTGGAATTGGAGCCGTTCAGCTTTGTTGCCCAGAGCTGGGCCTCTGTGCCCGTCCCACGCGGCTCAGGGGTTGAAAACCGGCTGTCTCGGGGCTGTTTCTAGCTGCGCGTGCCCAGAGAGGAACCCAGGCCCTTGGGGGCGGGCTGTACCTGTTGGAATTGGAGCCGTTCAGCTTTGTTGCCCAGAGCTGGGCCTCTGTGCCCGTCCCACGCGGCTCAGGGGTTGAAAACCGGCTGTCTCGGGGCTGTTTCTAGCTGCGCGTGCCCAGAGAGGAACCCAGGCCCTTGGGGGCGGGCTGTACCTGTTGGAATTGGAGCCGTTCAGCTTTGTTGCCCAGAGCTGGGCCTCTGTGCCCGTCCCACGCGGCTCAGGGGTTGAAAACCGGCTGTCTCGGGGCTGTTTCTAGCTGCGCGTGCCCAGAGAGGAACCCAGGCCCTTGGGGGCGGGCTGTACCTGTTGGAATTGGAGCCGTTCAGCTTTGTTGCCCAGAGCTGGGCCTCTGTGCCCGTCCCACGCGGCTCAGGGGTTGAAAACCGGCTGTCTCGGGGCTGTTTCTAGCTGCGCGTGCCCAGAGAGGAACCCAGGCCCTTGGGGGCGGGCTGTACCTGTTGGAATTGGAGCCGTTCAGCTTTGTTGCCCAGAGCTGGGCCTCTGTGCCCGTCCCACGCGGCTCAGGGGTTGAAAACCGGCTGTCTCGGGGCTGTTTCTAGCTGCGCGTGCCCAGAGAGGAACCCAGGCCCTTGGGGGCGGGCTGTACCTGTTGGAATTGGAGCCGTTCAGCTTTGTTGCCCAGAGCTGGGCCTCTGTGCCCGTCCCACGCGGCTCAGGGGTTGAAAACCGGCTGTCTCGGGGCTGTTTCTAGCTGCGCGTGCCCAGAGAGGAACCCAGGCCCTTGGGGGCGGGCTGTACCTGTTGGAATTGGAGCCGTTCAGCTTTGTTGCCCAGAGCTGGGCCCCTGTGCCCGTCCCACGCGGCTCAGGGGTTGAAAACCGGCTGTCTCGGGGCTGTTTCTAGCTGCGCGTGCCCAGAGAGGAACCCAGGCCCTTGGGGGCGGGCAGTACCTGTTGGAATTGGAGCCGTTCAGCTTTGTTGCCCAGAGCTGGGCCTCTGTGCCCGTCCCACGCGGCTCAGGGGTTGAAAACCGGCTGTCTCGGGGCTGTTTCTAGCTGCGCGTGCCCAGAGAGGAACCCAGGCCCTTGGGGGCGGGCTGTACCTGTTGGAATTGGAGCCGTTCAGCTTTGTTGCCCAGAGCTGGGCCTCTGTGCCCGTCCCACGCGGCTCAGGGGTTGAAAACCGGCTGTCTCGGGGCTGTTTCTAGCTGCGCGTGCCCAGAGAGGAACCCAGGCCCTTGGGGGCGGGCTGTACCTGTTGGAATTGGAGCCGTTCAGCTTTGTTGCCCAGAGCTGGGCCTCTGTGCCCGTCCCACGCGGCTCAGGGGTTGAAAACCGGCTGTCTCGGGGCTGTTTCTAGCTGCGCGTGCCCAGAGAGGAACCCAGGCCCTTGGGGGCGGGCTGTACCTGTTGGAATTGGAGCCGTTCAGCTTTGTTGCCCAGAGCTGGGCCTCTGTGCCCGTCCCACGCGGCTCAGGGGTTGAAAACCGGCTGTCTCGGGGCTGTTTCTAGCTGCGCGTGCCCAGAGAGGAACCCAGGCCCTTGGGGGCGGGCTGTACCTGTTGGAATTGGAGCCGTTCAGCTTTGTTGCCCAGAGCTGGGCCTCTGTGCCCGTCCCACGCGGCTCAGGGGTTGAAAACCGGCTGTCTCGGGGCTGTTTCTAGCTGCGCGTGCCCAGAGAGGAACCCAGGCCCTTGGGGGCGGGCTGTCATATTCACTTTTCTTTAAGTTACAAAGTAAACTTATTTTTAATCCTAGATAAAGGTAAAGGTAAAGGCCCTCCTGTTGATCGTTGATTTGCTCGAGCGGGCCCAGTAACGTCTCCATTGGAGACTTTGTTGTTACTGTGTCTGGCATATCGAATACTCTCGGTAGCTTGCCGGGCTCTCCGAGACGGGTGGAGGAATCGAACTCGGGTTGGCCATGTTGGCCACTTGTAAGGTGAACGCCCTACCTGCTGTGCTATCGCTCCATACAAATAGGGCCACAATAGTAGTACTGGGGTGAGAACATAAGACCTGCAATTGACCTAGTAGAGATCAATCCTCAGCACACTTGGCCCTTAAGCAACATTTCCTGAGCCCTGGAGGCCGCACACATTGCTGGTGTGAATCTATGATCCATGGCCCCCACAGCTTGGGACTAATATCCCCCCCCACCCGAGTCAGGCAGGCTGAGAATTTCAGGGAGTCACTACTGGACTTCTGAGTCCAGTTCCAAGGGAACCCTTACATACTAGATAGTTAATAAAGTGACTGTACAGATGAGAGAAGGAGCGTGGTAATGATTTTATATTTGAATTTTTCCATTGATTTTTGTTTTCAAAAGTTCCTGCCCAACTTCTTCCAAAATTGTACTTGTCTCTTTGTAAACTTAAGGTCAAAATGTTTCAAAAACTACTTGATCAAAGTTTGGGTAAAACTGATCTCTAAGGTAAATTGTATTTTGTTTGCATAGTAATTCTGGATTTTTTTAAGTGATATATAATTTAGTCTCCTAAAGCAAGCCTACAGTGAGGAGTATTTTTTCTTTTTTTTTCTTTCTTTTGCTTTGTGGGTCACACTCTGCAATGCTCAGGGGTTACTATTGGCTCTGCACTCACAAATTACTCCTGGTGGTGCTTAGGGGACCATGTGGAATGCTGGGAATCGAACCCAAGTTGGCTGCATGCAAAGCAAAGTACTTATCTCCTGTATCATTGTTCCAGCCCCAGAATGATTTCTTATGGGTAAGTTCTGACAGGAATCTTCCCTTCTACTGTCATTGGTAACACCTAAGTTCACAAAACTGTATATATTTTAGGGGTATGGTTTTACACTTCTTCAAAATATGCATAAATGTACAATATCTACCACAAAAATACCATTTTCCCTCCAGCACGGTCCATCAGATTCTGACTCTTTACTCTCCATATACATAGCAATAAAATTGCTGGATCATGATTTGCAAACTGACCATTATCCATAATATGTGGCTAGACCAATTTGTATTCCCACCAAGAGTGTACAAGTTTACTTGCTTTTAGTAATAAGAATTATAGATTGAATACTGCAAGAGAGTTAGAAGAAAACCAGAAAGATCTATAATAACTGAAGGAAATTATAATATTGCAAGGAAAAATCTAAAGTTTAAGCTGCTAGATTGGAATGAAAATGAGTATTTTCCACTAAAAATGTAAATGTTATGAAGAACCATGCATATTTGATGAGATTGTTAACTCAAGACAAATATCACTACAAATGTTATTTACATGGAAAGCTTACTTTGTAGGAAAATGGGTTTCTGTAAATAATAGTGTAAATTAAAGCTGTTGTAGAAAAAATATATACCCAGCTCTATCAAAATGGACCTTTTCAATAATGACTAATAAATAGCATTAGCTATCAACATTGAAATTAGTTATTAATATTAATAAACTGAATGTGAAAATATAGAAAAATTGGTCGCCCACTTAATTTCTTTCTCCTCCCATTTACAAAGGGTAAAATGAATAGTTGAAAAAATTAATTAGAATTTTATGAATGTCAGTACAAAAGCATGATTTGCATACAGTATTTAAGATAATAACATTAGGAGTCTTAGAAGAGAAACATCTAAATTTGAAAACAGTTTTTATGGACCTTGGTTAATGTTGATGACTGTATCAGGATAAAATCTAACTAATCAGAGATTCCCTAAGTCCCTAACTTCTACTCAAGAAAAACTAAACTACAACGAAGTTTCCTCAATTTCTTCTACATTTCAATTGATGAACTTCGTTGATTTCTGCTAGCCTAGATAATAGGCATAGAGTTAGACAGAGAATCGATTCATCTTTTTTTCCCCCATTATATATCTTTAGTTATGTTCATATCTGCTTCTTGTCCCACGACCAGATAAAAAAATACTCCTACCAGTATTTAAGGATCCTTGAAATCACTTCTGGTAGTATGGAAGTGTTGAATGTTCTGACGTGAACCTGGTGTCATGGTGCTTCTCAGGCCTCATAATGCAAGAGTCCACTATTGTCACACTCAGAGGTGCTCAGGGACCACAAGGACAATAACCAGTGGTTTGGTTGCCAAAGTTCACTTGGTTCTTGGAATTGAAATCAAGGTCTCTGTGATGCTTGGCTCCACTCATTTGAGCCATATCCAGAGTCCCTATATCTTATTTAATCTTCTCTTAGATAATATTTTTTCAATCACAGATAGTTTAATGTAAAGTCAGTTTTGTATACAGAATAAAGTCTTAGTCAAGAATTCAAAAATAGTGAATTATAAAACTCATGATTTGATCCAGGAAAGGGATCATAAATTTTCATTTGATGTATTACTGATTAAAGGAACTAAAAAGCAATTCAATAAAGTAGCATCCAAGGAATCAGAATAAACATGACAATATTCTATAAGCAATTACTTTCTTTGGCTGTGGCTTTTAGGAAATCAGACACATTGCAGTGGTTTTGTTTAGTTAAAGTTACAGGAGGAAGTTCAGGATTTTAAACCTAAGAATGGAAGAGTAAACAAAATTTTAATAATATTGATTATACAATATAATGATGGAAAAACATTAAGTAGCTGGAAACCTAAGAACTACATGGTGTTTCAAACAAATATGTTCATGAGAAACAATCATTTAAAAGCAACATTGCTGCTCATTGTGAAACTGCATCTATATATCTTAGTAACAAATATTTTCAAGATCAGACTATACAGAGCAAACAAATGACACATCAAAGCACAAGAGATATTCTATTGAGATAGGCTGAACAAAATCTCAGAATATACTTATTTTTGATATCAGATAGCAGTTGCAGTAAGTACTGTCATTTCTTCCTGGTGAGCTATCTCTTATTCACCAATACTTTCAAATAGATATAGTATGGGATCTCTGCAGAAGTAATGACAGATAATCAATCATTAATGTAAAGCAAGGCGGTTTTAGATTTAGACAGGGTTAGTAAAGATTTTAAACTAAAAAGAACTACATTAGTTATCTTTCTTTCACAAATGGCCTAGAATATTGTTTGTAATCAATTGTTCAAATCTATTGCAATGTGTCCTTCATTGCCATAGAGCTTAAGAGGGCAAATTATTTACTTTTTCTATGTAGCAAAACAGTAGGATGTATGTTATTCGCCCCCATATATTTTCATTTGATGAAGCAGAGTAATACTGATCCTGATTGAGAAAGAAATAGAAGTTTTTTCTTCAGCTTTCATTGCAGAAACTAGGCAGCACGCCTATAAACTTGAAAGAATGCTCAGCAACAAACTAATTTGTCTACCCCTCTTTATAGGACAGTGGCCTTTCACAAGCTTCACAAAAATACTTAATCTGCTTCGTTCATGTCACTTTTAAAGCTTCACAGGACACTTTGTAAAGCAGCAGCTGCACTAGAGATAGCTTAACAACTTCTCTAAAATTGAAAATATCACTGGGAAAGGACTGTAACCCTAGACTGAAAAAAAAATTAAATTCTTCCCTTTGTGTCTTGTAGAAAGCCTGATAACACTGAGGATTCTCATGCATCTTTCAATGATATTTCTTCAAGTTGCACCAGAATCACATCTCAGCTTATTGTGCCAGTGACCTAGAAGAAAATAAAGATCAACTCTTAAAAATAAAAGAAGGCCAGGGAAACAAAATGGAGAATGTTAGAAAAATAAAGTGAAAATTGGAGGAGTAGCTTCTTTTTATTCATCCAAACTACTACTATAAAGGAAATGTTTTCTAATATTGATTCCATTCAAACTTGTCAGTGCTACGTATTTACATTGGTTCTCTTTACTTGCTTGTGTATCAGGCTTGTCCCCAGACTTTAAAAATTAGTGTGGAAATCAACCAAATTGTTTCATGTAATATAATTTACTTAAGCAGTTTTTATGTCTGGATATAGACATATGCTGAATTTTTCACTCTTATTTTCAGAATGGCTATTTTTAATTAACTAAATATCTTTTGATTCATATTTATAGCCAATCTCTTGCTTCCTTTTTATCAATTGGAATTTAATAGATTGAAAGCAATTAACTTATTCTTCAGGATCCTTCAAATTAGACTTCTATGACCACTGACAATTTGTTAGATGGGTGTCTTCTAACAAAAATTATTGAAATTTGACTATCTTTATTACCTATTACTTCAGAGCAAAGAGATATAAAAACTGCTATTTCTAGGATGACATTTAAACATGACTCTGTATGATTTTATATATTGATTTTGTATAATAGGGGAAAGTCAAAGATGAAAAAAATCCCCACAATAAGAAAAGTTTTCCATCTAATCCATTATGGCAATATTGAATGACTTCTGAGATCAGTTACACTATGATAATGTCACTATCACTGTCACTATCCCCCCGTTGTTCTTTGATTTCCTCAAGCGGACCCAGTAACGTCTCCATTGTGAGACTCGTTGTTGCTGTGTTTGGCATATCAAATACGTTACGGGTAGCTTGCCAGGCTTTGCCATGCGGGTGAGATACTCTCGGTAGCTTGCCAGGTTCTCTGAGAAGGGTGGAGAGATCGAACCTGGCTCAGTCAGGCCGGCTACACACAAGGCAAACACCCTACAGATGTGCTATCGCTCCAGCCCACATTATGATAATAAACAAGTAAAAGATTAATTGACTTGAGAAGTAATAAAGAACTGGAAAAGTGTGGAATATCCCAAAGAAACATTTGGCAAACCTCATAAGGTTTTCAAAAGCCTCTTTGTGCTATCCACCCGAGCAATGAGTTTTCAATCTACAAACAAGGTTTTGAGATTTCTGCCCCACAGCAATGTCTTTGAAGACATTTCTTTTTTACTCTAGTTCATAGTATACACTGTCTTTATATTGACTGAATTATCTATCCCCGGTTTTATTACAGAACCAAAGAATTCAATGTTAAATAAACCAAAAGTTCTGAAATCTAAAATAAATTAGTTAATTAATACCCAATATTTTTAATTTGCATGTCCAAAACTTGATAGCCTAATTATCTGGGGTTCAATGATTTCACTAAATAATATCAGTAAAAGTTCTTGGAATATGAGCATGGGCTTTTCTCCACACATGGAAATTATAATATTTTTCCCTTTATTAATAAAATTTTTAAAAGGTGGATCCTCTCAAATTAGTAATGCAGAAAGAAATGTCAACTGCTGTTCACAATGCCAAATACTTGATGCTCAGATAATTTCCTAAAATTATTTTCTAAGACATGGTAAATAGAAGATAGGGTTCTACTTAGAGAGTCCATACTACTGTCAATGAACAATACATGTATAGCATTCATTTATTAGTTAAGGAAAATATTTGATCATATACTTATGGAGATACATTAATTAACAGGAAAGACAGAAACTCTGAAACAATTTATATACTATTAAGAAAAATATATATATAATTTTACTTTTATTCTTGACAGAGTAGTGAATTGAAACAGAATAAGGTAGAAACTATTATGTAGGCAGCTGGATAAGAAAGAACAGTTGCTATTATACTCAGAGAAAAGCAATCAGCTACTGTCTACTACTTTCATTCATTACACTGGTTTTTTGAACAAATGTCCTACCCAGGATACTGGACACATGCCATCAATCAATTAATAAGGAAAACAATGAAATTATGACTAAATGAAAACCATTTAATTTAGTAGTTGTTTTTGTCTCTCTGTTATTGAGTAGAGTCCTTAATAATTACTCAAAATAATTGAAAAACGCAGTGTGCACAGAACAATAGACAACAGATATTTAACATGGCTTTTGTCACTAATAAAACTAGGAAATAACCAATAAATATTGTAATCTATGAATAAATAAATATACTGTAGTATTTCTAGAAAATGCACTATGAGGAACTGAGCTTTCAAATCATTAAAATACATAGAGGAAAAAAACTCAGTAACTATGATTACAACTATATGAGAAACTCAAAAAATAAAAAAAAATGAGGTGATTCTGAAGACAATATAAGGGTTGGTGGTTTCCATGAATTGGGAGGTGTGAAGATAGAATAAATGGAGAAAATATAATTTCAGAGCAGTGGAAATAATGTGTTATTACAGTGATGTGTGTTATCATATGGTTGACTAAACTATGCAAGAGGAAAGACTTAGGAAAATTATAGACTTAAGATTTTTATGATGTTACATTTATGCATATCCATCCTTGGTTCAAAAGAGAAAGACAAGAAATGCAAAGAAATGCCATGTGTTAGTGAGGGAGGTCAATAATATGCGAGGATATTCATGTAACTGGCAGAAGTGTAGGGGAAAAAAGATTGCATTTTTCCATTCATCTGTGTATTTAAAACTGTTCAAAACTAGCCTGAGGAATAAAATCCACCCTCTTTATATTATTAATAAGCATTTATTTTCTGTCTGATACACTTGATTTCCTTTTCCATTTATCTTAAAAATTCTGATAAAAGTCAGACCACAATGAAAATAACATGTAAAATGTCAAAATGTTCACAGATGATCAATCATGCATAAAACCTTCCAACTATGAAATAGTTGAAAAATTTAACATAATAAATAATGTAGCCTAATAATCATGGTAGGGCTGGAGCGATAGCACAGCGGTAGGGCATTTGCCTTGCACACAGCCAACATGGCCGACCCAAGTTCGATTCCTCCGCCCCTCTCGGAGAGCCCAGCAAGCTACCAAGAGTATCGAGCCCACACGGCAGAGCCTGGCAAGCTACCCGTGATGTATTCAATATGCCAAACACAGTAACAACAAAGTCTCCAATGGAGACGTTACTGGGCCCGCTTGAGCAAATCGAAGAACAACAGGAGGACAGTGACAATAATCATGGTAACAGGAATGTTATAAATTCTTACTAGTCTGGGAGAATGATCAAATATTTGAACACTTTAACATTATTTTAACCTACACATCATCCACAACTGTACTTAGGTAGCATTTCAAGAGAGTTATGACAGGGTGATAAAGAACACTTAATAAGGTAGAAGCAGAGAACATTGGAAGAATCATATAACTGTATTCAAAATAATTGTATTGAATATGCATTACACAAATGGACATAAAAAATGTCACAAATGACTATGATTTTTTAGATGCTAGTAATGATTTCAGATTATTTTATTAAGTCCATTAACCTACACAATATTTTAGTCATGATCTTTACTCATTTACATAAATTTTTAATGTCAGATTCACTTTAAGGGTAAGTGAAATAGTACAAGGATTAAGGTATTTGCTTTGCACACACCAACCCTGTTCAATCCCTGGCACCACATAAACATGATCTGAATGATCCCTCTGAACTGAGCGTGTAGTGAACTCTGAACACTTCTGAGTACAGCCCAGAAATAAACAAAAAGAGAGCTGCAGACATTTGAACTTACAAACTCAGAAAATCCTTAACATCTTCTATGTCTAAAATTTATTCTAAATAACAGTAATTATGAATCTTCTTCGGAAATAATCATTCCCTATATTATCATTTTCTCTTTTATTTTTGGATCATATCCAGTGGTATCAATATGCTACTTCTGTCTCCTTGTTCAGGGGTCACTCCTGGTGGTGTCATGGGACAATATGCAGTATCAGAGATCAAACTGAGCTCAGCTGCAAGTATGACAAGTATACTAAGCTCTGTCATATTTCTTCAAACCTTTAGGTTCTTTTAAAGAATATTCATAATTAAATAAATTTTGATAATCATTACCTAGGTAAGAAAAAGATAAGATAGTATAGAAAATATCCATAGTTGAACAGTAGACTTTAGAGCCATAAAATTTGAGGAAATGTGGCATTATAATGGGATCATGATCTGAATATGCCTTCAAAGCAAATACAGATATTTGTATCTGCATTGTAATAAATATTCATCAACTGAACTAAAATGTTTCAACATAAAATAATTTCTGAAAAGACTAAGAATTATCCTAAAATAAAACTATAGTGGAAGTATTGCTCACGTATCATATAACTTCTGTTGGAAACTATTTGTGAGCACCTCAAAGGGATGGCTATTTTTCAGGATATCTAATGCAGTACGTTGTAGTACATTGTTTCTTGATAATTTTTATTTTAAAAAATACAAACCAACACACAATGATCTTGTTCCGGGATGCACTTTGTTTAGTTTTTCACTTGAATTGGTTACTCTAGAATAGTCTTTGCAGAAAACCTTCTAGAGTCTAAAAATATTAAAACAGGGTCATCTTAAGGTAAAGAAATTCTATTTCTATATATTTAGATAAATAATATAAAAATACACACACACATATATATAATACACAGACCTTTGTTCATTGCAACACTATTTTCAGTCAGTAATCAAGATCAGTAAACAATTTCAATACTTAAGAACAGATGAATATATGAAAAATACATGTTATGTGTTTACAAGAATATTAATCAGCTCTAAAGAAAACAAAATTTTAATATCATCACAATTTGTAAGGAATAGAGTATGTTATACTAAATGATACAAATCCAGAAAAATGCTATGTGATCTAATTTAAGTGTTATAAATAAAATAAGGAAGCAGAAAAATGGCCATAGAAAACTAACCTTAGATTCAGATCACAGAATTAAGGCTACCAACATGGTAGAAGAGACCAAATAAGAGTGAATTGGGGGAAGTTTATGAGCATTTGACACAAAACCAGGATGGTACAGTAACATGATAGATATAAAGTATGTAAAGAGTTTTCTCATGTAAAACGTTACCACAATGTATGTCACTGTCACTGTCACTCTCCTCCCGTTGTTCATCAATTTGCTGGAGTGGGCCCAGTAACATCTCCATTGTGACAATTGTTACTGTACTTGGCATATTGAATACATCACTGGTAGCTTGCGAGGCTTTGCCGTGTGGGTGAGATACTCTTGGTAGCTTGCCAGGCTTTCTGAGAGGGGCGCAGGAATCAAACTCAGGTTGGCCAGATTGGCCTTGTGCAAGGCAAACACCCTACCAGATATGTTTGAAGAGAACTAAGAACTAAAAAAATAACCAACTACAACATACCCTAAAGCATTTTTCTTTTCGAGTTACAATGTACGTCTTCCCTTCTTCCACTTTTGGTGTCTCTGTGTTATTTATACGATTAAATAAAACAACAACACTTTTACAAGTTTTAAATCAAATTTGTTATCATGAGTATAGAAAAATAATAGATATCACATACTAATATCTACCTGTTAGTACTGATTGATTTGAACCTGACAATTCTAAGCAAACTTTCTTATCTGGACAATATTCTAGTCAGCATTTTCTACTGGACTTGACCCCATCTAATCACTGTTTTTCGATATTTCTTTTTCAATAAAATTCTCCTTCATATTGAGAACTCACTTTGGAGTGCAACTTTGATGGTAACAATCTTTAAAATATCAGACTAGTTAGTTATGTCTCTCTAGTTAACATAAAATGTGTTGCAATGTTTTAACATTTGCCATAGCCTCCATGATAAGGTATTATTCATTGTCACTGTACTCCTGTTGTTCAACGATTTGCTAGAGTAGGCCCACTGTGAAACTTATTACAAGGTATTATTATTGATAATAACATATCTTTCTATTTTGCATAGCTTTTCTTTAAAAATAGTTTGATGAAACTATCAGGTTTGGGGCTGGAGGGAGATAGCATAGCGGGTAGGGAGTTTGCCTTGCACATGGCTGACCAAGATCCGAATCCCAGCATCCCATATGGTCCCCTGAGCACTGCCAAGGGAAATTCCTGAGTGCAGAGCCAAGAGTGACCCCTGTGCATCGCAGGGTGTGACCCCCCCCAAAAAAAAACCAACAACAAAAAAAAACTGTCAGGCTTGTGGTTCTATTAACCACATAACTAATCACTAACAACGAGATCATAAAAGATATTAGTTATATTGTAAATTGCAATGCCTAATATTTTATGAATTGATTTAAATTCATAAAAACAACAGAATTTTAAATCTGAAAAGATAAAGGCCTTAGGAGTCTAAGTAAATCCCAGAATCTTAAATCAAGCTGCCTTGTTATATTTCATTTTACTGTGTTTTGATTTTGTTTATTTACTTAAAAATAATTATTGAGTATTCATAACTGTCTACACAGAGTTCAACATTGAAAGGATCTATTCCATAAACTCAAGGTAGGTGAATGTTAAAAGCAAATATAACAGCATTTCAGCTTCCAACATTTTTGGCTAAGAATCAACTTTCTACTTGTTTGAGTTTCATTTTTATCTTTTAATTCACATATATTTTAGAAATCTATATCCTCTTTCAGTTTCTTGGGGAAATTATAATGAAACCCAAGACTTAAATTTATTATTTTGAAAGCTGTCAGAATCTTCATACAGAACCATATTAAAGAGAAGGCATTCTCTTCACTGCATTAGTAGGTATTTTAGTTAAAAACACAGTCAACAGCAACAACAACAAAAAGCACACTAATCAGTAACTTACTGCCTTTGCCTATACAATTTATACTGTTTAAGTGTGTGTGTGTGTTGTGTGTATGTGTGTTTGTGTGCCTGCTGACATGCACATGTATGCATATATGTGTATGTATATATGTGTGTGTCCAACCTCAAATAATTCATACATGTGCATTGGTATTTTGTAACTCAAATCTCAAATCAACAAGAGGGAAACCAATACAAATCAACAACTATAGTTTGATTATAAAAAGTAACTTGAGCAAAAGTTTTAATCATAATTAAAAAAAACGTGACATATCCATTATATAATGACTGTAAAAGTATGAGAAAACAATAACAATGCTCTCTTTCACTTCTAGTTCCCATGACTTCATATATAATAATCATTCAAGTCATTTTCCTTTAAAGAGACACAAGTAGAGGTGAGAGACGTAGACCAGTTTTAAACTGCCTTCTAAGTGTGAGGCCTTGGGTTCAGTCTGTAGCACTGCACTGTAGCACGGTCTTCCTGTTGTTCGTTGATTTGCTCAAGAGGGCACCAGTAAAGTCTCAGAAAAAATTGTGAGACTTATTACTGTGTTTGGCACATTGAATACATCACAGGTAGCTTGCCAGGCTTTGCTCTGCTGGCAGGATACTCTCAGTAGCTTTCTGGGATCTTCAAGAGGGGCGGAGGAATTGAACCTAGGTCGGCTGCATGCAAGGCAAATGCCCTATCTGCTATACTATCGCTCCAGCCCGGGTTCAGCCTAGCTCTACAAAAATAAATTAATAAGCAAATAAAAATGCGCAGCTAATATGTAATGTTCCCAAAATGGCTAATTTCTAGAAACAGGTTCATTGGAGGATGAAATTCTTATTTCCTTTTACTTGAGAATGTAAAATATTGTAGACTGATACATTACTATAATACCGATGGGGTCATTGAAGACTTTCTTCATAACTCATCAAATGGACACAGTATGTTCGAAGTAGAATTTTCTTTTCTTTTGCATAGGAATCCTCTCTCAGATGCCAATGCAAGGACTGCATGCAAGGACTACATAAAATGATAGTCCATTTACCTGAAGACATGTGGCCAAGAAGATAATTTCTAAGAAAATTAATAATGAAACCATGAACTGAATGAAGATTTACCCAGCAATTAGAAGTAGAGTAGAAAAAAAAAAGAAAGAATGAGTTAAGATAGGAATAGTTTAATAAATAGTTTGAAATATAAATAAATTTTTTCAACTATAATTGATTTACAATTTTGTGGAATTTCAGAAGTTTAGCTTAAATCACTTATGTGTGTGCAGTTTTCAGCACACCCTATATAGATATATTGATATAGATATATATACACACATATAGATATATATACACACAGTCACAATAAGCAAATAACAAATGGCCAAAGTCATAATACATGTAGATTTTGGGTCTAGAGGTGATCTCATATAAAACCGGGGTGTTAGTGGGATGAACCCCTGGCACTAGTGAAGGGAAGCAGGCTCTTTGGTGATGACTGTGGTATTAAAAGTGATATATGCCTAAAAACTACTATTGATAATAAAAATAAGAAAATAGATAAATAAGTGAAATGCAGTAGATCAACTTGAACTTTAACTCAGGTAAAAGAACCAATATGCTTCTCTTGTCACTGTGCTTTTTTTTTTTTTTTACCTAGCCTCAATAAGACAGGTAAGCTTTCACACAAAAAGTATAAAATAAGAAACAAAAGTTATCTAAGATTGTTTTTTATTCTCATAAACATTCTGCTCTCCCTGCTTGGGAAGGCTTTTCTCCTTCAGGGAGAGGGTTTTATATTTTGGAAAATTTCTAAACTATCTAAATTGTCTTTTAGACTGGCAACTCTGAAAACCAATATAACAGCCTGGGTCCATTAATGTTAAGTTAGCATGAGATTTGCCAGCCTGACATAAGCAGGGGATGTGGCTTTGTCAGCGAAAAGAAATGACAGAAGACAGACCTTTGGCCATGTACCCCTTAGAAACGTAAGGGGTGAAAACTTGAGGAGAGAAATGTTGCAAAAAGATATGTATAGGAAGCCCTGGGAATAGGATTTTGGTAAATAATAAAATTTAAGAAATTGCTTAGCCTTGAAGTAGCCCAAAGGCCCAACCCTGGAGTAGCCTGAAGGCATAAGAATCAGATCTTTTGAAACACAAATAAGCAACTCTTTAGAATTGAGAAACTGTGGAACCACCCAGAAAAAGTAGCTCCAACCCCTCCCTCAGAAAAACAGAAGCTACAAGGACTCTAAAGGTCAGGGAGAGAATTTGAAAGGACCCTCAGAGTCCATTATAAAGTTTTCCCAGTGACTAGTGCAGATTAACATTTATGCAGCACTGTAGCACTGTAGCACTGTCCTCCCATTCATCAATTTGATCGAAGAGGTACCAGTAGTCTCCAGTGTGAGTCTTATTACTGTTTTTGGTATATTGAATACACACAGGTAGCTTTCCAGGGTCTGCCCTGTGGGCGGGATACTCAGTAGCTTGGGAGGCTTCCGAGAGGGATTGAAAAATTGAACCTGGGTGGGCCTTGTGCAAGGCAAACGCCCTACCCGCTGTGCGATCACTCCAGTCATATTATGTTATTCAAAAATAATATTTATGTATGTAGAGAAATCCTGGCCAAGAATATTTGGGGGAATATCTGTAATTTCTACCCCAAAGCCATTCTAGGCTTTTTTTGTTTTTCATCTCTGGAGAAAGCCATGTTTTCTCCTAAACTTATCTCTCTTCTCCTTTTTTCTCCCCTTATATCTGTCTTCTGTCTAAATTTTCTAAATTGATAAGAAGACAGAGAGAGACAGAGAGAGAGAGAGACAGAGAGAGAGATAGAAAGAGAGAAAGAAAGTGAGAGAGAAACAATTAGTTCAGATAGAGAAGGGAGCACCAAATAAAGGGTGTTGGGAGGATCCTCCCAGGATGGGAGATGCATGCTGAAAGTTGACTATAGACTGAACATCATTGCCACTCAATGACTCTTTTGCAAACCACAGCACCCAGAAGGAGAAAGAGAACAAAAGGCAATGCCCTGCCACAGAGGCAGGGGGGATGGGGGGTGGGGGCATGGAAGGGATATTCGGATCAGTGGTGGTGGAGAATGGGCACTGGTGGAGGAATGGGTACTCGATCATTGTATAACTGAAACCTAAGCACAAAAATTTGTAAGTCTTCAACTGTACCTCATGGTGTTTCACTAATAAAAATTTTAAAAAAAAGCAATTAGCCAGTCAGGAAACTGACTCTAGAAAGAAAGCATAGTTCCTCATGGACAGAGTTTAGAAAGTTGAATAAAATCCAGAAAACCAAACTGATATATTATTGTGTTAGTCATTTTTTGTTCTCAAATTTTGTAAACACTTGTGTTCTATTTTTATACTTTGTAAATGAGTGTAGTAATGTCTCTTTGTGACTTTGCACAATAAATATATCTGGTTGCAATTGAAAAGTGTCTGCTGGTGATAGGGACAAGGGGAATAGGAAGACTAGATTCGGGGTATGGCCTTTAAAAAAATCAAATGAACCACCTGGTATGTAAGATCACAGCAGAAACTTGGGTGTTGCATGATAATCTGGATGACCTACGTGCTAGATCTGGACCCCAGAAAAGAATCTTCTCAGCATCCTCTTCCTCATTTTGAAATAGCCACATTTTTAGAGCATATTAAGGAAATGTTCACCCAAACACCTTTGTTAAAAGGTCATAAGAGGGAAGGCCTTCAGCCTTTATTTGGACTCCTACTTCAGGAGATCCATCCCAATCTGGGAGCTTTCCAACCTTCCTTTTCCTTTCTTTTCATTTCCCTAAATAAAGTCTTTTTTACTGAATTCAGCCATTTGCTTTAGGTCCTTTCTTTTCAATATTTAATACTTATGTCAAGAAACTGAATCTCTGCACCCACTGCAACAGCAAGACCTAAGAAACCACTGTTTGTTTACTTGTTTTTCTTTGGGGGCCACACCCAGTGGTGCTCAGAAGTTACTTCTGCCTCTGCACTCAGGAATCACAACTGGTGGTGCTCATGGGACCATATGGCATCCTGGGGATCAAACTATTGTGGCCATGTGCAAGGTAAGCACCCTACCTGCTCACTGTACTATCGCTTTGGTTTGTGAAAAAGAACCATCCCTAAACAATTCAGGTCTCTGGTCATAAACCTGTGTGTGAAGAAAACCCTCATAAATCTTTCAATCCAGTCTGATTCAATGGCTACTTTTTTTCTTCTGTGATGGTAGTTTAGTGGCCACATCTAGTGATGCTCAGAGTTTCCTTCTAGTTTTCTACTTAGAGATTATTCCCGACAGTGATTGAGGGATTGGTGGTCCTAGGGATCAAATCAGATCAAAAATCTGCAAGGGAAGCACCTTAACCCCTATTCCATCTCTCCTGATTTCAATGACTATCATAAATTATATTAACATTCTGATGGCTCTATAAAAAATTCTGAGTACTACCCTCTTAATTTATTCAGACAATTGCTATTAAGCATCTCCCACTTACTGTTGCTGCTGTTTATCCCTTTGTTTTTCTTAGATGACTCAGACAATAATCTAAGCAATTATGTACCTCCCAAAAAATGTTTATGGTTTTAACTTCCATAGGTAGACTACCAGACCTGAGATTAATGTTTGGCCACTGTTCACAAACTCTCCATACTTAGGCTCTGTGCATCTATCCGTAATAACAGGGGAAACCTAAAGAGTCCATGTTTGTCTAATCTGACTCAGTTGCTGGGGATGACACATGCTTTGATTCAGGTTCAGTGTTCACCTACCGTTTCTGCAGAAAACAGGTACTCATTGGAAAATGTAAAAAAAAGAGTATCACAACTTGTTCTATAAAAACATACCACATCATATTTTGGGAATCATTTGTTGTATTTGTATAGACATGATAAACTCACATAAAAAAGGAAATATCAAATTTTTTAAATACAATAGTTGAGCTTACGCACATATCATTTGCCCAGTATAGAATGCAGATAGACCTATACATGCATTGGAAAATACTGAGCATAAAATAAGCTGTTTGTTATGAGACTAATCTGGAATTTTAATGATAACTGATTTCTGAATGAATGACAATAATCACAGACACACACACACAAAAGTGGGTCACCAATTATGTACTTTCTTGGGTCATCCCACCTTACCAAAGAGAGAAAGATGAACATTCAGCTTTTCAATGACTGTTATGCAATACTTTCTTTCAAAAGTCACTATGTCTGATCCTAAAAAATATTTGATGTCCCTTGCAGGTTAGAAGATAGCCAAAGGGCTGGAGAAAAAAATAGGTGAGAACCTTATTTTGCCTGCAGCTAATGGGGTACCACTAATATAGTCTCCAGAGTCCTCTCAGGAATGATCTCTGATCTCAGTGCCAAGAGTAAGCCCTAAGCACTGAAGGCATACCCAAAATAAATATCTCTCTCATAAGTAGAATATAAAGAAATTTTATAAGGGAACAACCAAGCCTCAAATAGAAATAAAGGGCAGAACTGTTTTTCAGTAGGAAGCTTGTCACTGGAAGGGGGATGAGGTAGGATAAGTTTAGAAAGGAAACAGTAGGACATGGTGGAGCTAAGAAGAAACTGGTGAAAATATTGATGTTGGATCTTTGCATGCCTGGAATTTAGGTAAAGGTAAAGGTAAAGGCCCTCCCGTTGATCGTCGATTTGCTCGAGCGGGCCCAGTAACGTCTCCATTGGAGACTTTGTTGTTACTGTGTCTGGTATATCGAATACTCTCGGTAGCTTGCCTGGCTCTCCGAGAGGGGCGGAGGGATCGAACTCGGGTCGGCCATGTTGGCCACTTGTAAGGCGAATGCCCTACCACTGTGCTATCACTCCAGCCCGCCTGGAATTTAATCATGGACAATTTTGTAACTCTACAAGAAAGATATGGCAATGGCTCAGGAAGTAGATGCCTTCCTGGTGATCTCCAATTGTCTTCATCATATCATTAAGCTTTCACCCAGCCCTTCCCTAACTAATAACAACTAATCTAGACTTCTATCTTTCTAAATTTGAGCTTATTCCACAGGTCTACAGTAAACAAAGCATGTCACCCAGAGAATAAAAATAATAAGAGAAAGACAGGAAGAGAGAGAGAACAGTGGGAGAGTGAGAAATAGTTTATTTATCCATTAATCTTCAAATTATACATATTGAATCCAAGCAACTAGACATCTCTGTCAGAAAAATTTATACTGAAAACATTGTCAATATGAACCAAACCATCTTGACAGCTATTTTCCAAAATATAATTTCTGAAAGCTTATCTACTTTAGCAATGAATGTCATAAATAATGAATGATTATTCATAAATTTAAGAGAGTAAATCATGAAAAAGCATTATTTGGAAGAGAAGTGACTTAATTAAAGAAATGTACTTTGTGGTATTTGAAATATATTGTGCCTTCATAAAATATACTGATATCTGCCCCAAATGCAAAAGGATTTTTCAAAAGAATGTTTTTGCCTTACTGAAAACATCATTGTCATCCTAGGTTTTTGAGTCTATGAAGCATATCCTTTGAGCCCCCAATCACAGAATTAAGTACTCAATTAAATTCAAGTCATTCATGGGTTAGCATAAATTCAGGGAGATTAGTTAAAGAGTTGGTTGACTCAGTACGAATAATTACCTTGCACACAGTCGGTCAGAGTCCAATACTGGGGACTCATGGATAAGTATTTTAAATTTTCTTTAAAACATTTGAATTATTTTTTTACACGTTAAATATATTTTTTTTTACTTTTCTGCAATCAACTAACAATATATGAGAAAAATACAGTACTCTGCATTTGACTCCAAAATTTTCAGATAGTTTATAAGATTAATAGCTCAAAAACTTAAAGACAGATTAATCTTTGTATAGAAATTAACTAAATTTATTTTGCTGGAGATTCAGTAGAACAGTGTGTAGACCATGTGCCTTGCATGCAATCAACCTGAGTTTGATTCCCTGCATCATATATGGTCACCCTACCACCCCCGGAGTAATTCCTGAGTGCAGAGCTAGGAATAATCCCTAACCATAGTCAGGTGTGACCCATAAAAAGCTAAATAAAATAACAAAAAACAATAATACTGTAAACTATAAAAACATAGCTTGGATGATCAAATAATTTATGTAATAATAGATAGATTTATATGTATCTGGCCAAAGAAATTTTTATTTGGATTTTAATATTCAGTTAAATGCCACTCTCAGGAATGCAAAAGTCTTAATTAGCTTTGTCTATGCTGTCCCATAGGGAAACAAGTTACAGATTTAAAAAATAATTTTGTGTGTCAAAGGTGGGAGAAGGAATCTTAGATAGATGTCTTTGTATGCTAAATGTTCTGCAACAAGAGGGTTACTATAAACCAGAGACAATTTCTTATGAAACATTCACAGCGACCCTGCTGATAAAATAGAGATTAATCTAGATGCAACAGATAATGAGAATAGCTAAATTTAATGATTAATATGATGTGCATATTGCAGATTTTACACTAAAACATCAACAGTATTTTCCTTCAGCTTCTAAAGGAAAGTTATAGTACAAGGTATTTTAATGCCAAACTATATTTTTAATGGATTGTTTCAAACTTTTTTACCCCAGTTTATAATCTTTGTCCCATATAACATGCCATTCTTTTATACTGACTTGATTAAAAATTGTCCATTCTCCTCATTACCAACTTCATCAAAATCTAATCCTTCAATATTTTTCTGTTAAAATGTGTTATGGCCTTTCTCTCTGGAGTAATTATAGTATAAACAATTACTCTCTCTCTCTCTCTTTCTCTCTATGTCTATCTCTGTCTCTCTCTGTGTGTGCCTCTTTTTCTCAAATTAGCACTGCACTGCACTGTCCTCCCGGTTGTTCATCAATTTGCTAGAGCAGGCACCAGTAACATCTCAATTGTGAGACTTGTTGTTACTTTTTTGGCATATAAAATATGCCACGGGGAGCTTGCCAGGCTCTGCGGTACGGACAGGATGCTCTCAGTGGCGTGCCAGGCTCTCTGATGGGGTGGAGAAACAGAATCCAGGTCGGCTGCAAGGCAAATGCCCTACCCGCTGTGCTATCGCTCCAGCCCATATACATATATGTGTACATATTTATATGAAAAAATAGTTAAAATACCTACTAAAAGTTTAACTAAAATAATATATGCAGGCTCTTTCTGAGGAAATGCTTTGCTTTAAACATATTCTACATTTTACAAATTGCTGTATTTTTTTTTTAGCATGGTGCATTGCTTATCAGGCTACAAAGTAAAGAAAGAATGCAAGGGGAAAATGTTCTGTAATTAGAGACATAAAATTAAAAAAATGATGAGTCAAAATGTCACTATGTTTTGAATATTTTCAGAATAATATGAAACATGATCATATTAATACTGTGAGCTCAAATTTCATCACTAACACCACCTTGATTAGTGGCCAACTAACATTATGCTTTTTTAAAGTGAGACGATTCTGGAAGCTTGTAAGAAGCATCACTTCACATTAAATGTTACAATTTGGTTTGATTAAAATTTGACTATTACTGATATAGAGATGATCATGGTAGCTTATTCAAAATTAGACTCTATTTTAAGCATTTATAACTGAGTCATAAATATTACAGGGAGAATTCAAATGAATTTGCTCCAATTTTTATAGTTGTCTTGTTTGATTATTATAAATTTAAATGTCCGGAGGTTACTGCACATCATTACATTTCACTTTTTTTTTTAAAACTAATGGGGTTTATGGTTTTTTTAGAGCTTTTGTACATTTTATGGTAAATGTCACACCTCTCTGAAACATATGATACCATACCATACTCACCACTCAAGGACCAGTATCCCTCCACCATCATACTTTGTACCCTGCCACCTTCAACTTTTCTTTAAAAAGAAGTGTTGTGTAACACTAACCAACAACTGATCTCCTTAACCAGAAATCTCAAAATTTTCTTCACTGTCTCCTCAATGTCAAATTTGTCACCACAACCTAACATCTTCTCCCTCTCCCTCTTCCTCCCTCTCTCTCTCTCTCTCTCTCTCTCTCTCTCTCTCTCTCCCTCTCACTCACTGTCACTTTCTTGTTTTTCCATTCTCACTAACACATTTGTAATTCATGATGACAAAGATTCTATTTGACTTTTCTCTAAACAATCTTACCATCAGAATGCTTATCAATTTCCTATTTGACTCTTCGCTATGTGTTTGTAGAACACAAGTCTCCAATGGCTCCTCCTTGTATTTATAAGAAAATCTAAGTTTCTTGTCCATGCAAGTTCACTTCAAGACTTGATTCTGGCTAGCTAAGCCAATCTCATTTCTGTGTCACCATGTCCCTCTTTTTCTCAGAGCCCAGGTTGTCCTGAATTGAATAAATTGCACCATATTTGAAACTGCCAACGTTTTATTAAAGAAAATAACAATTTTCTTAAATGATACATTATCATTCCTAATGCTCCACCTATTCTAGTAGGTTTATGTTTGCCTCATATAACTCAGCACATTGATACCAGTCTTCACAAATTCTCTAGATTGCATGAATACGAAACTAGAATTCCCAAGGATCCAGGCATCCTTGAAGTTGCAATGAAACAGATTAATATTATTTGTAGATTATTTGTATTTTCCAAGCATTACTATGGAAATATAAAATACTGTATTATTTAGAAGAAATAGTAAGTTTAGCAAAGCTTAAGAAGAATTTTAATCTATAATAAATATCTGGAAAGAGAAAATTCTGTGATGAGTACCAAGTAACATTTCACTAACATAACATTCATGTCTTCCAGTTAAGTAAATAGCAATGTATAGAAATTCTAGGAAATAGGTTCAATTAAAGATTTGTTTTACTCCTCTCATGTCAAATTTCTTTGAATGCTCAAAGAATCTGTAAAAAGTATGTCCATACAATTCCTAGTATGGATTTTATTTGCAGGAGTCTTTAGCAACTGACAGACCCACAAACCTCATTGCCATCCAGTGACATTTACAAACAAATCAGAGAAGAAATGGTGACCCTGCACTTCCTACTGTCTGTTGTCCTGTTTCCCAGTTATGATCTTAACCGACTATCTAAATGCTGACATTTCCATTGATTTAGCTGATTTTTTCATTGACTTTTTCTGATTTCCCAACGGGTTGTCCCCAGAATAATGAGTCATTAACTCCGGCAGCCGAAGACCTCCAGAACCAGCCACAACCATGCTGAGACCACTCTCCACATGCATGAAGGTACCAGCAGGGGTACAAAGGCATGCAGGTCCCGGGGCTGAGATCTCCAAGCCTGCTCGGATCGGGGCTTAGCATCCCCCACCCAGATCCTTCATTTTCCAGTAGACGGGGTGACACCCACCAATTGGCCCCCTGGCACCACGTAATCTCATCAACGGCCAAGACGCAGAGACTATACAAACCCAGCTCCCAGAAGTGCGTGGCCACATACACGGCCGCACAACATCTTATTATCCCATTCTTACTTTGGACAACCTGGCAGGCTACCGAATGTAACCTGCCCACACGGCAGAGTCTGGCAAACTCCCTGTGGTGTACCCAATATGCAAAATACCAATAACAATGATGGGACTCATTCTCCTAACCTTGAAGGAGCCTTGAATATGGCACTTTTTAAAATCTCAGGGCTAGGACAAAGGAGACGTTACTGTTGCCTGCTTGAGGCAATTGACGAACAACAGGATGATTGTGATCGTGAAAAATTAATTTCTCAAAAATGACCAGGAAAGAATTCCCTTATTGAATACACATATATTCTTTCTGCAGCTCATAAACAGCAAGTTGACTGCAGAGTTTAATATTGTTTTCCATTTGGTTCCCCTGTTAAATTTCCTCTCCCTTCACCTTTTCTTTTTTAAGTCTCAAGCGATCTTCCCTTTTGTCAAAATAGCTATGCAGGCCATCTTTTCTGAGGTTCCTGGTCATAATCATACATCATCTAGCTGGTGAGGAGTTCTCCTTTTATCATTCTATCATTCTACCATCCATCCATCCACCAACCATCTAGATGTGCATATATGAGCAAAATATAAAACTATTGATATTTATTTATGTGCTTTTCATTCACAGTCAGTTCAACAGCTGATAGGCTTTCAGTATAATTACTCAGCAGGAATGATCTCCATTACCGCTTTGATTTTCCTAAACAAAAAGCTATTCTCTTACTATTCTGACCAGTTTGAAAATTTAACTTAAGAAGTATTTAACTTAACTTTGTGTTCAAAAAGACCACCCACCATGACTATTTTGTTCAAGTCTGTCTTTGGGGTTGGAACAACATTCCTGAAACCCTAGACACAGAGGATAAGTAGTTTTAAATGAATGAATGAATGCTGAATGCCTTCTCATGTGAGTTTGTAATCTGACTTTAATAAAAGATAGAAAATCTAATATTGCTTCTTCTTGCCTACAGCCTGATAAGGAGTTCAGGGTTTATCAGATAATTCAAATAACAGTTCTTTCATTCAGACTCTGAAAAGTATTAGAAAGTTATATGAACAGTAGTAGATCCCAAGAGTATTACTTTCCTGTTGCTGCTGTAACAAATTACCGGCCATGTGTTAGCTTAAAACAACACAAATATATTAGAGTAGATTTCTGGAGGTCAAAATTCGAAAATTGGTTTGTATGGCTGTGTTCTTCTCTGAAAGTCTTTGTGGATAATATTTTAAATCTCTTGTTTGTTCCAGCTTCCAGATGATGGCTTATAAGCATTGTCCCACAAAAAAAAAAAGTTCCAAGTCATCACTGTAGCATATTCAGATCTTTCTTAATCTCTTACCTATAATTCTACGAATGCATGTTGCTCTCTAATCTGACCCTGAGACCATGCATAATATGGGGCTAGGAAAGAGCTCAAGGGTGAGGTGCAAGTGTTGGAGTACAAAGAGCTTAGGTTTATCAGGTTGCACCCATCACAGTGCTCCCAAGTCACTCCCATTCCTTTGTTTGTCCGTAACCATGTCTATGCTCTCTTCCCCAGCCAATTTGTAAGGTCTCACCCTTCTAGGACACTGAACTTGTACTGCAAGTTAATATTGCCTTTCTCCTCTCCTTATGTCTTTTGAATAGTTTAATGCAATGTCCTTTTTGTATAGATACAGGAAGACAATTAATATTATGCTTTATAACTTAGGATTTAATTAGCCTTGAATATTATTCATTCCTGGGCATCTGCCTTCTCAACTTAAGCCTCAGTTGCCCTCACTTCCTAGCACTCCAAGGGCAGGGTCCCGGCGAGGGACTGGATAGAACCAGGGCAAGCCGATAAGTTATGTGCTACCCTGGCATCGAGATGGGCCAGGCCAAGGTGCCACGATTCTTAACTATAGGTTAAGAGTTTGATCATAGGCAAATGCTGTCATGATCCAAAAGTAACGACGAGACTAGGGACCCTGCTGCTAAGAATTGGAAAGATATCTGGCCTGAGCAGTACAGTCTGATTGAGATGGCCCTAGGAGAGCAATTCTATAAGCTTAAAGTATTTCTTACTGCATTCATATAAAATGATTTATATTATGTATGCTTATATATTGATCGGACAAGGAGAGGAGAAACACATCCAGGGAAATCTGTTCTAGGGTGGGTTGATCTGCTAAATGAGAATCTGTCATAGTGTGTCCTGACTACCTTGGATGAGCCTGAACATTTATCCCCTTCATCTGCCTTCAGTAAATAAGAAGCAGCTTCCCTTATCTCACAGGAACCTAGCTGGTCTTAGGTATGCAGATCCCAGGTGCTAAACCAGGCCTGATCTTGGGGCTGTAGATGCCTGGCTCCAGGCAGGCGGATCTTTGAGATGTAGATTCCAAGCTCTAGCAGACTGTTCTTTGATGTGCTAATCCAAGTGCTTGTAGTTTGTGAAAGGTGAGGCCAAGGTTACTGGCCTGTGGATGTAAAGAAACAATGTATGTTTGCTGCCTCAATGTTCTTTCTGTAACACCTTTTGATGACATCACTATATTGTGCCCTTTAGAGGTACCATGATCTATATAAGGGACATTTCAGGGCTCTCTGGGGGGACAGGTGCATCAGAGAACCTGGGAAGATGGGGCTGAGGACAGAAGCTGAGAGAACAAGAGAGCACGTGCTTGAGAATTCCTGAGGCCTCCGTGACATACATCTCTTCCATGTAATAAATTGCTACTAAGACCAACCAGCCTGGTCCTCTTTTCCTTCCTCCACCTGACCACCGTCATCGACCTCCCTGGAGTGGGGAAATGGCCTGAGACTACCGAACGCGGACGGTGGGAGAGATAGGCTGCTGCCGTTCCTTCGCCCGTCCTTTTTTGTGTGCTTACGCAGCAAGGACCCAATTTCCTTTCCTGGCATCACCTGGTCCCAAGGCACTGTGAAATAAAGCCTTAGTGGCCTTTGAGAAGGAGCAGCTGGCTCTGAAGATGTCCTCCTCTACTGAGCCTTAGACACTGACAATGGGCCTCATACTGAACGTTCCAGTCTGACTAGCTCAAAATTGCTGAGAAATCTGGGAGTTGTCCCTGGGCTTCCTGAGAGCTGCTTATGAGCATGCTTGCCACCAGACAAAATGAGATTTCCACCTATACTTAGATTTGTTCTATCATATAAACACGGAAGAACTTTTCAGTTCAAGATTCTTGATCACTTCTCCAAACCTCTTTAGCCATCTAAGATAACATATTACCGAGTAGGCGGTTTCTGACATGAACATCTTTGGTGAACTATTGATCTCCAGAGCGATAAAAAGTGATCACTCATTTTCATCTTGGCTTGCTTGTAAATATTTAGTTCATGACAGAAGCTATAGTCCTGAAGAGTCTCCCAAGAAATTAAACCAGAGACAAGTGGTTTAGCAATGAGAGTAAGGAATGGCCTTCGGTCCAGATTTTTACAGAAACATACATGGGACATTGGGAATGATCAGTGCCACTGCTAATCACATTTATAGAGAATTTATTCAAATTCCATATCCCTTTTATTTTTTATGCTTGTTTCACAATATATATTTATAGTCAATCCTATGTTTTTTACCCATCAGCATGGTGCTGATATTACATGGGTTATTTTTTCCTCCAAATAATGAAGTACAAGAAAAAAAATCCTGTGTATTTTTTTTCTATAAAAGGACATATTGAAACTGACCTCATTGAGTCAACTACTTAACCTAGATTTTAATTTGACTGATGTCCATAGTTATAAAGTTTCTATTTTTAAATAAATGGGATTTTTAGCATAATTTCTAGGGGAACTATGATTATAGTGTTGTTTCACAAACATTTTCTTATTTAACCCTTATATTTAGTGGGGAATGTTGATTCCTTTAAGTTTATTCACAGTGAGGAAGTGAATTTTTGGATTTGGGATGCTGTTGAATTTGTACTCAATGTCGTGTTTATTAAGGACATGAGAGTGTTATGTTTAGTGAATAATCCAACCTAGATTAAAAAGAGATTTGTTTTACTTGGCTCCAGTAAACTTTGTTAGTCCGGGGGCTTTGTTTGCTTAGCATGGTCAAAAATAGCAATATAAATTCGATTGGAGGCTGACCATAGAAGCAAGGCCTAACAGTGAGATAGAGTGGGTAGAAAGGCTATGTTAGGACATGTGGTGTTAGTACACAGCAATGGAGGCTATCAACCAAAAAATCCCATATGCTAAAGCACCAGAGGTATATTTTGAATCAAGGTTTTTGATAGTTTAGTAATAGTCAGTGCATGTTGTCACACCTGAAGCTGTGATATTAAGGCACAACCTGATTTACAGAAGGAAGACAATGGAAGCTTTACATTCAGTACTTCCTCAGCTCTCATACTATGTTTAGTCTGTGTTGTTCCCAATGATTAAATAGAGTATAAAGACTTTCAGTGGATTATAATGAATGAACAAGGTCAACAAAAGGATAAGCAAATTCCAGCATGGTGCTGATATTGTGACATTATAATCAATGTCACATTAAGGATTTCCTATCATCCTTCCAACAAAAAGCTGGTTTAAGTCCCCATGCCTTTGATACGTACATTAATGATAGCAAAACCCATTTATTCATGGATATTTATAAGCCGTCCACCACAGAGAAAAACGTATAATTACTGTGAGTTATAAAGCATTCAATTAATAAAAGCTGATAACACAGCTGTCAAAATGTTCATCCTTTCTATTATGTAACTCAAACTAAATAGTAAGTTCTCTTGGTGTTACTCTTCAAACTGTTTTTCAAAGGCAATTTATGCTCTTAACAAATATAAAATAATCAGTGATCTTAATCAACCTTCAAGGGTTGTCCTTCAAAGATCTGCATGATCCTCTAATTAAACCATTAATGTTCCCTGCAATTAGGGCATCTGCTTAATTATTTTCTAAACTGGAAAATTTGGGGTGTGTGTGTGTGTGTGTGTGTGTGTGTGTGTGTGTGTGTGTGTGTGCATGTATGCATGTGCAGTTTCCTTTATTTGGTATACTGCTTTGGGGAATCATCTTGTTTTTGTCTGTATTAGTAATTTGATTTATTTTTATGCTGAACTGTATACATCAAACTGCTTTTGTGTCAGTTATATATCTCTGGTGGATTCCTACACTATTTTTAATTTGGACTATTTTGATAAGAGTGTCTATAAATATTTTTATACACGTATTTTCATAAAAGCATTTCTGCTTGTTTTATTTTGGGGTCCTGAACTCGTGTTTACTCCTGGTCCTCACTTCAGGGATCACTCCGGGCCAGGCTTCAGGGAACATACATGGTGCCAGAGATCAAATTCAGACTAGCTTGTGCAAGGCAAGTGCCCTGCTCACTGTGTAATAATTCTGACCCCATTGGAAAACTTTTAATATTGAAAAGAAACACTACAAAAATTTTATATAAAGTAAAGCAAGCAAAAGTCAGGAATATCACAGAAAATGACATGTGTTCTAGATAAAGATCTGGTGGTAGAGACAGATTTATCCAATAAATTATGGTTAGAAAAATGAAACAACGAAGCTGAGAGGTGTTATGACTAAGTTTTATAAATAAGGTTTCAGAATATTATCTATGAAATGTTTCTTTACCTGCCATTTTTTCTGGGTTAAGCAATATGCCATGGTAAAGTATATATATATATATATATATATATATATATATGTATATATGTATATATATATATATTTCCCTCCCAAAAAAATATATATTTTAAATGTACCAACAATAGTTCACCAATATGAAAACCGAAAAATGAGTAAAAGTTAAAAAGCAATAACACTGATTTTTTTTGTAATCTCCATCATTTCCTTCGTTGGAAAAATGTGACTCTTTTTCAATCTTTTCCCAGCTGTGTTTTTCTTGTTTTCAAAAACAACCAGACAGTATATTAAGCAATGCAGTTAGAAAGAAAAATAATCTGTGTTTTACTCAGGGAATATGCAATCTAGAAAAAGAGACAGGGAAGTAAACAAATCATTATAATTTAATGTGGCAAATGTTTTATACCTACACAATATTTAAGGAGCATAAAAAAAACATAACATCCTGGAATGTAGTCAGGGAAAGTGCCACCAAAGACTTGAAATGTATTTATTCGACAGGCAGGAGGAGATGAAGAATTAAGGAAGGGAAATGTACATAAGTCTTCAAGAGTACAGAGAAAAAACCTTGTTCAGAGACTAATAATGATTAGTTTCATAGACATGCAGTCAAGTGAAAGGGGCAGAGAAAATAGGAGAGAAAACTCAAAAGGAGTTTTCTCAAAAGGACTCAATCCAAGGTCAGAAGGGTTGAATGTAGAAGGCATTTAAGACTTTGTTGTGAGGAGAAAAATACTACACAACTATCACAATAATAAAATGGCTTTGAACTAATTGCAAAATCAATGAGATACTGGCAGCAAGGATAACATCACAAATGCACATCATTGGGCAAGGTATGACTGCCATATGAACTGCTAACAACAAAGGTGAAAGCAATGGAAATCTATAGGCTTGTGCATGTTATTTACACTGTTTCTAATCTTGGTAAACTTTTAAATAAAGCATGCTTTTGTTTTATTTTATTGTGGGCCACATTTGGCAAAGTTCATAGGTTACTTCTGGCTCTGCACTCAGGCATTTTCTCCCCTGGTGGTACAGGGATCAAAGCTGGATTAGTCCATGCAAGGCCAGGACCCTACCCCCTGTAATATCCAGCACCAACATTATACATGTATAATACACACAGTAATAAAAAATTTTGTCTTGATTGAAAAATTAACAAAATTTAAATTATAGTCTGGAAAAAATATAAGCATTAAGTTCAGAGTTTGGGGGCTGCATTCTACTTCTCTCATGTGGGCCTTTTTGGTCTAACTAGATATAAATGCTGTGACAGAAGAGGAGTGAAAACTAATTATAAGCTGGTGATGGCGATGTAGCCTAGTTGGTATAGCACATGCCTAGTATGTATAGGGCCCTGTTTTTTTTGTTTGCTTGGTTTTGGGTTTTTTATATTTTTGGCTCTTTGGGTCATACCCAGCAATGCACAGGGGTTACTCCTGGTTCTGCACTCAGGAATCACTCCTGACAGTGCTTGGGGACCATATGGGATGCTGGGAATTGAACCCGGGTTTGCCGACTGCAAGGCAAATGCCCTACCCACTGTACTATCATTCCAGCCCATTATTATTATTATTATTATTACTATTACTATTATTATTATTATTATTATCATCTCACAATTGCATGCCCTGTTACAGAGGCTCTATTGAATGTGTTTCTTTTGGCTCCAAAAGCACCCCAATCAAAGTAGTTTCTGGTTTTTGAGACTGGACAGATAAAACCTAAATACAATATCAAGAGGGAAGAAAATAAATTGACTTAGAATTGTATAGATTCAGTTCAAAACGTCTTGAATCTTACATACCAAGTAGTTAGAAATAAGTTTGTGAATTAAAACAGAAGTGTTTGAAATAATGCAATAAATAAGGTAGCAATTTCAGCCATGTGAGTGGTTAAAGGAAGTTATGGAAATGAAGAAAATGAGCCCAAAGATGACACAGCCTTTAAAATTACTTACTTAAAAGGAAATAATATATATATAATATTGGTAACATATATGTATATATACATACACAAGCACACACAAATATATATACACATATGCATATATATATATACATATATATATATATATCTACTGTTGTTGTTCTTAATGAGTGGTCATGTGTTCCAGAGAGATAGTGCAGTGCACAGCAGGTAGTACATTTGAGCTCCATGCAGCCTACTTAAGTTCAAAGTTTGCTTTCAATTGTAGTCCCCTGATTACTTCCAGGAGTGATGCCTGAACACACAGCCAGGACTCAGTCCTGAGCACAGTCAGCTGTACTTCCAAAACAACTAAACATAAATTAAAAGATTTTGATTGGATAGTAAAATATATATTTAATAAAATATGTGGTTATAGAAGTTAAGTAAATGGGCAGCTTTATGGATGGATTGATAATTATTACTAAATATGAAGAAGAAAGCACTCAACTATATTAAAGAGTCCATTTCATTTATAAATTAAGTTAATTTTGGTTTTAATTATGTCAGTATCAGGTAAGAGATAAAAATAAAAACTGGATTATAGTACTATGGAGAGTAACAAAAACATGAAATGCAAAAGTAACTCTTGTTTTGCAACAAGCCAGATGACAAATTTTGAGAACTAAGAACTCTGTTCCTTGTAAAGGATAATGGGGTGATGAGGTAGTACATTGGTTAGAACACACGCTGCATTCAAGCCCAGTCTGATGTCCAGCACTACATGCACCCAGGAGCATCAGCTGGTAGTGCCCCAGAGGCCCTTATGGCTGGCCCTGTTGGTTTCCTGCACCACACAGCACCAACTGCGCTGAATCTTCAATCCCTAGAACTAAACCTTCTGAGCTGGTCAGTCAAATTTCTCAAGAGTGGCTGGAGTATTGCTTGGAAATTGTAATCCCTACCACCACCACAACTACACACACACATACACACACACACACACACACACACACACACACACAGATACTAGCAAGACTATACTATACTCATCCATTTACTTAATATTTAACAAAGGAAAATAGGGTGTAAGTTTGTGTAACTCATGATTTTATTTGCTTATATATTGAGTGCTTGTTTATTTTTATTTTTTGGTAGGAACACTGCATAGTCCCAGTACAAAGGGTCATTCCAGGAGATATAAAAATCTCTGGGGTCACTCTTTCTAGAGAGTGGGGGACTATGAGGTATGCCAACCCAGGCTTTGCACATGCAATGTGTATATTTTATCACTGAGCTCATCCCAGGTCTCAAAGTCACCATTTTAAACTCAACTTCTGGCACTCTATGATGTATAGGGCATCTATTAAATGGAAAAATGTCTACATGTCTGATAGTTACTATTTTAATGTCTAAACTAAAGTTTGATTTGCTATTCATTCAGCTCTAAAAATTATCATTTTTGATAAATATGTATCTATATATGCATGTATAATATTCATATACTTAACCTTCATGTAAAGGACAATTATTCCAAGAAACTATGGACAAACAAGAAAATAAGTAGCTTTTCAAGTAGGGGAAAACCATAGAGGTTACATAATCAACAACAAACAAGTAAACATGCTCAAGGCTCTAAAATTTTGTTTTTAGGGAATGGAATCTATTTTTACAACTTTCTTTTACTACCGCAAACTTTTAAGCAATTATTCACAATGTATTACAGAAAACTTTATCAGAATACACTTAGCTTTTATAAAATGTATGGAAACTATGAGTAAGGGAAACAAATAAAATTATAAAGCAATTAGATAAACAAAAAGAAATGTATAAAGCAATTAAATAAGGGTAATATTATCATCACAATTAGATTAAGGGACATTTTTAAATGGGAAAAGTATGCCTATACTTTAAAAAAGCATAGGGGATATCTGAACTCCTTCAATTTCCAAAAGTCGATTTCCTTTTATATTTTTGATAAATTTAATCTACCTTTAAATTTTATGAGGTGCATTAATATTGCATTCACATATATGGGAATTTATATATGCTTCTCTGTGTCACTAAAAGAATTTTTATGTTTTATTGGTCTCCCAATTAGTTTCAGGCAATTCAAAGCAACAAATATTTTTTAATTATGACTGTATGTCAGCAATTGTTTCTGTTTCAGGGACACAAAGAAAGATTAAACTCAAGTCTGTCCTCAAGGATACTCTAGTGTACTTAGGAGGGATTGAAGGTTTGATATGGAAACAGAGAATTTAACCAATATATTGCTTATTTAAAACAAATTTTACTTAATATTCCAGCATTATTCACTGCTATTATTTTTTACAATATTGTTCTTTAGAAGTTTATAATTAACATTTCAATCCCTTATAATAAAACATCTATTTCTATTTTAGAGTGTCATCTTATTATGTTGCCATAAAAACATTTATTTATCTCAGCATTTCTGCATCTCTCTGGACATTGTGATCTAAATAAGATTCAAGAATATTTCACTATCACATATAATTAGGTACTGAAAGCATATAACTAAGGATAAATAAAATGAGTTAAAGGGTATAAAGCAATGTAGGGCATCAGATGGTTGGATATAAAAGATTAGACAGGAAAGCTATCAAATATGATGTTTTTGTCTGCAAGAGTCATGGACTTAAAAATAAAGGTGTAACTCTCATATTTTGAAAGGCAATTATAAAAAAAAATACTAGTGAGTTCTACTATGTGAAGAGTGCTACATTGTTGTGAAGAGGAATGTTTGTTTATATAAACCACAATTCACATGCTAAAGTTCTAAACTCCAGTGCAACTGCATTGAGGTAGTGAAGGATTGTAAAAATTATCCTGATGAGTGAAACAAGAGATGGCCTGATAAGTTTCCACTTGTGAGAGATGGCAAGGGAGGTAGGGCAGCAGCTAGGACACCGGCCTTTCATACTTCTCATCTACATGAGATCCCCAGCATCACAGAGCTCCTGAGCTCTGGCAGGTGTGATCCTTGAGCAGAGAGCCAGAAGTAAGCTTGAATCTGACCCCTAAATCCGCAACAAAAATGAGAGATAACAAGGGAGAGCTCTGTTCTCGCTTTCCTTGAGCATATAAAGAGCACATAGTGAGATGATGGCCACCAGCTAGGAAGAGAGACTTGTGTGAAATGGACCACACTGGAATCCAGAATCAGACTTAAAATGTTACAACATAAATTCCTTTAGTTTAGCTAGCTAAGTTGATACTTTTTGTAAATTAAGGCACAGTTTAAAGTTGAAAGGAGATATGCATTCCTAATATATTAAAACAACATGTCATAGAAAAGTTTGGAGGAACGATTGGATATTGTAGTCAACCAAAGCCTTATCTCATGAGCAAGTATTAAGTAGGAGCATTTTTCAATTTATAAATATAGAAACTGCAGGATAGCATGGCCAATACTAACTGCCTAGTACTTGTAATCAGATGAATTCTAAGATAAAGTTTTAGATTGCTACTTTCTTCTCTCTCTCTCTCTCTGTCTCTCTTTTTTTTTGTTTTGTTTTTTGTTTTTTGGGTTACATGGGAGATGTTCAGGGGTTACTCCTGGATCTGCACTCAGGAGTCACTCCTGGTGGTGCTCAGGGCACCATATTGGATATTGGGGATTGAACCCGGGTCAAACGCATCCAAGGAAAACACCTAGTTGCTGTACTATCACTCTGCCCCCACTTTCTTCTTCTTATTCCAAAAGGAACTGGGAACAAAATAGGCTATCTCTTCTACAGTTAGGATATTCGTGAATTCCCTCTATTAATCAAAAGCAAAATGAACTGGATACATTGGACCTAACATGGGAAGTTTTTAACTGGGCATGCTGGTTTCTGAAAAAGAGGGAAACTGTGTGGAAGAGCCTGTGAAGAAGGTCTAGGTAGATAACAGAAAGACATCTGAGCAGCTAAGAGTGGCTCCTATCAACATCTGTAAGAACATGGGGACAAAGCCTCTAAACTATAAAGTTGAATGTTATAAGCAACCATGCACACTTAAAAGATGACTCCAAAGTAAAGAAAGAATAAGCCAACCAATGTTTGCTTATTTTTCTTAAGAATAATATGATAAAAGACCTGAGAAAAGATCCAGTTCACCCACGCCCAGATCCATGGTTAATATAATGCCATGGTAATTTTTAGGCAGCACTATAGATATAGGATGGGATAGATACAGAATATGGATTTGAGTTCATAAAGTACATATAAAATAGAATAGACGTAGAATACAGATTCAGGTTCAGAAAGAAAAAAAAATAAGAGAGGAAAGAGGGGAGTGGAGGGAATGGAATACACTGAATGCACCAAACACAACTGAGATGCAGAAGAGACGTGGAGAACATATGCATATGGAAGATGAAGGAAATCAAATTGTTCCAAATCACCTCCAGATTTCTATGTAATGTCTAAAAGAAACAACAAAAGGTTCCTAATATTTGACCTATGGGAGGAAATGACTAATTAAATTTCAGAAATAAATTTTTTTAGAATGTCTATAGAACAAAATGTGAAGAAAAAAAATACTGTCTCAAATCTGTTGTATGTTTTTGTGTGCAATGTAATTTATAGCCTCTTTCTGGGAAGAAATTAGCATTTCTGATAAAATGTTCAAGCACTTTGAAGACAAACTTTTAATATTATTCAGCCTGATTCTGGGAAGTTAATCACTCTCCCACTCAGCTGTCAGTCAAGGGCCCTAATGATCTAAGTTGTTTGTATTTCTTTCCATTTTAATTTTGTATGGATATTTTATAACTTTTCTTCCTAAAGATATTTCTAACAAGCATAAATCTGAGCTGTCCTATTTTACCAATATTCTCTTGCACAGAGCTTGAAATAGTAATTGAATAATTTGTTACCTTATCTAAATATTCACTCACAAAGGATCTGAAAAGATATACATTTTGTATCTTAAACTTAAAAAATATAATTTATTCAATATTTTAAATTACCTGGGTGTTTGTTGCTAAGGAATCCTATTTTTTCTTCTTTAATAGCATAATCACTTCCATATAAATATACAGGACATTCAGATTTTTCAATCATTTTACAAAGAGATTCAGTAAGTATAAGTTGGAGAAAAGGAAGGAAGATGCTTTAAGAATGACTTCAAAACAGTCTTATCTTGTTAACACTGCCATAATAGTCAAATAAATCTAAACATGCATGCACTCGTACACATACATTTCTGACATTGGATATTGAAAACATGTAAATAAAGTACAAAAAGCATTCATTAAGCTAATCAAAAAATAGCACAAATGTGAAAATCAAGAAGGGAAGAGTTATATATAAGAAAATGTGTTTTTAATTATTTACAATTTAAAACATACTGTGCAAAAATAAATAAACCCTAGATATATTGATGATTTTCTAGCATATCTAACATACCAAAACTGAGAGAGTTATAATTCTAAAATATCTGGATAAAATGAGAAAAAAATGGGGGGAAGGCGGTGTGCAGAGAAAATAAAAACCATCCAATTACCCAACAGTGGGTTCCTAGGGACCTGCAAACAATCTTTCTACATTTACAATCATGTGAAACCCTCACAGTCAGATCATTTTTAGTGTTTTTTTTAGGAACCAAAGAGTTTGTAGAATAGTTTGTAGAATGTATATATATATTTGTATTTGTATAAATGTATATAATATAATATATAATATAATAATAAATATGATAATAATATATTATTATAATATATAATGTAATAATATATGTAATAATATATAATTTGTATAACTGTATTTGTATAGTTTGTAGAATGCTTGCTTTGCAGACAACCAATGTAGGTTCTGTCTCCAACAATATAAATGATCCCCTGAGTCCTACCAGGAATATGCCTTGAGCATCAGCTGTGTTGTAAAACCAAAACCAAACATTAATAAAACAAAGGGCTATGGAGAAAATTGGTTAGATTATTCATGGAGCAGAGGGGGAACTGGTCTGGTCTAGGCAGGACACTACCCCAGTTGATTAGATCTCCAGGAACTGGGAGAAGCACTCACCATCAAATTTAAACCAATCATAAGCACCCAGGGGGTTGAGTCCCAGGTCCCAACTCTGACAGGCGCCCAGAATGCATACATGCTTTCAGATCAGTCTTAGAACACAGGCTGCGGGAGCGCCATAGCCCGCACCAGGCATCTAGAGTGAGAAGAGCTCCAGGCCAGCCTTTCCAAAGACTCCATGAAAAGTCCCCAGACGTGTCCCGTGCTGCTCCCAATGTTTCTGTTCTTAAAAAACTCATAACTAAAGATGTTTAAAGACCATCAGAAATCACTTGCTGAGGAGCCAGAGCAATCCTACAGGGGGAGGGTGCCTGTCTCACACATGGCCAACCTGGGTTTGATCCTCGCACCCTATATGTTTCACGGAGCTCACAGTCAGGAGTTAGCCCTGAAGACAGCCTAAAGCAAGAAAAACAACGTTTGTTGGATGCAGATAGGAGAGAGAAGAGACCACAATTGTAGACAGCTGAGTAAGGGTACCACAGGTATCCAGGTGCTCCAAAAATGCAGAAAGGAACTGATCCAGACAGGGTCAGTTCCTCCAAATCCATTCAGTCTGATGGCTTGCCCTCTGCTGCTCTTCCCTCAGACCAAGCTTAGTGAGAACGATCATGTCCCCTACAGAACCTGAAAGAGCTTCCGTGTCAACAAGTGTGGCTTTACTTTCATGACCAGCACAATTCTCATCAGCTGGCTGGATCAACATAGAAAGGCAGCCTTGTGAAGCTCAAGTCACAACACAACATAACTGTAGACTTTCAAGGTCAAGACCTCTACCATCTGGAAGGCAAACAACAAAGAATCTCTGAAACAAAAGGTGAATGTGGACATCTGTGTTCCTGTACATTCTTTTCAGCTGTTGGTATTTAGTATTTATATCCTGGCTGCACAGAAAACATTGTGCATGGACGAATGTGACTACCTCATTATACTGTCATAACCTCTATACTCACTAATTGTTTATGAGGTAATTTCAGTTTCTAAACATGAATTATACAAAAACAGCCTGTTGTAAAGAGCAGATAAATATAAAAACCATTTGAACTATTCCAGAAAATAAATAGGATTCTGTCCAAATGCATTGTTTTATGAAGCAAGTATAAATCAGAAGAAAAAAATGTGCACAAAATTTCTCAGACCAAGTTTTGTTTTAAATTTATTTAAGATATAAAATATTACAAAGTAAATTGCAAAATTCCATTTGGAGAATATATCACATGTAACATGAATATATAGAATATTAGGAACCATTTTAATAAAATCCAAGACAGTGTATGTACCTAAGAAGAAAAAGCAAGGCATCTCTTCAAATTTTGAAGAGGAATGTTGTAAAAAAAATGCAGTAGTTTAAATAAAAATGTAAATTAGAAATAGACAAATTATTTTTTAGAAGAACTTGTAAATTTATATATAGACCATCCTGCTTAGTATTTGCTAATTATGTATTTGCAGTTTTGTGTAATTGATAATTAATCAACTGGCTGGAATCAAGAGTATGGGGTCTTTTCACAAGTATCCTGGGCATGAGATGCAGAGAGAAAGGAAAAATCTGAAACTCTCAAATTTCCAGCTAAGACCCCTCAGGCCACTTTGCTTTCCTGTTTCATTTCTTCTGCAACAGTAGCCACAGGTTGGAAATGGAGCAAATGGGTTGCACAGTGTTGCTCAAGCAATTCCAGCCCTATGGCTGGCTGGGCAGGGTTTGATGTCAACTCTGGCACTTTCTGTGGAATAGAATCTGGGAAAGCACTTAATATTTATGGAACCTTTGTAAAATCAAGCAAGTATAAAGGATTCACTATTTTAAGATTTAAGTGTGCAATCTGTGTATACACAGAGCTACAAGCATACACATATAATATGCATCCATATGTACATCAGATACTAAGAATAATGGTGGAGGGTTGCTTGTTAATTCAGTACTTGCGGTGACATTATAGACTACAACTATCATGAAGAACAAGAATAAATTTCATTTGCATATATGCACATATAAGTATATATCCATATATACACATAAAAAATATAAGCTATGCAAATATGTTAAAGTGTATATGTAAAACATGGATACTATATATAATATAAGCATGTTCATACTCATAAATAATACATATAAAAATGATATGTTATAGAACATAACATTTGAGATCTTAAATGCTTGCATATATTGGTATTACATATTTTCATCATATGGGTATGCTTATGTGTGTAAGCATGCATATTATTTTACTAAATATTTTATAGGATAATAAAATGAAGTGTCTACACTGATCGGTCAGTGATGGAGAATTTATTGCCAACTCAAGAACATGAAAATGTTAAAATTAACCTTGCTACTTAACAGTGATAGACATTCTAACAGAAGTATCCAGTCAAAAGAGAAATGAGAAGAATAAACATCAAAAGCACAGCAAAAAAAAATCATTATTTGCAGATGATATTACTTAAAACGGATAATTATAATAAAGTCAACTGAAAAACTTCTAGAAACAAAAAAGTAATTCTGAAAGATATTAGGGCATTAAGTTAAATAATAGATGTCAACAGTTTTCATATATGCGTGCAATAACCAACTGAACATATAAGTTGAAAGATTACTTTCAATAGAAATGCTATTTTAATCATGGAAAGATGGAATAATGAGCAGTTTACTTAAGAGAAGGCATTCTTAACAGTCACAAAAGCAGTTATCAAATATATACAACAATATACAATAGAAAAACTCAAGCTCATCAAGGTGTTATGGAGAACAACATTTGCATAAATATCCAGAAAAAATAATATCTTTTAGATTAGTAGACTAAGTAAGCTACATTTTCATAAGAGAACAGTACTAGTGATCACATCTCTATAAAACAGAAAACACCTTTTTTAGGGGGAAGAGGTCACACCAGAAGAGTTCAAGGATTACTCCTGTTGCTGCACTCCTAGTGGTGCTTGGGGACAAAATGTGGTGCAGGAAATCAAACCCAGCCAGTCTGTGTGCCAAGTAGGTGCTCTACTCACTTTACTGTTATACCAGTCCAGATCAATGAAATTGTAAGATGATTTTAGTTTAAACAATTTGAAAGTAATTTGGAAAAAATGAATTTGTACTGGTAATTTTTCATACACTACTAGTGTGTGAAATAAGTTAAATTGGTTAAATACATATACAATTAGTTAAATACATATATATATTCTTACACACATTATATGCCTTACATATACATATAAAGCATATGTAGAGTTATGTGGTACAGCTATTCAACTAAGGGTATAAGATATGTTTAGTATCTTGTAATTATACATTGGAAACACTAATTTGCTACAAATTCTAGAACTTTTAAAAGAGGATATTTATTTCCACTTTGCACAAACAAGAATAAATTCCTGATCACCTCAAACACCTTAATCAAATGTGGAATATACAACAAACTGAAGAAAAATGCAATTTGTAGTACATACATAAGGGCTAATGTATTAAAAGTTCTACAAATTACCCAGAAAATGACTAGTCAGATAGAAAATGGACAAAAGATATAATTACATTTGTTGAGTAATAAATTCACAACAAGCTTGAGCTAGATTCTGAAAAGAACTGTTACTGCTATCCTAATTACTTTTTTATTTCAAAAGTATGAAAAGACATTTCACATTAGGGCTGGAGAGACAGAACAAAAGGTAAGGTTGTTGCCTTGCACATGGCCAGCGGCAGTTTGATCCCTGCCTGATTCCCAGCATGGCTTATGGTCCCCCAGGATGGAACCCAGAAGACAGAGCGAGAAGTGCTGAGCAGTGCTATGTGTATCCCCAAAACTCCTTCTCCCAAAATAAATAATTATCTAAATATTTTCATATCAGAAATCATCTTAGGTTTGGTTTTTTTTTTGGAGAGGGGGGTTACTAGGAGCTCACTGCTGCTGCTCAGTTCCTCAGAATAGTTGGTCATTCTCAGGCCTGTACCTGGGTGCATGATTGCTCTCAAATGTGGTGCAACCTGGAAGTACCTGGCAGACAGCCAAATCACACCCTGTCCTGATCTAGGGAGCATTCAGTGGTGGATACAGAGTCCCCTAAACCATGCAAAGCATGTGCTCTGAGACTTTAAAATATCTCCCTGGTCCCCATTTTCATTGTCACTCTTACAATGATCAGACAGTATTTCAAAGAACTTACCAAACTATTTTGGTTCTTTTAATTTTTATCTTTTTGTGGAGGTAAGGTTGGTTTAAAGAACTATTTATGTTTCAGGGGCAGCTCTTTAGGCCTCTGGAACTTACGTGCTAACTCACACACTCACCAAAGTACCACTATCCATCACCTAGTCCATGAGACCCCCGCTCCACCCTCTATGATCTCCTCCCTCCCTCTTTTCTGGTCACTCCAGATGGAAAAGGGGTGTGTGTGTGTGTGTGTGTGTGTGTCTGTGTGCGTTTTGGTAAAAAGTGTTTCCTGGCTTCATTGCTCAATTACCCACATTCCAGTAAGATAATCAGGCATCTCCCCTTCTTCTGAGTTGTTTCCCTATCATGTGATCAATAGCTGAAAACATTACCATTTGGAAAGCACAGAAGTAAATACATGCTAGTGATATTGTTTTTTATTTTCTCTGATGAGGGTTTTAATTGCTCTGGAGGCATTTTTAGTTTTAAGTTAATTATACTTCTTGTAGCACTTGAAGCACTTGTCCTCCCGTTGTTCATTGATTTGAAACCAAGTCGGTTGCATGCAAGGCGAATGTCCTACCTGCTGTACTGTTTCTCTAGGTCAATTTCTTTTAAGAGGGTAGAATAAACCACAATATTACTGTAAATGTAGGAAGGTGTTCATGGCACAATGTTCTGACTTTATCTACATATGCAGTACATCTACACTATTATAGTAGTATAGCCAATTACTGTGGAAATACCTTGGTAATTATGAAAATGGGCTCTGTGGAAGATGCATATTCTTGGTAAAGTAGCACTGCACTGTAGCACTGTCCTCCTGTTGTTCACTGATTTTGCTCAAGCAGGCGCCAGTAACGTCTCACAACAAATTGTGAGACTTGTTGTTACTGTTTTTGGCATTATCAAATACATCAAGGATAGCTTGCCAGGCTTTACCGTGTGGTCAAAATACTCTTGGTAGCTTGCCAGGCTCTCCAATAGGGGCGGGGGAATCTAACCCAGCTTGACTATGTCAGCTGTGTGCAAAGCAAATGCCTTACCTGCTATGCTATCACTCCAGCCCTTAAATTAGTTATACTTCATCATAAAAAAATCCTGGGACTTCATACCATGCTGTTTTCACTCAAGGCACCCCAGAGGGGGGTGTGTGAGAGATGCCCACGCCCCAAGGGACCCAGCCCCTGCAGCCACCTCCACTACCCAACCACTGCCACACTGCTGGCCACTTTCCATATGTTCGGGCCGAGCCCCACATATGGGTGAACATATTCCTTGACACATCATAAGATATTCCCTACTCATTTTCCATAATTACCACAGCATATCTGATGAGGTTCAGACAGTAGGCATCAAATCATAGAGAGAAAATTATAAACATATATATATCTTGAGAGCCTGACAAGCTACCCAGAGTATCCTGCTCGCACGGTAGAGCCTGGCAAGCTCCCTGTGGCGCATTTGATATGCCAAAAAGAGTATCAATAACGGGTCTCAATCCCCTGACCCTGAAAGAGCCTCCAATACATTGGGAAAGACAAGGAGAGGCTGCTAAAATCTCAGTGCTGGGATGAATGGAGATGTTATTGGCGCCCGCTCAAATAAATTGATGAACAATGGGATGGCAGTGAGAACAGTCATCCCATTGATCATTGTTATCAAAAATAGTGATACAAAAAATCAGTACTTCACTGGGAAAAATGTCTAGTACATGCCTTTTAGATGATAATAAAATATTTGTAATTTAAGCAAAATAGCATCTTTTGCATGACTGTGGTCATCTTCAGATAATGATTCATAAACTTCCAAGCCAAAAAAAATCGTAAAAAGAGTCAGGGATATAACACGGTCCTGAGAACTCCAGGAAGCAAGCCCTAAACGGCACATCAGAAGCAGCACTTGATTATCACCAGGTGTGGTCCCCAATCCAAACTCCAAACAAGTGAATATCTTCACCATGAATAATGTAAAAAATGAAGGATTAAAAATTATTTCCTAGAGTGTAAATACACATCATAATTTATGACTGTGATTTATTTTTAATTTTCTTTTGTTGGGGGCCAGCCCTTGAAGTGCTCAGGGACAACCTGGCTCAGTGCTCAGGTAAGATCCTCCAGCACCAGGACTGAACTCTGACCTCCTGCATGTGAAGCATTAACCCCAGCCCATCAAGCCCTCTGCTCAGCCTTCAACATGATTTATTTTAATATAACAGCATTCCTTGAGAAACAAAAGCTAATCATAATAAGAAACTGCTTAACCTTGGTATGCTGAGATTTTTCATGTGGTCACTGGTTTGATTAAATGCCAAGAAGTGGCTTAATAGCTAAGCTTAGTCTATGCAAAATAACATACATTAAACAAAATTCCATGTTAACTCTGTGAACTTTATACAGAACTCATAGTAGGCATAACTAAATTAGAGCTATGCCATGGAATCTTCTTATTATCTACCTATCTGTTTATAACTTATTCTCATTGATATCTCTTTGTGATTCTGTAAGCATTTAAATGTGCTAGATATTGTGCAATAACTTTTCTCTTTTCTGAAAATAATTCAAGTAGACAAAAGTATTACATTTACATAATATCTATGAAGAGACAGATAACTGAAAATATTCATTAATTTGTTTTGAGGGAGAATAACAATAAGAAGTCTGACATCATAGTATAATTTCCTTAGCCACAGACAATACTGTCTTGCTCAAAATACTGTCATGAATATTAATTTATAGGAAGCATTTTGTTGAACTTTTGGCATAGATAAATTCAACTTACATCGATGTTAATTGACTTGAGAATGTTACCTCAGTAAAGAAAATTCTTGTCTTTAAAGGTTAATTTTTGTAATTGATTTCTAAACTTTCTTTCTTAGCAACTAGAAAGTAAGAACTACATACCAATATACAAACAGGAAGTTTTGAATTTTTCTGCATTTTTGAAATTGTTCTACATCAACTTTTTCCAATAGGGAAAGAGAGAAAGTGGCTAGAGCATATTAGCTTCCAGTTATAAAATACAAAGTAATATATAGCATGGTATTTGTAAATAATTGTGCTATACCACATACTTAAAAGTTGCTAAGATTTAAAAGTTCTTTAATTTTTTTTTGGTTTGGTTTTTATTTGGGGGACACACCCAATGGTGTTCAGAGCTTACTCCTAGGTCTATGCCCAGGGATAATCTTAAATATTCTCACCACACACAGATAATGTTCTGAATATATAACATACGGTAAACAGCCAGGCTGTTTTCACTCGGATTGCCCCCCTCTGGGAACCTCTGAGAGGCCTCCCTACCCCAAGGGACCCAGTCACATCAATATTCGATAAGACCTCACAGTTGCAAGGATGGTTACAATGACAGAAAAACATTAAGGAGCCCGGTGAGGACTGAATCAGAAACATGATAAACTAATGTCATTAAATGTAGGCCAAGTTGTGGAAAAAACTGGAAATCTATTATAAAGTGCTGGTAAGAAAGTAAACTGTCACATTTCTTTAGGAATGAGGTTAGCAGTGTTCCAAACTGTATGCATGTTACCATATGATCTACAAAATTCATCTCTTAGATCTGGAAATAACGGCCCCCATATATAGATGTAAAAATTTGTGACTGGAGGTTCAGGAGAAGTATTACAATGGATAAGTTGCTTGCCTTGCACATTGTGGACCTTGGTTTGATCCACAGCACCATATAAGCTCCCCTGAGCCTCACTAGTGATCCCTGAGCCCTGAACCAAGCGTCAGCCCTGAGCACGGCCAAATGTGACCTTTAAAAAACAATATTATTTCAGGTTAGGGACAATAGTCCAAAAGATGGATATAGCTTGCATTCCACTACACATCAATGTGCAAACCAAATGGGAAGATTCAAAGGTAGAAAGTAAAGTAGCGCTTACCAGATTTTTTGAGGAGATTGTGAGTTATTGCTTATAATAGGCACAAAGCTTATGAGTTGATCCAGACAATTTTGGAATGGATAGTAGAGGTAATGTTTGCACATCATTGTGAATTTTTTTGAGTCATTGAATTTTAGGATTAAATAACATTGAAGCATGCAGTTCACCGAAGTTCAATCTCCAGCACCCAATATAGTCCACCAGAAATGGTCCCTGAGCATAAAGCCAGGAATAAGTTCTGAGCACTGTGAGAATAGCAAAACAAAAGAACAAAATAGCAACTGTAGCCTTCAAAATGTATAAAACTAAAAACAACAGCCTTCAAATTGTTGGAGTCAAGAAAAATCCTTTTTAGATAAAAAACTAAGTGAACCATTATATGTTGAATAACATTGGGTTGTCCTTACTCTTCTCACAGGGAGCTTAGATATATTGAGCTACTACTACAACAGTGTCCCTGCAGCACACCCAATTCCATCAAGCACTAATAATCCTATATTGCTTTTCTCTTCCCTTTATGTCACTTGCATGGTTTAGCAATGTCCTTTTTATATAGACACAGGAAGACAGTTGATGCTATGCTTTTGTAACATGAAAATTAAATGACTCCAAATAATATTTGGAGGGACTGAAATGGACCCAGGGCACGCTGTAAGCTACCCTGGCATCGAAAGGGAACAAGCTAAACACCATAAGTACAAAAGTTAAGAGCATAGTCATGGGAAAACTTTGTCATGACCCAAAAAGAAGTAACAGAATAAGAACCCTGCTGGGTTTGGGAAAAACTAACCTGGCCTGAGGACTGTGGTCTGGAATGTATGGTGAGATGTCCCCAGGAAAAGCCTATCTTTAAGCTTAAGATAGCTCTTACTGTGTTCACACAAAATGACTATAAATATTATAAGAAGTAAATTTACTGATTATTTAAATGGATAACTAGCTGAGGAAAGGACAAAGTATTACACCCGGGACGGAATCCTGCCATTGAGTGGATCTCTAGTAATCTGGAGTACTGAACCCTCAGGTGAGATTTTGTCCTTGAGTTAATCTCCTAGAACTTCCTCTGAAGAAGGGGCTTTACCTCTGTTTGTTGTTATGGCAATATTCAAACCCACATATGTGTACCCCCACCCTTCATGACTGCTATATAACTATGCTATAAGGGGAAAGAAGGGACTATGAGACTATGACAAGGCGAAGAAGATACAATGAAATAGAGCACTTTAAGTTCTACGAGGAGACTAGGATGATGGAACTATGATGACTGGGATAACAACCAAAATTACAACTATGACTGTTTTGTAAGGGAGAGATCAAACTATTCTGGGAATGAGAGAGAAATAAATTGACTACTAACCAGCCTGGAGTCCTTTCTCTGTTCTCCCATCTTTCCTCTGTCCATCACCATCATGAGACTTGGGGAGGTGGCTCTCAGCCATCGAACACTGGAGTTCCATGTTCCCCTGCGCTTTCTTTGAAACTCACAATTATAGAAGATGATCTTGCTAATAAGCTAATGTCAGCCATATCAGGAGCTAATTTTTCATACTTTCTATGGAACTAGCTGAGCTGGACATGAACCCTAGGTCACATGCTGGAAGAAGAGGAATAAGAGAACAATACCTGATGGCAACAGCCAATCAGAGGGCACCAGAAAAGTATTTGGGTGGTCAGCTACCCAATTGATGAACACCAGGAAAGTCCCCAGAGTTTGACTGAAGCTCTCAGACAACCAGAATATAGCAGGACAGGACTGGACACTCAGTTGTACAGTTACTTGAATCTTGATCTGTGGTCCAAAGGGGTCATGTCCCAGACCTTTTGTCTTTGGGGTACAGCCCTGACCAGTCAATTGCAATTATGTTCAATAAAATCTTTAAATTCTTGCAGTGTCTTGTATTCTTGTATTTGAATCATAGACCCCAACAAAATTCGTTCAAATCTATGCCGCTAAATTATTAATACAATTTGTTTTAAAGACAAAATTTATTGGAGATGAGACTGTAATGGTAGAATGAATGTGTCTCCTACATGAGAAATCCTGGGGTTAAACCTCAGCACTTTGGGGAGTTACCTTGTAACAATAGCAACAATGATGTCATATGTTTCTAACATAAAAATTAAACAAAAAACAAGTCCTGGAGTAGGTGTTAAACCCTTGTATCTTTTGACCCTTGGCTACTTACCTTCTCAAGTTGTTTTATATTTGCTTTTTGAACTTGTTGGGCTTATTTCCATTTCATGACCTGTTGGCAGCTTGTTCTTCTATCTACAAAAGTTAGCGTGCATTTAAGCACTGTGAACTGTTGGTGCTCTCTACAAATACAATGTGATTGCACTTGAGAGAGTAGTTTCAGTCTCTTGAGAAAGTGACTGCAGTCTCATGATAAAACACACAGATTTTGGAGTCTAATTTCAAGAGTTTATGTCCCAAATTTTAACACATATTAACTGCAAGCCTTTGGAAGCTACTATGTTTCAGTTGTGTCAAGTGGCAATAAATCCTTCCCAAATAGCAAAAATAATAAACTCTACCTCGGAGGATACATATGAACATAAAATGCCTGGTCCATTACAAATGTGATGAAATGGGATCCATTTATCATTGTGATGACACAACAGCTGTCTCTCCTGCTGTCTTAGTGAGTGAAGGCAGTGGATATACTTAGAAGGAAGCAACTTTTCCATTATAGGTAGGTATTTCCCAGCTTTAGCGAAGATATCTCAGTTGAGCTTAATCAGAAAAGGCACTCCCTTCCCACCAGATAGGTTTAGGTTTAGATAGAAATACATAATTTATTTATGAGCAAATCATATTAGAAAAATTATCTGGACACCTCTCTGAGAAAGATTTGCTTCACTCATAGAAAAAAATTGCAAGAAAAAATTGGCCTTTTTTAACATGCTCTATTCTTTCTGCCTTGAACAGCATTGTGTGGAATCATAATTTTGAAAAGGCAGCAATATCAGACAGCCAGAAAACATTTCCATGGTGTTTCTATTTCTATTCCTAGTTTGATAGGGCTTTTTAATTTTTTTCTGAATTATCTTTTCGAGAATTTGTGCCTGGCAGAAAATTGAGAAATTTAGAAATATTTCCTTGGGATAGAGGGCCTCTTGATTGCTGACCTGTCTGATAAGGATGATGGGTCCCTCTGGAATGAAGATGGGACTGGCTTACTACCCGTCACCTTCTAGGGTCTGGGACTTTGTGCCATGAGATCCTCTAAGGGATAAGGCAAGTGCAGGCTCAGCAGCTGTATGAGCTGTCAGACATGACACAGCAAGGCCTTGGAGGGCAGTGAGATGAAGGTCCAGCAGCCTCCTATGTCATGAGTAGTCAAGTCCTCACTCAAGCAAATTGATGAACAATGGGATGACAGTGCTACAGTGCATATAGCAGAAATATTTTCAAAGTAATATGATAATTTTCTCACTGACAACCAAAAAAAGGACTTTTTTTGAAGAGTTGTTTTTATTTGTTTTTTTGTTTGTTTGTTTGTTTGTTTTTTCTATATAGCTTTACCTTTGGCAAAATATGTCAGTTTCAACTCAAAGGCAAACAGGGAAAACAAAAATCCTGGTAAAATACATTTGCTGTTGATTTTGCAAAAATAGTTATCTTGTCTGGGGATATTAAGAAGTCATTTCTCACCAGGTCCTGAGAAATGAGCTACACTGGACTTCTGGAAGCATCATGCTTAACCAAATTTATATGCATGAAATTTGTAGTCTAATTATCAGAAAATGTCTGACCAACCTAGTTTAGTGCTATTCTTTTTATTTTGTTGTATTTCATTTGGGTTTTTAACTTGGGGGCCAAACATGGCTGTTCTCAGGACTGATTCTTGGCTCTGTGCTCAATGGACCACATTAAGTTCTGGGGATAAAATTTGTGTTGGCCACAAACGAGGCAGATGCTCTAAGTGTTATATTATCTCTCCAGTGCCGTACCTCAGGATAGTTTTACAAATTTCCTGACCAGTACCCCTTAAAACAAAGTAATAAAAAATAAGGAAAACCTAAAAAACTAATAGAACATAAGAAACATGACAATTAGAAACATTGACAATTAGACATAAGAAAGTGCCATGTGAATTTCTAGATAGCATCCTGATCTTATCATCTTCCCACTCACATCAATCATACTGAGAACCCTTAAAGATCATGAGGTTTGTTGTGAGTGTCAGCATTGAAGCACTTCTCATGCATGTGTGAGAGTCTGGGTTCAATACCTGGAAATGCAAAAAAAAATGCATATATGCATAATATCTAGCATGCATACATATGATATTATAAGGACAACAATTTCTTTAGTTAATTTACAGTTGAAAGATAAAACTTGCTTAAAATTATAAAACATAGTAAATAAAAAGTTCAAGAGTCTAGGCTTACTTCTGTTGCACTACTCTCTATCAATATTATGTTTCAATGTTTCTCGTTGTGGTAGTATAGACGCAGAAGAATGAGTTCAAATTTTCTCATTTTTTAAAACTGAATTATTAGAGCCAATTCTCCCACAATAACTAATAAAAGGTTCAGGTTAACATTGAAAAGTCATGCCATTCTTAGAACATGAACCTTAACTTCCTATAAATTAAAATTACATACTTGTAATCTTACTTCCATTGCACAAAACACTTTACAATTTATTCTTTATTTTTTTAAATGTGTTTTTTTTGGGGGGGGGTAGGACACTCCATTGTGCTCAGGGCACTGTACTCAGGAATCGCTCTTGCTGGGACTCAGGAGACTATTTGGAGTGCCAGGAATCAAATCCAGGGTGCATTGTGCAAAGCGAACAACTTACCCTTGTACTATCTCTCCAGCCAATATTTCCAAAAATTTGTTATTTAAAACATTCATGGCATGATGGTACTGATTCTTATTTTGATATAATTTTCTTCTTTGATCTTACATTTCACCCAAACACATAGTGTTGGCATACATAAAGTTCTCAGAGTCTCAGGAACATGACTTTCAAGGGCTTGGCTACATCCAAATGATATACTAAGCTATACATGAGTTGTAGTCACAGGGCTGTATTAATTTTATTCTGCAATATTAACAAAATTAATGTGGCCTATTTTTCTTAATTCTATTTTCATAGATTTACATCACCTTAAGAGATCTTTAAGATTTTTAATTGGTCACATGCAAATTTACCAATCACCTTGAATTCTTTTAGCTATCCTCTCTTTTATAGTAATTATATGAACATATGTATAAACTTCTGTCAGTATCATTAGAAAACTCAAATAATCAAAATTCAAAGGAATTAGTGGATTGGAAATTTTCATAAAATACGTTATCCAAAAAATGGGGCAATAAAATGAACAGAAACTTTCTCAAAGAAGAAATCCGAATGGCAAAAAAGCACATGAGAAAATGCTCTACATCATTAATCATCAGGGAGATGCAGATCAAAACCACAATGAGATACCATCTCACACCTCAGAGACTGGCCCACATTCAAAAGAACAAAAGCAACCGATGCTGGCGTGGATGTGGCGAGAAAGGGACACTCCTTCACTGTTGGTGGGAATGTCCACTGGTTCAGCCCTTCTGGAAAACAGTATGGACGATTCTCAAAAAATTAGAAATTGAGCTCCCACTTGACCCAGCAATACCACTCCTGGGAATATATCCCAGAGAGGCAAAAATGTATAGTCGAAGTGACATCTGCACTTTTTTGTTCATTGCAGCACTCTTTACAATAGCCAGAAACTGGAAGAAACCTGAATGCCCAAGAACAGATGACTGGTTAAAGAAACTTTGGTACATCTACACAATGGAGTACTATGTAGCTGTTAGAAAAGATGAAGTCATGAAATTTACATACAAGTGGTACAATATGGAAAGTATCATGCTGAGTGAAATGAGTCAGAAAGAGAGGGATAGACATAGAAAGATTGCATTCATCTGGGGGATATAAAGTAACAAAGTATGAGATTAATACCCAAGAATAGCTGAGATCAGCACCAGGAGGATTACTCCATAACTTAGAGGCCAGCCGGGTATCCTAGAGGAAAGGGCAGTTCAGATAGAGAAGGGAGCACCAAATAAAGGATGTTTGGAGGATCCTCCCAGGAGGGGAGATGCATGTCGAAAGTAGACTATGGACTGAACATGTTTGCCACTCAATGCCTCTTTTGCAGACCACAACACCCAAAAGGAGAGAGAGAACACAGGGGATTGCCCTGCCACAGAGACAGGGGGGATGGGGGGATGGGGGTGGGAGGGATATTATCCATGGTGGTGGAAAATGGGCACTGGTGGAGGGATGGGTATCTGATCATTGTATAATTGAAACCAAAGCACAAAAAATTGTAAATCTACAACTTTAAAAAATAAAATAAAATAAAATAAAGGGAAAAAAATATGTTATCCAATTCTCATTCATGTTACAAACCAAGTTCTTTCAATATACACCGATATCTTACAGATCCTGGGAATACGGATGAGTACTTATTTCCAAAACATTTTAATATATTTCCTTTTCATACAGATAATGTAAGAAAATTAACTTGACATTTTACATGGCAATTTCCATGTTAGAAACTTTCATATAAAGCTTAACTCCTCAGGGGAAATCTTCTGTTTTATAAAAAGTACAAGATCCAAATAATCAATAGTGATGAAAAATTATATGTACTCATATAAACATCAATACACATATTGCATCAATCCAGTTATTTCTTGCAGAGAACATATGTGGTAATTCATTTTCTCTTCTATTAGTAGCTGATTTATTTTAAAATGTCATATTTTCTACCTCAGGAAGTCTAAAAATTTGCATTACAAGGAATCTTCCAGGACAATTTGCCCTTTTCAGATATGTGAAATATAAAATCACAAAGGAAAATACCAAGACACATGTACCTACTTCTAAAGAATCTTGAGTGTTTTTTTTATCCTCCAAACTTTTTCTAATTACTTCACACTTAGAAATCTTGTCACATCTTCCCTTGTCTACACAACTGGGATTTACATTCTCCCTCCTAATACACCATAACAAATGAAAACATTGTTTTTAGTTCCAACTGCATATTCATTCAATGGCTTCTGAGAAAATTAGAAATGCATACTCATTTAATGACTGCTAACAAACCCATTTTTCTTAGCAGTGCAATGCTTTTAAAATTGACAAAATATAAATTCATGCTGAGAACTCACTGAGACAAGATTTCGCTTATTTAAGAAGCAAAGAAGTAGGGCACTAATTCCTTCATCTTCTGAAAGGGGAGCCAATCTTTGGCAAATCCAGTGCAACGTGTATTTTTAAAATTGTTTTATACTTATGTACTTAAATATGCCATTTAAATTAATATTAGTGCCAAGCATCCTTCTAATTGGGATTCCAACATTAAATTTCATCTGTTAAATTCTGCTTCACACTATGACTTCCCTTTCACAAAATCAGCAGCCCCTGAATTGGTGAAATCACAATTCCACCAGGTTGGGCTAGGTTGTGAAACACCAATGAATGTGCCTAGTTATCGACCTTGAGGTTCAAGCTGTGTACATGAGTCACACCAATCCAGTTTGGAAAGAGCAAAGACTGCAGTCATTGCATTTTACTGCAGTTGTGTGCACCCGGCCTTGTTTGAAATGTCCTCAAGTGCTTTCATCACGTTGGTTTGGCAAACTGACAACCCAGAATAGACCCCGTATTGATCTAGATCTTGTTGGTGATGCAGGTGGAATGCGGAGCTGAAAGGAAGCCCTTGAAATCAGTGGATTGGCTCTCAGCCATTCCTGGACCATTTTATTCCTCTCTCTATTCATCTCATTTTGACCACGAAATATCTAACTTTGAATAAAGTTATTCACAAAGCAATCCCGTTTTATTTTAAATTTTTGTGAACCACTAGAATCTGAAGATACATTTATGTAATAGTACTAAAATAACAATAAAACCTTACTTCTGATACACTGAAATAATTATTCATCAGTTCTTTTATTTCTATGATGTTATTACAAGCACTCACAGTGGGAGAAAACTGCCTAATTTGGTTTTAGCAATTTTTTTGGTAAAAACACATTATCAATATGAATAACAGCACCTACTAAAACTGGTGAACAAGTTCTAGATATTTTACCTTAACTCCCTAAACATTTCCAATGTATAAAAAACAATGCCTCTATTATGAGATTTCTATTGAGTATAAATTTGTAGTATGATTTTAATAGTATTAGAAACTGTTTTTTTGTTGCTGATGATACAAAATAAGGCAAGGAGAGGAAATACATTTAAAATCATCTTCAGAGGTGAATCCTAGCTCTATTATTTTATAACACACTTCACCCAAAAAATATTCACACTTTCCAAATTATATTTTTGGTGACCCATATAGTGAGAATTAGAGCACATTTAAAAGGATTATTTTCATACTAATTATGAAGTATATTATGAAGTAATTATTAAGTATATGCAGATATTAACTACTATTTACTCTTATTAGCAATTATTTCATATTCTCCAAATTGTACACTGACAGATTATTAAAAAATAGACTATTTTGTAATATTTCCAATGCTATTTGTCATTTGTACTTTATATGTACTGTTATTTGGCCATTATTGCAATGTCCTAAGATTGTTATATTTATTTAAGATTTATAAATCATAATTTTGATAGAAGAGTAGTTAGATAACATTACATCAAATGAATGAAAAAGGAATCAGAGATTTAAATGTCAGAAAATGTATGACTTAGTACATGTGAATTGATTTAGTACTTTGTTTTTAATACATTGTCATACATAGGGCTGGAGCCATACCACAGTCATAGTGTGTTTGCCTTGCACGCAACCGCCAGCCAGAGCCAGGTTTAATTCCTCCGACCCTCTCGGAGAGCCCGGCAAGCTACTGAGAGTATCTCACCGACACGGCAAAGCCTGGTAAGCTACCCATGACATAGTCAATATGCCAAACACAGTAATAACAAATCTCACAATGGAGACGTTACTGGGACCGCTGGAGCAAATTGATGAACAATGAGAGGACAGTGACAGTGACAGTCATTACATAACAGCTTGCAAAACTAAAAATTACATTCAGTAAAATCACAAAATTTTTCATAGTACTATATTTTATAAGATAAAAGTTAAGCAATATCTGAGATTTAAGCCTTTTGCTCCTTAGTCATTTTAAAGTTTAGGGAATATTTGCAATTATAACTGGAGTTTCAACCTGTGGTTCTGTTATATGAAGAACAAGAATTACTTTTTATAGTATGGTTGTGAAGTATAACATAGAAAGCAAATATTTTATTTGGCAAATATTAAAAATACTTGTGTACTAGTAAAAGATACTCAGAAATATTTGAAACAAGTAGAATCAATACATATTATCTTTATTATTAAGCTTATCAGTTTTAAAAATACATAATCTCAAAGTAATAAAACAACATTTGAATGTGGACATCCCTCTCCTTGAGAGAGCAAAGATGAATTAAGTTAAACTTTATATAATCTTACAGGAACATATAGTTTCCTTTGGATTAATGATGGAGACATCATATCTGATTCCATTAAATCATACCTCATATCCCAGTTACACAAATATTTGTGGAAAGTTCAAATAGGTTTATTAGTTTCTAACTTTCTTTCAATTAACAGCTGGTTCTTATGTACTCAAGATAAAACCTTCTTTTAGTAAAGACAATGAAATATAAGTATCTTTAACCATCTTGATGTATGGGAACTTAGGGGACAAGAAATTTGTGTAACATTTATAGTCTATATAGAATTGAAATGATCATCTCCTCAGCAAATGAAAAGTTGTAATATATATTATTCCACACAACTTTACCACTGGGAAATCTCAAAACCGCATATATGTAGACATCAAAATTTTACCTGAAAAAGAAACCTAAATTTTATACAAAATAAATATTAGAAAGCTTCAATTTTGCAAGTGGACATCCTAGAACACAGATACATGTTTTTCTAGGAACTTTAAATTTTAGATTCTTATTTTAAGTAACAAAAAAATGAGAATACTGATATATACCTTTAAAGTTAAATGTGATTTGTTGCTTTTCAAATTCTTAATGGGATTTAGTAAAATATTTCCAAAAAGTCCATATAGTCATCAACACATAGAAACTTTAAGTATGTTATATTCTTCGTATTTTATTTTCAGAGACTCACTTAGTCTTTTGAAATAAGCAAACAACTTGTATAAAAGTAGAGTAAAAATAATAGCATTGCTGTTTTTTCACACACTATTCCAATTACCCAAAGCACAGTTCTATGAGGCTATCATTTTTATAGTATTCTGTAAACATAAGCACCTTGAAGCTTTAAGAAATTCAAAGATAAATCAAGGGGCAAAAAGAGTCAATGAAAGATTAATGAACTAATGATTTTTAAGTATCAGCTGCTTGACCATTAAATATTTTACATCTATACATTTTTCTCATTATTATCAGTATTGGGATTTACAGTAACACCATTGGAATTTCACACCCATCATTAAAATTGCCCACTTCCCTCTAATAGTGGACTATCACAGTCCTCCTCCTACCCTCAGTTATATAATTTGTCTTTGACATGAGAGTGTATTCCAGTATTTCTTTTCTAAAAAAATAATCTAGGATTTTAATTTTTTGACATAGGAGTGGGATAGATATGGCACACCCAGCAGAGTTTAGGACTCACTCCTTGTTCTGTGGTAAGCATTCACGTCCAGCAGTGTTTGGGGACTGTGTACTGTTCTGAGGATTGAAATGAGGTCGGCTACATTCAAGGCAAGTACCAAAACCCCTGAACCATCTCTCTGACCCCAAATTGTTTGACATTAGTAGAATTAAGTTTTACTCATATTTAATTTCTAGATAAAGGGCTGGAGCGATAGCACAGCGGTAGGGCGTTTGCCTTGCACGCAGCCAACATGGCCGACCCGAGTTCGAGTCCTCCGCCCATCTCAGAGAGCCCGGCAAGCTACCGAGAGTATCTCGCCCGCACGGCAGAGCCTGGCAAGCTCCCCGTGACATATTCGATATGCCAGACACAGTAACAACAAAGTCTCCAATGGAGACGTTACTGGGCCCGCTCGAGCAAATTGACGAACAACGGGAGGGCCTTTACCTTTACCTTTAGATAAAGGGCTATATAAAAATATGCAGTTAAAATATGAAGTTATATTGGTGGGTGATACTATTTCTAATTTTAATTTTAAACTTGTATACTTCAGAAAAATGATTTTGTAAGAAACAATAGAAGTTAATTTAAGTGCTTTAGTGTAATAGTTCAGTACCAATGTTTGAGTTTTGAAGACAAGAGAGGAATTGATATACCAATTTCTATAGGATTCAGATATTCTTTTTACTATAAAATTGAACTTTTAATAGAATCTAACTTCAATAGTTTCAAATAAGTATTAAGGAAGTATCCAAGTAAAGAGTTTATAATTTTTACCTGTCAAAAATTACTATTTTAAAAACAAAACAAAAACTTTGTATTTCTTGAATATACTGTAAGCAGAGAGCTGGAACAATAGTACAGCAGGCAGGGCATTTGCCTTGCACGCGGCGAACCTGGTTCAATTCCTCCTCTCCTGTCAGAGAGCCCGGCAAGCTACCGAGAATATCTTGCCTGCACAGAAAACCCTGGCAAGCTCCCCATGACATATTCGATATGCCAAAAACAGTAACAATAAGTCTCAAATGGAGACGTTACTGGTGCCTGCTCAAGCGAATTGATAAATAACAGAAGGACAGTGTTACTGTAAGCGAAATTTCTTTTTATCATATTATTTTCTAATTATACCATAAAATAAACACTCATACTTTTAAAATAAAAACAGACTTTGGAACTGCATTTTATTTTTTAAATATTTTGAAAAGATCATCTGTTTTTTATTATTATCATTTATTATTATTATTATTTGCATCACACCTGGCGATGCTCAGGGGTTACTACTGGCTCTGCACTCAGAAATTACTCCTGGCAGCGCCGGGGAACCATGTGGGATGCTGGGGATTGAACCCAGGTCGGCTGCGTGCAAGACAAACGCCCTACCCGCTGTGCTATGGGTCTGGTCCCCAACTCTGTTATTAATAGGAAGAGTCAGTGTTACCCTCTACAGAGGTGACTAATAGGTAGCCACAGGCCTCACGTCTTCTGATCATTGTTGCAGATGAGTAGAAGACAATTAATGTCTGTTCATCAAGTTTGAAGAAGATTTCTCACTAAACCACAACTACTCTTATTTGATTGCTGAATCAAAAATGAGAGTATATTGAAAAGGTAGACTTCACTGAAACAAATGATGACATTTAATGAGGATAAACTTAAATTTCTAGATATAATTTTTGCGATAGCACAGCGGTAGGGCATTCGCCTTACACGCGGCCAACATGGCCGACCCGAGTTCGATTCCTCCGCCCCTCTCGGAGAGCCCGGCAAGCTACCGAGAGTATTCGATATGCCAGACACAGTAACAACAAAGTCTCCAATGGAGACGTTACTGGGCCCGCTCGAGCAAATCGACGATCAACGGGAGGGCCTTTACCTTTACCTTTACCTTAATTTTTAGAAATCAATAAGTAAAAGTTAAAGAACTAAGGACCCTTGGCAAGAAAACAATTCATGGGCCAAAGATCTAGGGATTTTCAGTTAATCAAAGAAAATAATATGACAAACTAGCAGAAGCTAATTTAATCCGAGGCAGCATTAATAGAGTTAGAGTGTACTTATCATGGGAATTGAAGGCCCATTCCATTCTGCACTGTCAAAATGAATTTGAAGCACTGTTCAATTTTGAAGATTAAAATTTAAGAAGGGGAATGAAAATGAAGGACTTCCAAAAAAAGGTTAAAGATGAGAAAAGTTCTGTAATTTGAACTACATGAGAATTCTCAAAGTGACTCTACCTCTGTAGAGCTTGGATTGTGGAGATCTCTCCTAGTTTTTCTGTTCTACTAACTGTTTTTTTCTGTCTCATCTGACGATCTCTTGTTTTGAGGAAAGAATTCCAAAACTAGGGAATGCCTCAAGCCTCAGTCTTGAGCTCTGTGCTTTTGTTACTCAAATGTCATTCTTCTCTGGGGAAAGATGGGCAAACTCTGTGGGTGCTTAGTTACCTTTGAGACTGAATTAAGAGGTCACTTCTAGCTTTGCTGGGCCAGGCAGTGTCAAGGATTAACTTCCTTTGGGTGGTTGCAATGCAAGTGCCTTACACCTGCTTTATTATCTCTCCATATCCTCAACCATTATTTTTAACAATTTTCTCCAATATTTCATACAATTTGTGCAAAAATTGTGCATATTTTACCATCTTCAAAACAATTATGTGACTCACAGCACCTTTATCTCTCACCTGGATTAATGCAACAGAATGGACTTCTCACTCTGACCTATGTTTTAATTCAGTTAAATATCAACACAGTAATTGCAGTGTTTTTAAGCAGTTTGCTACACATCACGTATAAAAGTGTGTAATGAATGCATTAAAAAGATTTTAACTCAATAAATTCTTCATCAAATAAATGGAAATAGAGATTAAAATATACTTTTGCATAAATCACAAAGAAATGTCTATATACTTACTCATTGCCATTAAAATGAATAGTATCTTATCTTCTATTTATAAAATGCTAATGTCTCAAGACATATGGACTGGTTCTGAATAACAACTAGTGCCTTTGAATAGAACCTTAGTTGAAAACTAAGCTTTTGAAAATGAGGTAACATAGTAGGTCTTCAGATGATATCATTTCATTCAATGTTTCATTACAATGCTGTTAGGGGAAAAAAATCAGATTTAAGCTGGACCTGTGTGGACTTTGCCTAGTTAATTTTTTCTGATTAGTCTATTTTTGGAGAGTGAGCTTCCCCAGTAGTGTTGAAGAGATGTGGGGTCCCAGCTGGTGATTTTCAGCCAACCAGTTCTAGGATTCAAAGCAAAGACCCAGCACACTTTACAGCTCGGGACTGCCTTGACCCACTTGACCTGAGGGTCACCAGGGTGACACCTATGGCTGCTCTGGGGGCCCTGTAGTTCTATAAATCAAACTCCAGCCATACGCCCTAACAACTGTCTCATCTTTTGACCATTTCTGGTTATTCTTGACTCGTTTTTTCAGATAAGAATTTCATCAGGTTCATCAGGTGGAAAACCTACAAAATGAACTAGAATAAACAGGTTGGAAAGTGAATGAAGTTTTTTTAAAAGATTGTTTAATATTATATGTTAAGGTGTTCTTTTTATGATGCTTGGTAAATTTTGTGACCAGATATATGTGCTATAGAACTCAAATTTGTGTGTATCTGAATTAATTAACCTATTGCATAATTGATCTTGTTTTTACATCATTTCATTTGAAGTTGTATAGGTTTCTGGGTACATTATAAATAAAATAGATCCCAATTGCTAACATAGAAAAAATTCCAAAGAACAATTTGGGAATAAAATTTTAGAACGTAATTTTGACCCATTTGTCTGAATTTTGTCACTATTTGTTTATATAGTGTTAAATAAACCTTGCTGTTGAAGGAACAATGACTTGTGTTAGAAGGATTATTCTGAGTTTCTTTCAGTGTTTTTATTTACTCTAGTTTATTTATCAGACTGGAGCGATAGCACAGCAGGTAGGGCGCTTGGCTTGCACACAGCCAACCCAGGTTCGATTCTTCTGTCCCTCTCAGAGAGCCCTGCAAGCTACCAAAAGTATCCTGCCTGCACAGCAGATCCTGGCAATCTCCCTGTGGCATATTCGATATGCCAAAAACAGTAACAAGAAGTCTCACAATGGAGACGTTACTGGTGCCTGCTTGAGCAAATCGATGAACAATGGGAGGACAGTGGTACAGTGGTACAGTTTCTTTATCATTATGACCCATTTATATAATACAATTGGAAATGGATTAAGCTAGTCATATGAAAAGTGTTGATCAAGATATACGTTTTAATACCTTAAATCTGTTTTTTACAATATTTTGAGATGAATATATCTAGTAAATTATTGTAATTGTGTGTCATCTGCAATGTTTACTTGAACTCAGAGGAATTATGGCAAGAACTTTTTATGTATAAATATGTGACCTGTATGTATTTTATGTATAAATGTGAAGGCATTACTGTGCATGTTTTTATGTATAGTGAATGCCCAAAGGAGACTAACTGTGATTATGATGATTGCAAACTTATGTTTTTAAGATCCCAGTAGAAGTACATATTACTCAGCACAATTTCTCTTATAAAGTAATATCATAATTCTGATTGGTGCAAATTTAAGAAATATTCTAAGGTGAAGTCTGTTAAGAAATGTTCTTCATCCAGATGAAAGGAAACAAAACAACACATATTTTGAAACTTGGGGATTTACTGTTTTTACCCCATGCAAAATCTTGGTGCTATACCAATCTGCTTGTCATCATGTGCACTAACAAAACTATGTTCTAAAGTATACATATAAACCATTGTGCAATTTGTGTCTGAGAAAAGAAAAAATGCAAGCTCTTAATATAAATATGCAATCTTAATAAAACAATAGACATCAGAAAACTTTAGACATACAAATTCATATCATTTGTACTGCCCTCTAATTATCTAGGAAAATCATGCACTTAGAGGAGGAATTCAAAATATTCTTTAGATTAATTCCCTTATAGATAACTCACATCTCAGAACTATTAAATCTAAAAGCATGTTGAAAAACCTTGAGTGCATGCATTACTCTGAAAATGGTTGCTAAGATTTGAATTTGATTATGCTAAAAATGGATGTTATGGCTACTTTCATGCACTCACTGCAGAATTTCGATTTAAAAAAAGTGTTTTAATGTATCCACATGCCCCAAAGCTAAGCCAAGGGAATAGAGAGAATCAGAAGATGAAACATAGTTTAGCATCTTATTTTAAAATTTCCCTCTGCATTGAACTATTTTGACTGATAAATTACTAAATAACAAGTATTTCATTCTTTTAAGTTCACCTTTAATCTATACAAACTATTAAATATCAGTTCTGTTGTATTTTGAATTTCTTATGAGTTAAGTGAGTGAAGTATTGTAGGTAAATTGTTCATCATAATTAGTATGGAGCTTGATTCAAAGAAACAAATTAAACCAGGGAACAGGTACATGAATTTTAAAAGTGTCAAGCCTTTAATTTCTGTTAGATATTATTATACTTTAAAATATTTCCCATTCTCTTTACTTACAATTATTTAGTCTAATTATTATGGAGCATTTAATGAGTGCTCAGAACACAATATAATTTCCTTTTTAATAAAAATGAAATTATTAAGAGTAGTACAATTAAAATGTCATGATTTCCAATAACACTGTTTTTAGTTGGTAATGGGTTCTTGTAGTTTTTTCAAATAACTGCTTCCCTTTTTAATAGATAATATGTGTGTGCCCAAAGTGTAAAATCTCTAAACTTATAACACTGCAAACTATTCTGGTTTCTTTAATCAGCTTATTTTCAAAAGGGATCTCAAGGGTCCTATTCTTCTCTTAAATTAGGTACTTAAAATATCACATAATTTTTTACTATAGGGAGAAATATTAAAATTACAACATAATGAAGATTAGGAAACAATTTAATTAAAGGTAAGGGGAAAGCAAATTTTGCAATTCATAGTTTTTTTAATATCATATGCTTTAATCACTATTAATGTTTATCATTTCCATATAAACTGTTTAAATATTTCTTTCAAAAAAGTTTTCTATAGAAAGTTTTTGGTACACTTGATTGGTCCTAAAAAATATTTTTTATTTGCTCTTTGGGAAAAAAATGCCTAACAAATTGCATCATTTTAAGAAAATATTTGAAAATATTTCAAATATTTTATTTCAAAGGTGGACATTTTTCAAATTGACTTAAACAGTTTGGTACATAATACACTGAAAGGACATTACCTTATGTTGTCAAGGACTACTTCCATAATTTTGCTAATTTTGTATATACAATGGCTTATATTTATTTATCTTATCATTTATTTATTCATTTCTCCTGTCATGTTCCCTAAAACTATTCTATATAGGAATTAAATTATATTAATTCCTTCTGTACAAACATAAGGTTAAGCAAACCAAAAACAGAAAATATAGTTTATGACACTTCATATATATGTATTTTTTCTGAATCCAGTTGCTGGATTGAAAAAAAAATTCTACTGACAAATCTGCCTTTTGTCAAACATAGTAATGTTTCCATAAGCACGTTGTGCAGAAAAAAAATTCAAAATGATGAGATAAAACAGCTTCCATTTTAACAGTGCTTTTTAATATATTTGAGCGATGGGGCGTTTGCCTTAGCGCAGCCGGCCTGCCCAAGCCAGGTTCGATTCCTCTGCCCCTCTCAGAGACCCTGGCAAGCTACCGAGAGTATCTCAGCTTCACGGCAAAGCCTGGGTATCTACCAATGATGTATTCAATATGCCAAACACAGTACCAAGAAGTCTCACAATGGAGACATTACTGGGCCCGCTTGAGCAAATCAATGAACAAAGGAAGGACCATGCTATCTGTGCTATTAAAACCTTCAAATCACTTTTTCAGTTTGACTAATTTATTTCAATGAACTACAGCATTATCAGAATTATTCATCCTCATGTCCTGATATTTGCCCCTAGGAAGAGAGTAATGAGTATCTATCAAATGAGCCCCTTTGCTTACTAAATATCATTTAGAATTATCTTTTATAATTACCTATTAAAGTTAAACATGATATATAATTTAAACAAAAACAACCTTCTATTTTATCATACTGGCCTGACTTCTATAATGATTCTTATTCAATTTTTTTAATAAAGGGTATTGCAAAATTAATATACAATGAACATTGCAATTATTAATTTTGAATTTGGAACTTCTCCTGGACTATCAATGTGCAACAGGATATTGTTTTGCAAAGCTGGACAAGAACAGTGAGCTCCACACCCACAAGTTCCTGAGGATCTACTGGGAGGCACTAGCATTATTGGGTTGCCATCCTTTGAATGGTTTATTGTATCTTACACTTTTACATCTCATTTTATCTTCTAAAAGAAATAGTGTTTCATAGGATAGATATATTAGTTTCATTTCTACTTTGAATACTTTCAACTTACTAAAGATTTATCAGGAGTTGGCATCTTCATAAGTAAAGGAAGATGTATTTATCTCACAAACACTCTTTATAAGCTGATTTGTTTTCTAAGCCACTTTCATTAGACTTCATTCTTGACTTGTACAGGAAGATGATGCCTGTAATTTTTAACTTATTCATAAATATCCATGGGACCTAACAATGCCATTCCATGGCACCTACCCCCAAAACATAGAAACATTCATTCAAAAAACATGTGCTCAATTAAGCTCATTGCAGTGTTTGGAAATCACCAAATGTCCCAACCAGATAAAAGAACGTCAGGGAATTTAGTATATCATATACAATGAAGTATAGCTTTGCTCTAAGAAAAGATGCTATTTTGGTTTTTTGCTACAACCCTAATGGAAGCAGAAGGTGTCATATTAAGTGAAATAAGTCAGGAGAAAAAGGCAAATGCTAGGTCACTCACTAATATGTAATACATAAGGAAATAGACTGGACAACAGCAAGGGGTAAAAATCCTTAGACTCTGATAAAAGAACAGAAGTTGCTGGTTGTAAAGTGCGAGTGAGGGGTGATGGCAATCATTAAGGGAGAAATTAGAAGTAATAGGACTGTGGTAGGATCTTTGAGTATGGTGGAGGTATAGTAACTTTGTCTTTGTCTCTAAAAGTATAAACATTAACCACCATATTATAACTATCTTCCTATTTATCTCAACATATACTTCCCTGGATCACGTTATATCAACAGTAGTAAAACATTTTAAAAGTTTATCAGAATCAAAATATAAAATATTTGTGTTTTTGTAACAAAATAATTTCCCAGTTAAAAAATAATTTACTGTAGATGTGTTTTTCAGTTGCTGAAAATTCTTCTCTAGAATATATGAAGTCTTCTGAATATTATTTTTATTAATAATAAAAGAAGCTAAGTTCACTTCCTTGTTACTACTTTTTCCAACTCATACAATAACCTTGGAAAATATTTTTAAAATTCTCTCATTGCAAGACAAGAGAAGTAGTTAAAAGAAGAGGTATTTAGGAGTATTAAAATAGTACAAGATAAGGTGCATTACCTTAATCTTCAATGTCATTCTTCCTAACAAACTTAAAGCAATTAATATCATTGCCACTTTGTAGAGGAAGAATCAAGAGGATAATAAAAACTGAATGAACCGCTCAATGTCATACAGCTAATAAATTGGCCAAGTTGGGATTGAAACCTTCCATCAACCTTACATATAAAGGATGTGATACTTCCATCAAGCAATAAATATCAGTCTTAATTATTTTAATTTAATTATGTTTTAATGATATAGTTCACAAATTAGAGTACTTATGCATGCCACAAAATGTAAAGCATTGTCTTTGCAGCTACTTTGACTACAGAATAGCTAACTCCTGATCTCTTACTTCCTTTATCACAAGGGATCAGTCACTAGAGGTTTATCCCATTCTCAATAATACAAAAATGGCTATATGTTTTCTAAAATAATAATATAATTCCATTATTACTTATAAAAGATTCTCAAACAATTTTGTTGCTTTATAAATAATATGCAGTTTCTTTTAAGGTTCCAATTTCAAAAACATAAACATAGAAAATCACAGAAAGAAGATGATGGACAATAGCAAGATAGAGAATTAAAACTAGACTTTTGTTGGGAACCAGATATGATATTCAGATATCCTATTATAATTCTGTGTACCTGAAGCCAAAATCATGGTATACAGTAATTTTGCGTCATCCCCCAATGATAATAACAAAGTCACAAACAGAGAGGTTTGGGTATGTGCATTTCTCAAAGTGGCTTATTTCATTTTTATCTGATCAAGTTTTCTTATATGCCCCAACTACTAAATTGGACATGGTAAAGAGACATGGACAGAATAGAAAGGAAAAGAACTAAATTGATGCCAATTCAAAAAGCACAATCCTTTTCAGTAACTAAACATTTCCTGTCGGTATGTGTCCTGATTCTATAGGCAGAAATATTTTGTTTTTCTCTAGTTTTAAATTCTCTTCAAGACAATGATGTGTCATTTCTGTAACTGCTGGGAGATAGATGATGGATGAGTACCCAGTACGGGGTAGTCATTGTAGTTTCCATCATGGACTAAATAAGGTAGAGCTGGTCTCTGATTTCCTATAGAAGAACACAGTTCCCTACTTTCTACCTCTGGACACAAAATCGAGGTCCATTTGTTCTTTTCAGACTCAGGCATTGTTATTTCCTCATTTCACTAGTGACTATTAATAGGAGACGTGAATACTTGTCATTCGTTGTATACTATCTGTAAGTCATAGGAACCTAAGAATAATGCCCGGGTATATTTCTTAAAGCATGTTCTATTATCCGTAAGGTCCCCCAAGTCAAACTGGAATTGTTCATGCAAGGGTTTCTTTGGTAAGCATGCAGTCATTCAGTAATGAGTAAAATGTGCTGTTTGAGCATTGTTCTCTATATCAACCTCCAGGCTTCTAACTCTTTCCTCAGACAGTGTCCCATGTGTTTGCTTGACAATTTGACTTACATCACCTACTTCTTCATTGATTATTATCACCCTTTTAAAGAGGAAACAATTGAGTATTGCACTTTTCACTATTCGTAACATACCCTAATTCTGTCTGTACTTAAATGCAATAATACCCTGACCTAATTTAGGATTTGAACTTTTTATTCCCTGAGTCAGCAAGTTTGGAACACAACAGAATATCCTTATGGAGAGTTAATAGAGGATATGAATTAAGGTTATAATTAGTTACCCGAGTGAGTGATTTAATTAAGGAAACTTAATTATTAAAATTCTCCCACAATTTACAGGAAAATTATCTCATGGTAAAGCAGAGTGTAAATAATGCTTTCATATTTACTGGGCCCACTTGAACAAATCGATGAACAATGGGAGGGCAGTGCTATTTACACAATAGAGTAATACACCAACAAAAGAGACTTGTTGTCTTAAATTATTTTTGTGTATGAGTTTCATAATCTTTTTCTAAGAAAATAAAATGAATATGGAAATCTAACAAATGATATTTAAATGATATCATATAGTAGAACTAATATGTTGTTCAGTATTCATTTTATTTTGTGAAGAAAATATATTTGAGAAATATACTAACTAAAGTACTACAGCCATAAAATAAGAAGTGAACTTAATTATGAAATAGGCCTATAAATAAAACTGTATATTTAAATTATCATATAAATTCAAGCAGCTTCAAATTCATTATTGTGTGTTATTGCATTAAGTTTAATGTTAGTAATTAGACAAATATACATAGATATAGAGATCAGTTTATGTTGCAAAAGAGACTAACCAGTTTAATTTCAATTAATTTCCTAAAATTTAGCATGTACACAAAAATAATCTCACGTTTTAGCAATTTATACTATAAATATATTTTAATTTCATAATATATTCTTTAGCTACTATTCATATTTCAATAGTAGGCAAGGAAATGAAGATGACCAAATAAATAGCATGTCAACTGTCTCAGTGCTATTGTTTTAGCTACAAAATCCTCTACATTTCTTAATTAGCTCAAAACCTAGTTAATTTGAAAATTAGTTTTTGAGGCCAGAAACATTGCTCAAAAGGTGGTGCATATGCCTTACATGAATAAAACCCTCAGTTTGTTCCCTAGCATTATGGGACCCCATTTTGCAACCAGCATCACCCACACAGCAACAGCAACACAGTGTTCTATTCTTCTAAGAAATCTTCATTATCCAGTTCTGCCCAATGTCTCTTCTCAGAAAAGTCCCTTTCCTTAAAACATAACATGTAGCCACATATGCATCATTGAATCAGTGTATGTTTATAAAATCATCCTCTAAGATTGTCTATTCTCAATGGGTGGAGATTTATTCTAATATATCATGGCCATGACTTTTGAGTCTAACAGTACCGTTTCATAAATGAGCTAATTTCCAGATACATTTAAGACAAACTAAAGGTATACAGAGCTAAGTGCAACTGGGTGAACAACAAATCCCTCCTCCACCACCCCCCAAAAAATGAAAGCAGTAAAGCTGTTAGAAAGACCCTGAGAAAGAAAGACAAAAAAATTTTATTTACAAAAAAATTAACAAAAGAATTTGAGTTACTGATGTCCCAAATTAAAATTAGATTATCTTCCCAGGGAAGCTAATATGTGGCCCTCTGTGTCTCTCCATCAAGTTACAGTGGCTTCTAGCTAAAAATGAAAGTGACACTATTCAGGCATGAAATTGAAGTATATATTTATAAAGAACAATAAATAGTTTTCATTTAGAATTTCCCAGAGTGTTTATACTTAGAAAAAATTAAATAGATATCTATAATTCTTTTGTTCATAGCCAGTCTTTGTTCTATGTTCATGTGTGTGTATGTGCACATGCACAAATGATGTAGAAAAATAAGTGTATGTCCCTCTGTTGAGAACCATCTACTAAAACAAGCCAGAGACTGCCTCTACTTAGTTATAGACTTTTAACAGTTCTGTCTACATATGAGATACATAAAACACTGGTAGAACGTAAGATGATATAATCAAACCTCACCAAAAAAGTGGGAAAAAAAGATAAACAGAAACTTGCCCTGAAAAGAAATAAAAACCAAAAAACAAATGAAAGTTGTTTCTGTAGTAGTAAGACTCAGCCAATCAAAACAACACTGAGATATAACCTCATACCTCAAAGATTATCACTTATCAAAAAGAACAACAGCATCCAATCCTTGGTGTGGATGCTGGGAAATATGGATCTTCTTTCACTGCTGGTGCGGATGTAACCTGGTCCAACCTTTTTGGAAGACAACATAAACATTCCTCAAAAAACTAGGAATTTTTAGGAATTTTAGCTTCCATATTACTCAGCCATTTCATACCTGGAAATGTACCCCATATGTACAAAAACATGATGTGGAAAAGACATCTGCACTCCTATGTTCACTGGAGCAGTATTCACGATAGCCAAAATCTGGAAACAAGTGTCCAAGAACAGATGATTGGACAAAAAAGCTATGGTATATATCAATGTATTACTGTTGTCCCGTTGTTCTTCGATTTACTCAAGCAGGTGCCAGGAATGTCTCTATTCGTCCCAGCCCTGAGATTTTAGCAGCCTCTCCTTTCCCAATGATTGGAGGCTCTTTCAGGGTGAGGGGAATGAGACCTGTTATACCATTAGGTCCTTCTTTTTGTTTTTTGTTTTTGGTCACATCTGGCAATGCAAAGGGATTATTCCTGACTCTGCACTCAGGAATTATCCCCGGAGACCGGGATCATATGGGATGATGGGAATCGAACCTGGGGTGGCCATGTGGAAGGCAAATGCCCTACTCACTGTTATATTGTTCCAGTCCCCACCATTAGGTCTTAAGAAGGGATGAAGTCACGAAATTTGATGCTACATGGGTGGATATGGTCAGTATTGTACTGAGTGAAATGAGTCAGAGGGAGAGGGCAGGCACAGAATGAACTCACTCTGACATAGGAGGGGGATAACCAATGCCAAAAGGCAATGGAAAGAAAAGTTAGGAGTGCTGATCCTTGGTAGGCAACTTGTCACTGGGGAAGGGGAGGTGGGGTAGATCAGGGAAGGGACCACTATGTCACTGATAGAGAGAAGAGGTCACTCTGGACCAGGACTAGGTGCTGAAAGGAGGCAAAATGACATGCATCATATCCTTGTCAGTACAGTATTGTAAATCAAGTGACTGATTAGAGGGAAGGAAAAAATGAAAAGAAAATAATGACTGCCACAGAGGCAGGCTAGGGGGACTAGGCACAATAGTGGAAGGAGAGTTGGTGTTGGAACATTGTATACTTGAAACTCAGTCATGTATAATTTTGTAACTTTGTAATTCATGGTTATTTAATAAGAAATAATTTTTCAGGGAGTCAGGGAAGACACCACAGCACAGCACTGGAGATCTCTATGGGTCCCATACTGAGCCAATTCCACTGGGGCACTTCAGATGGAGCAAGTGTGCCCTCTCTGCCCACTCCTGATGGAAACCCTGGTGACCACAAACTTTCAGAAGCAAGGCCCAGGTATGCAGGTTCCAGGAATAAGACTCCAAGCCACATGGCGGCGGCAGAGAAGTTGGGTGTCCCTCCCCAGCTCCCCACTTGCTCAGGATCCTGGCTGTCACTCCCACAATCAGCCTCCGGGTGCCAATTCAACACACCAATGACCCTGGTCCAGAGACCCCCAATTTAATCCCAAAGTGGATCAAAGCCCTCCAGAGGTCTCTGGACCTCAACCATTTACAATCTTGGAATTGCAGAATTCAAACTGAGCAATAGAAAATAAATTATCCAGCCTCTGCCCCTAGCATGCAGGCTTGAATGGTGGTGGGAAAATTCAAGTAAAGCATCGTAAAACATCCACTGGTGGAGGGATGGGTGTTAGATCATTGTACGGCCGAATCTCAAACATCAAAGCTTTGTAACTGAATCTCACTGTGATTCAATAAAAAAAAAAAAATTTTCAAGAACAATTATTTGTCAATAAAGAGCCCCCCGTCTTTGTCTGTCTGCCCAATCTGAAATTAGTTTTATCTCTGAAATCAAAAACACGAGTCACACACTTAGGTTCACTCATAACATATTTTAGTATTCATTAATAGCATGCCTTATGAATAAGTATACAAAGTCTCAGTTTGGTTTTTAGAAGAGAGTGCAAATTCATAATTAATGATGATAGATTCCTTTGCATCCACTGTTCTTTAGTGCATATTGTTCAATTACACTCTCACTTTTTTCTTCTTGACCCCCAGTTCATTATCAAGGATTGGTCAGGAAACAAGCATGAACTGACTAAATATACCGAAGGCTTCTCAATCCTCAAAGGCTCAGAGGTAAGATAAAACTGAGTGAAGATGCCTGCAACCTGAGTAAGAATTTGACTAAAATACATCTAGTGATATGAAAAAGGAATTGAAAAAGAGCATCCACTTTAATGTAAATCTAACTCCAATTTCTCAGGAATTAAAATTTCTAGAAATTTAAATACAGAAAATCTCTTCAATATTATAAAAAGGACTGAATAAGAATAACTTATGTGGTTATCCTAGAGACTAATTTAAAAAAGCAAGTCATAATATTTAATTTTGAAAGGGTTTTTTTTTTCCCTCCCGTTGATCATCGATTTGCTCGAGCGGGCCCAGTATCGTCTCCATTGGAGACTTTGTTGTTACTGTGTCTGGCATATCGAATACTCTCAGTAGCTTGCCGGGCTACACAATTTCAAAATCTCAAAATGTTTGCACTGGACAAAATTAATTTTACTGATAAATACTACAAAAGAAAAAATGTTACTGACTTATGTACATGAACTGAGACAGGAAACTGAATTCAACAAAAATCCTTAGTATTTCAAAATTACCCAATACACTTAGCCAAAGTATTATTGATCCACCACATAGATATGATTTAACATATATTTGATTACTTTTTTTGTTTGGTCATGAATTAGAATTTGTGTGTAAATTCATGCAGATCAATAATTTTATGTATTGGCTGTATTTGTTCATTATTATCAATCAGTCTTACACAGCTGATTGACTTTTTAAAAAAATGTGTGTTCTGGGGACTGGAGCAATAGCACAGTGAGTAGGGCATTTGCTTTGCATACGGTCAATCTGGGTTTAATTTCCAGCATTCCTTATGACCCCCTGAGCACCGCCAGGGTAAATCCTGAGTGCAGAGCCAGGAGTGAGCCCTGTGCATCGCCGGGTGTCACCCAAAAAGGCAAAAAAAAAAGTGTTCTGCACCTGACTTCAGTTATCATCAGAAACTTCGGGTTATGTGTATGAATGTAAGAGGGGCTGACATTGGCCTCCATGACAAACTCAGGCAGATGTAAGTTTGATGTATTTTTAAACACATGTTTTACTTCTACAGATTTTGCTGTAATTTCAACACAAACTACTGTGAAATCACAACTAGAAGTTTACTTCCATCCCCAAGAACATTTCTTTTCTTCACTAAATACAAACATCTATTTATCATATACACTTTAAACAATAATAGATATGAATTAAAAATGTATATATTAATATATTTTAGTTATATATCTAACAATAGACTCCTCAAACTCGTATAATCCCCTAACTTAGAGGGCTTTATTACACTGTTCCTACACAGAAAACCCAAATCCCTTGAAATATCCTGGGTGATCAAACTAATTTTAGTTCAAACACAGCCACTACTCGTAGACCAGTGGATTGCTGGATTAGCATCGTTCACCTGAAAGATAAAGTAATTATTTTGGAGGGCCAACTGGATTGGGGCCACAGTTGGTTTATGGCTATGTGCTCAGAGTTGAGCACTGTTAGTGCTGAGGTAGCATATGTAATGGCAGGGATTGAATCTAGATTAGATGTGTGCAAGGAAAGTGCCCTATTTAGCAAACAGTTATACCTGTGTGAATGCGTCCTTAAATGTGTATAAACTATGGAACTCAGAAAGAATCTAAGCTGACTGAACATATTCATCTATCTGGAGACTGGTGTGCCATGCTTCCATAAGGACATAATTATTGCCTCAACACCCTCCTATACTTGTCCTAAGTCCTTCTTGCTTTGACCTTTCTTCAGTGTCTTAAAAAATACCACTAAACAGAAGTGTCTGCTTTCCTGAGTTCTAGAGTCATTAGGTGAAATCACAGAACCTGAGTAAATGAGACTCAATCTTGTGTGACTGATCGATTTACCAATGAGGTCTCAGATAACTAAACTAGTTAGTGTTACATTTGAGCTGCAGAACTCCAGTTAGTGTCTAGAAAATTGGTTTTTATGGCAAAAAAAAAAAACCTGAACAATTGTTATTTGGTGTCTGAAGAGTTTATTTGGTGTCCCAAGTGTTGCAGCATCAGCAGAGAAAAAAGAAGATATAACATGAACCACTTCTTTCTTCTAGAGTAATATGTGTGATATAAACCTGGTAGTTGATAATAAAGCTATATTATCACAATCATCGCTAGATTTACAGTCTTGAAATAAATTCACATGAAACATTATTATACAGTCATTAATATCATTTATGTAAGTATGCATATGTATAATAGCAAAATAATGGTATTTTCCTCAAAAGGGTATTTAAGCAAAAAAGAAATGGAGTAATACATTTTGTATTAGAAGTTACTGATTATAGTTTCATTTGTGAAATTATAGGATATTTTTAAAATTACAGTTATATAGCCAATGAATATATATATATTCATCAGCTAGAAGACATGTAGACACATGATACATGAGAATTCAAATGTTAATGGTTTGCAATAAACCCCACCTTATTATAAATTAAAATTAGTTTTGTCATCTTTAAACTTAATAGCAACTATCAATTTTAGAAATCCAATTTACTTTAAGACATCTTTTTATTCTCTGTTAAAATCTCTTTAAGATGTCTGGGGAAGAGAAAGTTTTGTCATTAAAACCACCCAATCTGATCACAGAACTAAAGAGAAGGTGTTTATATACAGATGCTGAAATTATTAAAAGCAGAACCACACTCATTGATTCTCGCACACATACATTCGTCAGAAGGTTAACAGACCTTAATATTCTCAAGCTTGACCATTTTACTTGAAAACAGGTCAAATAAAAAAAATTTTAAACAATACTGAAAAAATAATAGAAAGGAAAAATATCACATTCACAATGTGATAAGGAAATCTTCCTGCCAATGTCTTCTTTTTAAAAAAGTACTTGCATTTGTGGTGAAAGATTATATTTTCATATATATGTATACATATATATATATATATATATATATATATATATATATATATATAGCACTGTTCTGTTGTTCATTGATTTTCTTGAGCGGGCCCAGTATCGTCTCCATTGTGAGACTTTGTTGTCACTGTGTTTGGCGTATCGAATACGTCACAGGTAGCTAGCCAGGCTCTGCTGTGCGGGCGAGATACTCTTGGTAGCTGCCAGGCTCTCTGAGAGGGGCGGAGGAATCAAACTTGGGTCAGCCATGTTGGCTGCGTGCAAGGCAAATGCCCTACCACTGTGTTATCACTCCAGTCCACATATTTTCTTATGTATTATTAAAATAAAAAGAATGAAAATTACAGAAATATTTTCAAACTTGCAAAAGAGTAAATGAAGAAAATAATAAACTAATGAGGAAAATACCATTTTGCAAAATAAAGACACGCTATTAAATTGGGAGAGATGAAAGGTAATATGTTCAATATAGATGTGAATTCTTCAGAGGGAGGAGAAAACCCCATGATAGAAATGAATCAGGAAAAGAAAGAAATTATATGCCCTAGGGAATCGGAATCCTTAGTGTAAAGCAGTTAATAATAATATAAGCGTACATTTATAAAGCACTTTGTAGTTTTCAAGGCTCTTTCATACACATTATGCCATTCAGCCCTTCAAAAAATCCAGTGGGATTGCCAGAGAAGATAAATTATTAATACAATTTTATGGGTGAGCAAATTAAGGTTCAAAAAGATTAAGTGTCTTACCTAATAATATACATAGTTTTAATGATGGCATTTATATATTAATCAAGTCAAGTTTCCTTCTGGAGTTTTTAGTATCTCTCAACAGGAATTATATTACTATTTTAGACAGAGATTGAAATTCTTCACCAAATTTCAAAAATATCTTAATCGAAATATAATAGCTGGATGGTCTCCATGAAATAACCATAAAGTTCCATGTATACTCTTAAAAATTCAAAGATTTCTGCATAAAAATATGTTCTGCATAAAAAGAGAAAATCAAATATATAAAATAAAATAAATATATGTGCCACATAGCCTACAGGATGTGGTTAGAGATGGAGTTTGTCATAACAGAGTTGCCACATAACCTAGATATTCTACTTCTTGGCACCTATCCCAAAGACAAAAAAATTCATTCAAAAACACATTATTCATAGCAGCACTTCGCAAACAGCGAGGATATGTAATCAAACAGGAGTCCAGTAACAGATCAGTAGATAATGAAGATGTGATATAGATACACAATGGGATTTTATGCAACTGCAAGACTGGATTGAATCATGTAATTCACTGCAACTTGGATGGAATGGAGGACATCACGTAGAGTGAAGTAAGTCAGAAGAGAAGGACAGATACTGGATGATCTCACTTATCTGTGGTCTATAAACATTATGAGGACAAGGGAATGAAAGGTAAAAAAGGGCAGATATTTTGATTTCCCTGGACCACAGGTTTTAGAAATAAGGATAGAGAAGAAAATAAATCAAAGGCAGAAATAAAGAAGAAGCAGGAGGAGGCAACAGGGGCAAGGGGCGGGGGCAGGGGCCTCGGAAACATGGGTGCTATTTAGGTAAGAAACATGTATATAGAGAAACCACAGGGCGAACAAACAGTAAATATGACTCCCCAAATACAAGCACCAGATATTACAAGATGGCTGTTGAATGACTCAGGAGTTTGAGAGAGAACTGGGGACTTTGGTAGAGGGGTGTTGACACTGGCATTGGAACTTTATTTGCCTGAGATGGTATTAGGAACAACCTTGTAACTCATAGTGACTCAGTGAAACATAAAAGTGAAAATTTAAACATACATTTTGGGAGTTAAAAAAGAAGAGATAAACCCAAAAGGAAAAAATCATTTTTCAGTTTATTGAAGTGATTAAAAAGGACATCCATGACCTGCATCAATAGTTTCTGGATTTTAGGATTCACAAGACCAGATTTTCTTCATTTGTAGTAATAAGAAATACTTTAAAAGAATCACTGGCATGTCACATCACTTTTTCTCCTGAATAATGATGAGCAGTTTGAGCTCTAATGATGCTGCAGGCACTCACAGACTGCAGCTAGAAGCCTTACCATATAAATGAGTGTGGTATCTCATTAGCAAGCAAGACTCAATCAAAGAAAGAATTCAAACTGAAGGAGAAGAATTACCACATAGAATATTCTGAAATAAAGCAAAACGTTTAATAATAGTGTTTCTCTCTTCATTTTAAGCTCTCCACATTCTGAAGATGGATTTGGGGGTTTCATTTGCATTCATGCTTTACCTTGCTAGATATGCTGCAGGAACTGTCTAAGGAGGGCAGAAAAGTAACAAAATTAATTTAAACATATTCAGGAAATAAGAATAATGACCAGTCAGCCAGATATGCATGTCTGTTCCTGATGCTACTTGTGCAGTAGAAGGTGTGTGGGGGGTGGAGGGAGGCTTTAGCAACATCCTACAAATTCCTGATGGCTTTCAAGATGGAGGCAGTTCGATATTTGCCTAATTCTTCATTTTTGTATTACAAATTTAACTTCCAGGTTACAATCACACATTTAACATATTATAAATTTAACTTCCAAGCTAATTTTCTGATTTAGAAAGTGCCAAGAATCTCTTCAAACTTACATTAGGTTTCACCAGAATTTTGTAAGTCATAAACTCCAGGTGCTGCGATTGTTAATATATAATATATGTAAGTTACAGAAATAAAAGTATAGAAGTGGCATACTGGATATTAGTATCAAGCTCAGCTCTGGCACTAATTCCTCAAACACAACTGCTCTACTGGTTTCTTTCATTTGACTTAGTCGAAATCAGCAAGAATAATATAAAAGCTTTTGCAGTAATCACCTAGCCTTCATCGTCCTTTAAGATGCTATGGACCATGATTTAGAAGCTTAACACAAATCACATTATGCTACTTTTCTACTAAGCCTGTATTTTCCTACCACTGCCAGAGTCAGAATTATCTGAATGAGTCTCCTGACAGATCAGATTTCAATCTCAAGTGATATAAAATAGAATGCCTTTTACTCTGACTTTTCCTTCTTAGTTTTCAAGAACTTGATATAGCTTTTAGATGAACAGAAGTATAGGCTGACTGGCCTTGATACATAGCCAGTTAATTTAAACAGGCCAGCACCCTATATGCTCAAAACACAGTTTTATCATCTCAAACCAGGAGTTTTCTTTCAAAAGCTACTTAAAAGCTACTTATCTAATTTCTGTTAGGAAAAAATAAAAAGTGCTCTTGAATATACTAACAAAAATCAAGTAATTGACTCTACAGAATGTTTTCTAGAGTTCAAATAAAAATTACAAAACAGTGTAATCTAGTAATTAATTTAGTTGGCTTTTATAGCCTATTGCCTCCCACTGAAGCTATAAAAATTAAGGGAGACTCTTGGGTGAAAACATTAGTTTATATGGGTCTAAAAACGTTTCTATGTTATTAGCTGTGTGCCTTGATCAGAACTTCACTGGTTATTGGAACAAACACACACAATATATATAGCTTCATGAAAACTATTCATTGAAGGAGAAATAGCACAATGTTCTATTTTAGCAAGAAACTCTGAGAGACTTACCCACTGAAAATAAAAGTCCATCCAGCTGAAGATCAGCACAATTCTGGTTTTCCATTTAAATAGCACATAATAGATATGTGCCACTTCAATGGCCAATATTTTCCTCTTTAAGAATGTTTCAATTAATATGTATCTGGCTAATATTTTTTCTGACCTACATTCCCAAGTCTCAAGGTTCTTGCTTTGTTTTTATTTAGGAATTGAGCACATAGCCCAGAGAAAATCCTGAGTAGGTTGGCCAAAATTTTAAAAAATTCTCTAAGTGATTTGTAAATGGAGCACATACATTTTATTGTGAGAATTCTAATTTCTTGGGAGCTTATTTGGAAGTTCTAACAGGGGAGTGTAGGTATTTGTGTACCTTCCACTGTGGCTCAACTCTATTTGGGGTATGTTACCCTCTCAAGTATGCACATAATCTTGGCAGGAAAGTTTGAAGAACAGTGTGCTAGGAATTAGACACCCACCTAACCAGCAAAAATCAGCTGAATGAACCCGCCAAAGCAGCTAGATAAAGCTAGATAGTTTTTTGATGTGCAGTCAAAAAAACTGAACAGACTATTGTTTGAATTTCTTAAACTTGAACAGAAGAGCATTGAATTCACTACTCAATTTCCTTTTCAGCTCTAAAAAGTCTCTGATTGGGCTGGAGTGATAGCACAGTGGGTAGGGCGTTTGCCTTGCATGCAGCCGACCCGGGTTCAATTCCCAGCATCCCATATGGTCCCCTGAGCACCGCCAGAAGTAATTTCTGAGTGAAGAGCCAGGAGTAACCCCTGTACATAGCCGGGTGTGACCCAAAAAGCAAAAACAAAAAAAGTCTCTGATCTAAATAACTAAAAATAATAACAATTTTCAGAGATTGATGTAACCAATAAACTCAATGTGCAAGGGTCAGTAAAGATTATCTGCCAGTATGTTTTTCATTGCATCAGTAAAGAGACATATCTGAAGTATTGTTTCTCAGGTGGGCTGACTTTGCCCTCCACAGGATATTCTAAAATCTCTGGAGATGTTTTTGTGTTTAAAACAGCGTGATCAGAATCTCCTTCCCCGCGCCTTCACCTGGGTCTCTCAGAGGGGGGCGGCTTGAGTCTCCCTCCCCGACCCAAGCAGAAAATCTCCAGAACCCAGCCACATTCATGCTCAAGGCTACTCTCCACATGCTTGGACGAGCCTCTCGTATGAAGGAACCGTCAGAGGAACCCATTTAGGGGGAACCTGGGGCTGAGATCTCCAAGCCTGTTCAGATTGGAACTGGGCCTCCTCCACCCAGATCCCCAGTTTTCCAGTAGCTTGGCAGTCACACCTACAAACTGCCCCAGCGCCATGTAATCCCATCAACGGCCCAGATCCAGAGACTACAAAACAAAAATCCCAGAAGAGAGCAATGCAGTATTTTCTTCCCACACGGAAGAGCCTGGCAAGCTACCTGTGGCATATTCGATATGCCAAAAACAGTAACAAAAACAGGCTTCAATCCCCTGACCCTGAAATACCCTCCAATACAGCAGCATTAGGAAAGACGAATAAGGAGAGGCTGCTAAAATCTCAGGGCTGGGATGAATGGAGACGTTGCTGGTGCCCACTCGAGTCAATCAATGAACATCAGGATGACAGTGATACAGTGATACAGTGAAAAGAGCATGATCACTTCAAACCATCAACCTCTGAAGGTTAACTGTATGCATTAGATAGGCTTGATATCACTGCTGGGGAGAGTCTACAGAAATTACTAAAATTAAAACAATGATTCTGCGGAACCTAGGATTTTTCTCCAGAGGATATTTGTCACTGTCTGAAGATTACATTATGGCTATGTGGAGAGTGGTAGGTGTTGGTACCATGTAATGGGTAGATAGCAGAGATTATACAGAATATCTGGCAGTCCACAAAACAACTAACCACAAAAAATTAACTAATCCAAATTAGTAACACTGTAGTTATGAGGCTAAGAAATACTGGATGCGAACATGAAAACATGAAATCTGGATATGAAATAACACTTAGCACATAAAATATTGATCCTCATCATGAGAATCAATGATGAGTATGCCTCCAAAGATTATGAAAAAATACTGAAAAAGTAAAATTTGATGTTCTTAATATATCCAGACTGATGAGTGAGTATTGATAGAGAATTTCCATCTGCTCATTTGTTTGGGTAGCAGAAAATCACTTTGTTTTGAATGTTTAATGTAGGATGTTTATTAAATACATATAAACAAAAAGAAAATAGACTGAAGGAAAGATACCTTTATAGCTTATAAATTTAAAATCATCTGATAGACACATACATAGCATTTAAATGGAATCATGATATGGAAAGAAAAACCTGTGGAAAACAGAAAGGATATATTAAACAAAATATTGAAAAATGGAGGTCAGCAAGAGGGCATAAAGAATCAGAAAAGGAGGACTGACTGTTTTTTTCTTGAACAGAAAACAGGAAAAAATGTTATTTTAAAGACAAGTGGAATAATGCTTCAAAGATTCTGATGCTACAAAAAATAAAGTGAGAAGAGTATAGAAAACCAGATAGTAAAGCAGTGGATAGAAAATAGGTCTTTTCTATTATCTCAAACAAGAGTCATTCAGAAACTGTTACTCAGTCACTAATAAAAGTCTGGCAGAAGTTAAAAAAAATTGGACGCTTATATACTTGATGAATATATAAATGTTCTTCAAGTGAAATTTTCTAAAATGGCCATCAGTACTCATTTCCATGTGTGAATTTATAAGGCAGAAGACAACGATTGAGAGCAATATCCTCCTGGAACAGAGATGAAGACAGTTCTGGAATTTTGAAAGCAGATAGATTAAAACCCAGTTTAGATATAATCAGTAATGAGCATCTACATGCTTGAAAAGTTAGATGCGAAAAAAGACAAATAAATTTTCTCACAAAATCACCCACAGATGATGCACCTGAGAAAAGGTGTATGGTTAGGTCTGTACACCTCGCTTTACTAACCTCGGCTTTCCTTCCATGCAGCCCAAGACAATACTTGGCCATAAAGAATGTGCTGAATCCTCCCTCATTCCTTTTCCATATGGGAAATTACGATCAGTTCCCAAAAGAAACAGTACTGGATTTGCAATACCTGATTCATCAGAATTTAATTTCAAAAAAATCTACAGAGTACAATGAAGACATGCAAAAAATTAAAGGAAAATTTAGAGATGGGATGGTGATTTATTTTTTTCATATTATTTGGCAATAAAGCAACTAAATATGTAAGAGATTTTAATTCTTGTACAAAATTATTATTTCCACAATCTTGTAACAATGGAAATGCAAAACATGTTCAAATTACAGCATAATTTTCAATGATGAACAAGAAATTAGGAAAAATTTAAATGTATAACCAAATGGAGGTTAATAATACTATTATTCAGACTCCACAGGGAATAATATTGGACATCTATCCAAAAATTAATAATAGAATTTCCATATGATCCAACGATTTCATTCCTTGACATCTATTCCAGGAACACAAAAACATTAAAAACATACATGTGGAGCAATAGTATAGCAGTAGGATGCTTGCCTTGCAAATGGCCAACCTGGATTCAATCTTTAACACCCCATATAAGTCTGCCAGGAGTGATACATATATATATTATATTTATATATATTTTACATATAAAATATTAATGCGATGCTACTGAACTATTAGAAAAAGAAAAGATCAAAACTTACTCTTTTGCTGCAATTTCAATAGAACCGGAGGGTATAATAGTAAGCTAAATAGGTTAGAGAGAAAAAGAGACGCAGAAGTTGAATGATCTCGTACTTATACAAAGTTATTTAAAAAAATGTAAGAGAATGGGCAAGAGCAACTGAGAGAAAATCCTTATATACTGACAACTGAACTGAGATGAATAATGGATAAGGAAAGAACAATGGTGAGGCATACTAAAAGCAGAATAAGAACAGACTCCACGGGGCTCAATGCTGGAATAGTGTAGTGATTAGCCGTCACCGTACCTTACTTTGACTCCCAATATAATGTAGTCTATCAAGCATCATTGGGTGGAACACTAGAAACTCTTGCTCAGTGCCTAGTTGGTTAAGAATCACTCAAGATGGTCATGGGTCTCCTGAGTGCAGAGTGAGATATCAAAAAATATTGAAAGAGGATGTTCTGTGACATTTTGGCAGTGGTAAAAGTGTAGTAACTTTCTACATTGAAGTGAAAACATTTACACTGTTGTGTAAACCTACAGTACACTGTAGCAAAACAACATTCTTTTAAATATTATTAAAAGTAGTCTTGGGGAAGGGGGGCATTCCGGTCCGTCCTTCACGCCCTACCGAGGCCACCAGTTGCCCCCCACGAGCGGCTCTCCAGCACGGCCACAGCCCCAGAAGCACAAGGACTTAATGCAGAACCCGGCAACTTGGAGCAGAAAAGTGAACAGACTATGCGTTAATCCAGGCCATCAAGTCTGCCGGAGGGGAAAGGGTGTTGCCCCATTCGCCCTCTCCTCTCTGGAAAGAAAGATGGCGGCCACATGGGAGCCTTGTAGACAGCAGGTATGAGCCGGGAGTGTGGGGGCGACTAAAACCTCATGGGAAGGGGGGCGTTTCGGTCCGCCCTTCACGCCCTACCGAGGCCACCAGTTGCCCCCACGAGCGGCTCTCCAGCACGGCCACGACTCCAGAACACAGCAACCAATTTCTTAACTATCTGACTTTCAGTAGAAATACTTCCAGGGTCAATAGGTAAAATAGCAGAAATCCAAAACCAACATTTAATTCTTGAACCCAGCTGTAGAAAGCAAATCACTTCACAATGCTTTTTCAGCATGTCTGATTTGGGGGGGCGGGTAAACTCTAAATAATAGTGGTGAATCTTTTATTGAAACAATGAATCTAATCAAAGCAGATAGAGTGTTAACTAGAATTCATCTGCCTCACAGGGACGGGGAGGGGTGGGGGGTGGGGTTTTATTGGGGTTCTTCATGGTAAAAAATAAGTATTGGTAAAGGGAAATGTGTTTGATATTTGCATGACTGAGACCTAAACCTGAAAGCTTTGTAACCTTTCCCACAGTGATTCAATAAATAAATAAATAAATAAATAAAAAGTAGTCTTGGGATTAAATAAATTAAAGGATACTAAATAACCTCATAGTAAAATAGGAAGAAATATATTTAGCTTGCATAAGCTATATTTGCCTTTATTTATTAAAATTATATTGCACCAAGAAAGTTATAAAAATTTAAGAGATTAATTCTACCCACAACTGACCTTGCAGTGACAAAGGATTTTTGAAAGTTTTTCAGTGACAAAGGCTTTTTGAAGGTTATTTCAATAATTGTTTGGTCATTTAAATTTGAATATTTCTGAACAAATATTCAAATCTTATTATTTACAAAGGAAAATGTGTAATATATGTGAATGCTATTATTGTTATGTTAATATGTAATGTAATTTAATCCCCCAAAAGAATTAAAGAATCAGTCTTCATATATAGATACTTGGAGTTACTTAAGATAATAGTGATAGTTATTTCATGATTTTTTGTAAGTGCTTTTGACATGTGTACATCTTGGAGGGTAATTTAGAACAACAGAAAATTCACTTACAACTGTCTTATAAAGAGTAAGCAGATAGAAACAGAGCTATACTCTCACTAGGATCAAGATTCAAGGAATGTGGCTTCAAATCAAGAGAACTCTCAGAATCAAAAGACTACCCACAATTGGAGATATAAGAATTTCTCCCACAAAACTCCATAAACTGCACAACTTTTTTGTAACTTTAATCTCAGTTTAGTCATGCCGTCAGTACTGTCAGGGAACACACACACACACACACACACACACACACACACACACACACACACATATTATATAGTTTTAAATTTTAAGATTATGTAATGTGTTAAAGCAATCACTGGAAGTAAAAGTACTACCATACAAGTAAGTATCTCTAGTATTAACTGAAGGTGTCATTTTATAAATAATGCAGATCCAGAAGCTGCATGAAAAATCCTGAAAAATATTTAATAGGACTTATATGTGAATAAGGTTAGTAGGTTTAAATTTTATTTAATTTTTTTAGAAACCATATGTTATCTAGGTAAAATATCTTTTCCACATTTATTTATTTACTTGGGAAGATTTACCTTGCAGTGTTCAAAGTTTACTCCTGAATGTGCTTAAGGATCACTTCTGTTGGGGCTCAGAGGGACCATATGTGATTTCAGGGATAAAACCTGGATTGGCTCCATCATGTACCTACTCACTGTACTATCTCTCTGGCCCCCTCACTTTGACATTTAAATACAAAAAGATACAATTTGTTTATTTATCTACCCTGAAAAATAGCTCTGTGTAGGTTAAAGGAGGTTAAAGGACCATAATCAACAGTTTCTGGAATGGAGGATATTAAATCAAAAAAATGGAAGTTTTTCACAGTTAATAGTACTCTGAAACTTAATGAATTTGTTTTTCCTGCATATAACCTATTACAAATTTCACTTACTCTTAATAGCTCAAACTTTAGATTAATGTCTTCAATATGAAACAGCTTTATTTTTCCCCATGCAAGGCTAATTTGAAGATAGCATTTGAAAACTAATATAGTATAGCATCTATAGACATCATTAAGAGCACAGGTATCTTTTCTTTTACTGTGCCATTCCTAGGCACATGCTTTCTTCATGAGGTTTGAAATGAGCATAAATTAGCTGCCAAGCCAATCCTCAGGAAAATGCAAAAGAGTAAGGAAGAAGGAACATACTCCCAGATGAACCTCTTCTCTTTAGGAAGCAAGACATCCCAATACTCATTTATTACTGATTGGCCATTCCAATTTGCAGTGAGACAGCTATATGAGGTCTTATGGGTATTACTAAGGCAAGAAAGACAATAGATATTAGCTTAACAACTGACAATATCTAGCAAAGACTAATTTACTATATTAAGTACTTGGTCCAGAGCATTAATTTTATTTTCTTAATGTTTGTTAGTGAATTGGGGATAACTGAATATGTTTCTTAATTTTATAAATAAAATTTAAATTAATTTTTCAATTGGAATCAATTTGCTTATAATATGTACAGATTTCCTCCACTATGTATAAGTTCAACATTCTATTTACTGTAATTGGTAGGTTACTTTGTGGGTCTGATAATGTTTTTCCATAAATTAACTATTATAGTATTCTCATTCCAAAACTGGCCTAAGAAATCATGATAATAATAAAGAAAATATAGAAATCATCATTTTCCTTTTCTTACCATCAGAGTTCTCTAATAGCATCTACTAAAACACAAATTTGTAGTTGGATGAGTCTGATTGATGATGCTGTACCTGACCGGATTATTATTACTGATTAGGATATGAATTTTAGTGATAGTGTTTTTTTAATGTTTTTTTTTTTTTGTGGTCACACCTGGTGATGCACAGAAGTTACTCCTGGTTCATGTACTCAGGAATCACTCCTGATGGTGCTTGGGGGACCATATAGGATGCTGGGAATCAAACCTGGGTCAGCTGCATGCAAGGCAAACATCTTACCTGCTGTGCTATTGCTCCAGCCCCAGATAGTGTTAAAATAATGACTACATATTATAGAATGGTTACAAACCCTTGACGACTTTGTGGGACCAAATTCTATCAATTTGTCAATTATATTAATGAATGTTAATATTTAATCATTTCATCTCTATTGAATCATGATTTATAAAAAAAACACAATAAATAAGCAGGTTAGTAAACACTGGTAATCTAAATATAGTTAATTTTTAAAATTTAAAGAGTAACCACCAGATGAACATGTGCTGAATGCACATGATATTCTAAAAATTCGGGGCATCCAGAAACACTTGTAAGTAATGTCCTTTTCTATATGAGTAGTCTTTGTGTTATGCTTCATTCTACTGTGTCTGATTAAATATGTTTCTTAGCTAAACTCAATTGTGGTCCCTTTTGAATTTTGTTTACATTAAAACATATCACAAGGTATCAACTCTTGATTAAATAATGATAAACTCCGTATGCAAATCTTATAGACTGTCTCAAGAACTATAAACATCTTGAAAGATATTTCATTCTCTACTTTTCCACATAATGTATTTGATATTTATATGAGCATGTAAAGGTAAGAAATAGTTCTTAGCTCCACTGTGAATATGTAAATGTTGCTTTTCCCCTGTTTTATTTACACAGTTTTAATCTGTTATCCACTGAGTCTTTGCCACCTCTCCCGGGAGCCACGTGAGAGATGCATATTGATTTATGCCATGCATAAGAGCTGCTCCGAGAAAAAGACTTGGCCCAATATATTTGAGTCAAGATATGGCCATGGAATTAAACTGAAGTAAATTTTAAAAAAGTAAAACATAAGCCCTTTGAAAAGTTCTGAAAAAAAAAATGTAAAGTAGGTATCCAGATAGTCATGATAACCCATGAGAGTGTCAAAGCAATAGAAATGCAAGCCAAAAATCATTACTAAATACATTCCAATCTCTGTTCAGTACTTTTCATTCAGGAATCATGCAGCTTAAACACTACTATTGAAATCCATTGCCATTATGAAAACTGGGACTATGAATTTATTTTGTTTAAGAATTTACATCTACTGAACAGCTATAGAACTGGACCCTTCCTTATTCATTGGTTTGTGACCTTACCTGTGAACATGACACACTTTTGTAAGTAAAGATAACTATATAATTTTCTTTTTAGATCAAAATCATTTGGTTTATCTCTATCTCTAGATCTTTCACTTGTACCTAAAGTAGAGGCTATGTATGTGGGTAAAAATATATATATACAGCTTTGCTTGAAACGTATATTTCAGAAGCTAATAATAGTTTCTTGAGGCACCTCAATTTTATTCTTGCTTTTAAGGTAAAATGTTTACAATTTTATTGAGAGTTTTTTTTAATGTATAATTACCTAACCTCATCACCACCAGATCACCAATACCCTCCATGAATTTCCATTTTTGTATTTTTTTTTTTACTTTTTTGTGTCCCATCCAGAAATGCTCAGGGGTTACTCTTGGCTCTGCACTCAGGAATTACTCCTGGTGGTACAAGGTGACCACAAGGGATGCCAGGGATTGAATCCAGGAAGAATAGATGGAAGGCACATGCCCTACCTTTCTGTACCATAGTTTTAGCCCAGTATCAATGTCTTTGCGTAACTTTTAGTTCACTTTTTCACTCATCCATGCCCCTGACACATGCTTACAAAAATTCAAAATTTCCCAAGGCAGGCATATTAATACCTACACAATAATAAGAATTTGACTTATTTTATAGTATGAAGATGATGAAGGAAAAAGGAAACTGAGATGATATTACTCTTTAGAATAATTGAACAAAATAATTGCACTTATTTAGAAAACATGATAACTGTTATTACTGAGCTTTTTTCTATTCATTGAAAAAGATAAAATATTTCAAAAAATATCTTTCCTCCTTTCTTATTTCTGATTATTAATTGCCAAGCACTTAAACTTGGATTAACAGATGTACAACCAATCTTCCATTTAGGTGTTAGTTCTTTTGTTTAGTACATTTAATTCATTTCTAAGTGATATTAGCACACTGATTCATCTTTTGGGCTGGAGCGATAGCACAGCGTTAGGGCATTTGCCTTACAAGCGACCATGTTGGCCGACCCGAGTTCGATTCCTCTGCCCCTCTCGGAGAGCCCGGCAAGCTACCAAGAGTATCTCGCCCGCACGACAGAGCCTGGTAAGCTACCCGTGATGTATTCGATATGCCAAACACAGTAACAAGTTTCATGATGGAGACGTTACTGGACCTGCTCTAGCAAATCGTAAACAACGGGAGGACCGATTCATCTTTTATTCCTTACTAGTTTTTACTTCCCAATGTCATCACCACATCAACTTTGCCATCTAACACTGTCCAAGCATCTAACTGCCAGTTTACCTCATTTTGCTAACAAGAAAACGCCTTATTATTTATCCCAGTTTTCTCTGCTGCAGTCACCACAAAAGTGATTCTTAAAACTTAATATTTAATTGTTGTCCTATGTCGCTCCAAGACTCTATCACGTACTGTCTCTTTATTTTATATTTCCATGTATACTATCCAGTCCAAAAACATGATAATAAGAGCTATATCCAACTCTTCATTGATCTAACCCTATCTCCAATAGTTATGACTAATGGATACACACACATATGCTTAACTAGAATGAGAATTTATCAGTGCTTACAAACCTTTCTACAGAAATAAGATATTGTAAATAAAACTGAATGCAGAAGTGGCTTATACAAAATTTAGTACTGATTGAACAAAGATGATAAATTCTATTTACCACTCTTACCCTCCTACTTCAAAATGTTTTCTGGGCACTGGTCCTAGTCTTAAAGGTCATTATGTACATTTTAGGTTGCTGATAAGAGAGTAAGAGAACAATGGTCAAAGAAACAAAAAACAAACATTGGTGGATATACTTGTGCATAAGACAAAGATAACCCCAAGGGAAAAAAATCCTCCTTCAAATAAAATATTGTCAGGTCAAAATGCAAATGCCACTTCAAAGTCTTATGTCTTTCAAAACAACTTGTTTCTCTTTGAGCAGTTTTACAAACATCAGCTGTGTTGCTATAATGTGTTTGCAAGCAAACCAATCTTGGGGGCCAAATGGATTTTTATAATGAATCTATATATGAATCTTAAATATGATTCAATAAGCACACAGATGGCTTTGCAGGTGGTAATGTCTTAACAACCAAAGCTATTCAAGAAGAGCATGTGTTAGTGCCTCAAAGAAATGCTGGACACACACGGCTGCTTGAAGAATTCTCCAGATTATTGGGCTGACATCTTTCATCAATCATTTGGCTACCATTATGTTTTCAATGGTCTCAACATGTCAGTCTTCTTTGTGTTCCTATCTTTGTATGTACATCTTGAACAGGTGTATAAGAAAAGTGAGAGAAGGTTGGAGATTGTCAGATCTCAGAAAGATTAAATAAATTTCCCAATGGAAAAAGGTCATCTTTGTTCAGGAAATCAAAGCAGTTCTATCTGTCTTCTCACCTTCATCATCAGAGTCAATAAAAATCAAATATTTAATAAACAATCTATTTTAAACCTAAGATTTACTAAATTAATTATTTTATGTCCAAATTTTTTAGCATTTTATAGATATGGTCAGAGACATTCTCAGCTCTAAATTAATTCTCCTTAGTATATTAAATAAATTGAGAACAATCTTACTATTTTTTGCAAGAGAAAACATCACAAACCTTGTCACTTATTCTGGTAACAACAGCTATCACACTCAAGGTCCAGCAAAGAGAATTGGGATTTTATAGATTTCTGAGTCTGAACAAGGATGTCAGAAAGAGACGGTACTTCCAATGGGATTCACACCATCCACCATCTAAAGGTTTCTACTTTAGTTACCAGAAAGAGGTCGAAAAAGGTTGTTCAGTGAAACCTCTTAAGAGCACACTGCCCTCATGACTTTAGAAAATATAACAGTTGCATGATTATCAATTAGTATGAAAGGACACAAAAATCATTTTGGTACTAGCTATTCTACTGACAACTACATGAATCATGAACTCAACACGAATGGAAATTCAAAATAATTATTCATACAGCATTCCCATAAATTATTAATTACTCGGTTATTTGTATGTATTTTAAAAACTGTTATATGATTTATTATGAAAATAATATTTTGTATAGCAGATGCAATTGAGAAGTTACAATAAAAAGTAGGCTACTCATGAAAAATGATGGGATGACTTGCATACATTTTATTTTTGTCTTTATAATTTTAAGTGGTAAAAGAGAAACTTGAGCTGATTTTGTTCCAGCTCCTCAGTCCATATACAATGAATGAAGTAGAGAATATGGAATAGGTTTGCTTGTTTGCTTTTGATCCATATTTAGTGATACTCAGGGCATACGACTGGCTCTGTTCAGTTGTAAATCCTGGCATGGCTCAGCTAACCATGTATATCAAACCACACACATGTGGACTAACCCAGGTTAGCTGAGTGTAAGGAAAGTACCTTTCAGCTCCTTATATCGCCAACCTATAAGACAAATTCTTAAAAAATATAAATCTATACAGTAATTATTCAGGTGTAAAATTGTATGGTTGGTCTTCGAGAAATACTGAGCAGTACTCAGAGATCACTCCTGGTAGTGCTTAGGCAACCATATGAAGTTGTATGGATTGACCAAAAGTGACTCACATACAGGATAAGCATCTTAACTCCTGCACTGTCTCTTTGGACAACCAAGTAGTAGTACCATTGAAAAAAAGAGAAAGACATATTACTCTCTGGTTTGCAAATGATTTAGTTGTGCTCTATTAAAAATTATAAAAGATAACTCTTAGAAAACATATCATGTCTATCATGATATATAGATTAGATCCAGTCACTACTATATACTTGGTCTCTGTTGCTGGAAAAATTTAATTTGCTGGGATGCAGTTTCCTTGTCTAAAAAATATGCTAAGCACAGTGAGAGATTCAAATATATGTAAGGCTCAGAGTTACTCGGTATAATGTCCACATCATCACAGTCCCACTCCATTCCTTCTTGAATACATCTTACAGTTTTCTTATCTCTGCTCTCTCTTTTTTTTTTTCTTTTTGGGTCACACCCAGCAATAATCAGGGTTACTCCTGATTCTGCACTCAGGAATTGTTTCTGGCAGTGCTCGGGGGACATTATGGGATGCTGGAATAGGACCCGGGTCGGCTGCATTCAAGGCAAACGCCCTACCTGCTGTTCTATCGCTCCAACCCCATCTTTGCTCTCTTTAAACCATTTTTCTCTTTATCTTATTTTCTGCCGGGCTCTCTGAGAGGGGCGGAGAAATCAAACTGGGCCGGCTGTGTGCAAGGCAGATACCCTACCCACTATGCAAGCTACCGAGAGTATCTCTCCTGCAGGGCAAAGCCTGGCCAGCTACCCGTGACATATTTGATATGCCAAAAACAGTAACAACAAGTCTTACAATTTGTTGTGAGATGTTACTGGTGCCTGCTCAAGCAAAATTGATGAACAGGAGGACAGTGATAAAGTGATAGAGTGATCTTATTTTCTGACTACTTCTAGGAAATCTCACTTTCCCTCATGCCTCTCATACTGTTCCTTATTTCATCAGAAAATCTATTTGCCTATTTATCCTGCACTACAGTTTAATAGTTTGTATGGCCAGGGATGAAATACTAAGCATTTTTATAACTTGGTTTAGAAATATTTATAGTGATGCACAAGGTGGGAGATAATTTGCGGATTAAGTAGAACAATGTATAGAGCATTAAGAATTGTCTGTAACCCATCATTGCTGTAAACAGTGGGATCTAAATGAATGTGTGCTTCTGATTAGCATCCTTTTGAAGTACAGAGATGAGCGCATAGTTTGATTATATAATCAAATGATCTAGATCTGGGGAGATCATTTTGCTCAAATTCTACATGAACTTCAGTCCTGCTTTTTCCAGCCTGTGCTCCCTCTTGAACACATATTGCTCATGGCTTTTTTCACTGTGGCAAAGCCAATGTTCTCTCTCTTAACACACAATCCTCTTTATCCTCACATCTTGTTAATCACATATTGTTAATTCATTCAAAACTATAAAAGTAACTGTTATGCCCGTCAGGCTTGCCACAAGGGAAGTCACCATGAAATGACACATCCAGGATATATGCTGCTGATGCATTTGAAATTTGCTGTAATTTGAGAGGTAGCTAGAAACACACTGATAGCCCCAACAGATGGAGCAATCATAGCACTTATAAATGATGCATTATCCTATAAAGATCACATATTTGGACTAGTTTCTAGCAATAAGACATGAAGTTTAGTTCAGAGTTGAGGGGGAGCATGATAGGAGAAAGAAAGAAATCAAAAATTTTGAATCTAATTCAAACACTAAAATAAAAAGTTGTGTGTGTGTGTGTGTGTGTGAGTGTATGTGTGCACAAGTGTGCGCATAGCATTGTTTTTTCGACTTTCAGTTTGGGATTGGAGTAATGTTTCCAGATTAAAAAATATTTGGGTTTACCACATAATTATTAAATTCTGGTCACTTTTACAAAATAATGTAAAAGATCTATTTATTATGCTTCTATTTTATTTACTAATTATAATTTCACTTTAAAATAATAATTAACACATTAGAAAACAATCTTTGGAGCTGGAGCTATAGTAGAGTGTGTAGGGCGTTTGCCTTGATACAGCTGACCTGGGTTCGACCCCAGCATCCTCTATGTTACCCTAAGCACTGCCGGGAGTAATTCCTGAGTGCAGAGCCAGGAATAACCCTGATGCATCACCAGTTGTGACCACTGCCTCCCAAAAAAGTTAAAAAAAAAAAACTACAACCTTTGACTCCACAGTCTCATGGTGATGACTTCCTGTGAGAGTATGTACCAAGGATTTTCCCCCTTTGTCTATCTCCAGAAGAGGAAAAGGGAAAAATATAAGTGCCTGGTACAAGCCTGAAATTTCTCCTACAAGGGTGTGAAATGGTCAGGAAGCTCTAAAATCTCCACTATATTTAGGCAGATACAGATGATCGTTTTTTGTATTCACTGCTCCATTGTTGTCTTCTAGTTTCCAGGATAAAAAGCAAGAAAGCAGAAACAAGGTCCTTCAAGCTAAAGCAGCACTAAAAACTCCCTCAATCAAGATAAATGGAAACCTGTCCACAAAAAGATTTTGGATACAAAAAAAAAGGGATCTTTGAAAATTAGATTTTTTCTCATCTGATATTGAAGGGTGACTTGGTTTTATTATTGGCCCTGCTAGGTAAGCAAACTACCCTTGATGTTTTTTATTTGAAATAAAAGATTTTTTTTCATGAATCGTAACCCTTACACAGATTTCTACTGCTTTTATTACCTAATATTTATGCATTTGTATAATAGTGTCCCATGTTTATGCCTTTGATGTACAACAATCTGTACTAACACCACCTCCCATTAGTCAGGCAACCAGAAGTGCTGGAGAGACAGTGCAACAGGTAAGGTGCTTGCCTTGCTCTTGGCTCGCCCACATTAACTCCCCTGCACCCAGTAGGGTCCTCCAAGCCTATCAGAAGAAATTCCTGAGCACAGAGCCAGGAAAAAACCTTTAGCATTGCCTGATGTGGCCCTGAAACAAACAGAAATGAGGACCTGGAGGATGAAGTCAGGGTTGGAAGCTTGCCTCAAGTGTGTGTGTGAATGTGAGGGGCTGAAGGTGAGGAGGAAAGTTAGGACAGAAAAGAGCCCATTATGACAATGATAATTGAAAACCTTCCCTATGGACAAAAAAATAGTGCTAAAAGAGGTAAAGGGGTATACATGATAACCTTTTAGTACCTGCATTTCCAACCATAAAGCCCTGAAGGGGGCAGCAGAGATGGGAGGGGGGGAGGGAGAGAGGGAGGGAGAGAAAGAGAGAAGTGCCTGCCGAGGGGCAGCCTTCGGGGCAGTAGTGGACATTGCTTAGACACCAGGTGGGAAATGTACACTGATGAAGATACCAGTGTTGAAACATTCTGGGAATGAAACCTAATCATGAAAAAACTTGTAATTTTGTATCTCACAGTGATTCCATTAAAAAAGCCTATTGAGAGAGAAAGGGTGAGAGACAAACACACACACACACACACACACACAACATTTCACATTGTCCTTATGTCATTATAGTCCTTTTTTGTATCCTTACACTGCTTTTTGTAGTACCCAGAGATTATTCTGGGATTGCTCAGGAGTTACTCCTTGCAGAATTTCAGGGACCGATGTAGGATTCAGGGGATTGATCCAGGGTGGATCCCATGCACGGCAAGTACCCCACCTGTACCATCTCTTGAGCTCATCATCATGCTAATTTTTAAATAGCAATCATTAGTTGATTTTCCTCTGCTGAAAAGCTTCAGGCAAGAATTCCCTTTCCTTCTGACCAAATCAAAAATTGCTCCCTGCTCTTTCCTTGACACCAGACACTCAAGGTCTCCTGACGCTGTGTATCACACAGCCTTGATTCACAACACTTGGCTTAAGAATTCCCTGTATGTATATATTCCATAGATCCTGCTTTTGTGTTCTTGTTTCATTTGTGGCCACATTCAGCAGTGCTCAGGAGTTACTCTTTATTTATTTTTTACAAGACAAAAATTTAATGAAAATTGGATAATGGGTAGGTAATAATACACAGGGCTAAATATAATTACATCAGTTTGTTACTAGAAATTTAAAAGGCCTTGAAGTAAATGTTTCATATCATCATCATCTGATTCATCTTCTTTTTTAAAAGATTCCTTAGCTGGGGCTGGAGTGATAGCACAGTGGGTAGGGTGTTTGCCTTGCACACAGCTGACCCAGGTTCAATTCCCAGCATCCCATATGGTTCTCTGAGCACCTCCCGAAGTAATTCCTGAGTGCATGAGCCAGGAGTAACCCCTGTGCATCGTCGGGTGTGACCCAAAAAGCAAAAACAAACAAAGATTCCTTAGCTTATTTTTCTGCTTCTTCCCTTACATCTTTTGGGACAATCTCATGTCTTCCTTTAGTTAGTTCATCAACCCAGCTGAGCTCTAATTCAAAAGCTTTTTCTTTAACTTTATCATGTACTATATAAATTATTTTTGGAACTTGTTTAACAACATCCCAACAGGTCATTTCTTTCACCTGGAGCTTTTCTATTTCAGTCTTTGCAGCTTGCCTGGCTTTGCCAATGCCACAGCCCCCAAAACCATATGAAACACCTGATGTGTCAATCATGTAAAGTTGCCCACCGTCAATCATACTATAAGAACCTAACATGAAACTGCAGCCAAAAGGTTGAACAGCACTATAGAGTGTACGTGCATGCACATACATGGCAACTCTGTCTGCAAGATGTTTTAGAGGAATGTTATAGCCAAGGTTAGATCTAAAGTTGGAGGCTTTTTCTCTTGCAATGTCTGCTAGAGAATGTGTATCTGCCAACAAACCTGCTACTGCCATTCCTACATGTCGATCAACATAAAAAAGTTGTTTATGGGAGGGAGGGGAAAAAGTTGTTTATTAGAACCCTCTTCATAAAGTTTAGAAAGGACTAATTTTTCAACCCCAAAACAACTCCATCTTTACATCTGATTCCAATAGCTGCACTACTATTTTCTACAGCTTTCATGGCATATTCAACTTGAAAATCTCTTCTGTCAGGAGAGAAAATGTAGAAGCTGACAAATCATACCCTGTGGCAATGGAACTCATCTTGCCTAATCCACTGAGACCAGGAGAGCTTCAAGGCCTGAAGCGTTTTCCTGATGCCTCAACACAAAGCCTAGTCAGGAATTACTCTTGGCTCTGCACTCAGGAATCACTCATGGTAAGCTTGTGGGGTGGGGGAGGGGTGCTAGGAGCGAAAGGAGGGGACCATAAGGGATGCCAAAGATTGAACCCAGTTTAGCAGAGGCAAAACAAGTGACCTACTTACTATCTCTCATGCCCCTGTAGATTTGCTGTTGATTTTCCTATGGGAACCTATCAGGATGCTGTTTTGATAACTCTTCCAGCCTTATTCAGAAAAGAACTCTGAAAACATGGGGGGTGGGGATTCACTTACATCATGTCAAAGCTATGTATTTCAACTATTAATGACAATGCAGAACATTTCTCATTTCTAAAATTCAGAAGTAAATTTCTTCCCAATTTTTATAATTTTGCAATTCATCTAAGAGAGACCAATATATTGACTTGAATTCTGTATTCATTTAGCATAAATTCACTGAGAGAACATTGATCAGCCATCATAAACACTAAAAATAGATTCATGTAACATGGTAATATTTTCTCTCCATAAAAATTAAATGGCAGGGCACAGATAAATTATTACGATCATGTAAAACTTATTGCACCTTAGTATGTTGTCCAATTTGAACAGAAAATGTTGTCTTTCCTATTAAATTTGACTTAAACTTTGCTGTATTTGTACAGTCAACATAGCATATTTTAATCACTTAAAGATTAAGCAGCTACAAAAAGAATAAAGTGGATTCATTTGATAATTTCCTAGCCATAAATACACTTGAAGAAAATTTGGTTCTACACTTTCTTTTCAACAATTCCACTCCCTAAACAAAACATAGGCCACAAACTTCCTGCCTTTGGTGTTACATGTAACATTTTATTTTTTATTATTTTTATGATAGTTTTAGCACTGTAATTTTTCTCTCAAATGCATTATATAATTGTATATCACTATAATCTGATTCCAACAAAGTGAGGCATATTTGGATTAACCTAGTTATACTGTTTTTCACAACATGTTCCTTTATAGACCACATTCTTGAATATCAAATAATATTTTATTCTTAGTTGGTAAGAATTTGATAAAAGAATATGTTTAAGTAGCTGTATTTGCAAACACATGAGAGCTTGTTTCAACCAATTACATATTTAAAAGCATTTCCTTCATCTTTGTGAATATATATACATATGTGTATATATATATATATAATTATCGAATCTTAAACTTGATCCTAATTTCTGCTCTACATATTAGTTTGTTAACTGCTGATTTTGTAAGTATACAGTCAAAACATTGAGACCAGGGTAAAATAGATTTAATGGTCCTAATGTCAAAATACTCAATATATTGGTACTGTATATCAATATATACTCAATATACTTAGTATCTTGGTACATTGAGTAGAGGGCTTGTCTTACACAGGCTTATCCAAGTTTGGTCCCTGAAACCTGATATGATCCCTAAGCACTGTCAGGAGTGATCCCTAAGCACAAAGTCAGGTGTACTATCTGATATGGGCCAAAACAAAAAAAAATTTTCAACATTTTCCATGCTGTTATTCTTTTCATATATCCATTCAGTGCCATATAGTCTTAAAAACCACCTGAAATTGGCAGAGAATTTTTTTTTAAATAGAAGGAAAGAACAGGGAAATAACTCAAAGGTTTGGTGTACAGACGTTGCACCCAGAGGCCCCAGCTTGATCTATAGCACACATGGTCCTCTGAGCACTGAGTGGGGAATAGCCTCTGAGTTTTTCAAGGTGTGGCCTCAAAACCAGAATAAAAGTTGTGGCCTCAAAAACAGCAGCAAAAAAGACAGTCTTGTGGGCTGGAGTGGTAGCACAATAGGTAGGATGTTTGCCTTGCACGCAACCAACCCGTTCGATTCCCTGCATCCCCTGTGGTCCCCCGAGCACTGCCAGAAGTGATTCCTGAGTGCAGGGCCAGAAGTAACCCCTGTGCATCACCGGGTGTGAACCAAAAAGAAAAAAAAAGACAGTCTTGGTAGAAAGAGTAATCTGGAAGATCAGTTTGGGGAGTGGGGAAGAATGAAGAAATACAGAGATACAGAGACTTTAGAGATGAATATATGCTTTAATATTACATTGTGAATGACACTGCAAGGATTAAGACAATATCCCACTTCCCTAAGGAATGTCTAGAAGAAATTTTAGAAACTGTGCAACAGACTAATATGACTTGTTGGACACAAGAGAAAATTGAAGAATAGTAGAAGAATAGGAATAGTAGAAGAAAATCTGCTTAACAATGACAGGTCACATGGATAAAGGTAATAAAAAAGAGTTCTTGAAAAAATACAGCCAATGAAGCAATGGTATTTAAAGTCAGAGTGCTTTAGCTTTACAAGATCATTTTTACAAAGGTCCTTATTTTTAACATCAAAGGTAAATTTCAGTCATTTATCAACCATACTATTTTGGTTGACTGGTATGTTGTAATGATCTGCATGCTGACAAACACGCACCTGCCTGCTTTTTTGGGCTATGCTAGCACCATTGGGCTACACTAGCACGCAACAGGGATGAATGTAGATGTTACTGGCGCTCGCTCAAGCAAATCAATGAGCAATGGGATGACAAGTGCCAAGTGACCAAACATATGCAAAATGGCAAGAGAAACACAGGGCCTCCTTAAAACAGAACACTGGGAGGTAAGCTGAGGAGGAAAGAAAACAAAAGCAATTGAAGGGCAGAGGGATAAGATCAGGGACAATTTCAAGGAAACTGAAACTGCAGTAATAAAATCAGAGGAAGGCAAACACAAACAGAACAGAGACTTCAAATAATTTTGCAAGACATAAGAGAGAAAGTTCCTTAAAATGGGAAGGAAAAGAAACAAAGAAATGAGAAATTTCTTCTTTGAGAAAGTTTCTATGGATTTCTTCTTCCCTTTTTTTATGGGGTTGGAGTCTTTTTCCTTATAAAGTTCTACCAGTGCCTTATGTATCTTGAGTATTAACTCCTTATCCAAGGGACATTGGGTAATAATTTTTCCCATTCCGTAGGCTGTCTCTGTATCATGGTCACCATTTCTTCTGGGTCAAAAGCTTCTTAGCTTAATGTATTGGTTTATGTTTGCTTCTACTTCCTTGGTCAGTGGTGTTTTGTCTATAAAGATGCCTTTAGCTTCAATTTCATGGGGGTTCTGCCTATATTTTCTTCCATGGACCATATGGAGTCAGGTCTGATATTGAGGTCTTTAATCCATTTTGATCTGAATTTTGTGCCCGGTGTTTAGTCTGAGTTCAAAGTGACCACATATTTGAGGTTCTGTATCAGTATATTCAACTCTACTCCATTGGTCTGCAGGTCTGTCTCTATTCTAATACCATGCTGCTTTAATTACTACTGCTTGGTAGTACATTTCTGAAGGTGGGGAAGGTGTTGTTTCCATTTTCTTTTTCCAAAGGATCACTTTAGCTATTTGTGGGGCTTTGTCTACACAGTGAGATACTATACAGTTGTTAGAAAAATGGGAGTCATGTAATTTGCTTATTAATGAATGGACATGGGGAGTATCATGCTATGTGAAATAAGTAAGAAGGAGGACAGACATATAATGACTGCAACCATTTGTGGAATATAAAAAATAAACATAGTATAAGACTAACACCCAAGAAGAGTAGAAAGAGGACAAATGTTCCATGTTTGGAAGACTGTCTCGCGATCTGGGGGAGAGAGCAGTTGGGATAGAGAAGGGACCATTATGACAATGATGGTTGGAAAAGATCACTCTAGATGGCAGATGTGTGCTGAAAGTTGATAAAGGAACAAACATGATGGCCTCTCAGTATATGTATTGCAAACCATAATGCCCTAAAGTAGTAGAAGTAGTAGTAGTAGTAGTAGAAGAAGAAGAAGAAGAAGAAGAAGAAGAAGAAGAAGAAGAAGAAGAAGAAGAAGAAGAAGAAGAAGAGAGAGAGGGAATGAGAAAGAGAAGGAAAGCACCTGCTATAGAGGTAGTGTGTGTGTAGGGAGGAGAGATATGGGGGGTGTTGGTGATGGGAAATGCACACAGGTGGAGGGATATGTGTTGGAACATTGTATGACTGGAACCCAATCATGAAAGCTTTGTAACTGTACATAACAGTGATTCAATTTAAAAAATATGGGAAAATTAGAAAATAGGTAAAAGTATAATTAGAAAATAGGTAAAAGTATAAAGGATGGAAAGAATACAAAATTAAAGATACACAGGTATTATCGAATAATTTACATAAATGGAAAAACAATTTTAAAAGTTTAGATGGAAAATATATAAATTCAAAAAGATATCAGTGGAATGATTATATTACTAATGACAGAAATAGTAGACAAATGTTGGTGAATACAAAAATTGTCACAAAAAGTGTAGTATCTAGTATAGATACTAAAATAGCTTATCTAGATTTTCATCTTCGATCAAACTTCTGTGGGCAGTTTGCTTCAACAATGGAAAAAAATGAAAGTGTTTTAGAATTAGTAAAGTGAGTGGGAACTCATGGCTTCAAAGAACTATAAAATTTTAACTTGTAAATAATGTCTATCCTTTCTTTTATGAGTCAGTATCACCATACTTAACAAGGTAATAAAGTAGATTATTTTTTTCAAAGCTCATGTTTCATATCTTCTTCTGGAAATATTAACTGTAAGCCAAATAAAGTAAAATGAATCTTACAAAAAGGAGCTTAGGCAATGTGTAATGGTGTACAACAGCTAAGTTGGCAAAACCTTTGCTTGACCTTAGAGAACTATACTTGTTAGAATTATTTCCAAATCAATAACCATTAGACCCAAACAATGTTGATTTGTGCCTTTCTGAAAGGTAAATGGCTCAAACAAAATCACTGCAATAAAATCTCCTCTCTAACAGTACTCATTTCAACAGGAAGCCAATAAATCTGGTTTTCATTAAAAGCCAATAAATAATAAAGTGCTCAGCATTTCACTTTTAATCAGCAAAAAATTTAAGGCATTGACATATATAAGTCAGTATTACTAAAAAGTTCTTCAATTATATATTGATAAGGATAATTCAGCTTCAAAATAAAAAGCCACATAGTTCTTCAATATTACAATCTGAGGACTGTAAAAGTTTTACTTATACTTCAGTTTGGAGGTATGCAGTAGAAATACAAACTCACAGACGGACAGAAACACACACACACACACACACACACACACATAAAATTCAGAGGTTACATTTGAAAATAACTTCTGAAGGAAGAAGTAAAGTACATTCAATATCATCTTTATAATGCTCATATATCAAAAATAGAATAAAGTAATAGAAGCATTACATAGCAACATGAAATTATAATCTGTGTGATTTTATTTGACGCAATATATTTTGCATTAGCCTACCTTTTCATATCTTATGTGAGAATTTGTGTCCTGATTAAATTCAATGTATATACACAATGGAATACCATGCAGCTCTAATAAATTACAAAATCCTGCAATTTTCAGGACATAGATGGAACTAGAAGTTATCATGCTGTGCTGAATTGAGTCAGAAGGAAAAGGATAGACACAGAATAATCTCTTGTATGTGAGACTTACAGACACACAGCAGGGTAGCAACATGTTCCACAGTTAACACAAGAGGAGAATTGACATACACAGTTGAGGTAGTAGGAATGGGGTTGAAATGGGGGGATACTTGGGACCTTGGTAAATAGGTAAACTGCTGATGTCTGTGCTTTCACAATTATGAATACATGCAACCATTATTGACAGTATTGTAACTCACAGTACTTCAATCGATATACAAAAACAATTTTTAAAAATCATTAACTGCATGGAAGTACTCAATAAATGGTAATTATGTACCACATTTTAAAATATATAGATCATAGTAACTGGAAATAAAAATCCCTCACTTAAATGAAAGTATCTTTGACATTTTGGGTTAAATAAAATGATATAAAATTAAAATAGATAAATAAATGGTGATGAAGAAAATAACAAATTTTATAGCATATAATTTGGGAATATATAAATTGTTTTTAAATATGCAATTTCAATTAATTAAAATATGTTCATAAAAATTCTGACTGGAGCAATAACACAGCGGGTAGGGTGTTTGCCTTGCACATCACCAACCTGCATTCAATTCCTCCATCCCTCTTGGAGAGCCCAGCAAGCTACCACGAGTATCCTGCCCACAGGGCAGAGCCTGTCAAGCTCTCCGTGGTGTATTCAATATGCCAAAAATAGTAACAACAAATCCCACAATGGAGACATTACTGGTGCCCGCTTAAGCAAATCGATAAACAATGGGAGGACAGTGCTACATTGCTACAGTACATAAAAATTCTAGAAAGACACATCAAAATAAATTTTGATGTATGAATTTTGGTGTTTCTAGCTAATAGGCTTACACAAGTATTATAAGTTAAATATATTTGTTTAAGGTACAGACAATACATTCATTTTATTTAGCTTTAATTAAATAACCATATGCCATCAATTTTAATCAAAATATATAATCATACTGTAAAAATAATAAAATGAATTTTGGACCAAATTTACAACATGTTATAAGCAAATGATTAATTTTCTCAAGCTTTCTGGGACTGGTTTTATTTTTTTTTAATTTTTATACATGAAACACCAAGAGGTACAGTTGTAGACTTACAATTTTTTGTGCTTGGGTTTCAGTTATACAACGATTGAGTACCCATCCCTCCTCCAGTGCCTGTTCCCCACCTCCAATGCTCCCAGCATCCCTCCCACCTCCCCACTCCCCCATCCCACCCCACCCCTGTGACAGAGCATTCCCTTTTGTTCTCTCTCTCCTTTTGGGTGCTGTGGTTTGCAAAAGAGGCATTGAGTGGCCTTCATGTTCGGTCTATAGTCTACTTTCAGCATGCACCTCTCCTGGAAGGATCCTCCCAACACCCTTTACGTGGTGTTCCCCTCTCTCTCTGAGCTGCCTTCTCCCCCAGAACGTGTGGCTGGTCTCCAAGCTCTGGGGCTACTTTTAAAACTTTAAAGATCAGTCTAAGTATTATCTGAGGGACAATAAACATAAAATATTCAGTATACTGTCTAAGAAACTTAATGATGGATTTAATTTTCTGCCAAGTTTTTTCATATTTGAATTACAGTTATTTATATTTCTCTGTAGCTTTAAATGTCAAGATCTTGAAATTAAATACTCTTTAATTCCATAGATTCTATAGAATAAAATTTTCAGATGAGTTTTGAAAAATTTTTCTAGCTTTGCATTAAAAGGGTTTTGTAAACTTGCCATGCATCAAAATTGTCATGATAAATATGGTAATGTGCTTGTTGGTATCTGGACAATATACTTTGATTTTAAATTTCCATGTGGGAAAAAAAAATAAAACTATTCACATCTCACTATTAAATAGAATTTTTTTCCTCAATTCAAACAACTTAACATAGTTAAGTTAAAAGGGAGAGTTAGGGCCTGAGAGGTATTTCAGTTCTTTAATCTGTATGTGGGCAGATTTCATTTTTTTGGAGTGAGTGATGGTTTAGTTTCATGGCTACTCTCTGTCGTTTTCAGGACTTAGCTGGCTCTGAGCTCAGGGAACACTCTGACAGTGCTGAGGAGACAGTATTCAGTCCTGGAGAAAAAAAAAAAGTAAAAGGCCCCTGGGCTCTGGTTTGATTCCTAAGGTTCCCCAAGCACAAATAGGAGGGATCTCAGAGCACAAAGCCAGTAGTAAGCCTGGAGCACAGAAAGTCATGACTCCAATTACAACACCCTAGAAAGAAAAGAAGGGATGGGGAGAAGGGTAAGGAAGTATTTTCCCTTAGATTTTCAAGAAGAAATGAAACCCAGTAACCCAGTTTCAATATCTGGCCTCCAGAACTGTAAAATAATAAATTCTATTGTCTTAGTTATTATGTTTGTGAAACTTTGTATAGCGTTCAATGCAAAACAGTATCTACTAATACTGAACTATTTTATAAATGAAAAGTTGTCTAAACTCAGAAAAAAACTACCCTTAACCACTTTTCTTCTCTATTTCTCAACCAAATTATACATTTAAACTCTAATCTACTAAAAGATAATATCTCTGGACCTGTCTTTTTAGTTTTAGTGAAATCCATCTTTATCCCATCTATTTTTTAAAAAAATATATTGAGATATTAAAATTAATTTATAAGTGAATAATTTGTAATTGATACATTGAGATATTAATGGCAAATACTATGCTAAGCTATATTCATAATAATTTATCATTTATATATAAAGAATATGCATTTTGTGTGTGTGTACACTCTCATATGTTACAAAGGAATTGGGATAAATGCACACATCAAAGAAACCATCTCCTTCATCCAAATAACAGGCCTTCCAGAGTTGTGTCCTTTTGTTTTTGTTCATGTTCGCGTGTCCTTTTGTTTTTAAGAACACATAATACAAACACATTTAAGAATATTCTCTGATTATAAGTGCTGTGTGATACACCAAGCTGGGGAGATTTTGCTTTGCAAAGCCCCATGTTTAATCCTGAAACCGTGTGGTCCCCAGAGCACCCCTGGAGCAAACCCCAAGCATCTCACAAAGAACATCTCCTGAGCACTCATGGGTGAAGCCCAAAACCTAAAGGAAAAAAGAAAAAAGCGATGCAGCAATTCTCTAGAACTTACATTCCTTTCAAAGTCCTAATTTAAATCCGTTGAAAATCTATTCTGTATTTCTTCTTCTCCCCAGTGCCTGACAGACAAAACTGTATTCCCTGCTTTTACATGTTAGACTCTTTCAGATGCTTGGTATAAGGTAATTCCTGTAGTATGTATCATTCCATACCTGGCTATTTGTATTAAATAGAATGTTCTCCAAGCTGCCACAAGTGACAGGAATTTCTTCTACTCTAAGGTTAAATAACACCTTACTATACTTATGCATATTATCTTTATCCACTCATTTGTTGACAATTATTTGGTTGTTCTATGTCTGTCTACTGTGAATAAAGCTGCAATGGTCATGGAAGTTCAGATCTTGATTTCTATTAATTTGGATATGTACCAGGAGTTACATGGTTAAATTACATGGTATTTCTAAATTTTAAGAAATGTCTCCATTGTTTATATAGGTGATGTGCCATTTTACATTCCTATCAATAGTGTTTTTGATATTTTTCAGCTACTTCTCAACACTGATCTTTAACTCTGACTTCTGTCCATCTGATGTCTTTTTATATCAAATTTATGATACCAAAATTAAAATGTTAAAGGTATTAAATAAACTATTCACTGTCATGTCCTAACTCAAATATTTGTTTAGATATTAAGTACAATTACAAAAGTTCTTTTTCTTGGTTCTATTCTTTGTCTCCTGTGTTTGTATCACTGCTTTAAAATTGCATATCATGCTCTTTAACTATTATTTGATCCTGTGCTGTTACAAGATAGAGAGGATTTCATCAGATTTAGTAATGTGGAGCTATCCTTTGAATTAATGATAGATAACATCAAGTGTGAATGAAAATAATATCAAATACATTTTCCTATGAAGGCATTTTTATTTAAATAGACATTTTCTTCTTTTTTTTCTATTGAATCACTGTGAGACACAGTTACAAAACTTTCATATTTGAGTTTCAGTCATACAATGATCTAACACCCATCCCTCCACTAGTGCACATTCTCCACCAACAGTGTCCCCAGTATACCTCCCTTTTCAACTCTCCCCCTGCCTCTATGGCAGACAATTTCCTCTCTCTCTCTCTCTCTCTCTCTCTCTCTCTCTCTCTCTCTCTCTCTCTCTCTCTCTCTCTCCCCCCTTTGGGGCATTATGGTTTGCAATATAGATACTGAGAGGTTATCACGTTTGTTCCATTATCGGCTTTCAGTACACATCTCCTATCACAAACGATTCCTCCAACCATCATTGACTTAGTGATCCCTTTATTCCAGCTTCCTTCTCCCCCAGCTCAATGTTCCTGTTTTTGTACCTAGAACTCTCCCTTGTTTCTAAGAGGAAGTATGTGTTTAGTTCTACCTAAATTCAAATTATAAAAAGGCTGAGAGTATCTAAGTCAGATGGCAAAGGCCTAGTGGGGAAACAGCAAGAATTCATAACTAAAGCGCATAATTAAAACATATTTTAATATTGCATGACTTTGCCTTTTTAAAATTTATTTTTAATTTTATTGAATCACCAATCACTGTGAGAAAGCTACAAGCTTGCATGTTTGGGTTACAATCACACAATGATCAAACACCCATCCCTCCACCAGTGCACATTGCCCACCACCAATCTCCCCAGTATAACCCCCTTCCTCACCCTCTCCCTGCCTCCATAGCAGACAATATTTCCCATACTCTCTCTCTACTTTTGGGCATTATGATTTGCAATATAGGCATTAGGAGGTCATCACGTTTGGTCCATTATCTACTTTCGGCACACATCTCCCATCCTGACTGATTCCTCCAGCCATCATTTTCTTAGTGATCCCTTTACTATTCCATCCGCCTTCTTCCCTCGTACATGAGATAGGCTTCCAGCTATGGGGCAATCCTCCTGGCCCTTGTATCTACTGTCCTTGGGTGTCAGCCTCATGTTATGATTTTGTCTTATCTAAGCTTTATAACATTAACTATTATAAGGGGTGTTTTCCAATTCTAAAAGACATGTAGAAAAAGTCATGAAAGCTTTCTACTGCAGTTTCTTCTTAGTATGGAACATTGAGATATTGGCTTGGTGGCTGCCATCCTCCAGAGGCCATTGGACAGTCAGGTTTGGGCCCGCAATGACAAGACACGTGGGGTCTCACGGGATGAGTGTGGAGCCGGTCCTTTCCCTCCCACCCCAATAAGACCCTGAGTTGCCACCAACAAAAGGCCTCTCTGGCTCCTGATCAAGCCATTTAATGACCATGATCCCAGAGACATGGATACCAGCGGCTTTTGGCAGAAATGTGTCCAGTCCCTGCAGTAGGTTACTGGTGCTGGGCCATCCCAGGTGGGAATAAGTTTCATGCCTTGGCCTGTTCCCCTTGGTTGTCCACTGGCCGCCATCCTTCAGAGGCCACTAGATAGTCAGGTTTTGGGCCTGCAGTGACAAGACACGCAGGACCTCACAGGATGGGGATGGAGACAGCCCTCCCTTTCTTCCCCATCCCAACGAGACCTCGAGTCACCGCCCACGAACGGCCTCTCTGGCTCTGAATCAAGCTGCTTAATGGCCATGATCCCAGAGACTCAGGAAAAAATCTTGAAACCCAGCGGCTTTTGGTGGAAAGCGTTCAGACCACGCAGTAGGTTACTGTCACTGGGCCACCCCAGCGGGGAAAGGGTGCTGTCCCTCCACCTGCTTCCTCTTGGCAGCTCAGTGGCGGCCAACCGCCAGAGGCCATTGGACAGTCAGGTTTGGGCCCTCAGTGATGAGACATGCGAAGCCTCATGGGATGGGGGTGGAGTCGGCCCTTTCTTTCCTATCCCAACAAGACCCCAAGTCACTGCCCACAAATGGCCTTTCTGGCTCCTGATCAAGCTGCTTAACGGCCATGATCCAAGAGACTCAGGAACAAATCTCAGAACCCAGCAGGTTTTGGCAGAAATCCCTCCATTTTTAATTGTTAAAATTTTGGAATTTCAAAATCACATGGCCACTAGTGCAGCCACGCAACATCATATGTTATTCATAATCAGCAATAGAACACAAATTGTCTACTGTTGCCTTTTCAGAGATCTGAGTGTCGGGGTAAAATCCCAAATAATAATGGTGGGTCTGTTGTCAAAATATTGAATGTAATCAAAGTAGAGACAGAGTAATGTGGAAATCATCTGCCCCACAGGTAGGGGGAGGGTGTGGGATGGGAGTATACTGGGGTTTTTGGGTGTGGAGAATGGGCACTGGTGAAGGTATGGGTTTTTCATCATATGACCGAGACTTAAACCCGAAAGCTTTGTAACTCTCTCATGGTGATTCAATAATTAAAATTATAAAAAATGAAAAAAAGTAAGGTGGAGTTCATAACCGATTCAATCAGCTAATCAGTGGCTGAATAAATAGCAGTACCCCTACATTTAATAAATAAATAAAATCTCATACAAAAATTTTACTTTAAAATAATTATTTTATAGATTATTAAACTAGAATTTTATTAAACTCTTAATTAACAATGTATCAATGGAAATAACTGCATTCATAAACTTGTAAGCTATTTAAAAGCATGTTTGCATTTTTGAAAAATTGAAAAATACAATAATTTTCAGAATCCACGAGCCAATGTATGTAACTATTTTTAGTATAAAGACCAACTGATATTACAAAAATATTGAAGATAATGGGAGAACATAATAACAAGCAAATACTTTCATACACAAATGTACCAATAAATTGGAAAAATAGTACAATGAATGGTACAATGAATGGGCTGGAGCAATAGCACAGTGGTAGGGCGTTTGCCTTGCATGCGGCCAGCCCGGCCGACCTGAGTTCAATTCCTCCGCTTCCCTCAGAGAGCCCAGCAAGCTACCAAAAGTTTGTCGCCCACACTGCAAAGCCTGGCAAGTTACCCATGGCGTATTCAAAATGCCAAACACAGTAACAACAAGTCTCACAATGGAGACATTACTGGGCCCCCTCGAGCAAATTGATGAACAATGGAAGGACAAATTGATGAACAATGGAAGGACAGCTCTACAGTGCAGTACAATTAAACCTAATTAGCAAATACAAAAAAATATAATTATCAAATTTTCTAAAGAACAAAACATGTTTTATCTATATCTTATAAAAACCTCCATTCACCTACAAGTAAAACTGTGGACTCACCAAGCATAGCTTTAATGTTTAATGCCAAGAAATCACATCTCCTACACAGTAATAAAAAAAAAAAAAGCCTTCCATTCTATGGACTGGAGAGACAGTACTGCTGTTCAGCACTTGCTTTGCATGAGACCGATCTGACTCAATCCCCGGTATCCTATATGGTCCCCTAAGCACCACCAGGAGTAATTACTGAGTGCAGAGCCAAGAGTAAATAAAATATTGAGTACTTGAAGCATTGAGTACTGAGTAATGCCAGGCTTGACCTCAAAACCAAATATTTTTTTAAAAAATTAACAATAAAAGCATTGGATTTTATTCCAACTGGATCCATGAAATATTTTTCTTTCATTCAGTATATATTGCTTTTATTTCCCACGTAATATACCTTAAGAACCAGTGATGATTTATTGACTGAAAATTTTATGTTCACCCTTCTTGGCCATTCAAAAGAGTTGATACTGGGGCCAGAGCAATAGTACAATGGGTAGGGCCCTGTATGCAGCTTATCAAGGTTCAATACCTGGCATCCCATATGATCCACAGAACCTACCTGGAGTGATATCTGAGCACAGAGTCAAAAGTATCTGAGTACTGTTAGGTGTGGTCCTAAAACCAAACATAAAAATTTAAAAAAAAAATCAAGGGGTGGCACTATTCAGTCTATGTTGCAAACTGGTTTTTACTTATATTTGGCCAGTGGTCCGTCAGGAACAGGAACTTCCATATTCCTGGGTTCCATGAATGTTTCAGTGTCTAGAATTTTAACAGTGGAGGAACATAGGGTTTCAGGGTAGACACCTTTGAAACAAGGTAAGTCCCATCTGCTTTTGTTTGCAATTCTGTCTGTTCAAGAGAGGAGACAGAATGGTTGTTAAAGCTTTCGGCTCAATAAAACTGAAAAACATCATAAACCTATTTTCTGCTGCAATCTGGAGTGATTGCACAGTGAGTAGGGCGTTTGCCTTGCACACGGCCAACACAGGTTCGATTCCTCCACTCCTCTCAGAGAGCCCAGCAAGCTACCGAGAGTATCTTGCCGGCAGGGCAAAGCCTGAACATCTACCTGTGACGTATTCGATATGCCAAACACAGTAACAACAAGTCTCACAATGGAGACGTTACTGGGCCCGCTTGAGCAAATCGATGAACAATGGGAGGACAGTGCTACAGTGCTACCGTGCTGCTGCAATCTACTTTAATAAAACTATGGACACTTCTGCATTTGCCCTGGAATGAGGATAAAGAGGGACCCCATAGTACCCTTGGGTACTACAGTATTCTATAGTACCCTTCAGGTACTGAAGGTACCTTCTTCAGTACCTGAAACTTACTGATTGTCAATCAAAATCACATCAGATATTTGAGACTGAAGCAAAAAGAGATTTGTTTATATTACTTAAATTATGAATGTGGTCTGTCATGCTTGTTTTCAATGTATCTTATTAATCAATTAATGCAGGTGTTAAAAATTGTATCAAGACTTTATTCGAGGTAGGAGAAGTGACAGTTCATTGCTATTATTTTTATTAAGAATCTGCATGTGCGCCTGCATGAATATTTTGAATGAAGCAATGGTAGAAAGATGTTGTGATGTGTGATAATCTAATTTATAAGAATTACTGACACCAGAAGGGAGATAACTTGATGAACCTAAGCACTAAACAGTAAAGTACAAAATGTAAACAGAGCCAACCTAGGGGGCTAAAGTATAACCCTAATCTCGTGTGTTAGATGCCAGCAAAGGAAGTAGAGAATGTCAATCTTTATCAATTATATTATCTTCACTCCAGATAAACAAAAACTTCTCTCACAAGACAACTGCAGTCAATAAATAAGAGCAAAAGCAACTCTCAAAATCATAAGCTATTGTGTCATGGATAAATTTTATTATTGTTATATTGAATTTTTTTTCCGTTCTGAAAGTTTGTCTTTGTTTTGTTTTGTGTGTGTAGGATTATAATAGGAATTGAAACCAAAGTCTTCAATTTCTCAGTTACTATTAAGCCACATCCCAAGTTTGGATTGTTTCAAAAAAAAAAAAAGAAAAGAAACTAAGACTTTTTTTTTCATCAAGTACTTCAAAAACAGCTTCCATCTGGAATATACAAATATAAAATATTCAAGAGTTATCAGAGATCTTTTTAGTATAAATTTCAAAAAAACTGCTTCATATAACTTAACAAAACTAAAACGATGATCACGGCAGTATCAACAATAGAAATTCCATTACTATTCAATAGATTTAATGTTTTAATTTATACATCTTACTTTATTTAAATTCATTTATAGGTAGAAACATTTAACAAGATTATTAAAAGTATATTTTGTTTTAGAAATTTCTATCTTGAAAACACTGAGATCTTTCTGTTCATGTATGATGTTGACTAAGTGAAGTTTTTCATTACAAAATTGTATTCAAAATAAATCAAATACATATTCCAAAGAAAAATGTGGTTAATTCTATGACATATTCACAAATGTTTGATTTCTATATTTGTTAACAACATAGTATGTAACTACTAACGTTGTGAAATGGTTCTGGCAGAAAGACAACCAGAAAGAAATTTAAGTGAATAATCTTGGTGAAATATAAATTCACAGAATTTCTCCATCATTTTCACAACCTTCTTAAACAGGGAGCCAGGGAGATTGTACAGGTCATTTGCCTTACATTAGCTAACCCAGTTCAATCTTGTATTTGTATTACCTCTCTTGAAATACTGTTGGGGTTATTCCTGAGCACAGAGCCAGAATTATTCTCTGAAGTACCACCAGAGAGGACCTTATCTGTCCTACCTCCCTAATATGTCACCTACAAGCCACCACTAGGCTGTAAAACAGTTAGGGTGTAACAGTATTATGGCAGTTTGGGGTAACAGTGTATTACGTGGATGGATGCCACGCTATGTGCTCATTCCATAAAATCTAAAATAAGGGTCCTCAGATGTAAATTATTCCTGGACTTCTCATGCTGCTGGGTACAATACCCAGGTCTGCTGGGATCAGGCTGTCTCTGGGAACAGTGACCTTAGGAACAGTGCCAGCAGAACTTTGTGATCATGGTCACTCGATGCATCTCAGCCATTCCTCTCCATGACTCTCCATATGCACCCTAAATTACATCCCCCGAAACACCTGAAACTGCAGAGCTCACCTTGGAGGTTCCTACAATGTCCCATTCACTTTTAATGGGGTTTCAAAATGACACCCTCATGGGGGAAATTGGAGGGTGGGTAAGTCTGGAAAGTAGTAAAAATTCATAGTACTTTGTTTGAAGCCTTTGAGGTCAAGTGCATCTGAGTTCAGTGTTCTTTCAAGTTTTCAAGGAAAATAAAGCACACATAGTGTGTTTTATAATCATCCCAGTGACAGGACAGCTGAAGCCTTAATCTTAATAACATTGGTGTCTCTATAGTGAAACATAGGGATATCTGAATTTAGCAGAAAAACAAAATTATAGTCTCATTATCTGTCCAGTGCAGGTCAGATTGTGAAGTTAGATTTACTCTGAGAAAGTGGTTTATGTTCAGTTTTGTTGTTTTTGATATGGCTGATAAAGAAGTTTGAGTGCATACAAAAAATTAGAATCTCTACTCAATAGATCATTTTCACAATGTGACTGACAGCTCATTTTTTAACTCTTATTTTTCCAAAACTGCAATCAGAAGGATAAATGAATTTATAGGAGGAATTCCATTAAGATGAAATATAAAACATTCAAGTATAGAATATTCTTAGTTTATTTGTAAAATGGACCGTATATGTTGATCTATTACTTTTTTACGACCAATATGCATATGCAAGAGAGTCAAACTCTGCTGTGTAAGCTATGGAAGAAAAATAATATTTTATACAAAATAGAATATAAATAGGAAGCCTGAGTAATTGCATGTGAATAAGCAGCGAAGGACTAGTATTGGGCGATGGTTCAAGATACAAAATACAAGAAAAGTTCAACCTAGCTGGCAATGCAATTACAAACAGGAATTAGACTCAATGAATTAGATATCATTAATTTGGTTAGGTGAATAGAAAGAAAATGTTCTGTCCAGAGAATCAAAGATATTATGTTAAAAATTTTACTTCTGAAAAGGGATTAAAAAGTAGTTTATTACTTCCTTGTTTCCATAATAAACATGGGTGATTATTCTTAATGAATTCCATACTAAATGTAAGGCATCACTTTTCATTATACTGGTTAATCTTTGAAAGGTTACATATTGTGATGAAATGCGTAACAAATTTTAATTTGCAGTGTTTATTTAAATCTAATTTTTCCCTTATGATTCAGTATAATAGTTGTGTGTGTCTTTAAGAGAAGACAGTCAGTACACAAGGCCACATCAGAAGAGAGCCTTAGCTAATTTCAGACTGACAGGAAAGGTAGTTTAATTAGTTTGCTGTTAATATCTATTTAAGTGAGCAGTCAGGGAAATGTCTGGTGGAAAAAGAACATGCAGACACACGTGCTAAGGCCATTCTCTTTGCCTCTTTCCAATAGATTAAAAATGAAAGGATCATTTAATCTGTGTATATAATGGCCATAATAACCTTAAAATTTTTCTATCCTTATTTCTATAATTTTGTTGTTACAATTGTTGATATAATAAATTTTTGGCATGATAATTATTGATAAAATAATAATTTATTGGTATAATGATTATTGATACAATAAATTTTATATTTTGATATTTCTCTGATTTATCAAAATACTTAGAAAACTAATGAAAGATAATTTAATAAGCATAAACATCCTTGGCAATTTTTCAACCAATAGTTATTTAACATTGATGTATCTATGAGTCTGTGTGGCAATCCTGTGGATATATATATCAAACCTATTTAAATTAAACTCTTCTGGGAAAGGAGATATAGCAGAATCCTCTGATTCAAATCCCCAAACATATATGGTGCCCTGTGCACAGCCAGGAGTGACCACTAAGTTGAGAACCAAGAGCGAGCCCTGAGCACTGCCTGGTTTGACCCCAAACACCAGTACATAGATAAGATAAAATAGAATAAAGCTCTTCTGTAAAATAAATAAATTTCACTTGATAATTCTTACATCTTAAGGCACTTGATAGCTACTACTTCAAAAAGTCTAATTATAGATATTAGAAAAAATAGAATGGATTATGCATCATACAGGCATAGAATAAGTTTCAGCTTTAACACTAGAAAAAATTGGACATCTGAACATTTATATATTAGAAAAAAATGGGCATATGAAATTTTATATATTGCATCTATTTTATTTTTTCTTACTCCATTATCTTAAACCTACACAAATTACAATATTATCCAAATAAAACGGCACTATCCTAATTTTATGATTGCTATTTCAAGTTATATTTAACGTTTGCAAGTTAATATAAATATATTTCAATCATTTTTATATCATGGAAGAAAGAACTTCAATGTTGTTTTAAAACCTTTTATATTTTAGTGATAATTTTGCAAATAATTGTTCTCATACATATATACATATGCATACACTAAAAAGGGTTTTCTAATTAAGAAACTCCTTAACGTAGTATTATTACTAATTTTTCTTCCTCTAATTTTAAACTTTTCACTTTTGGAGTAGTGTAGTGGATGACTTTTTTAAATGGATATTAGCAATTCAAAATACTAGAATGGTGATAACAAAAGAAAAATAACATGCTAGTTTTGGCAGCTATAATTTGGAAGAAGACCACAGAGATAATGACGGTGAAGAATCAGAATGCTCTGTAAGACTGAACAAGGGAGAGAAAAATAACCAAATAAATTACTTGTTTGAATACCAAAAAGTCATAATTGTAATTTCTTCTTCTATAAATAATTGCTTGGAATAGCAATTCTGTTCATTTTCTTATTTAAGTAGAAACAAACATGAATTCACTATTAGACTAAAACATATCTTACATATCTTATACACTTTATTGTCACATAGCATATTTTATGTGTATATTTGTGATTATATGTAATTTCCAGTAAACATCTCTAAAAGAGTATTATATTTCAAAATCCTTGACTGGTTTTCTACTCTACTACTGAAATTTCCTCATGACAATGATGGTTGGAAGGGATCGATCTGGATGGGAGACTTGTGCTGAAACTGAGCAAAGGAGGAACCCGATGGCCTCTCAGTATCTGTATTGCAAAGCATAATGCGCACAATGAGAAAGAGAGGGAGAGAGAGAGAGGAAAGTGGGGGAGAGAGAGAAGAAAAGTGCCTACCATAGAGAGGGTGTTGGAAGGAGGGATACAGGGGAAATATGTGGTGAGAAATGTACACTGGTGGAGAGATGTGTATTGGAACATTCTTTGACTGAAACTCAATTATAAAAGCTTTGTAACTGAGTGGGGAGCAGGCACTGATGGAGGGATGGGTACTCGATCATTGTGTAACTGGAACGCAAGCATGGAAGTTCACTATATCACTATATCACTATATCACTTTACTATAAAACATTCTAACTGACTAATTGGATGGTTTATAGAAAATCTATAGGAAAATTCTATCCCTTTTCACTATAGCTCTCCCAAAATAGTATATGAAAAATAGGGAATTGCTTTAGTTGGAAAATTCTTCTATGTCATTTGAAAAGAAGAATTTATAAGGGACTTTGTCAAAATATAAAATTGTATTAAATTAAAATAGAACATATATAATAGGAACTTAAATCATATTGTTAAAATAGAAAAAATTAACCAGTTTATTTTACCCTAATATTTATCTAATGATACTTTTTGATTTTACAATTAAAATTTTGTACTTCAGAACTCAAAGAATCTCCAGAGAAAATGGGCATTCTATTTTTGACAAATGAGGAAAGTGGGCTCTAAAAGTTAAATAATAAATAATCTGAGGAAACACTATAGATTAATGGCAGAAAACAATGTGTGTCCTCTGAGTCAAGAACTTTCATACTCAATGAGAAGAGCATTGAATTTGAAACATAATAGGATGAACTATAAAGTTCATGCCTTTAACTACTTGACAAAAATAAGAAAGCCCTGGAAAAGTCATTTGGGCCGTCTATTGCTAATTTTGAGAATTCTGTTGATTTCACTTAAGTTTGTATTAGGAAGAATACATAAGAATTACCCTGTATTGAATAGTCTTTGAAAATAAAATGAATCATACTGCTAATATTTAATTTTCTCTTGTAGGAGCAAATAACTAAATTATTTAAGTTGATATCTCAAGTAAGTAGTGCTAAGGTTTTATTTTTATTTTTTTATGCAATGGGATTTATAATACTGCAAGGTTCCATGCATACAAATACAGCAAGGCTCCATGAATACAAATTCTAGCACCACACCATCTACTAGAGTGAGACTTCCCTCCACTATTGTCCAAATGTCCCTCCCATACTGTGACCCTGACCTGCTCTCCCCACTGCCAAACCTCCTATTGAAGATCAGTTCTCAGTTTGTTTCGCCTTTAGACATTTGTTATTTCCTTACTATATTTCTTTATATTCCACATAGGATGGAGATCATTTTCTGTATGTCCCTTTCCTAACTCACTCAATGTGATAATCGCTTCATATGTTAAAGTTTTTAAAACAGAAAAGACAAAAACACTGTGTTGAAATATATCCTGAGTAGGAATAAAATCAAATTTTATGAATTTGAATGCATTTTTTAAAGAATGATGCTGCATTTTGCTACAAATTCCTTTTATGTTGTGGCAGAGATAACCAGAGTTAAACCCCTGAGGTTCCAGTTGTCTGAGTTATCACCCCCACAGTGACTAGGGTCGCCTGGAGTGTTTGGGGCCAATGACCTTTGCCCGAGCTAATGGACAAAGGATGGGTCCACAAGCTGATAAGCAGCAGTTTATTCAGATCAATCAGGAAACTTATAGAAAAAACTTACAGAAAAATTTGGAAAGGTTGGGTTCAGCAATTACACATAGGTGTGGTTGAACATTAACAATGAACCTTCTTCAAGCCCCTTCTTCAAGGGACTTTCTTCTAGGAGATCCACCCGAGGTGAGTGTTTCGTCTTGGGGATTCAGAACTCTAGATTCCTTCTAGGAGATGCAACCAGGTGAAGAATTCCATCTAGGCACATATTGCTTTCTCCTTTTCTTTAATGTAATTCATTATAAACAATCATATAGAATTTATTTCTTAATAATACTTTTAGTCATTTTGTATACACATAGAGATATAGACTTTATATCTTAGATGTAATCATAAAATGGTCTCTCTGGACTCATGGGAAAGGTTGGCTTTTCCTGGGGACATCTTGCTATACTTCCCTGAGTTCCCAAACTCATAATTTAAATATATGTCATTGCTTTAAAATTTTACTCATTAGTATAGTCTTTCTTCTGGGTATTTATTTATCTGAGATATAAACTCAAGATATTTATGCTTATTCATCATTTTTCTATGTTAAGCATTGTTTTTCCTCAGAACTAGATACAGACATTTTTTTATTCAATCGTGACAAGAGTTTCCAAGTAACTCTGAGAGATGTCTTTTTTTAAAATTTTTATTAGTGAGACACCATGAGGTACAGTTGTAGACTTACGAATTTTTGTGCTTGGGTTTCAATTATACAATGATCAAATACCCATCCTTCCACCAGTGCCCATGTAGTTTTTGTTCTTGTTGTTTATTTCATTTTATTTTCATTACACTATCTTACAAATTTCTTTTCCATCTCAACTTGTTCTTTTCATTTTATCTCATCTGTTTCATAATTAAATGACAATTTCTTAAACCTTGTTTAGAAGGCCAAGTCTGTACGCTTATCAAAGCATGCAGGTATCAAGGGGGAAGGTATCTACTGAATGTTTATTCCACTGAATCTTTATTTCACTGAATATTTATTTCCACCAAATATATACTTATATTTTTACTTCCATTAAAATGAATTTATTTCATTTATTTTATTTATTTACTTATTAATTCATTCATTTACTTCCATTGAATCTTTATTTTATTTTGACTTATCCTTTTGTTCAGTACTCCCCATCAAGGCTAGATTTCTTACACATGCTGTATAAGTACTCTGTTTTTGAGCTACAGTGCCAACACAGCTTCCACTGAGATTTTAAATAATACAATTGTATTTCTTTTGTAATTTTTATCAATTACTTCGGACTGGAGCAATAGCACAGAGGGTAAAGTGTTTGCCTTGTACGCAGCGACCTGGGTTCAATTCCTCTGCCCCTCTCAGAGAGCCCAGTAAGCCACTGAGAGCATCTTGCCTGCACAGTAAAGCCTGGCAAGCTCTCTGTGATGTATTAGATAAGCCAAAAACAGTAACAACAAGTCTCACAATTTGTTGTGAGACGTTAGGAGGACAGTGCTACAGTGCTACTTCATTCCTTCAGGAAGCATATCCTCCATACTATGTGGTAAACACAGTCTCATATACTGCAAGCTCGGGGTATTATTACTGTTTTATTTTACTTATGTAGAATAATGAAATTCTCTTAGTACCTAGATTTTCCTAAGAAATATAGTATATGAATTAAATTTTCCCTATCCTGTGTTGGTTTTCTGGATAGTACATCGATGTGTCAAAAAATTATTTAACTGACAGTGTATCAGCTGATCTGTAACACATAAGAAACACTAAAAGATTTAAACAACAAAACAACCTCAATATGAAATGGGAAACGCTGAGCAAACACTTTTTCAAAGCTGACAATTAGATTTTCAAGAGGGATATGAAAAAAATGTTAATCATCACTTATTATCAAGTAAAAGCAAATCAAAATGATAATGGTTTATCATTATCTCATAGCAATGTGAATGACCTAGATTAAAAAATTCCTCAGGGTTGGAGAGATAGTTCAGCAGGCAGGGCACTTGCCTTGCATACAGATGATCTGGTTAAATCCCTGGCAACACATATGGATCACAGACCACTATCAGAACTGATCTCTGAGCACAGAGTCAGAATCACAACCTGAATACTTTCAAGTATTGCCCAGCAATAAAAAAATAACCAAAAATTATCTAGAAAGTACCAATGCTACAAGCTTATGGTAAAAATGGAAACCTTGTTCACTGTGTATAAAAAATGTCAGGTATATACTCCTTTATGAAAAAAGTAAAAAAAAACTCCTCAATGAGTTAAACAAAAAAATCAGAAAGAAACCCTGTAGGATACAGTGATTCTGCTCTGGAGTATCAATTTGAATAATTCAGAAACATTAATTAGAAAGGCTATAATTGATAAATTAATTGAAGTGTTCTTTACAACAACCAAATCCTGGAAATAACCCAAATAAATGTCCAATCACAGAGAAATAGATAAATAAATTATCTGATGGGGCTGGAGAAATACTACAGTGGGTATGTTTCCATATCTGAAATCCCATAAGGTCTTACAGGAGTAATTCCTGAGTACAGAGCCTGGAATAATCCCTGAGAATCACCAGTGAGATGCAAAAAAAGAAAAAATAAAGTTATATGAGTGTGTATACATGTTTACTTAGATATAAATGTGTATATCTATAATAGACATAATGAAACGGTTATCTTTGAGAGAAAAGATAAAGGCTTGCCTTTTGTTATCATTTATTATTATACAAAACTATAAGATACTCTGTTCAGAAAGTCAGACAGAGAAAGTCAAACACTAGAAGATGTCACTCATATGTGGTATATATAGAGAAACAAAGCAAGGATATTCAAAATGGCAACAGAGACAGACCAACAATGCCTGGACTCTGACAAGAAAACTGAACTTACCAAGGGGAGAAAAAAGAGGTTGGATAGATTGATGAGCAGATGGGAACACCTAGAGATATAATGGTGGAGGGCTTGACACTTTGGTAATAGAGGTCCCATAAGTTTGTATACAAAAACTTGTCATTTCAATAATAATAAAAAAGAAACAGGCAAATATCAACAATAAACACCTGACCAGCTGATATTCCAATTAAATAATGCTTCTATAAATCATATATTGTAGACAGAAAACCATTCCAAAATCTACATTCTTAGAGCAACATTTTGTAAGTTTTCATGATTCTGTGGGCAGTATTGTGGCATTTATCTGGTTGTATTCTTTGTGTCGCCTTGAGTCCCTCAAGCATTTTCAACTTTGCACCAATTCCTCTGAGGCTGGGGATTGTAAAATGGTTTCAAGTGGTTAGCTAGTAATTTCTGCTGTCTAGTTTCTCTTTAGTAAAAAAAACTTCAGCTGACCTGCTTGTGTTATACTTAATGGGAAGCCTATTCTTGTATTAGTTCCTGAACTTCTTCAGAGGTCTCTTTCAGATCAGATTCAATGCAAGTTCATAGTACAAGTACTTCCTCACCTCTCCCTGATCCCTGTTCCCTGACTAAGCTTTGTCAAAAAGCCAAGGTCATCTCAATGAAGAAAAAATACAAAGGGTAAGGTAGATAAGCAGGCAAGTTTTAGTGGGAGCCTAATGTGTACAGTCTAACAAAATGTTATTTTGTCTTTCTGCTGACAACAAAAAATGTAAAACTGATAGAAGGACATACTTATTGGGAAAATGGACTAATCTGACTACACAAAAAAAAAAATGTAGAGCAATTCACCTGGTAAATATTTTTAAAAAATAGTTACAAAGATGCAGATAATTACACATGGGAACTCTATGTATATAACACAAATATGTATATTATACATATATTGCACACATACATATATTATACATAAATGTATACATAATGTATACATATTGGGCTGGAGCGATAGCACAGCAGTAGAGAGTTTGCCTTGCAAGCGGCTGACATGGCTGACCCGAGTTTGATTTCTTCGCCCCTCTCGGAGAGCCCGGCAAGCTACCAAGAGTATCTCGCCCTCATGGCAAAGCCTGGCAAGCTACCCGGACATATTCAATATGCCAAACACAGTAACAAGTGTCACTATGGGAGACGTTACTGGGCCCGCTCCAGCAAATCAATGAACAACGGGAGGACAGTGACAGTGACACTGACAGTATACATATCATACAAAAATATGTATAATATAAACGGTATATACAATATAAGAATATGTATGATATAAACAGTATGTATATAAGTATATGCACAATATACATAAATGTATGTATATAATACAGATTTTAAATTCTAAACTTACTGTTCATAGATATATTATTCTTAAAATGTGAGCCACTTGTGCAATAGTTCCCCCTTTCCTATAAACTACTTCCTGTATACTTCCTTTACTATAACATTATTCTTTGGTTTCTCCAGATTATGTTTTCCTTTCTAAATATATATTTTATAAGTACAGTTTCTCAGGTCACTAACAAAAAGCATCGATAAGATACAATATTTATCTCAGCTGTCTACTATTCTCATTAAACTTTTGCTTTAAAAATTACTTTGAGGAAGCAACCTAAAGTTGCAGTAATATGACTATCTATTATATTGAATTATTATGAGAATAACAGCATCAATTTCCCTCCAATTGACTCACTTGCATGGCAGAACAAATGCATGATAGGAATATCCAAAGAAAAAAATATGGTGTTTTTGAGATGATTTATATACACCAAATGCACTTGAAAAATAACAATGACCACCCTATTACCCTATAATTCATATCTGTTGTTCAAGATAAGTGTATCTGATTTGGTATTTTTAAAAGTGAATTCTGTCTATAGCTCCTATAATTTATTACAAGGATGAGGATTTCCATGTCCTGGAAAAAATTAAACATTTCCTGGGCATATTGCCTGATGATGTTTCTAGAACATAATATCGCAATGCTTCAACTTACTAAGGTGCCAAAAGTGTTCTTGTTCTATGCTTCAGAAAAAAATAATGCCTTCAGCCAGTTACTTAAAAGTGAGAACACTTCCTTGTTCTTAGGTAGTATTATCAAGCAAAGAAGGAAAGGTACTAAAAACCAAACTTTAAATATTTAAACAAATAGCATGTTTTAATAATCTCATTTTAGATTCTCCAAGTCTGTGATATTCTCATCAAACAATCACCCGAGCAATAATGTGGTTTAACAATCAAACCTAAAAAAAACTCTAACAAATACTAATTTAAGAACGCATGTACACATACTTTGTAAGATTTAGATTAAAATTCCACCTGTCAAAAATAAGTAGCACCTTTGTTATTTTTACTGAAGCCCATGACAATATTTTTCATGTTCAATTGTTATGATCTTACAGTTCTTTATTCAAGGTGAAGAGGAAAAGATGTTTCTGTAGAAGAAGATGAAATAAGAAAAGACAACTGAAAGAGACTTGACCTAATTTTTTTAACAGGCTTATTATGTTTTACATTCATAATAAAAAGCCTTTCCAAACTATGTCAATGAAATATCCACTATGAAGACATTCATGATAGTAATAATACACATCACTGAAATTCAGCAAATCATGTTTCAATATTAAATGGTCTTTTAAATAAATCTATGCCTAAAATAGAAGAATATTAGTTTTCTATATGTTTTTGAATAGTCACAACTTTAGAATTTTGGGAAAGATAGTTTCTAATAATTATATTTAAGATGATTATTTAAAATTAAATTTAAGAAATTATAAAGCAGGACCGGGCAGACATTGTAGAGGTGGGATATCTGCCAATGCTCAGCACAGCACTGCATGTGGCCCTCCAAGCATTATTGGGAGTAATCTCTGAGCACAAAGTCAGGAATAAACCTGAACACAGCCAGATATGAGCCCCAAATTTAGACAAAAACAGAACACCTTAGTGGACTGATACAAAAGGAATTCTGATGACTATACTAAATTGTGCATTGCATAGCAATAATTAATATGCATAGTATCTTTGGGAAAGAGTTAAAAGGTTGCAAATTATATTAAAACATATTCCAGTAATTAGAGAGCAATACCTTATTCCATTTTTTGTAAGTATATTATTTCCATATATACTTGTTAAAGCCACTAAGATACAGATTTTGCAAGAGCAGATAGTACAGGGCTAAAGAAGAGCTTTAGGAGCAGAATCTTCTGAAAACTAAGAATATATATCATGCAAACCAACCCCAATGCATAATTATTTCATTAGATTTCACTAAAGTGTTCAAAATAATGTCTCTTTTAATTCAGCCTAGATCTCTGCAGACATGTCAAATCTTATTTGCAACTCACAACTGACAAACCAATAATCTGAACCACAATAATCACACATAAGACAACACTCAGACTTTCCAATAGATCATGAAGACATGCACTGGCATCTGCTGGTTTGGCACATTGTTCAAAATCCTCTTGCAGAATACTACAATGTAAGTCACTCTTGCAATCATAAACTTAAGTAGCTTTATACAATATGTGAAGGGAAGCTGGCTAACACAACAAACGCACACAGAAATGAGTACCACAAACATCATAATATGTTGACTAGTCCCTGCAGCATCTCCAAAAGAAAATCCATAATATTTGTCATTTATTCTTTTTCCAATGGAAGTCTTTTTATAAACTCCTGACAGTATTCTGACTGCCTGGAGCAAGGCTTTCCTTGGTATTTTGTTTGTTTATTTGTTTTGAAAATAGCAATGAATTTAAGATGCTTCATGGAATTCATTTGGTCTCTAGCCTTCTGTAAATATTCATTGCTGATGAGATTTATAAACCACTCACAATGCTATGGAATAGATTCTATATAGACCGGAAACACAGTGCCCTCTGGTGCACATATAACATAAAATAAAATATTTATATAACAATATCCGTATCAATAAAGGCACGAAAATGCAAAACTAAATTTCACTTCTACATAAACCATTAAGCCAATCACTGGGAAATAAAATGTTTACCATGAAAAACAAACCAAACCTGTTTGTAAAGCATTCTTCATGACTTAATATTACCAAATCATTTTAGGCAACCACTTATACACTCTATTTAAATGTGTTTAATGGGCTGTTGTGGAATGGGGAATTTTGTTGGATTTAATGTATGATTTCTTTTGTTCAACTTATTTTGATTCCAATTTAAAAAATGGCAATAAAGGTGAAAAGTTTATATATCTTAATCTTTTTTTGTGTTTTTTTTTGTGTGATTGTTTTCAGTTCATCTGCTTTTAAAAGTATATCCCTGTGCCATCTCCTCTAACTTCTGAAAGCACAAGTATCTCTCAGCAATAGATAAATAAATAATAAAAAAGGAATGAGTATACTAAATTCAATAACTATATAAGCCATTCCCATTTCCATTTTAGTGAAAAGACATAATATACAATAGTATACTGTAGAAAGAAAAGGCCACTCAAGAAAAGTCAGTTAACAGTTTTGGTTATTCTAAAACTAGAACCTCAGTCTTAAAGTTCATTGAAATTTACCTTGAGATACTGAAGCATTCTATAATTTGGGGAAAAGAAGCGAATTGTCACTGCAAACTGCTTTTTCTGTGTGAGATTAGGGTTCCTTTTTGTTTTGTTTTGTTTTCCCATGTGACATCTACAAGAGCACGTAGAAACAACTTCCTAAACTTAGTAAATGACTCACAAAGACTTTTAAATAACCAGAAAACACAACTATGGCAAATGGTCAAGGAATATATCTTTTACAACAACCCTTTGCCTGGCTGAGATTTTTCCACTGGAGATTATATGTATATATCAACATCAAGGAAGAAATATAGTCTATTTCCCTATGCTTCATACCTGTATATCTTGTATCTTGTGCTAAATCCCTGCCGACTTCTGTCCACAAAATCTGTGTATTCCTGTGAGCGATGGAAGGGTCCCTTATCAGAGAGGAGCCAGTCGAAGGGACTTGTGGCATGCTGATCCGAAACAGCAGCGACCGCTAAAAGCCAGCAATGAAGACTCAGGGCTATCCACTCCCATAGAGCCATCAGAGAGAACAATTCAGCACCAGCTCTGCTCCGCCATATCATGCTTCCACTGGGGGTTTAGAGCCTTCATTCTCTTAGCTTTCCCTCAACCTAGAAAAACACACAGGCAATTAGTAAACCCTAGAAGAGACTGTTCTAGTACAGTAAGGTGCTGAGACAGCTAAGCCGTTTTTTTTTTTTTTCATTTTTAATTGGCGTGTAAACACAAAAGGCCTTCTTTCCTTCAGCGCTGTGAAGCTTTCCAGCCCTGGGTCTTGTTTTATTGATAGAAAAATAAATCTCTACGTCCTAACTATATTTGTGGATCATTAAAGACAATGAAAACACAACCACAAGTTCTGACTGATATTTTCTTGTCTCTGCTCAAATGCATTATAACATGAAACACTTTCAAAAATAAATATTGTATGCAGTTAAATATTTCATAACTTGCTTTATAAATTTTAACACATGTTATATTTTGTTGGGCTGGAGCAATAGCACAGCGGGTAGGGTGTTTGCTTTGCAAGCAGGAGACCGGGGTCGGATTCTTCTGCCCCTCTCCGAGAGCCTGGCAAACTACCGAGAGTATACCACCCACACAGCAAAGCCTGACATATTCAATATGCCAAAAACAGTAACAACAAGTCTCACAATGGAGACATTACTGTTCCAGCTAGAGCAAATTGATGAACAATGGGAGGACAGTGCTACAGTGCTATATTTTGTTATTTTTTTTATCATGCTTTCAACTGAATTAAAGATATTCTGGTAGATATGTCCATGAATTAAAAGAACTTGAAATAAATCTGTGAGACTAAAAAAATATTAAAACCAAGCAGTTAGATAAATAAGTGTGTACTTTCATTTGTATGTTCCTCTACCATTCGATAATTTATTAATCTACAATTAATATATCTTCATAGTTTGATGGGAGGGTGTATGTTGGGTGTGAGGTTGGCGACTTTGATCAGTTTTCTTTTTCCATCATACTATTAAGTACAAACTTTTCTGATTAATTAAACAGACTATAATTAAATTATAGGACACAGTAAACAAATAAGCATCAATGTTTTATCCTTAGAGATATGTAGACATAACTGAAAAATTCATAACTACAAACTAAGAAAATTCAAATTATAAACTATAAAATGTACATTTTATTAAAAAAAACTACAAAACCATGTATTTTATTAAAAAACATTAATTTTATAAGCAAAGTCAAATAACAATAGGTTTAATCTCAGTGATGTATAGAATTAATGTCTTTCTAGAATGCACCTGGTAAAATATCTGTTCCACAAAACATTTTCTAAATATTTTACTCTGACTATTCTTCCCATTTTTCAGTCTATTCCACTACTGTTTTTATACCACATAAACCCATATAGTACTAGAGTTATTAAGCCATAAAATTCCCTTTAAGAAGAAATAAAAATACACAGAATTAAAATAAGTAAAATATTTTTATTATAGTTGTTTTCATATATTTCTTTGGTGTTTACACTTCATAGTTTCAATTTTTGTGCAAAAATTTTATAATTAAAAATGTAATCACAGGGGCTGGAGCAATAGCATAGCAGGTAGGGCACTTGCCTTGCACGAGGCCACCCTGGATTCGATTCTCAGCATCCCATATGGTCCCCTGACCACCACCAGGGGTAATTCCTGAGCACGGATCCAGGAGTAACTCCTGTGCATTGCCAGGTGTGACCCAAAAAGAAAAAAAAATGTAATCATAAATTATGAAGATATAAGAGAGAATTAGGAAATAAACTCTGAAGTATCTCAAAATATATAAATATATAATGTAAATATATAATGTCCAATCTGTTAGTCATTGGAGGTTTCATTTCATCCTATGCTTTGAAAGCTGAGACTGGCAAAGCTGAAGCAATCTGTATTCATCCTATGATGAGAAAAAGTCCAAATTTACTGCGTATATCCTGCCATAGTTTCATCAACTCCTGGCTACAATATTCTTTTCTGTCTCACCTTACTTTGTGTTTTTTGAACAATACTGAGGGTGAAGTATAGACATTAGCTTTCTATCTAAAACTTCAAATTTAACTGGCTAGGTTTTAGAAAGACCTGCTTATATATTTTTTCATTTTCAGGAATTGGGTCAGTGATAGATCACATGCTTCATATAGAAGAGGATATGAGTTTGATCCATGATATCAAAATAAGAGTTAAAAGCAACAACAACAACAAATTAAATATTGTGGATAACATTGCTTTGTGAGACAAGGAGCTTAGGTTTATCAGGTCACACCCATCAAAATGCTCCCGAATCACTCCCTTTCTTTTGTTTATCTGTAACCATTCCTCATTGCTCTCTTCCCCAAACAGTTAATCAGCTTATTATGTTGTCATGGTCCAAAAGTAACGAAGCGACTAGGACCCTGCTAGAGATAATAAAGACTAATCTGGCCTGAGCACTGTATCTGAGATCGTGATGACCCCAAGAGAGCAATTCTATAAGCTTAATGCATCTCTTACTGTGTCCATACAAAATGATTAATATTATGAATGCTTATGTTTGTCGGACAAGGAGAGGAGAAACACACCCATGGGATTACTCCCTTGGGTGGGTCATTCCACTGAAAGAGAATCTGTCCTGGAGGCAGCATCCTCTGAGGGAAAGAACTTTACCCTTAAGGATTGTGACCATACCTATATGTAAACCCAGTCCCTCATAGTTTGGGGATTTAACGAGACTGTAAGAGTGGGCTGGGGGGTGAAGATCAGATCAAGATCCATAGCCAATGCTAGGAAAGGGGGTTTCCAGATCAGGGGCTGAGAGAGAAGTAAGGAGAGACAGGAGTGAACAGGCATGAGAATGGAATAAATGGCATCTGATCAATTAAGCGGCTTGGCCCTCACTTCCTCCAATGTCTGCCCCAGGGCCCTGGCCAACCCAGCTGGGGAGGCAGCCCGGGTTCCCCAGAACCTGGGTGGCCAGGGGAAGAGCCCTCAGGGCCACCCCCTGGCCGCCCTTTGAGGTTTTTTTACAAAATACCTTTCAATTTTTCACATCACACTCTATGGGCCCAATTTCATTTTATTTCCTTTTGTTGTTGTTGTTCTTTTTTTTTTTTTACTTTTTTTCCCTCTTACTTCTTTTAAAAATTTATTTTGGCATTTTTAATCATACCCAACATGTCTTGCACACAAATGACCCAAGTTCGATTCCTCTGCCCCCGTGGAGAGCCCAGCAAACTACCAAGAGTATCTCATCTGCACAGCAAAGCCTGGCAAGCTACCTGTGATGTATTTGATATGCCAAAAACAGTAACAACAAGTCTCGCAAAGGAGATGTCACTGGGCCCTCTCGAGCAAATTGATGAACAATGGTAGTACAGTGACTGGGACAGTTACCCAGCGATGCTCAGGCATTACTCCTGGCTCTGCACTCAGATATTACTCTTAATGGTGCTTGGGGAACCATATAGGATGCTGGAGATAAAATTTGGGTTGGCCACATGAAAGGCAAATATCCTACCCACTGTGTTCTTTCTCTGGCAGTATGGGCCCAATTTCATCAGAGCAGTAATTTTGTAATTACTAATAAATGGCTTGAAATTGTTCCCTTATTTGGATGATTAAATGACTGCTTGAATCTTGATTTGAAATAACTTTCTAATATAACTGTCAGTGACAAAAGCAGTCTTTACCACTTCTCACTTCCTTTCTCTTTCATTAACTCTCTTCAACTCAAAAAGGGTCTTTTTGCTTGTTTGTTTTCTTTTTGGGTCACAGCGGGGATGCACAGGGGTTACTCCTGGTTCATGTACTCAAGAATTACTCCTGGATGTGCTCGGGGAAACATATGGGATGCTGGGAATTGAACATGGGTCAGCCGTGTGCAAGGAAAACCCCCTACCCACTGTGCTATCACTTCACCCCTCAACTCAAAAAGTTTTATGTATGGATTGAAGGTCTAAATTAAATTATTTATTAATTCAAAATTATATACCAATTCAAAAATATATCTTATATAATGTCTACATTGTCTATTAAAATAGCATGTCAGCATGTTACATATTTTACAAAATATATTAAAGCAAATGTTAGCTCTAAAGTAACTATTTATTAAATATAATATTACATCTGTATGCATGAGAGATGTATGCACATGTGGCCGCACAACGTCTTTTAGTCTAGGTCTCCTTCTCGGAGAACCCAGCAAGCTACGGAGGGTATCCTGCCCACATGGTACAGCCTGGCAAGCTCCAGTGATGTATTCAATATGCCAAAAAGAGTAACAATGATGTGTCTCATTCCCTTGATCCTGAAAGAGCCTCCAGTGTGGCACTGTTGGGAAAGACGAGTAAGGGACGAGGCTGCTAAAATCTCAGGGCGAGGACAAATGCAGATGTTACTGGTGCCCTCTAGAACAAATTGATGAATAACAGGATGACAGTGATACAGTGATTACATCTGTAAATTAATGGTGAAATGACTAAAAGTATAATTCTGACTGTAAACTTATCCATATAGCTTCTATTGTTTGTTTCTATCTGGTAGAACTACAGAATAAAAGAGAAAATAGTAGCAAATATAGTGGTGATGAAGAAATGTACATAATGTGAAAAGTAATGTAATAAGTTTTAAGGTAAAGATACCTCACCAATACCCACAAAAACACTTAATTATCAGAAACATATCATCAAATAAAGAGGGCCTTAACTAAGGTAGAAAAAGACTGCCTATGGTAATATGTACTAGAAACCAGTACTTCTACCAACTAAAAATCAACATTCTCTAAATGTTTTTCTCTTTCTGAGTTTCTTATCTTATGAACACTATTTCAATTCACTCAGATCTTTAAGCCAATGTCCTACTTTTCCTTTGGATTACATTTGTTCCACATATTCCATCAACTCCCATATTCTCTAAGCAATCATATTTCATTCTATATCCTCTTCAGTTAGCTAGATCATTCCTGTATCCCAACACTATCATTATCACCTGGATTCCCAATTCATTTCATAGCTCTGCAATTTGATTTTCCTAGCATCCATGTCTCTTTAATCTCAAAATTATTATCATAATCTCTACCATCATGACTATTAAAACTATTTAATGCTTTTATAGTTTTCCTGCATCTTGATAAAAAGTTAAATCTAAATATGTAACCTGTTTCTTCCAACTTAATTTTCTTTTTTGCCTTCTAAATAAAAATAGTAACATTATTTTTTAAAAACACAATTATTTCCACCTGATATCATTTTCTTATTGAAATAAGAGATATAATAATTTTTCAGTAGAGTAAAGGTAAAGGTAAAGGCCCTCCCGTTGATCGTCGATTTGCTCGAGCGAGCCCAGTAACGTCTCCATTGGAGACTTTGTTGTTACTGTGTCTGGCATATCGAATACTCTCGGTAGCTTGCCGGGCTCTCCGAGAGGGACGGAGGAATCGAACTCGGGTCGGCCATGTTGGCTGCTTGTAAGGCGAACGCCCTACCGCTGTGCTATAGCAATGTCTTTAAAAATTTGTTGAAATGCAATCATAAATCTTAAATTAAGTTCACTCTTCTTATTTGTCAGACATATGAAAGACAAGACTAAAAAGACAACTTCTAATGAGTATTATTTTAAAGAGCAATAATGTGTAAACTCAGGATCCATGTAAGAAAATGTATACCTTTATATGTACCTCAAGTATTGTCAGGAAAAATACCTGATTTAAGAAAAAGTTCCAAGAACATTATTTTCTAGAAGTGAAGTTATAGTATTGAATTATGTTATTACATTAAAATATATATAAATAATGTGATTAATTTTCCAATATAAATGTATGTAGCATTTAATCTTTGAATACTCATGAGTCCTCTGTTTATAAGACAAAATTATTAAAGAGATGAGCTATCTAAGATAATGATTTACTTTTGTAAAAAATACATATACCTGTAGGTAAAGTTGTAATGACATATAATTTTTGACTTCAAAAGTCCCATAACTGTTTTTGTGGGCAGAGTGGCACAGCGGGTAGGGAGTGTGCTTTGTACATGACCAACCTGGATTCGATTTTTCTGCACCTATCAGAGAGCCCACTAAGATACAGAGAGTATCCCACCCGCACAGCAAAGCCTGGCAAGCTCCCTGTGGCATATTGGATATGCCAAAATCAGTAACAAGTCTCACAATGGAGACATTACTGGTGCCCACTCAATGAACAATGGGAGGACAGTGCTACAGTGCAATGTACACATTACTTATTTGGAGTTAATAAATTTTAACTAGCCTAGTTGAATAGAATTTGGCATTTTACTATGTGAATATATCAAGTAATTCATTAAGGTATAAAATTTTCCATACTTGACACAAAGAATGCCATTTTCAATATATGTTTAGTGTATCTCTTGATACAATGTTGCCACTTTTTTTTCTAACTCACAAAAATGCATAAAAACGGTTGTTCTATGATCATGGCCCTGTTGAAATAGTCAAGTAGAAACAAAGAGAAGAGATCCACAGTTTATTACTGAAGTAGTCCAGGACTAATACCCAAAGAGTTTTTCCTTTTCTGTCCTCAGTGATAGTTCTATTATCCTCCAAATAAAGTAATAAAAATTTATACTAAATGAAAAAGTAATGATACTGTTAGATGATTAAGTAATGATTTCTAAAGTAAAAAAGGCTCCATTCATCTCAGGTATCACCGAAACTTAAGTCACCCAGCCAGGAACCACTAAAAGAATAAAATAGACCTCTATGTGAATAGAAATTTAATTACATTTTAAAGATAAATGTCTGGCTGGGTTAATAATCATCTTAACTACTTTTGAAAATGACTCTAATAAATGTAGACTACATGAATGCAAGCCTAATGAATGTCCATCCACAAATCTTTGAAAATCTTGAAATATGTAATATTATACTCTTTTAACACATTTGTTCATATAACCAGATAATGAATCTTTGCTGGCAAAGATTATGTTTTAATAAATCTGTGTATCCTAATGATATGTGCACTACCAGGCACATAGTAAGCTTTTGGAATATGCATTGACGTAAATTTTTTAAAAGAAACCCATACTCCATATGTTGTTTCAATATGTGTGCTATACTAGCAAGGGATGGACATTGTCTCCATCTGTTAGTAATGTATTATCACTAGAATTTTCCACTATTCCTCTCTTAAAGAAAGAAATAGAGGGGCTGGAGTGATAGCACAGCAGATAGTGCGTTTGCCTTGCATGCAGCCAACCCAGGTTCCTAGGTTCGATTCCCAGCATCCCATATAGTACCCCGGGCACTGAAAGCCAGGAGTAATACCTGAGTGCATAACCAGGTGTAACCACTGTGCATTACCAGATGTGACCCAAAAAGAAAAAAAAATAGACAAGTAAAATCTACTTTCCCTGTTTGAAATCACACTGTGCAGTTGAAGACTGATCTGAACTAAATCTTTCCAGTCATTTAACTCAGCAAAACCTGTATCCAGAGGGTCCATCTCATTACTTCTTTCAGCTGATCAGGCAATATAGGGTCTCTGAATTACAGATTGAAGTGTTTTCCATCTTAATGAGGTTTAGTATTCCTCTGAGGAGTATATACTGCAGAGGGAACTAATCTTCTCCTTGATCCTGTCAATATAATCTTGTCCTACCAATAAAGAGGAAGTTAAATGCTATTACCTAATGGTAGAACTGATTAGAAAAAATGAAGAGACAGCGAGTTCCATTCCTTATTTCTGTCCAGCAAATAAGGTAAGTTATTCTGAAGGCCTATTTCAATAGATACCTGAGTTACCTTTACATTTTTAAATATAAAATATCTCAGTGATACAATGTAACAGGTCATATAACAACAAACATCCTTGATGGGATCCCTATTGTACTTAATTTTAGTTCACAGGGATGTAGTTAGACAAGAATGTTCAGATGTAGAATGCCTACATACTAGACTTTGATTGTAAAGATCTAGTTTTAAAGAGGCATGCTTTAGGGAAATTATGGTTAAATCTTTGTTCTCAAGAGTGAAACAGAATATAGTGTTAGGATTAAAATAATCTACATGAGAGAATGAAGAGGAAATAATGATTGCAGCAATCTGGATTTGGGGGCTGGAGCAGGGAACTAGCGGGTAGGATTCTTGCCTTGACCCCAGTCTACCCGGCCTCAATCCCCTTCACCATATAGCATCACCATGAGCCTCTCCAGGAATGATCCCTGAGTGTGGAGCTAGGAGTAAGCACTGAACACTGGCAGGTAAGGCCCAAAAACCAAAAAGAAGAAGAAACAAAACAAAACAAAACAAAACAAAACAAACAAACAAACAAGAAATCTGGATTTAATACAATAAAGAAATCTAGTTACTTTAATGTAGTATTAGTCTTCTTTTTCTTATACACACTTATCATTTTCAGAATAATATTCTTTTCAATAAAAAGTTTTGTCACATAAATACAAATTTAAAGGAAATCTGAGAATAGTTAATTAAAGCATACCTGGGGTGAATCAATATAAGTAGAACTATGTCTTTTGCCTTGTCTTTATTGGACAATGTACTCAATTAGAGTTTAGCAAACACTAGAAAAGTTTTCATTTTCTTTTTTAAATAATATTCCAGGGGCCGGAGCTATAGTAGGTGTGTAGGGTGTTTACCTTGCACACATTCAAACTGGCTTGATACCTGGCACCCCATATGGTCAGCGAAGACCCGCCAGAAGTGATCGCTCAGTGCAGGTAAAAGGCCCTGAGCATCACCAGAACTGGTCCAAAGTTCAAAAAGAAAATAAAGAATAAAGTGAAAATTAAATATCAAACAATAGCTTGTCCAGCATATGCATTTATAGTACAAAGGCAATCCTTACAATATATTCTACAAATAAGACATAATAATGGGATTGAGTTCAGAATTCTTGAGTCTGGTTATTTGTATCTTTTTTTGATTCATAATAGGAAAAAAATTGCCTTTCTGTTAACTAGCACCAAGAAGTAAAGTTTACTGTTTAATCAGAAGCTATTAGATTAAAAAACATAAGTAGAAATGTGTTTTTGAAATTGCAGAGAAAATAATGTAAGGAAATTGCAAAGAAAATTCAGTAAATCTATTAAAAAGATTTCTCAGGACTGGAGGAGGGGTGTAGCGATTAAAGTGTATATCTGGCATTCAGCCAACCCCAGTTCAATGGCCAGAACCACATCATCTCCTTAGCATCGCCTTGGGCAATCCTGGCTGCCCCCAAGTACTGCCCTTCCTGGCAAGTAGCAGTGCAACTCCTCTCGCACACTGAAACCACCAATTGAACGGACCACTGGGACCCTGTGAAAAAACTGTTCCAAATGGTCCTGGTTATTTAGCATGCTAATTATTTGGGGTATAGTAAGATCTTTCAAAAGTTCAAATATACATACTAGTATTTTTATAAGTTTATAAGAATATGAAAAGATTAAAACTATTTTAACCTAGAGGAATGTGGTTATTGAAACTGTCCGTAGACTACTAAACTTATTTTCAAAGCATGGTTATTGCTACCATTTAACTCAGAAATAGCAGTTTATGAAAAAATAAAATATTCCTAGAATAATGACACGCTTTGATAATTTTAGTATAAGAAAAAAAACAAGGTTTACGCCTATTGGATTCAATGACACTGTGAAACGCCAACAAAAAACCTGGAAACAGGAAGACACTTAATAAGTACAAAAGGGAATAAAAATAAATTACTGTGGGGTGCACACAATATTAAACTTTCTTTTTATTAATTTGTATTACTAAAATCAAAAAAGAAATATTTTCATTAAATATAGGTAAAGTTTAGAAGAAAAGAAAACTTTTAATGAGTCACTCTGGGATTTGCTATGACTCTGTTCTGAGAACTGTACTGGCTCAGGACCATAGTGATTGCGCAGTGGGTAAGGTGCTTGCCGTACACGTGAATGACCTGGGTTTGATCTCTAGCACCCCATATCGTCACCCCAGCCTGACAGGAGTGTCTACCCACTGTACTACTTCTCTGGCTCAATAAAAATATTTTTACAGACCCAAAACTAAGAAGCAAATCGTACATTAACAAGTAGCTAAATAACTGCTGTTCTCCAGTGCCTTTACCCACACCTCAGAAATCATGTCAGGGGCTAGAGAAATACTCCGGGAGGAAGAGCACTGATTGTTGGCAGCAGAACCGGCTTCAATCCCCGGCAACCAGTACCGACGCCAAGAGCCCAAAGGGATGATCCTTAAGCACTGAGCCAAGCTCAGAGCACCAGCGGGTTTGACCCCCAAAGCTTATCAGAACTCAAGCAAGTGTTGAAGTATATCTTCTGAGCAAGAAACCTCCGTGAGAGATGGAGCAGAGGTCCTTATTTTCTAGAGGGAATTTAGCCTCCCAAATGTCCCAAATTAGTAATTGATCCTGCTTTTTGACAACTGAACTTTTGTCTAACAATAAGAATCGGCGTTGCCATTATTCCTCAGTATAAAAATGAGAATTTCTGATATGTGAAGAGCCACACCTGGCAACAAAAGACTTAAACTTCTAAATCAGCTGCAACTGTCTTCAAAGTCAGAATAATATAAAGAATGGAAGACAATAAACATCAGAAGAAGGACAAAATAAATCTACAAGTCATAGAAGTTTGGAAGAATATTAAAAACATTTTTTCAAAGATCAAATGGACACTCTTATGTTTGACAAATACAGATAGTTGGATATTAGCTATGCCCAGTATGTAAAGTACATATGTCTGGAATTACTTTAGAAAAATAATACCAGGGACCAGTATTGTGGAATTGAATTGAGTCTCTAATTTGGTAATCAATTTATTGTAAGTAATAATTGGTTATTAAATCACAAGGAAATAAATGTCATCTTTAGCTTTGACCTCTGCAAATCTTTAACTGGGAAATAGTAAATCTTTCTTCAGTTTATATCATTTTGAGATAAAGGTAATATGTAAAACTAGATTAAACTTGGGTGTTACCTACCTTTGTTTGTTTTTACTCTTGGAACACACCCAGCTGAGCTCAGAGTTAACTCCTGGTTCTTTACTCAGAGATCACTCTTTGTTTTGGGAGGGGTGGGGTGGGGGGCGGGTTGCACCCAGGGATGCACAGGATTCCTGGCTCTGTACTCAGGAATTACTCCCTGCGGTGCTGGGGAACCATGTGGGATGCTGGGAATCAAACCCAGGTTGGCTGCTGCAAAGCAAACATCCTACCTGCTGTGCTATTGCTACAGCCCCACGCAGGGATCACTCTTGAAGGGGCTGGAGGGACCACATGGGTAACTGGATATCAGACCCAAGCTGGGGAGTGTAAGCCAAATTTCTTACCAGCTGTACTAGATCTCCTGCTCTAACATGATACTACTGATGATAAAGATATTTTAGTAATAAATCACTGTGGCTGATATTGAATTGCTGACACTTACTCTATAACAAAACCATTTTAAAAACCACCTGCTCAGGATAGATTTAAAGAGTGGTAATAGCATGAGTAGAATTTCATAATCATTTTTGTAATCTTCCCATGATCTGCTGGTATTTTTAAAATTGGCCAAACAAGTCTATAACTGTATCTCATGGTGATTCATTAAAAAATAAATAAATAAATAAATAAATAAAATAAAATAAAATTGGTCAAACAAGAATGCACTGAAATTTATTTATTTCAGGCCTGGAGAAATAATAATAGTGTTATTTAAGTTACTAGCCTTGCTCGAGTTCCATTCAGGACTCCCAGCAGAGTTAAGAGCACATCCTGAACACTGTACTGTGGATCCAAGCACCCAACCCAATTATGTGTTTTGTAGATGAATCAAAGATACAAATGAAGCCTATCACAGTTTATGCTAAGAGAAAAAAAAGCAGAAGTTCAAAATGGGTTTCCCAACACTTTGGTGCTATACAAATAGGTATATATTGGTATATTTTTAATGTAAGTATACAAATATATATACTTATTTAAATATGAAAATAATCTATTGCTATCTAAATGTTTACATATAAGAAGGAAAACATAAAAGAGAGGGGAGGTGTTGGGAGAACTTTTCTACATTCTAAGCAATTTCTCCTCCAATAATGAGAAAGATGTTTAAGAGTATTTTAGCTAAAAACAATAGCAAAATTTATTAAAATAAATGTAAAGTGTCCCTAATAAATCTCCTTGTTTTTCAGATAGAAAAAGACTGGAGACACATCTCTAATTCATGGTTTTAAAATAAAAATTCTGTTTTCAGTGATCATAAATGGCAGGTTGAAATGTTCAAAAGGCAAAACAAGATTGTATATCGAATAAATGCAGAAAATAGAAAATGTTTCACAATGATATATTTAAAGCACAGTGGGTAGGGCATCTGCCTTGCACACAGCCAACATGGCCGACCCAGTTCGATTCCTCCGCCCCTCTCGGAGAGCCAGGCAGGCTACCGAGAGTATTCGATATGCCAGACACAGTAACAACAAAGTCTCCAATGGAGACATTACTGGGCCCGCTCGAGCAAATTAAAAATAATGTATTTTAAAAAGTCATTTTCAGTACAACTAATGAGAACCAGAATATATTCCCAATTACTGCTATAGGTAATTGATGATTAGAAAATAACTTGCATTTAATTTTGAAAAATACAGTCTTCTTCCATGTTACTCTATAGCATAGCCTTGAAACTAGTACTCATCACATTTAGTAAGTTTACTGTGAATTGTTATATTTGAAAATTAATAATAAACAGGAATAAAAAATCTATTAATGCAAATTCAGATTGAGTAATTTTATTTCAATATGTTGAATAGACAAGCTAAGCCTATTAATATGGTTAGAGTTATATACAAATCATTGATAAAATAATGATTTGATTATATTAAAAATATTTTTGCAACTTTGTTGCTTACCTCATTCAGCCTTTAATATTTTTATTTTAAAATTTCAATTATGCTTATTATCAAAAGATGCTCACTTTTGAAAAAGTATACATATAATTATGCAAATTATATACATGAATACATGCATACACATTTATAAACTGGTGTTTCAAACTCATCAGACATATCACTACACTAAAGACAAAAGTGCCCCTTATATACGTCTACCCCCAGGAACTTTCAGGAACTTTCAGGCAGAATTAACTTTTGTTCTCTACTGGTTTGAGCCTCAGAAATGTTGGCTTGAGAAACTGAAATATTAAATTGCATATTTAAAAGCATTTCTGCATTTCCATGATAGGACCAGCCACAAAGGGCACACTCTATGCAACCAATGTGAGATTGTATTCTGACACTTGAGTGAGCATATACACCAATTTTTTTAGTTTGCTATGTGATTGGACTTAATCACATTTTTTAAAAATGGCTCATGTTTATACACATCAGATGAAAGGTTTTAAAAAAAATACATTTTGGTTGTGAGAAAGAGTTTTCAACGAATTTGTTCAGTAGTACTGTGGATATAAACTGGCCAGAATTTGACATTGAGAATCTATATGCATGCTTATTCAATTCTGATGTTTCTAAGACTAGATTGTTTCTTAATAGAGCCATATTCTAGAAATACTTTTAAGATTTAAAAAAAAATGCAAGACTTCAGAAAAGATAATGAAAAACAGCTTAATCCTAATGAATTTGGCTGTTATTCACAGATATTAGGAAGAATAAGTATATCTATAAGTATTCTTCACTATAAATCTATAATGTAATTTCAACACACCATTATGAAGCAATAATTCTTAAATAGTAGAGAATTACAATGCATTTGAATGCTATACTAACATATTTATTAATTTAATCAATAAGTGCACGTTTTATGGATTTAATTTGCTAGAAATACAACATGGTGGCTTCTTTATTAGCTCTTTAAGGAAATTTGTTATGCTTTGGATACTTTTAAAGCTACCCAGAGCTGAGTTAGGGGTTAGGCACTAAAACAACTATTCAAAAATAATCATAAGGAAAAATAGGTCACATTAGTACTAAATAGTACTAAATACCAATTTTAGCTCAAATTTTAATTAAAATTAAAATTTTGAGAAATCCTAAATTGTGTTCAAGAAGTAGTTAGGAATATAGAAAATGGATAGTCTAAAAGGTTTGTTCATTTATTAGATTATATGTGATTTTCACACCTGAATTTATACTTTCCTGGGTAAAGATAAATTCTTTAAATACCAGATAATGATTTATTTAATGTTATAATATATAAAAATCAATTGAACTCATTAAAATGCACCAACTATGCCTTTCCATTCTGAGGAAAATAAATTGGGTAGAGTTTCAGAAGTGTGTTATTTTGATTATGGGAGGCTCAGCTAGTTTTTCTTTAGTTAATTTGAAAATGGAATTGAGAAATATCCCAGAATGGCTTGAATACTTTATATCAAACATTAAGTGTAGAATAATAGAATCATGGTTTATGAAATAATTACCATGGATATAGGTCTGCAATGGAGTTACTGGATATCAATCTTCTTAACATCTCATCAAATGTGCTTGTGAATAACACTGATTAAGACTCTAAACAATAATGATGAGAATATTTGTTGGCCAGTATACACATGGCTAAAGTGGCAATTTAAAATTGAAAAAGAAATTAGAAAAAATATTTTAATTAGAAAGAAAGAAAAAAATGATGGGTGGAAATCTCCAAGTATATCTTCAGTAGACTATTAGTTTTTGTGATTAAATTTGTCTTCGGCATATTTTTCTTTTTTCTAGAATAGCATACAACATCTTTGCACTAACATTTAAAAAAATAATCAAGATCATCCATCAGCAGTCTACAATATTTAAACAAATTATTCTTCTCCTATAATATCCCTTATACTTGTGAACTGTAAATATTAAAACTACATACCAATGTAAAATGAAATGATCAGAATTCCACTTCTAAATATTTAAATATTATCCATATAGTTGTTAAATTGAAATGGCAGCAATGCCAATGTAGACTACATAATTCTCCATAGCCAAATATGATCTTGTAAAGATACAAAAAAAGAAAAGTCTAACTTTACATCAAGGGTCATTTTGAAACTCGTTAAGTGAAGAAATTTTTATCTTCAAACAGTCCTGTCCTAAATTCGACTAAAGGTTTGGATGTTTTGTATTGTGTTTTATTTGGTTCTGAAATTAAAGTTTGCAAAATAAAGAAAAAAAAATATATTGTTATCTTGTTTTCAATTAAGAACTAAAAGGAGAATTCTGGTTGTTAATATAGATTGTTGAGAAACAGGCCTTCCTTTCACTCAATGAGACTAAGAAGTAGATCAAGAGCAAACTTTTTGTAAAAGTGAATATTTTCTCAGAACTATATTAAAGATAAACAAATTCAATGTAATTTAGTATTGGTCTCTCCAGAATTTTGTTCTTCAGCTTTCCTTTTTGCTAAACATTGACAAAAAAAATGTTATTTAATATCGTTAGACACCAAGACACAAAATATACAGACCACTATACAGACCAAATATGGTTGATTCTTTTAAAATTAAAAAAATAAAAAAGCAAACAAGCAAAAAAGATGCATCAACATTGCTTCATTTCTAGGAAAGGAACATTATGCAAAAAGAAAATATATATATATATATATATGTTATATTTTTTAAATATCGCTTGCTTTCATAGAACATCTATCTTTTTAAAGCATCTTCATGTCTTTATGTTACCTGTAACACTATAGAGCAGAGATTGTTATCCTCACATGAGGAAAGTGGAAAGTAATCTTGCTATATTACAGGAATTAACAAGAACTAGAACTGAAATTGAGGAAAAACCCCACATTTATTCAGTTCTACTTCTTATAATAACCTAATAGTAGGAGACAAAAAGAAAAGAAATGTTAAGAACTTATAAGAGTAGCTCATTAATCATAAGTTAGATGCAGAGCTTTGAAGTACTTTTGAAAACGATGCTACATTTGTCACTGATAGATTGTATAGTAATAATGAATGTTCTAAATTATTAACACGTTAGATATTAACTTCCCAATAATTTTGCTTATTCTGCTTATAATATGAAAAATACACTCACAATAACAGGTAATAGAAAATAAAAAATTTTAAAAATCAAATATATTGATACAGAGAAAAAAATCAATTTTTGAAGTTCCAGCTGTTGTTTTATTTGCACTGTAGAGAGAAATAGACAAAAGCACTATTCTAAAAAGAAATTAGATGTTTCTTTAAAGGACATCGTAACCTAAAAGAAATACCAACTGTAGAAAATATATGTGCATAAACACGTATAATAGACACAAACTCATTTAAGTCCCACTGACTTTGTTCTACTTAAATTTTATTTACTTAACTTTAATACTACAATCATACTGCATGAAGAAAATCAAGAAGTACCGTAGTTCACTTTTAAAACTTCAGTTCCATTATAATAGTATCTAAAGAAAATATGTTGACTGGATATCTCACATTAAATGAGTAAGTAATAAGTGAAATCAGTCACATAGTAATATCATGTCTATTTCATTTGGAAAATATTGAAGCAATGTAGATTTTAAGTAAATACCATTTCCACCAACCCAAAATTTGTACCACACACACACACACACACACACACACACACACACATTCAATGTAGATTTTAAGTAAATACCATTTTCACCAACCAAAATTTGTACAACACACAAACACACACACACACACAATATTCATTACAGTAAAACTCCAGAGGATAAAATATGGAAAAATAACAAAATTGAAATCCATTGACAAATCACTTTTCCAGTAAAGTAAAAACTACCTCTTGCATCAAACTATGAAAAAGACTATAACTTTATAATTATATGACCCAAAGTTGCAATTATCTTTTTTATTTCTTCAAGATATTATCAGTGAGCTTTGCAAGCAAAAATGTTATTGATTACAGACCCACATCAATAAATATAGGTTCTGAAAATATTCCCAAAGAAACTTCTAAAGAATACAATTTCTTAGAGGAGGGAAGGTATTAATAATAAACGGAATACTTTAAAAACTGTGCCTTACTAATACTATTTTTCTTCACTCTTGGGGAACTCAAGACTTTACCATATAAATTAATCATCAAACAATGCCAATAACGATAAAAAAAAATTCAAAAATTCAAAATGTGTTTTGTCTTCGAGATTTTTGAGTTGCTGTTAAATTCTAGAAGAATAAATCTATTGGCTGATAAAATTCTGTATCCACACTTGGAATTTCAAGAACTTATACAAGAAACATTCTTTAATCTAGTACATTTGCTTAGATTTTTTATTTTTCAGTTTCCAATTGGACAAAGTTCAAGCCTTTCCCTACCAATTTCAGAAATAACACTGTTTTGGGAGAAGTTCTTTTTTTCTAAAAAAAAAAAAAAAACCGTTTGACAGTTTAACCAACCCCCACTCAATGCATTTTTTTTAAATTAAGAAGATAATATGAAACTACCTGAAAAAGACTGTCCTAAGATAGTGGTAAATTGCTAGTGAAGATGCCCTAATTAGTTCTCCAATTGTCCTGAATATATTAAAGTCTTTGACCTTAAGAAGAAGCAATGTTCTAAAGCATTTCTGCAACTACTTATCTTGCATACTTCATTAGAGGTATGTATCCTTCCCTATTAACTCTTCACACTCTCCATTATCTTCCTCTCACCTCTGCCAGGTTAATGATTTTTGCAACAGCATAAACATTAAGATGAATGCACACGTTGAGCATTTCAAGGAAAGCATGTAAAACGTTTACGTGAATTTAAACGCTTCATAAATATTACTAAGTTCTGCATCAGCGCAGAGATATCTCAACAGACCTAAACTCCATCTCTGGGAACTGGGAAAGATGATCACAGCATGGGTCAAACACAGGTTACAATGATTGTCAATTTGAACAGAAACATTCAGTCCTTACCTGCTTAATTGCATGATGGCATACACATCTACAGAGCAGGCAAAAGAAACCCCCTCCCAAATCTCAGTCTGTCTTCCAAGCTGCGGTGACAGTGTTATAGACCCTGATGCTTTCTTCTTCGCTTACAGCCTGGTTAGAGTATTTGGAAGCGAAGTGGGGCTATTTTCCAGCCCTAGTCACCCCTACCAGCTCTTCCCAAAGCTCAGGTTGGCATCTCCCACGGAGGGAAACATGCATTTTTTCTTCGGAGTCCGAGCCTCCGCGAGCGTTCCCCCTCCAGATTCCCACTGCTCTATGGGGCTGAGCACGTTCCCGACCAGATGCAAAGTGAAATGCTCCTCGGAGCTTCAACTCGGAGGGACTCGGCGCTCAGCTATCAGGCTTCCACTCTCCCCGGCTGCTGGGCTGCAGAAGCAGCAGCTACCAGCAGCCCCGAAGCGCCTCCTTCTCCGGTGGACGCTAGAGGAGAGAGAGCGCTCCCAGCCCCGTTTTCTCCTCCCCCCACCCACCTCCAGACTAGGGACAAGCACACAGAAGAGCCCAACTTTCAAGTAGGGCTCAGATCAGCTCAAATCCACCCACTCCGTTCCCGGCTTTGAACTTCACGCTCTAGAGTTGCTGCTGCTGCCCCCTGCCCCCCACCCTCCCGGTTCCAGCGAGCCAGGGGGTGGAGAAGGAGCCGGTCAGCACCCACTTCCCCCAGGTCGGGGAAGCAACTGCAAGCCTCACCGAGACGTCGCAAGCAGAGGGAGTAGAACGGAGTGGGCAAACGGCAGGGCCACCCCTATATTAGTCTTTGCTCATTAAAAAGAATAAAATGCAAACGCAGACGGGCGTGGAAAAGAGGTTTGAGAGCTCTTCCAAGCAGGTCCCTTCACCGAGCAAAGGATTTTGCTCAAGTTTAGAGGAGGCGGGCTGGAGATGGAATATGAAACCCGGGTGCACACCACCCTGCTCCCAACGGTCTACCTCACCTCCCCCAAAACGCTCCCGGGTTGTAAAAGCCTACCCCGGACTGATGGCCGAAGGAGCCGAAGCGCAGCCAGAGCCGAGCAGCTGAGGGGAGGGACGAGGTCCCTGCCCTCTTGTCGGGCCATGCCCACACCTGCATCCACCCCAGGGCCAGCCCGCCGGTCCGGCGCCGCCGCGTCCTCCTGGCTCCCTGCGCCCAGGTGGTTTAGGCTTCCACAGGGGTTGCGGAGAAATCTCCAGGCACTGTCGCCTGTTGCTAGCCCACCGTGCAAACCCCCCTTGGCTGCAGTCTGCAGGCGCCGGTCGGGTGCTCCCCCCCGCCCCCCAGCCCTGCTCGAGTTTGGGGCTGTGAGTCTGCAGAATGCACTTACCTAAAGAGCGAGCGGACAGAGGTGCCTTTCTCGAGTAGCGGGTTCAGAGAGGCGCTCTGACTGCACCGAAAGTTGGTCCCCCCTCCCTCACCCCTGCGCAACAGCAGCAATCCTCCAAAGAGGAGCTTGGGATCGGGGAAGGATGCTAAACCCTTGGCACTTCTCCTGAAGTCACGCCAGACGCTAGGCAGGCAGGGCGCCGTGCTGGGAAGGAGACCAGGTAGAAAACTAGTGGTGGGAGAGGGTAACCCTGCGGGGCGGACCCCAGTCTCCAGCCCGACTATCTCTGGGAGCCAGCGGATGGGAGGCGGGGGTCGGGGTGGAGGGGGGCAGGAGAATCTCTTGCATTCTCAGACTGGGGGATGGGGTCACGCTGCAGCTGGAAGACTTATATCTAGGAGCTAAAAGGGGGTTTTGGATTAAAAAAAATTACTTAGGGTTGCAGCGTCAGCCATCAATGACAGGAATAGTTCTTTCAGGAAATTAAAAATAAAAAAGGAAAAGGAAGAAAGGGTAGGGCAGTAAAGCTAGAACAATAACCCTCACCTCATCCCAATAAAGAGGGATATTGTGGAACCAGGAACTTATCCTTGATGGGGGAGGGGGGTTATTAGGGGAGAAAAGGAAGAAAAAACAACAAAAGCGGCTCTCAGTGTGCACCAGAAATTACTGATACACGCACCCATGTTTGGCATTTAATGAAAACAGTGTCCTTGTCAATATGTGAAGTAAATGCCAAGATTCCAATGTTTCCCCACATGTCTATACTTAAGGAGGAAATGTAGTCATAATTGTCTGTGTAGTGGGTACAAAACACCCAGGAAGGCAAAAGAGCACTGGTCACATTAACACACTTATGAAAAATTGAGTCTGGGGGGGATGGACAAGTGTGAGAAGTGAGGCAATTAAATCTTGCATATTAAGTGTGTTCCTAAATTTAAATACATAAGAACCATGATAATCAGTGTTTTCTTCCAGTAGCTCTTTTCCTCTGAAATGAGCATTCCAGATTAATTCTTCACCAGCTAAATTCCCATCATCAGAAACATACTCTCAACTTGGATGCCTTAGGTGAAACAGTGCAACCAGGAATGTATTAATATGTGGTCTGGGATGATGGAAGAAATTAAAAAGATAGAAACTAAGCTTTTCCTTCTATAGTGGCTTGTAGTGCTTGTGATCTGCTAAATCTATAAAGAAACATTTTACAAAATCTCTGCCCCAGTCCTGTAATTGCTTGCAGTGAACAAACACTGACCTGAACAACCTTCTGAAGATCAGAGACTAGTGAACTTTCCCAGACCTTGCAATTACCTCAAGGACCTTCATAAGCTCTCTCTTCAATAAACATATAACATTTGACTTTTTAAATGGCGTAGTAATGTGTACCAAAAAGGTTTCAGTGGGGGAGGGGAAGGGGGTGCAAATTGTTTTCTAGAACCTGTAATGACAAACATGACAACAATAAAGAAAACAAAAAATATGGGGTAACTCATGATATGGGCAGTATCTTTCACTAGCATGCCAGTTAATTATTTTTAAAGTCACATAACTCCTTTGCATTCTGAAAGTAAAAAAAAAGATATCTTTTCAAAAATAATTATATATATATATATATATATATATCCAGTGATAAGTTTCTAATGGCATATAAAGAGGAAAACTTACCAGAGGAAATTTCATGAAGCAAGATGACTGTAAGAAAAATACATCCAGGATTCAAATAGATATTCCATGATCTTCTAAATCAAGGTAAAGTGGTAAGCTGCAGAGTGGTGGAACTTTGAAATAATCAGCAGTTCCTAGTGGCATGTAACCAAGCAAAAATCAGTTGCATGGAGACGAGAGTCACAAACCCCCAAGAATGAGAAACAAACTGGAAAGAGGTGCCTGTGGTTTATGGGAGTTGGAATGAGGCTGAGGACTACTCTCCTGCTGGTCCTTAGGTAAAGTGAAAAATTTAAGGACCGTGCATTCCCATACAGTTAGGGAAAACCGAAGCTGCGTAACCCCAGTGAAGAGGTGGAATACAGATAAATCTGCAGAGAAGAGTAAAAGGATGTGTGGAAGACAAGGAGATAAAGAGAGAACTAGTGAGCAAGGCTGGAGTCATCTTGATGGATAGAGCAGCAAGAGTGATTTAGGCTGCTTGGAAGGATCCAATGAGAATTCCAGACGGCAAGGCTTTGGAAATCCTGCTCTGATCGCCCCACTCTTAGTTCTTTAAGAGTTATCTGCTTGGGAACATTGGGATTAGGGTTAAATATTCTGGCGGTGCATTTCACTGAGATTTCACTGCAACCCGCTCACTGCTAGTCGCAGAGCGAGGCGTAGAAGGAAACCCCCACGCCGCTAATTCCCCTCCTCCCCTTTGGAAATTAACAGCCGGTCACTTTAGGATGACCAAATCCTCAGCGAGCTGCATTGGGGCGTGGTGGGGGATTTCGGAGGGCCGAAGATGCGGAGGAGGCCGGGAGCTGGGCGCTTTCTGGGGGCGCTGTGCCGAGCGGCTCAGGCGAGGAGCCCCCCCGAGCCGTGGGTGGAAGAGACAACGGCTGCGGCCCCGCTGGGTGCTGCTTTCTGGATGATTTCTGCTGTCCGCGAGGCGAGGCGATGGATTTGCAGCCAAATGCTCAGCTCCAAACGCTGGGCTCTAGCAGCCTGACTTTTGGGGCGGGCCGGGGGGTGGGGGGGCGGCTTTCGTTCTCAAGACCTTTCTTAGGGGAGCAAGCAAGTGGCCAGCTTTGATGCCCGCACAGTGACCGGGGAGAGTCTGGTTGTACAGGCAATTTCTGCTTAAAACATGATCTTGCTTTTGCTTTTTTTCTTCTTTTCTTTTTTTGTATCCAGATGCCATCACAAACGCTAGCCTGATCGATCGGGTAAGATTAGCTTTATTACTTCTTCCTTTTCCTCTCCAAGGCTTCCCCGTTTCCTCCCCAAACGCACATCCAAATCCCACTCTCCACCCCCACCCCTTTGCTCAGCCAGGAACTTCCCTTTCCTCTTTGGAAGCCAACTTCCCTGAGGGAATTGCGTGCTAGCACGGCTGGGGGCGCGTGCTTTTCCTTGCATTGATTTATATTTTGGATGTAAAATGAACCCCCAGTCTCCACCTACGGAAGCTTCCTTAGAGACAATTTCTGCACCCCTTGGGCTGAGGCTCGGGGCGAGGATCTGGATAAAGAGCACTGTGAGGGTTTTTGCCCCCTGCTTTTTCTTCCTCTGAACCCTGCAGCTTAAGAATTATACGCCTCTTTCATTTCAGAAATAGGAGGCAGAGATAGAGTGGAAATTGATTTTTTTTTCCCAGAGATTTAGGCGCCGAATGATGGAGGAAATCAACATTTGCTCTGGATAAAATTGTTCTTGGTAAGTAATCTTATTCTCAGCAAATGGAAAGAAAACTCTGTCCCATCCTCCACTCCATTCATTTATTTGCTCTCTGTATGTAAATCACGAGCTGGGTCAGTGGAAATTTTCTTTTTCTCCTTTCCAGTAAAGTTGCAAGTAAGGGTGACTTTGAAGTAGGAGGCTTTAAGAAAACAAATAGGAAAACTTGAAGATGCTTCATTTCCTCCATTCAAAACTCAAGCACAGGCAAAGTTGCTTCCTTTTCATTTGCTAGAAGGGTAATTAAATAGCCCTCTGATTTCTTACTAATTCCCTTCCTGAAAATAAATAAAAGACTTTCCAGCAGGAGCCCTGTGTCTTAAGCTTTTCTTGGCCATCTTCAAGAATAGAATGCTCTTCCCATTCTAGAACTAAGAATGGTGCATTTTTTTCACATTTTGCCAGGCACGTTAAAGCCTGGAAACTCCTTACCAATCTGTGCTTCCTGGTTTCAACGCTATTCCTTCTCCTAACTAGTAGCTTCAGATGAGAGATTTTTTTTGCTTGTCCTGGTAATGACTGTCAGTTCATAAAGTGTCTGATTTTCCTGAGACTACAGCACCACCAGCCTGTGCCTGCTCATTATGTGAAGCGTGGGTAGGTGACAGGGGGGAGCAGCCAAACAGTTCTTGATTGTGATTACATCATATGCCACTAAATGTACAGAATAGCAAATCTTGCAAATTGTGTGAACTTGCTTTTCAAATGCAAGATGACCGTTTAGCTGCAAAAAAAAAAAAAATCAAGGACTCATGAAAATGATTGCAATGTTGTATTATATACCTGCAAAATATGCTTGCTTCCTCCATTGTTTCTAGTTTATTTACTGTTATTCCCTCTCCCAAGTATTAGTAAGCAACTAGCTAATTAGCAGGAATTTTATTATTGATATAAACAGGATGACCACCTGAAAAATCTGCTATTAAAATTCCATTGGTTAGAACAGATTCTATTTCACAATGTGGATGAAACTAGACCGTACAATTTTAAGCAAAATGAGTCAGAGGGAGAGAGGGTCAAATAATGGATGACCTCACTCATCTGTGACATATTGAGAAACAAAGCAAGAATATACAAAGGATTGAGAGAACATACACTCTTGGTCTTGGGCTACAGAACTGAAATTACCAACGGATGGGGTGGATGGGGTGAGGAATAAAAAGGTGAACTTGAACATATGGACACGGGTGGAGAGGTTTGGGCACTTTGGCTGTCGTGAGATATAGTACCACTTATATCAAAACCATAAATGTGTATAAAAGAATAAACATATTAAGCCATGATAATTATAGAAATAATTCTCTTTAAAAATAGGCTTTATTTTGGATAATTAGATTTCTAAAAATGTTAATATAAAATCTCAGAAGGGAAATGTGCATATTTACAAGAACAACAACAAACTATACTTGTCTCTAATTTAGAGTATTTCTAATTATCAACATTAACAATGGGGGATGGGGGTTTCATTAAGAAATGTTTCAGTAACTTTATTCTTTCTTTCCTCAGGCTGTATTCATTCCAGCTCTATGATGTTCTAGAAGGTTTTCCAACAAGGATATTTCTTCTGCATTTCCTGTATTTTTTCTTTTTTCTTTTTTTAAAAATTTATTTATTTATTTTGAATACCCATCCCTCCACCAGGGACCATTTTCCACCACCACGGATCCCAGTATCCCTCCCACCCCCCACCACCCCCATCCCACCCTGTCTCTGTGGCAGGGCATTCCCTTTTGTTCTCTCTCTCCTATTGGGTGTTGTGGTTTGTATAAGAGTTGAGCCTGATTTTCAGGGAGAAACGTTGGATGATTTACTTTCCATTGATCACTTTGTATGTAGGGAGATGAACCCCAGTGACCATGAGCCTCTACAAGCACAGCTCGAGTATGCGGGAACCAGGACTTGGACTTTTACTCCAAACCATGCGGCCGCTTATGCGTTTCCTGTATTTTAACGGATCGAAGGAGTGTTGGTCTGAGCCACGTCAAATGAATTAGCATTCTGATTTACAGTCATTACAAATCCACCCTAACCTCTATAACTTTAAGAGTGCATACATTTTGGGGCTGGAGTGATAGCACAGGGGGTAGGGGGTTTGCCTTGCACAAGGCCAACCCAGGTTCGATTCCCAGCATCCCATATGCTCCCCTGCGCACTGCCAGGAGTAATTCCTGAGTGCATGAAAGAGGAGTAACCTCTGTACATCACCTGGTATGACCCAAAAAAGAACAACAACAACAAAAAAAGAGTGCGTACATTTTACCTAAGATCCCAATAAATAATTTTTCTCTCTCTCAGATTTTCTCTTTCAAAACATCACTGTCACTGTCCTCTTGTTGTTCATTGATTCGCTCTAGCGGACCCAGTAACGTCTCCATTGTGACAACTGCTACTGTGTTTGGCATATCGAATATGTCACGGGTAGCTTGCCAGGCTTTGCTGTGCGGGCAAGATACTCTCGGTAACTTGCTGGGCTCTCTGAGAGGGGCCGAGGAATCAAACTCGGGTCGGCCGTGTTGGCCGCTTGCAAGGCAAGTGACAGTAGTTTGTGCTATCGCTCCAGCCCATTTTGAAACATATCATTTTATTTATTTATTTATTCGCTTTTTGGGTCACAACCGACAATGCTCAGGGGTTACTCCTGGCTTTGCACTCAGGAATCACTCCTGGTGGTGCTTGAGGGGATCACATGGGATGCTGGGAATAGAACGCAGGTCGGCCACGTGCAAAGCAAACGCCCTACCCGCTGTGCTATTGCTCTAGCCCCAAAACATATCATTTTAAATCAGTCTGCAAGATACATTGTCTTCAAGAAATTGCAAACCCATTTACTGGTAAATGTTTTCAATTAATTTACACTTAAATCAAATATATAACAAACAAAAATGAATTGTATTAAGGTAGCTAAATTATCAATTGTTGCTAGCATGCAAAACTGAGATGCATGCGTATTTCTCACCTTTAATAGCCTTATTCTAATATTTAAATTTACTCATTTAACCTGTTTGTTACAGGTGTATTTTGGTTTTAGCACTATCTGTTTGAAAATATCTAAATTTTCTTAAGTGCCTGAGTGCACAAGTAGCTTTATTTCTGATTCCAGGAGATCAACAAGTGCTAAATAAAATGAACTAGTATATTCAGTTCTTAACAAAGAATATGTTGAAAACTGAAAGCTCATTCATTATAACTCACCCAGTAAGACATGAAATTGAGAAATAAATAACTTAAGTGGTTGGTGAAATCATACACCGACTAATAACTCAAACGACTTTAAATGTAGTTTTGCAAACTTGACATTATTTATTCAAAATTAGTTAAATGAGTACCCTAAGTACTGAAATAGGAATTGCTTGACATTGAGAAAGGGAATACATGAATAAACAAGAAAGTAATACAAAGAAATAAATTGTAGGGGCTGGAGCAATAGCACAGAGGGTAGGGCATTTGCTTTGCACGCAGCTGAACTGGGTTCAATTCCCAGCATCCCATATGGTCCCCCAAGCACCACCAGGAGTAGTCCCTGAGTGCATGAGCCAGAATTAACCCCTGTGTATCACTGAGTGTGACCCAAAAAGTATTTCTTTTATTTTTAAAAGAAAACAATTCTTTTATTTCTTTTATTTTTTTAAAAGAAATAAAAAAGAAAGACATTGTCACTTTCTTATAGTTGATTTCACTGATAAACTATTACTCTATTTTGTAGAAAGTCTTTTATCTCTATCAGATTTTATCACCCTCGTCCTGTTCCTACTCCCATATGATTGTGCACTGGTTCATTACATAACTGTACTCCTTTGGGAAAGATTTCTTAGTGTTCTTTTTGTACATACACTGGATTAATCCTTGGTGTACGTTCCCTTATTCAATGTAATTTAAACTAGATACTTGCAACCACCTACAATATCATACTGTACTATAGTAACATGCTCTTTTATAAATTATTACCAAAACAGAAAATTGGATTATATTGTAAATTCTTTACTCAAAATGAGATGTTTAATAAGAATATCACTTAAGTGTCAAACCACCAATCTACACACAAATGCAAGTTGAATACAGAGATAAAGATTATGCATTATGATGAAAACATGCAAAAATAAATAATTTCATGTTTTGTTCTTTTTAAAAGCTTGCATAATTAGAAATTAGAAAAAAGACATTTAGAAGAAAAAGAAGAAAAAGACTTTACCCATTTACGAAGTGCTTTATTTTTCTGGAGTGGTTAAAACCATGTCAGTTTTCTTCAAGACTTGAGTAGCACTGTAGCACTGTAGTACTGTCCTCCCATTGTTCTTCTATTTCCTTGAGTGAGCATCAGTAAGGTCTCCATTGTGAGACTGGTTGTTACTGTTTTTGGCATATCGAGCATATCACAGGTAGCTTGCCAGGCTTTGCCGTGTGGGTGGGATACTCTCGGTAGCTTGCCGGACTCTCTGAGAGGGGCAGAGGAATCGAACGTAGATTGGCCACGTGCAAGGCAAACACCCTACCCGCTACTGGAGCAATAGCACAGTGAGTATCACATAAAAGCTATTTATTAGAAAATGGTAAACCAAAAGATAAATACTAACTTCTAAATCCATTAGGAACTATCATTACTTTAAGGGTGATTTATTCCCTGCATCAAATCATGCAAAATAAAATAAAATCTAGAAATACTTTAAACATTATACTTAGTTGCAATGCAGTTAAAACTTATACTAATCAAAATACTGTAAAATAACAAAACATTTTTCAAGGGTTGAACATAAAATCCACATATTCAAACCCACTTTTTGATAGATTACATTTTAATATTGTTTGGAATGAAGATGTAGGTCAGAGTTCCAGTGCTTTAATCTCTTTCTTTTTTATTTTCTTTATTTGAGCATCCCACGCCAAGGAATACTCAAGAGTTACTCCTGGCTCTACACTCAGGAATTACTCCTGGTGATACTTGAGGGACCATACCAGGTGACTTGGTCTACAGGGTGTAAGGCAAGTGTTCCTTCCACTGTACTAACACCTTGGCCCCTCAAGTGCTTTCTTTACTAATGAAGACCCTAGATTCAATTATTGGCACACACAAAAAAAACTTCTTTTGAATTGTTAAATGTAAAGATAAGAAAATTTATTAAAAGAACTTTTTCCATGTCATTTAAACAATAGATTATCTAAATATCAGCTGCACAATTTTATACATGTTTTACATATAAAGCAACAGTTTCGAAGAACATAATTATTTTGTCAAAAATCCTAAACTTAGCAGAAATTCTGGAATTGCAAATAGATTTTTATGATTCCTGAGTCTGGATGGAGTACTATTTAATTGTTATCATAGAAAATCCTGGTAATATAGAATACTCTGAAAGCAATTGTTATGTAATATTTGCATTTCTATATGATTCTAATGTGAATAATATAGTCTTTACATACATATAATGAAATATAGAGCCTCACCTACACGTAAGCACATACTCCCTACTTTTAGCTCTGTAAAGAAGAACACAAAATTGTTTTTCTTCTGTTATTCTGATACTATGCATGACATCCACCACCATGCATAGGACCCTACATAGAGAAGAAACTAAATAAAACTTCTCTATAGCTGAAATTAAGTATTTCAACTTTGCAACTTGAATATTCTAAGAAAGATTTAGTCTCTTTTTTTTGACAATTAGAAATACTTGTACAAAGGGCAGCACTTTTTTTTTTTTTTACAGTTGTAGATTTACAATTTTTTTTTGTGCTTGGGTTTCAATTATACAATGATCAGATACCCATCCCTCCACCAGTGCCCGTTTTTCACCACCATGGATAATATCCCTCCCACCCCCATCCCCCCATCCCCCCCTGCCTCTGTGGCAGGGCAATCCCCTGTGTTCTCTCTCTCCGTTTGGGTGTTGTGGTCTGCAAAAGAGGCATTGAGTGGCAAACATGTTCAGTCCATAGTCTACTTTCGACATGCATCTCCCCTCCTGGGAGGATCCTCCAAACATCCTTTATTTGGTAAAGGGCAGCACTTTTTAAAATATATTTTAGAACAAGAGGTATAGTTAGCCTAATAAACAATGTTCAAAACATGACCCTTTAGCCTCTCTCTCTGTCCTTCCTGCCCCCCATGCTTCCTAAAGCTTTAGCAATCCTGTCCACCATGAGCATTTGCCACCATGTCGACTCACTCACTGGCCTTGCCCCACCAACTCCCTACTAAATCTCCCAGGAGATAATATTCCCAGGAGACTTAGTAGGGATTTAGCTCCACACAGATAAACCTCATGGAATTGCAAACCTCACTGCTGAAAACCCTGGAGCACCCACAGGAAGTAGGGGCTTCCAATACCCAACAAACCAAGCCTCCTGCAAGCACTCATCCCACCGCTACAACTAAGCCAATGGCTCAGCTCCACTGCCCCACCAATATACTCTGCAGAGACACCAATCACTTAATAATTCTAGGTACTAGCACTCAGACTGAGATCTATCTTTTTTTTCTCCCCGAGTTGGCAAGGTTAGCCTCCCCACAAACCCCATTCTTTGAGAAACCCAAGCAGCCCCACCCACTACCCATTTCTGCTGCCTTCTGAACTCTTTCACCCAGAACATACATCTGGAAATGACACCACTTGAGGCAACAGTAAACTGAAAAAAACTCTTAAACAAGGACTTACCTTGCAATCAGATATAGAAATGTTTACATGAATTTATTTTCTAGATCTATTGATATTAATATTTTGCAAAGTTATCTCATCAATATAATCCTGAAATTGTATCACAACTGTTGCCGCTTTTTTTCTACACTAGATAAAACATTTTTAAAAATATGACTCTGCTATGTCATGATTTGATATGGTTTTATAAATACAATACTATCCATTAGATTACTTTAATCTTCTCAACACACTCATGTGTTTTGCTTTTTGAAAATAAGAGATCAAATATCAGAATATCAACCATATTCATTACTAAAATAATAAGTTATTTATATTCACCGTGCTGCACTTTCTATTATGTTGAAGAGAATATAATAAAAATATAAGATCAATTTTATCAGCAAATTATGTAAATATAAATTTTCTGTCAACTTTTATAAGTTAATATGATCAAAAAAGTGAGATTATTTGCCATATTACAAGCTGAATTTTAAGACTAATACTTTATGTAACATTTTGCTATTCAAATTTCTCAGTTAAGATATTTGACATTAGTAAAAAATAATAATTACAAAAATCCATTCATCCATGAAGTGAGCAAAATATTCATTAGCTTGGTTGTTACAAGTATTCATACATTATCAAGTGACAAGTATCTACTTGCACAATTTTTTAAATAATTTACAAAAGTAACACTTAAAAATACACAAGAGAATGATTAGATCTGACTTCCTCATAACAATTCTTTATATTTGGTTTTAATGAGTAATCAGTATCTCAGAGAATAATTGCCCACAAAAGGCTCCGTGATTAGATGACCTATATGTCAAAGAACCATTTTTGGCATAGATTATCTCCATGTGTCCAAAGTAATCACAAGCACCCTACAATAAGTTCTAAGATACTTCAGATAAAGAGATGTGAAGAACAAATCCAATGTTGGAATTATAAGAAAATGCTAGCCAAATAATATAGGTAGGAAACCCTCTAAAAAAAAGGAGAGAGAAAAAAACATATTTTTCCCTGATTACTCAATATAGTCTTCTGTGATTTAAAATCCTTGTGATAAGATGTTGTATATTTGTGGTATTGTATATTTGGCATTATATATTTGTATATATAGGCATCAAGAGGAAACAAATAGGCTATATCAAGGGAAAGGTTAAAAATTAGGTTCCGTGTACTTTCCTCTTTAAGAGTTTTAGGATTAAACAACAAAAATGTGTTTAGAGACAATTTCACTCCTATAGTAAATGAACAAACCATGTATTTCATCAAAATGAAATTTCATTTTCATTAAAAAAAAAGCTGATTCTTCCAACTCCTTTACATAGGTAATTGATAGCAATTAGGACAGAGGAAATAAAAAGAAAGGTAGCTTTAGAAAAATATCATTTAAGGATTTAAACTACTAATTAGTATTATTTACTAAGGGTCTACTGCCTAACATAATTTAATATGCATTTCATCCAAAACATGTCACTTGATTATAAAATGTTCACATAGGTGTGAGGAAGTACATTCTAATTTTTGTGTTTTCATATTACATAGAATGTCAGCATAAAGACTCTAGAACAATACAATGACATGAAGAAACCAATGAAAAGTAGCAGAATATTAAAAGGAATTTGAAATCTAAAATGAGACCACAAGAGGATGATTGACAGAGAGTGGGAGGATTTTTATTTCCATGAAAAGATTGATATGCAGCAATTCTATCATTTTCACCTTATGTTTGGTATAGCATTGCAATCAAAAAAGGAACCAAACATTTACTTAATTAGGATGCATCATTAATTTTAGTGATTCATGAACTCTTAACGCCTTTGACCCTTTTACTGAAAATAAGAATTAACAAAGCTACTTGACTTCCAATTTTCTTGATATCACTAAAATTCTCTAATGCTTGCACTTCTTTGTAGGATAACATTGGTTGTCCTTTCTCCCTTGCTACATAGAGCTTAGGTTTTTCGGGTGATACCCATCACAGTGCTCCTTAAGCACCTCCATTCTTCTTTGTTTATTGGAATATATCTCTAAACATTTTTAGGATAACATCGGCATGTTATGTTTCCCTTGCCACAAGGGACTTAGTTTTATTACAGTACTCCTGAGGCACTTCCGTTCTGGTGTGTTTATCTGTAACTCTTTCCTATGCTCTCCTCCCCAATCAGTTAATCAGCTTTTTCCCCTAATCAGACACTGTTAACTTGTAAGGTCAGATTCCTCAGAGATCTATGATTTTATATGTATGAGTGAAATATTGCCTTTCTCCTCTCCTTATGTCTTTTGAATAGTTTACTTTAAAGCAATGCCTTTTGTATAGATAAAGGAAGATGGTTAATAGTATGCTTTGTAAATTGGCATTTAACTGGTTTCAAATATTATTCACTTCCAGGCATCTGCTTTCTTGACTTAAGCCTCAGTTGCCCTTAGTTCCTAGCACCCCAAAGGCAGGGTCCCGATGAGGGACTAAATGGACCCAGGCAAGCTGTGAACTACCCTGGCATTGAAATGGGCCAGGCCAAATTGCCACGATTCTTAACTATAAGTTAAGAGCTTGATTATGGATAAATGCTGTCATGATCCAAAAGTAATGATGAGATAAGGACCCTGCTAGGGATAGGAAAGACTATCTGGCCCGAGCAGTGTAGTCTAAGATCAAGATGGCCCTAGGAGAGCAATTCTATAAGCTTAATGTATCTCTTGCTGTGTGGATACAAAATGCGTAATATTATGAATGCTTATATATTGTTGGACAAGGAGAGGAGAAACACACCATGGGATTTTGCTCTAGGGTGGGTTGTCCTGCTGAGAGAGATCTGAGGGAAAGAACTTTAACCCTGATTATGACCACACCTATGTGTAAGCCCAACCCCTCATGGTTTTGATATTTAACTAGACTCTAAGAGTGGGCTGGGGGATCCAGGTTCCAGAGCCAGAAGGAGAATGAAGGGGGAGAGAAGGAGGAGAATGAAGTAGCATGGGGGAAGGAAGAAGCAGGAGGAGAATCAGAGGAGAATGGAGATGAGAGTGGAATAAACTGCATCTAACAACAACCAACTTGGCCCTCATGCCTTCCTTCACCTGCCCATCACCATCAACCTCCCCAGGCTGGGAGAAGTGGCCGAGACGAAAGAACATGGCGGCAGGAGAGATAGAGCACTACTGACCTTTTTGTGTTTACACACTTCTTATCTACAGTCAAATGCACTACAATTGAGTTATATACCCTCTGCTGTATCTTCTGTTCTGAAGAAATGAATACCTTGCAGGTGAATTGAAAGCAATTTTTCACATTGATCAAGTTTTGTCTCTGTGGAGAAATATGAATTTATAGACTGAACAACATTCAAAGACCATAAAATGAATTCCCTTGATATTTTTATGAGCCTAAAAGAGACCCCAGCAAATATTTATTGATCATTTATATGCAATCATTTACTGAAAGTATGATAGAAGGAAACTTCCAAATAATGTTACATTACAAAAATGATTATGTCATATTAGGAACAAACAAGAAATATAATGGCAAAAATGAACTTATTTGGTACTCCACTTTGCATTCTGAGTGCATCATTAATCACCATTGTATTACAAATAAAAAACAAATTAATTGACTATTCTCTATAAGCTAAACACTTCTTAGAATTATGTGTGAATGAAACAACCAAAGGCATGCACATAAAGTGTCTTGAGAATACTTTACACCATTATAACCACTAACAAATATTTAAACTTAATGCTGAGTATTTAATCTGTCTCCAGTCTAGACATATGAGATCTTTGGCAGTGTACTCCCAATATTCACTCATCGATGATATATACTAGTTTTTGGAAGTATGGAATTTTCTAAAATTGCCTAACCTTAATGGCTGGGAGAGACAGCTTAAGAGGCAAATGCTTCACAAGAATAAATGCTCCCCCTAAACAAACAAAACCATGTAATTAATTAACAACTCCAACTTCGTTCACCAACAGAAAATTTGATTTTGTGCTTATAAACAGTTCAGTAAACAGGATGAGTGTGGTAATACGATACACAATGATGCAGGGACCCAAGAACCCAGTGGTCTTGTATCTCAGGAACCAGCATTCCACCAAGTCTTTAGATGTTCTGTATTAATTTAGTAAGTGTACAAAGGACAAAGCATGGAATATGACCTAGGCAATTTTATGAGACAGATCTAAACTTGGCTCACATGGCTTTGGATCACTCTTTTTTGCCCAGAGGACATTTTCAGGGTCTCAGCTAATTGGAAGGTAACCCTGAAAGGAAGTCAGATTTTGTCTCTGGGAAGAAGGGGGAAAAATGGCAATTTGCAGCTTTCATATCAAACAGACACAATCTTTTTCCTGACTAAAGCATCCAGGCTGCATATTCTATGCAGAGGGAGATTTGAACTTTGCTTGTGAGAAGGAATCAGATGACAGACTTTGACAGGAGGTATTTTGCTAGTTAATAGGAGAATTCCAGCCTTTGCTAGCACCTAGAATGGGTCATGCCAATTTAGGTTTATCATTATCATCAAATAATTAATATGCACCGCCTTAGGTTGTTCTCAAAATAGCCATGTGCCCTAAATTGGGATTCAGCTCTATATCTATATGTAAAGAAGTGAGTCAAAACATCAGTCCTTCAAATTTTTCACAAAAATGACCTCAAAATTGGATCACAGATCTAAATGTATGGTTTGGTTTGGTTTGGGTACCATGTCAGGCAGCACTCATGAGACAATAGTGCTATTCAGGGACCGAACAGTGACAGGAATTGAACCCAAGCTCTTGTTTGCTGAGCACATTACAAAACTTGTGCTTCAGCCCACTTAGTTATTTCTCCAGCCCCACAGATCTAGATGTACAGAGCAAAACAGGAAAGGTCTTAGAAGAAAACATAGGAGTAGGAGATAACATAGGAGATCTAAGTGGCCTTGGGTTCAGAAATAATTTGTTAAACAAAGCCCAGACATTCACAGTTTATTAGTGATAGAAAAAAGGGGACTGGAGCGATAGCACAGCGGGTAAGTCATTTGTCTTGCCAAGCAGGGTTTGATTCCTCAACCTCTCTCAGAGAGCTCGGCAAGATACTGAGAGTATCTTGCCCACACAGCAAAATCTGACAAGCTCCCCGTGACATATTCAATATGCCAAAAATAGTAACAACAGGTCTCACAATTTGTTGTGAGATGTTACTGGTGCCCACTTGAGCAAATTGATGAACAATGGGAGGACAGTGCTGCAGTGCTACAGCAAAAAATAAATAAATAAATAATAATAATAATAATAATAATAATAATTACATAGTAAAGTAAGTAAAGGCCCTCCCATTGATCATCGATTTGCTCGAGCGGACACAGTAACGTCTCCATTGGAGACTTTGTTGTTACTGTATCTGGCATATCAAATACTCTCGGTAGCTTGCCGGGCTCTCCGAGAGGGGCGGAGGAATCGAACTCTGGTTGGCCATGTTGGCTGCGTGCAAGGCAAGCGCCCTACCCGCTGTGCTATCGCTCCAGCCCTAATTACATAGGATTTCACTAGGATTTCACTAAAATCAAAAGCATGCTCTCTGCAAAAGATTTTTGAGACAAAAGAAGATAGGCCATAAGTTGTAATACTGCAAAATCTATTTGCAGTATTGGATATTGGTAATGGATATGCAAAGAACTCTTAAATCTCAGCAAGAATAAAAAAAAATTCAACTAAAAATGAGTGAAAGGTCTGTGCTGAAAACACACTAAAGAAGATAAACAAACGTAAAACAAGCCAAGGATAGTTGTCAATTTTTCTTTAGTAAGAAAACTGTTTTTTATTTAGAATACTCAGGTAAAACTTTTCTACGTTAGATGTTCTTCACTAGATTAAAAATATTTCACAGTGAATTTACTGAGATCTGGCTCTCAAAGGGAAGATTTTTAACATACATTTTCTTTTTGTTTACCCTTGGAAATAAAAAGCACCATGTATAATGTATACCTACTTGTTTGTATACCCACTTGTTTCTTTAAAAAATATTCAGCAATTTAATTGATTTCATCCCCCTACACCCCCCAGGGAGTGGGGGGAGAAAACAAACTCTTGATTCAGGTATCCAAATATTACCCCTTTGCCTTAGACTACAAATAGAGGTATGCAAAACTTTTACAGGAAAAGGAAACATGAAGTGATGGGTTTGAAAACAGCTACAGGCAGAGATGTGCTTATATTTCAAAACATGTACTTTTCCCCTTGACTTATATGTTTCTTATTAGCATGCTATTTAATACTTCACAGTAACATATTGAGTTTTTTAACTCAGAACACCTTTGTTCTCACAACCTACTCTCATCCTTATCAGACTTGATTTTAAAATCAAATTTCAAATTTAGTCTCATTTGTGAGGCAGAGTTCGTACTGAACTACAAAAAAAGGGAGAGAAAGAGAGAGACTGTTTTTGAAGCTGAAATTCTCCTAAAAGGGTATATGATAGTCATGGACATTTTACAGAGTAGCAAAAGGCTTTGCAAATATCCACCTATTATAATTTCTGCAGATAAATGGTAATCACCTTAATAGTCACTAGAGGGAGAATAAGGCAAAATACTGACTATCCTGAATTCTAAATTTAATTTTAATTGACATGTTAGTGTATATTCATTATAAGAACATATGATATAACTTATTTATAGCAATATATTACATATGATATAACGTATTTATATTTATGACATTTATAACAATATTTGAAAGGTTGAAATATAAAAAATATATTTTTCAAATACATTTTTTAACTTTATGTTTCTCTTTGAAACCAAATATTCACCGAAGATTTTTTACTTTGTTTTGTTTTTAGACCACACCTGACAGTGCTCAGAGATTACTCCTGGCTCTGCACTCAGGAATTACTCCTGGTGGTCCTCAATGGACCATAGGGGGATGTTGGGGATCAGAGCCAGGTAAGTCATGTGTAAGGCAAGCACTCTCCCAGCTTTACTAGCTCTCTGGTTCCCTCACTCAAGAATATTAATAAATATTATCCATTGTTATTGTTCTTTTAGGATAAGTCTAATTGTGTTCCAGAAAGAATTGTAATTGAATAAATATAATGTATTGTGTTTTTACTCATACTATTAGCTAATGCATGTAATAAAATAATTAGAATTATTATATGGAAATCAGTTTATAAGGAAATAATCATAGGAAAAAACTTTAAAACCTAGGTTGTAAAGGAAATGAAACATTATAAAGAAGGTAGGGCTGGAGAGGTAGTATAGCGGGCAAATGCTTGACCCTCTTGGTAGTATGGAAGGAGGTACAGCGGTAACGCATATCCTCCGCCCTCCTATAGCAGCCACAGTAGCCACACTGCAGTGTCTAGTAACCCGTGGTTCAGGGATGGATCAGTAATTTAGGAAGTTAGGGAGGTGTCTCCTTAATCACACTAACTCCATAACTGCAGTGTCATGTTTACCATGAAGGAATCATGGACCTTGTTCTTCGTTATTCAGAGAGACTGATTTTGTAGTCAAGAGAGAGAATATTTGAATGAATAAAAATTCCTCCCACAAACTCAAACTTTTCTTTGAATCATCTGGGGTGTCTATGCTCTGTTTAGAGAAATATTGAAAAGTAATTAACCTTTCTGCCCAACTGCCGCCACACTCTAGGCCATTCCCCACATGCTTGGGCTGACCCTCAATTATGAGTGAATGTATTTCTGGACTGTGCAGCTTCATTCCTGGCCAAGCGACACATCATAAGACATACCCTACCCCTTCTCCATAAGTACCACACCACATTTGATGGGGTTCAAATAGTAGCAACAAATCATAAAGGGAAATATATATGCATATATACATATTTTCAGATACATACACAAAATATCACATCTCTCAACCTTTAACATGTTAGTAGTATCCGAAAGAATGTCTTAATGGCCCCTGCCAAAATAGAACAATCTTCACACTATTTCCTTTATAGATACTTTTTTGTAACATTTTCATCAGTTTTTTATAACAGACAGTACAAAATATGTTATTTCAGTTGTGCTTTGGGACAGGGATTGGGGCTTGGGATGAAAACATCCTAAATTTGGTGGTGGAAAGGTGTAATGGATGAATCACACTGTATCACTGTCATCCTGTTGTTCATCGATTGCCTTGAGCAGGCACCAGTAATGTCTCCTTTATCCTAGCCCTGAGATTTTATAAAGTGCCACATTTGAGGTTCTTTCACAGTCAGGAGAATAAGACCCATCATTGTTACCGGTTTTTGGCATATTGAATATTCCACAGGGAGTTTGCCAGACTCTGCCATGTGGGCAGGATACTTTTGGTAACCTGCCAGGTTCTTCAGAGTAAGAATTAGATAATAAGATGTCATGCGGCCGCAAATGTGGCCGCGTGGTTCCAGGAGCTGGATTTTATAGTCTCTGGGTCTTGGCCATTGATGGGATTACATGGCACCTGGGGCGAAGTTGGTGGGTGTGATGCCTACATACTGGAAGATGGGAGATCTGGGTGGGGGAGGCCCAGTCCCAATCCGAGCCGGCTCGGAGAACTACGCATCTGGTCCTGCACACCTGGGTTCCTCTGCCAGTTCCTTCATGGGCGAGGCTCTTCCAAACATGGTCTTAAGCATGGCTGTGGCTGGAACCGGAGTTCTTCAGCTGCTGGTGTTCTGCTTGGGGTGGGGAGGGAAACTCAATCCACCCTCCTCTAAGGGGCCCAGGTGAGGACAGCCAGGTGTGGAGGCAGGAGACTGGTTTCCATAGGTGAACCTGGAGAAGGATCATTAACGATGAATCCAGTGCATTGCATCCAAGCCCCACCACTTCTTATCTTTCTTCATGCGGTGCCCCCCGGGAGGAGGAGTGGGTCAGGGCCAGTCCCCCTCCCACTCTCCCTCCTCTTGGAGCCCCGCCATTTGCGAATGGGAGGGTGCATCAGGGAGCGATGAGGTGAACTGGGGCTGGAGCATTAGCACAGTGGGTAGGACGTTTGTTTTGCACGCAGCTGAAACGGGTTTGATTCCCAGCATCCCATATGGTGTTTGAATATTAAATGTAATAAAATATTGTGAACTACCTTATAAAATAAAAAATTTATTTATTTTACACACTTATTGATTTTAATATTGAGCTTTATTATATAATTGATTTCAGCTCTAGAATTGTTTCAACTGTTGTGGATCTTGTCTACATTAAAATAAATTTTAAAAATTGGAAAAAAATAGTAATTAACCACTGGGCTGGAGAAACAGAATGAGTAAGGTGCTTGTCTTTCACACAGCTGTCTGGAATTCCATCCCTGTCACTTCACATGACCCCGTGTCCTGCCCTGGGTGTGAACCCTGAGCACAGAGCCCCAACCAATACTGAATATGGCACCAAAACAAGCAAACAAACAAAGGATACATGTATAAACCTAAAAAAGATTTCTCTTCTGGATTTTTAAGTAATGTCTAAAACTGATCACACCATAACTCTTACTGGAGTAATGCCACAAATCACTCCAAATTAATGAATGCAAAAACCTACTCATGGGGTATTTATTTAAACCTTAATCTTTTCCAGAATTTCTAATATCAGTGTGTTCTAGCTCCATCTGTGCAATTATGTATGTCATTCTTGAATTATTTCTTACTTTTCCTCCATACTGAGTCATCAACTTGTAGAGAAGCACTATACATAATCCCATTTTTAGCATTTGTCTGTACCATGAAAACCCTTACCCAAACTTTTCTTACTTCTAGTAAAAGAAGAGTTCCAAGTCCTGCTATTGACTAGAGTGAATGCTTAATTAAAAAACTGTACAACTTTAGGATTTTAGGTAATTGTAATTACTGTTGCCTTACCTAAGGATTTTTAGTATTATTGATAATGCTAATGGGCTGGATTAGTCACTTTTACTCTCTTGCCACTTAGGTTATCCTCTTCATCATACCAGTCTTTCTATTTCTTATTAATATATCTCATTGCATAAAGGATATGATGAACAATGGAGCTTGAATTTTCTCACTAATTTGCTTTTCAAAGGAACTTTATCTTTATTGTTTTCTTTAGAATCAGACACTATGACCATATAAATTCTGCATCAGTATATCTTCCCTGGGGATATGAAGATTGTCTTACAATTTGTGTAAAGAAATATGTACAATTCCCTTTGCATTTTAGGTTTTTGAAACTGTAGAAAAATATTGACTTTATTAATGTACTGAACTTCCTAAAGGGAATTTTTACTTTAGTTGTAGATACAATGATATAAAATATACATTTTCCCAAGTCTTATAATTATATACTTTTTAATATGCATCTCAATATTTTGGTGCTTAGTTCTTTATTCCCATTTAATTACCCATAGAAAATACAACAAATGTAAAAATTTTCAAAGAAACATGATCAAATTAGAAGCAAATTCAAAATGTTTAAAATGATTTTGAATGATAAATTCAAAGCTTTAATTATTGTTCAATGTCTTTCATTTGAAATTAGCCATCATTTCTGTTGAGAAATAAGCAAAGTGAAAACAAAGTAAGCAAAGTGAGACTCAGAAAAAATTATCCTTTAAAAGTCTTTTACATGAGAAAAAGTGGTATACTACATTTTTGAGGGGAGTGTTTAACTCCAACTTGTCCCAGAAGGCTAGTCTTGGCAAGTATTGGCTAACTGGGACTGATGTTTGCCAGAGGACACTGTGTTGGCAAGGTATTGTGGTCAGGGGACACCAGAGCAACATCCGGCAATGGTTATATGACAACTGGGATAAAATGGTGATTGGCACATACAAGGCATGCCAATATTTTATCCATCCCACCTCTGAAATCATTCTTCTATATATTTTCAAAAGTCAATGAATGACCTAGATTAATGCATGTGTCAAAAGATAATACAAGGATTAAGGCACTTTCCTTATACACGGCTGACTGTGTTTCAATCCTAAACACAGCACAATGTTCCCCAAGCCCCATGTAACCCCTAAAACATAACAGGTATAAGCCCTAATGCCCTGCCATACACCAAATAAAAGAAAAAAAAATCCCATTTTCAATAGAATGCAAAAGCAAAAAGCTGTATGAAAAGATTGTATTATATGTGTATATAAAAAGATGTTTATATACAAATATATTGATATTGATATTGATAAAATAATTTATATTTTATGAAAAATTATAATATATTAAATAATCAATACAAGGTTGAAAAGTTTCTTTTATAATTCATGATCATGATCACGATCATGATCATCCTGTTGTTTGTCAATTGCCTCGAGCAGGCACCAGTAATGTCTCCTTTCTAGCCCTGAAATTTTGAAAGAGCCATATTCAATGCTCTTTCAGGCTAGGAGAATGAGACCTATCACTGTTATTGGTATTTGGCATATTGAGTATGACACAGGAAGTTTGCCAGACTGCTGTGGGGGCAGGATACTCTCAGTAGCCTGCTGGGTTCTCCAAAGTAAAAACGAGATAATAAGATGTCGCATTCACGGCCGTGTGCTTCCAGGAACTGGGTTTTATAGTCTCTGGGACTTGGCCGTTGATGGGACCACCTGGCACCAGCAGCAGCTGATGGGTGTAACGCCTACCTACTGGAAGATGGGGGATCTGGGTGGAGAAGCCCCAGTCCCAATCTGAGCAGGCTTGGAGATCTCAGCCCCAGGACCCGCATGCCTGGGTTCCTCTGTCGGTTCTTTCATGCATGAGTCTTGCCCAGATGTGTGGAGAGTGGTCTCAGCATGGCTGTGGCTGGTTCTGGAGGTCTTCGGCTGTTGGGGCTCTGCTTGGGGCGGGGAGGAAAACTCAATCCACACCCCTCGAAGAGGCCCTATTGAGGACAGCCAGGCACGGGGGCAGAAGACTCTGTGCTATTCTCTTCCGGGAGCTGGGTTTTATAGTCTCTTGGTCTTGGCCGTTGATGGGACCACCTGGAGCTGGCTGCAACTGAGGACAGCCAGGCGTGGGGGCAGGAGATTCTGCACTGTTCTCTTTTATAATTATTTATAAATAATTTCAATGTATTTTACAATAGGTATTTTACAATATTTGAAAAAAAAAAAGCTCAACATTAAGTGTGGAAAGATTGATGTTGGAATAGATATATTGTTACCTGTATGTCCAAAAATTTAGAAATATATCAATTGTATCACTTGTCATCCCATTGATCTTCAATTTGCTTGAGTGACCACCAGTAACATTTCCATTAGTCCCTGTCATGTGCTAGAATAGTCCAATGGCATCTGCTCACTCCAGGAACACGAAGAGCCTCAAACTGTTTGTTCAGGGTTTTGACAAAGAAGTCTGACCATCTTGTAGGTGGGTGGTCACGCATCCTTTTGACGTCCCATGGAATCTAGTTGGTAATAGCTTTAGTCCAGCAGTCATATCTAAATCCCATTATTACATGTCCGGCCCATCTGATTCTCAATGCCTTGGCAAATGAGACAATGTCCCTGATTCTCCATTGTCGACAGAGTTCAGAACTTTGGATTCCTTCTCTCACTTGAGTAAAATGTGATATTCCAATCATAGCTCTTTCAATTCCTCTTTGGGATATGCGAATAGCGTTCTCGTCCGTTTTCATAGGGCCCAGGTCTCTGAGGCATATGTTAGTGCAGGAAGAATGGTGCAGTGAAAAAGATGTGCCTGGAGCTGGAGGTTTTTTGTCCTCTTAACAACATCTTCTGGAAGTTAAAGGGCTGGAGCGATAGCACAGTTGTAGGGCGTTTGCCTTGCACGCAGCCAACATGGCCGACTCGAGTTCGATTCCTCCACCCCTCTTGGAGGGCCCGGCAAGCTACTGAGAGTATCTTGCCGGCACGGCAGAGAGCCTGGCAAGCTACCCGTGACATATTTGATATGCCAAACACAGTAACAACAAATCTCATGATGGAAACATTACTGGGCCCGCTCGAGCAAATTGATGAACAACGGGAGGACCATGTGGACCGTGTAACAGCATCTTCGATGCTCTAGAAGGTGTTCCACACTGCTCTCTTGCTCCTGGGCAGTTCTGTCACCAAGTCGTTCCTCATGTTGAGTTCTCGACCCAGGTTCACATAGCTGCTGCATTTGGAGATGTTTGTTCCATTGAGAGCAAATATAACATCAGGAACTAGTTCGTTTTTAATGAACATTGTCTTGATGAGATTCAGATGCAGTCAGACCTTTCCACACTCATATTCAAAGTTGGCCAGGATTTGTGGTCCTTGGCTAATGTTTGGTGTTATTAGAACAATGTCATCAGTGAAACAGAGGTGGTGTAGTTACCGACTGTCTATCTTGACTCCCATTGCTTCCCATTCCAGTCGTCGCATGACGATCTCAAGAGTGGCACTGAAGAGTTTCAGTGAAATGATATTGCCCTGCCAAACCCCTCTCTACATCAATGACCACTTCCTTGTAGAATGGTGTGATCCTGTTAGTGATTACATAATACAGCTGGCAGAGGATCCTGATGTACTGAGTTTGATCGCCCTGTATGTTTAGGGCTTTGATGGCTGCTTCAGTCTCAACAGAATCAAGGCCTTTTTTAAATTGATGAATATTAGACAGAGCATCATCTTGAAGTCTTGCAAAACCTCAATGAACTTGGTCGCTGCTGGATATGGTCGATTGTGCTGAATCCTTTTTGGAACCCAGCTTGCTCACATGGTTGTCCTTCATCGTGTGATCTGCCGATTCTATCCAGGATGACTAGAGTGAACAACTTGTAGACTACATACAGAAGGCAAATCGGGCAATAGTTGCCGATATCGTGGAAGTTTCCCTTCTAGTACAACAGAACATTCCTGCTGGTTTTCCATTGGGACAGAACCTTGCATTCAGACAGGCAGCGCATGAAGAGCCAAGCCAGTGTATTGATGAGTACTGGCAGCAGGTTATTCAGGTGTTTGGGTCTGACCTTGTCTGGACTGGCTGCTGTAAGCTTCTTTACCAATGAAATGGCATGTCAGATTTCAGAAGGGAGAACGTTGGGAACAACATATCCATCCTGCAGAATTTGGTATGTGGGCAGGTGGACGTGGCTATCGAAGAGATCTGAGAAAGTCATGGATAACCTTTGCCATTCCCTTCTGGAAGATGTGATAGATCCATCAGGATTTCGGAGGGCAGTCATCTTAGTCTTGTAGTTGGCGAAGGACAGGCGGGCATTGTGAATGCTTTTCCCGGCTTCTGCAGCATCTGCAAGCACTGCTGCTTTTCTCTCTTTGAGGTCTTCCTTTATCACTTCTCTGCACTGCTTTGTGAGTTTGGACATTAGCTTGTGATAGTATGAGGCTCGCGCCAAACCACATTGATGAGTGAGCTCGAGAGTTTCTGAAGACAGGCGTCTGTTTGTGGCTTTCCCACTCTCAGCATTCCTTGCTCAGTCATGGAGGTGCTGAACCAGTTGATCGTATTCCTTGTCAATGTTTTCAAGGATGGCATCTTCCCATGTTGCCGCAATAAAGCCAGAGAGCTCCCAGTTGGTGGTAATTCTGGGAGTTATCTTCTTAAACTTTACAGTTCTTTCTCCCTGCTCGGTGAAGTAGAATTTTGCATAAGGAAACAGTGGTCTGATCCTGTTTGGAATTTTCGGACAACAGTGACATCGGTCAGGCAAAACCGTCAATTGACTATGATGTGGTCGATTTCATTGTAGAACTGTCCAATGGTAGACTCCCATGTCCAATGTTTAGATTCGGCCTTCTGGAACTGTGAGTTATCATGGATGGTTTTGGTCGACATTATGAACTCAGACAGTCTCTCGTTCTGTCCGTTCCATTCTAGGCCTTGGTTCCCAATATGGAGTTCTTCGGCTGATCTTCTCAGTCCTATCTTGACATTAAAATCACTGACAATGATCCAGTAGATGGTATGGTCTTCTCTATAGAATTCTCCAGCTCCATGTAGAATTCCTCAATTTCTTCTTCATCCTAGTTGGATGTTGGTGCATAGATGACAAAGATAGAAACTGCCGGCAGTGATCCACATTTATTAAAGCATAAACATCCAAAGTGGGATGTTAGGCATTTGTATGAATCGATTCTCATGGCCAGGTTCGTGTTGACGAGGATGACATCACCAATGTCTCTCTTGTTGCATATTCTGAGGAGCAGTTCTTCTCCAGTGTCAAAAGTGGCATGATGTGGTTGATGCCTTCTCCTCTCGCTCAGACCAATGATGTCGTACTTGATCTTCTGTGCTTGCACCATCAGATTCTCGATGGATGTTTCCAATGCCAGCTTACATGCATTGAAATCACAGACAGTCATTAAGTGCTTCTTCATTTTGGCAGCCTAGTTCAGCTGTGAGATTTTATCAGCCTCTCCTTCTTCATCCTTCTTAATGCTGCCATATTGGGGGTTCATTCAGGATCAGGGAAATGAGGTGCATTGTTTTTTACTGTTTTTGGCCTATCGAATATGCCATGGATAACTTGTCAGGCTTTGCAGTGCAGGTGGGATATTCTCAGTAGCTTGCCAGGCTCTCCTGGCAAGAAGGATGGAGGCTTTTAGGGTGACCTCTAATCACCCTTATAGGTGTTATATGGGAACACCATATTTGAATCCTTTAAATATGGTATGGTAATGGTAGAAGATGGGTATTAAGTGTGGCTGCTCTGCGGCCATGTGGTCCAGAAAGCAGCCTGGAGCATGGTAGTGGCTGGGTAGTGGAGGTAGTGGGGGTTGGCCTATGAGGTATTTATCTGACACCAGCAGGGTAGGGATTCTGGGTGTGATACCTGTGTGGCCAGAGATTGGTGGAAAAAGGCAGGACAGAGCAGGATGGGGCTTCTGGTTGTGATCCCTTGGTTGGTGGAAGCAGGCAGAGGATCTCTGTTTCCAGGTTGAGCCTGGAATTCAAGGTCACAAAGTTCCACTTACCTTGTTCTGTGGGGTTTCTATGATGCATGAGGCTTGTCCTGGACATCAGAAATGTGGCCTAGAGTATGGAGGCAGCTGGGTAGTGGAGGTATGAGAGAAATAGTACAATATTTTGCAAACCATTTTATTTTATTTTTATTTATTTATTGATTTTGCTTTTTGGGTCAGACTTGGTGATGCACAGGGGTTACTCCTGGCACTGTACTCAGGATTTACTCTTGGTAGTGCTCAGGGGATCATATGGGATGCTGGGAATTGAAACCAGGTCAGCTGCGTGCAAGGCAAATGCCTTACCTACTGTGCTATCGTTCCAGCCCCTGTTGCAAACCATTTTAAAGTGTATTAAGCTTCTGAAAAATCTTGCTTCATCAATGAGAAACAGGGATGAATTATTTCATTGTCTATTGTTAATTCTTTGCAGGCCTCCAGTTACATGAAGTCCACCTCCATTGAGGAGGACAATTTAATCAAACACTTATTCAAATTCTAATCTTGTGCAGAAAATATAGCGTGACACTTAATTCAGGCAGCATATAAATAGTTAGTGTCTCAGGTGAATTTTACTCTCACACTTTCCAATTCATTCCATGAGGTGATGATAATAAAATGGACAAAGATATCACAAAATATTTCTTGTGGGTCTCATTCCCCTACCCTGAAAGAGCCCCCATACAACAGCATTAAGAAGGTTGAGGAAGGAAAGGCTGATAAAATCTCAAAGTAGAACTAGGCTATCAAAACAAAGAAGGACTAAAATGACTCTCTGTACTTTCAATACACGTATGCTGATGCATCAGATGCATCTATTGAGGACCTGATGGTTCAAGCGTGAAAGATCAAGGACGACATTATTGGTCTGACCGAGATGAGAAGGTATCAAACACATCATGCCATTTTGGACACTGGAGAAGAACTGTTCCTTGGAATATGCGACAAAAGAGGTGTCAGTGGTGTTGGTGTCCTCGGCAACACAAACTTGGCCATGAGCATTGATTCATTTAAATGCCTAATAACCTGAATTGGAAGATTATGCTTGAATAGATGTGATTCACTGCCGGCATCATGATCTATCCTCATGATCTACACACCAACATCCAATTATGATGAAGAAGAAATTGGGAAGTTCTACATGGAGCTGGAGAAGTTCTTTCTATAAAGAAGACCACACCTTCTACAAGATCATTGTTGGTGATTTTAATACCAAGATAAGACTGAGAAGATAAGCTGAAGAACTCCACATTAAGCCCCATGGCCTAGAATAGAACGAACAGGGTGAGAGATTGTCTGAGTTCATCATGTCCAACCAAGACCATCCATGGTAACTCACAGTTCCAGAAGGCTGAATCTAAATGTTGGACATGGGAGTCTCCCAATGGACAGTTTCACAACAAAATTGACCACTATATATTCAAACGATAGTTTTGCCTGACTGATGTCACTGTTGTCCCAAAATTCCAAACAGGATCGGACCATTCGTCTCTTTTGTTCAAAATTCTACTTCACGAAGTGGGGAGAAAGGGCACAGGAAGACAGTTAATATTATGCTTTTTAACTTGAGAGTTCATTGACCCCAACAATATTTATTCCTTGGCATCTACTCTCTTGACTCAGTAGCCCTTAGTTCCTAGCAACCCAAAAGCAGGGTCCTGATGAGGGCCTGAATGGACCCAGGGCAAGCTGTGAGCTACCCTGACATCAAAATGGGCCAGGCCAAAGAGCCACAATACTCAACTATAAGTTGAGAGCATGATCATAGACAAATGCTCTCATGATCCAAAAGTAACATCGAGACTAGGCCCCTGCTGTGGTTGGGAAGACTAACATGGCCTGAGGACTGTGGTAAGACGTCCTCAGGAAGAAACAAACTTTAAGTTTATATATCTCTTACTGTGCTCATACAGAATGGCACTGCTAGAAATATTAGAAGTACTACAACTATTTAAGTGGTTTACTAGCTGAGGAAAGAAGAAAGCAGCACACCCTGAATGGGATCCCACCCTTAAGTGTATCTCCTAAGTAATCCAGAGCAATCTCTTTAGGTGAGATTTTATCCTTGAGTTAATCTCCTGGAGGAGTGGTCTTACCTCCCTTGGTTTATTTGTTAATGTTCAACCCACCTTTGTGTCACCATCCTATGTGATTGCTATATAAACTAAGACTCTAAGAGTGGAGGGGGATAGATTCAGAATCCAGGGGCAGCGTCCAGAGAGCAGAGTCAAAATCCAGGAGGCAGAGGCAGAATCCAGAGTGAAGGGCTCCAGAGAGAGAAGCAGAAGGGCTCCAGAGAGATAGATCGGAAGAGACCAGAGGAGAGACTACAGAGATAGAGTCAGAAATAGAGAGACAGACAGAAGAGAGCACAGTAGCTCGCACAGAAGCAAAGCACAAAGGAGGAGCCATCCCGATCCAGTTCATACACAGCGGCTTAATAGCACAGAACATGGGCAGCAAGAGAGAGCTGCCTCGAGAGGCCACCAACAACACATCATCATCTTCGTATCCCTCTCCCAAGTGCATAAGATATATTTTTTCCAGCTGCCCACCTATGAGATAGTAAGACTTCTTCGTCAAGACCCTGAATGATTGATTTGAGGTTCTTTGTGTTCCTTGAGTGAGCAGACACCATTGGGCTACACTAGCACACAGCAGGGATGAATGGAGACATTACTGGCGTCCGCTCTAGCAAATCCATAAGTAACGTGATGTCAAGTGATCAAGTGATCACAAAATAGACAAAAAAAACCCCCCACTATCTTGTGTAACTAGATCCAAAAAATTCTGAAGAAAATACCCATAATATGAATCTGGAAAATTATTTTAAAAATAGGTTATGGCCAAATAAGACTCATCACTGATAAGGCCAGAGAGAGAGAGAGAGAGAGAGTGCAGCAGGGAGGTGTTTTCCTTGCATATGGCTGATCTGGGGTTGATCCTGATCACCCAATATGATCCTCTGAGCCCTCCACAAGTGATCCCCGAGCACAGAGTTAGGAGTAAGTCCTGATCACTGCTAGGTGTGACTCCCAAACTAAAACAAAAGACTCACTACTGAAATATTAATATTCATATGTCTTCAATGTACATGGTGCATGCTTAGAGTGTAACTAAATAAGGTTTAAGTGACATGGCCATTTTAATTAATATCAAAATCTGATACTTATTATTAACAAAAAATGAAAAGGAAACATTTTCAATGTACTACAATCTCACTAAGAAAACCCACAGGTAACATCACACTTTAAGTTTCAAGATTAAATACTTTTCACTATGATTAAAATATCAGTTAAAAATGCCCTTTCACTTCACTTTCAATTCAATACTGTCCTGCAAAACCCAGCAAGTTTAAAGCATAAGGTAAAGGTAAAGGTAAAGGTAAAGGCCCTCCCGTTGATCGTCGATTTGTTCCAGTGGGCCCAGCAACGTCTCCATTGGAGACTTTGTTGTTACTGTGTCTGGCATATCGAATACTCTCGGTAGCTTGCCGGGCTCTCCGAAAGGGGCGGAGGAATTGAACTCGGGTCGGCCATGTTGGCCGCTTGTAAGGTGAACACCCTACCCACTGTGCTATTCGATATGCCAGACACAGTAACAACAAAGTCTCCAATGGAGACGTTACTGGGCCCGCTCGAGCAAGTTTAAAGCATAAGACATCCAAACTGAAAAGGAATAAATATACTGTCTGCAGATGAAATGGCTATGTATATCAATTACCCTAAGGATACTATAAAAAACAAAACCAACTGTTGTACTTAATAAGCTAGTTGATCAAGTCCTCAAGCTGAGATATCAATTTACAGGTTACAAAAACCAATTATAATGGTGCATATTTCTAAAAATAGCTTTAGATAAAAGTAACAAAGGGATTTTGATCATAGTTTGACTATAACAGAAAATTATAAATATATATATATATATAAATTAACTTGACAAAATCCATGAAGGACTTATATGTCGCAAGTTACAGAGCTGAAATTTTTTTTTTAATTTTTTTATTAGTGAAACACCATGAGGTACAGTTATAGACTTATAAATTTTTGTGCTTGGGTTTCAGTTATACAATGATCAAGTACCCATCCCTCCACCAGTGCCCATCTTCCACCACCACAGGTCCCAGCATTCTCCCCATCCCCCATCCTCCCCGTCCCACCCTGCCTCTGTGGCAGGGTGTTCCCCCTTGTTCTCTCTCTCTTCTTTTGGGTACTGTGTTTTGCAAGAGAGGCATTGAGTGACAATCATGTTTGGTCTATAGACTACTTTTAGCATGCTTCTCCCACTCTGGGAGGGTCCTCACAACATCCTTTATTTGGTGCTCTCTTCTCTATCTGAGCTTCCTTTTCACCTAGCGCGTGTGGCTGGCCTTCAAGTCATGGAGCAAAATTCCTGGTACTAATCTCAGCCATTCCTGGGTGTTAGTCTTCCATTTTGTTGCTTTATGTTCCCCAGATGAATGCAATCTTTCTGTGTCTATCCCGCTCTTTCTGACTCATTTCACTTAACATGATACTTTCCATGTAGTACCCACTTGTATATAAATTTCATAACTTCATCTTTTCTAACAGCTACATAGTACTCCATTGTGTAAATGTACCAAAGTTTCTTTAACCAGTCATCTGTTCTCGGGCACTCAGGTTTTTTCCAGATTCTGGCTGTTGTAAAGAGTGCTGCAATACTAAGCAAAATGAGTCAGAAAGAGAGGGATAGACATAGAAAGATTGCATTCATCTGGGGGATATAAAGTAACAAAATATGAGATTAATACCCAAAAATAGCTCAGATCAGCACCAGGAGGATTACTCCATAACTTAGAGGCCAGCCGGGTATCCTAGAGGAAAGGGCAGTTCAGATAGAGAAGGGAGCACCAAATAAAGGGTGTTTGGAGGATCCTCCCTGGAGGGGAGATGCATGTCGAAAGTAGACTATGGACTGAACATATTTGCCACTCAATGCCTCTTTTGCAGACCACAACACCCAAAAGGAGAGAGAGAACACAGGGGATTGCCCTGCCACAGACGCAGGGGGGGATGGGGGATGGGGGTGGGGGGATATTATCCATGGTGGTGGAAAATGGGCACTGGTGGAAGGATGGGTATCTGATCATTGTATAATTGAAACCCAAGCACAAAAAATTGTAAATCTACAACTGTACCTCATGGTGTTTCACTAATAAAAAAAAATTAAAAAATAAATTAAATGTTTCTATTCTATGCACATTATTGGCAATAAGATCCTTTGCCTTTTACTGTATTGGCTTAAACATTTGGCTATCGTGAGGAGCTCATGCTGTTTCTTATAAATTTAAAAACACCAAAAAGAAAAGAGTGCTGCAATGAACAAACAATTGCAGATGTCACTTCGACTATACCTTTTTGCCCCTCTGGAATATATTCCCAGGAGTGCTATAGCTGGGTCAAATGGGAGATCAAATTCTAATTTTTTGAGAATCGTCCATACTGTTTTCCAAAAGGGTTGGACCAGCCGGCATTCCCACCACAGAGCTGAAATAATTTTAAAATTTCAAATAAAATGAAAGATCATCCACGTTCATAGTTTGAAAAAATAAACTTAGTAAGCTAGCATTATTCCCATAATTGTCCACAAATTCACATAATTAGTACTCCGGTCTAAAAAGATTTTTTTTTATATAGAAAGTAGCAAAGAAGTTCTAAAATTTAGGGATAAGGTAGTTGCTCAGGTGGTAGAGCAATTGCTTTAGAAGTACGAGCTCCTGATTTTGATCCTAATACTATAAAATCAAAAGCAAAATGAAATACCTTAACATTCAAATAGGCATATTAGATCCAACTGAAATCACCAAAGCAGCATGTTGGTAACATAGCTCAGTGACAGAGAACTTACCAAAATAGATTTAAAAAAAAACAGTGGTTGAAAGACATTCAAATTTGGAAATTTACTTCAAAGCACAAAAAATTCATAAAAATGTTTTAAGTGTACTTAGATGTCATCAAAAAATAAAAACCACCAAAGAACAAGAGGAAACCATTACCCAGGATTACTTTAATATGGAGACTGTTCCATAATAAGATAAAAAAATCCCATCCATACCACTTTCCCACTTCCATCTGGTTGTCTTCTTATTTTTTAGTTCTAAGTGGATTCCTTGGATTCTGGAACAGTCTCCATCTTAAAGCATCTCTTGGTAATGGTTTCCTCTTGTTCTATGGTAGTTTTACTCCAATTTTGATTTGTTCACATCTAATGATTAATAATTAATGGAGTTAGAGAAGTTCTATAAAGAAGACCACACCTTCTACAAGATCATTGTGGGTGATTTTAATGCCAAGATAGGACCAAGAAGATCAGCTGAAGAACTTCACATCGGGACCCATGGCCTAGAATGGAATGAACAGGGTGAGAGACTGTCTGAGTTCATCATGTCGACCAAGACCATTCATGGTAACTCACAGTTCCAGAAGGCAGAATCTAAACGATGGACATGGGAGTCTCCCGGTGGACAATTCCACAGCGAAATAGACCACATCATATTCAATCGACGGTTTTGCCTGACTGATGTCGCTGTTGTCCCAAAATTTCGAACGGGATCGGACCACCATCTCCTTCGTGCAAAATTCTACTTCACAGAGTGGGGAGAAAGGGCAGCAAAGTTCAAAAGAGAACTCCCAGAATGACCACCAACTGGGAACTCTTTGGTACTATTGCGGCAACATGGGAAGATGCCATTGTTGACAACATTGACGAGGAATACAATCGACTGGTTCAGCACCTCCATGAATGTGCGAGGAACGCCAAGAGAGAGATAGCCACAAAAAATCGCCTATCTTCGAAAACTCTTGAGCTAATTCGCCAGCGTGGTTTGGCGCATGCCTCAGGCAACCGCAAGCTAACGTCCGAGCTCGCAAAACAGTGCAGAGATGTGATCAAGGAAGACCTCAAAGAGAGAAGAGCAGAAGTACTGGTAGATGCGGCAGAAGCTGGGAAAAGTATTCGTAACGCCCACCTGTCCTTCGCCAACTATAAGACCAAGATGACTGCCTTCCAACGTCCTGATGGATCCATCACATCCTCCAGAACGGCAATGGAGAAGATTATCCATGACTTCTACTTAAATCTCTTTGATAACCATGTCCACTTGCCGACATACCAAATTCCACAGGATGGATATGTCGTTCCCAACGTTCTCCCTTCTGAAATCCGACATGCCATTTCGTCGGTAAAGAAACAAACAGCACCCGGCCCAGACAAGGTCAGACCTGAACACCTGAAGAACCTGGCGTCAGTACTCATCAATACACTGGCTTGGCTCTTCACTCACTACCTGTCTGAATGCAAGGTTCCGTCCCAATGGAAAACCAGCAAGACCGTACTACTGTTCAAGAAGGGAGACATCCATGACATTGGCAACTGTCGCCCAATCTGCCTATTGTCTGTCATCTACAAGTTGTTCACTCGAGTCATCCTAAATAGGATTGGCAGAACACTAGATGAAGGACAACCATGCGAGCAAGCAGGGTTCCACAAAGGATTCAGCACCATCGACCATATCCACACAATAACCAAGCTCATTGAGGTTTCTCGGGAGTTCAAGATGCCGCTCTGTTTAACGTTCATTGATTTAAAGAAAGCCTTTGATTCTGTTGAGACGGAAGTGGTCTTTGAAGCCCTAACCAATCAGGGCATTCAAGCCCAATACATCAGGATCCTCCGTGAGCTGTATTGCGGATTCACTACCAGGATCTCACCATTCTACAAAGAAGTGATCATTGATGTCAAGAGAGGGGTGCGGCAGGGTGATACCATTTCACCGAAACTCTTCAGTGCCACCCTCGAGAACATCATGCGATGACTGGAATGGGAAGGAATGGGAGTGAAGATAGATGGTCGGCAACTACACCACCTCCGCTTTGCTGATGACATTGTTTTAATAACACCAAACATCAGCCAAGCGGCACAAATGCTGGCCGACTTTGACCGTGAGTGTGGAAAGGTAGGACTACAGCTGAATCTTACAAAGACAATGTTTATGAGAAACAGCCTTGTTCCTGACACCCCATTTGCTCTCAATGGAACGACCATCTCCAAATGTAACAGCTATGTGTACCTAGGTTGAGAGGTCAACATGACAAATGACCTGGCACCCGAGCTGCGCAGGAGGAAGAGAGCAGCTTGGAACGCCTTCAAGAACGTCAAAGAAATAGCTAAGAGGACGAAGAACCTCCGGCTCCGGGCACATCTCTTTGATTCCACTGTTCTTCCTGCATTAACATATGCCTCAGAGACCTGGGCCCTACGCAAACAAGATGCGAACGCTATTCAGGTCTCCCAAAGAAGAATAGAAAGAGCTATGCTTGGAATATCACGTTTCACTCAAATGAGAGAAAGAATCCGGAGTTCTGACATCCGTCGACGATCAAGGATCAGGGACGCTGTCTCATTTGCCAAGGTGTCGAAAATCAGATGGGCTGGTCACATAATGAGATTTAAAGACGACTGTTGGACTAGAGCTGTTACTGACTGGATTCCACGGGATGTCAAGAGACCGCGTGGCCGCCCACCTACCAGATGGTCAGACTTCTTCGTCAAGATCATGAACGATCGGTTTGAGGCCCTTCATGTTTCCGGAGCGAACAGGTGCCATTGGGCTACACTAGCACGCGACAGGGACAAATGGAGACGTTACTGGAGCCCGATCGAGCAAATCGACGACTAACGGGAAGTTAAGTGATTAAGTAAGTGAATGATTAATACTGTTTAGCACTTTTTACTGTATACCAAATTTTCCAAAGATATACAACCAGATTGAAGTGGAAAAAATGGTATGGATAGGAATTTTTCCAAAGATATATGCGAGGTAAATTTGTATATGGAAAAAGAAATGTTAAACAATATTAATCATTATATATGAACAAATCAAAATTGCAGTAAGATATCATGCACATGCACTGATTTGGCTAGAGTAAAAGAGTCCATATTAACTTTTAGTTATGATTTGGTGAAATTAGTGCTGTCATAATTTACTCTTGGGGGTGTAAAACGGTTAAGTAATTTTGAAAAAGAAACTTCTCAGCCCCTTAAAATATAAGTGTAAAGTTATTATAAGACTAAACATTAAATTTTTTAGGTATATATTAAGATAACTTGTAAATATACCCATACAAAACCTTCTACTGCAATATCCATTTAGTCACCTTTATAAGAGTAAAGAAATGAAGACATACCTATATTCCTTAATTTATGAATAGATAAAATGTGGTCTACTCTTTCAGAGCATCACAAAAATGTCATGCAAAATAAATCATATAACAAAAAATATACAATATGATTCTATTCATGTAAACAATCTAGAATTGGCAGATTTATAAAGACCAAAAAGTGGTAACATTTGCCAGGTGTTTGATAAGAATGAAGTTTTGGAAAAACTGCTAATGAATTACTTATCTCTAAAATACTGCAAACATTTTTTTTCTCCACAAATTCTTCTCAATTGTTTCTTTTTGTTTTGCTAAATGTTTCATAAAATGTACTCTGATATATGAGCATGTAATAAAATGTGAGGTACTGATTGTCAATCTCAGAGTTTTCTGTCAGTCTTGATTCATCTCAATTTAAAAGTGGTCTTGCACACAGTCAATCTCAGTGTCTCATCACTAGACTTCACAGGGTACCAGTGATTTCTCATCTTGCATCTCCCCTTTCCAATCATCATTTCTTTTTGCCTGTGTAGCCAAACTTCCTATGATTTCTAATATACCACTTAGGGTATACAATTAATGGTGAGGGTTGGTTGAAACTCCATGGGAACTCCTTTATCTCTGCTGTGTCCCCTGAACTATAATCCACCCAGAGTCTAATAGTAATACATGCACAGGGTGAATCATACAGAGAAAGAATGCACCATTATGTCTTAATGTCTTTCTTCAAAAATATTCCACGTTCAGTATTTGGGATTTTTGTTCCTGAAGTATGCCATAGTTTCTGATGTAGGATACTTTTTATATTTTTGAAGGAAAACGACTGAACTTTCTTTTAGTTTGCAAAGATTTTAAGGAATATGCATTTTGATATTAACTCATGTAATCCAGTTGGTACAATAATTCCATATGTAAATCACATAATAGGACTCTTAAGTAGTTACAGTTATTCCAAATGCACTAGGCAAAACAATGTTGTGAAGTTTCCCTAATTTAATATATATCATGCTGTATACAATTTGGCCTCGGGTAAACTATGCAAGCCAGTATCAATACTTTAATTTGTTCAGTCAATATATTAGAGCTTGCCAAGACAACTTTGATCTATTAAGTAATTCAGATACTACAAGTGATAGAAGTTCTTCAACAGCCAATTAAATTATATGATATCCTAAAGTGTTTAGATTTACCAAGGTTGCAAAACGATGACAAATTATATTTAAAAAATAAAATAAAGTTATGTTAATTATTCTCATTTCTGTTTGCTAACCTGCCTTATCAAATATCTTGGCTATATCCAGACATTGGTTTTACAGGTGTTCTAAGTATACTATATATTTAAAATTATAAATGAATGAATGTTATGTGAGAATTGTTTTGCAAGCACAGTATTTATGAGGCACACGGTACAGTTATCATAAGAATGAGACGTGAAAAACTGTTCTCCAGTAACTAGCTCCATGACCTAGTTTCAAACATGCACTATATGCTTAGTGTTGAGAAAAGAGCAACAACTGAAATATAACACAATATACACTATAAATATATATATATATGTATATATTATGAAGAGAAAAGTAACAGGTGGATGCATACAGATACAAGGAGAAAGAGAATCTTTCTAAACCCACAAACTAGAAAAATATATTCATTCAGACATATACTCAACTAGAATATATACCTAAATGAAAACATCCTCCAAATAAAAATTAAATGACTAACAGAGAAACTCTCAAATGTCTTCGATATGAAAGAGGAAAATGGCAATAAAATGAAAATAGGCAGGTAGGAAAAAAATAAAAAAATAGAAAAATGAATATTAATATAAATAAATATATGAATAATGAATATGAATCTCATTCTAAAACATACAAACAAATATCCAAAAAACAATGGGTCTATAAACTGTGAGGGCAATTATTTTTTGTAATTGGTCATGTGTATTATAATATCTAGGATTACCACTATAGAGTAGAAGAATAAAATTATCATAAGCTTTTGAAGTAGAAAATATATAATTTAGTAAGTAAAAATACCTTAATCTGAAATATTAAGAGACGCTTGAAATAAACTACTTCTAAAAAATTGAAACTAAGTTAGTCATAGTAGAGCAAGTAGTGTGCTTGCTTTGCTTATGACTAGCCAGGATTTGATCCCTGGCACTACACATATTCAGCCCCCTGAATATCCAAGCTTCTCTAAGACAGAGCTAGGAATAAGCTCTGAGGACAGAGCTATGAATAAGATCTGAGCACCACTGGATGTGGCCCCCCAAACTAGAAATCTAAACAAAAAACGCTAAAAATCCAAAAAAGGTTAAAAATAAAATAATGAAAAAATAGACATATACATATGCAAGTGAACTAAAGAAAAATTAACAAAACCATGTTATTCTATAAAAAAGTATAATTTAAACCAATACAGAATTAAGCTTTGGCAAAGAAAAGTACAATTTATAAAGATAGATTTTTAATTCACCAAAAGTAAATAGAAATTATACCTTTGTCAGCTCTACCAGAGCTTCCCAAACTTATTTGGCATAATACTCCCTTTTCAGAAAAAAGTCATTTAGGTTACACCCTGGACAACTACTTTCTTCAAAAGAACAGAAAACTTCCCAGAGCTGCACAATGCAGCCATTCAGGTTCAAGGAGCCCGAAGGGTGCCAGCTAAAAGAGACCCCAACAAAAACACTCCAAGACATATCATACTTAGAATGATCGATACTGCCGATAGAGACACAATACTGCAAGCAGCAAGAGCAAAGAAGGAAATCACATACAAAGGAGCATCCCTTAGATTCACAGCAGACCTATCAGAAGAAACCCTACAAGCCCGAAGGCAGTGGCGAGATATAGTCAAAAAACTCATGGAAATGAATGCTTCCCCAAGAATACTCTACCCGGCTAAACTCTCCCTCAAAATCGAAGGAACAGTACATTATTTTATAGATAAACAGCAGCTCAGGAACTTCATAGACTCAAAACCAAACCTAAAGCAAGGCCTAAAGGGGCTACTATAAGAAAAGACAAACCCTACAACCACAACACACCCGCACAGAAACATGACACAAAACCCCATAACCATTCTCTCTCTCAATGTCAACGGTCTAAATTCACCAGTTAAGAGACACAGAGTGGCAAAATGGATACAGAGACAGAACCCAACATTCTGCTGCCTACAAGAAACTCACCTCAACAGCCAGAGCAAACACAGACTCAAAGTCAAAGGATGGAATACAATCCTGCAAGCAAACAACTCCCTCAAAAAAGCTGGGGTGGCCATACTAGTATCTGACAACATTAATTTCACCTTGAAAAAGATTAGAAGGGACAGTGAAGGCTATTTTCTCTTCATCAAGGGATACGTACAACAGGAAGAAATCACACTCTTAAATGTATACGCACCTAATGAGGGAACAGCTAAATATTTAAAACAACTACTAACAGATTTTAAGGAGGACATCACTACCAACACAATAGTACTTGGAGACTTCAACATCGCCTTATCACCTCTGGATAGATCAACACGAACAAAACCCAGCAAGGAATTATTGGCTTTGAAAGAAGTAATAGAAGAGAAAGGGCTTATGGACTTATACAGGGCTTTACACCCCAAAAAGAAAGAATACACATTCTTCTCCAGTGCGCACGGAACATTTTCCAAAATAGACCATGTGCTAGGACACAAAACACACCTCAACAGAATCAAGAAGATAGAAATAGTATCAGCCATCTTTTCAGACCATGATGCACTGAGGATAGAAGTGAATCACACACAGACACGGAGAACCAAATCAAACACCTGGAAATTAAACAACTCGATGCTGAACAATGAGTGGGTCAGGAACGAAGTCAAGGATGAAATCAAAAGATACCTGGAAACAAATGAGAATGAAGACACAAACTACCAGAACTTATGGGATGCAGCGAAAGCTGTATTAAGGGGGAAATTTATAGCTCTGCAAGCCTATCTTAAGTCGATAGAAACGATGCACATAAACAATTTGACCTCACAGCTCAAGACCTTAGAAAAGGATCAACAGAAAGAGCCTAAATCAGGCAGAAGGAAAGAGATCATAAAACTTAGAGCAGAAATCAACGACATGGAAAACAAAGAAACAATCCGAAAGATCAATGAAACCAAGAGCTGGTTCTTCGAGAAAATAAATAAGATAGATAAACCACTAGCAACACTCACAAAGAAACAGAGAGAGAGAACCCTAATAAATCGAATCAGAAATAAGAATGGGGATATCACAACAGAAACTAAAGAAATTCAAGAGATCATCAGAGACTACTTTGAAAGTCTCTATGCCACGAAACACGAGAACCTAGAAGAAATGGATAAATTCCTGGATCTCTACCATCTCCCAAAGCTGAATCAAGAAGATATAGAGTACCTGAATAGACCCATTCACATCAAGGAAATTGAAACTGTAATCAAAAGTCTTCCCAAAAACAAAAGCCCAGGCCCAGATGGATTTACTAGCGAATTTTCCAAACATTTAAAGAGGACCTATTGCCAATTCTTCTCAAGCTTTTCCAGGAAATTGAAAAAACAGAAACTCTCCCAAACAGCTTCTATGAAGCCCAAGAACTGCTAGAATTTATCAACACAATGGAAACAAAAGCTGTTGTTAACTAATGTAATTTCCAGTATACCAAATATGAGAAAATAAATTATAGTGCTTAATTATGGATAGGGCTGGAGCGATAGCACAGCGGGTAGGGCGTTCGCCTTACAAGCGGCCAACATGGCTGACCCGAGTTCGATTCCTCCGCCCCCTCAGAGAGCCCGGCAAGCTACCGAGAGTATTGGATATGCCAGACACAGTAACAACAAAGTCTCCAATGGAGACGTTACTGGGCCCGCTCGAGCAAATCGACGATCAACGGGAGGGCCTTTACCTTTAATTATGGATGTTAGAAAGTACTCATTTAATCATATTGAGGACATAACATCTTTACTTTTTTAAAAAACAAATACCAGTGAGAATACAGAGAACAGAAAACTCTCCTACAATGATAGCAGGGATTCATATTGGTGCAGCCGCTGTGAAAAGTGTTAGGAAGACACGTCTATCTTCACTCCCATTCCTTCCCATCCCAGTCATCACATGATGTTCTCGAGAGTGGCAATGAAGAGCTCGGGTGAAATGGTATCACCCTGCCAAACCACTCTCTTGACATGGATGATCACAAAATTTATAATTCCACAAAATTATAAATTAATTCATTTATATTCAATGTTTTGTCTGAAAATGTCTTTTTATTTATCATTCTTTTTATATATTATATGTATTTTTGTGTCATTTATGTTTTTTTATGTATTATTTTATGTAACTTATTAATGTTTTTGTATCATTCAGATAAGTGTCTAGAACTATTGCTGAACTCTATGGAATTTCATTTTTTTAGGTGTCTTCCTAACACTTGTGTTCCTAGAATGAGCAGATGCCATTGGGCTACACTAGCACGCTACATGGACGAATGGAAACGTCACTGGTGCCTGCTCAAGCAAATAGATGAGTAACAGGATGTGATGTGATTAAGTGGAATTATAGGAATGTAGCTCTATTTACCTTTATGTGTATAAGATTTATAACAATGTCCACAACAAAAAAAGAAAGAAAAATATTTCCCATTTGTGGGATAAAAAAGAATATAGTATTGTGCTCCATCCATACTCAGTGGGTAGAGCACTTGCCTTGAATGTGGCTGACTTAGTTCACCTCTCTGAATTCCATATGATCTTCTTACCAGAGCTAGGAGTGATCCCTGAGCATAGGTTCTGGAATAAGCCCTAAACATCACTGTGTCCAAAAAACAAACAAGATACTTATTAAGAGTACAATAAATGGTCGAAATCATCAAACTGAGGCATTTTAATTTCTATAACTTAAAGTTAAATTGTAGAACTTAACTTTCATGGGAGGGGTTTTTGGGACATCGGTGGTACAGGTGGTGCTGGAATGATGGAGGATGGAAAAGTACAATTTAAATATTGTAAATCCTGGAACCAGAGTAAACATGGTTCAAGATAGAATATAATTTAAAAGTAACTCTAGAAAACCAGAAAGCAAAACGAAACAATGTTCACTTATGTACTGAAAGCAGCATTATTTACAATAGTTCAAACATGGAACCTATACACTCACATGGCAGATTATTAGATGAAGAAGTTGGAGATTATAGACTTAATGGAGTCTTACTCTTCTTTAAAAAACAAAATCAAAAGCAAAATTGGTCCCTTAGGGGCAAAATAGGTGGATATTAAGGGATCATGTTAAGTGAGATAAGTAAAAAAAGATAACAATTTCTAGTTTTCACTAATGTGGAAAATTAGTTTTTAAGACTGAAACAGTGGCAAAATAATAAATAAAACTGGTCTTGTTGCCACATCAATGTAAGCTCATCTACCAGCCTTGTAGCACACCAGATTGAATGGGATATAATGTAAAACCATTCGGAGATGGCCATTCCGTTGAGAGCAAATGGACTGTCAGGAACGAGGCTGTTTCTTATAAACACTGTCTTCGTGAGATTCAGCTGTAGTCCAACCTTTCCACACTCACGGTTGAAGTCGGCCAGCATTTGTGCCGCTTGGCTAATATTTGGTGTTATTAGAACAATGTCATCAGCAAAGAAGAGGTGGTGTAGTTGCCGACGATCTATCTTCACTCTCATTCCTTCCCATTGCAGTTGTTGCATGATGTTCTCGAGGGTGGCACTGAAGACCTTTGGTGAAATGGTATCACCCTGCCGAACACCTCTCTTGACATGGATGATCAGTTCTTTGTGGAATGGTGAGATCCTGGTAGTGAATCCGTAATACAGCTCATGGAGGATCCTGATGTATTGAGTTTGAATGCCTGATTGGCTAGGGCTTCAATGACTGCTTCCATCTCAACAGAATCTAAGGCCTTCTTTAGATCAATGAATGTTAGACAGAGCGGCATCTTGAACTCCAAAGAAACCTCAATAAGCTTGGTTATTGTGTGGATATAGTCCATGGTGCTGAATCCTTTTCAAAAACCGGCTTGCTCGCATGACTGTCCTTCATCCAGTGTTCTGCCAATCCTATTCAGGATGACTTGAGTGAACAGCTTGTAGATGACAGACAATAGGCAGATTGGGCGATAGTTGCCTATATCGTGGATGTCTCCCTTCTTGTACAGTAGTGCAATCCTGCTGGTTTTCCATTGGGACAGAAACTTGCATTCAGACAGGTAGCATGTGAAGAGCCGAGCCAGCATATTGATGAGTACTGACAGCAGGTTCTTCAGATGTTCAGGTCTGACCTTGTCTGGGCCGGGTGCTGTTCGTTTCTTTACTGACAAAATGGTGTGTCAGATTTCAGAAGGGAACTCATTGGTAACAACATATCTATCCTGCGGAATTTGGTATGTGGGCAGGTGGACGTGGCTAATAAAGTGATCTGAATTGAAGTCATGGATAATCTTCTCCATTGCCTTTCTGGAAGATATGATAGATCCAACAGGATGTCGGAGGGCAGCCATCTTGGTCTTTTAGTTGGCGAAGAACAGGTGGGCGTTACGAATACTTTTCCTGGCTTCTGCCACATCTACCAGCACTTCTGCTCTTCTCTCTTTGAGGTCTTCCTTGATCACATCTCTGCACTGCTTTGCAAGCTCAGATGTTTGCTTGCAGTTGGTTGAGGCATGCGACAAACCATGTCGGTGAATAAGCTCAAGAGTTTTCGAAGACAGGCGTTTTTTGTGGCTATCGCTCTCTTGGTGTTCCTCGCACAATCATGGAGGTGCTGAACCAGTTGGTCGTATTCCTCGTCAATGTTGTCAATAATGGCATCTTCCCATGTTGTAGCAATTGTGCCAAAGAGCTCCCAGTTGGTGGTCGTTCTGGGAGTTATCTTAAACTTTGCAGCCCTTTCTCCCCGCTCTGTGAGGTAGAATTTTGCATGAAGGAAATGGTGGTCCAAACTCGTTTGGAATTTTGGGACAACAGCAGCATTGCTCAGGCAAAACTGTACATTGAATATGATGTGGTCGATTTTGTTGAGGAACTGTCCACTGGGAGACTCCCATGTCCAACGTTTAGATTCGGCCTTCTGGAACTGTGAGTTACCATGGATGGTCTTGGTCGACATGATCAACTTAGTCTTTCACCCTGTTTGTTCCATTATAAGCCACGGGTCCCAATATGGAGTTCTTTGGCTGATCTTCTCAGTCCTATCTTGACAGTAAAATCACCAACAATGATCTTGTAGAAGGTGTGATCTTTATAGTACTTCTCCAGCTCCATGTAGAACTTCTCAATTTTTTCTTCATCATAATTGGATGTTGGTGCATAGACAACGAAGATAGAAACTGCTGGCAGTGAGCCACATCTATTCAAGTGTAATCATTCGATTCAGGTTGTTAGGCATTCAAATGAATCAATGCTCATGGCCAAGTTCATGTTGACAAGGATACCAATACCTCTGATGCCTCTTTTATCGCATGTTCCAAGGAACAGTTCTTCTCCTGTGTTGAAAACGTCATGATGTGATTGATGCCTTCTTGTCTCAGTCAGACCAATGATGTCGTACTTGATCTTTTGCTCTTGAACCATCAGGTCCTCGATGGATGCATGTGTTGCCAGCTTATGTGCATTGAAAGTACAGACAGTCATTTTTGTCTTTCTTCATTTTGGCAGCCTAGTTTGGCCTTGAGGTTTTATTAGGCTCTCCTTCCTCATCCTTCTCAATGCTGCCATACTAGTGATGCTTTCAGAGTCAGGGGAATGAGACCCATTGTAATTACTGGTTTTGGCATGTCAAATACACAACAGATAGTTTGCTGGGCTCTGCCTTGCGCACAGAATACTCTCGGTACCTTGCCAGACTTTCTGAGAGGGATAGAGGCTTTTGGGGCTGCTTCTAATCACCCTTGTAGGTGTTCCCATGGTTCAAACCATATTTGAACCCTATCAAATATGGTGCGGCAATTCTGGAAGATGGGTATTAAAAGTGTCTTACAATTTGTGGCCACAGGGTCCGGAAAGCGTCCTGGAGTGTGGCGGCGGCTGGGTAGTGGAGGTAGTGGAGGTAGTTGAGGTCCGCTGGTGAGGTATTTATCTGGTACCAGTAGGGGTAGGGTGGGTCTTCTGTGAGCAATCCAATCCCTGGTTCTCTGGCGGTTGGTGGAAACAGACAGGAAAGGATAGGGTGGGGCTCCTGGATTTAATCCCTTCCTCACCTGTGGAATCTCTCCATTCGCTCTCAATGGAATGGCCATCTCCAAATGCAACAGTCGAGAAGTCAACATGACAAATGACCTGGCACCTGAGTTGAGCAGGAGAAGGAGTGGCTTGAAATGCTTTCAAGAGTATCAAAGATATAGCTAAGAGGAAGAAGAACTTCTGGCTCCAGGCACATCTCTCCAATTCCACAGTTCTTCCTGCATTAACATATGCCTCAGAGACCTGGGCCCTACAAAAACAGGATGAGAACGCTATTCAGGTCCCCAAAGAGGAATTGAAAGAGCTATGCTTGGAGTATCACGTTTCACTCAAATGAGAAAAAGAATCCAGAGTTCCAACTTCTGTCAATGGTCAAGAAATCAGGGATGCTGTCTCTTTGCCAAGGTGTCAAAAATCAGATGGGCTGGACACGTAATGATATTTGGAGACGACCGCTGGACTAGAGCCGTTACTAACTGGATTCCACGGGACATCAAAAGACCGCCTGGCCATCCACCTACCAGATGGTCAGTCTTCTTCATCAAGACCCTGAACAATTGGTTTGAGGCTCTTTGTATTCCTAAAACAAAGAGATGCCATTGGGCTACACTAGCACGCGACAGGGACAAATGGAGACATTACTGGTGCCCGCTTGAGCAAACCGATGATTAATGGGAAGTCAAGTGATCAAGTGATAATGTAAAGGCCACAAATTTTGACTAGCAAAAACATTAACAAAGGCTTAACTTCCAACAACAGCTCAACAAATTCTCACACCAGAATTTAATGTCCCCATGGCAAAATTCAACCATTTTCACAAGTTTTCTTCTATGAAAATATTATTTGTTCATGGGCTGGAGCAATAGCACAGAGGTAGGGTGTTCGCCTTGCACGTGGCCTGCTCGGCTGAGCCAGGTTCTATTCCTCCGCCCCTCTCTGAGAGCCCAGCAATCTACAGAGAATATCTTGCCCACAGGGCAAAGCCTGGAAAGCTACCCATGACCTATTCAATATGCCAAAAACAGTAACAACAAGTCTCACAATGGAGACGTTACTGGGCCTGCTCGAGCAAATTGATGAACAATGGGAGGACAGTGCTACAGTGCTACAGTGCCATTAGGCATTTGTAGTATGAAGCTATGTAAAGCAAATTATTGTGGGCTCGATACAGGGTCAGGTTTGTGAGGTATTTGGGATAATGGAGACATGGGTGGAAGGAAGGTAATAGTGGTGGTGGGATAGGTGTTGGAATATTGAATGACTGTAACAAATCATGAACAACTTTGTAAAACACAGTATTTATATAGTAAAAATAATTAAACAAGTAAATAAAATAATTTGAAGACTAAAAAATATGTTGCCTTCCAAACAGATATGGTGGTAAGTTAAGGAGAGTGTTAATTTTTTGTGTGAAAATGATGCTGGAAAAGTTTTGTGGGACCTTTAAGAATTATACACATATAGAGGTATCAAGTTAATAACCTGAATTTCATAATGCTGTCAACCAATGATAAACCAGCAGGAAAAAGAAAAAAATCCTCATTCACTGTATTATTTTTATTGGTAGTTATAATTTTAATATATTTTAGTCATATCATGCCTTGAAAAAAAAGCATGATGTGTGGGAGAAATAGGCTCAGCCAAAGTCTCATCCCTGGCACTTTTACTGTCCTCAACACCGTATCATCACAGCCAAAATTCTGCCCTGAAGGATGCAGGTATGACCCCCCCAAAAAAACAAACAAAAAGTAGCTACTTGTGTAATACATTATGTTTTATGGATTAGGATCTTTAACTTGAAAAATCTGTTGAGAATTAAAATAGCACCATTTATAGAAAACTCATTTCTATTTGATTACTTGTCTTTAGTGCTATATTAATGTCAAATTAAGGTCAATTAGCATTTTATTTGTATTAAAATAATTCTTTGAAAAATAGCCTTGTTCATATGCATGCACAACATAATTTAATATATAGCTTTAAAATATATGAGTGTACTAAAATAGAAAAGTTGGATAAATTTAGCCAGGTTTAAGGCTTGTGACATTCTCAACTTTTTAATATTGAAGAGCACTGGATATGTTAACTACTGCAGGGACATCATTGTTTCTAGTCTCTATCACAGGGAAAATTCAAAAAGGAAAAAGACGATGTTATGAATTGAATCTAATTAGAACTAGAGTTTGTGACTTGGTTGGTCATACATAAACAGTTCCAAAAATTTTAAAACTCTGTGTGTGTGTTCATGGATGGATGTGTGCATATAATAAAATAAATATTGAAACCACTCTGCTAAAATGTTAAGAATGGACAAGTTCTGGCTGGAGTGATAGCACAGTGGATAGGGCATTTGCCTTGTACGAGGCTGACCTGGGTTCAATTTCCAGCATCCCATATGGTCCCTCGAGCACCGCCAGGAGTAATTCCTGAGTGCATGAGCCAGAAGTAACCCTTGTGCAATACCGGGTGTGACCCCCCCAAAAAAATAAGAAAAAAAAAGAACGAATGGACAAATTGGAAAGCAGGGTGTATGGATTCTTTGAATAACATTCTAGCCACTCTTTTTGGGGAGGAGTGGAGGACACACATAGCAGTTCTCAAGGCTTACTCCTCTCTCTAAACTCAGGGATCACTCAGGAGGGGTTGAGGGACCAATATTGGGTGCTGGGAGGAACCCAGGTGGACCACATGTACAGCCAGTGCCCTACACACTGTGCTATCTCCCCATCCTGCTTGCCACTTTTTTTTTTTCTTTTTGAGTCATACCCAGCGATGCACAGAAGTAGCCAGGGTTCTTCTGGCTCTGCACTCAGGAATCACTCCAGACAGTGCTCAGAGACCAGATGGGATGCTGGGAATCAAAATCGGGTCTGCTGCGTGCAATTCAAACGCCCTACCTGCTGTACTATCACTCCAGCCCTGCTGCTTGCACTACTGTGACTAAAAATGTTACAAAATTTTAAGAATAAATAACAAATAAATATATTTTTCATAAGAACCAATAACAGAAATCTATTTTGAAGAAAGGGAAAATGTATAACTTAAAGACAAATAGAGATCACTTTAAATAATAAAAACATTCTTTTTCTATTTTCTAAAAGTGTCGTATTGTTCATTCCTTTTATCTATACAAAATCACGTGGTGGTAGACTGCTTCTCCAATTTTACAGAGAAGGAAGCTGAGTCATAGAAAGTTGTCACCTTTATTACACTTACAAAATAACATTATTGTTAGCAATGACTTGAAACGTTGATATACTTACAAAGCATGAAACAAAACTAGAAATCCCTTTGTAAACATATGGCTCTTTTTCTTGATTATTGTGATAATCCTTTGAACTGAAACATAACACCTAGCACAAATCCATATTATTGAAAGTATGATTTTAGTATGAATAAAATATAAAATTCCTTTGGCATCCAATTGACAAGCAAAGTAGTTGGTATAAAAAGAATAATAGAACTACAGTGTTAATTCAGTTCAATTAAATATGCCTATTTTAGATAATTGCTGAGCACTGTCAACCTTTAATAGTACAAGATCATAGTTGCTGGAGAGATAGACTTACATTTATCCTACTTGGGTTGCATCCTTGCATCCTCAACAATATGGTTCCGTGAGACACCAGGAGAAATTCCTTTAGTGCAGAGCCAGGAGGAAGACTTGAGCACCTCAAGGTGTGGAACAACAAATAAAACAACAAAAATACAAAATAAGAACAATGTAATATTTTTCTATACCCGTCAGATAACCCAATCTTTTCTATGTAGATAGATACATATGCAAACCAGTATGACAGAGAACATGGAGCTCTGTTTAATTCAATGAAAATTTATTTTCACCATATCAATTATTATGGCTATTAATAAAGTGATATAGTTGTGGAATTATTGCTGTTCCTAATTCTTGATTTTCTCATGCATTTCTAAATTTGTTTCAGAACATGGTGTATTATAGCACAGCGGGTAGGGCGTCTGCCTTGCACGCAGCCAACATGGCCGACCCGAGTTTGATTCCTCCGCCCCTCTCGGAGAGCCCGGCAAGACACTGAGAGTATTCGATATGCCAGACACAGTAACATCAAAGTCTCCAATGGAGACGTTACTGGGCCCGCTTGAGCAAATATATATAATATACTATATATATATATATAGACACAAACACATATACCTTTTTCTGCACCATGTGAAACACAATTATGATGTCCCTCTGTTTAAATGTTTTAAATTACCTCATTTTACAGTAAAAGTCATCCAAAGGTCCTTATATATGTTCATAGTGATTTTCACTGCATTCAGCTGTGAGTACATTTTATTTATATCTTCTGTTTTATCTATACTTGAAATATAGGTTATACAGAACAAGGAAGCAATTAATGTGTTTTCTCTATCCTGTGACATGAGAGGTCCAGAAAAATTTTGCCCAAAATGAAGCCCCTGGTGCTTTTTAGGAGTTTTCAATTTTGTTTTTTAACAGCAAGCAGGGTTTATTGTAAGACTGGCTAGCCAGGGTCAAGCTGCCAACGTGGACACACAGGTCCAGCAGGTTGGGCAAGACCCCAAGCTTCTCCAAAGGAGACCTTATATAGGCCTTCACCGGCCATTATAGCAGAGCCAGCGCATTTCATAGCCAATAGATTTGTAACAACACATACTTTCCTAACCAATCCATTTAAAAGTACATCACTCCTTAGCTTATAGTTTAAAGATCAGTTTTTGTGTCAGTGCTTAGGAACGACCTGGTTTCTAGGGCAGTCCTAGGTCTTGTGACATGGGTCTTGTGAGAGACATCTGGGTATTTGGTCTGACCCCCACCCTTCTTGTGACTTGCAAATCAGGGCACCTGTATTGGAGTCCCTTGCTCAGAGGCAGAAAAACAAGTTATTTTGCAATGCGGGTTCCTATAAAAAGGATCTGAAAAGGCTATCTAGACCTGTTCCTCACATTCTTATTCTAGGAAAAACAAGTTGGTCAGCGTACATCTTGTTCAGGGCCTCGTTCCTCACATTCTCCCTTTTCTCTGCTTCATAATGAGGAATCTTCTTCAGCGGGCTGGAAAATCTGACATTGATGCTTTAGTACCAGTAGCTGGACGGTGTTAATTCGGTCCCGACCAAAGCTCATAAAGCGGTTGAGGACCCTGGGACCAACAGTAACCAAGAGTAAGAGGATGACAACTAGTTTGCCTGAGTGGGCTAGGTGGGCGGCAGGGTCAACGCGAAGCCATCTCTCTGGATGAACTGGATGGCCTCGAGCCTTCAGGTTGAACTGGATGTGGCTTTGGCCTCATTTTCCACAGAGATGTCCTGGCAGAAAGGAGTCCATCCCATCCCTTCTTCAGGGCTGGGAGAAATCCTGGTTTCCAGGGTTTTTTGACTTTGAGACTAGGCCCAGGCTGAGTTAGTCTCCATAACAGTGATGATTTCCAGTCTTTCCTTGAGTCGGCCTGCCTCTGGGGTCGCCCTAAGGTTTGTAGGGTACTTGAAACAGTACTTGTTAAATCCCTGCTCCTGTAATTTAGACAGATCCCCTGACTGATTCCCTGGAAGAGGGCTTTGGGGTCCCATAGCTGGTTTTTCCTGTCTGCATGAGGGGTAGATCCTATTACAGAGAGGAAAGTCTTATCTGGATTTATGCAAACCAACATAGTGCCATGGAGCATAAAAAAAAAACATACTGAAGTTATAAAAGAAGAGAAAAGCAAGCATTTCATCTTACTCACAGTGAGGTGTAATATACCCATTTGCTGTGGGTCCTAGTCAAAAGAAGCTAGAATCTGTAGGGATAGAGCATACAGTTAACATCATGTTTAATTCATTCAATCCTATGTTGAAAATCTTGACTTCCCATCAATAAGAGCACTGTACCAGAAGTCCAGCGTACAGTTTAAAATGTCTAATTCAGTTAATCCCATGTCGGAGAAGGAGTTTTCAATTTTGCCTGGTGATAAATATAATTTCTTTGAAAATCATGAAATCTTTTTTTTTCTCCTAATATTTATTTTCAATATTGAATTTCAAACATTAAATTCAAAGATCTAATATGTATTTTCAAATACTTATTTCCCTAAACTAAATCCAAACATTTATTTTCCTAATATGTTTAATTTTCAAATATTAATATTTTTTTCACACAAGAAATAAACACGGGGTCTGGAGAGAGTACAGCTGGTAGAGTGCTAACATGCACATGGTGAACTGCGGTTCGATCTCCAGCACCATGTACCTTGAGCATGGTTAGGAGTAATTCTGGAATGCAAAAAACTGCTATTTTTTGCATTCCAGAATTACCACCTGACCCAAAAGCCAAACACACAAAAACCACAACACACCTGACCCAAAAGCCAAACACACAAAAAACACAACACACACAGACAGGTACACCAAACAGACAACAGACACACAGACACACAGACAGACACACAGACATACACAGAGGGAGAGAGAGACAGAGAGACAGAGAGACAGAGAGAGAGAACTAGACACTGAACTTTTTGATTTTGAGAAACCACAATAGATAAAAGGAATTTATTTATTCGTTTATCTTAAACTGCAGTAGGACCCAGATGCAGCAGAGCTTAGGCTGTTTGCTAAAGAGGAAGTACAAGTTGTTTCTGCCTGCCTCTCTGCACTGATTAAGGTTGCCTGAGCTATTGTGTTTTAATGGTTGGAATTTCACACACAAAGGCTTCAAATGCTGCTGCATTATGTAAACCTTTTGATTTCAGAGGCCAGAGGATTTAAAGGAGGGAACATCTCAAAGAGGACACTGTTTGTCTTGGAAGGTATGCATACAAGATCCTCTACAGTTAGCAAATCATTTAGAAGGGAACTTTATTATGACTTCCTTTTTCTAGTTTTCAAATTGCTAGTGCAAATCTGATCCATTCTCAACTGCTAAGTGTTAGTTGTTGAGGAGAACTGATTATAGAGTTTGTGGATTCCCAGCTCCTTTGCCTACATTCTCCCTCTAATTTTCAGGGTTGACTTCCTCGCAGCACAATGATGAGACATGTATTTTAGTTCATTTTATATTTAGAAAATAAATGGCGCTTCTCTCACTGTGGGACTAAATATGCATTTAATTGGTGTTTAACTCTTTCCAAGGAAAAACTAAAAAAAAGTCAGGGTTCAATACCATCTGAATGTATTCATAAACCACAGTGCAGGTAGCTCAATTTCAACAAATATATTTGAGTGTCATTTTCCAGCTCTAGACTTTAATTGTTCTACCATCAATTAAATAAATTTGGACTATAGTCAGTTTTCAACCTAAATAGCAGCAGCAATACCTGGGCTAGTTGTGGAAACTAGTTCTGACCACCCACTTGCTCTTTTCACATATGAAGAATGGGAAGATCTGTGAGAATTCACAAGTTCTATCGTATATATACTCTTTGTCATTGCCTTGGTGTTGTCATGGCAGATGTTAACTTCTAGAGAATTGCTTCTAAATTTCTGAGGCAGAACATATTTACATACCTATTTTGTTCAGAGATTCCCTAACTTATTTGGGCTACCATGAATTTTTCATTAAAAAAATATGATCACTCATCTCTCCCCCCGGACATCTATGTTCTTGTTTGTTGTTGTTGGGGGGTGGGTACAGGGGCAGTTTGAGGCACACCCAGAGGTGCTCAGGGCTTATATTTTTCAAGAATCCTTCAAAGTGCCAGGAATCCAAGTTGGGTTGAATGCGTACAAGGCAAGTGCCCTACCTGCTGAACTATATCACTTGCCCTGGAAATCTACATTTTTTAGGCAAACAAACAGAATTCCCAGAGTCTACTAACAGCCCTCCGGGATTATTCTATCACCTTTAGAAAGGGACGGACTCTTCCATTTTAATAGACACAAATTTAGAAGAACAAACATCCCAAGAGTGCTAACGTGAAGAGACTGTGTAAATTTCTTAGCTGGTGTGGATCTGGGGATATTTATTATCTCCAAGCACCAGAAAACTTCAGTGCTTCTATTTTTTCCTGCTATACAAGTCACTGGGTTGGAGCTATAGCACAGTGGTAGGGCGTTTGCCTTGCATGCGGCCAGCCAGGCTGAGCCGGGTTTGTTTCCTCTGCCCCTTTCAAAGAGCCTGGCAAGCTACAGAGAGTATCTTGCCTGCACCGCCTGGCAAGCTACCCATGACTATTCAATATGCCAAACACAGTAACAGCAAGTCTCAAAATGGAGATGTTACTGGGCCCACTGGAACAAATGGATGAACAATGGGAGGACAGTGCTACAGTGCTATACAAGTCACTGAAATATACATATTCAATCCTTTGTGTCATTAAGAGGAAAACTTGAATCTTCATTGTCATTTACAGTGTCAAATGCAGAAACACCATTAAAAATATCTTTGTTAGCTTATGCTCTTTGAAATTTGGTTAATGTTTGTATAAAATGAGCAGATATAAAAGACCTGATTCAGATTAGCCTGACTTCCAAAACTGAGAATTGTTTCATCTAAATTTTGTTTCTATTTTTCCATCTCCTACTAATTTGACAATCTGCATGACTATCAAGTTAAAGATCATTCAAAACAAACAAATAAAATAGCAAATTGTCTATTTTTGTCAGTTCCTAGATGGAAAACTAGGGAAATAAGGCTTTGATAGTGTTCAGTACCAGTATATATTGTGAAGTACATGATAAATTAGTTTGCATGCTGTTTATAAGTGGTTAGTGTTCTGTTCCTTTGGGAAAAGTAAGAAAGAATAACTCAATTTCACTTCCCTTACTCATAAATCATAGAGTTATTTTGATACTTAAGAAACAGGAGGGAAATAAATTGGATTATTGCTAAATGTCATAGCAGCACTTCTGTGCATGGTAGGAGCTTACATTTTACTATTACACATATTTGATAATAGCATGCAACGAAAGATATCATAGGAACTTTTGAATTATAAGTGAAGAAGTTAGTTTAATATAAGTAGATTTTGATAAAGCTGCAACCATCATATTGTATTTTAAAGAACAGAGAATGAAAAATCATGACAACTGTGACTCTATAACCAGAACAAAAGAAAATACACAAAATGAAGCAACTGAGGGAAATGACTTGCATTTCTGAAATGACTAGCTGTCATAAATCATGAAGTTTTTCCTGCGGGCCTTAGTAATATAGTCACAGAGGAAAGGTCAAAATCAAAGGAAAGCTGTTCCTCTATTACTATGAACTTCTATAAGGACTAATTAAGACCTTAATTACTGTAATTCTTTGTTATAGCAGAGAAACCAGAAGTGGATGATTATACCTACTCAGGCATTGGCTTTTTGTACTGAAGTAGCCTTGGGTTGTTGCAGAGTCCACACGGTTACATGTGCTCGGCCTTGTTTGTTGTTGTTTCATTATGTCTTTCATCTTCTATCAATGCACTTTTGAATCTCATCCCTGTGTTTGCTTATATCTGGGGCAGTGGTATCTGAGGACACATAGAGTCATAGAGCGGGGGAAAGGAGTTATCCGAGAGAGGGAAGGGGTGCACCTACCACATAGGGGGTTGGTCCTACACTAATGAGTTCTTGGGGAAATGAAAACTCACAGAACCTAAATGAACATAGATGGTAAGGTTGTCCCAAAATTAGAGTCTTGTTTCTTTTTTTCACAGGAAAAAACTCTAGAAAAGAGAAAAATAGTGAAAACAATACATTTTGTTTAGGAAAAAGGGGATGGAGGGCAGAGAGAGAGAGAAGGTGGGAGAAAGAGAGAGAGAGAGATTTAGAATGACTGCAGAGTTTTTCCAGAGAATAGAGGGCATTGTGTGTAAAGAATTTATATACCCTAATCTGGTACATAGATAATTCCCAGTAATGCAGAATACCTCAAAAATTAAAGGACAAAGGACTAAAAACACTCAGAGTAATGGGATTTGGACAATTCTAAAACAAGAAAGGGAGCATGCTCCCAGAAAGCAAAGGGGATAAATGTGCCTCACCAAAGTTCTCAGGTGTGGGCACCTCCCAGGTAAGATACCCAGTGTTTACGGCACATGTCTTCAATGCTGCTCTTGCAGGGATTTTTCCATGTTGCTCCACCTTTGCTCTATAGCTCCAAAGTTTTCAGGGAAGAATTGCTGCCTCTTCCCTTTATATGTCTCTAATGGATTCTTGATGGCCTGGAGCTGGTTCTGAGTTTCTGAAATTCTTTATTGCACAGGATCTCCCTGACCTGCCAACCTGCTTCACTTGCTCTGTCACCATTAGCCCTTGTCAAAAGCAAATGCAGTTATTCCTGAGTTGGGATTTTCTGTGACCAATGTTGAAATTCCAGGGCACTTCTTGTCCTGCTTTCAAATTTACTTTTCCCCTTTTCATTGTTTACTTTTATATAAGCATGAACTTCTATTTCAGTGTATTCTGAGAATGGGAATACTTAAGAAGGAAAGGAACATAAGATTTTAAAGCTATGAGAGAGTTGCTTCACCATGACTAGTTCTAATCGGACCTTTCACCAAAACCTTTGCCAATTTTATGAATATGTCCTTCCTACAAGAATTTTGCTGTATTGTGAAAGTGTAATATCTATTTCATGTGCAATTAGGAACGTGATGCTTTAAGAAAACTAAAACTTCTTCTGGAAAAATAATCATGTTATGTCATGCATCTGTTTTTGTCTGTGTAGTGACAGAAACTCTTGGTTATTTCTGGTTACTTTGAGCTATTCCTTAATCATATGTGTTATGGTTTCAATTATGTTTAAGGAATAGAGTTGTTATTTTATTTATTTGACTATTACTAATTTCATTCTAGGTATCTATCTAGTGCTCTAGAAATACAAATCTCATTTTCGGGGAGATTATAAAAGACTCATCCTTGGGTTTTCTTGATTCTATAGATTGACAGTGTTTGTGATGCAGCCAAATTCATTTGACCCTGGGACTTTTTACTGACCTGCTGCGATTCTAGGATGTAGTCATGTTTTCTTTAAAGCCAGCTGTATAGAAAACACTATAAATTTTGCTTTATGGACACCTGTGGCAATCGCAAACATGCCAGGATTCATCCAGCTTTGTCTCTTTCCACTTTCCCACTTAGATTTAGACATTGTGGAGTGGACTGTTCCCAGAGTGTTGATTCACATGTACTCTGACCCTCATTAAATTAATTGAACAAGAACTTCATTAGGCTGAGATGACACTAATGCCATGAGGCAAACCCAAATCTAATCGTACAGATACTTTATAGCCACAAAATAAATTCCAACGACAGAGAATCAGAGACAACTAGATTTTAAACTTTAGCCAATCAAATAATTTTCTTCCATTGCTTCCTTGTCTTCTCTATAACAAGTTTTCCCCTGGCTCCTATTGTCCAGAGCACTCTTAACTACTTTAGGCTTGGCACTGCATGATTCCGATTGATTTTTTTCTCCAATAGACGGTTAAATATTTAATATACCTCTATTAATCTTTTATCAGCTTAAAATGCTCATAGAAAATTTATTTCAAATACATCCTTGTTACTGTATCCTTTTCTGTGTGTAATTGTAGCTACTCCTTCCCCTCAAGAAGTAGAACTTATTTCTGTAATCCTTAACTCAGATCTGACTGTGACGTATAGCAGTATTTAGGAAGTGGCAGAGTGGATTTGTGTTGGTCCTACCTGACTTAAGCTTCAGAAAGTTTTCTATGATTACCATTGTACTATTAGATCCAGGGAAACTCCAAATAACATCTCTAGGCAAGTCAGCTGTTGAAGGATAAGAGATTATATCAGGTGAAGATCACTCATCATCATAGCCCTGAGGATTTTAGTTAGGTCTCTGTGGATGCCAAGTGGTAAAAGAGAACACAGTGAAGACAGAAGCTATCTCCTTACAATGTCACTTTCAACCAAAGCATAGTGAGTTTAGGAGAGGTGAGAAGAAATCTCCACTCTATCTGTAGTCTTGTAAGCAGTTAATAAATGTTTATAATCTCAGAGCACTTAGCTTTGGTGTTTGTTATGTAGAGTCAGTAAGTTCCAGCTCTGTTTTCTCAGAGTGATTGTGGCACAAACATCTCAGAATGACAATGTTGCTGACATAAACAGCATGGACAGAGAAGTAGTTAGCTAGCCTAAAACACCAATCAGATGGAAATAGACGCAATATCTTGATTCCTGATACATGCGGTAGGGCGTTTGCCTTGCACGCAGCCAACATGGCCGACCCGAGTTCGATTCCTCCGCCCCTCTCTGAGAGCCCGGCAAGCTACCGAGAGTATCTCGCCCGCACAGCAGAGCCTGGCAAGCTCTCTGTGACATATTCAATATGCCAAACACAGTAACAACAAAGTCTCCAATGGAGACGTTACTGGGCCCTCTCAAGCAAATCGATGATCAGCGAGAGGGCCTTTACCTTTACCTACCTTAAAATAAAAATAAAATCTTCTAAACTTCTCTTTCCTCTTCCCCAACTTTTTTTTTGGCAAGTTTTCTTTGTAAAATTCCTTTATGGACAGTTGCTACTCTAAACTTTGTTCTTTGGTACCACCTATAATATTTTCCTGGAGAAAAAGCTGATTTAATTGTCTTTGAATTTCTAATACCAGTGCAATGTACAAATAAATGCTTACTACCACTTTAGGTTAATCTTATTTTTGTCTCACCTGATTATCAGAGTTTCTTTTGCATAGGATCCTTTGCATATACATGCAAAATCAGACTAATCAAACTAGAGACCAAGAAACCACCCACAAATCAAGTGAATAACCAAAAAAAAAATGAATTTTTTCAACTTATATACAAGATGTTTCCTTACGTCTCTGTTTTAACTAAAATATTCATTCAATTCTCCTTGAATTCATTCAAAGAGATTGATTTTAGGAATATTATCTGATTTGCCCAAATCCCAAAGTGTTATCAAATCTAGGTATATATTCATATTCTGAGACATATGGTACATGATTTTTTAGCCCACAGTCCTCTTTAAAGAATAAATGCATTGTTTTGAGATTTACACAATCAGAACAAAAGCACACCTACTTTCTTTGTTATTGGCCTTGAAGTTTAACTCGAATCATGGCTTGAACTTGGGTCTATCTTTGGCTTCAATGAAAGAACTGTAGATTATCTTTTATGAGAATCATGATTGTACAAATGGATCATTCGTAACCCATCTCAATTTCCTTGTCTTTCCAGAATCAAGAAATTAACTTATTTTCTTTCAGTGGAATAGTCAGTGTTCTTCAGAGAAACAGAGCCAATAGGAAACTCCAAGAAAGTCAGTTTACAAATTCATAAAAATCATTCTTAAAGTTTTCTTCTTCTACAATCATCCTCAAAAGAAAAATATGCATTAGAGAGTTTTGTAAAGTTAGAGAAACAGTTGAAGTTTAGAGCAACAACTGTCCATAAAATTTTTGACCACTTGGACATCCTGACACTCAGGCTGGATCGATAGATAGCACAGCCAGTAGGGCATTTGCCTTGCACGTGGCCAACCCAGTTTCAATTCCTCTGCCCCTCTCAAAGAGCCTAGCAAGCTACTGAGAGTATCTTGCCCACACGGCAAAGCCTGGCAAGCTACCTGTGACATATTTGATATGCCAAAAACAGTAACAGCAAGTCTCACAATGGAGATGTTACTGGTGCCCACTAGAGCAAATGCATGAATAACGGAATGACAGTGCTACAGTGCCACAACAAAGATGTTGTCCTGCATGAATAAAAAGACTGGGATGGGGTGGGATGGGGGGATGGAGGGTGGGAGGGAGACTGGGATTAGTGGTGGTGGAGAATGGGCACTGGTGGAGGAATGGATACTCGATCATTGTATAACTGAAACCCAAGCACAAAAATTTGTAAGTCTACAACTGTACCTCATGGTGTTTCTCTAATAAGTAAAGTAAAGTAAAGGCCCTCCCATTGATCATCGATTTGCTCGAGCGGGCCCAGTAATGTCTCCATTGGAGACTTTGTTGTTACTGTGTCTGGCATATCGAATACTCTCGGTAGCTTGCCGGGCTCTCCAAGAGGGGCGGAGGAATCGAACTCGGGTCGGCCATGTTGGCTTCGTGCAAGGCAGACGCCCTACCCGTTGTGCTAGCTAACAACAACAACAACAACAACAAAAAGACTGGTATGGTCCAATATTTGTTTTTTCAAGTAGAAAGAGAAAAAGAAAAGAAAATGATGTGGTTTTTGATCAGAGACCAGAATATCTGAGAGAACATTGTTTCATGTCAACAATTAATCAGAGGTTAGCATTCTTTTCAGATTCTCAATAAATTGGATTATGCTTTCTACATTGGTAAGGGGGGTGGCGCAGAGTCTTACTAAAACTAGACAGGTGCTTGCTTTGCATATGATTAACTAAGGTTGGATCTCAGGCATCCCATTTGGTCCCCTGAGCAACACCGGGAGTAATTCCTGAGTGCAGAGACAGAGTAACACCTGAACATCACTGGCCTTTGGCTCCAAACAAACAAAAAAATATATTGGTAAGTGTTATCTGCTCTTCTTGGTTAACAAATTAAAATAAATCTCTTCCAGATAGAATTTTATAGGCATAAACAAACACAATGTTGCAGGAAACATATTAATATTTCATGTGTTCACTCATGATGCTGACAAACTTTGCTTCCATAGTGTCTCCCTTTTCAACTAAGTCCCTATTTGAATCTCTATGAATCATTCTTTATTTTAAGTGGACACAGTAATAAAGTGGTAACACACTACCTCTATTGTACATACCACAAAAAAATACAAGGCACTCTTCCTCAGCAGAAGAAGCAAAATTCATGATTGTTTACTCTAAATGATATCATGCAAAAATATTTTTAAAGCAATAACATACATATACAATTACATATTAATAGTAATACATGTATAACACATACACATATATACGCATGCATATATCTATATCTGAAGGCCAGACACAGGCGTGCTGGTGGCAGCTGCTACAGTTGGAGAGAGAAGATTCAGCCTTCTTTCCTGATTTGTTACATTCAACACTTAATGGATCAGAAGACAGCTATTGATATCAGGGAGGGTCATCTCTTTTATTCAACTTGCCAATGCTATACTCTTCTTGAAGCACCCTCAGATAGAGCCCCAAATATCATTTTTAATGTTATATCTGAGTGCCCTTTGACCCAAATGAGCTGACACGTAAAATGAATTCTCACAATCATTCACACCTACTACATTAATTCTTCATTTATGGTGTCAGAGAGAGTACAGGAGGTAATGTCCTTACACCGCACTTTGCTGTGGGAGATGTGACTCTGAATCAAATGTATGTAGCCAAGGCCCCATCTCTCCAGCTCTGCACCAATATTCACAGATATTGTTCATAGAAATTGGAAAGAAATGATTTCCACTTGCTGCTGTCTCTGTTTTCTTACTTAAAATTCATTACTCAGTTTACTTAATTTTTCCCTTCCTGTGGTCAAAACATCTTTTCCTTCCTTCTTCATTGTTTCAAATCTGAATAATGAGTGGAGCAGTTGTCTTGCATTTGTGAGATCCTGGATTCAATACCTGGAACTGCAAACAGAATGCCTATCAACACGAAACTGAACATTTATTTTCAAAGTTTTCTATTATATTTTGTTAAAAAATTGTTTATCAAACATGCGACTGACCATTCTCGAACCAATGAACACTATTAACTGCTGCCCACTTCTTCCAATTACTCTATTTTCTAACATTTTGTGGCATCTAATTTTATATCACTTTAGTGACCCTTATCTCCATTATTGGCTTTTCATCTATTATTTTCCTTAAGTATTAAAGTTTCTATTCTTCACATTGTGTATATATTCTAAGTTAAACATTAAGGCTGTGTTAAAAAGCCTAATTCTGCTCCTTAAACCCTCTGCCCTTCATACAATCTCCTAGCATTTTCTAATGCTGAAACTTCACTTAAAGGAAAAGTATAGCTGTTCAGTTTATTAAAATATATAACAGCTCACTGGAACAAACACATTAATAATATGGCCCTCTTTTGTTTTTATGTCTTTTTAATGCACATCTTAAGAGTGATATCCAAATATTTTCTAATTTTATATGCTAGTCACATTTGTTTTCCATTATAGAAATTTAGCAATCAATATCCATAAAATCTTCAATTAACATAAGAATAGGTTTGGATTCTTCCATTCTGCTTTATTTACCACAGTAGACTTAGCTTCTATTAACAGATACTGTCTACTAATAATAGGCGATATATTTATTTATTGCATATAATCAAAGTAAAGTATTTTTATCCTAAATGTGGTTCTTAATAGCAGTTCTTAAATATTGTGAAATACTTATGACAGAACAAGAGAACACAAAAGTCATAATAAACTTTGCTGGATGCTGTTGCGGGTGTGTGTGTGTGTGTGTGTGTGTGTGTGTGTGTGTGTTAGGGAGATATGATTTGGTAAAAATCAGTCAATCCAAATCTCTATTTGGATTCAGATTTTGTCTTTATGTCTCAGAAAAGAATTTAGTTTCTTGGAGAGATCACACAGAGGTTAAAGTATTTGCCTTGTCTTGCATCATACTAATCCTTTGTACTCCATAGGGACCCTAAGCTACACCATTGATCATTCTTGAGCATGGAGCCAGGAATAGTCCCTGAGCACCTCTGGGTGTGGCCCAATGTCGTGTCTTCTCCCCAACCCCAATTCCAGAGAAGACAGTGAAGTAAACCATATTTTTATTAAAGAATAATTAGGGAAAAGATGTATGAAGGAAAGAAAATAAATGACACGCACCGATTTGGAATGTGCGGTTGTATTCAAAATCGAGACTGACAAGTGAAAGAAAGTATTCCATACCCCCACTTGGACTGCAAGTGACTCCAGAATAAAGTGCACAGGACTTGCTTTGGAAAAGTTTATAGTATAGTTAAATTATATTATATTATATTATGTTATGTTATGTTATATATCCTTATATTATTTAAGAAAGAAGGTTTAACAGTCTTTACACATAGTTATATCATAAGTCAAGACTTTGCTTCTTATCAGTCCTTATTTAAGGGACTCTAAATTTTGAGCTAATTGTCCTTAGTTTCAGTTTTCTTGTTTATTGACATTTATTGCTATGGAATCCCTAACTGACTGTCTTTCTTTCTACCTCACCAGCAAATATTTCTCTAACAGAAATACGTGTAACCATGTACTTCAACTCACATGGAGTCATATTGAAACTTTATCATTTTTTAGAGAAAATATCAAATAATTATCAATCTTATTTTTTCTTGACATTCATTAAGTTTTACATTCAGTTGATATTAGTATATGATACATTGTTCAATATAAAAATCTATTAAATATTACCTTATTATTTTATACTTTTATGACATTTGTTTCTTAATTTGTGCAGTTCTATTTATTTCTTAACATAAACACAAACCTTAAAATATTGTCTAAAATCTACACCTAAGAATCAATGCTTGGGTTCAAAAATAGATATTACACATATTTTAAAGTGTGTAGTGATGAATTAGGGAGATTCTATTAAAATGGCTCTTACCTGAAATGAAAATAGGAGGTCTGTATAAAGTTTTATAAAATAACTTAAAATATCTTTATACTATTGTAATCATAAATATATTATGTCATTAAATGGTGACTTTAAGATTTATAAACTTCATTGCAAATCCTTTAAACTGTTTCAATTATGCTTCATAAGCATTATGCTAAAACAGTATTTATTAGTTAAGATGAATTAATCATTGGAAAATAATTTATATGCTTGAGGTCTGACTGAATTATATTCTAGGGAGATGATCAAAATTGAGAATGAAAATTAGTGTAAGACTAGTTATTTAGTGACTACTAGATAGTCACTATACAGTAGTCACTAAATAGTCACAAAGAAAAATCTCTGGGCTCAGGAAACTAAGAGATTTGAAGTTATCTATATTCAGTGACTTGGTGTTTAAAGTGTTGATTGTTACCCAATAGATTGAGTACCTTAGAAACACAGATGACTAACTGATAAAGTGATAATCATAATACTTAGTACCTTTCATCTTTAATACATCTAAGTCTAAGTCTTATACCAATCCCATTAGATAGCTTAATGTTATTCTTTTTTTATAATTGTAAAACCAAGAAATTTATGTGCTAATGACAAATAAGAAATTATGTCACTGTCACTGTCACTGTCACTGTCCTCCCATTGTTCATTGATTTGCTCAAGCAGGCCCAGTAACATTGTGAGACTTGTTACTGTATTTGGCATATCGAATATGTCACAGGTAGCTTGCCAGGCTTTGCCATGCGGGCAAGATATTCTTGGTAGCTTGCCGGGTTCTCCAAGAGAAATGGAGGAATTGAACTCAGGTTGGCCAAGTTGGCTGCGTGCAAGGCAAATGCCCTACCTGCTGTGCTATCGCTCCAGCCCAAGAAATTATGAAATGTTGATTTTGTACCAATTTTAGTAACTTAAGACTTTAAAACTAAATTTCAGTTTAAATTGGTAACATGATTTATATTGAAACTTAGAGATTTAATTATGATTGATCACTTGACATCCTGTTACTCATTGATTTGCTGGAGCAGGCACCAGTAACATCTTCATTCATCCCTGTCACATGCTAGTGTAGCCCAGTGGTGTCTGCTCATTCTAGGAATACAAAGAGCCTCAAACTGATCGTTCAGGGTCTTGACAAAGAAGTCTGATCATCTCATAGGTGGGTGGCCATGCGATCTTTTGAGGTCCTGTGGAATCCAGTCAGTAATGGCTTTAGTCCAGTAGTCATCTCCAAATCACATTATGTGTCCAGCCCATCTGATCTTCGATGCCTTGGAAAATGAGACAGTGCCCCTGATTCTCGACCATCGATGGAAGTTGGAACTTCAGATTCCTTCTCTCATTTGAGTGAAGCCTGATACTCCAAGCATAGCTCTTTCGGTTCCTCTTTGGGAGACCTGAATAGCCTTCTCATTCTGTTTTCATAAGGCCCAGGTCTCTGAGGCATATGTTAATGAAGCAAGGAGAGTGGAATTGAAGAGATGGAGCCAGAGGTTCTTCATCCTCTTAGCTATTTCTTTGACACTCTTGAAGCTGTTCCAAGCTGCTCTCGTTCTCCTGTGCAACTCTGGTGCCAGATCATTCGTTCTGTTGACTTTTCAACCTAGGTACACATAACTGTTGCATTCGAAGATGTTTGTTCCATTGAGAGTGAATGGAACGTCAGGAATAAGACCATTTCCATAAACATTGTCTTTGTGAGATTCAGCTGTAGCCAGATCTTTCCACACTGACGGTCAAAGTCGGCCAGCATTTGTGCCGCTTGGCTAATGTTTGGTATTATTAGAATGATGTCATCAGCAAAGCGAAGGTGGTGTAGTTGCTGACCATCTATCTTCACTCCCATTTCTTCCCATTCCAGTTGTCGCATGACATTCTCAAGGGTGGCACTGTAGAGTTTCGATGAATTGGTATCACCCTGCTGAACATGGATGACCACTCTCTTGACATGGATGACCACTGGTGAGATCCTGGTCGTGAATTCGTAATACAGCTCACGGAGGATCCTGATGTATTGAGTTTGAACACTATGTTTTCTAGGGCTTTGATGAACACTTCAGTCTCAACAGAATCAAAGGCCTTCTTTAAAGCAATGAATGTTAGACATAGCGCATCTTGAACTCCTGAGAAACCTCAATGAGCTTGGTTATCATGTGAATATGGTCGATCTTGCTGAATCCTTTTCAAAACCTGGCTTGTTTGCATGGCTGTCCTTCATCTAGTGTTCTGCCAATCCTATTCAGGATGACTCGAGTGAACAGCTTGTAGATGACAGACAATCATAATTATGATTATTAATGTATATCATACTATACTTAACATTATGTAAACATTTAAAAGTTTAATGTAATTTTTTAATTTGTGCATCCATTTTACTTCATTATTCTTTGAAGTTAAAGTTAAGATTCAGTATAATAATTTTTCAGGAATTTCATGCTTTCCTGTGTTTATTATACAGTGATGGTAATAGCTGATAATGCTGAAAGTTCTAAGCATTATTTATATATACTATTATATATCATTACATATATCATTATTTAATCAACATAGACTATAATTGCTTAAATCCCATCAGCGGCCAAGACTCAGAGACTATAAAAACCAGCTCCCGGAAGAAGAACAGTGCAGTCTCCTGCCCCCGTGCCTGACTGTCCTCGCCGCTGCCGGGGCCCCTTGGAGGGGAGTGGGTTGAGCTTTACTCCCCGCCCCGACCAGGGCTCCGGCAGCCAAAAACCTCCAGGACCAGCCACCACCATGCTGAGATCACTCTCCGTACACATGCAGGTACTGGCAGAGGGACAAAGTCACACGGGTTCCGGGGCCGAGATCTCCAAGCCTACTCGGATTTGGGCCGAGCATCTTCCACCCAGATCCTCCAAATTCCATTAGGCGGGGGTCACACCCACCAACTGACCCCCCTGGCGCCGTGTAATCCCATCAGCGGCCAAGATTCAGAGACTATAAAAACCAGCTCCCAGAAGACATCATATTATGACATCTTATTATCTCATTCCTACTTTGGACAAACTGGCAGGCTACCGAATGTAGCCTGCCCACACGGCAGAGTCTGGCAAACTCCCTGTGGCGTACCCAATATGCCAAATACCAGTAACAATGATGGGTCTCATTCTCCTAAAGTGCCTTGAATATAATCTCAGGGTTAGGATGAAGGAGACGTTACTGGGACCTGCTCAAGGCAATCGACGATTAACAGGATGATTTGTGTTGTGTTGTGTTATATTATACATACATTTATGATATATGATATATACATACATATCACTTGATCTCTTGATCACTTGACATTCCGTTACTCATCAATTTGCTTGAGCAGATATCAGTAAACTCTCCATTCATCCCTGCCGCGTGTTAGTGTAGTCCAATGGCGTCTGCTCACTCCAGTGACACTAAGAGCCTCAGACTTTCGTTCAGGGTCTTGGCGAAGAAGTCTGACCATCTCATAGGTGGGCAGCCACGTGATCCTTTGACGTCCCATGGAATCCAGTTGGTAACAGCTCTAACAGCAATCATCTCCAAATGACATTATGTGTCCAGCCTATCTGATTTTCAAGTAAAGGCCGTGGCAAATGAGACAGCATCCCTGATTCTTGATCGTCGATGGAGGTAGCAACTCTGGATTCTTTCTCTCATTTGAGTGAAGCATGATACTCTAAGCATAGCTCTTTTAATTCCTCTTTGGGAGACCCGAATAGCATTCTCATCCTGTTTTTTTAGGGCCCAGGTCTTGAGGCGTATCTTAATGCAGGAAGAACAGTGGATTGGAAGAGATGTGCCTGGAGCTAGAGATTCTTCTTCTTCTTAGCTATTTCTTCAACACTCTTGAAGGCATTCCAAGCTGCTCTCTTCTTCTTGTGCAACTCAGGTGCCAGGTGATTTGTCATGTTGAGTTCTTGACCTAGGTACTCATAAGTGTTGCATTCAGAGATGTCATTCCGTTTAGCATGAATGGAATGTCAGGAACGAGACCGTTTTTCATAAACATTGTCTTTGTGAGATTCAGCTGCAGTCCAAACTTTCCACACTCAAGGTTGAAGTTAGCCAGCACTTGTGCCGCTTGGCTAATGTTTGGTGTTATTAGAACAATGTCATCAGCTAAGCGGAGGTGGTATAGTTGCAGTCCATCTATCTTCACTCCCATTCCTTCCCATTTCAGTTGTCGCATGATGTTCTCGATATTTATATGTACATATACATATATATTATAAATCTGTATTCTGGCACTGCATTTGGGGCCTCAGAGATGCAAGACAGTGTTCTGTCATAGCATAACACTTTTTCATTTTAAACTTAGAAATAAGATACAGTCTCACAGTAGCAAAATGCATTCTTATGCAAACAACAGTAAACTTTTCCAACCACACCGACCCCTTTAAGTTGTAGCAGCAGTAAAGGCAGTTGATATGACTCTACCTTTCCTTTCTAGTTCTTTGATACCTACAAGTATCTACTCAACTGAACTACTTCTGTGCCTTAGGAGACATTGTTTCTCTTGTCTCTAAGGACAACAATGCATAACAAAAGAAACAATGCAAAGCTCTATATACACTCCTTTAGTTGTGTTCTCTCTCTTTATCTCTTTTTTGGTTTGGGGTTAATACCTGACAGTATGAGGGATTATTCCTGCAGAATAGGCAGGACCACATGTGGTATAGGGGATTGAAACCCTGGTGGGGTGGTTTGTTTGCTAGGCAGTCACCCTTGCATTTTGTATTATCTCACCTCCTCCTTGAGTTATATTCTTATTGTAACTCCTCTTTATCTTAGCACTTATTGACAAATGGCTAGATAATATTTGTTGACTTGTTAATCAACTTTAAAGAGAATCCTCTTAATATTAAACAATTAATGAGACAGTAAATTAGAATAATTACTAATAAATTACAGCTTATTAGCACAAAAGACCTAAATATATTTTGTAAAGCTTATTAGCACATACTTCTTTTTACATATTCTCTTAAGTTTTCATCATGTTCTAGTTTTAAGATCTTTTATGGTTGTTATAGGATTTGAGTTGAAAAGTTTCCCTTTTTGTTACAAAATTTTTCACATTTAATATGAAAAATATATCTATGTTTTCATTTTTATTTTAATTTTTTTTCAGAGTGGGTGAGAGGCAGTTGTTGTACCATAGTCAGAAACACTCAGGGTCATCTGGGGCAATAAGAGAATCAAAAGAAATCATTACAGGAAAAGAAGCCAGGTAACCTCTGTATTATATCTACACCCTTTTGTTGCTTATAATATTGTAAAACATTTTTGCCTTGCTTGTTGCACATGCAGATTTGTACTGAGGGTACAAATATAAAACAAAAATAAAGGGTTTTTATTTTTAATTAAAAATGTTGAGTCATCTGGGCATTTGTTTACAAATTATATTATGACATAGGAATCTATATTTTCCTCTTGATCAGTGCTTTAATAATAATCTTACACATCAATTTACTTAAATAGAAATAGAACTTTTGGGGACTGGAGCGATAGTATTGCTATACCATCATAGGATGTTTGCCTTGCAAACAGCCAAACCAGGTTTGATTTCCGGCATCCCATATGGTCCCCTAGCACCACCAGGAGTAATTCCTGAGTGGAGCCAGGAGTGACTCCTGTGCATCGCTGGATGTGACCCAATAAAGAAAAAAAAAATCACAACTTGTCTGTGTTTTAAATATGTTAATATTTGAATATATGTGTAAGTCTGTATGATTCTGATATCAGATGGTATGAGTTTCATAATTCATTCTATATAGCTGCATATTAAATTATTGATACTGCTCAGTTCAGAATGATAGTATAATATTTAGGGCACTCGACTTGTCTGTGGCCACCCAAGTTCAATCCCTCTCACCCCATATGGTCCCAGAGCTTGCCGGCAGTTATCCATGAGCATAGAGTGGGTAGTAAGCCCTGAGCTCCAAGTGTAGTCCAAAGTGTAAGCAACAAAATAAATGAATTATTTATATTACTAAATAAAAAGTCTGAAAAAAACCTCAAAAACAGGAGAGCAGCAGTACTGGTAGATGCAGCAGAAGCTGGGAAAAACATTCGTAATGCCCGCCTGTCCTTCACCAACTACAAAACCAAGATGACTGCCCTCCGACATCATGATGGATCTATCACATCTTCCAGAAGGGCAATGGAGAAGATTATTCATGAATTCTACTCAGATCTCTTCAATAGCCACATCCACTTGCCCACATACCACATACCACATGATGGATATGTCGTTCCCAATGTTCTCCCTTCCGAAATCCAACATGCCATCTCGTCGGTAAAGAAACAAAAAGCACCTGGCCCAGACAAGATCAGACCTGAACACCTGAAGAACTTACCATCAGTACTCATCAATACATTGGCTCGACTCTTCACACGCTACCTGTCTGAATGCAAGGTTCCATCCCAATGGAAAACCAGCAAGACTGTATTACTATACAAGAAAGGAGACATCCACGACATTGGCAACTATCCCCCAATCTGCCTATTGTCTGTCATCTACAAACTATTCACTCGAGTCATCCTGAATAGGATTAGCAGAACACTAGATGAAGGACAACCATGTGAACAAGCTGGATTCCGAAAAGGATTCAGTACCATCGACCATATCCACACAATAACCAAGCTCATTGAGGTATCTCGGGAGTTCAAGATGCCGCTCTGTCTAACGTTCATTGATTTAAAGAAGGCCTTTGATTCTGTTGAGACGGAAGCGGTCATGGAAGCCCTAGCCAATCAGGGCGTACAAACTCAATACATCAGGATCCTTCGTGAGCTCTATTGCGGATTCACTACCAAGATCTCACCATTCTACAAAGAAGTAATCATCCATATCAAGAGAGGGGTTCGGCAGGGTGATACCATTTCACCAAAACTCTTCAGTGCCACCCTCGAGAACATCATGCGACGACTAGAATGGGAAAACATGGGAGTGAAGATAGATGGTCGGCAACTACACCACCTCCGCTTTGCTGATGACATCGTTTTAATAACACCAAACATCAGCCAAGCGGCACAAATGCTTGCGGACTTTGACCATGAGTGTGGAAAGGTTGGACTACAGCTGAATCTTACGAAGACAATGTTTATGAGAAACAGCCTTGTTCCTGACGCTCCATTCACTCTCAACGGAACCACCATCTCCGAATGCAACAGTTATATATACTTAGGTCGAGAAATCAACATGATGAATGACCTGGCACCTGAGTTACGGCAGGAGGAAGAGAGCGGCTTGGAATGCCTTCAAGAGCATTGAAGAAATAACTAAAAGGACAAAGAACCTCCAACTACGAGCACATCTCTTTGATTCCACTATTCTTCCTGCATTAACATATGCCTCAGAGACCTGGACCCTACGAAAACAGGATGAGAACACTATTCGGGTCTCTCAAAGAGGAATCGAAAGAACTATGCTTGGAATATCACGATTCACTCAAATGAGAGATAGAATCCGGAGTTCTGATCTTCGTCAACGCTCAAGAATCAGAGACGCTGTCTCATTTGCCAAAACATCAAAAATCAGATGGGCTGGACATGTAATGAGGTTTACAGACAACCGCTGGACTAGAGCCATTACTGATTGGATTCCACGAGACATCAAAAGATCACGTGGACGCCCACCTATAAGATGGTCAGACTTCTTCGTCAAGACCCTAAATGATCGGTTTGAGGCTCTACATGTTCCTAAAACGAACAGATACCATTGGGCTACGCTAGCACGCAACCGGGATGAATGGAGACGTTACTGGCACCCGCTCGAATAAATCGATGAATAACGGGGATTAAGTGATTAAGTGATTAAGTGAAAATTTGGGGATTGTTTTGCTTATGTTGTAGGTGGGGAGGCATACCTGGAGTTCTAAATTATCTAGAAAACCGAAGTTGTGCAAAAAGCGTGAAAGAATGGATACTTCTATTAGAAGCTAGAAATCTAAAACTGTGAGAGTAGGAAGATAACAGGAGTAAGGACAGTTGAGAAACAGTGGGAGATAATGGGTGGTAGGGTCTGATTTCAAATAAGTCTAAATAAGCGTATAGTACACCAAAAGTTTAGACTGGCAATGAACACTTCTTCAAAAGAACTTCAAAGAGAAACTTTTTTTTTTTTTTTGCTGGAACCCCACATGAAAGAAGAATAAGATCTACTACATTTACTACATCTGCCATTAATTTAGCTCAGCTTCCTCCTTGGCCATTCCTGATCATAGAACTGAGATCCTGCTGTGTGATCCTATATTCAATCTTCACAGGTAGAAGGGCCAATAACTGGCTGAATCAGTAGTGAACAGAGGTAAAGATGGGAAAACTGGCTCTTCTATTCTAGTGCCATTATTTAGACATAGCAATGAGAAGCTGCACATATCCAGTGGCTTTAAAATTGAAAAATATTATATGGGTTAGGAACGGTGAGCACTGCAGGGTGTGGCTCTGGAGCCCGAGCTCCATCAATCCCTGGATTGCATCTCAGCCCACAGTCAATCTGTCAAGATTCGAGAATTCGGGGCCAGAGAGCTAGTACAGCGAGTGGGTAGCGAGTGGTCTTGTATGTGACCAACGAGAGTTCGGTCTCTGGCTTCCCATATGGTACTCTGAGTAGTACCAGGAGTTATTTTTAAATGCAGAGCCAGGAGTATGACCTGAACACCGCTGGGTGTGTTCCTGCTGCAACAACAACAACAACAACAACGATAACAACAGAAAATAAAGAATTACTGGGAATGACCTTAAAGACCCGTGATCCCTGTCTGGGACGTAAAGGAATAAATAAATTAGTTTCTTCATTTCTATCCCAAGACTCAACCCCATATTTTGATCTTAAAGTTTTATATTTCATTCTTTTAATAAAAAATTCTAAAAAACTGTTTATTTCCTTAGCACACCCACATTTGTGCTCATCAATATGCAAATTGCGTATTCTTATAATTGGTTTAATATTTTTTCTACTGATGGTTATGACTTAGTATTTTTACTCTTTCACTTTCCTTTTCTACTTTACTGCACCTCACCCATTCCCAGGACTATATTATCTTATATATTTTATTACCCTTATCACATAGTCAGGTTTTGGATTGCTGTTTTTGTTTTCTCTATTATTTCTGTTACCTTTTATTCTTAATGAGTTTTACTTGTTTTTATGTGAAATCATACACTGCATCAATTAATATGTGTTCTTAGTAGAATGTGATGTAGATAGAGCAATGTTCTAACTTTTCTTTTGTAACAAGGTTAAATGTTTTATGTGTTTGCAATCTAAAATAATGTTATGACCACCTGCACAATGACCAGACAATTAAATTAACAGTAAAAATTAAATTTTCTTCCAGACATTGAGGAATTACAGTAGATGATTTGTGTTCATTTAAAAATTAGGAAATAACAATTTAATAAGTGTAAATTAAAAGGCCTAATAAATCTTAATATTTTAAATAAAAATAGCGCATAATTTTCTTACATTTTAATTCACAGATTCATCACTATTTCTAAAAGTAGTTCCTCGAACTGTCTTTGTTATGACTTCTTAATAATACTAAATCAAATATGACATTGTAACAGTGAAGAAGAACAGATAATTTATTCTGGTCTTGATCTATTCATTTCAAAACATTAAATGCATTTTTTAACATTAGATTTTAAAAATAGCCTTTCTTGGAAAATTTTATTTAGAACTCTACTTCAATGATATTTACATCAGCTGAGGCTTGTGCCTTTATTTTGTTTATTAAAAAATCTAATATTCATTTTCCTCAAAGTTTTCTGCAATAAAGTTATTTAAAACTATATTCAAAATATTTTCACCTCGACTAATGAATGTCAAAATGCCTGCTGGTTGTAATTTCAAAATGTCTCTAACATATATCTTTATTTCCATAAACTAAGCACTATTCTTATAATTTGGTGTGTTATTCTTCCTATAAAATTCTATGTAAATTTATACTTTATATGTTGTTGTCATTTCTCCCTCAGTTCCTATCTAAACCATAATTGTGCTTATTATAAAAAGGTGTAAATATTGCTAAATAAAAGGAGATCCGGTGATATTCTATTCTGTCAGTCTCATTGTTCTAAGGGAATTTTAATAGCTTTCCATACTGTATACACCATTATGCATGTTTTGGTATTGCATACACAAACTATACTGAACTCTCTCTGAGTTGGATTTACAGTATTTGGTGACTTATTGCCTCTCCCTTACTCTACTGCTGCCTTTGCTCTCTTTCCTCTTGGGTGGTATTATGCCCAGCTGTTTCTTCCCCTGAGAGTGTTGCTTTTTTCCCAGTTTTTTTTTCTGTGAAGAATTTCACTGATGTTTTTCAGTTTGTTCCTTAATATATTTTAAATCCTTCCTTTTTCATAAATCAGACTGATACATAGTTTTAGCTACTTGTCTTTTGTGTGTTAACTCCTTTAGGGCAATTATTTATTTTTGAATTTTGTGTTTTTTTAAAATCTATGTTCATTTTGGAGTCACATCCAGCGGTTTCAGGTCTTGATTCTGAGCTTTGTGCTCAGAGCTCTCTCTTGGTGGTTCTCAGGAATCATACATGGTAAAGGTATCAAACTCAGGTCAGCTGCGTGCAAGGGAAGTAAGAGCTTTACCCGTTATACTATCTCTCCTGTTCTTAAATTTAGAGTATTTTTGAAAAATATAAAAATATTAAATAATCAGAAAATAATTGCCAACGAGTCTTTTTAGTTCCATTCTTTTGGAATTAATTGTATTACTAAAATTCAAAAGAAATTGTAAACAATATCTTTATTACATCAGCAAGGGAATCAGATAAAGAATTATTTCTATAGTGTATTAATATTGTTGTAAGTGTGGAATCCCCAAATAATAAATGTTATCACCTCCTTCTTTTGCAATTAAAACTTATTGAATGGGTTTCAAATTGAATTTCATTTATACCAGTAAATTATTTTGTTGTTACAATTGCAGGGCCTCTGGGATAAGTAATTTCTATTTCTACAGTAGAGAAATTCATTGAAAAAATGCATTACAATTTCATTTACAGTGAATGGAAATAAATACAAAACTCCAAAATGGAATTTCCACACCTCTTAATGATAATATGCCATAGTCTGTATAGGTAAGAATTACTTTAAATTATTTTTATCTTCCAGTCTATTTGGTAAATTTGCTAAAGATGAAAAATTTTCCTCTCCAATTTACCTGTGAGAATCTTTTTGGACTCTAAATTTTAAATTATAATAATTTTCGAAACTGACTTTCTCCATACTCTTGATGTTCTCTATAGTTTGACACAAAATTAAGGAATATATTTAGAACTTCTAAGTATGAGTGCATTTGTGATGGGAAGAGGGAAGATTGGATAATTTTGGAATTTGCCTAATTCTCCTATATTCTAATAATTATCTGTCATTGAATAACTGTACTATAATTGAAGTAAAAACCCCATTTTTGGTCAAACAAAACAATAATTAGACATCATCTATCTAGACTATCAAAGTGTGTCTTCATGCTTCTAACCTTTTTATTAAAGATATATGACTTCTGAATAAATTTATAATAAGACGTGATTGTAGTATTGAGAATAAGAGGTCATCTAGCTTATTTTAGATGTGCTTTAGTCATCATTATTACATGTAAATTTATAATAACTTAAAAGAGCATATACTTTAAAACTTATAAGATACCTTAGATACATTTATGTTATTTGTTTTAATAAATAATATTTATGTGAACAAGCTACTGACATGTATTTATATCTGTTTTTACCATCTAGAAGAAAGAACTAAAGACATCGTTAAATATATATGTTTAATTTTGGAACAGTATTTATAAATTTTTTATTCTTGACTTTTTTCTTTCAGCATCATATCTCCAGAGTCCCATTTCTCTTAAATTATATATTTGAAGCAATTCTATATTGCTATAGCAAAGCCTCTACATGTCACTTTCAGTAAGTTTCTGGTTGGTCTAGACATTATAAAAATTATGAAAATTGTCATTTTTTGATTTATGATCATCTAAAATTCAATTGTATCTACAATGTAAATATTTATCTTTCTTATACTTGTTTAAAATGTGTATTGTGTATTGATGTCAGAATGATAAGGTCATAGTAATAGAAACACCAAATGACATACAAAACAAGAAGACAGATCCAAGAGTTAAATTAGAGTTCAGATTGAAAAGTGTTCCATGGATAACGTCATTTATTTAGAAATAAAACAGCTCCACAATATCCTTAACCATGTTTTTGATGAGAATTTTTTATAGTAATAGCAAGAATATCAAATGGAAATGTGTATACCACACCCAAAGTTGTAAGACAAACACATGTTAATTTCATTACTAATAGGTTCTAAAAACTATTTCAAAAGGGCTAAATTTGAACAAAAATGGGATTACTTTGATAAGAACGGTGGGATGGTTTTACAGGATTGCTATAATGGTCTAAGAATAAAAGTTGTTACTGTGGGCCTAAGAGATGACTCTGTGGCAAAATTCTTGCAAGCATGAGGCCATCAGTTCTCTACTGATGCTCCCAGTGTTCTTTCAGAAGCTCTGCTCTTTCGGCCCCTTGGTCTACAGTAAAGTGTGCAATCTGCAGTGCACAACTACAAGTCATGTGCAAAATCCACAAGCTAAATCCACGACCCCTGGCTAGCACCTACAATTAGAATCTGTGAGAGCATATAATGAAAATATTGCCACTTCTGGTGAGCACCACAATCAGAGCTGTGATGTCTCGTGGGCACACTAACTGAGTGAACCTCTATTAACAACAATAGCAGTAAAGGAAGTTGGAATAAATAATAGGACCAGAGCCAGAGTACAGTGGCTTAGGTGCTTGCTTATACGTGCCCAATTTCCGTTGCCTCCCTAATATCATAAATGATCCCCTGAGTATTGTAGGAGTGGACCTTGAGCACAGAGCTAGCAGTAAGAACTGAGCATCCTGAGAGTAGTCTCAGAGATCCCCCTCCAATAAAAGAAGTTAAAACTTCATAAGTTAAAAGAAAAGTTATAAAAGAAAAGTTTTAAAAGAAAAGTTTCTGCCTCAAGTATGGAATATAATGGGATTCTGAAATAAATGCCATGAACAGAGGCTTCCAAGTGATGTTTGAAAAATGATATGGTACCAGAAGAATAGCTAGAGACTTCTGCCCTGGATAAATACAATAAATGTGATTTTACAAAAGCCCTCTATTAACACAAACTGTTGTTAGTAAGGGCTCTATAGAAAAATGGGGAAAAAAATAGAGAAATGGAATGTTCTTTGTAGAGCTTGTAGTCATCTCACACACACACACACACACACACACACACACACACACACACAGAGGGACTTGATAAAATAAAGTGAAAACAAAGTCTTGCATAAAACAGAGTTCATGTTGGAACAAATTCTTAAACCAGGATATACAATTAAGAATTAAGATTGCATTGTAAAGGAATTTAAAGGGAAAAGCAAGCAGTTAAACACTAGGAAAAGGTGAAAGATTAAAAACTCTATAGTACATTGTTGAAGCCCTCGGTTGTGCATGATTTACTTATTGTGGATGAGGTTGATTTGGGGTTTATGAAACTGTCGGGGCATGGAATTGTAAATGATTCCATAGCATGGTTAAAAGGTCCAAGAATGCCAACTTAAAGAATCCAATGAACTTGCATATGACTTAGACAAGAAAAACTGACAATTGTATTAGGAAATACGGACAAGGAACAGGAAAAAGCCCCACACAGGATTTTTTAAGCCAAGATTTTTTATCCTGCAGGGAAATTCTGATGTAACATGAAGTCATTAATTATAAAAGCTAGCCCCAGGGGATTGAATCTGCAGAATAGCAGAGCCCCAGGGTAGATCTCTGAAGATACAGTTCTTGGTCACTGGAAGAAATACAAGAAAAGAGGGGAGGAAGTGTCTGGAAATACAAAGGGAATTCAAGATGCTCTGGGTAGGAAACTTGTCTGCTACAGTCATGTACTACTACTCATACAGCCAAGAGAAACAATATTTCATGTTAGGATTCTTTCATCACCGAAAGTTAACTCTTAAGAAATTCCAAGCTAGAGAGATAATATAGGGTGTAAAGTATTTGCTTTCCATGCTCCTAACCACACATAAACTCCTGAACACTTCAGGGGTCAGCTCTACCCACAGAGACAGGGAGAGTCCTGGAACACTGTTGGGTGTGATCCCCTCCCAACAGAATAATTAAATATATTCTTTTAAAATTTATCTTGTAACATTTACTAGTTTTAAAGAAATGGAACTATTTTTATAGTATAGATCTGAGATTTGGGTTCTCAGAACCCCAAATTATTTAGGTTTGTTGAGTTATTGAATAGAGTGCTGGATAGATAAATTTTTCTTCAGAGAGGTGAGTATAAGTAAGCAAAGTTCCTGAATAATTAGGTTTAACAAGACCCATTATATGTTCCCACATATTTCAAGTAATACTATGTAAGTTTATTAGAGATTGTTAAAATTTCATGAACTTTAATTTAGCATCTATTGAGTTGGAAGCAAAATTATTTTTGCTGTTATGTAGCATTTAATTATAACTAAGGAGAGTAACCCTTGTCTGTACTTCCTTCCACTTTTTACACATAAAGATAATCTATGGGTGGATGAGCAGCAATCATGTGTCACTTTGTAAATGTTTATTTTCTGAGGGAATCTTGAAGAACAGGAACTTTCCTTGGTGGGGAATAAACAGAGAGTGTGGCACTAATTGACTGCTGTGATGGGCAAGTATTCATTGGTTTCAGAGTTTAGAGAGATGGGACTGGAAAGAGAGTACTGCAGGTAGGGTTCTTGCCTTGCATGTGTTCAACCCAGGTTTGACTCCTGACACTGTTGTGGCTCTCTGAGTCCTATGTGAAGTAATTCCTGAGCATGGAACCAAACGTTAACCCTGAGCATTGCCAAGTAGGGTCCAAAAACCAAATAAACAAAGAAACAAACCCAACTTCAGAGAGGTTACAGTATATTAAGAAACTTGGTCCTTAGAAAATTCTTGTCAGCTGAAAGTGTTTTCTTGCTGTAAAATTATTGCAACAAGGTCATAATAGCAAAAAAGAACAGACAATTATTGTGTCACAATCTTGGTCTCTAAAATACACTAGACTAGTTCCAGGGTTCACAAATTTCATAGAGATAAAAATCATGAAAGTTAAGTGCAATTTGATATGGATCAATGTGATTTTGTTATGGGAATTTAGTGGAGACATAACTGACTATTTTTAATTGACTAAAATCTAGCTCAGTGTTAGATACTGATGAGATAGATAGTCAGAAGTGATAAATGATTAAGGTATTTCTGGCATAATGGCTCATTTTGAAAAACACTACTACCAGATTTTAAGCAATGTGACTATAGTTCAATACAGCATAAATTAGATGTAAAATTGTGTCATAACTGTAAAAAAAGAACAAAGTACACAGTTTGCTCTTGGAAGAGTTATGTGAGAAATACAGAATATTTATTATGTAGTTTATAATTCAAAACTGTTATAATCCAAACTCTAAGAAATAGTTTATTTACAGATAATTTCTTTAGAAATTAATTTTAATGGTTAAAACAGCAATGATTTGTCAGTACATGAAAATGAGCACTAAGAGTGGTAATTGAAATGATTAAGCTGACAGGGCCACCAATAGGAAGATTCTAGTAATGTTTTATGTATCAGGAGAAAAATATTAATCATTAAAGCCACAGACATTGAAGAAAAATAATAACAAATTTCCAACTCTGCTCACTTCCCATATTTGCCATCACGCCCGACTCACACACTGGCCCTGCTCCAACAAACTCTTTCTGAATCTCCCAGGAGACACACAACCAGCGGCTAAACTTTCTGGAATCATGGGTTCCTGCAGCTGAAAACTGGAGTTCCCATGAGAGGTGGGCGTGTCAAACTCCTGCCCCGAAGAAGCTCAGGCAGCAGCATCCTCACCTTACCAGTACAGATCCTAAAGTCTCTAGAATACTTCCTAAAACCACAAACAGCTCAATTAATTCTTAAACAATGATTTAACAACCCTCCAATCAGATATAACTATGTTCATATAAATTGATTTTGTAGATCTACTGATTTTAACATTGCAACTTTGTTATTTGATAAATTTTAATACTAGAATTGTATCAAAAATTGTGACTTGTTCTATGTTAAATATATATATATTTATATTTTTAATGTAGAACAACATATATATAATTTATATATAATTTATATTTAATATATATAGTAATTCCAAGGGAAAACATCAGGAAAACATCACTTTCTAGAACCTAAAGAGGTGTTTTTTCAGACTAATACCTTTTCCCAATTGAACTGGTACTCATGAAATCATGTACTACCTGAGGTAAAGAAGAAATCCAGAGGTAAGAAAAAAAAATCTCCTTGAAAATTCATGTATAAGAACAATATCAAGGAGAACAAAGCTATCTGTTGAAGGTCAGGGGCTTTGTTAACCTTTCTAGTGAAAAAACAACCAAATTACAAGTAGTCCCAAGATGGGTTTGACACTGTCCTTTTATAACACTAGCTCAAAGGCACAATGAACATTCAGTCTTATCTGGCAGAGAGGTGTTAAATGTGCAACAAAAACTGTGGTCATATATTTCTGAGACTAAAACAACCAAGAGTTTTTTGTTGTTGTTGTTGTTTTGTCTTTTTTTTTTTAATAACAATTGTGTGTTCCAACATACTTTAGATTCATGGCTGTCTAAACTACTTTGATCTGGGGCTGGATAGACAGAAGAGGTTGCAGGGAGTTTGTCTTGATTGTACCTGGGTTCAATCCCTGGCATCTCATATCTTCTCCTGAGTACTGTCAGGAATGATTCCTGAGCACCGAGTCAGGAGAAGGCATTGAGCACAGCTGGATGTGAGTCCAAACAAAAACAAACCAAGAAGAAATTACTATGATACATCCTTCATCCCTCTCAGAAAGCCCGGCAAGCTACCGAAAGTTTCCTGCCCACATGGCAGAGCCTGGCAGGATCCCAGTGGCGTACCCAATGTGCCAAAAACAGTAACAACAAGTCTCACAATGAAGACATTACTGGTGCCTGCTCTAGCAAATTAATGAACAAAGGGAAGACAGTGCTACAGTGCTACTTCCTTAAGTTTCCATTTTGTTTTATTTCTCCTATTGTCATGCATATGTTCCCATTCAATATTATCTAAAAGCCTGCAAGTTCACAAAGAATGAGTGGTTCACCATATGTGCATTTGGTGGCTGAGAGTTGCCTCCCTGTCTTCCTCAGGCCTACCCAACAGAGGAACACAAAGTGGGGGACCACAGGCTGATAGTGAAGATGGTCCATTTAATGCAGAGTTGCTGCCACCATACTTAAGGAACATCTGAATGTATTTGAGGTATAGTTCTGCACATAGGTGGGATCATTTACAGAGGCAAAACACTTCAGCAGAGACAATTCTCTTGGGGAGATTAACTCAAGGAGACACTCCCTCTCCAGGGAAATCTATATTGCTTTTCTCTTTTCCTTAAGTTGTGCATATTAAACAATTGTTTACTTCTTATTAATACTTGCAGTCATTTGGATAAACACAGTAAGCGATATAGGTTTCAAAACTTAGTTCTCTGCCTTCCCAGAGCAAGCAAGGCTTTTACTGTAAATTTCAGACTAAGTCCTCAGGCCAGTTCAGTTTATCCTTCCCCATGGAGGTCCTGTCTCTTAACTCATAACGACTTGCATCAAGACTATGCTTTTATGCTTTCTAGACTGTCCTATTTTGATGCTGAGATAGCTTCACAATTCTCTCCTGGTTCATCTCAGTCCCAAAGCAGGACCTCCCCTTTGGGATGTTAGGAACTATGACAACCGAAGTCTGAGTCAAATAATTATGATGGATGCTGGGAGTAGATATATTTCATCGTCAAGCAACTCCAAAATATTAGGAGCACAGCATTAATGGTCTTTCTATGGTTAAACAAAGAACATTGCTCTATAGTAAAATATGAAAAGGCTATAGGGGAAATAGGTAATTGACTACAAATATACTACAAATACAAAGTCCAGAATTACCAGAAAGTTTTGGCTTCTTTTTTTTTTCCACTAAAAAACATTTTATTTTTTTTTCCAGACTTACACATTTTTGTACTTGGGTTTCAATTATACAATGATCATACACCCATCCCTCCACCAGTACACATTTCCCACCACCACGGATCCCAGTATCCCTCCCACCCCCCAGCCCCCATCCCACTCTGCCTCTGTGGCAGGGGATTTCCCTCTCTCTCCTTTTGAGTGCTGTGGTTTGCCAAAGAGGCATTGAGTGGCAATCATGTTTGGTCGATAGTCTACTTTCAGCATGCTTCTCCCATCCTGGGAGGATCCTCCCAACACCCTTTGTTTGGTGTTCCCTTCTCTTTCTGAGCTCCCTTTTCCCCTAATATGTGTGGTTGGCCTCCAGGTCATTGAGTAAAATTCCTGGTACTAATCTCTGCCATTCTTGGGTGTTAGTTTCCTATTTTGTTACTTTATGTTCCCCAGATGAATGCAATCTTTCTATGTCTATCCCTTTCTTTCTGAGTCATTTCTCTTAACATGATACTTTCCATGTAGTAACACTTGTATGTAAATTTCATGACTTCGTCTTTTCTAACAGCTACATAGTACTCCATTATGTAAATGTACCAGAGTTTCTTGAACCAGTCATTTGTTCTCGGGCACTCAGGTTTTTTCCAGATTCTGGCTATTGTAAAGAGTGCTGCAATAAACAGACAATTGCAGATGTTACTTCAAGTTTTGGCTTCTAAGTAATCAAAACTGGCTAGGGTAACTGTGACAATCAGAGGTAAAACACAAAGGAAAGCTTAAAGATAAACTCAGGGAATTAGAGATGCTCTCAAGAGCACAGGAAGCTTCTCTGAGAAGAGGCAAAAGAGCAATTGACTAATTAAGCCTAAAACACTTAGGGTTAATATCCAACATAAGCCAATCATCACCGTATCACTGTATCTCTGTCCTCCCCTTGTCCATCGATTTGCTCGAGTGGCACCAGTAACGTCTCACAACAAATTGTGAGACATGTTGTTACTGTTTTTGGCATATCAAATATGTTACGGGTAGCTTGCCAGGCTTTGCTGTGCGGGCAAGATATGGTAGCTTGTTGGGCTCTCTGAGAGTGGTGGAGGAATCGAACCCAGATTGACTGCGTGCAAGGCAAACATCCTACTCGCTGTGCTATCACTCCAGCCCAAAGCTAATCATATAAAAATAATAACAAATATAAGCATATTCACAGCAACATGATGGATTTTATCAATACACTAAGACATTCAAAGTAACTGATATAAATCAATCTGATTCCTTGCCTCTCTTTTCCTAATAATCCTAATCATTTTGGAAAATTGGCCTTAACATTTTATTTTCATTTCATTTTAATATGCACAAATATACATCAAACAAAACAAAAAAACAAACACTGTCCTCCCGTTGTTCATCAACTTGCTCAAGAAGGTCCAGTAACATCTCCATTTTGAGACTTGTTGTTACTGTGTTTGGCATATTAAATATGTTACGGGTAGCTTGCCAGGCTTTGCCATGTGGGTGAGATACTCTTGGTAGCTTGCCAGGTTCTCTGAGATGAGTGGAGGAATCAAACCCGGCTTGGCAGAGCTGACAGCACGCAAGGCGAATGCCCTACCGCTGTGCTATCTCTCCAGCCCACAAATATACGTCACATTTTAATAATTATATAATTTCCTAGAAATCATAATTTAAAAATTTTAAGTCACCATATGAATTGCACTTAGCATTTTGAGAAAGTATGATTGTGAAATAAATATAAATATGAAACACACATATATACATTCATATACTATTGTGTGCTACATAGAATTTGCTTTTAGGATAGACCACATTTTGTCAATTTTGTTACTTTTTTATTATAGACCAAATTTATGTGGATTTTCTTGTGCACATATGCAAAATTTTGCCCTAATTCACACTTAGTATTGACACATTTAAGAGATTGACACAAAATATCTATGTATATATGGATATATCTGCATATATATATTTCAGGTATACATATATTTTATACCCATATATGCCCAAATCACACCTGTAGCTATATGGTTAATTTTATTTTTACCTTTTGGATTTGCAGTCACATCCAGCTATACACAGGGCTTACTGATGCCTCTGTGCTCAGGGATCATGCAGAGATCACTCCTTTCAGCACTTGGGAAGCCATATGTGATTCTTGGTATTGGATCTGAATTGACCTCATGCAAGGCCAGTGCCTTACTGTCCTATATCTTCAGTCCCCTAAATTTGTTTAAATTTTTATGTTTCAGTAGCAATCCTGCATTAGGAAAAGTTTTAAGTTTTTCTATGCTTATTTGTAAGCCTATCTGAGGAACCCTAGTCTATTTTAGGGTTATCAAGGTTACATTGAGTTGTGTAGTTATTTTAATTTGTCTTAATATGTTCCCTTTCTATTGATTAGTTCATTATCTGAGACTAATAATTTCTGTGATACACACACAAACATATTTGATCTGTGAAACCATATATGTCACAAGCACTGTCATGAGTGCCCCTGAGTGCAGACCCAGGATACATGTATATACATGTATATGTATATATATATGCACCTACATGCACACAAATGCCTATAGATATATATGTATATGTATACATATATGTGTACACACATGTATATATTTGTTCTAGCAGCATGTCAAATGTCACACTCAAATCTTCATATACCTGTTTTTGTGTCTTCTTATCTACAGAGACATTTATCTTGACCTTCCCCTGAAATTTCACACACTAATCACTACTTTTTATACTTTTTAACAATTTTCTCTATCTGTCAGTAACCAATGATATTTTGAAATTATTCTTACTACTCTTATTGTATTTTATTATCTCTCAGTCATTATCCAAAAATACATGTTTAATGGATATGTGGACCAAGTTCTAAAATATACCATCATTTATTTATCACTTGGTATCACCTTGGAGTTTCTTTTTAAATTAAACTTTAAAAGGTATTTTTATTTCGATTCATTTTTCCTAATGAGTTAGTAGAGGCTTTTTTAAAAAAATTGAATCACCATGTGATTCACAGTTACAAAGTTGCTCAAGATTGGGTTTCATTCATACAATGTTCAAAACACCCTTCTCTTCACCTTCTCTTCTTTCCCACCACCAATGTCCCAAGTTTCCCTCCTGCCACCCCCTACTCTAGCTTGCCTCTATGTCAGACATTTCTCTCTCTTTCTCTCTCTCTCTCTCTCTCTCTCTCTCTCTCTCTCTCACACACACACACACACACACATACTCACTCACTCTCTCTCTTTCTCACCTTTCTCACTCATTCTCTTTTTGGGCATTATGGTTTGCAATACAGCTGCTGAAAGTTTATTATGTTTCTCACTTTACCTATTTTAAGCATTCAGTTCTTATACAGAGTTATTATTTCCAGCTATCACTGTCATAGTGACTTCTCTATCCTAACTACCCGCTAACTATACTCCTCCACCACTTGTAGCAAGCTTCCAAAGTCCTCCTGGCCATTATTTCTAGAGTCTTTGGATATAGAGGCTTGTTTTTAACTTGAGTTTAAGTTGAGTTGTTGTTACTTTAATCTACATTATATGCAGTAGCATAAACAAAAAAGAAATTTAAGACAAAAGAAAAAACCTAGAAAAGGTAATTTAGAAAAATCTAGAAATTTCATTTTATTAGATAATGTGGGTTTAAAAACTACTTGTAACTAATTTTCTACAAACAAGAAGTATCGTATGTGATACAAATAAATATTAATATGTATATCCTTTCTTTTATATATACATAATACAAAAGCATATGTATAATATAAATATATATTATATGTACATATATACAGGGATATACATAAACATATATGTATATAAAGACAAATTGGAAATGAATGAATTTCTCAGGCACAAATCTCTGTTAAGGGGTGCAGATAGATGATACACATAAGATAATTGTTCTTTAGCTAATATGTTGTGTGAGAACTTTTCTGCTTTGCATGTATGTTTCGGCTGTCTTTTACACTTTTATCACCATTTTATTAAATTTTAAGTTATCATGAATCAAAGTTTTGTTCTTCGTTTAATTAAGACTCAGTTAAGCAGGGTGTTGTTCTTTCCTTACTAAAACTTCAATCACCTCAGTTCCTCTGCTCAACATTGTCTTCCAAATAAATCTATCTCTTCTTCTGCCATAAATTTTCTAATATGACAAAAATCTTTCATTAATGGAATCTTCTGTAACCAAAATTTGTCCCATTCTTCTCTTTGATTAGCCTTTTGTTTACTTAAAGTTCTTGTTCATACATTGTTTAATGCACTGCATTTGTAGAGTAATTAATAGCATTTTTTGCCACTGAAATTTTTGCTTTAATTGCATTGTCCAAAACACACATATGCATAATATAGAGTGTTATCTATGTATGCTATAGGTTAATCCCCAACAGTTTTTTCTTTATAGAAGAAACAATTTTTTTGTGGTGTATTGTTAATTCAAAGTAACTTAAATGTATTATCTATAATTGTCATAGGGTCAAATAGTGCTACCTTAATTCTGATTATCAATGTGATATTATATAACCTATTGATAGAAATCAAAACCATATATTAAGAGCTATCTAATACTTTTTAAAAATACTTATTTGCCTGGTTTGTGTAGTCAGAAATTAAAGATAACTGATAACCCAATTTAATCATTTTTGTCTTCTAAAAGACATAATAAAAAATTATGTAGCTCAGAGTTGAGATATACTACAGCAAGCAGGGATGCTTGCCTTGCACTTGGTAGACTGGGGGTTCAATCCCTGTATAATACTCTCAGACCTCTAAGAGTGATCTCTGAGAGAAGAGCACGGAGTAAGCCTCAACACATCCAGAGGTGTTTCCAAAAGCAAACATAAGTAAATTGATAAAACAAATATTGCAGTTATGCAAACAGTATTCTCCATCTCAATTGGTTCAAATCAGAAATATGCAGCAGAAAATCTTGGAAATTAAAAAATTACAAATTAAATAATGCAATGCCAAATTATTTTGTGAAATTCACAAAGAAAATCAGAAAAAAATACTGGAATGAAAATGAAAAGTAAGGTGCAATGATACATATGGAAAATATCTGAGTAATGCTTTGAGAAAATTATTGAAGCATGAAATATAATAAAAAAGAAAGTGCGGGGCTGGAGCAATAGCACAGCAGGTAGGGCGTTTGCCTTGCACGCGGCCGACCCGGGTTCAATTCTCAGCATCCCATATGGTCTCCTGAGCATTGCCAGTGGTAATTACTGAGTGCAGAGCCAGGAGTAGCCCCTGTGCATTGCCGGATGTGACCCAAAAAGCAAAAAAAAAAAAAAAAAAAAAAAAAGCAAGGCAAGCATTCCGCCTTGCTGTATTTACTAATCTAAGTTTCATTCTTGAGAATCCGTGTAATAAAGATGAACTCCATTCTAACACTGGTAGAAAATAGGGGGTTAATATCAGAATCAAAATCAATGAGAGAATATGCAAACAGAGAAAAATCAATAAAACTCAAATTAACTTTTAAGATGGAACAATTGATAAAACTTTGTAGGTCAGAAAAAAGAAAGAGAAGAGGGGAAGAGAAGAAAGAAAAAATGAGAAGAAGTGTGTGTGTGTGTGTGTGTGTGTGTGAGAGAGAGAGAGAGAGAGCGAGAGAGAGAGAGAGAGAGAGGAAGAGGGGGGGGAAGAGAAAAGACTAAAATCAAGAATGTAGGAAAATTGGTGTTGGATCCATAGTTCAGTGGGTAGAGATTTTGTCTTGCATGTGGCTAGTCAGGTTTGATCTGTGGACCCAAATATGGCCTCCCAAACATTGCCAGGAGTGATCCCTGGGTGCAGAGCCAGGACCAGGAGTAATTCAGCTTTTACAGAAAACAAGGTAAGAGGAAATGTTTTTGGATTCATTGTAGGCAGCCTATGTTACTCTGAAAACAAGAGTGGTGAAAAGGCAGACTACGATATTTCATGAAAAAATATGCGAATTTGCTTAATGGAAATTTTAAAAATTAGCAATATAAAAAAGAATGAGGTATCACAACTAAATGGGTTTCATCCCTGAAATGCAAGGTTGTTGATTATCTTAATATTCAAAATCATATAATATAGTATATACAATTAAATAAATAGGACTAGAAGGATGTATAAGGGTTAGGGCACCTAGATTGTAGTGAATTGACCCCAGTTTAATCCCTGATTCAATCCCGAGCACTACATATGATTCCTCAAGCACCACCAGAAATGATTCCTGAGAATAGTCAGACATAAAACCTGAGCAGCACTGAATGTGGGCCCAACACAACAACAACAACAACAACTATATATATATGTATATATAAGAATATAAGGAAAATTAAATGTATCTGGATGCATGTAAAATAATTAGATAAAGTCAACATCCATTCACAATGTCTTAAGTATTGACAATGTAGGAATAGAAGACATTTTCATTAACTCAAACATAGAGTGTCTATAAGCATCTTATTATTAATATACTTAAGATGAAGGTTTAAATACTTTTCCCCTCATACAGAGCTAAAAATAAGATTCTTGCTTCCAAATCAATGTTTTCTTTGAAAAACTAACAGATTCAGAAAGGTGACAAAAGAGAAGTAAAATACATGCATATGGGGACCGGTGAAGTAAAAGCTCATCATTTAATAATAACATGGTCTTATCTGTAGAGTTTCCAAAGGATTTATGTATTATTCTCCTATAACAAACAAACAAGTTTTAGCAAGGTCACAAGATAAATGATTATCACGCAAAAGCAATTATAATTCTATATACTACAGATCTCCAAAGAGAAATTTGGAAAGAAAAATCAATTAATTTCACAATCACATAAAGAAGAATGAAATAATTAGGATTAATTTAATGTATTTCATAAAAGTAATAGAGACATAGTTTCAGTGTGCTGACAATAGAATTTTTATTAAATAAAATGGAATAATAGTTCTCATAAAAAGAAACAGATTATTTATATATGCAATAATATGAACCAAACTCAAAAGATGATGAACACTTAAGACTATATTGCCTGCACCCTTTAAATTAAATTTTAGAAGAAAGCAATATGATACAAACAATTCAGTGGTACAGATACCTTTTAGAATAAAATTCATGATTTAAAATTGGATTGTCATATTGATTGCATAACTACAAATTTAAGAGTTTATTAAACTGAATAGTTTAATGATATTTATACAATGTAAATATTACCACAGAATTATTTTAAAAGTAAAATTATATTAAGATAAAATATTCTCAGAAAATACTGAAAGAAAAAAATACTGAAAGTTTCCAATATGTGGCATATAGTAAAATATGGAAACAGAATACCATATTGCTATATTTTGAATGCAATCTAAAATGATGTTTTATTGGTTGAACCAATATAAACATGAGAACATTTTCAATTATCACAATAAAATTTTAAGAAGTTTAGTCATAAACTACATCAACCTATATTTTCTTTTAAACTGATTCCAGGCTCTAAAGCACAGAAGGTGACCGATAAATTAAGTTTGGTTAAATAAATGAATTAAAAATTTCACTACTTGTATTTAAGTCTGTAGTTTTCAAGTTTTAAAATTTAAGTGATTACTACATATTCACGTTGATGTGTTAGAAATATAAAACAATTTTGAATTAATCATGAATTAATGGAAATAAATTAATAGAAATTAATTAATTGCTTCACTTGCTTCATATCCTCAAAAAAATCACTAGGGTTGTATGCTTTCTTTAAGCTTCATGTATTGTGTGGTATTTGTTACTAAATACGTAAAAATGAAATACCACATTGTTTTCAGTTAGACATTATCATATAGACTTCACTGTTCAGCTGAAAAATATTTATATTATCTGCAAACTTTCTGTAGTTAGCTAAATTCAAATAACATATAAAACCCAAATCACACTTACCCTTTGTTTCCAAAGAACATTTGAAGTATTATACTAAGACATTTTCATTAAAAATAACAGATGACAAGATAACCTTTCTCACCATGTTCTTGCAGAGATTTCATATTCATCTGTTAGAGATATGCTGTTGGTGTCTGACTTCTGCACTTAGAGTAAACACGATTAACCATTCTCTTTTTTGAGACAGTTCAGGGAGTGAGACTTTGATCCAACTGCCTCTTGGCTAAGCCTCTAGACTCCAGGACTCAAACACATCAAAACTACTGATTCAAGGATAAAGACTTTGAAACTTTGAAACTTATGTTTCCCAAGCAAATACTTTACAATTCCTTCCTTAAGTTTTGCATATTTTTCAAACATCTTTACTGAGTTAAAAAAATAAGTATAGGCTAATACATAATAATTTAAATGAGTACCCTGTCTTGTGTATTGACAATGAAATCACTTTTCAATTCAAAAATTAATATTCTTAAAAATGTATTATAATAATATAGTTTCTCAAATTTAAAATAGAAAAATCATTCTTAAGAAAATTTAATAGTAAAAGTTATAATAATAAAATTAAAATTTCTTTCTTATAATGGGATTTTTTTCAGATTCAGATTCTGGTGTCTTCAATTAATTTAATAATATCTGAAAATATCTACTAGTAAAATGACCTTGAAATTAACCTTGGAAGTTCCATTCATTGAGTTATGTTCTTTAGGATAACATTGGTTTGTCCTTTCTGAGTTGCCACAGAAGTCTTAGGTTTATTGGGTTACTCCCATCAGAGTGCTCCTGTTCCTCTATGTTTATTTGTGACCTCTTTCTTTGTGCTCTGCTTCCCTAACCAATAAATACCTTTTTCTCCTAATCAGACTCTGCTTACTTATAAATATTGCTTTTCTTTTTTCCTCAAGTCCTTTGCATAGTTAATTCAGAGCAATGTCCCTTTTTGTTGCTACTCCCAATGCAGAGAGTTGGTTAGAGACTAGAGAGCAAGGCGGCGAGTCAGAGTGCAGAGCGACAAGCGAGAGAGACAGAAGAAGGGAATGAGAATATAAGTAAGATTGGAAAAGGCACATGGGGAGAACGGGATAAACAGCAGCTAATCACCAACCAGCCTGGCCCTCGTTTCCTCCTTTGTCCGTCCATGGCATCTGCTGACCCAGGAGGGGAAGAGGTGCAAGACACAGGTGGAGATAGAGAGCCGTGGGTTTCCTAGGAGTTGGTGAATGCAGGCTGTTCTATGTGTTAAAACTATACATATACACACACATTGATCACTTGATCACTTGACATCATATTACTCATTGATTTTCTTGAGCGAGTGCCAGTAACGTCTTCATTCATCCCTGTCACGTGCTAGTGTAGCCCAATGGCATCTGCTCATTCTAGGAACGCAAAGAGCCTCAAAACCATCTTTCGGGGTCTTGAAGAAGTCTGACCATCTCGTAGATGGGCGGCCATGCGATATTTTGACATCCTGTGGAATCCAGTTGGTAACAGCTCTAGTCCAGCACTTTTCTCCAAATCTCATTACATGTCCAGCCCATTTGATTTTCTATGCCTTGGCAAATGAGACAGCGTCCCCGATTCTTGATCATTGACAGAGGTTGTAACTCCGGATTCTTTCTCTCATTTGAGTGAAGCGCGATACTCCAAGCATAGGTCTTTTAATTCCTCTTTTGGAGGCTCAAATAGCATTCACACCCTGTTTTCCTAGGGACCAGGTCTTTGAGGCGTATGTTAATGCAGGAAGAACAGTGGAATTGAAGAGATGTGCCCAGAGCCTAAGGTTCTTCATCCTCTTAGCTACTTCCTCGATGCTCTTGAAAGCATTCCAAGCCGCTCTCTCCTGCACAACTCAGGTGCCAGGTCATTCGGCATGTTGACTTCTCCAACTAGGTCTATGTAACTGTTGCACTCGGAGATGTTCATTCCATTGAAATCAAATGGAACGTCAGCAACAAGACCATTTCTAATAAACATTGTCTTCGTGAGAGTCAGCTGTAGTCCAACGTTTCCACACTCATGGTCAAAGTTGGCCAGAATTTGTGCTACTTGAGTAGTTTTTGGGGTTATGAGAATGATGAGAGAGAGAATGATGTCATCAGTGAAGCAGAGGTGATGCCATCTATCTTCACTCCCATTCCTTCCCATTCCAGGCATCTCATGATGTCCTCGAGGGTGGCACTGGAGAGTTTCAGTGAAATGGTATCAACTTGCCAAATCCCTCTCTTGACATGGATGATCACTTCTTGTAGAGTAGTGAGACCCTGGTACTGAACCCTGGATCCTGATGTATATTTTAAGACCCATCTTCCAAGATTACCGCACCATATTTGATAGTGTTCAAATATGATTTGAACCATTGGAACACCTGCAAGGGCAATTAGAGACTTCCTTAAAAGCCTCTACTCCTCTCGGAGAGCCTGGCAAGCTATCGAGAGTAACCCATCCACACGGTAGAGCCTGGTAAGCTATCTGTGGCATATTCAATATGCCAAAACCAGTAAATACAATGGGTCCCATTCCCCTGACCCTGAAAGAGTCACCCATATGGTAGCATTAAGAAGGATGAGGAAGAAGAGGGTAATAATATCTCAAGGCCGAACTAGGCTGCCAAAACGAAGAAGAACAAAAGTGACTGTCTGTACATTCAATGCACGTATGCTGGCATCGGGTGCATCCATTGAGGACTTGATGTTACAAGTGCGAAAGATCAAGTATGACATCATTGGTCTTACTGAGACGAGAAGGCATCAATCACGTCATGCTGTTTTTGACACTGGAGAAGAACTGTTCCTTGGAACATGTGAAAAAAAAAGGTGTTGGTGTTGTCAGTGTCCTTGTCAACACAAGTTTGGCCATGAGCACTGATTCATTCAAATGCCTAACAACCCAAATTGGACAATTACACTTGAATAGATGTGGCTCACTGCAATCAGTTTCTATCTTCATTGTCTACACACCAACATCCAATTATGATGAAGGAGAAATTGAAAAGTTCTACATGGAGCTGGAGAAGTTTTATAAAGAAGACCACACCTTCTGCAAGATCATTATCGGTGATTTTAATGCCAAGATAGGACTGAGAAGATTAGCCAAAGAACTCCACAATGGGACCTATGGTCTAGAATGGAACAAACAGGGTTGAGAGACTGTCTGAGTTCATCATCATGTTGACTAAGACCACCCATGGTAACTCACTGTTCCAGAAGGACAAATCTAAACATTAGACATAGGAGTCTCCCAATGGACGGTTCCACAATAAAATTGACCACATCATATTCAATCAACCATTTTGCCTGGTGGATGTCACTGTTGTCCCAAAATTCCAAACAGAATCAGACCACTGTCTCCTTCGTGCAAAATTCTACTTCACAGGGTGGGGGCGGGGGGGTGGAGAACTGCAAAGTTTAAGAAGAGAACTCCCAGAATGACCACCAATTGGGAGCTCTTTGGCACTATTGCTGCGACATGGGAAGATGCCATCATTGAAAACATTGAGGAAGAATAGGATTGAGTGGATCAGCACCTTCATGATTGTGTGAGGAATGTCAAGAATGAGATAGCCACAAAAAGACTCCTGTCTTCGAAAACTCTTGAGCTCATTCACCAACGTGGCTAGGTGCAAGTTGCAGGCAACCACAATCGAACGTCCAAGCTCGCAAAGCAGTGCAGAGAAGCGATCAAGGAAGACCTCAAAGAGAGAAGAGCAGAAGTGCTGGTTGATGAGGCAGAAGCTGGGAAAAGCATTTGCAGTGCCCGCCTGTCCTTTGCCAACTATAAGACCAAGATGACTACCCTCCAACGTCCTGATGGATCTATCACATCTTCCAGAAGGGCAATGGAGAAGACTATCCATGACTTCTACTCGGATCTCTTTGATACCCACATCCATCCACCCACATACCAAATTCTGTAGGATGTATATGTCATTCCCAATGTTCTCCCTTCCGAAATCCAACATGCCATTTCATCGGTAAAGAAGCGAACAGTACCCCGCCCAAACAAGTCAGACCCAACACCTGAAGAACCTGCCATCAGTACTCATCAATATGCTGGCTCTGCTCTTCACATGCTACCTGTTTGAATGCAAGGTTCCATCCCAATGGAAAACCAGCAGAACCGTACTACTGTCCAAGAAGGGAGGCATCCACAACATTGGCAACTATCACCTAATCTGCCTATTGTCTGTCATCTACAAAGCTGTTCACTCAAGTCATCCTGTATAGGATTCGCAGAACATTAGATGAAGGACAACCATGCGAGCAAGCCGTTTTTGAAAAGAATTCAGCACGATTCCACACTATAACCAAGCTTATTGAGGTTTCTGGGGAGTTCAAGATGCCGTTCTGTCTAATGTTCATTCCTTTGATTCTGTTGAGACTGAAGTGGTCATCGAAGCCTTAGCCAAACAGGGCGTTCAAACACACATTATTAAATACCTGTATATGAAAAATTGTTTTGCATATATTCTATGAATTCAGATTTTTTTCTTTTTTTGGTGAGGCCAGTGGTGATTGGCTCACAAATAATGGAACTCGGCTTCTTGTGACTGCTCAAAGCATCACTTTGGTGCACGGGAATAAGTTGGGTTTGCTGCATACAAAGCAAGCACCTTACTCACTGTAGTACTGTAGTATATCTCTCCTGCCTTAATTCAAAATCTTATTTTTTTTTTAGCCTTTTGGGTTACACCTGGTGATGCTCAGGAGTTACTCCTGGCTCTGCACTCAGGAGCCACTCCTGGTGGTCCTGGGGGGGACCATATGGGGTGCCAAGGATAGAATTCAGGTTGGCCACCTGCAAGGCAAATACCCTACCCGCTGTACTATCACTCTGGGCCCCCGAAATTAAAATCTTAAGAAAACAAAATGACTACTGTCATCATCTGAGTGTCCCCCACCTCTTCTATATGCTATATTCTGGACTGAAAATTGTTACTGTTATTATAACTGTCTAGTAAATATTTAATAGTGAGACTTAACATAGTTTGTAACTTTAGTTTACACCAAGTTTTCTATGCATCCATTCTTAATCTGTTTCAGAACTGGTACTTACCTTTATCATTCTTTATTTAATTTCTACATTGACCAAGTCCATATTTATTTTCTTGCATTTATTTAGATGATTTAAATATTATGAAGATTGTACATTAGAATTATTAATATCTGTTGCTTTCCTAAAGAACACTAGATTATATAAAATGTGGTTCTACTAGATTTCATGTGCCAAGAGCAATTCAACCCCTTGGACTCATGAAATATATGGAATCTAGGATCTTTAGTATGAAACAAAAGATCTTCATTATTTCATTCTTTTCATTATATCACTTTTCATTACTTCTTCAATAGCTCTACTACTCTGTAGCAATCCCTTTGATACTCAACTTTGATATGCACATCCCCTAATTTAATAATTTCACGCATTGTGTAATTATAATTTCAATAAACATTTACTTGAGAGAATAAGTATTTCAAGCATATATTGTCAAATTTCTATTTGGCACAATAGAGGTGAATCTCTTAAGTTGAGATACCATGTCTTGTAGAAACAAGCTCTCATACAAGGAAACTGCTAAACAGCTCAAATTTATCCAAGATATAAAAAGATTATGTGCAAAATAAATGTCGTTCAGATGGTTCTTTAAAACAAGAATATCATCAATAAGTACAATGAAATCATTCAAAATCTTATTTTATGAAACAAAAACTCATAGGAAGTTTTCTATCTTGTAGATTCTTCAAATATTAAAGATGGTTTATCCAAAATAAAAAGCATATAATCTCTCTGGGTATTTTACTTTAAAAAATTCACTCTCGTTCTTCTCTTTGGCTTATTTTTATTCCCTGGGAAAGGGCAGTTTGGCTTTATAGCACCTGTCAGTATTGTGGGTGATAAGCTTCTCTCAGTGCATTTGGATAGTGATACACGGAACAGTTGGTAGTTGATACCACTCCATTGTATAGCTACTCATCCTTCTGCCTAGAAACTTACTAAATCCTTTTTATAACACACTTCGTCATTTCTATCTACAAACCCGATGTCTTAAAGGCTGTTGCACTAAAATGATACTGTTCAGCTTTTCAAGAAGACATTTCAAATAGAACGAATTAATGAAAAATCAGAATAAGATGGGTTGGTAATACAATCTTTGCATATTTCTATTGTTTATTTGAATGTTATTTGTTTTCAGTGAGTTTGTGTGTAGTACATAATATAAATACACACATCTACATTGTGTGTGTGTGTGGTATTGGTTAGTGAAAGAAACAGTGGGGGACTAAAAGTTCTTGAAAATCAATATTGCTGGGCCTTTTTGACTATGACCTATTTACATGTAAAATTTATATACCATATAAAAGTTTATATGCTATGTAATTGAATTTTTATTTATATATGTAATATTAATAAAAATAAAACTTGAAAGTATCATTAATAAAGAAACTTAATCACCTGCTGCAAACTACAACTTATGTTTAATGTTATAAACATCACACTATGTTTTAAGGATGGTATCGAATTTCAAGTAACACATGCTTACAATAATTTATTTATGAAGGCAAAAGAATTATGGAGAATAAAAAAGAGGAGAATGAAATCCCATAAGTTACTCCTTCTATTTGTGAATTTATAATTGAATTAATCTGCTAATTTTTGAACATTTCAATTTGTCTTACCTTACAAACTTTGTACTTTCTGTATCCCACTTCTCAAATTTCTATCTTTAAATCTTTAGAGTATCTGATTCTGGTCCTGAAGTCTCAGAATAAATAATGTTGCCCAAATGTACTGCCTTAACTTATAAATTAGTGCTACAAGTTTGTATCACTAATTTACATAATCTTATTTGCTTGTTTTTTTTCAAAAAAACTAAGTTTTTCGGAAATAATAGTCATCATTTACTGTTTTAGTTGTTACTGTGTTAATTAGAGTAACAGACATATAAAATGTTTTTGGGCCACCACTAAAATTAAAGGGTAAACAATAATGTTTAAAATCTTTGTTAGTATTTAATGTTTATTGAAAAATGACATTACTGAAAACTACTTCCCATTTCATTATTTGGTAGGAAGTTTTACATAAATAAAAAAACTATATGTAGTTATTGGAACTTTCTCTAAGTATCTGCTAATATGCTTGAAATAATTACAGGCTTTAAATATCTCAATGTAATGAATGAGAAAAAGTAAAACTATGTAATGGTACATATTAACAATAACATGACTTTAGAAAATATATTAAGAAACATACACCTTTAGTAGCAAAATATATTCCAATTAAAATATTTTGAAGAAAATTGCTCACACCCTGTCAAAACTGTTTTTAAACACTTCAAATAGATATCATTCAATACTGTCAAGTATTTGCAGAAAATAGGCATGTTAAGAACATTATAAAAAATGAGTCCCACCCCTCTCTTTCTTTTTCTCCCTTTTCAGATCTATCTTTAGATTTTTTTTGAAATCTGGATAGTACATTTTTCTCTAAGAAGCTAAGATAGTGCATAGTTGATAACAGAGGCATAGAAATGGTAACTTAAATGCTATGGAAAACTTTTTCTTATTATTTCAAAATTTGTTAGTATTTATAAAAGTTGTCTTTCATTTGTATAAAGCACAGTCTGGTTATTTCCTCCTCCATGGTGTTTTTTTTTCACTTGATGGCCCAATAGAACTCAAGATTTGGAACCTCTCAAGAACTCAATGGAACTCAATAGAACTCAAGATTTGGAAATAGGGAGAAACCTGCTATAGTCATGTGTGTGCCCTTATCCACTTTCTCTTAGCCAAAGCTCGTTGAAAGCTTCTGTACCTTTGAAAGGTACAGAAGCTGTCAAACAGAAATTAAGAAAGCATGGGAAATCACTAAACACTGATTCATAAACTATCAAAAATTAATTATGTGGATCAATCTTTGAGAACTGAACCACACCTTTTGTTATATATCAAGTTAATAACAAGTCAATTATATAAAGTAACTACTTTTATTGCATTTTGTTTGACACAAATGGTTTAATAAAATTAATGAGAGATACCCATTTTATTACACAGAAAGTTTATGGGAGGAAATATAAGTAGCTGTAGACAGACTCAAGAGGGACCAGGGTGATAGTACAGTGAGTCGGGTGCTTACCTCACATGCATCTGACCCAGGTTTAATCCTTGGCATCCCACATGTTCCCCCATGTCCATTAGGAGTGATTCCTGAGCACACAGACAGGAGTAAAACCTGAACAAGTCAAGTGTGGTCCCCAAACAAAACAAAGAAATGGAATCAAGGAATAATTACCAAGATCTTAAGAGAAACACAGGATAGGTAATGATTGATTCAAATGGATAATAAAACCTCACTTGATTCCTCAGAGTTCATTAATCTTCTATTTATAAATTTTATTTTTTTGTTTTGGGTGATAGATTCTGGGCTCAGAGATCACTTTTTGAGGGGTCAAAGGGTGTCACCTGGGATTCTAGAGAGAGAACCATGTCAGTTGCATGCAAGGCAAGTGCCTATTAGTTGTATTACCATTCTGGCCCTATTTATAATGTGTATCTACATTTTACTTTCAAAATGAAAAAAGAACAACATTAAGAATGTTTGGTAATCTGAAATGTTCTTTATATTAGTATTAAAACAAAATAAATAATGACTTTGTGGTAGTTAATATTGAAATGCTATATTTTTTTCAGTCTGTGTGACAATATGTTCTATTATTTATTTATGTTTTAATTTTCATAAACTTGCTCACAATAATTGATTAAATTCAATATTTCAACACCAATTCCACCACCATTACACTTTCCCACCACCATTATTTCATTACGTATGCTGTGTTTCTCTTAAGATCTTGGTAATTATTCCTTGATTCCATTTCTTTGTTTTGTTTGGGGACCACGCTTGACTTGTTCAGGTTTTACTCCTGTCTGTGTGCTCAGGAATCACTCCTAATGGACATGGGGGAACATGTGGGATGCCAAGGATTAAACCTGGGTCAGATGCATGCGAGGTAAGTAAGATGTCAAAGTAAGTAAGCAAGATACTTTGTATTGCTTGGTATGAATTGTATAAGATCTGTAAGGGTCTACCTCTCAGTGATTCAACAAAAAAGAAAAAAAATAATATGAGATGTCAAACGGCTGCTTTTGTGTGGCCTGGGATTCTAAAAATTAATATAATTATGGTCTGGAGCCATCTCTGCAGCGAGCTGCTCAGTTCCAAGATTCATTTGTGAGTCTCTGGATCATCTTGAAAAGCTATTGAAATTAGTTTACCTTCTTAGTCTCACAAATGATAGTGATGCCATTTTTGATCTTGTGATTTCTGTGACTTGTTAATGCTGTGGATTTCTGGCTCTGTATGTAACAAAAGAGAGACTTTTAATTTATTTTGTATAATTTAGGCAAGGTAAAATGAGAATCAATTTTTTGAACCCAACACAGTAAGATGACTTCTAGATAAGAATACCCCTTAAGTTGCGGGGAGTAGAGCAATGCCCTGGTTAGGGAAAGCTTTCTTGTAGAACAAAGAGTGCATTTTATTTTATTATTTATTTGAATGCTCAAACATTCATTTTCTTTTCTAAAGCACATGTTCTCTTTTGGAAAACTTATCCATTTTACCTTTTCATCAGTAGAAAAATCTTAAATATTCTTCATAAATGATCCACATGGATAAGGACAATTATAGGATAATTGCCGAAAGAGTGAGATGTTAGAAGAGATGTCATATATGAATGTTTTATTTTCTCTTATCATACTTTCACTTCTGTCCTGAATACCTCACTGAATTATAAATGTTGAAAGTGTTTTGGGGTTTGGAAATTATTATTTTATACCTATAAAAAGTTAAATCCATTGATTTACTTTTATTCTAATTTTAACATGATAAAATATTGCAGTTGTATTAGTAGCTATTTTACCCAAGGACTACTAATATATGTACATGGAATCAATATGTATACAATTTTAATTAAAATTCATCCAATTTTCCACAATTTTAAAGATTTGCAATTTTGTGACTTAAAATTTGTTTTGCTATTTTTACCGGCATTTATCCATTATATACCCCTGGTCATATTTCTTTGAAAACTATATATGTTCGTTTATATATATATACACACACATGTAAACATTTGAGCTATTTATATATGAGAATATATATACATATGAATATATACATATATATACTTTGTCTCTTAGATGATAATAGAATGATCTTGTGGGTAATAAGACCAATAACTGTTTTCCCAAGGATTTAAAGCTCTTGTGAAGCTCCATCAGAATTGATTCATTAGTGTTACTTAAACTTAGTACTCTTCATTATTATGTCTGCAATTCTTGCAGATAATATCTCTAAATTCTTTATATCTCTTGTGTATGTTTAAAAAAACTAATGAATAAATAAATCCAAATCTTTATTCAGGAAGACAATATTGAGTCTTCTATAATAGATTTCTGTGAAAGAACAATATTTTTGAGTGTAGAAATATTATTGCAAAAGTAGTTCAGGTTTAACCTCTTAACTGCCAAATAGAAATAGGGAAAAGCCATGTTTAATTTTATTTATCTCATTCTAATATATGAATATAGATTCTCTTTGAAATATTCTTATAATAGTTCCTTCATATATTACAAAGGATTAGTGGTCCTTTGTAATATATCTTTTTGTAATTCAAGAACTATTACTAGAGGTTAGACATATAGTATTGTGAGTAGTGCTTGTGTTACACACAGCTGACCTGAGTTTGATCCCCAGTGTCACATGTGATTCCCAAGTACCAATAGGAATGATCCCTCAACACAGAGCCAGAATAAAGCCCTTAACACAGCTGGATATTTCCCCAAAAGCAAATCAAAGGAGAGTTGGAGATAGAGATAGAGAGAGAGAGATAGAGAGAGAGAGAGAAAGAGAGAAGAGACTGCTATATTTTTTTTCTAACAAACTCACAAAATTTCTCAGAGATAGGATACTATACACCATATGCCGAACCTATCTCAGAAAAAAATGGTATCATTTTTACCTCTAAGTTTGTGGATAAATTTATTTTTTATTATATCTTAATATTTACATGGCTGAGGTGTTTTTATTCCAAAATTATAATGTTTTCTTCAATATAACTATAGATGCCTCATTAGGGGAAAAAATTAAAACTGAATTTAATCTTCTATAATTGCTAGTCATGGAATGTAACAATTTCATAAGTTCTAGTGATCAAGGGAATGCTTGGAGAAGATTGTTTTGATTTTCACATTTTGTTTTCACTGTTTGTTACATATTTATTTGTATTGCGGGGCCATATTCAGCAGGGCTCAGCCTACTTTCAGCTTACTATTAGAGGGTAGCTTCTTGGTGATTGGGAAACCAGGTGGTGATGAGTGTCAAACCCGTGTCTACTCCATGAAAAGCATGCACTTAGCCCATTAAGCTTTCCCACTGGGTATATAAACATATATTTAAATCAAAATAGTTAACTAAAGACTATATTTACAGAAAACGGGTCAATGTTAGAAAACTTATTTTTAAAGGTCTATAGAGAAAGTACAGATAGTAGGGCACTTGCCTTGAACATCGTCAACCTGGGGTCGGTCTCTAGCACCCATGTGGTACCCTGAGCCCTTCAAGGAATCATCCTTGTGCTCAGAGGTAGTAAACTAGTAATAAAACCATATGTGATCCTAAAAGTACAAAAAAACATTTTTAAACATTCTACTTAAATGAACACAAATACATTTATAATTTGGTAATCTCTCTTTCCATAATTCTGATTTCATTTTGAAATATTTTATTATAGCTGTATATTAAATATTGATAAAAATTAAAAGTAAAGTAACGTAAAGGCCCTCCCATTGATCATTGATTTGCTCGAGCTGGGCCCAGTAACGTCTCCATTGGAGACTTTATTGTTACTGTGTCTGGCATATCGAATAGTCACGGGGAGCTTGCCAGGCTCTGCCATGCGGGCGAGGTACTCTTGGTAGCTTGCCGGGCTCTCCGAGAGGGGCGGAGGAATCGAACTTGAGTCGGCCATGTTGGCTGCATGCAAGGCAAATGCCCTACCGCTGTGCTATCGCTCCTCAAATGAAATAATTTGAAATCAGTTTTTTCTTTCTTTCTTTTTTTTTTAGCTTTTTTGGTCACATCTGGCAATGCACAGGGGCTACTCCTGGCTCATGGACTCAGAAATTATTCCTAGTGGTGCTCAGGGAACCATATGGGATGCTGGGAATCAAACCTGGGTTGGCCGTGTGCAAGGCAAAAGCCCTCCCTGCTGTGCTATGGCTCCAGCCCCATTTTAGATCAGTTTTATGATCTCAAATTATTTATTTTCTAAAAGATATGAAATCAAATGCTGATCAATTCACAATATATACAATTAACTTTAATAATTTGAAAACAGGGCAGAAACTGATCAAAATTTCTATAAAGGTAAAGGTAAAGGCCCTCCCGTTGATCGTCGATTTGCTCAAGCGGGCCCGGTAATGTCTACATTGGAGACTTTGTTATTACTGTGTTTGGCATGTCGAGTACTCTCGGTAGCTTGCCGGGCTCTCCGAGAGGGGCAGAGGAATCGAACTCGGGTCGGCCATGTTGGCCGCTTGTAAGGCGAACGCCCTACCGCTGTGCTATTAATTTTATACATTGCCTACATATTCTCCTTGAATATTCAGCAGAGATAATGTTATATTACTGCCCAATTCCCTCTCTAGAGTATTTTCCACAAATCAGCAACCAATCAATTCTTTCAAATTAATGCTATTCTTAGCAAGCGACCAAATCAAACAATGGCCAAGTTCCAGGAATATTATTTCCTGTTTGTATATATTGCGTTGAAATTTATTTAAAACTATAGCTGGCTGATGGCAGTAAATCTGCTTATTCAGAAAGAAAATAATGGATGTTGTGTAAATACAAACACTTATGGGAAAGTGTTATGAAAATGCAATTTCTACTGTGATCTTCAAGGTGAAATATTAATGGGCATGTTTTTCTAATAATGTTGCTCATTGAAAAAGTAATTAGAGTAACAGTCAAACTCTCTGTCAAGTGTTTATAGTTTTTTGAGGTTATGTTAGTGATGTCTGAGTTCCCAGTGTGCTAATTTCATACTGCTGTTTATGCAGTAGAGAAGATTAAAGGCAAGTTTTGTTCTTTTGATTATAAAACACATACATCAGAAGAATCTTTTGATTACTTACTTCACAGAGAATCTCTTGCCTGAATGTCCTGCTTTCTGAATATGTTCATGATTTTCTATTTAATTCAGCTCATAATCTTTATTTTCTTAATGACAAAACAGATAAACAAGAACAGTTATTATATTTAAATTTATGAGAAAGAAGTTCATGTGATTGCAACCTGTTTGCATTTTAAATTCATGTTCTGCAAGTTATTTTATTTCCTGCTTTTAGCAGCAGCTTGATTCTACAGTAACACAGAGCTTTTGTGAAAATAACTACTCAACAAACTATACAAAAATAAATTCATGAATTTAGAAAAGAATACACTCATTATTATTACATTTCGGTTCAGGAGAGTAACGGCAATTGGAGAAATGGCCATTATGGGTTTTTTTTGTCGGTGTTGTTTACAAAAGAACAAGCCCATTACCTGAAGAAACGTTGAATCCATTTTGAAAAAATTACCTAATTCTTACCAAAAATACACGTGTGCAGATCTCCTTTGCATCCTAACTTAAGTTAACTAAATTTAAACACCATCAAAACACCATCCTCCCGTTGTTCATCAATTTGCTCGAGCGGGCCCAGTAATGTCTCCATTTTGAGACTTGTTGTTACTGTGTTTGGCATATTGAATATATGCTGGTTAGATACGCTTGGTAGCTTGCTGGGCTCTCCCAGAGGGCCAGAGGAATCGAACCCTGCTTGGCCGGGCCAGCTGCATGCAAGGCAAATGCCCTACCACTGTGCTATCGCTTCAGCCCCAACTAAATTTAAAAAAAAAAAAACAACTTATCAAAATATTCTGTTTGTTTAATGTGGTTTTGGGTGGGGGTCCTTTCAAGCAGCGCTCAAGGGACCTGAAAGTCACTGGCAATAATACTGTGTCGAACCCGCCATGGAGTACAGGGCTTTTGCTGCCCAGGCCTTGGTGTCAGGCACAGCAGTGAGTAGAGCTACAGTCAAAAAGTTATCTTTGTGTTTGGGGGCTTGGGATCCTGACTCTGCTGCACACTGGTTCCTGTGTGGCAGCCTAGACGGGCCAGCATTATACACCTCTTTCCTCCACCCATTTAATTCCTCTTGCAATGTGTTTACTACATACACACTGTGTGTATAGGATCTAATTTTCATACCAGTGGTTTGGAAATTTTCATTTTATGAAAATTGAGTCTCAGAACATTAAAAACTCAGCAAGTTCTATCTTACCCTTTAATCATCTCTTATCGCCCATCGCTCTAGTAACTTCTTTGCTACTCTGGGAAATGTTTTTTTTTCCTTTTAATTCAAGTTCTGCAATTTCTAATTCCTCTGTTTACTGTATTACATGTCTGAAGTCAAGAATCAGCATTCTCAAGAGAATTTTAATGACAAAACAATTTCATAATGACCATTCTAAAGTTACCTTTTATTTGCTTTGTTACACTGTATGAAATAAATCTGTTTATTTTCAAGCGTTCATTCATTCTGATCTATATACCATTTATTTACTTACTTAATATCTGCTTCAATCCCAGAATACCTGTGTTCTGGTAAGGCCTTTGACTTTGCTCCTCTCTTGAAAACTTCTATAATAGATCAATCTTATATATGAATATTTAAGGAACTCCATAGTTATCACAAGAATGATATAAATCATATGTATTATTAATCATGGAATCTCACTAATTCTATGTATTTGTATTTAATTGTTGGCTGGAGCGATAGCACAGCAGGTAGGGCATTTGCCTTGCACGCAGCCAACATGACCGACCAGAGTTCAATTCCTCCGTCCTTCTCGGAGAGCCCGGCAAGCAAACCAAGAGTATCTGACCCGCATGGCAAAGCCTGGCAAGCTACCCGTGATGTATTCGATATGCCAAACACAGTAACAATTGTCACAGTGGAGATGTTACTGGACCCTCTTGAGCAAATCGATGAACAATGGGAGGACAGTGACAGTATTTAAATGTCTAGAATATATATTAGAATTTCTTTAAGATATCTGTCAATTGATAGGAATCCAAGCAACAAATTTTGTTAATCACATATAAAATCAATTTTGATTATTAAACCCTAGCTTAATAAGTATTAATTACTTTAAATCAATAATTTAATCATTAATAATTCTTGACACCATGGGTTATGACAAATTAACAAATGGACACAAAAAATAAGTATTTTGTTTTATTTTATTTTATTGAGCACTATCTGGATCAATTTCAATTAAATTATAGTTGAGTTAGCTGCATCATACACACACACGAACTACCTAGGCAGCTGTCTTAGTTCAAACTACTTAGCACTGTAGCACTGTCCTCCATTGTTCATTGATTTGCTCAAGCGGGCACTAATAACGTCTCCATCATGAGACTTGTTACTGTTTTTGGCATATCGAAAATGCCAAGGGGAGCTTGCCAGGCTCTGCCCTGTGGGTGGTACTCTCAGCATCTTGCTGGGCTCTCTGAGAGGGACAAAGGAATCGGACCTAGGTGGGCTGCATGCAAGGTAAACACCCTACCCTCTATGCTATCACTCCAGTCTAGTTCAAACTACTTAGGCAAATAAGTAAGGATGAAATCTAGGGGCTTGGAAGATAGTACAGCTAATAAAGTAACCAACCCAAGGTCAATCCCTATGACCACATATTAATCTCTGAGTCCTGCTAGATGTGATTTCTGAGTATAGAGACAGGAATAAGCCCTGATCACAGTTTATGCCGTCCACGTCCTGTCCTCTTACCCCAACACCCCATAAAAAATGACATCTACAAATTGGTAGGAGTCTGTTAGAAAACACATACACAACAACAAAATAACAACAACAAAATAAAAACAAAACAACAACAAAATAAAAGCACCCCTGTTCTAATGGTAATCTTATTAAAATTGCAAATACCTCATTTTATCGTTGGTTTTTGTTTTGTGGGGCTGGGGGCAGTACACATCAGGGCATGTCAGTTCTCAGCACTTACTCCAGGCCCTACACTCAGGGATCAGTCCTGGAAGTGCTCAAGGATTCCTGTGTGTTACCTAGGATAGAATTTGAGCCTGACAACTATAAGGCTTGCACTGTGCTGACCTTATCATCTCTCTGAACTGTTTTTCTGTTTCATTTCACTTTAATTAACAGTTTGTTCTTTCTTCTCTATTCAATCTTCTTAGTGTATTATTTACAATTTAAAATATTTATGTTTAATTTTGAAAATATTAGCCAACTGTGGATACATACATAAACCTTAGAAGATGATTTCAAAGTAGTTTCTAAAATCTAACCACTATAAGCATACTCTGTTACATATCTATATAAGTATTTTAAATATATAAAAGCTCTTTTGTAAAGGTAAAAAAAAGTCTGAGTCTCAGGAAAATCAACTGCAAAGACTCTTGTAGATAACATTATAATGTGTTGAAAGCTTTTGAGTTCTGCAGAAACTATTACAGTATAATAATCAGCTTAACCTAAAATGAGATTAAAAATCTTGTAGCCATTTTAAGAAAGGGCTTGATTCCCAAATGACAAATTGTTGGGAGTTTTAAAAATGTATGCACTACATTATTAATTTATTAATTGCAAATTAATTGCTTATCTTTAAGCAAGAAATATATCAACTGTCGGCATATGAAGTGACTTAAATGGTAGATCCAACACCAAAATGTGTGAAGTCAAGTTTAAGCACCAATACAGTATGGACCTGATCTATTAGGTGGGGCACCTACAAAATAAAAGGAATTAAACTGGTTTGGGAGAAGCACTTTATGTTTTGTTGGGTTCACTTCCAAATTATCTTCAAACTAAATACTGTTTCACATTGCTCAGTCAATCTTTTCCTACAAAGTTTTTTGTTTCTGTTAATATCTCTGGACGCAATTTAGGTCTTTAGATTAAAATGCCATAATGGTAGAACTACCACTTAAAAAGGTAAAGCTTATTATAAACAACATACCTGCTCAGAAGGCAAAGGATTATTTTACTTATAAGTTATCAAAACAAATCAAAGGGACAAAAATTAAGTCTTGGGGAGACTATGAATTTTATATATTTAAGCAGTACAATTCAGTCTGGTATAACATTTTAAAATAGGAAAGTGGATGGCCTCCTTAAGCTTTCCAGTGTGAATGACTCAGAAAAAAGAAAACATTATAGAACACAGAATAAGCTGGTAGTAGACAGAGTTAGATAGAAGCCCATGCGGATTTATGATAAACATTTAGTATCACATATAAAACAGAATGTTTATTCAGGGGACAAGACATGACAGGAAGCATGAATTTATTTAAAGAAAATTTCTGTATTTCTAGTGTTACTAACCTATGCTTTCTGGAGAAACAACAAAATATTCTAATATTAGGTTACATATTAATTAAAAGATTAATTAAAAGAATCCAGTGTTAGTGGAATACAAGTTAAATACGAAGAAATTTAAGAAAGTTTTTATGTAAAAGAAAAATAAATTAGACTGTTTTGGATATGAGCTCTGAAATTTTGAATGAAATAGACCTAGCAGAGGCATTTAGACTCAGGAGGATTATGCCCCTTGGCTAGATCCAGATATCCAAGATACTCTATTTACAGTATCTTAATGATTTCCATCTTTCAAATTTGATTTTGTCATGATGTAATGAGGGATTCCTAAAGAAAATATACTTGTTTAGTGAAATAATAAGTCAGCTACTTGATCAATAACATATATTTGAGGCACAGCAATGGACATATGACAAATGTTTGGGAAAATTATAAATGTATAGATAGACAGGGTTAAAGAGATTTCACTAATTTTCTAAAAATGCTTTTGAATAACACTTATAGGAATCAACATCTGAGTTATCTGCACACCAGATGAATTCCACCATAATCTATTTAGTTAATATTTTATTTGATATTTTGTTTTGTTAATTTATATTGTAGTGATGCAAATTTTTATAGTAAAGTACAATCTTTTAAAAGGTGGTTTTCCCTTTATTGCTGAAAACTAAGGAAAGAAAACATTTCATCAAATGTGGTGATGAAATATTTGTTCAAAGTTAAAACAATGATTTATATTATTGACTTTTGGAACTGGATAGTTTATTCAGTTTTCTTCACTCTTATAATACTCTTTCTCATAACAACCATGTAATTATAGACCAAATGAAAAAAATTGGAACAATATTCCAACAAGGCTTCATCTTAACTAAATTTTCAGTTACCTGTTCAATCACCCCCCCAAAAAAAAAACCTATAGCAACAAAAAACAAACCCCCCTCACATTGTGAGGTAAATCGTTTTAGAATTTAAAAATATAAATTATTGTCAACACAATATGAACCACAAAACACATTAAAGAATTATATGTTAGGTACACAAGTTAACTTTCCTGGATGAGGATGGATCAATGAACAAACAGAAACAGAAAGCAAAGTGACATTAGAAAATGACAATACCAAGGAAGGAAATCCATTTGGTTGAAGGGAAAACTGATAAGAGGATTGCAATATGAGAAAGAAGAGCGAGGAGTATTAGTATTAATAGCCTTAATATTATTATTAATAGCCTTTCTTAAGGGTCATATTTGAGGAGGCTGCAGTGATAATACAGCAAGCAGGATGTTTGCCTTGCATGTGTTTGACCCAGATTCAATCCCTGGCATCCCATATAGGTCCCCTGAGCCAGGAGTAATTTCTGAGCTCAGGGCCAGGAGTAACCTCTGAGCATTGATGGGGGTGCCCCACCTCTGAAAAAAAAAACTAAAGGGTAAATTTGGTCAGTGGACTTAATGTGGGGAACTGGCAAATGTTATCATATGTGCTGGAGCATGTTTCTCACTAAGGTGTGGGCATGTTGGCCAGGTGGAAGCCAAGAAAATGTGGGGGAGAGGGGTCCATAGAGGAGGCAATAGTATCTGGATTCTAAGAGAATCAGTCAGTCAGGGTCACATAGGGACTTTTGACCACAATGATCAATTCTATTGCATTTCTAATGATAAGTAAATCCTGTTTAAACATTTGGGCAGGAACTTAAATAATAACTCCAGGAACTCAAGGAATAGTTCGTTGAAGCAGGATTAAAAAGTGGAAGAAAAGGAAAAATAAATTAAAACTTTGCTGAAAGATTTACAGCAATAATATCCTTCACTTTGTGAAAGATAACAATGGTCAGGATTCTATGAGGGTTAATAGGGTATAAGTTACATCATTTGAGGCATGGGACAATTGCAATTTTATACTGGTAGCTAGATATGAGTATATGGGAAAGATAGAATCATTCATGGTTCCAAGTTTGGCTCATGGTCAACTCTGAATATTATCATTTTTAGATATCTAAGATCCTAGGGAGGAAGTCAATCTGCAGAGTAAATTAATACCAATTTTATAAGTATTGACTAGTTATATAAATACTAAAACTAAACACCCATTTGAATATAAATACTCAGGAGGTCAAAACAGTTATTTGGGTGAATTGAGCCCTGTGGATCAGCCATAACATAATTGAGAAGTGGGGTTTGGCCTTGAAATAATTTCCATTCAAAGTAAAATATGGGAAATGTCATCATTTACAATGTGTTTCTTATGATCCAAATTATTTTTTGTATGAAGACTCAGTTACAGATTTCTGTGGGAAACTTGGCACTGTTGGTCTGTATAGAGTATTATGCTACATCACACAGTTAAGCATTCCCTCATTCAAGACTATCACCCTTTCCATGGCTTCTTCCATGCACTAGATAGATAGTTCAAGGTAGGATGCTTTCATTGCATGCTGCTTACCATAGTTAGATTCCCTGCACTACACAAAGTGCTCCATATACCACTAGGAATGCTTCCTAGCACAGAGGCAGAAAGAACCACTGAGTGTAGTTTCCTGTTATTCTAACCCCAAAGTGTTGGGGTTGGAAAAAATTTCTATTGCTATTTCAAAAGTATGAAGAAATAATGCTCTTACTGATTCAATGAATTCAGTCTTCCTTTGTTCTCTAAATATACCAAGAACATTCCTTAAGCATTTACACTTACTGGAATTTCTAACTTAATTTTCTGCCCCTGATTCTAAAAATATCTCTCAAGTGTTGCTGTTTCTGAGATATGCAAAACTGCATCCAGTTCCTCTCATTTTCACTTTCTTGACTTATTTGACTCTCTTTATAGCATTTTATTCTTTGGATTATTATATGATTATTTAACTTTTGTTTGTCTGACTAGAATGTCAGCTTGATGCTTATATATTTAATTTTACCAGAGTCTAGAAAAGTTGTTGACATGCACTGGTTGTTATGATTCATGAATATTGTTAAATATGCATCAGTTAATCATTGTGAGGTCAGTGATAAACTCAACCATCCTTTGTAAACATAGTTCAATTGCAGCATATTCATACCACAAGATTTAATAAAATACTTTTATTAAAATAACATTTATTGTCTCAACATGAGACAATAGATTTTAGAATTATTAAAATTGATCCTTCAATATCATAGGAATAGAGTTAGAAAGAGAAAAGCAGAAACCCTTCTTTATTTGATGAGAAGCACAGAAAGTTTCCATTCGTATATAATGATGACTGTTGTATAAATATTTGCAAATCTTCTTTACTTTTCTAAGTTTCATTTTAATTCATGACTAGAGATCAACAACTATACTATCATAGTATAAACTTTATTGCTAATGAAGTTTATAATCTGTTCTTTAAAATTTATTTTTAAAAGTATATTAAAATAGTCAATGTTCTTATATATTAATCTTTACTTAAAGTCACTGTTTTAAGTAATTTTTATATACACTAAAATAAAGATGTTAAAAAACAAAAAGATCATAAAATTTTATATCAGTTTCATGATATAATACTCACCGTCAAATTCTCTACTCAACAGATTTCTCAGTATTAAACTGCCTTATTCAGATACAAGACTTTATTTTCTCTCATCTAATTCCTTTACGTTAGAGAAGCATCTTTTTTATATTGATAATAAAGGTATTTTCACTGCTTTAATTTTATTTTCATAAGTTACAAATTGGAATTAGATGTTAAAATGCATATTGTGTCAGCTGCAAATTTCTCATTGTTTCACTTACATGTATGCTGTAACTATCCTTTTTCAAAAACTGAATGTATGCACAGAAAATTATAAGCACTAACTTTATCTTTATTGAGCAGGATAGGGTGCACCCATATTTGTTCAAATTCACTTTTCAATAGTGTTATTGTGTCTATTCACTGCTATGAGATGGGTTAAATTATTTTCAGCATTAACATGATTATTATCGGAGACATGATTATTAACATGATTATTAACATGAATATTATCGGAGAGCCCCGCAAGCTACCGAGAGTATTCGATATGCCAGACACAGTAACAACAAAGTCTCCAATGGAGACGTTACTGGGCCCGCTCGAGCAAATCGACGATCAACGGGAGGGCCTTTACCTTTTTAACATGATTATTTTATGATCTTTAATTTTTTCAAAATGGCAGTCACTATTTTCTGATGCTGAAACTCTTTGCTTCCTATTTTCTACCATGACACCTAATTTGAATGACACCTAATTTGAAATAAGAGAAGAAATTCCTAAATTGTTAAAACAAAATTAAGACATTTATTACAAATACATAGGAGTTTAAATATAGTGTAAGGACAAGTACATAAAATGGTCACAGAGAATACTGAAATAGAAAAATTAAAGAAGTGAACAGGGACAGAAAGAAGAAAGTAATGGAAAATGAGAACAAATGATTTTTATTTTTTTTAAATTTTTCTCTCCCTCTCCAATTCCAAGGACACATGTTAAAAAAGTGGCCAGGACATTTTACAAGAGATTTAAATTTCTTCAACAGAAAAAAACAGATAGTCTAGTCTGAGGCTAAACTCAACATAAATCCCAAGCAAAACCACTAAAGTTACAGTTTATACCTGAGGCTGGTTCCTGGGACTAAATTGAACCTTCCAGTAGTTTCTGCTGCCTTAAGGCTTCCCACAGTGATTACCATTACTTATACATATGCAAAGATAGAGACAATCACAGAAAAGATAAGAGACCAGACAGGATTTTGCACCACAACTAAGTAGCTTTTTTTTTTTTTAATCTAAATAGTTCCATCTCCAACTTTCAGGCATTTTTTAAAGAATAGCCTAGATGAAGTTCCATAGATTACTGTTTTTCTGCCTGACCAGTCATCCATAGGTTGGATGCTTTGATCACCATAGTGCAGTGAGAATCCCAACAGTTAGATATTTCACAAGAAACCAGTAATTGCTACCAGAAAACACCAATATGCAGGCAAGCAAAAACTATTCAAGATTAAATGACTCAGAAACAAATCTTCAAAGCTTGTAAAGGTCAAGAGTCAAGTTCAAAACTTGGGAAAGTAATAAGAGAATTAGAAAGATTTCTTAGTGTAAATCATTTATTGAAGTTAAAATTTAAACAAAAATAATTCATTCTGAAATGGGAAAATATTGAATTATAAAAATTAATTTTTTTGTCTTCCATGAATAGCGAATTTTCTGAAATTGCTTCCACACTCTGTAATAATCAAGAATATAGAACATGGAACCCTAAAGTTTCAGCAAATACTGGACAGAACTTGAGTATAAAATTCAAATAAAGCAAGTACTGGAAAGATGTGCTTTGCAGTGTTTTGGGTGCACCACTGAGATGTAGAACCAACAGGTTTTGATACTGGATAAAAGGATAGCATTGTAGCACTGTCTCGGCCCCGGAACAGTGGCTTTGTCCCTCTGCCAGTACCTTCATGTGTGCGGAGAGTGGTCTCAGCATGGTGGTGGCTGGTCCTGGAGGTCTTCGGCTGCCGGAGCCCTGGTGGGGGCGGGGAGGAAAGCTCAACCCGCTCCCCTCCAAGGCGCCTCGGGAAGGAAGGAATACCCAGGCACGGGGGCAGAAGACTGCACTGTTCTCGTCCGGGATCTCGGATTGGAGTCGAGCATCTTCCACCCAGATCCTCCAAATTCCAGTAGGCGGGGGTCACACCCACCACCTGGCCCCCTGGTGCCATGTAATCCCATCAGCGGCCAAGACTCAGAGACTATAAAATCCAGATCCCGGAACCGCGCGGCCACATTCGCGGCCGCGCGACATCTTATCAGAACTTTTTTTTATGACATCTTATTGTCTCATTCCTACTTTGGACAAACTTGCAGGCTATTGAATGTAGCCTGCCCACAGGGCAGAGTCTGGCAAACTCCCCGTGGTGTACCAAATATGCCAAATACCAGTAACAATGATGGGTCTCATTCTCCTAAAGAGCCTTGAATATAATCTCAGGGCTAGGATGAAAGAGATGTTACTGGGGCCTGCTCGAGGGAATCGACGAATAACAGGATGATGAAATGAAATGAAATGAAATTGTAGCACTGTAGCACTGTCTGCCCATTGTTCATCGATTTGCTTGAGTGGGCACCAGTAACATCTCCATTGTGAAACTTGTTGTTTCGGTTTTTGGAATATCAGATACATCTCGGGGAGATAGCCAGGCTTTGCCTGCAGGTGGAATACTCTTGATAGCTTGCCGGGCTCTCTGACAGGGATGGAGGAATTGAGCCTAGTTTGGCCGCGTGCAAGGCAAATGTCCTACCTGCTGTGCTATGGCTTCAACTCAATAAAAGGATAGCATGTAGCACTGTCCTCCCATTGTTCATAGATTTGCTCTAGGGGCCCAGTAAAGTCTCCATTGTGAGACTTGTTGTTACTGTGCTTGCATACTGAATATGTCATGGGTAGCTTGCCAGGCTTTGCCATGCAGGCAAGATACTCTCGGTAGCTTGCAGGGCTCTTCGAGAGGGGTGGAGGAATCGAACCCGGGCCAACCCTGTGTAAGACAAATGCCTTTCCGTAGTGCTAAAAGGATAAAAGGATATTACTAGAAAACACCTAAAATGTTAACCAATGGGGCTAGAAAATTAGTATAACAGGAAGGGTGCTTACCTTTGAAGCTGCTGATCCAGGTTAGAGTCCCAACACCACATATGCCAACCTGCTTCCCCCCCAACTATGCCAGGAGCACCCTGAACATAGAGCCATAAGCAATATCTGAACACAGTAGGGTATTGCCCCCTAATAAAGATAAATTAAAATGTTGGCCAAATTGTTAACATTTAGGACTATGATTTTATGTGAGGTTACCCATGACTTTAAGCTGTCAAATAGGCTAATATCTGTGATTGTTTCCACAATTTCTTGAAATAAATATTCTGTTTAAAATATAAATTGAATTTTTATTGTGGGGTAGGGTCCAGGTTCTTTGTATCTTGAACAAAGTGTTGTTTGAGTAATTCAAAGTGTAAAACTAAGAAAAGCTGAGCAAAACTGTGTTGGAAAGTCAAAAGTACACTAGAAGTCATACAAAGTTGACTCACCCATTAACCCTGCCCTACTGATTCCTGACTAAAAGGGGAAAGCATGCTAAGCAGCTAAAATTTATGGAATCACTGTTCCCTGCATTGAGAAATCTGGGGTGGCATTCATTGGGAGGTAGGTAGGCTGAATATCTTCCCAGATAAAGATCTGGGAGGCACCCCCACACTCAACACTGCAGTCACACTAATGGCTCAACACCACTTCACAAGTATTCTCTGCAGAGAAGCTAAATTGCAAATAATTTCCTGGTGCCCAGACTGAAAACTCTGCTGTTTTTCAGAGTTGGGGTGAGTAGTCTTCTCCACTCCTCCCAAACTTCTGGAAGCCCTGGAGATATGACCACCTCTCACTCATTGGCCCAGACCTGAGATCCTGAAGTTCTGGACCCCGTGGTTGCATATGCATATCCCAATTCCTCCATACTGAAATTCCAAAAGTTGCACACCAAATTAGATGGGAAACTAACATAGAAACTACCTAAATTCAACAACAACAACAAAAAAAACAACACAGATGCTCAATGTGCAACAGACAACTTAATAAATTCTTAGACAAGGACTTAACAACCCCACGATCAGATATAACAATTTTCACATAAATTTATTTTTATAATTACTGATTTAATCTTGGAGCTTTCTTATCTAATCAATTTTAATTCTAGAATTGTATCAACAATTGACTATTTTTCAACTAATTCTATTCGATTAAAATAAAAGCAAAACCCAAGCAAACAATCAAAAACTATACTCTGCACAACAGGACTGGCCAAGAAGAGAATAAGTGTGCCGAGGTCCCCAGGACATATTGAAGGGTCTTTTTTTACTATAGAGTAGGGTGTCCAGAGTGTTATCAAGGTGAAATCTTGAGTAGATCTTTTTGGGGGTCTTTATTGTTATAGAATATGGGACAGAATTCCTAAGGGCTATTGATGGGGTGTTCATTTCTCTACCATCTACTTTTTAACTGCAACGGACTGCATGGGAGAGGTGTTTCTGCCAAGCTAGGGAAAATTGTACTAAAAAAAAAAAACTAACAATGCAAAGGAAATACCCAACATTTAAAGTAAAAATAAAAATAAGGCAGGACCTAAGCAATAGTACAGTAGATAGGGCCTTGCATGTTGTTGACCTGAGTTCAATACCCAGCATCTCATATGGGGTCCCCCAAGCACTGCCAGGAGTAATTCCTGAAGGTAGAGCCAGGGAGAACTCATAAGCATCACTGGGTGTGACCCAAAAAGAAAAAAAAATATGGCAAATTCAAGTGACTATGTGTGAATGTATGTATGTGAGAATATTACTTTAACCATTTGTACTTACTCAAAATAGTGGACTCAAAGGGCAAGTATAGCAGGCTTGTTTTCTAATGTTTATTCAGCTTCAAGTATTTAGCAAAGACTCAAATGGTGTTTAGTTGCAGATGGAAGGTGCTTTTGTATAAGCTCTTGGCACCTCATGAGACAAATATGATAATAAATAAAAAAATCTCTGGAAAAGGTTGGAAGACCCAGGCAAGAAGAAGACTGAAGATTTAACAGGACTTTGAGAAAAGGAAAACCAACAGGATAACGAAATGCTTCTGTCTATGAGTAGGATAGTCTTGTTGTTTTTCTGCAAAACTTGGTTATGACATCTCGCGGAAACAAAGCTGAATGGCTCCGGGCATTCTCTCCTCATTCAAACAGGTACACCCGGTGCCCGCGCCAGGGACCCTGTCCGGAGCCATGGCGGCTAACATGGCTGCGAATTATTCTCCCGCTACATATCCCATAGGAACCATAAGTTATCCTCTCAGATGGAATCTTCTCTAGGTTAGCTCAACCACTAGAAACACATTAGCCAATAACTTGTTAAGCCTATATCAATTCATTCTGCATATCAAGCAGAATAGTAACAGTGAATGTGAAGGTCTAAAACACACTGGTCAAAATGGTAAAGCAACGCAAAAGCCCACCAAACTTTCTTATTGAAGAGGCTAGCCCAAAAGACACAAACAGTATTGTAGTGTTAGACAACCTCTCTGACAAGGAATTCAGAAGGGAGCTACTTAGGATGCTTCACGACGATCACGACCACCCTGTTGTTCGTCGATTGCCTCGAGCAGGTGCCAGTAACGTCTTCTTCGTCCTAGCCCTGAAATTTTTTTTTTTAAGTGACATCTTCAAGGCTTTTTCAAGGTTAGGAGAATGAGACCCATCATGGTTACTGGTATTTGGCATATTGGGTATACCACGGGGAATTTGCCAGACTCTGCCGTGTGGGCAGGTGACATTTGGTAGCCTGCCAGTTTGTCCAAAGTAGGAATGAGATGATAAGATGATAAGATGATAAGCCGCGCGCTTCCGGGAGCTGAGTGTGATAATCTCTGGATCCTAGCCATTGTTGGAGTTACACAGCAGTTGGTGGGTGTAACTGTCTAGTTACTGGCAGGACCAGTCCCAAACCGTGCAGGCTTGGAGATCTCAGCCCCGGGTCCCACACACCTGGGTTCCTCTGCCAGTTCTTTTATGCGTGAGGCTCATCCAAGTGTGTGGAGAGTGGTCCCAGCATGGCCTTGGCTGGGCCCCACAGGTCTTCAACTGTTGGGCCCTGGTGGAGACAGTCAGGCACAGGGTAGGAGACTCTGCCTTGTTCTCTCCCGAGAGCTGAGTGTGATAATCTCTGGATCCTGGCCGTTGTTGGAGTTACACGGCAGTTGGTGGGTATAACTGTCTAGTTACTGGCAGGTCTAGACCCAAACCGTGCAGGCTTGGAGATCTCAGCCCTGGGTCCCACACACCTGGGTTGCTCTGCCAGTTCTTTTATGCGTGAGGCTCATCCAAGTGTGTGGAGAGTGGTCCCAGCATGGCCTTGGCTGGGTCCCGGAGGTCTTCAACTCTTGGGCCCTGGTGGAGACAGTCAGGCACAGGGTAGGAGACTCTGTCTTGTTCTCTCCCAGGAGCTGAGTGTGATGATGAGTTTAGGATGCTTAGGGAGCTAAAAGAAACAATAGAAAGCAATGCCAATAAAAGACAAGCGGATTTGAAGGCAGAAATGAGGATAATGCAAACAGAAATATCAGACCCGAAACACCTGGTAAGCGAATTGAAAAACTCGGTGGAAGGCCTCAGCAGCAGAGTAACAGCTTCTGAGAACAGAATCAGTGAACTCCAAGATGGAGTTGAGAGACTCTCCAGAAAAGAGCAGAAAATGGAAAAGAGACTCACAATTCGGAAACAGATGGCAAGAGAAGATCGTGACGAAGCCAAGAGGGATAATATAAGAAGTATTGGAGTCCCAGAGGGTCAAGAAGAAAACCCTGATGAAGAAGAAACTGTCAAAGGCATCATTGTTACAACGTTTCCAGAGCTGAAGAAAACTTGTGACCACATTCAGGAGGCCTGAAGGGTCTAGAAGAAATCCGAATAAAAATACCCCACGACACATCCTGATCAAAATGACCAAAACCTTATATAGAGACAAAATTCTGAAAGCAGCAAAATCAAAGAAAGAAATTTACTACAAAGGAGCTTCCTTAAAATTCACAGCTGATTTGTCTAATGAAACCCTCATGGCATGAAAACAGTGGTGGAATAGAGTGAAAAAATTCAATGAAATAAATGCCTCACCAAAAATACTTTACCCAGCAAGACTCTCATTTATAACAGAAGGAACAACACACAGTTTCACAAACAACAGCTTAGGAACTTCGTAGACTCAAAACCATGGTTACAAGAACAACTAAATGGGCTATTTTAAGACAAGACAGGCGCCTCAAGTACATGAAATTTCAACAGAAAAATGGAACAAAACCCCATAACAATAATGTCTCTCAATGTCAATGGGTAAACGCACTGATAAAAAGACACAGAGTGGCAGGATGGATTAGAAAATTGAACCCATCATTCTGCTGCCTGCAAGAAACACATCTCAATATTCAAAGCAAACACAGACTCAGAGTCAAAGGCTGGAAAACAATCCTACAGGCAAACAGCTCCCATAAGAAAGCTGGGGTAGCCATCCTCATAACAGACCACATCTATTTCAAAGTGAAGGTCACAAGAGACAGTGAAGGCAATTTCTTACCGATCAAAGGATCTGTACAACAGTAAGAACTTCCAATATTAATGTGTATGCACCTAATGAGGAACCAGCAAAGTACTTAAAACAACTACTCATAGACTTGGAGAAAGAAACCAATAGCAACACAATACTAGTGGGAGATTTCAACACCGCTTTGTCACCTCTTGATAGATCAACCAGACTCAAGCTTTGGAGGGACATACTTCATCTGAGGGAAACAATGGAAGAAAGGGACTTAGTAGATATATGCAGGGCACTTCATCCTCAAAAAGCTGAATATATTCTTCTCAAGCATACATGGAACATTCTCCAAGATAGACAACATGCTGAGCCACAAAACATACCTTCATAAAATTAAGAAGCTAGAGATTGTAACAACTATCTTCTCAGGCCATAATGCGCTGAAATTAGAAGTAAATCACACACAAAAACAGAAAACAAAATCAACCATCTGGAAATTAAACAGTGTGCTATTGAACAACAAGTGGCTTAGAAAGGAAATCAAAGAGGAAATCAAAAGATTCCTATAAATGAATGAAAATGAGGAGACGAGTTCCCAAAACTTATGGAACACAGCAAAAGTTGTGGTAAGAGGAAAGTTTTAGCTCTACAAGCACTCCTCAGGAAAGAAGAGCAAGCCCACATAAATAACTTCACAGCTTTAGAGCTTGGAGAAGGACCAACAAAAGGAGCACAACCCGAACAGGAGGAAGGAAATAATAAAACTCAGAGCAGACATTAATGAGATGGAAACCCAAAAAACAATCCAAAAGATCAATGAAACCAAGAGCTGGTTCTTTGAGAAAATTAACAAGATCGATAAGCCTCTAGCAAAACTCACAAAGAAAGGGAGAGAGAAAACCCTAATAAACCAAATCAGAAATGAAAAAGGGGTCATTACAACAGAAATGAAAGAAATTCAAAGGATCCTCAGGGAGTACTTTGAGAAGCTTTATGCCACAGAACATGAAAACCTCGAGGAAATGGATAAATTCCTAGACTCCTACAGACTCCCAAGGCTGAGCCAAGAAGACCCGGAATACCTGAACAGACCTATCACCATCAAGGAAATTGAAATGGTAATAAAAAGTCTCCCCAAGCACAAAAGTCCCGGCCCGGATGGATTCACTAGTGAATTCTTTCAAATCTTTAAAGAGAACTTACTCCCAATCCTCTTTAAACTTTTCCACAAAACTGAAATATCAAAAACACTTCCCAACTGTTTCTACGAAGCATATATTACCCTGATATCAAAAGCAGACAGAGATACCACAAAGAAAGAGAAATACAGGGCAGTATCGCTGATGAACACAGATGCAAAGATCCTCAACAAACTACAAGAAAAAAAATCCAACGACTCATCAATACTCCATCACCAAGTAGGATTCATCCAGGGATGCAAGGATGGTTTAATATTCGGAAATCAATCAACATAATCCATCATATCCAAAAAAGAAAAGATAAAAAGCATATGATCATATCAATAGATGCAGAGAAAGCATTTAACAAGATGCAGCACCCCTTTATGATGAAAACCCTAGCCAAAATAGGTACAGAGGGGACTTTCCTCAATGTAGTTAAAGCCATCTATCACAAGCCTACAGCAAGCATCATCCTCAATGGGGAAACACTGAGAGCCTTCCATCTAAGATCAGGGATGAGACAAGGATGCCCACTCTCTCTATTGCTGTTCAATATAGTACTGGAAATACTTGCAATGGCGATTAGGCAAGAAAAAGCTACTAAGGGCATTCAGGTAGGAAAGGAAGAAATCAAGCTCTCACTATTCGCAGATGATATGATACTATACTTAGAGAACCCTATAACCTCTACCAAGAAACCCCTAGAAACAATAGACTTGTATAGTAAAGTTGCAGGCTATAACTCAATACCCAAAAGTCCATGGTTTTCCTATATGCAAACAGTGAGAGAGAAGAAAGTGAAAAGAAAAAAGCAATCCCATTCACAATTGTGCCCCAGAAAATCAAGAACCTAAGAATCAGCTTAACTAAGGAAGTAAAGTACCTGTACAAAGAAAACTACAAAATGCTACTTCAGGAAATGAAAGAGGACATGAGAAAATGGAAAGATATCCCCTGCTCATGGGCCGGGAGAGTTAAAATTGTCAAAATGGAAATATTTCCCAAAGCATTGTACAGATTCAATACAATCCCTATAAGGATCCCCATTACATTCTTCAAAGAAATGAAGCAAACTCTTCTAAAATTCACATTGAACAATAAGCCCCCATGAATAGCTTAAACAATTCTTGGCAAAAAGAAAATCAGAGGAATCAACCTCCCTAACTTCAAACTCTACTACAAAGCAGTAATAATTAAAACAGCATGGTACTGGAAAAAAGGCAGAGCTGCAGACCAATGGAACAGGGTTGAATACACTGACATCTCCCCTCAATCATATTATCATGTAATCTTTGATAAAGGTACAAGAAATGTGAAGTGGAATAAGGAAAGCCTCTTTAACAAATTGTGCTGGCAAAACTGGACAGCTACGTGCAAAAAAAATGGTCTCAGAACTCTGCCTAACACCATGTACAAAAGATCAAAGTGCATTAAAGCCCTCAACATCAGACCGGAAATTATAAGGTACAGTGAAGACAAAGTTGGCAAAACCCTTCATGACATTGAAGCTAATGGTATCTTCAAAGATGCCACGCCACTGGCCGAGCAAGTGAAAACAGAGTTAGATAAATGGGACTATCTTAAACTAAGAAGCTTCTGCACCTCCAAAGAAACAGTGACCAAAATACAAAGACAGTCTACAGAATTGGAAAGTATATTCGTTGAATACACATCTGACAAGGGGTTAATATCAAGGATATACAAAGTACTGGTTGAACTCCACAAGAAGAAAACATCCAAACCCATCAAAAAATGGGGCAATGAAATGAACAGAAACTTTCTCAAAGAAGAAATCCGGATGACAAAAAAGCACGTGAGAGAATGTTCTACATCATTAATCATCAGGGAGATGCAGATCAAAACCATAATGAGATACCATCTCACACCTCAGAGACTGGCCCACATCCAAAAGAACAAAAGCAACCAATGCTGGCGCGCATATGGCGAGAGAGGGACATTCCTTCACTGTTGGTGGGAATGCCGACTGGTTCAGCCCTTTCGGAAAACAATATGGACGATTCTCAAAAAATTAGAAATTGAGCTCCCATTTGACGCAGCAATACCACTCCTGGGAATATATCCCAGAGAGGCAAAAAATGTATAATCGAAGTGACAACTGCACTTGTTTGTTCATTGCAGCACTCTTTACAATAGCCAGAATCTGGATAAAACCTGAGTGCCCAAGAACAAGTGTTAAAGAAACTTTGGTACATTTACACAATGGAGTACTATGTAGCTGTTAGAAAAGATGAAGTCATGAAATTTACATACAAGTGGTACTACATGGAAAGTATCATGCTAAGCGAAATTAGTCAGAAAGAGAGGGATAAACATAAAAAGATTGCATTCATGTGGGGGACACAAAGTAACAAAATAGGAGATTAATACCCAACAATAGCTGAGACCAGTACCAGGAGGATTACTCCATGGCTTAGAGGCCAGCCGGGCATTCTAGGGGTAAGGGCCGCTGTGATAGAGAAGGGAGCATCAAATAAAGGGTGCTTGGATGATCCTCCAAGATTGGGAGATGCATGCTGAAAGTAGACTATGGACTGAACATGTTTGCCACTCAATGCCTCTTTTGCAGACCACAACACCCAAAAAGAGAGTGAGAACAAAAGGGAATTCCCTGCCACAGAGGCAGGGCAGGATGGGGGGTTGGGTGTTGGGGGGATACTGGGATCCATGGTAGTGGAAAATGGGCACTAGTGGAGGGATGGATATTTGATCACTGCATAGTTGAAATCCAAGCACTAAAACTTGTAAGTCAACAATTGTACCTCATGGTGTTTCACTAATAAAAATTATTAAAAAAAAAAGAAAAAAACCTTGGTTATGATTAGATTTCACTCCTGGCTTTGTGCTCAGGTGTGTCTTAGGGGATCATATGAGTTCTACCTATAGGTGTAGACTAACCAGGTTGGCTGTAATAAGGTGAAACCCTACCTGCTGTATGAACTCTCAGATGCCATGAATAGAAAAGTTTTGCCCACATGCCTATTACCTCAAACTGAGAAATTAGATAGTTCTGATAGATTCTAAAAACTCTTATAGTTATTAGCTATTTAGTCATTAGAAAAATGAGGGAGTGAGGAAATTGGACCCATAATCAGGTCTACATGTTGTTCTTTTCCATGAAAGAAGAGCATTTTTCAGACACATAATTACTTATTCTAGTTTGGAAACCACCCATCTAACTAGGACTAGTATGTTGGGGAGGGGTGTATAATTAGATATCACAAATGAAAATCTTTCAAATAATTTCTTTAAAACTTATTTTAGGAAATAATTTGTGCATTGTTGTAGTGCTGCTAGACAGCACAAATTGTACTAGAAGAAGGAAGCAAATGGAGAAACGATTAGCTTACGCAGAAAAATTATTGGAATAACTACATTTATATTTGCAATGTCTTTATGCAACAGCTTTTTACATTAGAGGTGCAATTTAGGCCTTTGCAAAGTATATTACTTGCATTTTGTTAAGTAATGAAAGACTTTTTGTGTAAGAAATATAGGAAACTAAGCAGATAAATAGAATGATGTAGTTATATATTTGAATAGCCAGGAATTGACTTTGGAGATTGAAAATCAAGGTTTGGGAAAGAAAACAATTGAGAATTGGAGAACAAGAAAAGACCAAGAAGAACACAGTATAAGAAACAGTCTGATTTATGCTAATAAAACCTCAATTACGAGAGGATGGCCTAAGTTCCAAGAATAATCAGTATGAAGCTTAACCCAAATATTATCTTTGAAAATATGAGTTTTACACATGCAAAAAAAACAATCACAATTGGAATAGTTTTAATGGGAAGAATACACACTAACTCTCTGTTCCTCTTCTCTCAAATTATGAAAAATTATGATTGAATCCTACCAAAAACAGATCAACAGACAAATGGAATTGGGTTGAATATTCTTAGACACACTCTCAAAGATATGGCATCTAATGTTTGATAAGGGAGCAAGAAATATAAAGTGGAGCAAGGAACTCCTCTTTAACAAATGATGTTGGCAAAACTGGACAGCTACACGCAGAAAATGGGCACAGATCTCTACCTAACACCATGCACAAAAGTCAGATCAAATGGATTAAAGGCCCCAACATCAGACCAGAATCCATAAAATACATAGAAGAAAAGGTCAGCAAAACCCTCCGTGATATTGAGACTTAAGGTATCTTCAAAGATGAAATGCCACTAACCAAACAAGTGGAAACAGAGATAAACTAATGGGACTATCTTAAACTAAGAAGCTTCTGTACCTCAAAAGATACAGTGACCAGAATACAAAGACTGTCTACAGAATGAGAAAGAATATTCACCCAATACCCTCCTGATTAGGGGTTAATATCAAGGATATACAAGACACTGGTTGAACTCTACAAGAAGAAATCACCCAATTCCATCAGAAAATGGGGCAATGAAATGAACAGAAACTTTCTCAAAGAAATCCGAATGGCCAAAAGGCACATAGAAAATGCTATTCGTCACTAATCATCAAGGAGATGGAGATCAAAACAACAATGAGATATCATCTCCCACCACAGAAACTGGCACATATCCAAAATAACAAACACAACCGGTGTTGGCATGTATGTGGGGATAAGGTGACTCTCCTTCACTTCTGGTGGGAATGCTGATTGGTTCAGCCTTTTTTGGAAAACAATATGGACATTTCTCAAAAAACTAAAAATTTGACTCAGCAATACCACTTCTGAGAATATATGACAGAGATGCAAAAATATACAGTAGTAATGACATATGAACTTGTATGTTTATTGCAACACTATTTACAATAGAATCTGGAAAAAACCTGAGTTCCGAAGAACATATGACTGATTAAAGAAACTTTGGTACATATATACAATGGAATACTATGCAGCTATTAGAAAAGATGGAATCATGAAATTTGCATATGAATAGATCAACATGGAGAGTATCATGCTAAGCGGAATGAGTCACAGAGAGAGGGACAGACAACGAGTGACTCCACTCATCTGTAGAATATAAAGTAACAGAATGGGAGACTAGAATAATAGAGATAAGGGCCAGTAGGATGGCTCTATGATTTGGAAGCTGGCCTCACATGCTGGGGAGAAAGCAGCTGGGATAGAGAAGGGAGCACTAAGAGAATGATGCTTGGAGGGCTCGCTCTGGATGGGAGATGCATGATGAAAGTAGACCAAGCATGATGGCCACTTACTACGTATATTGCAAGCTATAAAAACCGAAAGGAGAGAGAGAGTAAAAGGAAATGTGCCTGACACAGAGGTTGGGGGGAGGGGGAAGAAGGGGCACGGAGAGATGGGGAAGTTGGTAGGAGGGATACTGGGAACATTGTTGGTGGAGAATAGGCACTGGTGGAAGTATGGGTACTCTATCATTATATGACTGAAACGTAATCATGAAAGTTTGTAAGTCTGTAACTGTATCTCGGTGATGCATTAAAAATATTAAATAAATATCACGAACCATGAATCACGACCATCCTGTTATTCGTCGATTGCCTTGAGCAGGCCCCAGTAACGTCTCCTTCATCCTAGCCCTGAGATTTTTAAGAAAGTGCTATATTCAAGGCTCTTTAGGGGAATGAGACCCATCATTGTTACTGGTATTTGGCATATGGGGTACGCCACGGGGAGTTTGCCAGACTCTGCCGTGTGGGCAGGTTACATTTGGTAGCCTGCCAGTTTGTCCAAAGTAAGAATGAGATAATTCATGGCCACGTGGATCCGGGAGCTGGTTTTTATAGTCTCTGAGTCTTGGCCGTTGATGGGATTACATGGCGCCAGGGGGCCAGTTGGTGGGTGTGACCCCAGCCTACTGGAATTTGGAGGATCTGGGTGGAGGATGCTCAGCCCCGATCCGAGTAGGCTTGGAGATCTCAGCCCCGAGACCCGCTTGCCTTTGTTCCTCTGCCGGTACCTTCAGGTGTGCGGAGAGTGGTCTCAGCATGGTGGTGGCTGGTCCTGGAGGTCTTCAGCTGCTGGAGCCCTGGTCAGGGCGGGGAGGAAAGCTCAACCAGCTCAAGCCTACTTGGATCGGGGCTGAGCATCCTCCACCCAGATCCTCCGAATTCCAGTAGGCTGGGGTCACACCCACCAACTGGCCCCCTGGCGCCGTGTAATCCCATCAACAGCCAAGACTCAGAGACTATAAAAACCAAGACTCAGAGATTATAAATAAATAAGTAAACAAATAAAAATCCTATCAATATAATTAATTATAATAATACAATTAATTATGATCTTGGCTTTGGATTTTTGTGTGAAGTTTTACGATTTGGGGCAGGAGAAGGGTATTCTGCATTGTTTGCCAGAATGACCACGTGTTGATGAAAGCATCTAACATTATGAATCAGCATCTAACAAAATATTCTAAGACTATTTGATAATGTTGAGAAGACTGTCACTGTCACTGTCCTCCCGTTGTTCATCAATTTACTCTAGCAGGCACCAGTAACATCTCACAACAAATTGTGAGACTTGTTCTTACCGTGTTTGGCATATTGAATAAGTCACAGGTAGTTTGCCAGGCTTTGCTGTTCGGGTGAGATACTCTCAGTAGCTTGCTGGGCTGGCCGAGAGGAGCAGAGGAATTGATCCCGGGTTAGCCCTGTGCAAAGCAGCCACCCTACCCTCTGTGCTATCACTCTAGCCCAAGAAGATTGTAAATGACAAAATAAATTACTCATTAAGGAAGAAATAGAAACATTCCTAATGTTAATTCTGTTATTCATTGTGTGATTCATCAAATTGGCAATTATAAATAATTATAAAGGCCCTCCCGTTGATCGTCGATTTGCTCAAGCGGACCCAGTAACGTCTCCATTGGAGACTTTGTTGTTACTGTGTCTGGCATATCGAATACTCTCGGTAGCTTGCCGGGAGTATTCGATATGCCAGACACAGTAACAACAAAGTCTCCAATGGAGACGTTACTGGGCCCGCTCAAGCAAATCGACGATCAACGGGAGGGCCTTTATTATTATTTATAATTGCCAATTTGATTAAAAAATAAATTTATTTTAAATGGTAAACTTAGATTCCACAGGTGCATAATACTTTATCTGTGTTTATGGTAGTATAAACATATATGCAAGCATATATACTATCTGTGTGAGTAACCAGAAAACAGAAAAGTAAGCATAAATAGGCTGGTGTGATAGTACAGCAAATAGGCAGTTGCATTGCATGTAGCTGAACAAGGTTCCAAATCTTTCCAAGAGTCATCTCTTAACACAAAGACAAAAGTGATCCGTGAGCACTGCTAGGTGTGGCTAAAAAGCAAACATTGAAATCACATAGAAAAAAATGTAATTGAAAAATAACACTACAATAATTTAAATCTTTTGAAAATAATGATGCAAAATGTCAATGTTAAGAGCTAAGATAAAATGTGTTTTTTGATAGGATTTAATCACAGATACAAATTGTGTTAGAGAGAAAAGTAATTTCCATAGGGGAAAAATTCAAAGAAAATTTTAATCTAAAATAAGAAGTGAGCTTTATTATTTTTGATCTTGTGAAAACTTTCATTGCTGTTTTACAATTTTATTTAATTCAATTCTATTTAATTCAACTTTAACTCAGATTTTTTTTTCTTTTGATAAAACCTGATTTCTATTCGGTCGGTCTGAACAACTTCTTTGGTCTGTTCTTGTCATTGTTTTTGATTATTTCTTTTTTCAAGAAGTGGCAATGTGATTTAATACAGAAAAACTAATCAGGAGTGAAAGAAATGGTATTTTTTTATATTTCCATATGTTACTTCTTAAAATATTTTTGTGATCTTGATTAAATTGTTGCAAAATTATAAACTGGTATCAAATTAAAATTCAGCTTTCTACTGATTGAAGTTGTGATTGTTTTTTCAGAAGAAAAGAAATGTATTCTAAAAACATCATTAAACTTGTAGTTGGAGGTACACATTAGTTAGATAAAAAATTATACTAATAAAAACAACAATGCAGCTTTTAATATATTACAAAATCTTTGTTGTTATACAAAGGATGAATAACTTATTTAATAATTTCCTTTGAGATTTTCCACCTAGGTTAAAAGTAAGATACATTACTGGCACAAAATTATTTTTCAAAATTCCTAAATGAAAATATTTAAATAATTACTATATCAAAAGTAATGGTACACAATCTTTGAAAATTACTCTGCCTTTCAATATTGCAAAAAGTAGCAACAAAAATATGATTATTTAACCTATTTTTAAATTATTTGTTTTCATTAATATAGCTAGAATAAAAAAATCAATGCCTGATATATTTAGATTTCAATATTGTAGGTTTTTCATAAAATCATTTATAAAGTTCTTAAAACTATGTGAATAAGTGTTACACAGTTAATATTGGTATACTACTGAAACACTACTGATGAAATATTACTGTAATGTGAAATTAGCATTTGTCATACTAGAAAAAATATACACCTGTCATTATTCAGTATCCAGATTTGTGTTAAGTTACTAAAACTTTTAAATGTTGGACTCGATGAACCAACAGATCAGCTTTATTTTTGTTTTTTTTTGGGGGTGAGGGAGAGGGACATTCCCCCAGCTGTACTTCAGGCTATTCCTGGCTCTCCATTCAGAAATGAACCCTGGGTGTCCTCAGAAAAATGCTCGGGATTTGAGCCAGGGTCACACATGTCACTCCTGCATGCAAGCATGTGTCTTTTGTACCATATCTGATGTCTCACTCTATCTTATTGGTTTTTTTTTTTTTTTTTTAGTTTCTGTTTGATACCTGGCAGTTCCTGGGAAACCATAAAGAGTGCCAGGGATTAATCAGGTTGGCTGAAACCAAGACATGTGTCTTAACTTTTGTACTATATCTCTTCAGCAACCATAGTATATATTCAAATCAGCTTTTTCAAAATTATTATTTTGAGTGTGGAGTGGTATTTGAGCTACACCCAGCTATATTTAGTGCTTATTTCTGGCTTTGTTAACAGTGAACAGTGGATCCAACAAGACTGGTAGACATAAATGCAAGCTCTTTCACCCCTGTAGTCCCTATGGCCAGCTATTAAAAAATCAAGAATAGAAAAGTCATGTTTAAGAAACATCCAATAAAATTGGAAACAATGGGGGTATAATATTTGAAATATAAATTTTAATGGAAACAAACTGTCTCAACCAAGATGATCTCCAAGACATATCTTATCTAATTTTAATGTGTGTATAATAGATGGAATTCTAGAACAAAAAGGTAATTTCAGTTGGATAAAAATAAGGAAATACAAGTGAAACTAGATTTTATTGTTAATAAGCTTTCATTCGTGATCTTTCCTGACTCATGCACCATAACAATAAAATATATTCATAATAATGTAACATTTGGAAACCATAATAATTTCGCACCTATTGTAAATTAAAATCTTCTATAAATTAGAAATAATTTATTTAAAATGTCTTCTAAAAATAAAACAAATCGAATTAATTAGCATTATATAATAGAGATGTTAAAAAATAGGTTGTTAAAATTGAACTATAAATAATTAGAGCAAGGGCTGGAGCAATAGCAAAGGAGGTAGGGCATTTGCCTTGCACACAGCCAACCCCCGTTCAATTCTCAGCATCCCATATGGTCCCCTGAGCACCACCAGGGGTGATTCCTGAGTGCAGAGCCAGGTACTCCTCTGTGCATCGCCGGTGGGACCCAAAAAGCATAAAGAAAGAAAGAAAGAAAGAAAGAAAGAAAGAAAGAAAAAATAACTAGAGCAAAAACATGTTCAGGGAATTTACAGGAGAGTAAATAAAAAAAAAAGAAAAAATATATCAAGAAATAAATCTAATATCATTTAATTAATTTTAAATACCTGTTTTCAGCAAACTTTTATATGCTGCTGTTTTTAAACAAAAATCACTTAATCACTTAACTTCCCGTTAGTCGTCGATTTGCTCGAGCGGGCGCCAGTAACGTCTCCATTTGTCCCTGTCGCGTGCTAGTGTAGCCCAATGGCATCTCTTTGCTCTGGGAACATGAAGGGCCTCAAACCGATCGTTCATGATCTTGACAAAGAAGTCTGACCATCTGGTAGGTGGGCGGCCACACGGTCTTTTGACATCCTGTGGAATCCAGTCAGTAACAGCTCTAGTCCAATGGTCGTCTTTAAATCTCATTACGTGACCAGCCCATCTGATTTTCGACACCTTGGCAAATGAGACAGCGTCCCTGATCCTTGATCGTCGACGGATGTCAGAACTCCGGATTCTTTCTCTCACTTGAGTGAAACGTGATATTCCAAGCATAGCTCTTTCTATTCTTCTTTGGGAGACCTGAATAGCATTCTCATCTTGTTTGCGTAAGGCCCAGGTCTCTGAGGCATATGTTAATGCAGGAAGAACAGTGGAATCAAAGAGATGTGCCCGGAGCTGGAGGTTCTTCGTCCTCTTAGCTATTTCTTCGACGTTCTTGAAGGCGTTCCAAGCCGCTCTTTTCCTCCTGCCCAGCTCGGGTGCCAGGTCATTTGTCATGTTGACCTCTCGACGTAGGTACACATAGCTGTTGCATTCAGAGATGGTCGTTCCATTGAGAGCGAATGGGGCGTCAGGAACAAGGCTGTTTCTCATAAACATTGTCTTCGTAAGATTCAGCTGTAGTCCTACCTTTCCACACTCACGGTCAAAGTCGGCCAGCATTTGTGCCATTGGCTGATGTTTGGTGTTATTAAAACAATGTCATCAGCAAAGCGGAGGTGGTGTAGTTGCTGACCATCTATCTTCACTCCCATTCCTTCCCATTCCAGTCGTCACATGATGTTCTCCAGGGTGGCACTGAAGAGTTTCTGTCAAATGGTATCACCCTTCCGCACCCCTCTCTTGACATCAATGATCACTTCTTTGTAGAATGGTGAGATCCTGGTAGTGAATCCGCAATACAGCTCACGGAGGATCCTGATGTATTGGGCTTGAATGCCCTGATTGGCTAGGGCTTCAATGACCGCTTCCGTCTCAACAGAATCAAAGGCCTTCTTTAAATCAATGAATGTTAAACAGAGCGGCATCTTGAACTCCCGAGAAACCTCGATGAGCTTGGTTATCGTGTGGATATGGTCAATGGTGCTGAATCCTTTGCGGATTTCTTATACATAAGAAAAATAGTATATATAAATATTAGCTAAAATAATATTAAATAACATGTAAATATAAAACCTTAAATCTTTTCTGTAAGTGAAACATTAAATCTAAATAGAAATTTTAAAAACAAATTTTATGAAATATTAAAGTAACAATATACATTGTCTGATAGATTTGTGCTAAAATATGTAAATTAATATTTCATATATACTATTTAATTTAAAGTACATTTGTATAGATGAGTGTCAGATCTTATTGTATATATAGATCACAAATTTTAAAATATATATTTTGTCTTCGCCTCATATTTTATTTTAGAAAATGAGCCTAGTGACATGATTAACTTAATACAGTTCATTTTCAGACACAAATAATTTATAATTATTTCAGAGGTTGGATAGAGTTCATTAAATTCTATCGATCTGGATATAATTGTATATAGAATGATTAATACATGAAGTTCAATTATCAGTTATTAAACAAAGACAATTGTCAGCCATGTCTTTTGTAACTAAGAGACAATGTTAGTTCATAATGTTGTTGTAAGTGACGAGGGTAACATGGTAATTGAGGGCAAACTATTATTAAGTCTGTCCAGTATAGATAGTTCAGTAAATGATGGTTTAACAAGCTGATCTAAATTTGCGTTAATTAATTAGAAAGCATAATATGTTTGGAATCAGTTTTGTAAGGAATCAGTTTTTTGAAGAGAAAGAAAAAGGAGAAAGAAAAAAAGCCTAATGATTATTTTCCAATGGAGACAATTAACACATATGTATCTCACATAAGTAATGTGATGCTTTCTAATGAGAAATCTCTTGTTTCTTAAAAATATATCCATTCCAGTTATATGTTGGTGTGTTTATAATACACAGCAAGGTAAGGAATTAAAAAATGTTGCACTACCTACTATACAAAAGACTATGTAATATCAGTATGGCAAACATTTAATCAGATTATATCTCATAAAACAGTATATCTTTATTTTTTGTTTTTCTACATTCTAAATATAAGTTATTTGGTGTAAAATTTTAAAGTTATTTTTTCATGTACACTTATAACCTTAGAAAAAGTGCCTTTCAGAGAGTATGCAATCAATAACAATTAGAAAAAAAAGAGTAAGTAGCAAAAAGAAAAATTAAAAGAAGTAGTGACAAAGGAATGATGTATTTTTGCTTAACAAAATAAATTTCCAAATGTTTAGGTATATTGAATGATATATTACATAAAGTACTTTTGTTTTGAAATAGATTGAACATGAGAAAATCAGGATTGAAAACCTGCATGCCAACATCACCAATAAGGTAGTCTTAATTGCATACTTTCTGTGTCCTATTACTTTTCTAAGGGACTGTGCAGATTCAATTCTAAATATGATTCTTTACAGGAAATGCTAATTAATTTAGACGAGCATCCATATGTGCATCATTCATTCAAACATTTAGGATTGTGTAAACATCTACTTCTATGACAATTTAGAAAACTACCAATAGTGTGTCACTAAAGCCATGTATTGGTTTATCTTTTTTCATTAATTTTTTTAGTGGATATTGTGAAGCTAATATCAGCAATCTATTTCCTTGTATTTTTTCTATCTTCCCTCCTTTCCCTTAGGCAAAGTCAATACTTTTAAGTATAAACCACACACACATATACATATATAACATATGACATAATTATGTAACAGCATATATACATATATAATACATGTGTATATATCATATATAAATATATTGTATATATTAGAGTTTTCTACACAAAAGACTTTCTAAATGGTATTTGACTTAGTAGAGATTTGTAGGTATGACCCAAATTTATCAAGAGCAATTTATTTTATTTTAAGGCTATTTCTTCACTTTGAGCAGACCATTGTAGTGTTTTTTACAAAATGGTACTACTTGAAGTCCTTTGCTGCCAAAGTGATTGAGTTGATTTATTCTACTATAGAAGGCATTTGTTAAAGGCAGTTCAGCTCATTAAAGGTAAAGTGTGTTTTAGTCTGTTTTGGATTCTTTTAACCAAATGTTGTTTCATCACTTCTACATCTACACTGAAAAACACAACATGTCAGTATTTTCAGTGTTCACAAAGTAAATATGCATTGATGCAAAATCACAATTAAAGTGTTATAAACTAGAACTAGATAGAATAATATTCAGAAAAGTACTTTATTTTCAGGCATTTGCACAATCATTTACCTGGTGAGATAACATAGTTAAGCTAAATAAAAAAATCTCCATATTTGTTGGAAATATTTTAAGGTAATATACTGAAAGAGATGCAGATTGTATATGTGTGTGTGGGGGGGTGTATGTTGTATGTATATGAGAGGGAAGAGATACTCATAAGGGCATCAATTAAAAAGTAGTATTTGGGGAAAAGTCACAGTATTGCTAGAATTATTCATTTATTTTTGACTTTTTGGGTCACACTTGGTTATGAACAGGGGTTACTCCTGGCTTTGCACTCAGCAATTGCTTCTGGAGGTGCTAAGGGTACTATATGGGATACTGGGGATTGAACCCAGGTTGGGTGTGTGCAAGGTAAATGCCCTACCTGCTGTACTATCATACCAGCTTCTGAATTATTAATTTTTTTTAAGTTCGCAATTCAGCTTTAGTCCTGCTGCTCATCAGACTCAGTAACTGGGGAATGAATAGATACCTAGAAAGAATAAATTTCGAGTTCAGAAGGAACAATTTCATTCACCTCTTAATAGCTATATTCCATCTTATGAAAGCTGAATAGAGTTTGAGATCATTCTCCTGAAATGGGGGATATCTCTGCTTCACTTATAAGTAACTGCCATGAAGAAATAATTAATCTGACTGTACTATGTAATGAAAGATATAATATTTTTGCTGACATAAAGTAATATAGGAACTAATTACAACTGTTGTATGCATTGTATACATGCATATTGTATGTATATCTGATCTACATATAACTGGCATATGGATCTGAATATTCACATGCATCTATATTTCTCTCTTTGATTATCATTCTCAATTTATCTCTCTACCACCATAATATTTATATTGAGAAATCCAGTGCAAATTGTCTTTTATTATTATAATTAGAGCAAGGCATTTTTGTTACTCTGAAAAAACCTAAATGTTTGCTATTCAAGTAAAAATCAATCATAGTATAACTTAAAATGTTTGATCAGTGTTCTATAATTATCAATTATCAACATAGAATGACAGTCCTATGCTTTAATACTTTATTGGCTTGACAGTATATTAAATGGGCCTCTTCATCCATCAAAGTAGCACTTGCTAAGCTTGATGAAGTGATATAACAGGTTCTGTTCATCCTTTCTCCCTTAGATAAATTGTCTTTCACTATAGTTTTGAGTATATTAAAGACTTTCAAATAATGTTCTTGTAATAACATAAATAAAGCAATGAAATCACCGAGGGGGTTATGAATCATTCAGTCTCATTTAGCCCATTAGGTTGTGCATATGACTACTTCATGGAAACTGAAGACTCTATCAAATTCACTTTTTAAATTATTTTTTTATTCTCAAGTCAATTTTTTTATTTATTACTATTAGTGAGACATCATGAGGTACAGATGTAGACTTACAAATTTTTGTGCTTGGCGTTCAATTATACAATGATCAAATACCCATCCCTCCACCAGTGCGCATTTCCCACCACCACGGATCCCAGTATCCCTCCTTCCCCCCCATCCCCCCTATCCCACCCAGCCTCTGTGGCAGAACATTCCCCTCTGTTCTCTCTCTCCTTTTGGGTGTTGTGGTTTGCAAAAGAAACATTGAGTGGCAATCATGTTTGGTCTATAGTCTACTTTCAGCATGCTTCTCCCATCCTGGGAGGATCCTCCCAGCACCTTTATTTGATGTTCCCTTCTTTACCTGAACTCCCTTTTCCCCTAGCATTTGTGGTTGGCCTCCAAGCCTTGGAGTAAAATTCCTGGTACTAATCTGGGCCATTCTTGGGTGTTAGTCTCCTATTTTGTTACTTTATGTTCCCCAGTTGAATGCAGTCTTTCTATGTGTATCCCTTTCTTTCTGAGTCATTTGGCTTAACATGATACTTTCCATGTAGTACCACTTGTATGTAAATTTTATGACTTTGTCTTTTCTAACAGCTACATAGTACTCCATTGTGTAAATGTACAAAGTTTCTTTAACCAGTCATCTGTTCTGGGTACTCAGATTTTTTCCAGATTCTGGCTATTGTAAAGAGTGCTGCAATGAACAAACAATTGCAAATGTCACTTCAAGTATACTTTTTTGCCTCTCTGGGATATATTCCCAGAAGTGGTATTGCTGGGTCAAATGGGAGCTCAATTTCTAATTTTTTGAGAATTGTCCATACTGTTTTCCAAAAGGGCTGAACCAGTCAGCATTCCCACCAACAGTGAAGGAGTGTCCCTTTCTCAGCACATCCACGCCAGCATTGGTTGCTTTTGTTCTTGTGGATATGGGCCAGTCTCATTTTCAGAAAGTAAGTTATCTTAATGTAAATTATTTGCATATATCTTAAGTCCAATGGACAAACAAGATTAGTCAAGATTTATAGCTATCTCAGACACTTATGAGAGAGATAAAAATGGAAAGGTTTATTTGTTTGATATATTTTAAACACTTTATTTAATGATTCATTTTCTGTTTTCTTAAAGTCTACATCTTGTTTCTGAACTTTCAACTTTATCCAAGAAAATGTTGAATAGAAGTTGAGCTCCTGATTTTGCACTCACAGTTTTCTGATCTTTTCATATTGATAATGTATATTCTGAGATGTTAGAAGTTAACTTTTATTTTTAAAACGTTCCTAAATAAAGCAACTTGAAAATTATATTTTTTTCAGAGACATGCCATGATTTCATTACTCTTTTGCTCATACTTTGAAATCCTTGCTGTTTCTGTTGAATTTTTTCTTTTTGGTGATAATTTTTATCCCCTATATTTTAATTTTTCCTTAATACATTAATTTATATCATTTTTCCCCACTGTTCTATCTTATCTCTTCTGTTTGTTTCATTATTGATGGCAACATCTGTCATCTCTCTCAACTTTTCTGTAATTTAAGAATTTTTAAGTTTAAGATCAAATCATTAATGTAGCTTTATGCTGTATTCTTTATTTTTTCATATCCTATTTTGTATTGGGAAATAGAATCATGTCAACACTCACCTAGAATTCCTTACTGATTAATATCAACACAAATGTCTATTCATATATATTCATATATACACACACTTCTTTATATATATGTAGCAGTGTAGCACTGTTTCACTGTCCTCCCGTTCTTTGATTTGCTTCAGCGGGCCCAGTAACGTCTCCATTGTGAGATTTGTTGTTAATGTGTTTGTCATATCGAATACGTCATGGGTAGCTTGCCAGGCTCTCCGAGAGGGACAGAGGAATAAAAAATAATTAAATTAGCTTGTAACACATGAGCAGATGTAAAATGATCAAATTTAAACACCTAATTTAATATGCCTGATAATGTTTGCTTCTACAAGCTAATGGTGCCTATCACTGACAATAACTGCATTTCTCTCTCTTGGTACTCTGAAACTTCCCATCTCATTAGGAAAGGTATTTTTCATAGTGATGTCCACTCTGCTTATAGGGAGAACAGAAAAGACTCAGAGAACAAATTCCTTCTTTAAGGGAAAAAGTAGTCTTTGTACTTCTTTTGCCAACTTTTAATTTGAAAATAATCACTGTCACTTTGGCAGATCTTGGGACAGACAGATATAAGGCCAAATATTATCAACTATATGCATTTTGGGGGTCATTTATATTAAACCATCAAAATTATTAAGGGCTAAAGTCATAAGATAGCGGGTATGGTGCTTGCCTATCACGTGGTTTACCACAGGTACCCCATGGTTAACCCTAAGTCCCATGCCAGGAGTGATCCCCAATTCTAAGTCAGGACTAAACTATGAACACTGATATATGTGTCCCCAAAACTAGAAAAAAATATATAACAATTTCAGTATCATTTATTGACAGCATATCCAAATTAATTGATTTTGCATCTTTGCCATATTTTGTAATCTTATGAAACTCTTGTCCTAGAATTTATTCTTGTAGATTCTTTAGAATTTCTTACACAGAATATAATGCCACCTATAAGCACTTTTTTTCTTGTTTATATTAATTAATGGACTGGAGCGATAGCACAGCTGTAGGGCGTTCGCCTTACAAGCGCCAACATGGCCAACCCGAGTTCGATTCCTCTGCCCCTCTTGGAGAGCCCGGCAAGCTACCGAGAGTATTCGATATGCCAAACACAGTAACAACAAAGTCTCCAATGGAGACGTTACTGGGCCCGCTCGAGCAAATTAACGATCAATGGTAGGGCAAAAAAATATATATATATATTAATTAATATATTAACTTAAAGGAGCCATATACCCCCTTTCTCCCTCTCATTTTCTCTCTCTCTTATTCTATTTCTCTCTGTTTCTCACTCTGTATTTCTCTCTCTCTCTCTCTATCTTTCTCTGTTTCTTTCTCTCTTAGAACTGTTGTACTGGCTAGAATTAATAGTACTTTATAAAAGAGGAACAACGTGAGTGGGGATATTTACTTGTTTTTAATACTTTGGAGCAAGTTTTTCATATTTAATGTAGTTTTAAGATAGAAGTCATTATCAAATTAAAGAAATTTTACTTTTACTTTCGCTAAATTTTAATCACTTTTCCAAATTCATATCTATATCTTTTGAAGTGATTACATTAGCTCATCTTTTTGACTGTCATTTTTTGAACTACTAAAACGATTAATTATATTGAATGGTTTACAAACATTAAATTTGATTTCCATCTGGGGAATCCTACCTGGATATATTCTCATATTTATATCATAGATATTTCATGATACTGATATTTTATTGAGGAAGTTTGAATCCATATTTATAAGAGATATTGGTCAGAAGGGGTTTGTTTTGTTTTGTTAATTCACTTGTTTTCATTTGTTATTAGGTGAGTAATGAAGTTTCACATACTAATTGCATTGCCATTAATATTTATCTATTTTTATCATTCTTTTGTGCAATACTTTATTTCTCCAGTTTCTTAGGTTCAACACGGAGATTTGTCTTGGAGCATGCATCTATTTCATTTGCTCACATGAATTCTTAATTTTCAGCATATGCTCTATCTCTGGGTCCTAGGGGTGAGACTATTTTAGTTGATTCCCACTTTGCTCTTGGACTATATGAAGATTTCAGCAATCGAATAAGTGCAGGAATGTTCATTTTTTCTTTTATAATCTTCTCCATTAAGTTTTCAGTTTTAGACCTAACATACCTAGGTGGCCTGTCTGGACCCTCCTATATGTTCTCTATATTTTTCTTCCATCTTTGAAGAAATAAAGAATAAATACTTCAAAAGACTCCACCCAGCCTTTTCTGTGAGTACCCAATATAAATTATAGGGTAAAAGCATGCTAGGGTGTGAGCACTCCCATCACTCTTCTCCTTCTCTAGCAGCTAGTGTTATCTATTATTCTTGCCACTAGTATTTCACTATCAATAACTAATCATTTCTTTAATCCTATATTTTTAATGGTCTAGATAATATAAAACCAGATAAGTGGGTTGCTTCATGAACTCAGCTGTCTGATGGATTTGAGGAGGAAAGTAATATAATTGAAGTTGGTCTGGATCTTTTTCACTCCAAGTAGTGGAGTGACACTCAGTGTAACATTTTTGCCGAAGTAGAGATTTAAGTAGAAAACAGTATTTTTAAACTTACTGTAATAATTTGAAAGTAAATTTAAAATGTGAAATAAAAGAGCCATTTTTGGGGTGAGAAAATAATTTTTTATCATTTTGTTTATATTCCTGACATCAGTCTTAAACAGAGCACAAAAGGTGGACAACAGTATACCAACAGGATAGGTTTCAAGGAAGATATATTCTGTTCCTTTTAGAAAACTTGTATCATGCTGTTTCTCAAGATCTTCCTAATTCTCACAATAAGCAATCTGATGAGGCACAGGAACTCTAGACCTCCACCAGGTACAAATGCCACCAATGCTTGAGAGTGGGCAGAAAAGATGCATCCTGGAAATAAATTAAAAAAATCCAATCTTGTAAAAATCCCAAAGTCATGGGATTTGCTTTGATTATCATTTGGGGGGTGGGTTACACACTGTGATGCTCAGAGGTTGTTTCTGGCTTGGTGCTCAGGACAAACCTTGGGGGACTATATATCTATATATATGAAAGGTGCTCAGTAGCACACAGGGAAAGCACCTTATTCATTTGTACTCTGTCTCTCCTTATTTTATCTTGTGTTTTTACCACATCCACATCCAGAAGTGCTCAGTGTTTACTTCTGACTCTGCTCAGGGGTAAACTTCTGGCAGTGCTTAAGAAACTATATGTTGGTACCACTTTCAAACACTGGTTAGCCACACACAAGTCAAATGCTTAATCCATTGTCCTATTTCTCTGACCCCCTCCTCTTTCATTATTTTTTTTATGTAGGAGTACTGCTATTTATTCAGCCACTGATTAGTTGATTGAATTGTGCATGAACTCCACCTTACTTTTTTTTTCATTTTTTATAATTTTATTTATTGAATCACCATGAGAGCAGTTACAAGGCTTTCGGGTCTAAGTCTCGGTCATACAATGAAACACCCGTACCTTCACCAGTGCCCATTCTCCACCACCAAAAACACCAGTATACCCCCATCCCACACCCTCCCCCTACCTGTGGGGCAGATGATTTCCACATTACTCTCTCTCTCTCTCTACTCTGATCACATACAATATTTTGACACCAGACCCATCATTATTATTTGAGATTTTACCCCAACACTCAGATCTGCTGAAAAGGCAACAGTAGACAATTTGTTTTCCATTACTGGTTAGGAATAACATATGATGTTGCGTGGCTGCAGTAGTGGCCACTGGATTTTGAAATTCCAAAATTTTAACACAAATCTGGAGGGATTTCTGCCAAAAGCCACTGGGTTTCGAGATTTGCTCCTGAGTCTCTGGGATCATGGCCATTGAGCAGTTGATCAGGAGTCAGAGAGGCCGTTCATGGGCGATGACTTGGGGCCTTGTTGGGGTGGGGAGGACAGGACGGCTCCACCCCCATCCTATGAGGCCCAACAAGTTTCGTCACTGCGGTCCCAGACCTGACTGTCTGGGAGGATGACGGCCTCTGGACAATGGCCTCTGGAGGATGACAGCCACCGAGTTGCCAAGGGGGAGCAGGCAGAGGGACAACACCCTTTCCCCCCTGGAGTGGCCCGGCAACAGTAACCTACTGCGGGTCTGGACACATTTCTGCCAAAAGCCCAGCTCCACCCCCATTCTGTGAGGCCCAACAAGTTTCGTCCGACTGCGGGCCCAAGCCTTACTGTCCAATGGCCTCTGGAGGATGACGGCCACCAAGCCACCAGGGGAAGCAGGTGGAGTGACAACACCCTTCCCCCCCTGGGGTGGCCCGGTGACAGTAACGTACTATAGGGTTCGGATGCATTTCTGCCAAAAGCCACTGGGTTTCGAGATCTGTTTCTGATTCTCTGGGATCATGGCCATTAAGCAGCTTGATCAGGAGCCAGAAAGGCTGTTCGTGGGCGATAGACTGGAGTCTCATTGGGGTACGGAGGACAAGCCCGGCTCCACCCCTATCCCGTGAGGCCCTGCCTGTCTTGTCACTGGGGGCCCAAACTGTCCAGTGGCCTCTGAAGGATGGCGGTCACTGGGTCTCCAGGGGGAACAGGCCAAGGCACGAAACCTATTCCCACCTGGGTTGACCCAGCACCAGTAACCTACTGTAGGGACCGGATGCAATTCTGCCAAAAGCCGCTGGGTTTCGAGTTTTGTTTCTGAGTCTCTGGGATCATGGCCATTAAACTATTAAGCAGTTCAATCAGAGGCCATGCCTCCAGTTATATAGCTGAGGCAGAGGTGGTTTGTGGGTGTGTTTCCCACATACCTAACTTTTGGCCGTTTACTTTCTTGGTAAACTCTGCCCCAAGTTTTCGGGGTATCTGGAAATCTGAAGGTGCCATCAGGCTGCTGATGCACTCGCCTCACAGGTACAGACTGACCTGCTGGTGGCACCATACCCTCTTCTTTCATTATTTTTAACAACCAAAAAGCACTCCAGCACTGTAGCACTGTCCTCCCATTATTCATCGTTTTGCTCGAGGGGACCCAGTAATATCTCCATTGTGAGACTTGTTGTTACTGTGTTTGGCATATCAAATACATCCTGGGTAGCTTTCCAGGCTTTGCCGTGTGAGCGAGATACTCTCGGTAGCTTGCCAAAAACATTTTTGGAGAGCACAGACGAGTTAAGAAGTTAATGTCTCTTAGGGATGGAGAGCTAGTACAGTAGTAAGGTCCTTCCCTTGCATGTGGTTGACCGGGTTTGATCCCCAGATCCCATATGTTGTCTGGAGCATCAGAAATAAAAACAAATAGTTAAACTCTTTGTGGTCTTTGATTTCATAATAGGTACTATGTTTTTTAAAAAACAGCAAAATGAAAAAAAAAACAAAGGCAATAACACCCTAGCAACAGTAACAACCAAAATAGCAGATAAATTTTAATAACTAGATGTAGTCATTTAATTTAATTGATTCAAAAATAGTAAGTTGGTATTTCCAATTCTTTACTAAGATTGTACGTTTTACTGAAGTGAACATCAGCAGATATAATAAAACTGAGACCAGGAAGAGATCTATCAAGTTTCATGAATTCAACCTGAGTTGAGTTTTTAGGTAAAGCTGAATTTCATCAGGCATATCAATTACCAATTGCTTACTCCCCTGGCTTCTGACTCAAGGTTGAGTTTTGTGTTTTCCTAAATAAGGTCCTATATTCTACTTTTAGATAACTAATGTGAAATGTTAAGCAAAAGTAACCTGAAAGCTGTTTAAAAGACAAGACTTTTATTTTAAAAAAATGCATCATTTAATGATTGTGGACTGTATAAATTTAACCTAAATTCAAAGTGAATGAATAGCTGAAAACAGTCTGAAGAGCTAAGAAAAAATGCCATTCATTCTACACTTCTGTGACTGATAAACACATTGAGAAAAAAATACAGAAAAACTCAGGCCTGAAAAATTTTTATAGTAAAATGTTATGCAGTAACTTTAGTCCAAGACTTTAAAGGAAGACCAAGGATAATAATGAACTTTCCAGTGAGGTTTTAAACATTGAGTCTGAGAATTCCTTTTGTATGAGGTTAGGCAGCTATAAGATAATATCCATCATTTTGCAAATCAGCAGATCACTACCAAACACAAGATTTCTTATACCTCCCTTGGGAGTTATTGATGTTTCAGCACTGGCAGAATTTAGATTCTTCTTAGATTATTGAGGGGTGCTAATTTTGGACACTAGGAATTCTAATGCATCTCACCACAAACAAATTCTCCAGTCCATTCTTCCTTCTTAAGTAAAATTGTTTCATCACTGAGATAACTCTCTTTGTTTGCAGTTGAAATTCAAGTTCAGGTTTAGAAAATGCAGTGTCCTTTAATATTTTCAGACTTCTTTATAACATAAAATTCCCTTCTCCCTACCCACCACTGAACAAGTAATTCCCCTTCTGATTCAATAGTGTTTTTCAACCTTCAATCATCATAGACAATGTCACTTACAATCTCTGGATTTTGGCTTTGGGTTGTGGTTGTTGGTGTGCCTAGTGTAAGTTCTGAGGTGGAAGTTAGAACCATGCCTTCCCCAAGTCTACCTTCACTGCACTCTGAGTTTGTAAACCCTCTATTTGTTCTTGTACTATTAAGGGCATAACTGCTTTCCATTGTTGCTTGCCCACAAGGTCCTTGCTGCCTTTGCTAGCCAGGCCTACACTTCTGAAAATAACCTTATTCTTAAATTGGTTTCTGATGCCAGCTGGAATCTGACCTAATCTAGTCATCAAATGTCAGAGCCTGAACTTGAACCCAAGTTCATGTGTGGTTTCAGAACCTATTGTCTGAACAATAGACTCAGAGAGAAGGAGAAAGTAACCATCCACTTTAACAGGAAGCTCTTGGTACTGAGTGTCTAATTATATTTCCCTGTTACTTCCCCTCTCTTTAATGCATTTATCACTTGGTTCACAGAGACTCCTTGCTATATTTCTAAATATGTCAGTACCTTTTGATGCTGTGGGTCTTTATATTTTCATCTTGCCCAAGAACTCTAGACCTCTGTTATCACAGAAACAGTTCACTCTTGTGGGAGAAATATTTTAAATTGCTTTTAATGTTAAAAAAAGTCCTCCCTGGAGTACAAATGAGAATGAATTTCCTATTATACATTGGGTCACGTTATTTCATATTCCCTAGAATGCCCACTCAGAGTTTTTAACCAGTAGGCTATAGTATCATGGAAAAAGCTTTACAGTCAGCTTTAAACAACATTTGTTCTTTACCTAGCAGGTGTATTTTTAGCTTTCTGTTCATAACTCAGAAAGAGAAGTTTCTTTCTACTTTAGAATTCCCAGTAGTAAATTTGAGAGCACTAAACTTTCTATGACACCTTTGATTTTTATGTCACTATTATCTTTATAGCCTGGCATTTGAAGGGATTGATAACTCTAAGGGCCATTGGCCTCTTATGTCAGAAGGGATGTTATGAGATATAGTATAAAATAAAATTTTATAAAATAAAATGCACGTAGAAATCATATTCAAATATGACTCTACCAACATCAAATTTATAACTATGTTTAAGAATATAAATGCATAACATATTTGCATAATACAATATATTATGTATACTTTAATATAAGATAAATATCAAACATATAAAAATTGAGGTCTCTACATAATTGCCAATATATCCAGCCAATATAATGATATTAGAATTGCACTTAGGGGATCTGAGAAACAGAGGCAAGGCACATAACTAGAATGTCGGGGTTACTGAGTTCTGTCCCTGGCACTGTGTTCACTTGCCTCCAGTACCTCCAAGTGTGGCCCCTGTGAAAAAATGCACTTAATATTTGAAAATATCATGAAAGATCAATCTTGAAACTTCGATTTTACTGAATGCTACTGTTTCCACAAGACTAAGTATACTAGGTGAATTGTCTTCCTTAATTTTCTTCCCTCCTTTTCTCTCTCCCTTACTTTTTTCTTTCTCTCATTTCTTCGTTCTTTCTTTCTCTTCTTTTCCCCATCTGCTGTGATCCAGGCTTACTCCTGGCTTTGTGCTCAGGTATTACACCTGGTTGTGCCCAGGGCATCATAAGTGATCCTGGGAATTGAAACCAAGTAGATCACATGCAAGGCAAGTGCTCTACTCATTGTACTACTTTTCCAGCTTCATGTAAATTACCTTATTTTTCTCAAACCTACCACAAATAGAGAAAGTAATACATAAAAACAGCAGACAGGAGATAAATAGCAGATATGCAGTATAAGTTCAAAGAGTTTTATTCACTTTACGCTGCAAGACTACAAAAGTGGTCTTTTCATTCTCTCCTCATTGCTGTGCCAGATAATCTATGTGTTGCCCTGCACTTTGTGGAGTGACATCCTTGAGATGGATGGTGGGTCCTTGAGGAACCCTTCAACGGAGTACCATGTGTTTATTTTCGTTTTAAAGCCAGTAATGCCATTCAGTTATAAAAGCAATCTGACGGATGGTTCAAGCACTGACCGGACTTTGCCTCTTTGACATTGGTGCGGATTTATGAACTGGGGGTATTCTATGCTAACAAGACAGTATTTTTAGGTATTAAAAGAGGGACAAAAAGTTCTCCTCTTCCGGCACTCATTTAAAGTAATGCCGAGTGTGATGAACTGAATGGCATAGAGCAAAAGTTTGGTCTCTTTATATAGAATTTCAGTATGTTCTCCAGCAAGCACTGAAAAAAAATAAAATGAAAAAAAAAAGAAAAACACACTCTGATTAATTTAGAATGCAAGGGTTTTGGGATATACATATATCGTAATTCGTAAATTGTGTCTAAATACAAACCACATTTAATGAAAAGTTTTCCCGTGTAAACTAGAAAGAATTTTTTTTATTAAATTTTTTTTATTAGTGAAACACCATGTGTGTGTGTGTGTGTGTAAGTGTATGTGTATGTATGTGTGTGTGTCTGTGTGTGTCTTTGTGTCTGTGTGTATAATGTATATTTAATCTAAATATTGTGGAATAAGTTGTGACTATGGGGAAATCTATCATAAAGGAAAAATAAGGGAGGAAAGTTGACTGGACCATGGTTTCAGGCATGTCATCAGGTAATAATATGGAAATAAGGGAGTGTTTCATTGTTTCATGGTAAATAAACTTCTTATGACTTGTCATTAGCTCTGTTTATTTAGTTTTAAAAAATCTATGCATAAACCTCTTTATCAGTGATTCATAAAAAATAAAATAAACATTTAAATAATAAAATTCGTAAATTGTGTCTAAATACAAACCACATTTAATGAAAAGTTTTCCCGTGTAAACTAGAAAGAATTTTTTTTATTAAATTTTTTTTATTAGTGAAACACCATGAGATACAGTTGCAGATTTACAAATTTTTGTGCTTGGGTTTCGGTTATACAATGATCAAATACCCATCCCTCCACCAGTGCCCATTTTCCACCACCATGGATAAAATCCCTCCCCCCCATCCCTGCCATCCCACCCTGCCTCTGTGGCAGGGCATTCCTTTTTGTTCTCTCTCTCCTATTGGGTGTTGTGGTCTGCAAAAGAGGCATTGAGTGGCAAACATGTTCAGTCCATAGTCTACTTTCAACATGCATCTTCCCTCCTGGGAGGATCCTCCAAACACACTTTATTTGGTGCTCCCTTCTCTATCTGAGCTGCCCTTTCCCCAAGAATACCCGGCTGGCCTCTAAGCTATGGAGTAATCCTTCTGGTGTTGATCTCAGCTATTCTTGGGTATTAATTGCCTATTTTGTTACTTTATATCCCCCAGATGAATGCAATCTTTCTATGTCTATCCCTCTCTTTCTGACTCATTTCCTTAGCAGGATACTTTCCATATTGTACCACTTGTATGTAAATTTCATGACTTCATCTCTTCTAAGAGCTACATAGTACTCCATTGTGTAGATGTACCAAAGTTTCTTTAACCAGTTATCTGTTCTTGGACACTCAGGTTTCTTCCAGTTTCTGGCTATTGTAAAGAGTGCTGCAATGAACAAATAAGTGCAGATGTCACTTCGACTATACATTTTTGCCTCTCTGGGATATATTCCCAGGAGTGGTATTGCTGGGTAAAAAAAATTTTAATAGTGAGACATCATGAGGTACAGTTGCAGATTTACACATTTTTGTGCCTGAGTTTCAATTATACAATGATCAAATAACCACCCCTCCACCGGTGCCCATTTCCCATCACGATGGATCCCAATATCCCTCCCACCCCCCATCCCCCCTATCCCACCCAGCCTCTGTGGCAGAACATTCCCCTCTGTTCTCTCTCTCCTTTTGGGTGTTGTGGTTTGCAAAAGAAACATTGAGTGGCAATCATGTTTGGTCTATAGTCTACTTTCAGCATGCTTCTCCCATCCTGGGAAGATCCTCCCAACACCTTTATTTGGTGTACCCCTCTTTATCTGAGCTCCCTTTTCCCCTAGTATGTGTGGTTGGCCTCCAAGCCATGGAGTAAAATTCCTGGTACTAATCTAGGCCATTCATGAGTGTTAGTTTCCTATTTTGTTACTTTATGTTCCCCAGATGAATGCAATCTTTCTATGTCTATCCCTTTCTTTCTGAGTCATTTCACTTAACATGTAACTTTCCATGTAGTACCACTTGTATGTAAATTTTATGACTTCCTCTTTTCTAACAGCTACATAGTACTCCATTTTATAAATGTACCAAAGTTTCTTTAACCAGTCATCTGTTCTCCAGCACTCAGGTTTTTTCCAGATTCTGGCTATTGTAAAGAGTGCTGCAATAAACAAACAAGTGCAGATGTCACTTCGACTATACTTTTTTGCCTTTCTGGGATATATTCCCAGGAGTGGTATTTCTGGATCAAATGGGAGCTCAATTTCTAATTTTTTGAGAATAGTCCATACTGTTTTCCAAAAGGGCTGAACCAGTCGGCATTCCCACCAACAGTGAAGGAGGGTTCCTTTCTCACCACATCCGCGCCAGCACCGGTTGCTTTTGTTCTTGTGGATATGGACCAGTCTCTGTGGTGTGAAGTGATATCACATTGTGGTTTTGATCTGCATCTCCATGATGAATAATAGTGTGGAACTTTTTCTCATGTGACTTTTACCCATTCTGATTTTTTCTTTGTGAAATTTTCTATTCATTTCATCTCCCCATTTTTTGATGGGGTTGAAAGTTTTCTTTTTGTGGAGTTCACCAGTACTTTGTATATCCTTGAAATTAACCTCTTATCAGATGTGTAGTTGGCAAATATCCTTTCCCATTCTGTAGATTCTCTTTGTATTTTGGTTGCTGTTTCTTTTGAGGTGCAGAAGCTCCGTAGTTTAAGATAGTCCCATTTGTCTATCTCTGTTTTCACTTGCTTGCCAGCGGTGTGACATCTTTGAAGACATCATTAGCTTCTATGTCATTGAGAGTTTTGCCAACTTTTTCCTCAATGTACCTTATAGATTCCGGTCTGATGTTGAGGTCTTTAATCCACTTAGATCTTACTTTTGTGCATGGAGTTAGGCAGAAATCTGAGCCCATTTTTTTTGCATGTAGCCGTCCAGTTTTGCCAGCATAATTTGTTAAAGAGGCTTTCCCTGCTCCACTTCACTTTTCTTGCCTTCTTATTGAAGATTAGATGCTCGTATGCTTGGTGGGGGGGGGGGGGGGAGAGATGTCAGTATATTCAACCCTGTTCCATTGGTCTACAGCTCTGCCTTTGTTCCAGTACCATGCTGTTTTTATTATTACTGCCTTGTAGTAGAGTTTGAAGTTAGGGAGGTTGAATTGCTTTAGCTATTCGTGGGGGTTTATTGTTCCATATAAATTTAAGTAGTGTTTGCTCCATTTCTTTGAGAATGTCATGGGAATCCTAATAGGGATTGCATTGAATTTATACATTGCTTTGGGAAGTATTACCATTTTGACAATGTTAATTCTCCCGATCCATGAACAGGGGACTTTTTTCCATTTCCTCATATCCTCTTTTATTTCCTGAAGTAGCGTTTTGTAGTTTTCTTTGTACAGGTCCTTTACTCCCTTTGTTAAGCTGATTTCTAGGTACTTCATTTTCTGGGGCACAATTGTAAATGGGATTGTTTTCTTCATGTCACTTATTTCTCTTTCACTAATTGCATATAGGAAAGCCATGGATTTTTGGGTATTGATTTTATAGCCTGCCACTTTACTATACAAGCCTATTGTTTCTAGAAGTTTCTTGGTAGAGGTTTTAGGATTCTCTAAGTATAGTATCATATCATCTGCGAATAGTGAGAGCATGGTTTCTTCCTTTCCTATCTGGATAACCCTAATATCTTTAGCTTGCCTAATTGCCATTGAAAGTATTTCCAGTACTATATTGAATAGCAGTGGAGAGAGTGGACATCCTCGTCTCATCCCTGAACTTAGAGAGAAGGCTCTCAGTTTTTCGCCATTGAGGACGATGCTTACTGTAGGCTTGTGGTGGATGGCTTTAACTATATTGAGGAAATTCCCCTCTATCCCCATTTTGGCTAGGGTTTTCATCATAAAGGGGTGCTGGATCTTGTCAAATGCTTTCTCTGCATCTATTGATATGATCATATGATTTTTATCTTTTCTTTTGTTGATATGGTGCATTATGTTAATTGATTTCCAAATGTTAAACCAGCCTTGCATCCCCGGGATGAATCTTACTTGGTCATGGTGTATGATCTTTTTGATGAGTAGTTGAATTCTATTTACTAGTATTTTGTTGAGAATCTTCACATCCGTGTTCATCAGGGATATCGGTCTGTAGTTTTCTTTTCTTGTGGTGTCTTTGTTTCCTTTTGGTATTAGAGAGATGTGGGCTTCATAGAAACTGGGAGAGTTTCCGTTTTTTCAATTTCCTGGAAAAGCTTGAGAAGGACTGGCAGTAGGTCCTCTTTAAATGTTTGGAAAAATTCTTTAGTTAATCCATCTGGACTTGGGCTTTTGTTTTTGGGAAGACTTTTGATTGCAGTTTCTATTTCGTTGATGTTAATAGGTCTATTCAGATGGTCTAGATCTTCTTAATTCAGCTTTGGGAGATTATAGGAGTCCAGGAATTTGTATATTTCTTCTAGGTTCTCTTGTTTCATGGCATACAGACTTTCAAAGTAGTCTCTGATGATCTTTTGGATTTCTTTGGTTTCTGTTGTGATATCCCCCTTCTCATTTCTGATTCGGTTTATTAGGGTTCTCTATCTCTGTTTCTTGTGAGTGTTGCTAGTGGTTTATCTATAGTTTATTTTCTCGAAGAACCAGCTCTTGTTTTCACTGATCTTTCGGATTGTTTCCTTGGTTTCTATGTCATTAATTTCTGCACTAAATTTTATGATCTCTTTCCTTCTGCCTGATTTAGGCTCTTTCTGTTGATCCTTTTCCTGGGTCTTGAGCTGTGAGGACAAGTTGTTTATGTGCATCGTTTCTACAGACCTAAGATATGCTTGCAGAGCTATAAATTTTCGCCTTAATATGGCTTTCGTTGCATCCCATAGGTTCTGGTAGCTTGTGTCTTCATTTTCACTTGTTTCCAGGTATCTTTTGATTTCGTCCTTGACTTTGTTCCTGACCCATTCGTTGTTCAGCATTGAGTTTTTTAATTTCCAGGTGTTTGATTTGGTTCTCCGTGTCTGTGTGTAATTCACTTCTATCTTCAGTGCATCATGGTCTGAAAAGATGGCTGCTACTATTTCTATCTTCCTGATTCTGTTGAGGTATGTTTTGTATCCTAGCACATGGTCTACTTTGGAAAATGTTCTGTGTACACTGGAGAAGAATGTGTATTCTTTCTTTTGGGGGTATAAAGCCCTATATATGTCTATAAGCCTTCTCTCTTCTACTTCTTTAAAAGCCAATGATTCCTTGCGGGGTTTTGTTCTTGTTGATCTGTCCAGAGGTGATAGGGTGATATTGAAGTCTCCAAGTACTATTGTGTTGCTTGCAATGTCCTCCTTAAAATTTGTTAGCAGTTCTTTTAAATATTTAGCTGTTCCCTCATTAGGTGCGTATACATTTAAGAGTGTGATTTCTTCCTGTTGTACATATCCCTTGATGAAGAGAAAATAGCCTTCACTGTCCCTTCACTGTCCCTTCTAGTCTTTTTCAAGGTGAAATTAATGTTGTCCGATACTAGTATGGCCACCCCAGCTTTTTTGCAGGAGCTGTTTGCTTGCAGGATTATTTTTCATCCTTTTACTTTGAGTCTGTGTTTGCTCTGAGTGTTGAGATGAGTTTCTTGTAGGCAGCAGAATGTTGGGTTCTGTCTCTGTAACCATTTTGCCACTCTGTGTCTCTTAAATGGTGAATTTAGACCGTTGACATTGAGAGAGAGTATGATTATGGGGTTTTGTGTCATCTTTCTGTGCGGGTTTGTTGTGGTTGTAGGGTTTGTCTTGTCTTATAGTAGCCTCTTTAGGCCTTGTTTTAGGTTTGGTTTTGAGTCTATGAAGTTCCTGAGCTGCTGTTTATCTAGAAAGTAGTGTAGTGTTCCTTCCATTTTGAGTGAGAGTTTAGCCAGATAGAGTATTCTTGGTGAAGCATTCATTTCAGTGACTTTTTTCACTGTATCTCACCCCTGCCTTCAGACTTGTAGAGTTTCCTCTGATAGGTCTGCTGTGAATCTCAGGGGTGCTCCTTTGTATGTTATTTCCTTTTTTGCCCTTGTTGATTGCAGTATTGTGTCTCTATTGGCAGCATCGATCATTCTAACTATAATATGTCTTGGAGTGTTTCTGTTCGGGTCTCTTTTACCTGGCACCCTTCGGGCTTCTTGAATCTGAATGGCTGTATTTTAGAGCTCTGAGAATTTCTCGGCGATGATTTGTTTAAGCATGGTTTTTTCATTGGGATTGTTTCCCTGAGCTTCTGGTTGTCCAATGATTCTAATGTTGTTTCTTTTGCAATCGTCTCCTAGGACTCTGATCCTATGTAGAACTATTTTGAGGTCCTTTGCCACTGTTTGTTGTTGCATGTTGGCTTGGTGCAGCTGATCTTCCAGCTCACTGATTCTTTCCTCAGCTGTGGTCATTCTATTTTCGAGGGCACAGAATGAGTTTTTGATTTCCTCAATAGAATCTGTGATCCGTGCCATTTCTGTGCGAAGCTTTCCAATTTCCGCTCTCATTTCTTGCTGTATTTTGTTGATTGTGCGATCGATTGTTTCTTTCATGTCCTCTTTCAATTTAGCGGATATCTGTCTGACTGTTTCATTCAGTTAATTGAACATCTTACTGACTTCATATCTGAATTCCTTGTCAGAGAGGTCTCTAAGGTGGCTAGAACCTTCTGAGGCTTCTGGACTTATTTCCTCATCATCTCCCTGTGGCGGGGATTTGCGTTGTTTCTTCATGTTGTGTATGCGTAGGGGTCAGATTTCTTGATTTGAGTAAACTACCTGCGGCGTGAGGGTTGTCCCATTGAAAGTTAGGCCATACCCACTTTTTAAGGCCACGCCCACTTCTAACGTGGCCTCACCCCCACGGATACCTGGTGTGTGTTCGAGGAGTAAAGACTGGATGGGGAAAAGAGACCAGCTCTACTTGGGCGGTGGATAGGGAGAGGCAGAGAGGCTCAGATCTGCTTCGTCTCCCTGTGTCCGGGGGACCCCTTGAGGCTTGCACGGTTGAATCCTAGTCCCGGGTTTGAGAAATGGCATGAAAACTGACCTGGGGGTTGGGGAGGAGAGACCAGCTTGGCTTGGGCGACAGAAAGGGCTAGAAAGAATTTTTAAAAGAGTCTTAGACATTGTATGAAAAGTTTTTTCGACATTGAGATGATTCGGGGTTAAGAACATGCATTGCAGACGGGATCCTCAGGTTTAATTTCTAGTGGGGCCTTGTCCCCTGAGTATTTCTAGAAGTGATCCCCTCAAGGAAAAACACCAACCTTCTTTGCACTATGAATCTTGACAATTATGATCTAGTAAGCATATTTTTTATTCATAGTATATTTTTTATCACTTGGCATCCCATTACTCATCGATCTGCTCCAGTGGGTGCAAGTGACGTCTCCATTTGTCCCTGTCATGTGCTAATGTAGCCCAATGGCATCTGCTCATTCTAAAACATGAAGAGCCTCAGACTGATCATTCAGGGTCTTTCGAAGAAGTATAATCATCTCATAGGTGGGCGGCCACGCGATGTTTTGATGTCCTGTGAAATCCAGTCGGTAATGGCTCTAGTCCAGTGGTCATCTCCAAATCACATTACATGTCCAGCCCATCTGATTTTCGATACCTTGGTCAATGAGACAGCATCCCTGATTCTCGACCGTCATTGGAGATCAGAACTCTGGATTCTTTCTCTCATTTGAGTGAAGCGTGATACTCCAAGCATAGCTCTTTTGATTCCTCTTTGGGAGACCCTAATAGCGTTCTCATTCTATTTTCATAGGGCCCAGATCTCTGAGGTGTATGTTAATGCAGAAAGAACAGTGGAATCGAAGAGATGTACCCAGAACTGGAGGTACTTCGTCCCTCTTAGCTATTTTTTTTTACTTTCTTGAAGGTGTTCCAAGCTGCTCTCTTCCACCTGTGCGACTCAGGTGCAAGGTCATTCGTCACGTTTGACTTCTCGACCTAGGTATGACTGTTGAATTCGGAGATGTTCATCCTGTTGAGAGTGAATGAAAATTCAGGAACGAGACCGTTTCTCATAAACATTGTCTTGGTGAGATTCAGCTGTAGTTCGACCTTTCCACACTCATGGTTGAAGTCGGCCAGCATTTGTGCCACTTGGCTGATGTGTGCTGTTATAAGAACGATGTCATCAGTGAAGCAGAGGTGGTGTAGTTGCCAACTGTCTATCATCACTCTCATTTCCTCCCATTCCAGTCATCACATGACGTTCTTGAGGGTGGCACTGAAGAGTTTTGGTGAAATGGTATCACCCTGCCGAATCTCCCTCTTGACGTCAATGATCACCTTCCTGTAGACTGGTGAGATCCTGGTAGTGAATCCTTGATATAGCTAATGGAGGATCCTGATGTATTGAGTTTGAACACCTGTTTTGCTAGGCCTTTGACGACCGCTTCAGTCTCAACAGAAACAAGGGCCTTCTTTAAATAAATGAACATTAGACAGAGTGGCATCTTGAACTCCCGAGAAACCTCAGTGAGCTTGGTTATCATGTGGATATGGTCTATTGTGCTAAATCCTTTTCGGAAACCAGCTTGCCCGCATGGTTGTCCTTCATCTAGTGTTCTACCAATTCATTCAGAATGACTCGAGTGAACAGCTTGTTGACGACAGATAAAAGGCAGATCAGGTGATAGTTCCCAATGTTGTGGATGTCTTCCTTATTTTACAGTAGTACAATCCTGCTGATTTTCCACTGGGATGGAAACTTGCATTCAGACAGGTAGTGTGTAAATAGCCGAGCCAGTGTATTGATGAGTACTGATGGCAGGTTCTTCAGGTATTCGGGTCTGACTTTCTCTGGGCCGGGTGCTATCTGCTTCTTTACCAACAAAATGGCTTGTGGGATTTCAGAAGGTAGAACATTGGGAACAACATATCCATCCTGTGGAATTTTGTATGTGGGCAGGTAGACGTGGCTATAGAAGAGATCCTAGTAAAAGTCATAAATAATCTTCTCCATTGCCCTTCTGGAAGATGTGCTAGATCCATCAGGACGTTGGAGGGCAGTTTTCTTGGTCTTGTAGTTGGCGAAGGACAGGCGGGCATTGCGAATGCTTTTCCCAGCTTCTGCCGCATCTGTCAGCACTGCTGCCCTTCTCTCTTTGAGGTCTTCCTTTATCGCTTCTCTGCACTGCTTTGTGAGCTTGGATATTTGCTTGGGTTTGCCTGAGTTTTTTGCATAATATATACATATGTATTATGTATATATTTATTCATAGTGTATATGTATGATTATTCTTATAAAAATTTTTTGTGGTCTCCAAGTTGGTGGTACTGGTGTACCACCAGAGTTTTACTTGGCAATGCTTTGGGTACCCTATAGCACCAGAGGTTAAAAAAAAAAGGCTCCTTTTGGAAAACAGTATGGACCATTCTCAAGAAATTAGAAATTGAGCTCCCATTTAACCCAGCAATGTCACTCCTGGGAATCCCAGAGAGGCAAAAATGTATAGTAGAAGTGACATCCGCACTTGTTTGTTCATTGTAGCACTCTTTACAATAGCCAGAATCTGGAAAACACCTGAGTGCCCAAGAACAGATGACTGGTTAAAGAAACTTTGGTACATCTATACAATGGAGTACTATGTAGCTGTTAGAAAAGATGAAGTCATGAATTTTACATACAAGTGGTACCACATGGAAAGTATTATGCTAAGCAAAATGAGTCAGAAAGAGAGGGATAGACATAAAAAGATTGCATTCATCTAGGGCACATAAAGTAACAAAATAGGAGATTAATACCCAAGAGTAGCCGATATCAGTACCAGGAGGATTACTCCATCTTAGAGGCCAACCAGGCATTCTAGGGGAAAGGGCAGCCCAGACAGAGAAGGGAGCACCAAATAAAGGGTGTTTGGAGGATCCTACCAGAGGGGAGATACATGTTGAAAGTAGACTATGGACTGAACAGGATTGTCATTCAATGACTCTTTTGCAGACCAGAACACCCAAAAGGAGAGAGAGAACAAAAGGGAATACCCTGCCGCAGAGGTAGGGTGGGATGGGGAGGTGGGGGTGGGAGGGATACTGGGATCCATGGTGGTGGAAAATGGGCACTGGTGGAGGGATGGGTACTTGATCATTGTATAATCGAAACCCAAGCACAAATATTTGTAAATCTACAAGTGTACCTCATGGTGTTTCACTAATAAAAATTTAAAAAAATAAAGAACCAAACATGATAACTTCTCAGTGTCTGGATTGTAAACCATAATGCCCCAAATTAGAGAGAGATTATGGAAGATAATCTGCCCTCCGACATCATGATGGATCTATCACATCTTCCAGAAGGGTAATGGAGAAGATTATTCATGACTTCTACTCAGATCTCTTTAATAGCCACATCCACTTGCCCACATACCACATACCACATGATGGATATGTCGTTCCCAACGTTCTCCCTTCCGAAATCCAACATGCCATCTCGTCGGTAAAGAAACAAAGAGCACCTGGCCCAGACAAGATCAGACCTGAACACCTGAAGAACTTACCATCAGTACTCATCAATACATTGGCTCGACTCTTCACACGCTACCTGTCTGAATGCAAGGTTCCATCCCAATGGAAAACCAGCAAGACTGTATTACTATACAAGAAAGGAGACATCCACGACATTGGCAACTATCCCCCAATCTGCCTATTGTCTGTCATCTACAAACTATTCACTTGAGTCATCCTGAATAGGATTAGCAGAACACTAGATGAAGGACAACCATGTGAACAAGCTGGATTCCGAAAAGGATTCAGTACCATCGACCATATCCACACAATAACCAAGCTCATTGAGGTATCTCGGGAGTTCAAGATGCCGCTCTGTCTAACGTTCATTGATTTAAAGAAGGCCTTTGATTCTGTTGAGACAGAAACGGTCGTGGAAGCCCTAGCCAATCAGGGCGTACAAACTCAATACATCAGGATCCTTCGTGAGCTCTATTGCGGATTCACTACCAAGATCTCACCATTCTACAAAGAAGTAATCATCCATATCAAGAGAGGGGTTCGGCAGGGTGATACCATTTCACCAAAACTCTTCAGTGCCACCCTCAAGAACATCATGCGACGACTGGAATGGAAAAGCATGGGAGTGAAGATAGATGGTCGGCAACTACACCACCTCCGCTTTGCTGAGGACATCGTTCTAATAACACCAAACATCAGCCAAGCGGCACAAATGCTGAACGACTTTGACCGTGAATGTGGAAAGGTCGGACTACAACTGAATCTTACGAAGACAATGTTTATGAGAAACAGCCTTGTTCCTGATGATCCATTCGCTCTCAACGAAACCACCATCTCTGAATGCAACAGTTATATATACCTCGGTCGAGAAATCAACATGATGAATGACCTGGCACCTGAGTTGCGCAGGAGGAAGAGAGCGGCTTGGAATGCCTTCAAGAGCATTGAAGAAATAACTAAAAGGACAAAGAACCTCCAACTACGAGCACATCTCTTTGATTCCACTGTTCTTCCTGCATTAACATATGCCTCAGAGACCTGGACCCTACGAAAACAGGATGAGAACGCTATTCGGGTCTCTCAAAGAGGAATCGAAAGAACTATGCTTGGAATATCACGATTCACTCAAATGAGAGATAGAATCCGGAGTTCTGATCTTCGTCAACGCTCAAGAATCAGGGACGCTGTCTCATTTGCCAAGACATCAAAAATCAGATGGGCTGGACACATAATGAGGTTTACAGACAACCGCTAGACTAGAGCCATTACTGATTGGATTCCACGGGACATCAAAAGATCACGTGGACGCCCACCTATAAGATGGTCAGACTTCTTCGTCAAGACCCTAAATGATCGGTTTGAGGCTCTGCATGTTCCTAGAACTAACAGATACCATTGGGCTACGCTAGCACGCAACCGGGATGAATGGAGATGTTACTGGCACCCGCTCGAATAAATCGATGAATAACGGGGATTAAGTGATAATAAGTGATAATGTCTTCCATGGAGATAGGGGCAGGGTAGGAAAAGGGGGGTATACCAGGGATATTGATGTTGAGGAATGTGCACTGGTGGAGGGATGGGTGTTTGATCATTGTGTGATTGTAACCCAAACATGAAAGCTTGTAACTTTCTCACAGTGATTCAATAAAAATTGTAAAAAAATCTGAACAATTAAAAAAAAGGCTCTGCACTCATTTTAGCTATCATTCTGATCCTTTTAACAATTGAAGGGGGGCAGTTTCAAGACATAATTACTCCTAGTTCTGTGCTCAGGGATCACTTCTGGCCATGCTCATTGGACGACATGTACCAGGGATTAAACCAAGTCTAGCCCAATGCACCATGTTTATCAAATTGCAGCATGCCAAGCTTGATTTTTACTACGAAATTAATACTGACATGGAACACACATAAAACATTTATAAAGATTTTTAAATTATTCTTTCTTTTAAAATGGAGTTTTATACTGTACATGAGGCCTGATCTTGTGGATATGCACTGATCATGACTTTGCTAGTTATTTACAATAGAGATGCAGTCTTTACAAGGTTCATTGAGCTGTCAAGGGTCTCAAAACTCCAGGAAGATAAAACCATAATTTTGGCCACTGTCATCTACTTGAATGGCTCTTGGAACTACCTCCCAGAGAATGACTCAGTATCTCTACTTACTGACAGTATCACTGAGCACACATCATATAAAGCATAAAAGTATGACAGTGTTTACTGACCAAATGCAAATTCAATAAATCTCCATGAGATCCAGGAATGATATTAGCTATAAAATCTTGTCATGATTTACTCATTCACAAAGTATTTATTAACTATTATAGGTTCCATTTCAGGTAATAGAAATATTGAGGAAACGAATTTGGAACACAAATTCCTGTCTTGAAAAAGGCAGATCTGAGTAGAGAAATCAAGCAAAAGGAAGAAAAAAACTAAAAGTTTAGATAGGAGTCACTGTCTCTGTCCTCCTGCTGTTCATTGATTTGCTCAAGCGGGCACCAGTAACATCTCCATTGTGAGACTTCTTGTTACAGATTTTGGCATATCGAATACATCACGGGTAGCTTGCCAGGCTTTACCATGTGGGCAGAACACACTCAGTAGCTTGCCTGGCTGTCCGAGCGGGGTGGATGAATCGTAGCTGGATCGTCCACGTGCAATGCAAATGCCCTACCCACTATGCTATAATTTTGGCCCATAGATAGGAGTAATAATAATAGTAGTAAAGCAGAAAATGAGAAGCATAAATTTGACATGTAGTCAGCACATTACAAAAAAGGTGACTTTCAAGGAAAAACTAGAAGGCAGACATACTGTGTGGGTGACTAGTGAACAGCAGAGAAATAGATTATTTTCGATCTAGGGATTAAGCTTTTGCTCAGAAGTGTTGGTTTATCCCATGATTGTGAAGGTAAGTTGGGAAAATCTGATATCAATAGGACAGATCATGAGGGAGGGTAGTCTGAAACTTCCATGCACAGTTGAAACTGCTAATACACAAAATTTCTTTTTCCTTAGGGTAATTTCAAGTGTATTGCTATAGAATTTGAACTAGTGGAAATAGCTACATTCAGATTAAACAAAAAATTTACTCAACAGTTCATAAGATTTTTCTTATACCTGTAAATTTGAATTGAAAATTAGAGCATGGATGTGTGTTCAGTTCATTATTTTTATAATAGCTAACCTGTTTTTTATTTAAAATTTTCAGGAATTGTATTATTCCAATAATTTTAAATGTTTTCTAATGTATAAACATTTACATCACTCAAAATCTCACCCCTAAGTGGCAAGTTACATTAAATTTTTGTCATACTCTTCTTTTAAATTATCCTATACATTTCATTTATTATTTCAAATCATAGAAAACATGATTTTTTGGTTTTTGTTTTGTGGTTCCATGGATGAGCCTCACATAAGCCATTAACTTACCCTGTCCTTAAACTACAACCCAGGCCCAATACTACAATTTTCTAATTATTTTAGTAGAAATTATATTGAAATAATTTATTTCATGCTGGCATATTTTCTAACTATATAATACTTAACAACTGCTAATGTTTTTCATTTCTCTTCTTTGTACCTATTATGTATTGCTGCAACAATGATCATTCTTATATCAAATGATATAATTATTACAGCATTGCTATGTATAATTAATGACTTTTTTAATATCCTCGGTAACTTATAGGCATATTATATAGCATATTTTTATGGAAATATAAATCTGCAATGCTAGTTCGTAAATAAAGATCAATATTTTTCGTGTGTTAAGTAATAAAAATACAGAGACCAGAAATGGTGTGTCATAAATGAGAAGAAATAATCTCTCCTCAGCAAACATAGGCAATCAAAGATCATTAGAATAGCTTGTTAATCATTAGAAAATAGAGTATCTGTAATTTAGATGACTTACTTCCTAGTAATAAAAGAGAAAAGCAGTATATATAATATATGCATACATATGTATATATACACATACACACACATATATATACATATATGTCACCCAAGATAGCAGAAAAGATGTTCAGAAAATTTTATTATCTTATTTCATGAGAAAAATATTTTCAGATGTCTTCAAACTTACTCTGAAAAGACATGCATCAAAGAGATGCCTGATTCTCAACATACTGATTTTTAAGCTTTAATCTATCCAAGACTCTTACATGCTTATTGAGCAATTTTTATTTCCACAATATTTATGCCATAAATTTTATTCTCTGGTACCAAGGACATGCACATATAACACAGATGCACACATATACACAATTCAGTCCTTTAAAGCAAGGGACTGGGGCTGGAACAATAGCACAGGGGGTAGGGCGTTTGCCTTGCATGTGGCCGACCTGGGTTCAATTCCCGCATTCCATATGGTCCCCTGACCATGGCCAGTGGTAATTCCTGAGTGCAGAGATAGGAGTAGCCCCTGTACATCACAGAGACTCCCCCAAAAAGAATAAAGCAATGAGCTTATTATAGACTGTTTCCAATAGATATAACCATATGTCTCACCAAAGAACTGAAATTATCAAAGGGGTGATTTTGAAGGGGTGAGGGTGGGGAGAAATAGAGCAGTCTAGAAAGGTTGAAGGCAACATAGTGCACCTAAAGCACAGTTTCAGGCCAGATTAGAGTCAACCAAAAACTGAAAGAAAAGTAAACCAACAGACACAAATAGAAAATCATTTTCACTCAAATAGACTAGTTATGAAAGAAATTTGCACACAGAGTTCTGTTGAAATCTAAAGGAGCATATAGTATTCCAATATGCAATACACCACAACTTTTTTTCTTGATTCATCTGTTGTTTGACATTTAGGTTGTTTCCATATCCTAGCTATTGTAAAATTTGAACACTATAGTGGCCTATTTCTTAAACTATAATACTACTTATAATGATAAAAGAAATGAAAATGACCCCGAGCACCAAATTTCTTGAGCAGCCTTCAGTTCTTATCAATCTTTCCCCTTTGGCTTTCTGCTTCATTCTGCATCTGCTGAATACCATTTCTCTACACTCCTAGCTGCCCAGATGGCTACTTTGAAAGTTGCATAAAAATGCCCAGTCTTTAAAGAGTAGTTTGGAAATTTAATAAAAAATAATTTTATTTTATTTCAAAATTTTAATGAATATTGAAGATCCTTATTTGTATGATAGCTCTAGTGTTCCTCATCAACCAGTGGAACAGCTTTAATGAGGCTATAGCTGAAGGATTGGTAATCAATAAATGGTTGTTTTTCAAATAATTTATTCTCCATAAACCCATGAATAAGGGAAAAAAGCATACTTCCTTGAAGATTTCAACCATACCAAATTAAAAAAAACTTTTTAAAATATCTAACTGCAAATAAAAATTATACACATCAAAACTGTAACCTAGGTTGTTTTAATGTAAATTAAGTTAATCTGAAAATGAAAATAATACATTTAAATAAGCAATTAGAATAGAATTAATTTCTCTAGAAAGATCTGTTCAAGAGAAATGAAGTAGCTCTTTAGATAATGTATGGATGTTGAGATTTGTAAGTTTATCTACATGCTCACAATCACGTCATCAATTGACATCCCATTATTCATCAATTTGCTCAAGTGGGTGCCAGTAATGCCTCCATTCATCCCTGTCATATGTTAGTGTAGCCCAGTGGCATCTGCTTACTCCAGAATCACGAAGAGTCTCAAACCATTTGTTTAGAGTCTTGATGAAAAAGTCTGACCATTTCATAGGTGGGTGGCCATGCGATCTTTTGATGTCCCATGGAATCTAGTCGGTAATGGCTCTAGTTCAGCAGTCATCTATAAATTGCATTATGCATCCAGCCCATCTGATTTTCAATGCCTTGGCAAACAAGAAAGCGTCCCTGATTCTTGATCATCGAAGGAGGGCAGAACTCCAGATTCTTTCACTCACTTGAGTGAAGCGTGACACTCCAAACATAGCTTTTTCTATCCCTCTTTGGGTGACCCAAATAGCATTCCCATCCTGTTTTTGTAGGGTCCAGGTCTCTGAGGCGTATGTTAATGCAGGAAGAACAATGGAATCAAAGAGATGTGCCTGGATCCGGAGTTTCTTCATCCTCTTAGCTATTTCTTTGATGTTCTTGAAGGCGTTCCTTGCCGCCCTCTTCCTTCTGTGCAACTCAGGTGCCAGGTAATTCGTCATGTTGATTTCTCAACCTTGGTACACATAACTGTTGCATTTGGAGATGTTTGTTCCATTGAGAGTGAATGGAAGGTCAGGAACGAGAGCATTTCTCATAAAAATTGTCTTCATTAGATTCAGCTACTGTCTGACCTTTCCACACTCACAGTTGAAGTCAGCCAGCATTTGTGCCGCCTTGCTAATTTTTGAAGTTATTAGAATGATGTCATCACCAAAGTGGAGGTGGTGTAGCTGCCGACTGTCTATCTTCTCTCCTACTCCTTCCCATTCTAGTCATCGCACAACATTCTTGAGGGTGGAACTGAAGAGTTTCGGTGAAATCTTATCACCCTGCCGAACCCCTTTTTTGACATGGATGATCACTTCCTCGTAGAATGGTGAGATCCTGGTAGTGAATCCGTAATACAGCTCATGGAGGATCCTGATGTACTGACTTTGAACGCCCAGTTTGGCTAGGGCTTCAATGACCACTTCAGTCTCAACAGAATCTAAGGCCTTCTTTAAGTCAATGAACGTTAGACAGAGTGGCATCTTGAACTCCTGAGAAACCTCAATGAGCTTGGTTATGGGGTGGATATGGTCAATTGTGCTGAATCCTTTTTGGAATCTGGCTTACTCGCATGGTTGTTCTTCATCTAGTGTTTTGCCAATTCTATTCAGGATGACTCGAGTGAACAGCTTGTAGACTACAGACAACAGGCAGATCTCATATGCTCACAATATGTCGGGTATAACAGAAAATTTCACTCTATATATTCAAGCACATGATTGAAGTCCCATGGAATCCAAGTAATGCAAAACTTTGTGACATTGAATTCTGAGCTCAATGGGACCCAGGAGTAAAGATCCTATGCCTGTTTCCCCCAATTTCTGGTGATCCAGGGGTCACACCCAGAAGCCACTTCCTGCTGGCGACAGATAATCTCATCGACCACACTTCAGAACTCATGGCTGCTTCTCCTGGAAGAGAGCATAAAATGAGGCCCCCATAACCATGCCACCAGACTCCGTGCCAGGCTGTTTTCACTCCGGATGTCCCAGAGCAGGGCAGGTGAGAACCTTCCCTGCCCCAAGGAGCCCTCTCCACCCCAAGTAACCCAGCCCTGGCAGCTGACCTCCACTGCCCAACTGCCACCATGCTCCAGGCCACTTTCCTTATGCTTGATCCAAGTCTCACTTATGAGTGAACATGTTCCTGGACACATCATAAGACATTCCCTATCTGTTCTCTATAATTACCACACCATATTTGATGGGGTTCAGACAGTAGGCAACAAATCATAGAGGGAAATAATATTTATATATATTCACACATGTATATATTAATCTCTTTCTAGTTCTCAGGTACAATAAGTCATTGAACATTGAGAATCTCCTTGGCAATCAGATAGCTGATGTTGATGGATGCACTAGGGTAGTGGTGGATATTGTGACCTGGGAAACAGTTCAAGGGGTAATGTCTTTATCTGGAAGGCTCCCTCTTCACAAAGCTGTGCTGCTTTGTGGCTCAGAGACTGTAACCTACTGGTTTGTGATTGAAGGCTTATAGCCCAACCTGCAAATGCAATATTAGCAGGACACTTCATCATCTTTAGAGTAAGAAGCCTATTTTACTGCTTAAAATATATGGAAAAATTAATTATTCAGAAGTTAATAGCCATCCAGGATTGTATCCCCTTTGAAAGTCATAATGCTTAAGGTAGAAATGAGGAACGAAGCTAGGAAGAGACTATTAAAATCACTGTCACTGTTCATTGATTTGCTGGAGCAGGCCCAGTTTCGTCTCCATTGTGACAATTGTTACTGTGTTTGGCATATCGAATATGTCACAGGGATCTTGCCAGGCTTTGCCATGTGGGCAAGATAGTCTTGGTAGCTTGCCTGGCTCTCCGAAAGAGGCAGAGGAATCGTATTCGGATCTGCCATGTTGGTTGTTTGCAAGGCAAACGCCCTATCCACTGTGCTATCACTCAAGCCCACCATTATAATATTTGGCATTTTAATATTGGTAGGTTTTTTTTTTGCTTTTTTGGGTCACACCCGATGATGCACAGGGATTGCTCCTGGCTTTGCACTCAGGAATTACCCCTGGTGGTGCTCAGTGGACCATATGGGATGTTGGGAACCGAACCCGTGTCAGCCGCATGCAAGGCAAATGCTCTATGCGCTGTGCTATTGCTCCAGCCCCAATATTAGTAATTGTTGATTATAAATAATCCTGGAAATTAATTTTTTCAGATCTCAAGATATTTACATATTACATGAGAAAGAAAGTTATTTCATAGAATCACTATATACTGCAAGAAAAGAAATGTAAGTTGAAAAATATATATATAGTTGAAAACATATATATATATATATATACACACACATACATATGTTAATGTACATTTGGACTACCAGTTCTCAGTGGATACTTCTTGCTTTGTGCTCAATGATCACTACCGAATGTGAAGTTTTACAATGGGCAAAGAAAAAGAAATAAATTGTTGACTTTAAAAACATCTGGACATAGTGGCTAAGATGTTCATTTCATATGGAAAAAAATAAATAATAAATCTGCCCTGTCTAGATGAAGGAACAAAAAATGCAAACACAACGGTTTTAATTAATTTTTCCAGAATGATGAGGGTGAAATGAATAGTTACCTTCAAGGGAAGAAAAAATACATAATATATAAAAACTTCTTATATTTTATATACTTATATAAAAACCTTATCTATTCAATACAAGCACATAATTGTATTGGTTACAGACAGAATGCAAATTTTGTTTGCATAAAATAAAATGTGATTAAAGTAAGATTAACCCATTAACAATTGTGCCCCAGAAAATCAAGTACCTAGGAATCAGCTTAAATAAGGAAGTAAAGGACCTGTACAAAGAAAACTACAAAACGCTACCTCAGGAAATAAAAGAGGACACGAGGAAATGGAAAAATATCCCCTGTTCATGGATGGGGAGAATCAACATCATCAAAATGGCAATAATTCCCAAAGCACTGTACAAATTCAATGCAATCCCTATAAGAATACCCATGACATTCTTCAAAGAAATGGAGCAAACACTCCTGAAATTTATATGGAACAATAAGACCTCACGAATAGCTAAAGCAATTCTTGGGAAAAAGAAAATGGGAGGAATCAACCTCCCTTACTTCAAACTCTACTACAAGGCAGTAATAATTAAAACAGCATGGTACTGGAACAAAGGCAGAGCTGCAGACCAATGGAACAGAGTTGAATATACTGACATTTCCTCTCAAATATATAATCATCTAATCTTCGATAAGGGGGCAAGAAAAGTGAAATGGAGCAGGGAAAGTCTCTTTAATAAATTGTGCTGGCAAAACTGGACGGCTACATGCAAAAAAGTGGGCTCAGATCTCTGCCTAACACCATGCACAAAAGTAAGATCGAAATGGATTTATGACCTCAACATCAGACCGGAATCCATAATGTTTATTGAAGACAAAGTCGGCAAAACTCTCCATGATATTGAAGCTAATGGTATCTTCAAAGATGTCACTCCACTGGCCGAGCAAGTAAAAACAGAGATAGACAAATGGGACTATCTTAAACTAAGAAGCTTCTGCACCTCAAAAGAAACAGTGACCAAAATACAAAGACAGCCTACAGAATGGGAAAGGATATTCACCAAATACACATCCAACAAGGGGTTTATATCAAGGATATACAAGGTACTGGTTGAACTCCACAAGAAGTAATCACACAACCCCATCCAAAAATGGGGTGAGGAAATGAACAGAAACTTTCCCAAAGAAGAAATCCGAATGGCAAAAAGGTACATGAGAAAATGCTCTACATCACTAATCATCAGAGAGATGCAGATCAAAACAACAATGAGATATCATTTCACACCACAGAGACTGGCCCACATCCACAAGAACAAAAGCAACCGGTGCTGGCGTGGATGTGGCGAGAAAGGGACCCTCCTTCACTGCTGGTGGGAATGCCGGCTAGTCCAACCCTTTTGGAAAACAGTATGGACGATTCTCAAAAAATTAGAATTTGATCTGCCATTTGACCTAGCTATAGCACTCCTGGGAATATATCCCAGAGAGGCAAAAAGATATAGTCAAAATGACATCTGCAATTGTTTGTTCATTGCAGCACTCTTTACAATAGCCAGAATCTGGAAAAAACCTGAGTGCCCGAGAACAGATGACTGGTTAAAGAAACTTTGGTACATTTACACAACGGAGTACTATGTAGCTGTTAGAAAAGATGAAGTTATGAAATTTACATACAAGTGGTACTACATGGAAAGTATCATGTTAAGCGAAATGAGTCAGAAAGAGCAGGATAGACACAGAAAGATTGCATTCATCTGGGGAACATAAAGCAACAAAATGGGAGACTAACACCCAGGAATTGCTGAGATTAGTAGCAGGAAATTTGCTCCATGACTTGAAGACCAGCCACACGTGCTAGGTGAAAAGGAAGCTCAGATAGAGAAGAGAGCACCAAATAAAGGGTGTTGTGAGGACCCTCCCAGCGTGGGAGAAGCATGCTAAAAGTAGTCTATAGACCAAAAATGATTGCCACTCAATGCCTCTCTTGCAAAACACAGTACCCAAAAGAAGAGAGAGAACAAGGGGGAACACCCTGCCACAGAGTCAGGGTGGGGCAGGGGGGATGGGGGTGGGGGGGAGTCTGGGACCCGTGATGGTGGAGGATGGGCACTGGTGGAGGGATGGGTACTTGATCATTGTATAACTGAAACCCAAGCCCAAAAATTTATAAGTCTATAACTGTATCTCATGGTGTTTCACTAATAAAAAATTTTAAATAAAGTAAGATTAAAATTAAAATGTATTAATAAACAGTCTCTGCATGCTTTAAATATTTAATGAGAGATTTATATAATGTACAGATGCTTCTACATATATAAGTATATCACCTACTGTAAAATTGGGTGTAGATGTATAATAATTATTTAAATGATAAACTTAAAAGGTACATTTTCAAAATATGTATACTTTATGTATAGTATAGATTAATTTGAAAAATACTATAATTTATAATGAACAATTGAACTAGGAAAAGAATATGCCTATTTAAAAAAAGTTCCAATCTTATTCATAACAAAGCTCGAGTGATAATTTAGACCCTACAATTTATCTTCCTAGAGGAAAAGAAGTTGAACTGTATAATTTCGTAAACAATAGTAAAGTAGCAATGAATTACAGAAGATAGGTAAAAAATAATTCCAAGTATTTCTGAATATATTTGCAGACAACTCTAGTTCTCAAGTGTCTAAAGAAAAAGAAGTTTTTAAGTACAAGCTCTTAGCTACAGACTACACAGTCAGCAGTGGATCTCTGTTTCAAAAAACTAGAATTTCCAGAGTGAATTTCCAAACATGGAACTTCTATGTAAGTAGCCATTTTTCTAAGCATGGAAATTTGAATAAGAGGTTTCAGTAGTTCTCTGCCCTGCCCATCAGACTACTAAGAGCTTTACATAAAGGTCTCACTAGGGTTATCTCAAGTACACAGTGCAGCTGGTCAGATGGTCTCAATGACACAATGACACAGTATCTCAAGACTGGTATCTTGAGGGAATTCCCAGTGGAAGAAGACTCAGCAGAATACACAAACCAAGTGCAGGACAGCAGGGTTGGAGCACCCAGGTGCAGATCCAGAATCAGATCAATAGGCAATTCCTTTCCCAGGTGATTTCAGCCAGCAGGCTTTGGTCTGAAATTTACAAGAAAATGGGAGTATGCATGCATGGGGGAGGGACATGGAAATGCCAAGTGGGTACTATTATTCTATCAAATTAGCAAAATGTTTATAATAAACTAACTTAATAAGCTTATTGTAAGCATTTTACTTTTAATATCAAATTCTATCAGACATTATTCTAACAAAATCGTAACTTTTTATTTCTATAATACCTTGTGTATTATATGATAAAGCTTACAATGTGATGGAAGTCATTATGGATTGGACTAGGAAGACTATTTAAAATATTTTCTTGTTAGAAAAAGTTAGCACAGCGGTAGGGCATTTGCCTTGCACGCAGCCAACATGGCTGACCCGAGTTCGATTCCTCCGCCCCTCTCGGAGAGCCTGGCAAGCTACTGAGAGTATCTCGCCCACATGGCAGAGCCTGGCAAGCTCCCCGTGACATATTCGATATGCCAAACACAGTATCAACAAAATCTCCAATGGAGACGTTACTGGGCCCGCTAGAGCAAACTTCATATGCTAAGATTAAAATATATTCCATAATCAAGGATTAAGTTATACCTCATGCAACCTAAGTCCAAATACCATGAATGGAGTGTCTGTATAAGTTTGATTGATTTAAAGCATTAGTTGCAAGTCCTTGAAGAGACATTTGCCGTGGAGTGGTTGAATGTGGTATTTCTAATGAGACCCACTAGACTATTCTCTGAGATGTTTTATTGGAGTTGGGCAGTTTTTGTTGTTGGTTCCATATATTTTTAGAGTCATCATAATGCCATGATTTAACTTAAAATTTTACAACAGTATTTTAAGGGAAAAATAGGATAGCATACATAATATTCAAATTACAGTTCTTCTAAAAAAATCCAATATTAAAGAAGCTTAAGAGTCTTTAAAACATTCTATTTCATCTGACCTGAGTACTTTTGTTGATATTTTTGTGAATTCTGTGTAATTTTGATTGGCTTGCATGCACTTTAATTAAAAATCAGTCTTTTAGAGAAAAATGATTAGGACTTTCATAATGACCAAATTAAAGCTATTTGAAAAGTACAGCAAAAAAGCAATTTAAGCACTACTTCATTCTTTTCACCTCTAGTAAATGAACTATGACTGAGTTGTTCTTAAAAACATTAAGTTATTTTTTAAAGCAAAGATTAACAAGCACTTCCTGAATTAACATCTTTTTTAAATGTTACATATTCTTTTTATTTTCATAAAAGTAGTTCACAACAGTTCATTACAGATAATATTCAAATACCAGTTCCACCACCAAATATCTTCCCATCACAATAAAAGTGAAGTGTGTGAAGGTTGTTGTTTTTTATTCTGGAGCCATTGAAGCCCGAATATAAGAGAATACAAGCAAGTATGTTAAAATCAAACAAATATGTACTACTTTTGATAACAAAATTTACTTTTGATAAGTAAATGAGATAGAGTATAAGAAGTCATGTGGCTGTGAATGTGGCCACATACTCCAGGAAATTCTGCAGTGCTCTCTTCCAGGAACTTTAGCTTATAATCTCTGGGTCTTTGCCCATTGATGAGACTAACTCGCGTGGGGGTGGAGGAGGCAAGCAGTTCTTGGGGGAGACTGCCAAGTTACTGGAAAACTGTGGAGCTGGGAGGAGGAGGCCCAGTCCCTCTCTGAGAGAGCTTGGAGATCTCAGTCACGGGTACCCATATAAGTGAGTTCATCCTGTCTTGGGTGAGGCTCGTTTCCTCTTGGGTGACAATTGTCCGAGAGTGTGTAGAGTGGTCTTGAGCATGGCAGGGGTTGGGTTCTGGAGCTTTTTGGCTACTGAGGTTCTAATTGGAGAGGGGAGGGAAACTCAACCTGCTCCTCTCCAAGGTGCCCTGGTGAGGACAGCCTGGTGTGGGGTCAGGACATTCTGTGCAATAACATTTTTTTGGTATGTTAGAAAACATACTAGAGTTTGGAACACAGAGATTAATAAAATGCATTTTCTGTCCCCTTGGTTCTAAAGATAATCATTATTTTACTCTGTAACTCAGTTCACCTTGCCTATACCTAGCCCTAGCCTAGAGTATACTGTCCTAGAGATGGCAGTGACTGCAAATCCTACTTGCAAAAATTTTTCCTGAAGGCATCTGTAAAATAGGTCCCAGTGTCTGTATCATGCTATTTTTCTGCAAAGGGAAATTATGTTCCATGATTGAATATATAATTTAAATAAAACAGTAAAAAAAAGAGGTGCTCATTGAACTGGGAACAATCACATTTTGTTGTAATCACAATTTTTGATTCATCAATTGGTGAAAACTTTAGCTAGTTTTATAATAAAGGGGTTGTTTCAACCAGACTTGAGGTACAATGTAGACATAAGAATATAAATGACTGAGAAACACTATGAAATAAAATATTTAGCAGAGATTTCAGTATATTTATTGCATGCAATTTGAATTCACAACAATCAGAGTGATTGGAATAGACAAAGAGAGTAAAGAAATAAGGCAAAATACATGATGATGATTTGATCACTTGAGAGCAGTAAGTTTAGGCTCATGATGAGGGATTTTTTATAAATTTTCCTCTAAATTCTCTATGTTTTACAAATAAAATGAGAATATACATAGGGCAGATATCAAAATTTCCCATATCCCCCTCTAATTCTTATAAATCTAGAAGAATGCTTTTTTGAGGAAGTATGTTAGTTGGAGGTAAAGGTAAAGGTAAAGGCCCTCCTGTTGACCATCAATTTGCTCGAGTGAGCCCTGTAACGTCTCCATTGGAGACTTTGTTGTTATTGTGTTTGGCATATCGAATACGTCACGGGGAGCTTGCCAGGCTCTGCCGTGTGGGCGAGATACTCTCAGTAGCTTGCCGGGCTCTCCAAGAGGGGAGGAGGAATCGAACTCAGGTCGGCCATGTTGGCTGCGTGCAAGGCAAACGCCCTAACGCTGTGCTATCGCTCCAGCTCCCGTTAGTTGGAGAAAATAACAAATTTAATGAAATAAATAGATTCCACACAAATTATAAGATAGATGGGACTAATGAGAAATAAAGCTTGAGTTGAATGATAGGGCTTGAGAGGATATGCATGAAAATGAAAACATAGTTCACATGATAAATACAGGTAATTATGTTGGCTTTGGGCTGAAGCGATAGCACAGAGGGTAGGATGTTTGCCTTGCATGCAGCCAACCCGGGATCTATCCCTCCACCCCACTCGGAGAGCCTGTAAGCTACTGAGAGTATCCTGTTTGAATGGCAGAGCCTAGCAAGCTACCCATGACATATTCAATATGCCAAAAAAAAAAACAGTAGCAGCAAGTTTGACAATGGAGACATTACTGGTGCCCACTTGAGCAAATTGGTGAACAATGGGACGACAGTGCTCTGTTGGCTTTGTCATATATATGGGCTTCTTAGTTGATATTTATGGAAAAAACAGATCTCAATTCAGGGTCCAAACACTAATATTCATTTTTCTAAGTAGCTAAAGATATGATAAAATCTCTTTTGGTTTGTGGTTTCTGATTGGCCTTAACCTGAAATAGACCACATAACAATGCATTGATTCCTTGTTATTTTATGACATTTCTCAAACAAATTTTTGTTTTATTAATAGTTTCACAAATTATGTCTGTGGTTGATCACTTGATCACTTAACATCCCATTACTCATCAATTTACTTGAGCAGGTGCCAGTAACATCTTCATTCGTACCTGTCACGTGCTAATGTAGCCCAGGGTCTCTGCTCACTCCAGGAACGCAAAGAGCCTCAAACCAATCGTTCAGGGTCTTGAAGAAGTCTGATCATCTTGTAGATGGGCAGCCATGAGATCTTTTGACATCCTGTGGAATCAAGTTGGTAATGGCCCTAGTCCAGTGGTCATCTCCAAATCGCATTTTATGTCCAGCCCATCTGATTTCCGACACCTTGGCAAACAAGACAGCATCCATGATTCTTGAATATCGACCGGTGGTTGGAACTCCAGATTCTTTGTCTCACTTGAATGAAAAGTGATACTCGAAGCATAGCTCTTTTGATTTATCTTTGGGAGAACGGAATAGCGTTCTCATCCTGTTTTCGTAGGGCCCAGGTCTCTGAGGCTTATGTTAACGCAGGAAGAACAGTGGAATTGAAGAGATGTGCCCAGAACCAGAGGTTCTTCATCCTCTCATCTATTTCTTTTACACTCTTGAAGGTGTTCCTTGCCACTCTCTCCCTCCTGTGCAACTCAGGTGCCAGGTCATTTGTCATGTTGAGTTCTTGACCTAGGTACACATAACTGTTGCATTCAGAGATGTTTGTTCCATTGAGAGTGAATGGAGCATCAGGAACGAGGCTGTTTCTCATAAACATTGTCTTCATGAGATTCAGCTGTAGTCCTACCTTTCCACACTCATGTTCGAAGTCAGCCTGCATTTGTGCTGCTTGGCTAATGTTTGGTGTTATTAGAATGATGTCATCAGCAAAGCGGAGGTAGTGTAGTTGCCAGCTTTCTAACTTCACTTCCATTCCTTCCCATTCCAGTCATCGCATAACATTTTGAGGGTGGCACTGAAGAGTTTCTGTGAAATGGTATCACCTTGCCAAGACCCTCTCTTGACGTGAATGATCACTTCCTTTTAGAATGGTGAAATCCTGGTAGTGAATCCGTAATACAGCTCATGGAGGATCCTATGTATTGAGTTTGAACGCCCTGTTTGGCTAGGGCTTCGACAACCACTTCAGTCTCAACAGAATCAAGGGCCTTCCTTAAATCAATGAACATTAGACAGAGTGGCATCTTGAACTCCTGAGAAACCTCAGTGAACTTGGTTATCGTGGGGATATGGTAGATTGTGCTAATTCTTTTCGGAACCTGGCTTGTTCATAGGATTGTCCTTCATCTAGAGTTCTGCCAATCCTATTCAGGATGACTGGAGTGAACAGCTTGTAATTGATAGACAAGAGACAGATCAGGTGATAGTTGCCAATGTCGTAGATGTGACCCTTCTTTTAAAGTAGTATAGTCCTGCTGGTTTTCCACTGGGATGGAACTTTACATTCAGACGGGTAGCATGTGAAGAGCCAAGCCAGTGTATTGATGAGTACTGATGGCAGGTTCTTCAGATGTTCAGGTCTTGGCTGGGTAAGGTGCTGTTTGCTTCTTTCTTTACCGATGAAATGGTGTGTCAGATTTCAGAAGGCAGAACCTTGGGAATGACATATCCATTCTGCGGAATTTGGTATGTGGGCAGGTGGATGTGGCTATCGAAGAGATCTCAGTAGAAGTCATGGATAATCTTCTCCATTGCCCTTCTGGAATGTGATAGATCCATCATGACGTTGGAGGGCAGTCATCTTGGTCTTGTAGTTGGCGAAGGGCAGGCAGCTGTTGCAAATGTTTTTCCCATCTTCTGCTGCATTGGAAAGCACTGCTGCTCTTCTCCCTTTAAGATCTTCCTTCATCACTTTTCTGCATTGCTTTTTGAACTTGGACATTCGCTTGTAGTTACCTGAGGCTTGCGCCAAGCTATGTTGGTGAATGAGCTGGAGATTTTTTGAAGACAGGTGTATTTTTGTGACTATCTCTCTCTCGTCTTTTCTCACATAATCATGAAGGTGCTGAACCAGTCAATCATAGTCTTCATCAAAGTTGTCAATGATGGCATCTTCTCATGTTGCCGCAATATTGCCAAAGAGCTCTCAGTTGGTGGTTGTTCTTGGTGTTCCTTCTTAAACTTTGCAGCCCTATGTCCCTCTTCGTGAAGATTTTTGCATGAAGGAGATGTTGGTCCAATCCCGTTTGGAATTTTGGGACAACAGTGACATTGGTCAGGCAAAACCATTGATTGAATATGATGTGGTCAATTTCATTGTGGAACCGTCCACCGGGAGACTCCCATGTCCTATGTTTAGATTAGGCCTTCTGTGAGTTACCGTGGATGGTCTTGGTTGACATGATGAACTCAGATAGTGTCTGAGATTATAAGCATCAATATTAGTTTTGGATATTTGTGATTATGATTGATCTTTTAAATGTGCTCAGGGTTTACCAAAGCCAAACTCAGTGGGGCTAGTGTAGTCACATGGTGTGGGAATCAAACTCAAGGTCTTGCACTTGCTAGGCATGTTTTATAGTACTTGAGAAAAATGAATTGACCGAAAGTCCTTCCTTACTTCAATTAATAAATATTCCTCAGAAAGTCTTTGAGGGGAAAGGAAATTGAATTTCAAGATATCTTTTTCTGAGAAACACAGCATGTGGAAATGGAGAAATCTTAATCACTTAACTTCCCGTTAGTCGTCGATTTGCTCGAGCGGGCACCAGTAACATCTCCATTTGTCCCAGTCGCGTGCTAGTGTAGCCCAATGGCATCTGTTCTCTCTGGGAACATGAAGAGCCTCAAACCGATCGTTCATGCTCTTGATGAAGAACTCTACCATCTGGTAGGTGGGCGGCCACGCGGTCTTTTGACATCCTGTGGAATCCAGCCGGTAACAGCTCTAGTCCAGTGGTCATCTTTAAATCTCATTATGTGACCAGCCCATCTGATTTTTGACACCTTGGCAAATAAGACAGCGTCCCAGATTCTTGATCGTCCATGGATGTCAGAACTCTGGATTCTTTCTCTCATTTGAGTGAAACGTGATATTCCAAACATAGCTCTTTCAATTTCTCTTTGGGAGACCTGAATAGCGTTCTCATCCTGTTTGCATAGGGCCCAGGTCTCTGAGGCAACAAGATAAGCGGAACTCTCTGAGACCTTGGACTCCAGGTTCGGCAGACCCAGGGACAGAGATTCTCTGCTTGGTCCCACCAACCACAGGTGACAAAGGGATTCTAATCAGGAGCCCCACCCTACCCTGCCCTGTCTGCTTCCACCAACCACCCAGGGATCGGATTGTGCAAGAAGACCCACCCTACCCCTACTGGGACCAGATAAATAACCCACTGACAGACACTACCGACACTACCTCCACTACCCAGCCGCCACCACACTCCAGGACGCTTTCTGGACCCGCAAAGCGGCTGCGCAACACATCATAAGACACTAAATACCCATCTTCCAGAATTGTCATACCATATTTGATAGGGTTCAAATATGGTAACACCTACGAGGGCGATTAGAGGTCGCCCCAAAAGCCTCTATCCGTCTCGGAAAGACTGGCAAGCTACCGAGAGTATTCCTCCCGCATGGAAGAGCCTGTCAAGCTATCCGTTGTGTATTCCATATGCCAAAACCAGTATCTACAACTGGAGAAATCTAGAAAGATATAAATATAAATTACGTAGTTAGAAATGGAGAGAAAAAGAGAGAGGGAGAAAGAGAAAAATAGAGTAGTTGGACACAGAAAATTGAGGAAGGCAAGTCTTGTCATATACAACATTATAAGTTTTGACAGAATATTTTTTGGTCTGTAAAATGTAAACAACTTTTTAACTCAACACAAGAGAAAAGGATTTGGAACTTGGTTAGTTCCTCAGACACAGAGTCAGGTACACTAGACCTTTAACTTCTCCAGTTAGAGAATTTTGTCAGGAGTACAAAACTCAACTTCTCATAATGGGCCTAACTCTGATGAGGGGACCTGGTGGATAAAACACACTCATGTAAAATGTGTCGACACTCACAGTGGTCTCTTCTGCTTAGCCAAATATATTTGGCTTTCAGTCTGACTTTAGGAAAATGGCATTATTTTCTACTCTGAAAGTGCAGGGTATTTAACTCGACTAAACTTCTAGTAGTTCAAATTCCATAGCAAGAAGTAGAGTTTCAGTATTTTCAATAATTTGTTCCCTACCTCCTACCCCCAAATAAAGCTATCCAAAAATTTATTTTAGGTCAGTTGCACATACCAATAACCATTTTCATGCACCACTTTATTTTGTTTTCATAAACCTATACATCTTCTTCTCAATTTAAAAATGACTACCTTGCAACTTACAGGAAGAATATGGGCTACAGCTTTATCCTAACATTGACGAGAATTATTTTACTGTAACTTTAATGGTCAAAATTTTAATTTTTCTTCGTGAATTCCATTTCTTACTCTTGGGATCTGGCAATAGTCTGATATTATAACTTTGTAATGTCACTTTCATTTCTGTCTTGAAACACATCCAACTCTCTCTGTTAAATTTGTCTTACAACAATTTGGTAAATATAGGCTTTCCCAACAGCAAACTCATTTGATGCATCTAGACTGATATAGATATAGTGATATATTTACCTATTAATCTACCACAGATACATTACTAGTCAGAAAGTTGTCTTTCAAACCTATTACATCTATATTTCCTCAAATTTCTTGTTCCAATCTTTACCTCTTTAACTTCAAATATCCCCATTATACAAGCTAATACCAAAGATATTAGGGAGAAATATTTTTTGAACTCTGTTATAGCAACGTCCCATTGTGATAACAACTTTTGTGCTTTTGTAGTAGAATGGTTTACATTACCATTAGCATTATTTTATGGTGTCAGTCACAACATGGAAAAACTTTATTTCGTAAAAAAATTACATCATACGGGCTAGAGTGAAAGCACAGCGGGTAGAGTGTTTGCCTCACATGTGACCAACCCGGGTTCCATTCCCAGCTTCCCATATGGTCCCTCGAGCAACAGCAGGAGTAATTCCTGAGTGCAGAGCCAGGAGTAATCACTGGGCATCACTGAGTGTGACCGAAAAAGCAAAAAAAAAAAAAAATACATCATAAGCATACTTTATTCAAATGGTCACTAGCATCTTGAAGCCAAGTGATAAACAGAAATTTTGAGAATGTTATGACAACAAAAGGGGCCGGGGTGCCTAGTGGTTAAATGACACAGGACAGGTCATACAATACCTACATAATATATAGCTCTAAAATTTAGGGGAACATAAGAATATGACATTAGCATGATCCATGCCAAAACTCACTTGATCACTTGACTTCCCATTAATCATCGATTTGCTCGTGCAGTCGCCAGTAATGTCTCCATTTGTCCCTGTTGCGTGCTAGTGTAGCCCAATGGCGTCTGTTCATTCTAGGAACATGAAGAGCCTCAAACCGATCGTTTAGGATCTTGATGAAGAAGTCTGACCATCTGGGAGGTGGGTGACCACATGGTCTTTTGATCCAGTGAAATCCAGTTGGTAACAGCTCTAGTCCAGCTATCATCTCTAAATCTCATTACGTGTCCAGCCCATCTGATTTTTGATGCCTTGGCAAACGAGACAGAGTACCTGATTCTTGATCGTACCAGAGGTCGAAACTCTGGATTCTTTCTCTCATTTGAGTGAAACGTGATACTCCAAGCATAGCTCTTTCAATTCCTCTTTGGGAGACTCAAATAGCGTTCTCCTCCTGTTTTCGTAGGGCCGAGGTCTCTGAGAGGTTTGTTAATGGACTTCCTGCATTAACAGGAATAAAAGAGGTGTGCACAGAGCCAGAGGTTCTTCATCCTCTTAGATATTTCTTCTACACTCTTGAAGGCATTTCAAGCTGCTCTCTTCATCCTGGGCAAATCAGGTGCCAGGTCATTCATCATGTTGACTTCTCGACCTAGGTACACATAACTGTTGCATTCGGAGATGGTCGTTCCATTGAGAGCAAATGGAGCGTCAGGAACGAGGCTGTTTCTCATAAACATTGTCTTCGTAAGATTCATCTGTAGTCTGACCTTTCCACACTCACAGTTGAAGTCGGCCAGCATTCGTGCAGCTTGACTATTTGGTGTTATTAGAACGATGTCATAAGCAAAGCAGAGGTGGTGTAGTTGCCGACCATCTATCTTCACTCCCATTCCCTCTCATTCCAGTTGTCACATGATGTTCTCGAGGGTGACACTGAAGGGTTTTGGTGTAATGGTATCACTCTGCCGAACCCCTCTCTTGACAGCAATGATCACTTCTTTATAGAATGGTGAGATCCTGGTAGTGAATTCGTAATGCAGCTCACAGAAGATCCTGATGTATTGAGTTTGAATGCCCTGATTGGCTAGGGCTTCAATGACCGCTTCCGTATGAACAGAGAGAGGCATCTTGAACTCCTGAGAAACCTCAATGAGCTTGGTTATTGTGTGGATATGGTCCATGGTGCTGAATCCTTTTCAAAACCTGGCTTGCTCACATGGTTGTCCTTCATCTAGTGTTCTGCTAATCCTATTCAGAATGACTTGAGTGAACAGCTTGTAGATGACAGACAATAGGCAGATTGGGCGGCCAATGTCTTGGTTGTCTCCCTTTTTGTACAGTAGAACAGTCCTGCCGGTTTTCCATTGGGACAAAATCTTGCATTCGGACAGGTAGCATGTGAAGAGCCAAGCCAGTGTACTGATGAGTGCTGACAGCAAATTCTTCAGGTGTTCAGGTCTGACCTTGCCTGGGCAGGTTGCTGTTCATTTCTTAACCGACGGAATGGTGTGTCGAATTTCAGAAGGGAGAACATTGGGAACGACATATCCATCCTGTGGAATGTGGTATGTGGGCAGGTGGACATAGTTATCGAAGAGATCTGAGTAGAAGTCATTGATAATCTTCTCCATCGCCCTTGTGGAAGATGTGATAGATCCATTAGGACATAATAGGGCAGTCATCTTGGTCTTGTAGTTGGCGAAGGACAGGCGGGCATTTGGAATGATTTTCCCAGCTTCTGCCGCATCTACCAGCACTTCTGCTCTTCTTTCTTTGAGGTCTTCCTTGATCGCATCTCTGCAATGCTTTGCGAGCTCGGATGTTTGCTTGTGGTTGCCTGAGAAATGTTCCAAATCACGTTGGTGAATAAGCTCAAGAGTTTTTGAAGACAGACTTTTTTTGTGTCTATCTTTCTCTTGGCATTCCTCGCACAATCATGGAGGTGCTGAACCAGTCGATCATATTCCTTGTCAATGTTGTCAACAATGGCATCTTCCCATGTTGCAGCAATAGTACCAAAGAGCTCACAGTTGGTGGGAGTTCTGGAAGTTCTCTTAAACTTTGCAGCCCTTTCTCCCCACTCTGTTAAGTAGAATTTTGCACAAAGGAGACGGTGGTCTGATCCTCTTTGGAATTTTGGGACAACAGTGACATCGGTCAGGCAAAGCTGTTGATTGAATATGATGTGGTCTATTTCATTGTGGAACCGTCCACCGGGAGACTCCCATGTCTAATGTTTAGATTAGGCCTTCTGGAACTCTGTGTTACCATGGATGGTCCTGGTCGACATGATGAACTCAGACAATCTCTCACCCTGTTCGTTCCATTCTAGGCCATGGGTCCCGATGTGGAGTTCTTAGGCTGATCTTCTCGGTCCTATCTTGGCATTAAAGTCACCGACAATGATCTTGTAGAAGGTGTGGTCTTCTTTATAGAACTTCTCCAGCTCCATGTAGAACTTCTCAATTTCTTCTTCATTGTAATTGGATGTTGGTCCTTAGACAATGAATATAGAAACTGTCAGCAGTGAGCCACATCTATTCAAGTGTAAACATCCAATTCAATTTGTTAGGCATTAGAATGAATCAATGCTCATGGCCAAGTTCGTGTTGACAAGGACACCGATGCCTCCATCGCCTCTCTTATCGCATTTTGCAAGGAACAATTCTTCTCCAGTGTTGAAAATGGCATGATGTGATTGATGCCTTCTTGTCTCAGTCAGAACAATGTTGTTGTACTTGATGTTTTGCACTTTTACCATCAGGTCCTCAATGGATGCATCTGATGCTAGTGTACGTGCATTGAAAGTACAGACAACAACTCAGAACTTAAAAATTTCCTGTGATTAGCAACAGTTCCAAACCAGGAAATGCTATTTTCAGAAAATTTGCAATATTTTCCTTTCTCAGTGTAGAGTGTCCTGGGAAAACAGTCATGAGTTTCTTTAAGGTGGTTTGGAAAACACTTTATAGAATAACATTGTAGTCATATCAGAATCATTTCTTAGAGATCTGGAACAGCAGTAGATTCAGGACTGCTGAAAGTGAAAAGCAATTCCAACAAGGACCTGCTTGAGTGGCTCAGATAGTGTAATGATGTAGTCCAAGTTAAGGACCAAGATAGGGTAAGAGGTGCACACATTATTGCTCCTGTACACTTTTTTTCTATTAAAATGAATGTGCATCACCACCAATGTGTCAGCATTACACAGTTTCAAAAAGGGAAGACTTCTTCCAATTGTAGAAGAGAACAACTTAGTGGGATATGTGAAATCAGAAATGCAAAGACTCAGCCAAGCATGCATTTCTTTGATCAGATTCTTTCCCTGTAATTCTCCTTCCTTGAAGCATTATTTTAATGAAGACAAGGATTCAGTCTATAGCATAACAGGTATTCTATATAACTTCCAATGGGCACAGTAAAACTTTGCATCTCATGTTTTGTTATATCAAGTTTATAAGTATATCGATGGATAACAACTCATTTCAAATACAAGGTAATTAAAGACACTTTCCTAGAACCATCCTTGGTAAGAAAAAATACTGCATAATTAGAGGTTTAAATTGGAGTAGGGAAAGGATTCTTTGTAATCTCTTCATTACAGAAAAATAAAATAGCAACTGAAGTATTTACCAAGTTGCTGAATGTGCTGGAGGAACACTGATCGCTAGGTTGGTCAAAAGGTCTTTAAGTTATGCTACTATAATTGCATGTAAAATATCAGGGCATGGCTGCTAACACCCAGCATTTAGCAAGCAGCAGACAACTTCTGCATTCCTGGCTACTGCATGATGCTACAGCTGCTAACTGGCGTTGGGAAGTTGGGTCTGCCTGCTGTCAATCACGACCTTGCCAACATCTCTAAGCCTGCTGCTCCTCTTACCTATGCATCCCTGAGTTGTGTAAGTAGCCCTCACTGACAAGATAGTAAATAACTTGCCGAGCAGTAGAGGTAGTGTAGAATAGAATAAATCCAGATTACAAGTCAGCACTATCCAGCAAACTGTCCACATACTTCAGGGAAGTCAGGGAGATGGAGGATTTATTTGCATGGTATGGAGCTAGTATCCAGCTATGGCTGACACTATTCAGATTCAATTTTAGTAGATGGATGAGTGCAAAAAAAAGGTTCAGTTGTGACTTAAGGGTGAGAGAGGAATCAATGAGAAGAGATGATCATCATTCCAGACTGTTTTTATCATGAGGAGAGAGAAAATATGTTTAATATTTCAAATGGGACAAAAAAAATTCTGTACATTGTTCAATTGTGTCTCCTCTTGTTCATTCTCTCCCCTTTCCTCATCTTCTCTTTTGTCTCCTTTCTTCTTAGTTCTCTTCCCTTTTGCTTCTCTCTCCCGTTCTCTCTTTCTGTATCCCTGTCTCTTCTTACCATATTTCAGTGAGTAGAAAAGACATTTAAAATATTTATTGTTGGGCTACAGAGCTAATACAGTGGATGGGGTGCTTCCTTGAATGCAATTGACTCAGATTTGTTGTCTGCCACCATTTATTGTTCCCTAAGTACTGCCAACATGTGTCCTGAGGACAGCTGGATATGACATCAAAACTGAAGTAAATAAAATTAACAAAATATTATTGACATGTCAAGTAGCATATCATTATGGGAAAAGAGATAAATTAAAGAACAATTTACCCTTTTTTAAAATTTCTGAATGATGTTCCTGTACATCTTGCTCTTCTCTAAGTTCTGCTTACTTTTCCCTTTGTCTGACAATGTGTTGGGAAATACGTGATGACCACATTGATTCTGGGATAGGTCTTGGTTAATTTCATACCTTAAAGACTCAATTTACTTATACCATGATCTCGAGGTCATCTGGACCTCACACAGATACAAATGTGAGTAGTCACCATCAAACTTATTATTGGTTGTAGTTAGTGTGGCAACACTTTTGTCTTGCAACAAACCTAGATACCAAAATCTTTGAAGGGTCCCTTCTTAGTAATATTGCTACTTACTGATCTGGAGATCTGGAGAAATTTGCCTCTTTTTTGATCACTTTCTGTCCCCTAGTACAGGATTAATTTGACATTACTCTGGGCAGCAGTAACCAAACTTAGTAGCAAAGAACAATTCTCAGGTTTGAATTTATAATTAAAAAAATCAATAATTGTGTATGAGTACAAAAATTATGCTATAGTTCTGTGTTAACTATTAATCACACTGTGTGTCTATTTACTTTTATTACGTGGATTGCCCCAATACTAGCAAGAGACTTTGAAAAATTTGTTTTGTTTTTCTATTTTTGGTTTTTGTTTAGAAGGTTAAAATAGTGTTCTCATTCTAGGCAACTACTCTTATGCAGACATTACTTCAAAGATACGATATATTATTTTTTTTACACGTGAATCCCAATTCCTTCAAACAGTTTTTTTCTTGTGTGTTCTTTGTATATTCTAAAAACTGTGAGTCATAGAAAGTAGAAGCCTAATTTTAACATGGCACCAGGCCTTCAACTTTGTAGAAATACACTAGGTTAGCAGATAGGGCTACTGGCAAGTAGTTTATTTTCAAACATTTATAGACTTTATACTTTTATGTCTAAATGTGAGTTTTCAGTGTATTGGTTTGAGAAATGTGTATGTAGCTATAATTTCTTAATATAAAAATAATAGCTTGCAGTGATATAAAGCCATCTGGGTTGGCATCACAGAATATTGTGTGTGTCTATAAACTGCTAGATGACCCCAAACATAACACTTTCTTTCCCAGAATTCAGGTTCTTGCTCTCTGAATGATAATAATATCTATTTGATCTTCCTTGAAGGTAGCCTATTGGCATGGACAGTAAAATGAATTTGTAATCTAGATCCTCAGACAAAACTCAATTCTCACTTATACCTATGTCAACAAAAAATTAAACCAGCATCAGGCCAGGGACTGAAAAAAATCAAGTCTGTGATACTGGAAAGATAAAGAGATATTGTCTTGTGACATCTAGGGACCAACTTTATTTTATTTCTCTTGATAAAAAATGTGATCTTGTACAATTCCAATCATTATTGAAAACAGGAAGTCTTGCTCTTAGGAAACCTTAAATAAAAGTAACACAAAATGCAAATTATTTTCCATTGATATAATTTTCTCAGCCCTGATGGCCATGTATAACAAAAGTCTGTAGTTTATAGTGCTGACTAGTCAAAATCATCAACAGCTGTGTGGGTCATTAGGGACACTGACTGAAAGAGTCAGCTTCAATTATTAACATGTTTTCTCCTCTAGAGAAACACCACATGACCTTTGTGTATATTTTACTCCTTGAATGGAAAACTTTCCTTTTGGGCTCAGAAGAGAGTACGAGGTTAGGGCACTTGCCTTGTATGAGTCTTGTTTTGATTCCTGGCAATGGAAATGATCCTCCAGCAAAGTCAGGAGTGAACCCTCACTGCAGAGAGAGGAATAAGTTCTGAGCACTGCTGGTTCTGGCCCCCAAGCCAAATAAATAAGTAAATAAATAAATAAATATCTTTAGCTATGTGTGTTTGTTTTCTTGCTCAAGTCTCACTTAAAATATCTAAGGGACATAAAAGAATTAATACAAATAAACCTTGAAAGATGGAAGACTCAGCATCAATACACAACACAAATGAAGGGTTGACTGCTATTCAACAAGAATAAAGTAGTCTAAACTCAGAGACTGGCCCACATTCAAAAGAATAAAAGCAACTGATGCTGGCGCGGATGTGGCGAGAAAGGGACACTCCTTCACTGTTGGTGGGAATGTCGACTGGTTCAGCCCTTCTGGAAAACAGTATGGACGATTCTCAAAAAATTAGAAATTGAGCTCCCATTTGACCCAGCAATACCACTCCTCGGAATATATCCCAGAGAGGCAAAAATGTATAGTCGAAGTGACATCTGCACTTGTTTGTTCATTGCAGCACTCTTTACAATAGCCAGATACTGGAAGAAACCTGAATGCCCAAGAACAGATGACTGGTTAAAGAAACGTTGGTACATCTACACAATGGAGTACTATGTAGCTGTTAGAAAAGATGAAGTCATGAAATTTACATACAAGTGGTACAACATGGAAAGTATCATGCTAAGCGAAATGAGTCAGCAAGAGAGGGATAGACATAGAAAGATTGCATTCATCTGGGGGATATAAAGTAACAAAATATGAGATTAATACCCAAGAATAGCTGAGATCAGCACCGGGAGGATTACTCCATAGCTTAGTGGCCAGTCGGGCATTCTAGAGGAAAGGGCAGCTCAGATAGAGAAGGGAGCACCAAATAAAGGGTGTTTGGAGGATCCTCCCAGGAGGGGAGATGCATGTCGAAAGTAGACCATGGACTGAACATGTTTGCCACTCAATACCTCTTTTGCAGACCACAACACCCAAAAGGAGAGAGAGAACACAGGGGATTGCCCTGCCACAGAGGCAGGGGGGATGGGGGGATGGGGGTGGTGGGGATATTATCCATGGTGGTGGAAAATGGGCACTGGTGGAGGGAAGGGTATCTGATCATTGTATAATCAAAACCCAAGCACAAAAAATTGTAAATCTACAACTGTACCTCATGGTGTTTCACTAATAAAAAATAATTTAAAAAAAAGGAATAAAGTAGTCTATGCTTTGGTATATTTGTAATTAAAAAATAGTTTAGATAAATACTTTTGAAGAACTATTTAGAGATTTGCTGGAAAACTATTTATTCTAACCTTTTAGTAATAAGAATCACTATTCTTATTATTATAGTAATAAGAATCACTATTTCTTCTAACTTTATAGTAATAAGAATGTTAATGGAATCACTTTGAGATACACAATTTCAAGGTTGTTCATGATGGGGTTTCATATAATATTCCAATACCCATTACTTCACCATCATTCATTTATTTTCCTACCACCAGTGTCCTCAGTTTCCCTGTCCCCCACCCTCTCCATCTTCCCTCCCCACCCCCACCCCCACCCCTGCCTGCTACAGCCTGCCTCTATGGTAGGCACTGGAAAACTATTTTTAACTGAGGATCTACTCCAAATAGAAAAGTGGCACACTACAGTAAGGGGAATCAAGAAGACTACTCTATACAGCTCGTGATACTTACTAAGTTCTGTGTCTTTCCTCTTGAGTAGCTGACCAAATTATTAGATAAGTGTTTTTCACTGTTTTCTACCAGTGACATCTTTGAAACTCATCTCATTTTCCTGACACCTCATTCCTCCTAGTTTGTTTCCTAGTTTTATGCTTTGGTCACAGTTTTACTCGACTTTCCCTTATGCCCACCCTTGGTAATTTTGTGGGTCAAAGGCAGAGTCTCCTGCCCCCGCACCTGGCTGTCCTCGCCGGGCCCCTTGGAGGGGAGTGGATTGAGTTTTCCTCCCCGCCCCGACCAGGGGTCTGGCAACCAAAGACCTCCAGAACCAGCCACCACCATGCTGAGACCACTCTCCGCACACATGAAGGTACGGGCAGAGGAACAAAGGCATGCGGGTCCAGGGGCTGAGATCTCCAAGCCTACTCAGATCAGGGCTGAGCTTCCTCCACCCAGATCCTCCAAATTCCAGTAGGCGGGGGTCACACCCACCAACTGGCCCTCTGGCACCGTGTAATCCCATCAACAGCCAAGACTCAGAGCTATAAAACCCCGCTCCCAGAAGCAACATCTTATCATCTCATTCCTACTTTGGACAAACTGGCAGGCTACCGAATGTAACCTGCCCACACGGTAGAGTCTGGCAAACTCCATGTGGCGTACCCAATATGCCAAATACCAGTAACAATGAAGGGTCTCATTCTCCTAACTCTGAAAGAGCCTTGAATATAGCACTTTTTTAAAAAGCTCAGGGCTAGGATGAAGGAGAGGTTACTGGGGCCTGCTCAAGGCAATCGACGAATAACAGGATGGTTGTTATTGTAATTGTGATTGAATGGCAATTAAATTATCCCTGATGGAGAAAATCTCATTTACATTGTCTCCTAGGATCTATATTTGAGAATCAATGATGTAAACATAGGACTGTGACTTGGACATACTCATTTCTATTGAAATTTTTTCATAATTCAGTGTCTGGAGACCTCTGGATGAATTCATAAAATAGATTGACTGAATAGACTTAGGCCTGGAGACTATTTTAGTCCCGATCACCAACTCTATTTGTTTTTGTTTGCTAGTTTAGTTTGGGACTCACCCTGCAGTGCTCTGGACTCACTCCTGATTCTGCTCAGGAATCACTCCTGGTGGGCTGCAGCACCCTAGTTTGGGTTGCCGAGTTTGAACACTGGTCCGTCATGTGCAAGTCAAGCATCCTACCTACTGTACTATCTCTACCTCAAGTCACTGTGAGAGATTCCGTAGATTCCAGGGAACCAGAAAATCAGCATGTTGCACAGCACCTTCATTTGGAACAGTAGAAAAATTTCAGAACTAACAGGTGAATGTGAGCAGAAGATTCTCTCCATGGAGTCAGGAAAACACTCCTATGAGGTTCAGACCCAGCAGAACTGCTTGTATGTGGGTGACTTTTGAAGCAGAACATACACTGCAGCTTTGATCCATACTTTTGAGACCAATTTTAGCACACTCAAAAGAAAAAGTCAAACTGAAAGTAACTCTGCACCCACAATTCAAAGTTACAAATGTTTGTCATATGACTTGGTCAAACTAATTTGCTGACAGTTAAAAATCTTTACATTTTTTTAAAAAAGTCCACCCACTCCAATGATTCACATTCATTTGTATTAAAATGTTCCCTGTGAATAAATGCACATAACATCTGAGGTAATTTTGTTCTAAGTTCTATTATATCCGAAAAAAAACTTGTTAAGTATTATGGGATGTCACTGTATATGTTCAATATGTCAAAATTGCAATAGAGTGCTTAATATACTGTGAGTTAGGATACAATATTTTTATTTCATAATTCACTCTCAAATTGGGCTGGAACAATAACACAGTGGGTAGGGCATTTGCCTTGCAAGCGGCCAACATGGTCGACCTGAGTTCGATTCCTCAGGCCCTCTCGGAGAGCCTAGCAAGCTACTGAGAGTATCTAGCCTGCAGGCAAAGCCTGGCAAGCTACCCATGACATATTCGATATGCCAAACACTGTAACAATTGTCACAATGGAGACATTACTGGGCCCGCTCGAAGAAATTGATGAACAATAGGAGGACAGTGACAGTGACAGTGCCTCTCAAATTAATTTCAAAGAAGAGCCTTGAGAACTGAGAGGGAACTGAGTGAGACCGGCAGCTAGTGGAACATCAGGTCAGTCATCTGTACACTTGGAGGCTTAATTGCCTCTAACTGGTACCCACCTCCCCAACCCAGAATCGCCCGAAGGTGTGGCAACCTGCGAAGCTACTCTGTGACTCATCCTACACATACAAGGTCATCATAAATTAAGCTTCTAATCACAGAAAACACACAGGAAGAAACCCTAACCTGCAAATTTCACAATGGTAAGGCTACAAAGAAACCCACCAGGCTTAGTGAGTGGAGAAGCTAGCCCAGGTGACCAACAAGCAATAGTGACCTACTATACTTTTGTAGCATAATAGACTAAAAAGTCTAAATATATTTGTTGAACATTACCTCTCATGACAAATTTAGTATTACTCCGCATGTGTTTTCTTTCTTCTTCTTCTTCTTCTTCTTCTTCTTCTTCTTCTTCTTCTTCTTCTTCTTCTTCTTCTTCTTCTTCTTCTTCTTCTTCTTCTTCTTCTTCTTCTTCTTCTTCTTCTTCCTCTTCTTCCTCTCCTTCCTCTCCTTCCTCTCCTTCTTCCTCTCCTCCTCCTCCTCCTCCTCCTCCTCCTCCTCCTCCTCCTCTTTCTTCTCCTTCTTCTCCTTCTCCTTCTCCTTCTCCTTCCTTCTTATTCATTGTTATTATTATTATTATTTTGGTTTGCAAGATGCTAACCCAGCAGTGCTCAAGGGCTGCTATAGGGTCATTGCTCAAACTTGTCTCTTGTGATTTTCAGAAGTCACATTCAAGCCTTCTGTGTGAAAGCAATGTAAGCGATGCACTCAGCCCATTGAGATCTCTCTTTCGTCTATGGTTTTTGTTCTTAGTTTTTGGTTTTGGTTTTGGGGGTCACACCCAGGCTTGCTCATGGCTTAATCCTCACTCTGTGCTCAGTAATCACTCATTGTAGACTCGAGTACATTCTGGGGTGCCAGAAATTCAACTTTGATCCGCCATGGGCAAGGCAAGTGCCTGCTCTGATTAACTTAATTTAAATTAAAATAAGGGCATCTAGCCTTATTTCAATTTAATAGGAAATGAAATGATGAAATGATGGCATTTTGCATGTGTACATGTTGCACAGACTTGCACACATATGGGTGTGGACATTTTACTAGATGTTTTCAATTTTTCTCTAGCTCTATTAATATAAAATGATAGAATATTCTAAGTATATGAAAAACAGCATGTTAATTTGATATACGTGGATTAAAAATTGATTACCATCATAACATTAGCTCACATCTGCATCACATTCCATAGTTACTGTTTTTGTGTGGTGAAAGTATTTAAGGTCTACTCTCTTCATTAAATTTCAAGTTTAGAATAAAGTATTACTAAGTATACTGACCATCCTGAACATTAGGTCCCCAGAATTTATTATTTTCCTCTGTGCTGTGGAAAATTGTTCTTTTAATTCCCTTTGGTTAATTTTCCAGACCCTGATAAACAGGATTTTAATAGATTTGACTAAGACTTCACTTTGTCTAGCTTTTATGCATAAACAATATAATATGTTAATGCCTTTTTCTGACTTAGTCTAAAGCTTTTCAGTTTCAAGATTGCAAGTAACAGGACTTCTTTTTTTTTTCTTTTTTCCTTTACTTTTTTTTTTCTCAGCATACAGACTACGATTTTGCAATTGATGTAATTTGGCATGCCTTTGAAGTCAGGCTTATCACATGGTATTCTTTGGAAATAGCAGGTTTGTGAAATGAGAATAGGTCTAGAATCTGAGGAATTTTAGTTCACCATAAATAAGTAGCAGCATACCAACCCAGAAAGGAAGGATCACACATAGGACAGACATGCAAACTCTTCTGCTGATTTAGATTAGATTACAATCCCATGGGTCTTTGGGACAGACGTGATCACCCCACAGCTCAGCCTATATGAGCTGAGTTTACACTATCCACAATTATTATCAATAAACTTTACAAATGTCAAACTCAACGTTGAGGTAATTTCTCTCAGCATAATAACATATATTTAAAAATCTTCTTGTTTATGACCCAGGTATATCTTTTCTTTTTTACTACCCTCGAATTTCTAGCATCCTTAAAAAAGGAAAAATAATAGTATAAGAAAGGTTGAATTGTAAATATTTGCAAACTTTGATGGTTAAAGAAATGACTTGCAATTTAAAAGAGAGTTGTGAATAAATTGGTTTTGCTAATCAGTATTTATAACAGGCAAGAACTTTTAACTATCTTCACAGGTTAAATATCTAGATGAAATTAACAGTGCACTCAGTGGAACACAAATGCTTTCAAAAATAATAACCTTGGACAGATAGTGTAATGAGTAGGGCGCTTGCTGTGCATGTGATTGACAGGACTCAATCTCTGGTATTCTTAAAGTCTGAGCACTGACAGGAGTGATTTTTGAGCACAGAGCCAGGAATAACCCCTGAGCACTTCAGGGAGTAGACACAAAAACAAACAAATACTTTAATTCATTAATAAGAAAATATAGCACTTGGGTAAAAAAAAATCAAGTATATGCTTCATCAGAGAAAGCTTTACAGGAATTTAAAACTCAGAACAAACAAATTTCTCCTTCCTTAAAAGATGATGAAAATAGGTATTTCAGAAACTGAAACCAAATGATATTCTTTACCTTCTTTTTCCAATCTAAGAATCTGAACAGGCTCTATTCACTAATCCACTTTCTTTTTTTGTCCCTGGAAAATATAAAGATGATTTGCTGGTATCTTAAATAACAGTGCCTGTTACAAAAACTAAATATGGCATGTGAGATGTCTTATAGTCATGCTTTTGTGTTCACATTTACTTCCAAACTTTCCTAAAAGGAAGCATGAAAAAGCTATCGATAGTTCACAGAATTGGATTTTAATCGCTATCTTGTTGATCTCAAAGGATTATTGTGAAGTTCAAAGATTTGTACATGGAATTTCCCTTTGCTATTCAGGTCTCCCAAAGAATAGAAAGAGCTATGCTTGGAATATCACGTTTCACTCAAATGAGAGAAAGAATCCGGAGTTCTGACATCCGTCGACGATCAAGAATCAGGGACGCTGTCTCATTTGCCAAAGTGTCGAAAATCAGATGGGCTGGTCACGTAATGAGATTTAAAGACGACCGCTGGACTAGAGCTGTTACCGACTGGATTCCACGGGATATCAAAAGACCACGTGGCCGCCCACCTACCAGATGGTCAGACTTTTTCGTCAAGATCATGAACGATTGGTTTGAGGCCCTTCATGTTCCCGAAGCAAACAGATGCCATTGGGCTACACTAGCACGCGACAGGGACAAATGGAGACGTTACTGGCGCCCGCTGGAGCAAATCGACGACTAACGGGAAGTTAAGTGATTAAGTGATTATGAATTATCATTTAATGTAAGTGATTAAACATCAAGGAAACCACGTCTGAAAGCTATTGTGCAAGTGTTTGTGTTGACTTGACTGTTTTATATATTTTTGGGATTAAACTAAGTATCTTTAAGGGAAGTAAACATAAGGAATATGAAAGATATCTTGTTGGCTTAACATGCATAGACAATAAAGTATTCTTGCTTATATGTTGTTTAAATTACCTAATTTATTAAAGTATATTAATGACTACTAAAATAGGAAGAGTTGTTTCACTTGTCTAGGAATATTAACTTCTGTGCTATGTATATGGATTCAAATCTGTGTGATACAAATCTGTTTAGATAAATCCTAGGTGAGTTTTAAATTATAGACCACCACAAGTAGCAGAAATTCTCTCTCTCCCTCTCTCTCTCCCTCCCTCCCTTCCTCCCTCTCTGTCTTCCTGTCTTTCTGTCTCTCTTTCTCTTTCTTTTTCTTTTATTTTTGGACATACCTATCCTTATCATACCTATACTAAACATACTTATACCTGATTTCATGCCTTGGGTGACTCTTGTCATGGCTTAGAGGGCCATATTCTCTCTTTTTTCCCCCTTTGGTATTCAATTTATTGTTTTAAAATTTTGCTTAATCTTTTTCTGTTTTAAAAATTTTATTGAATCACTGTGAGATAGTTACAAACTTTCATATTTGGGTTATAATCACACAATGATCAAACACCCATCCCTCCACCAGTGCACATTCCCACCACCAATATCCCCAGTATACCCCTCCTTCCCCACCCTCCCACTGCCTTCGTGGCAGACAATATTCCCCATACTCTCTCTCTATTTTGAGCATTATGGCTTGCAATACAGACACTGAGAGGTCATCATGTTTGGTCCATTATCTACTTTCAGTATACATTTCCCTTCCCGACCAATTCCTCCAGCTACCATCAATTTCTCTATTGATGAAAGGTATCAAAGATCCCTTCTCTATCCCAGCTGCCTTCTCCCCTACACTCATGAGGCAGGCTTCCAGTTATGGAGCAAACCTTCTGGCCCTTGTAGCTACTGTCCTTGGGTGTTAGTCTCCTTTTATGTTCTTTTATACTCCACAAATGAGTGCAGTCCTTTTATATCTGTCCCTCCCTTTCTGACTCATTTCACTCAGCATGATACACTCCATGTCTATCCAATTATAAGCAAATTTCATGACTTCATCTCTCCTAACAGCCACATAGTATTCCATAGTATAGATGTACCAAAGTTTCTTTAACCAGACATCTGTTCTAGGGCACTTGGGTTGTTTTCAGATTTTGGCTATTGTGAACAGTGCTGCAATGAACATATAGGTACGGATGTCATTTCTACTATGTTTTTTTGTATCCTCAGAATATATTCCCAGAAGTGATATTGCAGGGACATATGTAGGCTCAATTTCTAATTTATGAAGGACTGTCTGTCCATATGTTTTTCAGAAAGGCTGGACCAGTCGGCATTCCCACCAACAGTGAAGGAGCATCCCTTTTTCCCCACATCCTCGCCAGCACTGGTTGCTTTTGTTCATTTAAATGTGTGCCAGTCTCTGTGGTGTGAGGTGATATCTCATTGTTGTTTTGATTTGCATCTTCCTGATGACTAGCGATGTGGTACATTTTTTCATGCGCCTTTTGTATTTGTATTTCTTTTTTGAGGAAACTTCTGTTCATTTCTTCTCCCCATTTTTTGATGGTGTTGGAGGTTTTTTTCTTGTACACTTCTACTATTGTCTTGTATATCCTGGATATTAATTCCTTATCAGATGGGTATTTGGTAAATATTCTTTCCCATTCTGTGGGCTCTTTCTGTATTTTGGTCACTGTTTCTTTTGAAGTGCAGAAGCTTCTTAGTTTGATGTAGTCCCATTTGTTTATGTTTGCTTCCATTTGCAGGGGTCCATATTCTCTATCAATTATTTACTATATCATAGAATGGTTATAACATTATTAAATGATTTATACAAGATTATACTATTAAACCATTAATAATAATAAGTTAAGTTTATAACAATTTTTCAAAGCATTTTAACTATCACAGAAGATTAATAAGAAGGTATCACCAAGAATGCAGTATGCCTCCTTATTATATAAAGTACTTAGAGGAAAAGTTTGCTATTTTCATCAAAACCCAATTGATTTGGGTTCAGAGCCTTGGGCCATACTAAGCAGAGCTCAGGGAATTTTCTTGGCTCTGTAATCATGAAACCACCCTAGCAGTACTCAGCATACCATATGCTGTGCTGGGAATCAATTCTTGGTCAGTTGCATAAAGTCATGCTTATAATTAGGTAAAAAATTTCTTAGAAGGAGCTGTTCTCTTTGGTAATCAGAGTTTACTCTTGGTTCTGAGCTCAGAAATGACTTGCAACATAGTTTCAGGGCCATTATAGGGTCAATGACCCAGCTGGGGTCAGGAACATATAAGGAAAGTACCCTAAATCCTTTGGTCTCATGTGGAGACCTTATATTTGTAAAGATTTTTAGAAATTTTTTAACCTAATACCTTTGACTTTCCTTTAGGTTATATCACCTTGCAAATGAATTCACTTTGTCAGCACTTCCTTATTTGCCTCTTTTAGGGGAATTAGCTATTTTTATTAATTATAATCAATGCATTATATAACAATATACCATATACAAGCAAAAATGTAGTGTTCAGTGAATATTTGAGAAGAAATAATTTACCCTGAAATAATTTTCTTAAAAATATGGACATCTATTTATGCATGTTCATATTTAGAAAACTAGATATATATTTTCTAAATATATATTATAGTTTTCTATGTGATATTCAAATATTGCTATTAAATCAATATCTAAATGCTAAGCACTTGAAAGTAATATTCAAAAATTAAAGGACTGGTGAGAGAAAACCAGTTTTATCAGGCTTTAGCAAATTGTGTTTGTGGACTTGTCCCCACATTGCATGTGATTCTCAGACTGAGGGTGGCAAAGATAAAGGGCTGGTGCAGTGGAGACAAAAGCAGCGAAGAGTAAATGGCCTGTTGCCTGATGGAACGTGGGTTAAGGAAGCCTCTAGCATGCAACCTATTCTGCATAGATCCACCCTCTGCATAGCCTACATGGTATTCTCCATGCATGACACATCTGCTGTGTCTCTCTGGTCGAGGTTGGCTCTGAGTTTAACATTTAAACAGTTACTATTAATATTTCTAAACTTGAGAGAAAAGGCAAAGCAAGGGCTGAGAGATATCTAAAACTTAGAATTTTATAAATCTAAAAAGGGAATTTAAATGAGATGGAGTTTCTGGGACGAATTCCTCACTAAAATGGACTTGTAAAACTCCTTTGGGAATTGAGTTTGACAAAAATGGCCAATGTACTCTGTGACTTTGATATTTAACAGTTTTGGAAGGTTTTGTTTGTTTGTTTGTTTCCTTGTTTTATGTAAGATTGCTTAGAGGGTAACAATGAGGGTTGAGTTTCCTCACAAAAAGCAGTGGTTTGAAGTAGATTCCTTTCTCTTTTCTCACACATCTGGAGTCTGTGGAATCCAACTTAGCTCCTGGCTGAAACTCCTTACTGGCTGATAGTAGGTTCCTTGTCCCCTGTCCTCAGGAGCAAATGGTCTTTTCTCTGGTGAGTTCTGAGAAGACCTTTGCTCACTCTTCCTTTTTCAAGGCTTCAGGGCTGAAAGCTTTACTACTTGACCTAATCAAACCCCAAATACCTCCCAAAAGGTAAATTTACAAATACCCTCAGAAGGTGACAGGTTTTCAATTTACAGATTAGGGGAGAAAGGAGCCAAAGTTCAAAGCATTCTGACATGTTTTTTATGTGAAATCAAAATGCCTTCACAAGCTTTCTGTGAAACCTCAGTTACCAGCATATATTTTAAATTATTGCCTTAATTTCTACTAATATATATTACAATATTTCAATGCCTGTGATTTTGCCAGCTATTAATTTTCAGGTTTTAATTGAAGGAACATTAAAACATTAAAATAATTAAAATTTTATTTTTATTGCATTGGCATTTCCTGGAAGGTAATAATTTTACACTTTAAAATTGGGGAGGAGCTATTTATTATAGAGTTGACAGTCCACAGGTGGGTAATTCACAGGAATTGTAAAAGACTATACTATCTACTTGATTTATTTTATTCTTAAACACTTAATCAGACATTCATAACCAGGATAAACTGCTATGGAAAATTAAACTCCATTAATTCTTCCAAGGCCAATTTAGTGATCACTTCTAAAGAATTATCTCAGGAACATACGAAAAACTCAGAGAAGTACGATCCACATTTCTATGAAGTTGATCTACTTTTCACTGGCTTAAAATGCACAAAATAAAATTCTACTTAGAATTAAAAATTCATTTAAAAATATTTTTCAGTTCTCATAATTTTCTGTTATATTAAAATTTCTTTTGCTCATATCAACTCGAATTGTCCTTTAAAAATGGCAATATTTATAATAAAAATTACACAACAGAAAATATAATTAATGGAGTTTAAATACATGCTACGGATATGAGACCAATAATATCCAATCACTTTAATAACAGTCTTAAATGATAAATTTTAATTTTTATATAAAATATGGGCTGGAGAAATAGCACAGTGGGTAGTGAGTTTGCCTTGCATGATTCCTCCACCCTTCTCGGAGAGCGGGGCAAGCTACCGAGAGTATCTCACCAGCATGGGAAAGCCTGGCGAGCTACCCATGACGTCTTTGATATGCCAAACACAGTAACAAGTCTCACAATATCACTGGGCCCGCTCAAGCAAATTGATGAACAGTGGGAGGACAGTGACAATGATAAAAAATATATAATTGATCAGAATGCTATTCTATTTTATATAAATTAATTAGAATTGAAAGTTTGAGAAAAAAGACAGTATATTGAATTTTTTTCCTTAAAATATATGATGCTGGGGCCAGGGAAATAGTGCAGTGGGCACAGCATGTTGTTGACCCAGGTTAGATCCGTGGCATTTCAAATAATCCCCTGAACACTGTTAAGAGTGATTCTAAGTACAGAGCCAGGCACAGGTCCTGAACACTGGAAGGAGTGACTCAGAAACAAACAAACAAAAAGGATAAAATGTATTTTGTAATTTAAAAGTTTCATTTAGAAATATTTGAGATATAAAAATGCACCAATCCTGCATAACCATAGGTTGACACCATATTTAGTTTACTAGAAAAATCTTGAGGGGCTGGACAATAGCACAGTGGGTAGGGTGTTTGCCTTGCATGCGGCTGACCCAGGTTCGATTCCCATCATCCCAGATGGTTCCCCGAGCACCGCCAAGAGTAATTACTGAGTGCAGAGTCAGGAGTAACCCCTGAGTATCACTGGGTGTGACCCAAAAAGCAATAAATAAATAAATAAACAAGTAAACTATTTAAAAAAAAGAAAAATCTTGAATGAGCTTAAAAGCTTTTCTGAACTTGATTTTATGTTTTCGGTAAAGTTTTCTCACCATACTATATGACTCATGTTCTTATTCAATAAGAGCATAAATATTTTAAAAAATATTTCAAACACAATTTTAAATGTGCATAAAATGTCAGGAAGTAAATAATACACTTGTGTAAGTACCCTTTTATATCTCAAATGTATCTTAACACTTACATTTTACACTTTAACACTTGCTACTATAAATTTATAAATTTTACTGAGTGTATAGTATTGATTATTCTCTCTCTCTCTCTCGCTCTCTCTCTCTCTCGCTCTCTCTTTGCATCCTCATCCAAAACAAACCTTCCGGATTCAGCTCTATAGCTCATGATTCTGTATTTCCAAATACCTCTATGAATATTTTATGAAAATTAAAATATTCTTGTAATTATCAGTTTGTTTACAGAGCATAGTCATCTGTTTTCCTCACTACAGTTGTTTGAAAATTATGGAAAAAAATGAGTCTGTATCCAATCATTTTGATTAATGTTTCTATTTTTATATCATGACTGCTATATTTGTAGGCAATGATAATTTCAAACTCTCATCACTATATTTATTAATGTAGGCAATAGTTATTTTAATCTTTTATTAATCTTAATTATTTTATGTCAACTGGTCGTCAGCCAATGATCAAATATCTAATGAAGATTTATTTACTCACAACAAAGTTGAAAAGCAAAGTTACTTTTTAATCACAGAAAATAAATTAATATATTACTTTTTTCCAGTATCAGGTTTAAACAACTCAGAGCTTATACATGCCAATGGAGATTTTTGCCAGTAACCACATTACTCATCTTAGAAATAATACATTTTATTTAACTAGAAATAAGACATTTCTAAGAAAAGAATGTAATGAACAGTATACAGATTTTCAAAACAAAAAATGGGATAGTTGTTGAAGAGAAAGAAAGGATGTCCATTTTCTACCATGAACGATCATGACACATATTCCATATTTACAACTGAAGTAAATATCATGTTTTACTTAAAGGCAAATTACTTGTCTTTGCATCTCTAATTAGTTGATATTTAAATAACTCCTTAAAATCATATTAGCATTATAGCACTGTCCTCCCATTGTTCATGGACTTGCTCCAGCGGGCCCAGTAACATCTCCATTGTGAGACTTGTTACTGTGTTTAGCATATCACATATGCCATGGGGAGCTTGCCAAGCTTTGCCATGTGGGCGAGATACTCTCGGTAGCTTGCTGGGCTCTCTGAGAGGGGTGGAGGAATCGAATCAGAGTCATCTGGGTCAGCTGCGTGCAAGGCCAATGCCCTACCCGCTGTGCTCTCGCTCCAGCCCCAAATCACATTAACTCCAGCTATTTAAGTAAAAGTAATATTGTCTATATAAAGTCTAAATTTGTTCCAAATGAAGAAGGAAGCACAAGTAGTTGCCTAGATTTTTAACATACATCATAATCTTTTTACAAGCATAAAACTTTTATCCTGTATTTTCATCTGCAGTTGTATTTGTGCTACTCTGCAGTATGCCTATTTATGTGAATTCCTCAATAGAGCTCATTTAAAATTTTCTTCTGATGTTTCATCAATTCAATTTGTCAAATCTATCTTCTTTTTATCTATTGAACATCCTTGTACTTATTCTATCTAGAATGAACCAATCTAAATTACATATTAAATGATAACACAGAAGAAAAAATAATGACTGTTTTATACTAATTTTTTTCTTTAGCCAGCAGCTAGCAGAACAGAGATTTCAGAAAAAAACCAGTGAAATCTGTTCTACTGAATGTCATGTCCCTACAAACAGTTTTATTTCCTGAAACTATGTGAGTCCCCATTTCATGGAGAATGAGTTCATCCTGAGATAATCTCTATGTGATGCGATGTTTATAGAGAGCTTGTCTATCTGTGAGCCTCTCCTTTTAGTCAAATAACTGTATGCCTGTATATCATTACGTTCAAATTTGATAATTTCTTTTGATGTTGAATTACCCTCAAAATGACAGGTAGCTATGAGGTCTACATGACTATTTCATCATTTGTACATTTTTCTAAATCACTGCTAAAAATATTGCTGCCTCATGTTTTATTTTTTTACTTAGATTTGTTTTAAACCAATTATTTCTCTAGTCCCTTCTTTTTCACATAAATCATCTTCCTTTCATAAAGAAATTAATTGCTTTAAGACATTTAATACGAAGCATATTTAATAATATACGATTGAGTGTAAAATGTACTTGATTTCTGAATTTATGATATTTATTTATCATTATTCATATTTGTTAATTGAAAACATTGTACTTGAGAAAGTTGCTTAATATGTTAGTTCTTGTTTAAATTTAGTAAATTGATATTGATGGAAAAAATCTTTAAAAATTATGTTTACTAGATTTTGTTTTTGCCAATACTAGAAACTTGAGGTAAGATAATCACATTATGGCCTCCTATTATGTTATTGCATATATTTTAAGGCCTATTAGTGAAAGACAGGCTATTACATCAACACTATGTTTCAAAATATTAATCACTGCCCTTCTAAAATATGAGGTAAATGTTTATTCTTCCTATGCATCTTCAGTGAAGAGTTACAGTATGGGAATTTTACCTCAGATTACTCTGAGGTAGATTGTACCTATGCATGCCAATAGAAAAGCTTCCATTTGAACCTTTAGCTTTTCACATTACAATTTGTCCAAAGATTATATTCAGAAACATAGTATATGATATAACATGGAAATTTTACTTCAAACAAGTGAAATTAGACTTATTTGAAAAGAATAAGGCTTATTGGGGCTGGAGCAGTAGCACAGCAGGTAGGGTGTTGGCCAACCTGGGTTTGATTCCCAACATCCCCTATGTTCCTCTGAGCACTGCCAGGAGTAAATTCTGAGTGCAGAGATAGGAGAATGCCCTGTGCATTTCCAGGTGTGAAGCAAAAATCAAAAAAAAAAAAAATAAGGTCTATAGTTGTCCCTAAAACAGTATAATTTACTAAGGAAACTGGCCAGACTAAAAATTAATTCTGTTTATAGTATTATTTCATTTATAATACAAACCTCATCTCACCAAATTACTATTAAAATGATAACTTAAGGGCTGGAGACACAGAAGGTGTTTTCATTACATAAATTGTGCTCAGCCAACATAGATTTGATCACCAACATTATATATGTTCTCCAGAGCACTATCAGGAATGAACTCTAAGGCTGGAGGGGGGCGTATAGGGGGGTATTGGCAGGAGGATTATTGGTGGTGGGAAATGTGCACTAGTGGAGGGATGGATATTGTAACATTGTATCACTAAAACCCAATCATGAAAACTAAAAACAATATCTCATGATAATTCAGAAAAAATTATTTTATTGAATCACTGTGCTATAGTTACAAGTTTCATGTTTGGATTATAATCACACAATGACCAAACACCCATCCATTCACCAGTGCACGTTCCCCACCACCAATGTGCCCGGTATAGCCCCCTTTAACCACCCTCCCCCTGCCTCCTCAGCAGACAATAATCCCCATACTTTCTCTCTACTTCTGGGTATTATGGTTTGCAATACAGACACTGACAGGTTATCATGTTTGGTCCTTTCTCTACTTTCACCAAATATCCCCCATTCAGAGAGATTCCTCAAGCCACCATTTCCTTGGTGATCCCTTCTCTATTCCAGCTGCCTTCTCCCCTTTGCTTATGAGACAGGCTTCCAGCTATGGAGTAATCTTCCTGCCCCGTATATCTACTACCTTTAGGTGGCAGCTTCATGTTATGTTGTTTTATACTCCACAAATGGGATGGAGCACAGCGGGTAGGGCATTTGCCTTGCCAGTAGCCAACATGGTTGACCCGAGTTCGATTCCTTTACCCCTCTCGAGAGCCTGGCAAGCTACCGAGAGTATCTCGCCTGCATGGCAAAGACTGGCAAGCTACCTGTGACATATTCGATATGCCAAACACAGTAACGATTGTCACAATGGAGACGTTACTGGGCCTAATTGAGCAAATTGGTGAACAGTGGGAGGACAGTGACAGTGACAGTGACATACTCCCCAAATGAGTACAGTTCTTCTATGTCTGTCCCTCTCTTTCTGACTCATTTCACTCAGCATGATACACTCCATGTTTATCCATTTACAAACAAATTTCATGACTTATCTCTCCTGACAGCCTCATAGTGTAGATGTACCAAAGTTTCTTTAACCAGTTGTCTGTTCTAGGACACTTGGATTGTTTTCAGATTTGGGCTATTGTGAACAGTGTTACAATGAACATATAGGTACAGATGTCATTTCTACTGTGCTTTTTTGTATCCTCGGGTTATATTCCCGGAAGTGGTACTGCAGGGTTATATGGAAGCTCAATTTCTACTTTTCGAAGGACAGTCCATACTGTTTTCCAGAAAGGCTGGACTAGTGAGCATTCCCACCAACAATGAAAGAGCATCCCTTTAGCCCCACATCCACTCCAGCCCTGGTTGCTTTTGTTCTTTTTCAACTTTTTTTTTAGCTTAAAAAGATCTCTTAGAGTTTATGTAAAAGTGGAGTGAAACATTACTGTGTTTTGTCCATGGTGCAGTTCACACTGAATGTTAGTTTATTTCTAATTCTTTTATGAAACTCATGTATGGAAATCTCCTTCAATCGTTGATAAGCCTTCCTTGAAAACAAGTGAAAACACATAAGCCTTCCTTGAAAACAGTGTTGTACCAATAAATATATGATATAATTACATTTAGCATTCTACTTTAACATAATTTACATGTTTAAGAATCGTGCTTATTTTATAGCAGTTACAGCAAAGGAAAAGTGCATTTTGTTTGTCCTAGTTAGGCTGTTAATGCATAACCTCATGAAACTACAGAACAGAATTTGCAAACTTAAAAGATGATTCACAATCAACATTTCCCTCTTAGTTACCTGTTGTTACCTGTTGTACTCTGCTCTTTATTCACCACATTTATTCCACTTTCCTTTTCAAAAAAATAAATATTTGTTCACCATAATATGTCTGTCCTTATTCAAATTGTTATGAAACCCCAAAACAATGAAATCACATTTCACTATGCTAGAAAGTAGCTAAAGCACAGAAAATATTCAACTGAAAAAATGCAGTCACATTTTTTACTAATTGCAGTTGAGATGTAAGTTTTACTGATACGCCTGTTAACTGTTTTTTAGTAAGCAGGAAGTTAAATTGAGAACCTCACAGCAAATGTGGCCAACTGAGGAAGGATTTGAGTCAATCTAGGCGAATCTCTGTAGACTCTGGGGTATTTTGATGTTATACCAAATGATTGAAGGATCTTTACATACATTGCCATTCATTTGGTAGTTAATATTAGGGGCTACACAACTGTTACAGGTTCTTTTCTAAAAAATACATAAAGGCTGGATCTGCGCGGACAGGGAACTGAGGCACATCTCACAGAAACAAAGCAGAACGGCTCTGGGAACTCTCTCCTCATTCAAAAAGGTACTGCCCAGTGCCCAGCTCCAGGGACCCCTTCTTGGCATGTGCAGCTGGCTTGATCCCCTAGAACAGCCGGTTTTCCCCCTGGTTCTGCGTGAGACGGGGAACTGAGGCACATCTCGCGGAAACAAAGCTGAACGACTCTGGGCACTCTCTCCTCATTTAAATAGGTACTGCCTGGTGCCCAGAGCCAGGGACCTTTTCTGTGCATGCACAGCTAGTTTGATCCCCTAGAACAGCAGGGTTTCCCCCTGGATCTGCGTGGGATGGGGAATGGAGGCACATCTTGCAGAAACAAAGCTGAACGACTCCAGGCACTATCTCCTCATTCAAATAGGTACTGCCCGGTGCCCAGCACCAGGGATCCTTTCTGGAGCCACGGCCGCTAACGCGGCCGCAAATTATTCTCCCACTACATATCCCATAGGAACCATAAGTTACCCTCTTAGATGGAACCTTCTCTAGGTTAGCTCGACCACTAGAAACACGTTAGCCAATAACTCGTTAAGCCTATCTCAATTCTTTCTGCATATCAAGTAGAATAGTGACAGTGAACATGAAGGACAAAACCACACTTGTCAGAATGGTAAAGCAACACAAAAACCCACCAAACTTTCTTATTGAAGAGGCTAGCGCAGAAGACACCCACGGTAGTGTAGTGTTAGACAACCTCTCTGACAATGAATTCAGAAGGGAGCTACTTAGGATGCTTAGGGAGCTAAAAGAAACAATGGAAAACAATGCCAATAAAAGACTAGAGGATTTGGTGGCAGAAATGAGGAAAATGCAATCAGAAATGTCAGACCTGAAAAATATCCTAGGCGAATTGAAAAACTCAGTGGAAGGCCTCAGCAGCAGAGTAATAGCTGCTAAGAAAAGAATCAGTAAGCTCAAAGATGAAGTTCAGAGACTCTCCAGGAAAGAGCGGAAAATGGAAAAGAGACTCACAATTAGGGAAACGATGGCAGGAGAAGATCGTGATGAAGACAAGAGTGGTCACATAAGAATTATTGGAGTCCCAGAGGTACAGGAAGAAAACCTTGATGAAGAAGAAACTGTCAAAGACATCACTGCTACAACGTTCCCAGAGCTGAAGAAAACTTGTGACCATATCCAGGAGGCCCGAAGGGTACCAGCTGGAAGAAATCCTAATAAAAGTACCCCAAGACACACCCTGATCAAAATGACCAAAACCTTAGATAGAGACAAAATTCTGAAAGCAGCAAGATCGAAGAAAGAAATCTCCTACAAAGGAGCATCCTTAAAATTCACAGCTGATTTGTCTGATGAAACCCTCATGGCCCTAAAACAGTGGTGTGATATAGTGAAAAAACTCAATGAAATAAATGCCTCACCAAAAATACTTTACCCAGCGAGACTCTCATTCATAACAGAAGGAACAACACACAGTTTCACAGACAAACAACAGCTCAGGAACTTCATAGACTCAAAATCATGGTTATAAGAACTAAATGGGCTACTTTAAGGCAAGACAGGTCCCTCAAATACACCAAATTTCAACAGAACAATGAGACAAAATCCCATAACAATAATCTCTCTCAATGTCAATGGGCTAAACGCATTGATAAAAACACACAGAGTGGCAGGATGGATTAGAAAATTGAACCCAACATTCTGCTGCCTAGAAGAAACACATCTCAATAGTCAAGGCAAACACAGACTCAGAGTCAAAGGCTAGAAAACTATCCTATAGGCAAACAGCTCCCATAAAAAAGCTGGGGTAGCTATCCTCATAACAGACCACATCTATTTCAAAGTGAAGAAGGTCACAAGAGACAGTGAAGGCCATTTCTTACTTATCAAAGGTTCTGTACAACAGGAAGAACTTACAATACTAAATGTATATACACCTAATGAGGGACCAGCAAAGTACTTAAAACAACTACTCATAGACTTGGAGAAAGACATCAATAGCAACACAATACTAGTGGGAGACTTCAACACCGCTTTATCACCTCTTGATAGATCAACCAGACTCAAGCTTAGCAAAGACATATTTCATCTGAGGGAAACAATGGAAGAAAGGGACTTAGTAGATATATACAGGACACTTCATTCTCAAAAAGCTGAATACACATTCTTCCAAAGCGTACATGGAACATTTTTCAAGATAGACCACATGCTGAGCCACAAAAAATACCTCCATAAAATTAAGAAGCTAGAGATTGTATCAACAATCTTCTCAGACCATAATGCATTGAAATTAGAAGTAAATCACACACAAAAACAGAAAACTAAATCAAACACCTGGAAATTAAACAATGCACTATTGAACAACGAGTGGCTTAGAAAGGAAATCAAAGAGGAAATCAAGAGATTCCTAGGGCCTCTCCCTTTTCGTCACCCAAGCTGAGCTGGTCTCTTCTCCCTACCCAGTCAGTTTTTCTGCCGTTTCTTGAACTCGGGACCTGGATTTCACCCTGCAAGCCCCCAGCTGTCCCCGGATGCCGGGAGAGAAAGCAGATCTGAGCCTCTGTGCCTCTCCCTTTCCGTCGCCCAAGCTGAGCTCGTCTCTTCTCCCCACCCAGTCTTACTCCCCCGACACACATCAGGTATCTGTGGGGGGGGAGGGGGTGGCCACTTTAGAAGTGGGCATGGCTTTTTAGAAGTGGCGGTGGCCAAATTTTCAGCCGCAAGTAGTTTACTCATACCAATAAATCTAAGCCCTAGACCTACACACCAAAATGAAGAAACAACGCAAATCCCTGCCAAAGGGAGAGGACGAGGAAACAAGTCCAGAAGCCTCAGTAGGTGGTAGCCATCTAAGGGACCTCTCTGACAAAGAATTCAGAGATGAAGTCATAAAGATGTTCAATCAACTCAATGAAACAGTCAGACAGATATACAGTAAATTGAAAGAGGACATGAAAGAAACAATCGATCACACAATCGACAAAATACAGGAAGAAATGAGAGTGGAAATTGGAAAGCTTTGCAGAGAAATGGCACGGATCAAGGATTCCATTGATGAAATGAAAAAACTCAGTCTGTGCCCTCAAAAATAGAATGACCACAGCTGAGGAAAATCAGTGAAATAGAAGATCAACTGCACCAAGCAAACACGCAACAACAAACAGTGGCAAAGGACCTCAAAATAGCTCTACAGAGTATCAGAGTCCTAGGATTCCAAAAGAGACAACATTAGAATCATTGGACTACCAGAAGCTCAGGAAAACAATCCCAATGAAAAAGCCATGGTTAAGCAAATCATCACCAAAAAATTCCCAGAGCTCCACAATGGAGTCATTCAGATTCAAGAGGCCCAAAGGGTGCCAGCTGAAAGAGACGCAAACAAAAACTCTCCAAGACATATCATAGTTAGAATGAAAGATACTGCTGATAGAGACACAATGCTGAATGCAGAAAGGGCAAAGAAGGAAATCACATACAAAGGAGCACCCCTTAGATTCACAGCAGGCCTATCAGAGGAAACCCTACAAGCCCAAAGACAGTGGCGAGATATACTGAAAAAACTCACTGAAATGAATGCTTCACCAAGAATACTCTATCTGGCTAAACTCTCACTCAAAATCAAAGGAACGGTACACTATTTTCTAGACAAACAGCAGCTCAGGAACTTCATAGACTCAAAACCAAACCTAAAACAAGGGCTAAAGTGGCTACTATAAGACAAGACAAGCCCTACAACAACAACAGACCCATACAGAAAGATGACACAAAACCCCATAACAATAATCTCTCTCAATGTCAACGGTCTAAATTCACCATTTAAAAGACACAAAGTGGCAAAATGGATACAGAGACAGAACCCAACATTCTGCTGTCTACAAGAAACTCATCTCAACACTCAGAGCAAAAACAGACTCAAAGTTAAAGGATGGAAAACAATCCTGCAAGCAAACAGCTCCTTCAAAAAGCGGGGGTGGCCATACTAGTATCGACAACATTAATTTCACCATGAAAAAGATTAGAACGGACAGTGAAGGCTATTTTCTCTTCATCAAGGGATATGTACAACAGGAAGAAATCACACTCTTAAATGTATACGCACCTAATGAGGAAACAGCTAAATATTTAAAACAACTGCTAACAGATTTTAAGGAGGACAGTGCTAGCAACACAATAGTACTTGGAGATTTCAACATCGCCTTATCACCTCTGAATAGATCAACAATAACAAAACCCAGCAAGGAATCATTAGCTTTGAAAGAATAATTACAAGAGAAAGGGCTTATAGACCTATACAGTGCTTTACACCCCCAAAAGAAAGAATACACATTCTTCTCCAGTGCACATGGAACATTTTCCAAAATAGACCATGTGCTAGGACATAAAACATACCTCAACAGAATCAGGAAGATAGAAATATTATCAACCGTCTTTTCAGACCACGATGCACTGAGGATAGAATTGAATCCCACACAGACACGGAGAACCAAATCAAACACCTGGAAGTTAAACAACTCAATTCTGAATAACGAGTGGGTCAGGAATGAAGTCAAGGACGAAATCATACGATACTTTGAAACAAATGAAAATGAAGACATGAGCTACCAGAACCTATGGGATGCGGTGAAAGACGTATTAAGGGGAAAATTTATAGCTCTGCAAGCACATCTTAGGACTGTAGAAAGGATGCACATAAACAACTTGACTTCACAGCTCAAGACCCTAGAAGAGGATCAACAGAAGAGCCTAAATCAGGAAGAAGGAAAGAGATCATAAAACTTAGAGTAGATATCAATGACATGGAAACCAAAGAAACAATCTGAAAGATCAATGAAACCAAGAGCTGTTTCTTTGAGAAAATAAACAAGATAGATAAACCACTAGCAACACTCACAAAGAAACAGAGAGAGAGAACCCTAATAAACCAAATCAGAAATGAGAAGGGGGATATCACAACAGAAACCAAAGAAATCCAAAAGATCATCAGAGACTACTATGAAAGTCTGTATGCCACGAAACAAGAGAACGTAGAAGAAATGGATAAATTCCTGGACTCCTATAATCTCCCAAAGCTGAGTCGAGAAGATCTAGAGTATCTGAATAGACCTATTAACATCAAGGAAATCGAAACTGTAATCAAAAGTCTTCTCAAAAACAAAAGCCCACGTGCAGATGGATTCACTAGCGAATTTTTCCAAACATTTAAAGAGGACCTACTGCCAGTCCTTCTCAAGCTTTTCCAGGAAAGTGAAAAAAACGGAAACTCTCCCAAAATGTTCATCAGGCCAATATTCTTATGAACACGGATGCGAAGATTCTCACCAAAATACTAGCAAATAGAATTCAACTACTCATCAATAATATCATATGCCATGACCAAGTAGGGTTCATCCCGGGGATGCAAGGCTGGGTTAACACTCGGAAATCAATCAACATAATCCATCATATCACTTAATCACTTAATCACTTAACTTCCCATTAGTCGTCGATTTGCTCGAGCAGGCGCCAGTAACGTCGCCATTTGTCCCTGTCGCGTGCTAGTGTAGCCCAATGGCAGCTGTTCGCTCCGGGAACATGAAGGGCCTCAAACCGATCCTTCATGATCTTGACGAAGAGGTCTGACCATCTGGTAGGTGGGCGGCCACGCGGTCTTTAGACATCCCGTGGAATCCAGTCGGTAACAGCTCTAGTCCAGCGGTCGTCTTTAAATCTCATTACGTGACCAGCCCATCTGATTTTCGAAACCTTGGCAAATGAGAGAGCGTCCCTGATCCTTGATCATCAATGGATGTCAGAACTCCGGATTCTTTCTCTCATTTGAGTGAAACGTGATATTCCAAGCATAGCTCTTTCTATTCTTCTTTTGGAGACCTGAATAGCATTCTCATCTTGTTTGCGTAGGGCCCAGGTCTCTGAGGCATATGCTAATGCAGGAAGAACAGTGGAATCAAAGAGATGTGCCCGGAGCCGGAGGTTGTTCATCCTCTTAGCTATTTCTTCGACATTCTTGAAGGCGTTCCAAGCCGCTCTCTTCCTCCTGCGCAGCTCAGGTGCCAGGTCATTTGTCATGTTGACCTCTCGACCTAGGTACACATAGCTGTTGCATTCGGAGATGGTCGTTCCATTGAGAGCGAATGGGGCATCAGGAACAAGGCTGTTTCTCATAAACATTGTCTTCGTAAGATTCAGCTGTAGTCCTACCTTTCCACACTCACGGTCAAAGTCGGCCAGCATTTGTGCTGCTTGGCTGATGTTTGGTGTTATTAAAACAATGTCATCAGCAAAGCAGAGGTGGTGTAGTTGCCAACCATCTACCTTCACTCCCATTCCTTCCAATTCGAGTCGTCGCATGATGTTCTTGAGGGTGGCACTGAAGAGTTTCGGTGAAATGGTATCACCCTGCCGCACCCCTCTCTTTACATCAACGATCACTTCTTTGTAGAATGGTGAGATCCTGGTAGTGAATCCGCAATACAGTTCATGGAGGATCCCGATTGGCTAGGGCTTCAATGATCACTTCCGTCTCAACAGAATCAAAGGCCTTCTTTAAATCAATGAACGTTAAACAGAGCGGCATCTTGAACTCCCGAGAAACCTCAATGAGCTTGGTTATTGCATGGATATGGTCGATGGTGCTGAATCCTTTGCGGAACCCTGCTTGCTCGCATGGTTGTCCTTCATCTAGTGTTCTGCCAATCCTATTTATGATGACTCGAGTGAACAACTTGTAGATGACAGACAATAGGCAGATCGGGCGATATTTGCCAATGTCATGGATGTATCCCTTCTTGAACAGTAGTACGGTCCTGCTGGTTTTCCATTGGGATGGAAGCTTGCATTCAGATAGGTAGCGAGTGAAGAGCCGAGCCAGTGTATTGATGAGTACTGACGGCAGGTTCTTCAGGTGTTCAGGTCTGACCTTGTCTGGGCCGGGTGCTGTTTGTTTCTTTACCGACGAAATGGCATGTCAAAAATGATCCATCATATCAACAAAAGAAAAGTTAAAAAGCATATGATTATATCAATAGATGCAGAGAAAGCATTTGACAGGATCCAGCACCACTTTATTATGAAAACCCTAGCTAAAATGGGTATAGAGGGGACCTTCCTCAACGTAATTAAAGTCATCTACCACAAGCCTACAGCAAGCATCATTCTCAATGGGGAAAAACTGAGAGCCTTCCCTCTAAGATCAGGGATGAGAAAAGGATGCCCACTATCTCCACTGCTGTTCAATATAGACTGGAAGTATTTGCAATAGCGCGTAGGCAAGAAAAAGATATTCGGGGCATCCAGGTAGGAAAGGTAGAAATCAAGCTCTCACAATTTGCAAATGATATCATACTATACTTTGAGAACTCTAAAACATATACCAGGAAACTTCTAGAAACAATAGCCTTGTACAGTAAAGTTGCAGGCTTTAAAATCAATACCCAAAAGTCCATGACTTTCCTATATTCAAATAGTGAAACAGAAGAAAGTGACATGAAGAAAACAATCCCGTTTACAATTGCATCCCAGAAAATCAAGTACCTAGGAATCACCTTAAATAAGGAAGTAAAGGACCTGTGCAAAGAAAACTACAAAATGCTACTTCAGGAAATAAAAGAGGATACGAGGAAATAGAAAAATATCCCCTGTTCATAGTTCGGGAGAATTAACATTGTAAAAATGGCAATACATCCCAAAGCACTGTATAAATTCAATGTGATCCCGATTAGGATACCCATGACATTCTTCAAAGAAATGGAGCAAACACTCCTGAAATTTATATGGAACAATAAGCCCCCACGAATAGCTAAAGAAATTCTTGGGAAAAAGAAAATGGGAGGAATCAACCTCCCTAACTTCAAACTCTACTACAAAGCAGTAATAATTAAAACAGCATGGTACTGGAACAAAGGCAGATCTGAGGACCAATGGAACAGGGTTGAATATACTGACATCTTCCCCCAAGCATACGATCATATAATCTTTGATAAGGGAGCAAGAAAATTGGAGTGGAGCAAGGAAAGCCTCCTTATCAAATTGTGCTGGCAAAACTTGACGGCTACATGCAAAAAAGTGGGCTCAGATCTCTGCCTAAGTCCATGGACAAAAGTAAGATCAAAGTGGATTAAAGACCTCAACATCAGACCGGAATTCATAAGGTGCATTGAAGAAAAAGTTGGCAAAACCCTCCATTACATAGAAGCTAATAGTGTTTTTAAAGATGTAACACCACTGGCCAAGCACGTGGAAACAGAGATAGACAAATGGGATTATCTTAAACTAAGAAGCTTCTGCACCTCAAAAGAAACAGTGACCAAAATACGAAGAAAGTCTACAGAATGGGAAAGGATGTTCACCAAATACACATCCGATAAGGGGTTGATATCAAGGATATACAAAGTACTGGTTGAACTTCAAAAGAAGAAAATATCCAACCCCATCAAAAAATGGGGAGATGAAATGAATAGAAACTTTCACAAAGAAGAAATCAAAATGGCTAAAAGGCACATGAGAAAATGCTCCACATTATTAATCATCAGGGAGATGCAGATCAAAACCACAATGAGATAGCATTTCACACCACAGAGTCTGGCCCATATCCACAAGAACAAAAGCAACCGGTGCTGGAGTGGATGTGGCAAGAAAGGGACACTCCTTCACTGTTGATGGGAATGCTGACTGATTCAGCCCTTTTGGAAAACAGTATGGACGATACTCAAAAAATTAGAGATTGAGCTCCCATTTGATCCAGCAGTACCAATCCTGGGAATATATCCCAGAGAAGCAAAAAAGTATAGTTGAAGTGACATCTGCACTTGTTTGTTCTTTGCAGCACTCTTTACAATAGCCAGAATCTGGAAAAAAACTGAGTGCCCAAGAACAAGTGTTAAAGAAACTTTGGTACATCTACACAATGGAGTACTATGTAGCTGTTAGAAAAGATGAAGTCATGAAATTTACATACAAGTGGTACTACATGGAAAGTATCATGCAAAGCAAAATGAGTCAGAAAGAGAGGGATAGACATAAAAAGATTGCATTCATCTGGGGGACATAAAGTAACAAAATAGGCGATTAATACCCAAGAATAGCCGAGATCAGTACCGGGAGGATTACTCCATGGCTTAGAGGCCAGCCGGGCATTCTAGGGGAAAGGGTAGCTCAGATAGAGAAGGGAGTGCCAAATAAAGGGTGTTTAGAGGATCCTCCCAGGAGGGGAGATACATGTTGAAAGTAGACTATGGACTGAACATGATTGCCACTCAATGCCTCTTTTGCAGACCACAACCCAAAATGAGAGAGAGAACAATGGGGAATGCCCTGCCACAGAGGCAGGGTGGGATGTGGGGGATGGGTGTGGGAAGGATACTGGGATCCATGGTGGTGGAAAATGGGCACTGGTAGAGGGATGGGTATTTGATCATTGCATAATTAAAACCCAAGCACAAAAATTTGTAAATCTACAACTGTACCTCATGGTGTTTCACTAATAAAAATTTAAAAAAAAGGGAATGAATATGGTAGCATAAGTTTGCTTATGACACATGGGCTATCAGATAAATTAATTTTTTTCACTTAATAAAAAATACATAAAGAATAAAAGTGAAACATGTTAATTCTTTGCATTATGTGTGAAAATATTAAATGTTCTGAACCAATGATTGGAAGACAGTAAAGACAATCTATACTCAGAAGCTTTTTCATTAGCTTTTTTTCTCTTACAATTCTTTCATTAAACAAAAAGTTAAGCAAAATATCCCTTGATGTAGTTTTTCAGTGGCTCCTCTTTAGACAGGCAGCAGAAAATAAAAGTCTTATGCATGGGTGGAAGATTTATTGTTATTCAAGAAAATCATTAAATAGAGAAGTAATGTAAAATTAATAGTCAAGTATTTATTTGTTTTCACTCTATCATGAAAAGGAACTTCCAGAAAAAAACTTTTCCTATAGTAAAAATTACAATCATAAGGGATTAATGACTTACTCAGCTTAAGAGATTCACCATTTCATTCTATGAATTTCTTACTATTAGTTAAGTTTTAGCAAAAATTTGTGTGTACATTCTCTTGCTAAGTTATTCATTTAAATAAATTATACCATATCTTGCCTAAAAATTGGCATAAGGGATTCATGCATTTCTTATGTCAAGTAAAAATTGTCATTTATTCCCTAGTGTTTTGTGGCAATTAGAGGGCAGCTAGTAATGGTCCTTACTCTTGATAGCCATGTTCAAGCCCAAGTGCCTTGGCTACTGGGTACACTTCCCACATGCCTCAGCCATGGCAGCTTCCACTATTGGGTTACCTTCACAAGCATCTGTTTCCTTTTCTATCTATGACTGGCTCATTCAGATGGTACGTGATGCTTTTTTTCCACTAGGTAGTTGATTCGGCCTTTAACATATGTTGGAAAAAGGCAAAATGAAAAGGCATACAATTTTTGAGAAATAAAGGAGTAAAATGATAGGTAACTAATTATAAAGAATCAGCATTTTATGTAATTTATTTTCAATTTAATACAATTATACATTTCCCTACACTTTGGAAATATTTAAGTTATCCTTATAAAAAAGAATACATGAAAATTATTTTTAATTGTTAAAGTATTTTGTTTGAACAGTGCAGTCTCCTGCCCCCGCACCTGGCTGTCCTCACCGAGGCCTGTTGGAGGGGAGCGGGTTGAGCTTTCCTCGCTGCCTCAACCAGGGCCCTGCAGCCGAAGACCTCCAGGACCAGCCACCACCATGCTGAGACCACTCTCCGCACACCTGAAGGTACTGGCAGAGGGACAAAGCCACGCGGGTTCCGGGGCCGAGATCTCCAAGTCTACTTGGATTGGGGCCGAGCATGCTCCACCCAGATCCTCCAAATTCCAGTAGGCAGGGGTCACACCCACCACCTGGCCCCCTGGCGCCATGTAATTCCATCAGCGGCCAAGACTCAGAGACTATAAAAACCAGCTCCTGGAAGAGAACAGTGCAGTCTTCTGTCCCCGCGCCTGGCTGTCCTCGCCGAGGCCCGTTGGAGGGGAGCGGGTTGAGCTTTCCTCGCTGCCCCGACCAGGGCCCCGGCAGCTGAAGACCTCCAGGACCAGCCACCACCATGCTGAGACCACTCTCCGCACACCTGAAGGTACTGGCAGAGGGACAAAGCCACGCGGATTCCGGGGCCGAGATCTCCAAGTCTACTTGGATTGGGGCCGAGCATGCTCCACCCAGATCCTCCAAATACCAGTAGGCGGGGGTCACACCCACCACCTGGCCCCTGGTGCCGTGTAATCCCATCAGCGGCCAAGACTCAGAGACTATAAAAACCAGCTCCCGGAACCGCGATATCTTATTATGACATCTCATTCTTTGACAAACTGGCAGGCTACCGAATGTAGCCTGCCCACACAGCAGAGTCTGGCAAACTCCCCGTGGCATACCCAATATGCCAAATACCAGTAACAATGATGGGTCTCATTCTCCTAAAGAGCCTTGAACATAATCTCAGGGCTAGGATGAAGGAGATGTTACTGGGGCCTGCTCGAGGCAATTGACGAATAACAGGATGATTTGTGATTTGTTTGTGAAAATATTTTGTATACTTTTATAAACTGTCACTGTCACTATCACTGTCATCCCATTGTTCATCAATTTTCTTGAGCAGGTACCCGTAATGTCTCCATTCGTCCTGTCCCTGAGATTTCAGCATGTGCCACATTGGAGGCTCTTTCAGGGTCAAGGGAACGAGACCCATCATTGTTACTGGGTTTTAGCATATTAGTTTTAGCCATGGGGAGCTTGCCAGACTCTGCTGTGCGGCAGGATACTCTCGGTATCCTGTTGGGATCTTTGAAAGCAAGAACTAGACAATAAGAAGTCCCATGTCTGGGAGCTTGGTTTTCTAGTCTCTGGGTCTTGACTCTTGATGGGACTACACGGTGCGTGGGGGCAGTTTGTGGGTGTAAGTGTCTAGCTACTGGAAGATGGGCGATCTGGGTGGAGGAGGCCCAGTCCTGATCCATTTAGACTTGGAGTTCTCAGCCCCAGGTCCCACACACCTGGGTTCTTCTGCCGGTTCCTTAATGCATGAGGCTCATTTGAGTGTGTGGAGAGTGGTCTTAAGCATGGCTGTTTCTCCTTCCGGAGGTCTTCAGCTACCGGGGCTCTGTTTTTATGAAAGTTAATATAAATAGCTACATGCCACTTATTTAGAGGACAAACTTTATAGTAATGATTTAGTAATTCTTGATGTTGTTTTTATGAATCTGAAAATTACATATTAACATTCCTTGATAGTGGTATCATTCACATTCTATTTGTTTGAATAATTGGAATTCTTAGTAATTAATACTAAATCAGTTCTCCATAAACTACTGCTAAATTTTCTTTCTTTCTCCTTCCTTCCTTCCTTCCTTCCTTCCTTCCTTCCTTCCTTCCTTCCTTCCTTCCTCCCTTCCTCCCTCCCTCCCTCCCTCCCTCCCTCCCTCCCTTCCTTCCTTCCTTCCTTCCTTCCTTCCTTCCTTCCTTCCTTCCTTTCTTTCTTCCTTCCTTCTTTTTATCTTTTTTGGGGCTTGGGGGACATACATGGATGTGCACGAGGCTTATTCCTAGTTCTATGTTTAGGAATCAATCACTTTTGGCAGGGCTCAGTGTATCATATGTGATGTCAGGGGTAGAATCTGTCTTGAGTACATGTAAAGTAGCGCCTTACCTGCCATATTATCTCTTCATTCTTGAACTATATATTCAAAATAATTTAGTTGTCATTATTTTCTATTTTACGTGATTTTCTCATGAACAGATGCAAGAGATTTTGCCTTAAATTAGAAGCGATGATTGAAGAAACAATATAAAGCCTAAGAATGTCTGAGAAATTTATAATTGTTTGATTAAACTATATTCATGCAGATGATTAAATAAATAATTTCAGAGTTATTCAATCAATGCACACAAAACGATGTTATAAAAACACTTTTAAAGTCATACATGTCACAGATGATTTTTTAAAAAAGGAATTTTTATTCTCAAACAAATTTTTTTCACTTAAAATATCAATGAAATCTAATTTGAAACACATTGTCATATTATATAATACTATTCTAAGACTGCCTGTTTTGACAGTGCATAATTAAATAAAGGGAACTTAACATGATGCTTTCCTTCAAAAAAAATCCTTCCCAGGGAATCTTTTTTAAGTAATTATAATGACTAAATAAAACATGAAAGATGAAAAGGATGCTGTTTCAGAGCCTTTATCCTTTTCAATGCAATGTATTTTTATTTAATATGTACATAATCTACAGCACTAAAGATGACTAAAAAGAATTAAAAATAGAGATGAAATATTTATCAATCATTTCTAGGAGTGAAATTGTGAAGTAGCAAAGCCGTATATCTAACCTGTAGAGAATGACATATTGATTGAATTTAATCATGACTCTTCCTGGTGGTTATTTCTCTCACGGTGGATTTTGGCTGCATGATCATCTTTACCACTAATTGCACATGAAGAGGCTTATTGTAATTACCATACTCATCATCAATATCTAATCTCAACTTAATACACACAGTGCATCTCTAAAGTATTTATATTCTTTCTATCTTAGGTTGAAAATTTTGAGGTTAAAGATTGAATAATACTCACTCCCTGAACAAAGAACTATTCAATAGTGAATGCTTAATTGGTATTCTAAACTAATATTGAAATACATGGGACAAGGCTTAGTATTTATTTTAGTAGAGAGGTGAAAGATGTGAGAATTTAATAACAAGAAATTTAATTTTTAAATTTCACCTTCCTTCCTTCCTTCCTTCCTTCCTTCCTTCCTTCCTTCCTTCCTCCTTCCTTCCTCCCCTCCTTCCTTCCCTCCCCCCTCCCTCCCACCCTCCCTCCCTCCTTTCTTTCTTTTAATTTTTTACTTTAAATTTATTTTTTAATTTATTTTAAAAACCTTAATTTTATTTAAAATCTAATAGGATTTTTTTTGCTTTTAGCTTATTCACTTTTCTTTTGAAAAATAAAACTTGACTTTTTATTATGGACAATTTATTTTTAAATATGAACTCAAAGGGCTGGAGTGATAGCACAGTGGGTAGGGTGTTTGCCTTGCATGAGGCTGGTTCGGCCGACCCATATTTGATTCCTCCGCACCTCTTGGAGAGCCCGGCAAGCTACCAAGAGTATCTTGCCCACAAGGCAAAGCCTGGCAAGCTATCTATGATGTATTCGATATGCCAAACACAGTAAAAGTCTCACAATGTTACTGGGCCCGTTCGAGCAAATCGATGAACAATGGGAGGACAGTGACAGTGACAGGTGAACTCAAAGTACATCTTATTTTAATTGTTTCTTCAGTTATAACACTTAGTCTCATCTAATTTTGTTACTTATTTTTCTCATTCCAACAGTTAATTTCTTTTGGTGAAGTTATTATAATCATACTATGTTCAACTATGATTTTTTAAGCATCTCCCATGAATGAGGATCTGTATGGAACATTTCATACAGTGGGCCTTTTTTAAAAATTCAAATTCAAAAGAAAATATTTTAAGAATATCTTACCATCTTACTCTTTAATATTGTGCCCAGAAAGGTGTACAATTATGTTGTTAGCATTACAATAAGTAATTTTCCATTTATAGCTCTTAAAGGTAAAAGGTAAAGGCCCTCCCGTTGTCGATTTGCTCGAGCGGGCCCAGTAATGTCTCCATTGGAGACTTTGTTGTTACTGTGTCTGGCATATCGAATACTCTCGGTAGCTTGCCGGGCTCTCCGAGAGGGGCGGAGGAATCAAACTCGGGTCGGCCATGTTGGCCGCTTGTAAGGCGAACGCCCTACCGAACTAACCATACTGAGAAAATATTGAACTAGGGGCTGGAGAGCTAACTAAGGTGCTTTTCTAACACACATCTGACTTGGGTTCCAACACCACATTAATAGTCCTTTGAGCAATACCAGGAGTGATCTCTGAGCATAGAATCAGCCCCAAATCAAAACAAAATTATTTTAAAGAACTGATAAGTGGGCATTAGACTAAATTCCTTGCTTAAAGCTTTCAGTAGACTCTAATGACAGAGTATGATTCAACCATCTGATAAAGGCTGACCAAAAATCATCATGTCATTTGTTTGAACGGAAACATAGTTTCATAATAGAGATGCGATAATTCTATTTTGTATGCCTCACAACAAACAAAGTGTGTTATCCTTATGTTCATTAATTGATGGTACTGCTCTATTTACTGATTTAATTTAGGAGTTTGGTCCACACCCAATGGTACACAGGAGCTATTCTGGTCTCCCTGTGTAGAGCCTAGAGTGCTCAGAGGACGCAGAATTGAGGATCAAACCTAGGGACAGTCACAACAGGGCAATAGCCTTAACCACCACACTAACTCTCCGACCCTGATAATCATGTTTTAAGTAGATCAGAGAAAAGTTTGAGAGAGCATTTTAAGCTCATATAAAGTTAAGTATAAAATCTCCTCGTAAATTTAAAATGCTTCTTAAAATATAAACTACAGTTTTATCTAGCTTCCCATTTTTAAATTGTGCACATATACATGGATATATATGTGTACCTATATATACAACAAAAATAATATTTTTAAAATAAATCTATTTACCAATTTAGTCTAATTGTTTTTCATTTTTCTCCTGTGTCATACACTTACACAGAAAAAGGTATAGGCTATTACAATATTAAGCAAGTAAGAAGAATTTCTACCTTTACATAGACAAATAACACCATGTTTGAGGCAATATTTAAAGGCAAATTTTCCATAACTGATAAACATATCAATTAATTGAATCAGGAAGTCCAATATACTAAGGGCAATATCAAACAATGAAGTACACACCTTGCTGTATCAACAGAGAATACTACAGAAAGCCAAGAGACATGAGAACAGAAAACCAAATCACTTTCAAACTAACAAACTTAGAACCGACAAATCAATAGAATCCATAGGATGAGAAAAAAGGAAATGATGCCTGCACATCTGTCTTTATTTCAGTTTTAACTATGGGACTGTGGACACACATCACGATCACAATCACGACCTTCCTGTTGTTTGTCGGTTGCCTCGAACAGGCCCCAGTAACGTCTCCTTCATCCTAGCCCTGAGATTTTTTTAAAAGTGCCATATTCAAGGCTCTTTCAGGGTTAGGAGAATGAGACACACATCACATGGTATAAAAAGTCAAAACTGCTTTTCATCCCAGACTCAAATAGAGAGTAACTCAGTGAAGGGTGGGAGCAAGCTTCTCTGTCAGTTTCTCTGTCAGTTCAACCACATGAGCATTTCCAAGTTGTGGGTGTGGCACAGTCATCACTAGGGTAGATGCTGTCCCTGAGACAGTGGTCATCACTGGCTTATGACTGTTCCTCACACCGTGGTCATCACTGGAGTAGATGGCTGTCCCTGAGAGAGTGGTATCCCTGGGGTAGGTCATTGTCCTTGAGAGAATGTTCATCACCAGGGTGGGTTGCTGTCCATGAGAGAATGGTCATCACCGAGGTAGGTCGCTGTTTCTGAGAGAGCAATAACTTGTCCCCAGCATTGGTGACAGGCTTCCATGGGCATTTCTTCTTTGTAACTTGACTTGTAATTTGTTCTTTTCCTGTGGGACAATTCATGCCTACCTATCTGGTTAGCTTGGAAGGGACATGGCTAGGGACCATACAGTTTGCAGGCCCTTAAGTTCACTTATGCTACTGATCAGCAAAGTTAAGATTTGGAATCCATTAGATGATGGATTTGAGGTAGGTACAATTCTAGTGAGCTGGAGCGATAGCACAGCAGATAGGGCCTTTGCCTTGCACGTGGCCAACCCAGGTTCGATTCCTCCATCCCTCTAGGAGAGCCTGGAAAGCTACCGTGAGTATTCTACCCACACGGCAGAGCCTGGCATGCTCCCCATGGAGTATTCAATATGTCAAACAGTAACAAGGCTCACAATGGAGACGTTACTGGTACCTGCTCGATCAAATTGATGAACAACTGGAGGATAGTGCCACAGTGCTACCCAGAAAACAACGTTAAGAAAATAACATTAAAAATTGCAAACAAACAAAATCTAAATTTACTTAGACTAAATGTGTATATAGAGACTCCAAATCATTCAGTGATTTTCTTCAAGCAGAAGAAAAATTTCATCGGAGTGAGATTTTAAATCTCAGCTTTACTGACAATTTGAACCAAATGGTCCTTTATTGCTTCTCTGGCACAAGATGCTCCGTGATGTTCCCTGGTACTGACCACAAGAGGTCAGTAGCACCAACAATTTATGGTCATCAAGAAATTCTTGAGACTTATAATAGGTCTGGTGGGGTTGAGGGTGGGTAAAAATCATTCCTTTAAGACAATCATGATCACAGACACAGATCCCTTCCAGAATTGAATAGAGAACAAATAAATTACTAACATGACAACAAACTTGAAGAGATGCAGTCACAGAAGGGTTGTCTGTTTTTAATATGATACTGAGAGACTCTAGTACATTTCTTTAATTATATTTTTATACGTATCAAGCATGAGCAGTTACATTTTCAGATTGATTCCTTAATTACTGAGAGCCTCTTACGCATCATACATTTTACTACTTGCTTTAGATAAATATAGACAGAAAATGGAAAACCACTGTTGCTTGGTATGACTAAAGACACGACTTCACAATGTTCAATCTCCAATAGAGATCTAATGTGCATGGGCAATTGTCACTTATCAACTTTTTAATACTACCTCATTATTAAATGTCCTAAATAACAATTTAAATGCACATAGATATGTAGGTAGACAGATGATGAAGATAGATTGATAGACAGTGAAAGAGATGACAGCTAGACAATTTATAGGTGTCTGTTATCCGATCTGTTCTTTGTAAACGTAATTTGGATGATGGATTAGGGAAGGATCTGCATAGAAATTTAGCACAGAGGATGAATATGTAACTATATGATACACACATCATATGATGTAAGGAGACAAATCTTTTTAACAAATTAGTCATTGCGTAATTGCAGAGATTTGTGAGTTTTGTTCCAAAGACAGTGAACTGGCATTAACCATCGGTGTGCAAAGAACATCACTCTTCTCCTGAAATTTATAACTAGTCGTATGAGGCAAGCTCACATTATGAAAAGTAAATTAATTTACTTGAAGTTCACTAAATCAGATATTAATCTCACACCCGCCCCCTCACCACTAAATGAACCATTTTTCTTACTTTTTGGGTCATACCTGGAGATGCACAAGGGTTACTCATGGCTCTGCAATCTGAAATTACTCCTGGCAGTGCTCAGGGGAACATATGGGATGCTGGGAATCAAACCAGGTTGGCCATGCACAAGGCAAAAGCCCTACCCTCGTTAGCAGAAAACTTCAAAACTACATTTGAATATTTTTGTGCACTGCAACCTAGTTGCATTAACAAAAGATACTAAAATGAAACATAATTTTATACAATGTATATAGGATTAAAGTTGCAGATTTTAGTCATTATGTGAGATAGATGTCCCCTTACAGTATTATATATATACAGATATATATATATATATATATATCTTAAAAAATAAAGGTATGCAGGATATGTATCATAAAGGTATAAAGAGAAAATGTTTTGTATAATTTGACAGCTAAGAAAAACAGACTCAAGAATTTTTAATATAACCACCAGTCTCCATTATACCATGGGCATATTTTTTTTCTTTTTATTTTAATGAGAAATATAATTCCTGAAGATCCAATTATCCATAGCTAATCCTTTATCTATCCTATTAATGAAGAAAAATAGATTCTCCTTCTGATCAAAATACATTGTTGCTTCTTTAAAAAAAGCAACTGACAGAGATCCACAATCTGGAATTTAAACTGAATTAATTTTAGTTTGGAGAGCCTTGACCTAACTTGCTAGAAAAATGTATCTGACCTAGTTATTTTTCATACTACTGGAATACTTCTTGTCTCAGGGATATATCTGTTTTCTCTAAAGGAATTTATCACTTTCATTGACTAAGTATCTATATACAAACTATATTACTTAGAACTTGAATAGAAGGCTGGCCAAAAGGGCATAAGACTGTGGGAGTCAAGACCCTCCTTTGAATTCCTGCCATGACATATGGTCCTATTAGCACCGCCAGGAGTCACTTCTGAGCACAGAGGCAGGAACAGCCACTGAGCATCACCAGGTATTTGCTCGAGTGGGCCCAGTAACCTCTCCATCGTGAGACTCGTTACTGTGTTTGGCATATCGAATACGTCAAGGGGAGCTGTCCAGGCTTTGCCATGCGGGTGAGACACTCTCAGTAGCTTGCTGGGCTCTCCGAGAGGGGTGGAGGAATTGAACCAGGGTCGGCCAGGTTGGCCCTGTGCAAGACAAACACCCTACCTGCTGTGCTATAGCTCCAGTTTATAGACCAGCTGATTATTATTATTATTATTATTTTTGGTCTGACGGTCACATCTGGAGGTGCCTGGGGTCCACCCTTGTCTCTGTGCAAAACAACATTGTACCAAGTTATTGGGATTAAACCCTGGTCTCTTACTTGCAAAGTGTGTGCTTGCAGCCCATTAAGCTATATCTCAGCATTTTTCAGCAATTCAAATAATTGGTTCTTTGTACAGCAATTGAAATGATTTGTACCCTAGTCCTGTCAATATAATAAGTGATTTTGTTAACAGTTTTATTACAGATTTTAGGAAAAACATTTTTTTTTCTTAAAAGTCATGACGTGTGGTATCTATGTGGAGAGATATAGATGCTATAGTCAATTCAGGTATGATAGAATTTGAACACATAGTGACAAATGTTTTTGCACATCTAATAATTGAATAAATTGAATATCCTACAAAATTAAAGTCTTTTTTAAATAAGCATTTTCTAATAAGCTTAGAAGTAACAAGTACTCATACAAGCCTTTTTCCAAGTATAAAGGATATGTTTTCTTCTCTAAGAAGTCCTAATTGGTATCAGTTGAACATTATCTGGAAATAAATACATTTCAGATAACTTTTTTTTGAAAAGTCTTATTACTTATAAATGAATCACAGAAGTTTATTTAGATGCAAAGAATTTAGTTACAAAGAAGTAACTGAAGGATATCTAATCTAGTGATTTTTAACTTACATGAAAGATGTCCATGAAAAAAATAGTATTAATAGTATTGTAAACTAAAAACACTAAAATAAAAAAGATTACAAAATTATAGCAAATTTATAAAAAGTAATAGGGCATTTGCGGGGCTGGAGTGATAGCACAGCAAGTAGGGCACTTGTCTTGTACGCGGCCCTCCCGGGTTCGATTCCCAGCATCCCAGATGGTCCCCCGAGCACTGCCAGGAGTAATTCCTGAGTGCAGAGCCAGGAGTAACCCCTGTGCATCGCTGGATGTGATCCAAAAAGCAATAATAAAAAAAAGAATAAAAAAGAAGTAATGGGGCATTTCTCCTTCTCTCTCAGCACTGATGGGTGTTATCCTATATAAAATAAAATGAAGAAAAATGAAAAAAATGAAGCCAGATAGGAAAATGGTTAGTTCTCATGCTAGGTGTGTGACCTCGATTCGATCCTGGTACCATATGTTCCCTGTGCAAAAGAGTTTCTGCCCTGGAGGGGAGGGCCCAGCATGCCTACAGAAGACATTTATCCCCAGAACTGCAAGGCTCAAATAACATCACAATCTTAAGCACTTAAACAGAATTGCTGGCCCAGTTGGCTGAGAATTTGTAGGGGGACCCCACTCTCCAGAGCACCCCTTAAAAGTACTCCCGAAATAAAGAAATGAAAAAATGCTCATACAACAAATGAAATGTTTAAATTATACTTAAAATAGTCATAGAATTAATTTGCCTTTTCTTAATGTGTTCGCCTTACAAGCGGCCAACATGGCCGACCGGAGTTCGATTCCTCCACCCCTCTCGGAGAGCCCGGCAAGCTACCGAGAGTATTCGATATGCCAAACACAGTAACAACAAAGTCTCCAATGGAGATGTTACTGGGCCTGCTCGAGCAAATCGATGATCAACAGGAGGGCCTTTACCTTTACCTTTACCTTAATGTATATATATTTTGACAAATCATTAAAGTGATATGTTGTCACTAAAATTCTAAAGAGTAGCAGTTGTCTAATCTCCTTCTCCCTGAATCCATTCACTTACTGAGACATTTTAATTACAATGTTTATTTTGGTTTTACTTTCAAAAATAAATTATGTATTTATTAAATAAGGTAAAGGTAAAGGCCCTCCCCTTGTTCATCGATTTGCTTGAGTGGGCCCAGTAACATCTCCATTGGAGACTTTGTTGTTACTGTGTCTGGCATATCGAATGCGTCACGGGGAGCTTGCCAGGCTAATAAATTTATTATTATTTATGTGTTTTTATAAAAATAATTACTTTTGTTTTTTATTTTACTGTCTGTATACTGTCCTCCTATTGTTCATCGATTTGCTGGAGTGGGCCCAGTAACATTGTGAGACTTGTTACTATGTTTGGCATATTGAATATGTCACAGGGAGCTTGCCAGGCTTTGCCATGTGGGCGAGATACTCTCTGTAGCTTGTCGGGGTCTCCAAGAGGGGTGGAGGAATCGAACTCAGCTTGGCCGTGTCGGCTGCGTGCAAGGCAAATGCCCTATCCATGTGCTATCATTGCAGTCTGCTGGAGCTATCACTATCGCTATGTACTATGTGCTATATCGCTATGTGTTATCACTCCCGTCTGCTATTGCTATGTGCTATATCTAGTCTGCTATCCCTATGTGCTATATCACTATGTCCTATTTCTATTAGCTATTGCTCCAGTCTGCTATCGCTCCAGTCTGCTGGAGCCATCACACAGCAATAGGGCGTTTGCCTTGTGTGCAGCCAGCCCTGCTCAGCCGGGTTGATTCATTAGGCCCTCTTAGAAAGCCTGGCAAGCTGCCGAGAGTATCTCACCCATAAGGCAAAGCAATACGCCAACACACTAACAACAAGTCTCAAAATGAAGACATTACTGGGCCCGCTTGAGCAAATTGATGAACAATGGGAGGACAGTTTTTTACTTCACTTTTTAAAAATCTGTGGATTCATTTCCCAAGGTAAAAAAATATATATGTTTTAATAAAATAATAATACTGACTACCAAGGTGTAAACAATATGAACATAAACTTATTTTCTTAATTTTAATGACAATAAAAGAAGGATTTAGTTCCCACTTAAATTGAATACAGTTAAAAGTTGATATTCATATGAAATGGCCTTAAACATAAGAACAAAATTTGCACACCCATACTGATTTCAAAAAAATACTCCAGAGCTATAATTTTAAGATCAATAAAATACATATAAAATTCAGAAATAAATTCAAACATCGACAGGTAGATAACATTGAGTCATAATAAGAAAGCCACATAATAAATATTATGCTTTGTTTATGACATAGTGTTGAATAACATTGGTATGTCCTTGTTCCTCCTGCCGGGGGCTTAGCCTTATTGAGTTACTCCTACAACAGTGCCCCTGAGGCACACCCAATTCAATTAGGCACTAATAATCCTTTTCTCTTTCCTTTATATCATTTGTATGGTTTAACAATGTCCTTTTATTAGAGACATTAGAAAACAGTTGATGCAATTCTTTTGTAATATGGGAGTTAATTGACTCTGAATAATATTTACTCCTGGGTATCCATCATATTTACTTGACTTATGCCTCAGTTTCCATTACTTCCTAACGCCTCCGAAAGGAAGGTCACAGCGAGGGACAAACGTGGACCCAGGGCAAGTTGTAAGCTACCCTGGCATCTAAAGAGGACAAGCTAAGTGCCATAAGAAGTATAATAAGGGCATGGTTATGGAACAAACTCTGTCATGACCCAAAAGGAAGTAACTGAATAAGGACCCTGCTGGGGTTGGGAGAGATTAACCTGGCCTGAGGACTGTAGTCTGGGATATATAGTGAGATGTCCCCAGGAAGAGCCAAACTTTAAGCTTAACATACCTCTTACTGTGTTCATACAAAAATGACTAAAAATATTAGAAGATGTAAATTTACAATGATTATTTAAATGAATTACTAGCTGAGGAAAGAAGAAAGCAATACACCCTAGATGGAATCCCACACTGAGCAGGTCTCCTAGTAATCTAGTGTGCTGAGCCCTCTGATGAGGTCTTGTCCTTGAGCGAATCTCCTAGAACTTCCCCTGAAGGAGGGGCTTTACCTCTGTTTGTTGTTATAACAAACGTTCACCCCACTTATGTGTACCCGGACCCTTCATGATTTCTACATGACTATGCTGTAAGAGTAGAGAAGGGACTACTATAGGGGGAAGAGAAATTATTATGCTGCAAGGGAAGAGGTAGAACGAGGCTAAAAACAGGGAAGGGAATGGACAGTGTTGGGGAAAAGAAGAGAAATTATTATGGTGAAAAGGAAGAGGTTGAACTACACTGGGGAGAAAGGAGGAGAAATTACTATGCTGTAAGGGGAGATGTTGAACTATGTTGGGGAGGAGAGAGAAAAAAACTGACCACCAACCAGCCTGGGGCCCTGTTTGGCCCTGTTTCTCCATTCCCCGGTCCTTCATCTGTCCGTTGCCATGGGCTGGCTATGGGAACTGTTCTCAGCCACCTAATACTCTTGCCCTGTGCGCCCACGCTTCTTTGAAACTCACTGCATAGTAATACTGGATCACTGTAAATTTTGCAATAAGCAGTTTAAAAAGGTATTTATTCTGACAAAATTTTGTTGTAAACCTCAAAACTTTGTTTTCATATATCAGCATTTTACTACTTATTTATTTTGATACTTTTTCTATTTAGACTGTCATATTAAAATGACCCATTAATAGAATATTTCTGTATGATTATCATTACATATACTCTTGCATATGTTATGTGAAAGTTGTAGCTCTATTATTGGCTCAAATATATGATAATAAGTTTGTAGGAAATTATAATCTTGAGCACTAAAAATCCTATTTGATATTATATCTAAAATTTTTATTCTCCTTTTCTCTTTGTCAAATTGTTCTTAACCCTCAGTTTTGTCTGAATTGATCTCTGAATATCCTTTTATTCTAAAGGCTTCTGACAAATTAACTTTAAATATGAATATAGTATAACATTTTGAGTAATATTTTAACCTTTAAGTCCATGTAAAAATCATGTTTTTCTTATGAGGTAAGTTCAGTTGTTTATATTGATATGATTGGACTCTCTCTTGTCATGTTAATTTATCTTTATATGTTAGAGAATTACATGTGGGACTTACACCATGAATAAACATGTGAGTTCTTCTTATTATATCTAATGTTTAGAAAAGCATTTTAATGATTATTGTAATACCTATTTCCATAGCTTAAGGAAAGACACTGTACCTCTTTATTTTTTTAGTCCTTTGGACCTCTATTTTAAGCAATAAAATACTAGCTCATAAATTTCTCTACCTTTACAAATGCTCCCAATTTAATTCAATATTAGATTGAGTTTCAATAGCGCCTTTTGTTGAATCCTTAATATATTTAATTTATATTTCTTAATTTAAAAAAACAGTAACCAGAATAAAATGAAAAATTGTACTTTATTTTTCAATAAATAAAGTGGGCTGTTGTGACAGCACAGCGGTAGGGCATTTGCCTTGTTTGCAGCCAGCCCCACTGAGCCAGGTTTGATTCCTCGGAGGCCGGCAATCATCTCGCCTGCACAGCAAAGCCTCGCAAGCTACCCGTGATGTATTCAATATGCCAAACACAGTAACAACAAGTCTCAAAATGGAGACGTTATTGGGCCCGCTCGAGCAAAATCAACGAACAACGGGAGGACAGTGTTTGTTTGTACTTTATCATTAAGATTAAAAAATCCCGGGTATCAAAAATTGTGCAAGCTACAGACTCAAGGGTTATTTGCACAAGTTACGAACCACAAATGCTTTAAATCTCTCTAAATAGATGCCTAATCTATAAGAAATGAAAAGTAGGTAAACGGTTAACTTAAAACTCTTAAGGTGACATTCTTACTCTATAGAAGAATTAGGCTACCACATATTCTTAAAAAAAAAAAATATGCCTCCACCTTCTTACTAATTTGTGCCGCAGCTGAAGGTTTGATTGTTATTCCACTATGGGTTAATGATTTTTCCAGCGAAACAGTGTTATAACTCCAGTGTTCTCTGAGGATATTGTTCTTCTTCTGTCTTGTCCTTACTTCTATTAATCTATCAGGTTCCATTAGACACATTTTTCTGTAAGTCTATAAATAAAGTACTCTAAGACAGGATGCTGTGCTAGCATGTATCTGACTTTTATCCTTTAAAACAAATGATAAGAAAGTCCCTAGTTATTGGATAAGAGAAAGGGTGAGATCTATTCTAAATATGTTTTTCTTTCCATCTAAGATTAAATTTTGGATTTAGATCTTGTTGAATTTTTACAATGTTCGTTGTCTATAAACACAGATAACAGGCCTTATGACATGACTTGACACTTTGAATTGCCCATCACTCATAGTTTCACCTATGCTGTACATCTTAGTTCAATGGTGAAATCTATTCAATGGTTAACGCTTCCCCAGTTACTAATCTATTTTTCTGTAATTCTTTAAAGGGAGGACATATTCAAATTTTTATGCCTATTGTAAAGCATTTGACATACTTCATATCTTAGTCTCTTCTTATTCTCTTGAATCTTGTATAAATAGTTTCACTAATTGAGGTTAAAACACTAAGGGGAACTTGATAGTCTTTCCCTTGTAATTAGCTGATATCTTTGCAAATGAGATTTATTTTTATTTTTAATGTTCAGTGATGAATTAAATGTAGTATATACTCATGTTGATTTTCAATGAGGCAAACTTGAAACTTGCATAAAGATATACAGCAAAGTTACTTAAATAAAAACTAATAAAGTTCAATAATTCTGTGTGGCTCTGAATTAAAGTTTTATTGACTAACATTCATAGTGTAGAGTGGAATTGTCCTACTCCAGTTATTCTTTATATGTATTCCAATCATTTGTACATTGTTCTTCGCTTTTATTTTGCACCAAAGATTTCCACTCTACTTATCACTTTCCTTATCTGTTTTTCTGTTCAATTTTTTTTTTTTAGTTATGGTTTGGGGCTATGCCTGGCTGTTTGCAGGGCTTATTCCTGTACTTGTACACAGACATTAATCCTAGCAGTGCTCAGGATGAATATGCAATACTGGGGATTGAACTATAGTTAACTCAGTGTAGAACATGCAACTAATCCCCTACAGTATCTCACCCATTCTGACTTTAATACATTTTCATTATTATCGCTTTTTAATTTCTATGTCCTTTTCTCTATTATTCTTTCCAAGGGTGTTTTGTATTTCTTGCTTTCTGAAAGAATTTATATCATTTTCATTTTTATTTATTCTTTACCTTATTACTTATCCACCATTATTACATAACAACCAATTCTGCACCTTGGAATGTTGGAATCCTAGCCAAACAATAATCACTTGCTTTGTTCCAAATCTGCTATTTCACTAGGAAGGGGAGAAAACGTTAGTTGCTTCTCGCCATGGCACCAGCGGGAGCCTTTTGCTTGGGGCTAAAAGGTCGTCTTCAAAGATGACTTATTCACATGGTTATCACCCGAGTGTTCAGAAGGAGATGCCATTCCTGTCCACGTGGGTGTCACCGTGTGAACTAGCCCAGGCTGTCTCACAGCGAGGCGGCTGCTCTACAAAGGCAGCATCCTGAGAAGCAAAATGAGGCTGAAACCATATTGCTTTTTTGTGACACACTCTAAGTCAAACGTTTTCATTTCTGACAGAATCTAACATTAGACACAGTCACCAGAGTCTGTTAAGATTTAAATGGAGGCACAAAGAAATCGATTTTATAATGGTGGAGTGTCCAGGTCCAGGAAGAACTTACGGAACAGAAAGTGGTGTCTAACTACTGAAGCCTGGCTGTTCCGTGACACAATGACTGACAGTTTACTCTATTTCACATTTTTCTGATCTTAGACAATCAGTCATTTCTTTTCAAATTTTTTTATATAATTATTTTTCATAATTTATCTCCTTTTAAAAAAATTAGTGTTATTTGGGGGCTACACCTGGTGGTGCTCAGAACTTACTTCTGTCTCTGTCTGTGCTCAGGGATCCCTTGTGTCAGGCTCGGGGAGACAATTTCGAATGCCAGAGACAAATTCCTTGATCACTGTACTATCTGTCAAGCCCCTTTAGCTTTTGAAAAAAATCCTTTTCATTTCCCCCTTCACTATGTATTTGTTGAATTTGTTATTATAGGGATTAGAGACATGCCTGGCACTGGTGCTGGGACAAGTAACATAAATGCACTCTGGGCACTGCACTTAAGCTTGCAGTACTCACACACTTGGCCACAGTGCTCATCAAAGATTGCCTTCTTTCCATGATGGTGCTTGCACATATATATTCTGGGCATCATACTCTTTTGGTTGAGACATGCAAGTTATTGTTTTGGTGCCCACTGGGGGTTTCTGTGGTGCTACTACACTCTCCAACAACTACTTTTCCTCGCCAAGGTGCTTGTACTGCTCATCTGTTGCAGTGTTCACTCGGGGCCACAGCCCACTCAGCTGCTTATTGTTCCCAGGATTTTATGCAGTACCACGAGACAGGCAGAAAAGTTACCAATTTCATACAACAAAGCTATCATGATATAAGTGGAATTTATGTTGGCAAGAGACTTTTATTTTAAAGGGTGGCAGTTTGGGGTAGAAGGCAGTCGACCATATCTGGTACTGCTGAGGGCTTACTTCAGCTCTGTGGACTCAGGTATCACTCCTGGCAGAGTTCAGCTGACATTGTGTGGTGCCGGGGATTAATCTCATGCCAGTCATATGCAAGACGCCTGCCCTGCATATTGGACATCTCTTTAACCCTGGCAAATATTTGAATTTGTAATCATAATTTGCAACACACAGGAACTAGAAAACATTCCTCTGTGTCCTTTCTTTTTCTTTACCGATAACATTTTTTCCAACAATATTTTTTTCTTGAATACGTTTTATGGATTTTTTGTTAATCAACAAATTTATAAATGTTGAATTTTAATAAAGCAGCTATAGGTAGGAAATCAGTATTGACAGGAGGTGCCCAATTTTCAAGGATTTTATAACAGTTGTTATGTTGGCCTCATCACTTGATCACTTGACTTCCCGTTAATCATCGATTTGCTCGAGTGGGTGCCAGCAACGTCTTCATTTGTCCCTGTTGTGTGCTAGTGTAGCTGAATGGCATCTGTTCACTCTAGGAGTATGAAAAGCCTAAAACCGATTGTTCATGATCTTGATGAAGAAGTCTGACCATCTGGTAGGTGGGTGGCCGTGCGATCTTTTGACATCCCATGGAATCCAGTTGGTAACAGCTCTAGTCCAGCGGTCCTCTCTAAATCTCATTATGTGACCAGCCCGTCTGATTTTTGACACCTTGGCAAAGGAGACAGCGTCCCTGATTCTTGATCATCGATGGAGGTCAGAACTCTGGATTCTTTCTATCATTTGAGTGAAACATGATATTCCAAGCATAGCTCTTTCAATTCCTCTTTGGGAGACCCAAATAGCGTTCTCATCCTGTTTGCTTAGGTCCCAGGTCTCTGAGGCGTATGTTAATGCAGGAAGAACAGTGGAATCAAAGAGATGTGCCTGGAGCTGGAGGTTCTTCATCCTCTTAGCTATTTCTTTGATGCTCTTGAAGGCATTACAAGCCGCTCTCTTCCTCCTGCGCAACTCAAGTGCCAGGTCATTTGTCATGTTGATTTCTCGACCTAGGTACACATAGCTGTTGCATTCGGAGATGGTCGTTCCCTTGAGAGCGAATGGGACATCAGGAACGAGGCTGTTTCTCATAAACATTGTCTTCGTAAGATTCAGCTGTAGTCCGAACTTTCCATACTCACAGTCGAAATTGGCCAGCATTCGTGTAGCTTGGCTAATGTTTGGTGTTATTAAAACAATGTCATCAGCAAAGCGGAGGTGGTGCAGTTGCCGACCATCTATCTTCACTCCCATTCCTTCCCATTCCAGTCATCACATGACGTTCTTGAGGGTGGCACTGAAGAGTTTCGGTGAAATGGTATCACCCTGCCGCACCCCTCTCTCGACATCAATGATCACTTCTTTGTAGAATGGTGAGATCCTGGTAGTGAATCCGCAATACAGCTCACGGAGGATCCTGATGTATTGGGCTTGAATGCCCTGATTGGCTAGGGCTTCAATGACCGCTTCCGTCTCAACAGAATCAAAGGCCTTCTTTAAATCAATGAACGTTAGACAGAACAGCATCTTGAACTCCCGAGAAACCTCAATGAGCTTGGTTATCATGTGGATATGGTCGATGGTGCTGAATCCTTTGCGAAACCCAGCTTGCTTGCATGGTTGTCCTTCATCTAGTGTTCTGCCAATCCTATTCAGGGTGACTCGAGTGTACAACTTGTAGATGACAGAAAATAGGCAGATCAGGCTATAGTTGCCAATGTCATGTATGTCTCCCTTCTTGTACAGTAGTACAGTGCTGCTGGTTTTCCACTGGGATGGAAACTTGCATTCAGACAGGTAGTGTGTGAAGAGCTGAGCCAGTGTATTGATGAATACTGGTGGCAGGTTCTTCAGATGTTTGGGCGTGACCTTGTCTGAGCTGGGTGCTGTTCGTTTCTTTACTGACGAAATGGTGTGTAGGATTTAGGAAGGGAGAACATTGGGAACAACATATCCATCCTGTGGAATTTGGTATGTCGGCAGGTGGACGTCGCTGTAGAAGAGATTTGAATAGAAGTCAAGGATAATCTTCTCCATTGCCGTTCTGGAGGATGTGATAGATCCATCAGGATGTCGGAGGGCAGTCATCTTGGTTTTGTAGTTGGCGAAGGACAGGCGGGCATTACAAATACTATTTCCGGCTTCTGCCGCATCTACCAGCACTTCTGCTCTTCTCTCTTGGAGGTCTTCCTTGATCTCTTCTCTGCACTGCTTTGCGAGCTCGGAAGTTCGCTTGAGGTTGCCTGAGGCATGCGCCAAACCACGTTGCGAATAATCTCAACAGTTTTCAAAGACAGGCTTTTTTTTTTGTGGCTATCTCTTTCTTGGCGTTCCTTGCACAATCATGTAGGTGCTGAACCAGTCGATCGTATTCCTCCTCGATGTTGTCAACCATGGCATCTTCCCATATTGCCGCATTATTAAAAGTGTATTTTTTAGGTAATAGTAAACACAGCATCATGTCATTTTTATAAATTTAAAAATAAGAGTTTTATAGGTTAATTGACATGTATTCATGAATCACGACCATCCTGTTATTCGTCGATTGCCTCGAGCAGACCCCAGTAACGTCTCCTTCATCCTAGCCCTGAGATTAGTGCTATATTCAAGGCTCTTTGGGAGAATGAGACCCATCATTGTTACTGATATTTGGCATATTGGGTATGCCATGGGGAGTTTTCCAGACTCTGCCGTGTGGGCAGGTTACATTCGGTAGCCTGCCAGTTTGTCTAAAGTAGGAATGAGATAATAAGATGTCATAATAAGATTCCGGGAGCTGGTTTTTAGTCTCTGAGTCTTGGCCGTTGATGGGATTACACGGTGCCAGGGGGCCAGTTGGTGGGTGTGACCCCCATCTACTGGAATTCGGAGGATCTGGGTGGAGGATGCTCAGCCCCGATCCAAGTAGGCTTGGAGATCGGTGGCATGTATTAATGACTAATAAATCAATCATTTGGTATGATAGCATGTTGATAGTATATGTCTGCCTAAGGCTGAAAACAAAACAATGTATTCTTCAGATGACAAACTCATTAGAAGTATTAATACAATGTTACCAATTGCTTATAACTAAATAAAAGCCATAAGTGGTCTACAAAATGTAAATGTCTCTAGGTAAAAATTAATGGTTCATAATGATGAGCATATTAAAGTACCAGATATAAAAAATTAAAGATATTTCTTCTTAATAATATACCAAAATGAGACACAGCAGAAAATTTAAATATAGTTCTTTAGGAAACAAAACAATTTAATAACTATGTGTTGTAATTTTCTGTGTCTGCTTATTTCATACATACTAAAACTAAAGAATAAGTTTCATATTCCTACATCTTATAAGTTGTTTCTATAAGTTTAATAAGTATTAATTAAATATTTAAGTCATTCATATCCTCATAATTTTGAATTAGTTCAGAAGTCCTTTCTAGCTTCAAGAGGCAGAAATATAGCTCAGCAATGCCTTTAGAATAATGTTTTCAGTAACTGTTTCCTATAAATATACATTCCTTTAAAACATTAAGGAATCTAAAATTTAATTTTCATTATTTTATGGATGAAGTTACTATTGGCTTTGTGCTAAAGTGTCACTCCTGGCAGTACTTGTGGGATAATGTGGGTGCTGGGATCAAACCAACTTCAGTCACATTCAGGGCAGTGATTTCATCCCTGTACTATTTCTCTGATGCCAAATCTGAGATTTTACCTTATTTGCAATCTTTCTGCCAAGTAAAAAATATTTCAAAATCTGTTTTCTATGTAAATATCTCTACAAAGTTGACTGGAAAAATGTTATTTTGCTTACTTGACCGCAAAAATGTGAAAGACCTGTTATTCTTTTTTCTTTTTTTTTTTTTTGCTTTTTGGGTCACACTTGGCGATGCACAGGTGTTACTCCTGGCTCATGCACTCAGCATTTACTCATGGCAGTGCTCAGGGGACCATGTGGGATGCTGGGAATTGAATCTGGGTGGGCCACATGCAAGGCAAACACCCTACCCGCTGTGCTATTGCTTTAGCCCCAGGACCTGTTATTCTTGTTGGTCCATCTGTTAGTCAATTAGTTGAAATTTTGTCCCAATATCAATAACCCTTTTTACCTGACATGTGTGGTTTGTGAATGTCAGAGTAGTACATTCAGTTAGAGACAACATAGTATGTAAAATACTCTCTAGTGCTAATTAAGATGAGTTCTCTAAGGCGCTGGCACTGGCCGCTGCTCAGGAGAGATGCTGCCACAGTGGCCTGCGGTAGCCAGCAACATGAGACGGGGAGGATCCTGCTTGAACTGAGAGCTCGCACCCATTGGGTCCCTGGGTCAGCTGGCCTGAAGAAATGAGTGGTGTATAGAGAAGGGATCGCTAAGAAAAAGATAGCTGGAGGAATCGGTCGGGATGGGCGATGAGTGCAGAAAGTAGATAAAGGTCCAAACACGATAACCTCACAGTGTCTATATTGCAAACCATAATGCCCAAAAGTCACAGTCACAGGCACAGTCCTCCCAGTTGTTCATCTATTTGCTCGAGCGGGCCCAGTAATGTCTCCATCATGAGACTTGTTGTTACTGTGTTTGGCATATCGAGTACGTCATGGGTAGCTTGCCAGGCTCTGCCGTGCAGGCGAGATACTCTCTGTAGCTTGCCAGGCTCTCCAAGAGGGGTGGAGGAATCAAACTCGAGTAGGTCATGTTGGATGCATGCAAGGCAAACACCCTACCGCTATGCTATCACTCCAGCCCGAAAGTAGAGAGAAATTATGGGGAATCATATCTGCCATGGAGGCAGGGGGAGTGTGGGAAACGGGGGTTATACCAGGGATATTGATGGTGGGGAAAGTACACTGGTGGAGGTATGGGTGTTTGATCATTGTGTGATTGTAACCCAAACATAAAAGCTTGTAACTATCTCACAGTGATTCAATAAAGTTAAAAAATAAATAAATAAGTAAATAAACAACTATCTGAAAAAAAAAAAAGAAACAAAGAAATGAGTGGTGGATTGGCCCCAAGTAAGAGCACCATGCCTTTTTCCCTGATCAACTTGACGTTTTCCCTGACCAACAATGACTTTTACCAGATATTCTCCAAGTATGGAAAAGTTGTAAAGGTTACTATAATGAAAGATAAAGATACCAGGAAGCTAAAGGGCTAGCATTTATTTTGTTTTTGGATAAACACTCTGCACAAAACTGTATCAGGTCAATAAATAACAACCTTATTTGGTAAAGTAATAAAAGCAAGTATTGCTATCGACAGTGGAAAAGCAGCTGAGTTTATCTGAAGACAAAACTACTTTGATAAATCTAAGTGTTATGAATGTGGGAAAAGTGGACACTAAAGTTATGCCTGTCCCAAAGATATGCTTGAAGAATGTGAACCTCCATAGGAAAAAAAGAAGAAGAAAATTCCTGAACCAGAAGGAGAAATTGAAAGAGTAGAAGAGAGTGAAGGTGAAGGTGAAGATCCTTCTCAACAGTTTTAGGCAGGCCATAGCTTTGCAGCAAGCCAAAATTGAAGAACAAAATAAATGGAAACCCATTTCAGGAGATTCCTCAACATCAGATGATTCAAGATGAGCAAGAATAAAGAAAAGCACGTATTTCAGTGAGGAGGAAGATCTTAGTGATTATAATTTATTTATTGTGTAAATATCGTTAATTTTTTTAAATATTGATGGTATCAGTTTATTTGGGTTAACAATAATTATTTTCAGTATTCAAGCATAAGAACACTTAGTATCAAATATTTCTATTCTATCATAGCTCATTGAAATTGAAAAATAATTATAAAGTCATTTTTCTGTCTTGTCTTATCAGAATAAAAATGTAAAATAAAAAAGCTGAGTTCTCTAGATGAATGATTAATAAAATTGTGTTTAAGGATTATGTGGACAATTATTCAGGTATAGACAGTAGTATGTAAAAATACTCTTTACTGATAGTACTCTCTAGTCAGAGTAGTACTGTCTAGTACTATTCCAGTACTAGTTCTAGTATGGATATGTTAGTCTTGAGCTTAAGAATGTTAATGTTGCACTCTAACAGTTGGAATGCTTATTGTTCTAATAAGTAAGTATTTTCGTTTAAGGTAGGATGCACTGAACTTCTGAAGCAGTTGAAAATCCTCTGTGTTCTCTATTTTTCACTACTCATTATTTTCTCTTTTCATAGTTTCTCATTTCAGTCATGAAGTTCATCATTTGTAATTCAATTCACAGTTCTTACTTGAATTTATTTCCTAATTAGTTAAGTCTTTATTATATGATACTTGTTATGTGGAAACTCATACGCACAAGGAAACTCAATTCCATTTTCTTTGTTATTTATGCATTTTGTATGCAAAATCAATTTGTCTTGAAATTGCCACAGAAATTTTTTGTTATCCTTCACATATTTTTCTTCTGCTTTTTGTGTCACACCCAGTGTTGCACAGGGGTTACTCCTGGCTCATGCACTCAAGAATTACCCCTGTTGGTATTAGGGGGACCATATGAGATGCTGGGAATTGAGCCTCAATTGGCTACGTGCAAGGCAAATGCCCTAACTCCTGTGCTATCAATCCAGCCCCTCCTCCACATTTTACTGTGCTTTTAGAATAATATTAAATTCACTGGAACATAAAGGATAGTCCTACACATTTATTAAAAGGTAATAAATGTAATACCCTGCATGTCAAAAGCCTGGCAAACTACCCGTGACATATTCGATATGCCAAACACAGTAACAACAAGTCTCACAATGTTATGGGGCCCGCTCGCGCAAATCGATGAACAATGGGAGGACAGTGCAGTATTATAGTCATATATTTATTAACAAATTTATTACACATGAATATTAATGCATTTATTATAATCACAATTCTATTAGTCATTTATCTAGATAACTAGTCTTAGCTAGTACTAGAGAGTATTTTACACACTGTTCTCTCCACCTTAATATAAAGAATAGATTTGGTAAGTGGAATTTTTAATTCAATTATTGATTAGTTTTGATATGAATGAATCAGCTTCACAAGAGGCAATGAATAATAATTATCCCTTTTTATGTGAATATATAATAAAGAAACAAATGATTTTAAGCATAGTTAGAACTAGTTGGTAATATATGAATTTGGTAATATAGAAAATAACTAGTAAAATTTACATTATGTAAGATTGACAATACTGAATATATATTTTTCCCTGGGGGGGGAAATGAGTCTTAGATGATCCTATGAATTAGTTATTATTATAAACAATCTTCTGTATTAGTTATTATTATAAATCAGTTAAGGATATTAATACCAACATACTCAGGGTGATAATGAGAGAAAAACCCTTCAATCATTCTTAAATTTGAGATGCTAACAAATCTTTAAAGGTTACTGTTCATACAACTTTGTTTTTTATTTTTTTTTTGTAGGAGTACTGCTATTTATTCAGCCACTGATTAGCTGATTGAATTGTGCATGAACTCCACCTTACTTTTTTTTTCCATTTTTTATAATTTTATTTATTGAATCACCATGAGAGCAGTTACAAAGCTTCTGGGTCTAAGTCTCAGTTATACAATGAAACACCCGTACCTTCACCAGTGCCCATTCTCCACCACCAAAAATCCCAGTATACCCCCATCCCACACCCTCCCCCTGCCTGTGGGACAGATGATTTCCAAATTACTCTCTCTCTACTTTGATCACATTCACTATTTCGATACCAGACAAACCATTATTTGAGATTTTACCCCAACACTCAGATCTGCTGAAAAGGCAACAATAGACAATTTGTGTTCTATTGCTGGTTATGAATAACATATGATGTCGTGTGGCTGCAGTAGGGCCATGTGGTTTTGAAATTACGAAATTTTGACACTTAAATCTGGAAGGATTTCTGCCAAAAGCCACTGGGTTTCAAGATCTGCTCCTGAGTCTCTGGGATCATGGCCATTGAGCAGCTTGTTGAGGAGCCAGAGAGGCCATTCATGGGCGATGACTTGGGGTCTCATTGGGGTGGGGAGGACAGGCCCGGCTACCCCCCCCCCCCCATCCCATGAGGCCCAACAAGTTTCGTCACTGCGGGCCCAAGCCTGACTGTCCAATGGCCTCTGGAGGATGACAGCCACCTAGTCGCCAAGAGGGAGCAGGTGGAGGGACAGCACCCATTCCCCCCTGGGGTGGCCCAGGACAGTATCCTACTGCGGGGTCCGGACACATTTCTGCCAAAAGCCGCTGGGTTTCAAGATTTGTTTCTGAGTCTCTGGGATCAAGGCCGTTGAGCAGCTTGATGAGGAGCCAGAGAGGCCGTTTGTGGGCGATGACTTGGGGTCTCATTGGGGTGGGGAGGACAGGCCCGGCTCCCTCCTCCCCCCCATCCCGTGAGGCCCAACAAGTTTCATCACTGTGGGCCCAAGCCTGACTGTCCAATGGCCTCTGGAGGATGACAGCCACCAAGTCGCCAAGAGGGAGCAGGCAGAGGGACAATACCCTTTCCTCCCTGGGGTGGCTCGGCGACAGTAACGTACTGTGGAGTCCGGATGCATTTCTGCCAAAAGCCACTGGGTTTTGAGATTTGTTTCTGAGTCTCTGGGATCATGGCTGTTAAGCAGCTTGATCAGGAGCCAGAGAGGCTATTCGTGGGCAATGACTTGGGGTCTCTTTGGCGTTGGGAGGACAAGCCCGGCTCCACCCCCATCCCGTGAGGCCCTGTGTGTCTCGTCACTGGGGGCCCAAATGTGACTATCCAGTGGCATCAGATGAATGGCGGCCACTGGGCCGCCAGGGGGAACAGGCCAAGGCACGAAACCTATTCCCACCTGGGTTGGCCCAGCACCAGTAGCCTACTGCAGAGACCAGACACATTTCTACCTAAAGTCACTGGGTTCTGAGATTCGTTTCTGAGTCTCTGGGATCATGTCCATTAAGCAGTTCAATCAGGAACCAAAGAGGCCTTGCCTCCAATTATATAGCTGAGCCGGAGGTGGTTTGTGGGTGTGTTTCCCACATACCTAACTTTTGGCCGTTTACTTTCTTGGTAAACTTTGCCCCAAGTTTTTGGGGTCTGGCCAAAAGCACAGCAGCAATTTTGGGGTATCTGGAAGTCTGAAGGCGCCATGAGGCTGCTGATGCACTCGCCTCACAGGTACAGATTGACCTGCTGGCCGCACCATACCCCCCAACTTTGTTTTTTAATGGAAGAGTACTGCTATTTATTCAGCTATTTATTAAGCTGATTGAATGGGCATGAACTCCACATTACTTTTTTAAAAAATGTTTTTAGTTGGATATCCAAGAGATAGACCATTACAGAACTGTTCATAATTTTTTTTTTTTGCAGGAGTAAAAACGGGGTTTATTTAGACCAGCATGCTGGGGCTCCGCAGCATACCCCAGAAATGGGCAGTGGCTGAGAGCCCCGAACCTCTTCAAAGGGGATCTTATATAGGCCTTCACTGGCCGTTACAGCAAAGCACGCACATTTCATAGCCAATAGATTTGTAACAACATATACTTTCTTTTTTTTTTTTCTTCCCTTTATTTTATTTTATTTTTTTTAAAGTTGAAGATTTACAATTTTTTGTGCTTTGGTTTCAATTATACAATGATCAGATACCCATCCCTCCACCAGTGCCCATTTTCCACCACCATGGATAATATCCCTCCCACCCCCATCCCCCCAACCCCCTTTCTCTGTGGCAGGGCAATCCCCTGTGTTCTCTCTCTCCTTTTGGGTGTTGTGGTCTGCAAAAGAGGCATTGAGTGGCAAACATGTTCAGTCCATAGTCTACTTTCGACATGCATCTCCCCTCCTGGGAGGATCCTCCAAACATCCTTTATTTGGTGCTCCCTTCTCTATCTGAACAGCCCTTTCCTCTAGGATACCCGGCTGGCCTCTAAGTTATGGAGTAATCCTCCTGGTGCTGATCTCAGCTATTCTTGGGTATTAATCTCATACTTTGTTACTTTATATCCCCCAGATGAATGCAATCTTTCTATGTCTATCCCTCTCTTTCTGACTCATTTCGCTTAGCATGATACTTTCCATATTGTACCACTTGTATGTAAATTTCATGACTTCATCTTTTCTAAGAGCTACATAGTACTCCATTGTGTAGATGTATCAAAGTTTCTTTAACCAGTCATCTGTTCTTGGGCATTCAGGTTTCTTCCAGTTTCTGGCTATTGTAAAGAGTGCTGCAATGAACAAACAAGTGCAGATGTCACTTCGACTATACATTTTTGCCTCTCTGGGATATATTCCCAGGAGTGGTATTGCTGGGTCAAATGGGAGCTCAATTTCTAATTTTTTGAGAATCGTCCATACTGTTTTCCAGAAGGGCTGAACCAGTGGACATTCCCACCAACAGTGAAGGAGTGTCCCTTTCTCGCCACATCCACGCCAGCATCGGTTGCTTTTGTTTTTTTGAATGTGGGCCAGTCTCTGAGGTGTGAGATGGTATCTCATTGTGGTTTTGATCTGCATCTCCCTGATGATTAATGATGTAGAGCATTTTCTCATGTGCTTTTTTGCCATTCGGATTTCTTCTTTGAGAAAGTTTCTGTTCATTTCATTGCCCCATTTTTGGATGGGGTTGGATGTTTTCTTCTTGTGGAGTTTAACCAGTATTTTGTATATCCTGGATATCAACCCCTTGTCAGATGTGTATTCGGTGAATATCCTTTCCCATTCTGTAGACTGTCTTTGTATTTTGGTCACTGTTTCTTTGGAGGTGCAGAAGCTTCTTAGTTTAAGATAGTCCCATTTATCTATCTCTGTTTTCACTTGCTCGGCCAGTGGCGTGGCATCTTTGAAGATACCATTAGCTTCAATGTCATGGAGGGTTTTGCCAACTTTATCTTCAATGTACCTTATGGTTTCTGGTCTGATGTTGAGGTCTTTAATCCATTTTGATCTTACTTTTGTACATGGTGTTAGGCCGAGTTCTGAGCCTATTTTTTTGCATGTAGCCGTCCAGTGATGCCAACACAATTTATTAAAGAGGCTTTCCTTACTCCACTTCACATTACTTGCACCTTTATCAAAGATTAGATGAGCATATGATTGAGGAGAGATGTCAGTGTATTCAACCCTGTTCCATTGGTCTGCAGTTCTGCCTTTGTTCCAGTACCATGCTGTTTTAATTATTACTGCTTTGTAGTACAGTTTGAAGTTCGGGAGGTTGATTCCTCCCATTTTCTTTTTCCCAAGAATTGCTTTAGCTATTCGTGGGGGCTTATTGTTCCATATAAATTTCAAGAGTGTTTGCTCCATTTCTTTGAAGAATGTCATGGGTATCCTTATAGGGATTGCATTGAATTTATACAATGCTTTCGGTAGTATTGCCATTTTGACAATGTTAAGTCTCCCGACCCATGAGCAGGGGATATCTTTCCATTTCCTCATGTCCTCTTTTATTTCCTGAAGTAGCGTTTTGTAGTTTTCTTTGTACAGGTCCTTTACTTCCTTAGTTAAGCTGATTCCTAGGTACTTGATTTTCTGGGGCACAATTGTGAATGGGATTGTTTTTTTCATGTTGCTTTCTTCTCTCTCACTGTTTGCGTATAGGAAAGCCATGGACTTTTGGGTATTGATTTTATAACCTGCAACTTTACTATACGAGTCTATTGTTTCTAGGAGTTTTTTGGTGGAAGTTATTGGGTTCTCTAAGTAGAGTATCATATCATCTGCGAATAGTGAGAGCTTGATTTCTTCCTTTCCTACCTGAATGCCCTTAATATCTTTTTCCTGCCTAATCGCTATTGCAAGTACTTCCAGTACTATATTGAACAGCAGTGGAGAGAGTGGGCATCCCTGTCTCGTCCCTGATCTTAGAGGGAAGGCTCTCAGTTTTTCCCCATTGAGGATGATGCTTGCTGTAGGCTTGTGGTAGATGGCTTTAATTATGTTGAGGAAGGTCCCCTCTATACCCATTTTGGCTAGTGTTTTCATCATAAAGGGGTGCTGGATCTTATCAAATGCTTTCTCTGCATCTATTGATATGATCATATGCTTTTTATCTTTTCTTTTGTTGATATGGTGGATTATGTTGATTGATTTCCGAATGTGAAACCATCCTTGCATCCCTGGGATGAATCCTACTTGGTCATGGTGTATGGTCTTTTTAATGAGTAGTTGGATTCTATTTGCTAGTAGTTTGTTGAGGATCTTTGCATCTGTGTTCATCAGGGATATCGGCCTGTAATTCTCTTTCTTTGTGGTATCTCTGTCTGCTTTTGGTATCAGTGTGATATTTGCTTCGTAGAAACTGTTTGGAAGTGTTTTTGATATTTCAATTTCGTGGAAAAGCTTAAAGAGCATTGGGAGTAAGTCCTCTTTAAAGATTTGGAAGAATTCACTAGTGAATCCATCCGGGCCAGGACTTTTGTGCTTGGGGAGACTTTTTATTACCATTTCAATTTCCTTGATGGTGATAGGTCTGTTCAGGTATTCCAGGTCTTCTTGGTTCAGCCTTGGGAGTCTGTAGGAGTCTAGGAATTTATCCATTTCCTCGAGGTTTTGATAGAACTGTTCATAATTGGGTTTCAGTCATACAATGATCCAGCACCCATCCCTCCACTAGTTTACATTTCCCACCAATTTCCTCTGTGTCCCCACCAACATCCCCCAATTCCCTGCCCCCTGCACCCAGCTTCGCTCTACAGGAGGCACTTTCCTTCTTGATCTCTCTCTTTCATTTTCCTTTTATGCATTATGGTTTGCAACACAGGTGCTAAGAAGTCATGTTGTTTGTTCAGAGCATTCGGTATTTTTATCAGGACTGTAAGGCTGGAGTAGCTTTTCAATTTGGTGGCAGTTTTGGGGTGTGGATGTGACTGCCAAGGCTTCTGGAAGTATAGGGAGGTAGCGGGCGGTAGCCCATCCTGACCCCGAGAAAGCCTGGAGATTTCAATCACAAAATCTGCATACCAAAATTTTCAGCAGATTATATCTTGGTGAGGTCTATCCAGAGACAGAGGAGTCAGACTCGGGGTATGGCAGCAATTTTGGATTGTGGAAGCAAGCAGCTGCCAGAGGCCCTGTTTGGGTAGGCTTCAGGACAACCCCTCTTCTGCCCCCAATTTACCTCAGTCTGTTCAGCCATGTATGGGTCTGGAATAAACTCTTTCAAGATGTTTCTATGAGTCTCTGAAATAAGGCCAATAAATGAACTTGTATAGCTGAGCCGGAGGTGGTTTGTGGGCATGGCTTCCACATACATAACTGTTGGCCATTTAATTTCTTGGTAAACTTGGGCCCAAGTTGCTGGGGTCCAGCCAAAGGCACAGAGGCAATTTTGGAATATCAGGAAGTCTGAAGCTACCATCAGGCTGCTGATGCACTCTCCCTGCAGATATAGGTTGACCTGTAGGCAGCACCATACCTCCAGATATATATTTCTATGTCATATTTATCTAGTTTCTTAATTTATATTGTTACAAACAGTAATTCATTAATATTTGAGCATAAGTTTTAAAGATTCATGCCATTGTTGCTTAAATATTCACATAATGTTTTCTTTATATTTTGTTTAGTATTTTCAGACTTTATATACATGTAAATTAATATAAAAATATATTTAAACAAATTAACATGTATATTTACATAGCATTACTGACCATAACTTACTGGTATAAATACCAATAACACCTATGGAATTGGAGTGATAGTCCAGCAGGTGTTACATTTGTCTTGCATGCAGCCAACCCGAGTTTGATCCCTGGCACTCCATATTATTCCCTGAGTCCTGCCTGGAGTGATGCTTGAGCTAAGAGCCACAAGTAATCCCTGAATGGTGGCCCCCAAACCAAAAACCAAACCAAAACAAAATCCCCAAACCATTACCAGAATCTGCTTGATCTAGAAAGATTATCAAATTCAAATTCTGACTAAGTCCTAACTTCACCATTTCATCTGTTAATAGCGTAGATATGCATAAGAGGAAATTCCCAGTCTTGTTCAGAAATCCTTGGACACAAAATCAACAGATTTCATCCTAAGAATGTAGAAGTAGCAGTCAATTGTAAATGAAACAGAGAAACCATGAAGTTTTGGGAATATTTTAGATAACAGTGCCTGACATGCTACAATAAGATGTGACATATTAAGGGGTTTGATTTTTATGCTGATAGTTGATTTTGGAGAATTTTACTCAGGAAGTGACAAATGCAACTTCAAATCATAGATGTAACATGGAGACAAATGATAAAGGTGATGAACAAAGTTGTGTATCATTGGAAGTGGATTATGAATTAAATTAATAGAAGTGGAGATGAAAAATAAATACATGATGAACTCTAAAAACAAAAATAAAGCCTTTCTATCTTCTTTTAGGTTTCTCCTAAATATCACATTACTATGAAATGATTTTTTTACTATTTTTTCTGAACTTGTGTGTGTACATGTACATGTACACATCGATTCACTCCTGTCCTCTCAATAAAATAGAGCAATCATCTAATATCTTATGGATGCTTATTTTTACTTGGTGCTGGATCCATTGCCTCAATTTCTTAAATAGAGTATAAAAACATCTATTTTATGTTATTGACTAATCTTTTTCCTAGAATTCTACCTGCAATTAAATAGCTATGTGGTGTACTGCTATTCAAGAACACTCTTTAAAAGAATTGGCAGCATTTAGTAATAAATGTTGATCAAACATCCTGTTGGGCAAGCTAAGCGATGGTAGTATGAGTTAATGAGGAAATAATAGAGGAGAAAGGATAGATAGATAGTACTTATAATCACATACTAAATAGTATAAGACACTTCTAATTTCCTTTAAAATGTTAAACTACTTCTAGTGTTAACTCTTTTAGCACTAAAGGAGACAATATATATATATATAAATCTGTGAATAATTTTAATAATTTTAATCTTGAGAATAATAATTTTAATCTTTGAAAATCTCTGTTGAGATTTCTTTGCCATAAGTTGTGAATTCTAAATAAGACAAAATATTTAGCTATATAATAATAATTGTTAGTAGGGAAGAATGGAAAGAAGGAGAAGGTCTTGGGGAAAAAGGAGTAAACTGTAAACATAAAATTTAACTTTTAATATTAGATATAAACAATATTGATTTTAATTGTATACAATTTAACTTCTATAACATTAAAAAACATTTCTACTTCAAGAATATACATAAATTATAGTCCACCACTATAGTCTTCTACTATTTTTTGAGTATCTCTACATATAAGATGGAATTTTTCTATAGAATTATCACTGACGTTCTAAATAACTTATGATGAAAAGTGTGATTTCTATATATTTTAGATACTGTCATTGTAAGCCACATAAAAGTTGTTTGGCACAAAATGGCTCTGTTAAAATATGATACCAGACTTTCTTTTTCCTTGATGATGAAATGCAAGAAAAAGGGATGGAGATGCGTGGGGATTAAGGCACTTGTCTTGCATGTGACTAACCTAGTTTAGTTTCTAGAATTGCACGGTCCCTTGAGTACTGTAGGGAATGACCCCAAGAACAGAAATAGAAGCAACCCCAGAGCATTGATGAACAAGACCCTCATAAACTTCGAAAATGCAGGCATAGAAAGGCATATTGATGACATCTCTGAATCATCATATTATGATTTATGAATATTCAAATTTATAGGATTTATTTTTAAAAATAGTTTTGTTTAATTTAAGCTCCAAAACTTACAAAGTTATTGATAGTTGAATCTTAGGTATGCAATATCCCAATATCAATCCCTTCACAGTGTCATGTTCCTTCCAGCACTTTCCCCAAGCTCCCTTCCACCCGCACCCACACCCCCACCACCTTGATTGCTACTTTTCAAAGATCTGTGGTTACAGCTTAGATCTCATGTTATCAGTGTTGTTGAGTCTGTATTTTGAATATACAACTATACCCCTCTCCCACATACTTAGTATAACTGAAACCCTTGATCCCTATTCCTCAAGCTTTTAATCTTCTTCCTCCCCACCACAATTAGATTTTTTCTTTGTTCTACTCCTCCCTATACTCTTGGGTCAAGAGTGATCTAGGCAACCCCCACCACAACCTCTTTATTAAATTACATTTTCTCGTGCAATTCTTCTATACATCACAGATAAGTGTGAGATCATCTTGCGTTTGTTATAGGACTTCTTTGACATTATAAATTTAAAAACAATTTGCATTTCTGAAGAGTTCATGATGAAAGATTAGATACAGAAATGGGCATAGAGTCAATACATGATTTTCAAGAATATTGTTGGTGAAGATGAATGCTTTCAATCAAAAGTTGCCAGAATGGAAATATAACATCTCCATAGTTGTGAACTCCATATGGCTTGAGACAGCATTTCTAGTTAAAGAATTTTACACCAGCTGGCTTTTATTCATTCTTACATGCTAGGCGTCCAGCAAAAGCGAAGATTGAAATAGTCTAAATAGAAAGGCCCCAAAGACCTCATCATCATCAAGAGAGAAAGTAGCATCCTCTTGGGGAAATATATCTTCACTGTCACAGCTGGCAAATTTGATGGGAGAGATACTATTTCAGAGTTTATTCTTGAATCCTTTTGCTTTACTGTACAGTGAGTAAAAAAATAATTATTTGGTATAAAGCTGATGAAGGATGAGGTTGATTAAAGTTATTATTTTGAGCATATCTCAAAAAGCATTATTCCTTCACTTGAATTGAAAGAACATTTGATATAGTTAAATGCTAGTAAGTGAAAATAAACTTGGAAGAGCAACGATAAAAAGACTCAGGTGAGGAGGCACGATTTTGCAAATGTGCCATTATTGCGTTCTGTCAGCATATTGCAAATTATTTAGATTGCTCATGGCGATTAAAATAATCTTACATATTTTCTTCTCTGAAGCATACGTCAGTGATGAACACCTGGAATCTGGAATAGTTCAGACCAAATTTTACAGAAATTTACATGAACTATAAGCATATAGCTATATGTGTGTGTTTGTGCATGAGTGTTTCTTATAATCTATATATAGAAGACATGAATTAAATATGAAAAAATAAAACTGCACTCTGATTTTTTTCTACATTTATGATTTTTGTGTTAGTTACTGAATTGATAACTACATAGGGATATTAATTAGAAATAGTTACAAGTAGATTCAAACTATATGATTTGAACTGTGACTTGACAACACAGTGACTGATTTTATTACTCCCAATAGCTAGAGCATCTTTTTAAAAAATTTAAATAAATTTTAAATTTATGTAATACACTTACATATTCGCAAAAACTTTAAATTTTGCCGACTTGAGATTAAGGAAGGAATAGTAAAAAAGTGCAAAGGCAAAAATGTGCATCATTATATATTATATGTTAGGGGAAATATGATCACTTTTTGTGTAGAATTTTGATGCATGTAAACTTTCTTAAAATTGTATCATAGATGGCTTTAATAAAATTTGATTATCGTTTAAAAAATCTCTAGTCAGCTATAACTAGTGTAAAATACATAATAACTGGTCTAACAATTAGTATTCTAAGTAGCTGAGTGATATTGGAAGACGTAAAATTAACAAATATTAGTTTATTCTTAACAAGTAGCCTGAGCTGCATTCAATCAGTGCAAACAGAATACAAAATCCCAAGTACCAAGAATGCCTGACCTTGAGACTGGTTTGATCTTATGTATAGTAGGTTATTGAATACCTAACCTATAATGATTTTTAAAAGTTTTACTGAGGAATATATCTTTCTGAATATGCAGTAGTATATAATCAAACAATATATGATTGCCTTCATTTTGCTTCCTTGTATTTTTTTTAAATTTATTGTGGTATATAAAAAAGCCACAATTGTTGATACTGTTCTAGAATTAAAATTGATTATATACCAAAGCTCCATTATTAAAATAAATGAGTATAAAATCAATTTATGTGAAAATTATTATACATAATTGTGGTTGTTAAGTCCTTGTCTAAGAATTTATTAAGCTGTTTTTGCTAGTTTAATCATCTGTGTTATTGCTTTTGTTTGTTAAATTTAGTTGGTTTCTATGTTACTTTTCAGTCTAATTTGGTTTCCTCCTACAGATATTTCAGTATTGAGGAATTAGTTTGTGTCCACACGATCATGTGATTCAGGGACTTGAGCATCTATGAACTGTACCAATTAACCAAGATGATGGTAACCTGGTAGGTGGGAATGGCTGCGGGGGATTTGAAATTTGCAGGGTCGGGGTAATTTTCTGAGTCATGGCTACTCACCCCAACTCAGAAAAATACCAGAGTTCTGAGTCTGGGAACCAGGTTCCTGAAATCATCTGCAATTTGTTGTTTCTGCAGAGAATATTCATGAAGCAGTAAAGTTGAGTCCTTGGTCTGGCTGCATTGGTGAGCTGAGGGTACAGCTGCTGGGGCTTTGGCTAGGTGGGTATTTGGCCTACCTGCCTCCTGAGGGCATTCAAGAAATTTCAACTGTGGGGACCAGTGAAATTTTCATAAATTTTAGCTGCTAGTCATGCGTCTCCTGGGAGATATTCAGGAATCAGCACAAGAGGGTTAATGGGTGAGTAGTTGACATGGTAGAGATGTCCTTTCATTTTTTTTATTTTCCAATTGTTTTCCATAATTTTCTATGATATAGTCAGTAACTTAGTTTTCTATTTTAAAATGTTGATCTGTATCATTTCAATTAATATTAAACCTTAAATATTATTTTTCTGAAATTATAGTATAATATTTTAATACTGTAACACTACCTATTAAAATTATATTACACATTACCAGGGTAAATCACATTAGTACTTTCTAAACTCAGATAACTTTAGCAATTTTTAATGCTACTATAGTTTTTAATACTACATATTTTAGTACCATATTTTTAATGATAAAAACTAATATTTTAAATTTTTAATACTACCACATACTGAAGTGATAAGCACAGGGGGTAGGGCAATTGCCTTGCATGCAGCCATCCTGGGTTCCATTCCTCCATCCCTCTCAGTGAGTCCGACAAGCTACTGAGAGTACTCTGCCCACACAGCAGAGCCTGGCAAGCTCCTGTGGCGCATTTGATATGCCAAAAACAATAATACCACGTCTCACAATGGAGATGTTACTGGTGCCCGCTTAAGCAAATTGATGAACAATGGGAGGATAGTACTATAGTGCTACTACTAAATATATATCAATTAATTTTAACTCTCTCGATATATATTATTGACTTTATGTTAGATTAACCATTAATATTTTCTCTTCCTAATGTTTCAATTTTTAATTATTTCCATATTTTCTCATCTTTATCAAAATTAAAATATAGAACATCTTATTTTCAAAAACCGCTCAGATTTTTCTAGTTTACTAATTCCTTTTACAGTTGTGTGTATTTTCAAGGTAATTTTTAAATCTACTAATGTATAAACAATGCAACGATAATAAACCGTTTATTTGCCATTCACAAAATGTTACTTATGCTACCTTTGCATATCGTCTGTCATCTACAAGTTGTTAACTCGAGTTATCCTGAATAGGATTGGCAGAACACTAGATGAAGGACAACCATGTGCGCAAGCCAGGTTCTGCAAAGGATTCAGCACCATCGACCATATCAACACGATAACCAAACTCATTGGGGTTTCTCGGGTGTTCAAGATGCCTCTCTGTCTAATGTTCATTGATTTAAAGAAGGCCTTTGATTCTGTTGAGACGGAAGCGGTCATTGAAGCCCTAGCCAATCAGGACATTCAAGATGAATACATCAAGATCCTCCATGAGCTGTATTAAAGATTCACTACCAGGATCTCACCATTCGACAAAGAAGTAATCATTGATGTCAAGAGAGGGGTTCGGCAGGGTGATACCATTTCACTGAAACTCTTCAGTGCCACCCTCAAGAACATCATGCGATGACTGGAATGGGAAGGAATGGGAGTGAAGATAGATGGTCGGCAACTACACCATCTCCGATTTTCTGATGACATTGTTTTAAAACGAAACATTAGCCAAGCGGCACAAATGCTGGGCAACTTTGACCGGGAGTGTGGAAAGGTCGGACTACAGCTGAATCTTATGAAGACAATGTTTATGAGAAACAGCTTTGTTCCTCACCCCCATTCACTCTCAATGGAACGACTATCTAGAAATGCAACAGCTATGTGTACCTAGGTCGAGAAGTCAACATGACTAATGACCTGGCACCAGAGTTTTGCATGAGGAAGAGAGCGGCTTGGAATGCCTTCAAGAGCGTTGAAGAAATAATTAAGAGGACGAAGAAACTCTGGCTCCAGGCACATCTCTTTGATTCCACTGTTCTTCCTGCATTAACATACGCCTCAGAGACCTGGGCCCTATGCAAACAGGATGAGAATGCTATTCGGGTCTCCCAAAAAGGAATTGAAAGAGCTATGCTTGGAATATCATGTTTCACTTAAATGAAAGAAAGAATCCGGAGTTCTGACCTCCATCGATGATCAAGAATCAGGAACACTGTCTTGTTTGCCAAGGTGTCAAAAATCATATGGGCTGGTCATGTAATGAGATTTAGAGACGATTGCTGGACTAGAGCCATTACCGACTGAATTGCCCAGGATGTCAAAAGACTGCATGGCCGCCCACCTACCAGATGGTCAGACTTCTTCATCAAGATCATGAAGGATCAGTTTTAGGCTCTTCGTGCTCCTAGAGCGAACGGATGCCATTGGGCTACACTAGCACGTGACAGGGACAAATGGAGACGTTACTGGCGCCCGCTCAAGCAAATCGATGATTAGCGGGAAGTCAAGTGATCAAGTGACCTTTGCATCTCTTTTGTTTCTGTCTGTTAGCTTTAGATGATATTCAGCCCAATTGTATTTGTTTTCTTTTTTTATTTTTATACTAATCATGCTTGTTTTGTTCAGCTTATTATGTTGCTATTCTACTTGTGGAATTCTTTCTTATCATGGTATAATTTCACCAGAGTAAAAGGTTGAAGACACTGTATTATAATTCGGTAAATATTTGGATTATCCTACTGAGTTTTAGTTTCTGTTCATTGGTTTTGCATTTTGTACCTACATAACCGAGTTTGAATCAAGTTGTAGGTCAAATATTTTCTTGAATTTCATGGAGTTTTAAAACACAGATATTTTTAAGATTTTTTTTCTCTATGACACATTTCTTCCAGTTTCAAATTTTCTTAAACCTCTTTAACTCTTCCTCTCATATGACTTCTATAATCTCAGAGGTAAAGGTAAAGGTAAAGGCCCTCCCGTTGATCATTGATTTGCTCGAGCAGGCCCAGTAACGTCTCCTTTGGAGACTTTGTTGTTACTGTGTTTGGCATATTGAATACATCACGGGGAGCTTGCCAGGCTCTGCCGTGCGGGCGAGATACTCTCGGTAGCTTGCCGGGCTCTCCGAGAGGGGTGGAGGAATCGAACTCGGGTCGGTCATGTTGGCTGCGTGCAAGGCAAACGCCCTACCTCATCCTGTGTAAATGCCCTCAACAAATTCAGACTAGAAATAAAATAAATTCTTCTCTACAGTGTGTGACTAATTAACAGGAGAGATATTTCTCTCTATGATATTTTAATTTGGAATTTGGAGATCTCGACCCCGGAACCCATGTGACTTTGTCCCTCTGCCAGTACCTTCATGTGTGCGGAGAGTGGTCTCATCATGGTGGTGGCTGGTTCTGGAGGTCTTTGGCTGCCGGAGCCCTGGTCAGGACGGGGAGGAAAGCTCAACCCGCTCCCCTCCAAGGGGTCCCGGCGAGTGAGGACAGTCAGGAACGGGGGCAGGAGACTCCACTGTTCTCTTCCGGGAGCTGGTTTTTATAGTCTCTGAGTCTTGGCCATTGATGGGATTACACGGCGCCAGGGGGCCAGTTGGTGGGTGAGACCCCCGCCTACTGGAATTTGGAGGATCTGGGTGGAGGATGCTCGGCCCAAATCTGAGTAGGCTTGGAGATCTCGGCCCCGGAACCTGCGTGACTTTGTCCCTCTGCCAGTACCTTCATGTGTGCGGAGAGTGGTCTCAGCATGATGGTGGCTGGTCCTGGAGGTCTTTGGCTGCCGGAGCCCTGGTCGGGGCAGGGTCACACCCACCAACTGGACCCCTGGTGCCGTGTAATCCCATCAATGGCCAAGACTCAGAGACTATAAAAACCAGCTTCCGGAACTGCGTGTCTGCATTCAAGGCCATGTGACATCTTATTATGACATCTTATTATCTCATTCCTACTTTGGACAAACTGGCAGGTTACCGAATGTAGCCTGCCCACACGGCAGAGTCTGGCAAACTCCCCGTGGCATACCCAATATGCCAAATACCAGTAACAATGATGGGTCTCATTCTCCTAAAGAGCCTTGAATATAATCTCAGGGCTAGGATGAAGGAGACGTTACTGGGGCCTGCTCGAAGCAATCAACAAATAACAGGATGATTTGTGATTTTGTGATTGTGATATTTTAATTTAATATTTTATTTGGCATGTTTGTTAAGAAAATTAAATAAAGATTTTTTTCTTAGCAATCTTTTCTAAGTCAACACTTTATGTGGGGGGGGAGGAGTGAGGGAACACCAAGCTGTGCTCAGGCTTTTTCCTGGCACTGTGCTCAGAGCTCACTCCTGGTGTGCTCAGAGAACTAAATGGGGTGCTGGGGACTAATCTTGGGTAGGCCATATGCAAGGCAAGTGCCTTACCTGCTCAGGCCCCATCTCTAGCAAAATCCTCTGGAAGAGGTTCCCTATGTTAAAGTCTTATATTTTTAACAATGTGATTGGATACTTTGAAGAGTTTTGCATAAAACAAACCCAGGAAAATATTTCATCTTTTTCTAAAATAAATATTTTATTATTATTATAAATGATCAGATACTTGTTGAAATGTCACTGTCTTAAAAAAACATAATTCTGTATAGTCTAATAAGTCATTGAAAACATTAATTTTACTTATAAACACCTTGTTTAAAGAGGAGATGGAGTGATGGTACGTGTATGGGTACTTCCTGCATGTGGCAGAGCAGTGTGCTATCCCCAGCACCCGGGATGGTCCTCAAGCAGCAGTATAGACTCACCTTTGAGGTGTAGAGCCAGGAGTAAACTCTGCCACGTGGGCCCAGAACCAATTTCTTATTTTTCTGTTATTTGGATGTTTAGCTACTGGTTATTTTTTGTTGTTGGTTAACTTACTAAGTATATTTTTAAATAAAAAGAATAACAATTATGCTGAAATGAAAAGTCTTTGCAAAATATTATTTTTTTGTTGTTGCTATTGTTTCTTCTAAAAAGAACAGTATTATAGGTAGATTCCACTTCGTAATTATTAATAACAGTTCTCCAGGGATATTTGCAAATTAACTTTGTTATGTCTTCAGCTGCTTTGCTTAAAAACTGAGCCCACAATTTCTGAGAAATTAAAAAAAAATAATAAGAATAATATTAAACTTCGATTATCAAGTTCAATGTGCTTTATTGTTCAAGATGAACATGAAAACTATCCCTAGTAGTACTCATACACAGGGGGTGAAAGATGACTTAGGATGACTTCTGAGTTGGCAATGTTGTTCACTATCCTCAAAGTATAATAAATGTAATTAAAAAAGAATTTAGAGTCAAAATAAATTTTGTGATATGCTTATATATAAAAAATGTCATCAGAAACACAAGGGCATTCTCCAAATACAAGAATGAACAAAAGAGGATCTGCGCGGGACGGGCAGGGAGGCCCAGCTCTGGGCAACAAAACTGAACGGCTCCTATTCCAACCAGGTACAGCCCACCCCCAAGGACCTGGGACCCTCTCTGGGCATGCGCAGCTAGCTCCATCTCCGAGAAAGCCAGTTTTCTCCCCTGATCTGCGCAGGAGGGTCACGGAGACCCAGCTCTGGGCAACAAAGCTGAACGGCTCCTCATTCCAACCAGGAGACGTTACCAACTCCTCGCCCAGTGCGAGAGAATCTTTCCGGAGCCGCGGCTGCATACTACATATGCCATAGGAACCATAAGCTACTTTCTTAGATGGAAACTTCTCAAGTTTAGCTCAGCCACTACAACCACAGTAGCCAATAACTCATAAGCATATCTTAACTCACAGTGGACATCAAACAGAATAGTAGCAGTGAATGTGAAGGACTAAACCACACTTCTCACAATGGTAAAGCAACGCAAAAGCCCAACAAACTTTCTTATTGAAGAGTCTAGCCAGATGACACCAACAGTACTGTAGTGTTAGACAACCTCTCTGACAAGGAATTCAGAAGGGAGCTACTTAGGATGCTTAGGGAACGAAAAGAAACAGTGGAAAGCAATGCCAATGGAAGACAAGAGGATTTGAAGGCAGAAATGAGGAAAATGCAATCGGAAATGTCAGACCTGAAAAACCTGGAAGGCGAATTGAAAAACTCAGTGGAAGGCCTCAGCAGCAGAGTAAGAGCGGCTGAGAACAGAATCAATGAGCTCTAAGATGAAGTTCAGAGACTCTCCAGAAAAGAGCAGAAAATGGAAAAGAGACTCACAATTCGGGAACAGATGGCAAGAGAAGATCGTGATGAAGCCAAGAGGGGTAACATAAGAATTATTGGAGTCCCAGAGGCACAGGAAGAAAACCTTGATGAAGAAGAAACTGTCAAAGACATCATTGCTACAACGTTTCCAGAGCTTAAGAAAACTTGTGACCACATTCAGGAGGCCCAAAGGGTACCAGCTACAAGAAAACCGAATAAAAATACCCCAGGACACATTCTAATCAAAATGACCAAAACCTTAGACAGAGACAAAATTCTGAAAGCAACAAGATCGAAGAAAGTAATCTCTTACAAAGGAGGATCCTTAAAATTCAGAGCTGATTTTTCTGATGAAACCCTAATGGCCCGAAAACAGTGGTGGGACATAGTGAAAAAACTCAATGAAATAAATGCCTCCCCAAAAATACTTTACCCAGCGAGACTCTCATTCATAATAGAAGGTACAACACACAGTTTCACAGACAAACAACAGCTCAGGAACTTCATAGACTCAAAACCATGGTTACAAAAACAACTAAATGGGCTACTTTAAGGCAAGAAAGGCCCCTCAAATACACCAAATTTCAACAGAACAATGGGACAAAATCCCATAACAATAATCTCTCTCAATGTCAATGGGCTAAACGCACCAATTAAAAGACATAGAGTGGCAGGATGGATTCGAAAATTGAAACCAACATTCTGCTGCCTGCAAGAAACAAATCTCAATAGTCAAAGCAAACACAGACTCAGAGTCAAAGGCTGGAAAACAATCCTACAGGCAAACAGCTACCAGTAAAAAGCTGGGGAAGCCATCCTAATATCAGACCACATCGAATTCAGAGTGAAGAAGGTCATAAGAGACAGTGAAGGCCATTTCTTATTGATGAAAGGATCTGTACAACAGGAAGAACTTACAATAATAAATGTATATGCACCTAATGAGAGACCAGCAAAGTACTTAAAACAACCACTCATAGATTTGGAAAAAGACATCAATAGCAACACAATACTAGTGGGAGACTTCAACACCGCTTTGTCACCTCTTGATAGATCAACCAGACTCAAGCTTAGCAAGGACATACTTCATCTGAGGGAAACAATGGAAGAAAGGGACTTAGTAGATATATACAGGACACTTCATCTTCAGAAAGCTGAATACACATTCTTCTCAAGCGTACATGGAACATTCTCCAAGATAGACCACATGCTGAGCCACAAAACATGCCTCCATAAAATTAAGAAGATAGAGATTGTATCAACAATCTTCTCAGACCATGATGTGCTGAAATTAGAAGTAAATCACACACAAAAACAGAAAACTAAATCAAACACCTGGAAATTAAACAGTGTGCTATTGAACAACGAGTGGATTAGACAGGAAATCAAAGAGGAAATCAAAAGATTCCTAGAAACGAATGAAAATGAGGACACGAGTTACCAAAACTTATGGGACACAGCAAAAGCTGTGTTAAGAGGAAAGTTTATAACTCTACAAGAATTCCTCAGGAAGGAGGATCAAGCACACTTCAGTAACCTAACCTCACAGCTTAAAAGCTTGGAGAAGGACCAAAAAAAGGAGCACAACCCGAACAGGAGAAAGGAAATAATAAAACTTAGAGCAGAGATTAACGAGATGGAAACCCAAAACACAATCCAAAAGATCAATGAAACCAAGAGATGGTTCTTCGAGAAAATTAACAAGATAGATAAGCCTCTAGCTAAACTCACAAAGAAAGGGAGAGAGAAAACCCTAATAAACCGAATCAGAAATGAAAAGAGGGTCATTACAACAGAAACTACAGAAATTCAAAGGATCCTCAGGGAGTACTTTGAGAAGCTTTATGCCACGGAACATCAAAACCTCGAGGAAATGGATACAATCCTAGACTCCTACAGACTCCCAAGGCTGAACCAAGAAGACCGGAATACCTGAACAGACCTATTACCATCAAGGAAATTGAAATGGTAATAAAAATCTCCCCAAGCACAAAAGTCCTGGGCCGGATGGATTCACTAGTGAATTCTTCCAAATTTTTAAAGAGGACTTACTCCCAATCCTCTTTAAGCTTTTCCAGTAAATTGAAATATCTAAAACACGTCCGAACAGTTTCTACGAAGCAAATATCACACTGATACCAAAAGCAGACAGAGATACCACAAAGAGAGAGAATTACAGACCGATATCCCTGATGAACACAGATGCAAAGATCCTCAACAAACTACTAGCAAATAGAATCCAGCTACTCATTAAAAGTTCATATACCATGACCAAGTAGGATTCATCCCAGGGATGCAAGGATGGTTCAGCATTCGGAAATCAATCAACATAATCCATCATATCAACAAAAGAAAAGTTAAAAAGCATATGATTTTATCAATTGATGCAGAGAAAGCTTTTGGCCAGATCCAGCACCCCTTTATGATGAAAACCGTAGCCAAAATGGGTATAGAGGGGACCTTCCTCAACGTAATTAAAGCCATCTACCACAAGCCGACAGCAAGCATCATCCTCAATTGGGAAAAACTGAGAGCCTTCCCTCTAAGATCAGGAATGAGACAAGGATGCCCACTATCTCCACTGCTGTTCAATATAGTACTGGAAGTACTTGCAAAAGCGATTAGGCAAGAAAAAGATATTAAGGGCATTCAGGTAGGCAAGGAAGAAATCAAGTTCTCACTATTCGCAGATTATATGATACTATACTTAGAGAACCCAATAACCTCCACCAAAAAACTTCTAGAAACAATAGACTCGTATAGTAAAGTTGCAGGCTATAAAATCAATACCCAAAAGTCCATGGCTTTCCTATACACAAACAGTGAGAGAGAAGAAAGCAACATGAAAAAAACAATCCCATTCACAATTGTGCCCCAGAAAATCAAGTATTTTGGAATCAGCTTAACTAAGGAAGTAAAGGATCTGTACAAAGAAAATATAAAACGCTACTTCAGGAAATAAAAGAGGACATGAGGAAATGGAAAGATATCCCCTGATCATGGGTCGGGAGACTTAACATTGTCAAAATGGCAATACTTCCGAAAGCATTGTATAAATTCAATGCAATCCCTATAAGGATACCCATGACATTCTTCAAAGAAATTCAGCAAACACTCCTGAAATATGTATGGAACAATAAGCCCCCACGAATAGCTAAAGCTAAAGCAATTATTGGGAAAAAGATAATGGGAGGAATCAACCTCCCGAACTTCAAACTGTACTACAAAGCAGTAATAATTAAAACAGCATGGTACTTGAACAAAGGCAGAACTGCTACCAGTGGAACAGGGTTGAATACACTGACATCTCCCCTCAATCATATGATCATCTAATCTTTGATAAAGGTGCAAGTAATGTGAAGTGGAGTAAGGAAAGCCTCTTTAACAAATTGTGCTTGCATCACTGGACAGCTACATGCAAAAATGTGGGCTCAGAACTCTGCCTAACACTATGTACAAAAGTAAGATCAAAATGGACTAAAGACCTCAACATCAGACCAGAAACCATAAGGTACATTGAAGACAAAGTTGGCAAAACCCTCCATGACATTGAAGCTAATGGTATCTTCAAAGATGCCATGCCACTGGCCGAGCAAGTGAAAACAGAGATAGAAAAGTGGGACTATCTTAAACTAAGAAGCTTCTGCACCTCCAAAGAAACATTGACCAAAATACAAAGAAAGTCTACAGAATGGGAAAGGATCTTCGACGAATACACATCGGACAAGGGGTTGATATCCAGGATATACAAAATACTGGTTAAACTCCACAAGAAGAAAACGTCCAACCCCATCCAAAAATGGGGCAATGAAATGAACAGAGACTTTCTCAAAGAAGAATTCTGAATGGCAAAAATGCACATGAGAAAATGCTCTACATCATTAATCATCAGGGAGATGCAGATCAAAACCACAATGAGATACCATCTCACACCTCAGAGACTGGCCCACATTCAAAAGAACAAAAGCAACCAATGCTGGCGAGGATGTGGTGAGAAAGGGACACTCCTTCACTTTGGTGGGAATGTCGACTGGTTCAGCCCTTCTGGAAAACAGTATGGATGATTCTCAGAAAATTAGAAATTGAGCTCCCATTTGACCCTGCAATACCACTCCTGGGAATATATCCCAGAGAGGCAAAAATGTATAGTCGAAGTGACATCTGCACTTTTTTGTTCATTGCAGCTCTCTTTACAATAGCCAGAAACTGGAAGAAACCTGAATACCCAAGAACAGAGGACTGGTTAAAGAAACTTTGGTACATCTACACAATGGAGTACTATGTAGCTGTTAGAAAAGATGAAGTCATGAAATTTACATACAATTGGTACAACATGGAAAGTATCATGCTAAGCGAAATGAGTCAGAAAGAGAGGGATAGACATAGAAAGATTGCATTCATCTGGGGGATATAAAGTAACAAAGTATGAGATTAATACCCAAGAATAGCTGAGATCAGCACCGGGAGGATTACTCCATAGCTTAGTGGCCAGTCGGGCATTCTAGAGGAAAGGGCAGCTCAGATAGAGAAGGGAGCACCAAATAAAGGGTGTTTGGAGGATCCTCCCAGGAGGGGAGATGCATGTCGAAAGTAGACTATGGACTGAACATGTTTGCCACTCAATGCCTCTTTTGCAGACCACAACACCCAAAAGGGGAGAGAGAACAAGGGGATTGCCCTGCTACAGAGGCAGGGGGCGGATTGGGGCATGGGGGTGGTGGGGATATTATCCATGGTGGTGGAAAATGGGCACTGGTGGAGGGATGGGTACCTGATCATTGTATAATCGAAACCCAAGCACAAAAAATTGTAAATCTACAACTGTACCTCATGGTGTTTCACTAATAAAAAAAAATAAAGCCTAGAGAAATTAAAAATAAAAAGAAGAATGAACAAAAGAAGCACACTCAAACGAATATATATATATATATATATATATATATATATATATATCTCGATTTGCTCGAGCGGGCCCAGTAACGTCTCCATTGGAGACTTTGTTGTTACTGTGTTTGGCATATTGAATATATCACGGGTAGCTTGCCAGGCTCTGACCTGCGGGCTAGATACTGTATGTAGCTTGCCGGGCTCTCCGAGAGGGGCGAATGTATTGAACTCGGGTCAGCCATGTTGGCTGCGTGCAAGGCAACCGCCCAGCCGCTGTGCTATCGCTCCAGCCCTATATTATATGATTCACAAATACTATATAATATGATATATATTATATAGTATTCATTATATATATTAATCCAGTGAGTATATATATATATATACTTTATTTAGATAACAATCGTAATTAGACAAAATGATCCATGATAAAATAAATTTTCTTCATTCTGTAACACGGTTTGTAGCAAATTACTAGTCAGACAGCTTTTTGTCTGCTTATTATGTTCTATTTCTTGATCAGAATAGAAGTCTTTTGAGTTTATTCCACTTTGAGGAAAAAAGACCTTAATTAGTTTGTCTTCTTTTGTGTATGTTATCCTAGAATAAAAATGTTTACTTTGTAAATTCCATTGCATTTTTTGGCCAACAATCATTTCCTGAACCCATCAAAGAACCTTCTTGTGGTTGAAACATTGGCACCTGTTTTATAACTTTTGTTTTGGCTTTTTATTGTTTCACAGAAATTCCCACAGAGCTCGAAGCTTAGCTTTATATCAAAAAGATATCGGGGTGGTGTGATTAAACTTTTCTATAACATTCATAACATTTCAATTTTCAGGGCACTGAGTTTTCCATGACAGGTGCCCAGAAGGTGTCTGTTTCTGTTTTCACTATTTAAAGTTTAATTTCACTTACATTTGCAGAGTTGGTGCTATTTTCAGCTCAGTAAAATTTCCTTCAATTTTGAGTTTGATTTTAGCTTGTATCCCAATTACTGCTTTGAAACACCTGTAATTTCCAGATGGCTCTTTGTTCTTGCTTCTCTTTCAAAATTTTTAGCTCTCTGGCTTGTTTCTGTACATTCTGAATGAGTTTCTCAAGTGTCCTCTTAACACCAGTCATTGACATTTTCATAGACTCATTTTACTTTTAACTCTGTCCCGTTTTAATTTTACTTTCGTATTTTTAAGTTTAATCTTTTTCTTGAATCTCATTTAGTTTTTTCCTCCCGCATAAACTATTCCTTCCACATTATTTTTTTTTAAAAAAATATTTTCAATTTTTCTGTAAGTAGAACAAAATAGTTTTGGAAAATTGTATTGAAGCAATAGTGATTTATAACATTGCATTGGCTCAAAGAATATAGCATTGTAGTTTTAATATCTGTAGATGCTATATTATGGCCACTACCTACACTCTAGTTTTCATTCACTATTATAACTTTTATCCCTTTTATAAAAAATTATATATTAAAATTAAACTTCTAGAATATGATTACAAGGACCTCATTTCTGTTCTCAGTCAAGCCTTAGTGAGGGCCCCACAGCTAGAATGATGTCAGTCTAACTGATCAGGACTATTTTTGCTTTTAACTACTGAAATCCCTTTATCTGCAAATATGGTGGACATAAAAATAAAGTTTAGTCCCTAGTCATGAACAGAGCATGTAGAGTGATTGGGACTTTTTAATTTTTGAGAAGAAGAAATGCTTTTTTATACAAGCCAAACATTTGTTTACTACTTTAGAACCATTTAACTGAGGCAACTATTAGAATTTTAAGTAGTCGGAAGTTTAAGACGTAAGGTAAATTTTCATCTTTCAAATACATAAGGATATTCAGAGATTAAAACCTTAATTCTACTCATACAAAAGTTTTTTCCAATAAAAATTTAATTTCATTCCTCTATATTCTGTTTTTATAAATTAAATCTACTGATCAAATTTCTCAATAAATTACCACCACTTAAAACTTTGATTACTTATGAATGATTATAATTTGATAAAGATGAAATTTTCATTATCTTACTACACCTTATAAGACTATACTTGAGAATTTCTTGGAGTTTATTCCATTTTAACTGAAAAAATCAAGATTCTGTCTTATTTCATTGTAATTTGAAATAGGAATAGATTTCTATAGCACTTTCATTTTATAATAAGTGGTATTTTCTTCTCTATATTTTTAAGTTTATGTATATGCATATATGTATTCCCAAATCTTGATTCTTTATATGCCAGATATTTATACAGTTTTATTTATAAAAGGTGAAAGATTACCAATTTCAAATTTCATATATTTTTGTTTGCTTTTTGTGCAACATCCATCAATCATCAGGGCATACTGCTTGTTTTGTGTTCAGGCATCTCTCTTGGTAGTGCTTGGTGGATCAGTGTTGGGAGCTGAAAAAGTGTTGGCAACATTGAAGGCAAGAGCCTTACCTCTCTATTATATCTATGAATTCATTAATTTCTGTGTACCTTCAATTAATGTTTTTAATTATCCGAATGAGGTTGGAGTGATAGCACAGCAGATAGGGTATTTGCCTTGCACACAGCTGACCTGGGTTTGATTCCTCCGTCCCTCTCAGAGAGCCCAACAGCTACTGAGAGTATCCTGCCGGCAAGGTAGAGCCTGAAAAGCTACCGGTGGTGTATTCAATATATGCCCAAAACAGTAACAACAAATCTCACAATGGAGACGTTACTGGTGCCCACTTCAACAGATCAATGAACAACGGGAGTACTATACTACAGTGCTATTTAAGCTAATACCGCCTTGTAATTACAAAAGATCACTTGATCACTTGACATCCTGTTACTCATCGGTTTGGTCAATTGGGCACCAGTAACGTCTCCATTCATCCCTGTCGCGTGGTAATGTAGCTCAATGGTGTCTGCTCGTTCTAGGAACACGAAGAGCCTCAAACCAATTGTTCGGGGTCTTGACGAAGAAGTCTGATCATCTCATAGGTGGGCATCCATGCGATCTTTTGACGTCCTGTGGAATCCAGTTGGTAATGGCTCAGTGGCCGTCTCCAAATCTCATTATGTGTCCAGCCCATCTGATTTTTGATGCCATAGCAAATGAGACAACGTCCCTGATTCTTGACCATCAACGGAGGCTGGAACTCCGGATTATTTCTCTCATTTGAGTGAAGCGTGATACTCCAAGCATAGCACTTTCGATTCCTCTTTGGGAGATCCGAATAGCATTCTCATCCTTTTTTCGTAGGACCCAGGTCTCTGAGGCATATGTTAATGCAGGAAGAACAGTGGAATCGAAGAGATATGCCAGGAGCCAGAGGTTCTTCATCCTCTTAGCTATTTCTTTGATGCTCTTGAAAACGTTCCAAGCCATTCTCTTCCTCCTCCACAACTCAGGTGCCAGGTTATTTGTCATGTTGACTTCTCGACCTAGGTACACATAACTGTTGCATTCAGAGATGTTTGGCCACTTGAGAGTGAATGGAACATCAGGAACGAGACCATTTCTCATAAACATTGTCTTCATGAGATTCAGCTGTAGTCCTACCTTTCCACACTCACGGTTAAAGTTGGCCAGCATTCGTGCCGCCTGTGTTGTAAGAATGCTGTCATCAGAGAAGCAGAGGTGATGTAGTTGCCAACCGTCTATCTTCACTCCCATTCCTTCCCATTCCAGTCATTGCATGACATTCTCGAGGGTGGCACTGAAGAGTTTCAGTGAAATGGTATCACCCTGCCGAGGCCCTCTCTTAACGTCAGTGATCACTTCCCTGTAGAATGGTGAGATCCTGGAAGTGAATCCGCAATACAGTTCACAGAGGATCCTGATGTATTGACATTGAACGCCATGTTTAGCTTGGGCCTTGATGACCGCTTCAGTCTCAAGAGATTCAAAGGCCTTCTTTAAATTTATGTATGTTAGACAGAGTGGCATATTGAACTCCTGAGAAACCTAAATGATCTTGGTTATTGTGTGAATATGGTAGATTGTGCTAAATCCTTTTCGGAAACCAGCTTGCTCGCATGGTTGTCCTTCATCTAGTGTTCTTCCAATCCTATGCAGGATGACTTGAGTGAACAGCTTATAGACAACAGGCAGATCGGGCAATAGTTGCCAATGTCGTGGATCTCTCCTTTCTTGTACAGTAGTATAGTCCTGCTGGTTTTCTACTGGGATGGAACCTTGCATTCAGACAGGTAGTGTGTGAAGAGCTGAGCCAGTGTATTGATGAGTTCTGATGGCAGGTTCTTCAGATGTTTGGGTGTGACCTTGTCTGGGCCATGTGTTGTTGGCTTCTTTACCAACAAAATGGCGTGCCGGATTTCGGAAGGGAGAACTTTGGGAATGATGTATCCATCCTGCGGAATTTAGTATGTGGGCAGGTGGACATGGCTATCAAAGATATCCGAGTAGAAGTCATGGGTAATCTTCTTCATTGCCCTTCTGGAAGATGTGATAGATTCATCAGGACGTCGGAGGCAGTCACCTTAGTCTTGTAGTTGGGGAAGGACAGGGCAGGCATTGCAAAGGCTTTTCCTAGCTTCTGCCACATTCGCCAGCACTGCTGCTCTTCTCTCTTTGAGGTCTTCTTTTATCACGTCTCTGCAGTGCTTTGCGAGCCCAGACATTAGCTTGCAGTTGCTTGAGGCTTGTGCCAAGCCATGTTGGCGAATGAACTCAAGAGTTTTCGAAGACAGGCGTCTTTTTGTGGCTACCTCTCTCTCTCGACGTTTTTTGCCCAATCATGGAGGTGCTGAACCAGTCGACTGTATTTACAAAAGATCATAAATACAAATAAGTTACATAAGTCACATACTTATACGTACAAATATTTAACACGTATATAGATCTAGGTAAAAATCAGATACACAAAGAAAATGATGCTTTATATAGGGTATTCTTCATTATATATTTGCTAAAATCATTATGTTAAATTGAGAATTTTGTAGTGTGACTTGACAGCTTCTTTAAGGTAGAAATTATTTTAAAAATATGTCAAATGATTATATAGCATTGTACTAATTTTCAGAGACTCTTAGGGAATGTGGAAGTTAATGCCTCTGATCTAATTTAAATGGGAATCCAATCTTTTTAGGGACTATCAATCTCTATTGATTTCCATCTGGGTTTGTGAGTCGGATGGATCAATGCTTGACTAGCAATAAGATGTTGTTTTGGCCCAGTGGAATTCTGGGGCTACCTAGTTGTTTACTGTTCCTCCTCCTCTTTTTCTTCCTCCTCCTCCTCTACTCCTCCTTATTATTATTATTATACAAAAACAACAACTCTAGTTGCTGAATATGAGATTGGATTGCAGGAATCACTTAATCTGAGTGAGAATGTAGTGGTGAAGAGACTCTGGTATTGTGGGAGAGCTGTCAAGCTGACTTACATATATGAAGAAATATAGGAAAAATACGTAAAAACCATTCAATTAATTATTTACTTTTGACAAAAGTATCTCATTCAATTTATGGCCCAGAGTTTATATTATAAAAGAAATAGGAATGAGGAAGAGAGGGTAAAACTTTTGTGTATTTCTTAAATTCAGAAAGAACAATCAAAGAGAAATATTTTTTCATTCTCTAAAAATTCATCACCTTTCCAAAAACAAGAATAAATTATTGTTCCTCTTGATGCTTAAAATGCATTTAATGATACAGATAATATGAATATGCATACACAAATATGTATTTATAAATATATATGTGCATATATAAGTTGTAAAATGATTTTCTATGTTTCTAGTTCAAGATTAGAGACAGTAAATATTACTACATTTTGAGGGTTATCTTTTGCTAGAACTTGGTGCATTTTACGTACTACTGAGAAATTAACGAATGTTGCTTTATGGTTCTTAGTACAATTCCTTTATTAAGTTCTACCAGAATAATAAGTTAATTTTAATACTTTACTTGAAAATATCTTAGTACACCATACTTTATTCTACACATTAAGATTAACCTCAAATTACAGATTAAAAAATGATACTTGAGAGACAATAGAAGTAACAGGTCTAAGATATTTTTAATTTTTATAAATATACTTAGAATAAATAAAATAGGTTAGAAGAAGTATAAAGTTAAGATTTGGATTAATAAATGGACATCAAGAATAGAGACCTAGGGACATTTATAGCCTCTTAACAAAAGAAAGGGTTTTATCACATTTTAACATTGGCATTGTTAAAATTAACTCATTAAATTGTCAACTTTAGTGTTGTCTTTTATAAATGATATTAAATATTTCTCTGAGTGATTGATTAGTCCTTTTTCTAATAATAACTTTTTGTTAGAGTGATAGAAGTGTGAATGCAGTGAATCTAAAATAAAAATAGCTGAAATTACTTTTGACCTTCAAAAATAGAGAAACATTTAGTAAGTGATATAGATGCACTATAGTTTTAGAATTTTCTTGATAATTAAAGACTTGGATTGAATGATAATTGTCACTGACAATTTTTATATTCTGTAGCCTTACAAGGGATTCAGAGTGATAGCACAGCGGTAGGGCATTTGCCTTGCATGCGCCTGGCCTGGCTGAGCCGGGTTTGATTCCTCCGCCTCTCTTGGAGAGCCTAGCAAGCTACTGAGAGTATCTTGCCCACATGGCAAAGCCTGGCAAGCTACCCGTGACATATTCGATATGCCAAACACAGTAACAACAAGTCTCACAATGGAGACATTACTGGGCTCACTTGAGCAAATTGATGAACAACTGGAGGACAGTAACAGTGACAGTCACCTGAAAAAAATTGTTGACCTCTGGACCAATTCTGTGTCTGTTCTATAGAGGTAGTGATCATTAGAGGCAATATCTCTGAAGTGTATAAAGATTTTTATGTTTCTTCCACGGTCACTTTCTGTTCTCAGCTCTATTTCATGCTACAGAATTATTCATTACCACAATTCAGACATCTGTTTTCTCGTTTGACAGTCCAAGTTAGGGACTTGGCTCTTTGGATATGGTGAAAAAATCATATTGCTAAATATAGGTCTCAGAGTGGACAATGAATAAGAAATTATGATTAAAGTAACTGGGTTTCTTTGTAGTAATTAAAAGTATATCTTCTGGGACAGATATATGGTTTCTAAAGCATTGTCAGGGTAACTCCAGTTTAGAGCCAGAAATAGCCCTGGAGTACTTGTAGGTGGCACCAAAAAGAGCTTACATTTTTCTGGGGTGGCAATATGCACAATATCAATTAATAACTCAATGCTCTACTTGTACAGTAGTGATGTGAGGAATTTCTAGCTTATAACTAAAACATATAAATGGAAATCTGTTGAAGAACATAAGCCCAGGGACTGGGGCAATAATTCAAGCAGTAGACCATATTCTGATATATGCAATCTCCTGTCTGATTTCAGCACCACCTAGCTTTCAAGTACCAACAGATATGGCTTTCTTGATCTTCCTGTAGGAGGGAATAGTGATGAAGTCTTGATTACAGTATTGGGGCCCCACAGAACTGCTCTGTGTGATCCCTGTAATGAAAGAGCTCAGATCCTCCCAGTGTGCGTTTTTGTGTCTTAATAATTGCTTCCTACTTTTCTTATTCTATAATTCAGGAGCAATACACAATTTTGCAACTAACAGACTATATCAGTGCATAATAGGAATAGAACTTGGAAATGGAAAGTAACTCCCTGATATGACTCGGAAGAAAATTCTCTTGAAATCTGCTCTAAGGATCCCTATATAAGAAACATGTCATTTGTCTACTGCTTAGAAGAGGGGAAGCATTATGTCCTTCCAATTTAGACCTTTCAAAAGGTCAAATACCAAAATTTTAGTGTAGTTTTTTTCTTTTTCTTCTCTTTCTTCCAGGCTTATTATCTCTATTGCTCATGAATCCCTTTTTTATCAGTGTATATTTTTTTTTCATATGAGGCTAGGACAATTTTTTGAAGGGCTTGAGGCCATGTTGAGTCTCCAAGTTTGAACCCTGGAACCACAGGTTTTTCCAAGTGCCATCATATGTGACTCTGGCAACTGCTGGGTCCAAAGTAGCTTTGCATTGCTGGGGTGAGCCCTGATTCCTCAGTCAACATAGTCATATGAAATTATAAAGTATTCTCTCCTGAGTATTGTTTTGGCACTCTTCCCCACTCCCCTACACTCATAGAGCACACAAACAAAGACACACACACATACATACACATACACATATATAATTTCAAATTTCCAAAATTTTCCTTCCATTTCCTCCAAGTGCAGGAAACATAAAACAAGATTAAAACAAATTATTTTGCCACATGCAAAAGTGGGATTTTATCTCTCCAGCCAAGAGTATCTAGATCCTCCTTCTTAAAAGTCCCTTTTCAATATGTTTTATTTTCCTTTTAGATTGGTTACTTTAACACAAAACTAACTGATACTAAATTCACAATAAGTTGACCAAATCTGTCCATTATGAATCATTTAAGTTGCTGGAACAAGTAGAGTAGTTCTTCACATATTACGAGAAGATCTTGAGGTAGATTATAATAAAAGCGTACATAATTTACCATTAATAATAGGAATAATTTCATGGGAGAATATAAACTTGCTTCTTTAAAGTCAGAGAGGGGCTGGAGCGATAGCACAGTGGGTAGGGTGTTTGCCTTACGCGCAGCCGACCTGGGTTCGATTCCCAGCATCCCATATGGTCCCCCAAGCACCGCCAGGAGTAATTACTGAGTCCATGAGCCAGGAATAACCCCTGTGCATCGCCGGGTGTGACCCAAAAAGCAAAAAAATTAAAAAATAAAGTCAGAGAGATGTTTCACTTTAATTGCTAAGGAATCTTATTTAGCATAATATAATCGGAGAAGTGACAACCTATCATCTTCCTGTGCAATATAACTTAACCAAGGGGATGACATTCATTACAATAATTCTATAGGTCATAAGCAAGTCACTGGTGCCTCTGACTCTCAAGAACAGAGCTCCTGCAAAGGCATCACTATCACTCAGTGCATCTCCTACTTTTTTCAAGAGTCAAGGAAAATGTTGATAAAAATACTAAATTTGTGTTATAGTTCATAGTTATTCTGTTTAATATTTAAACAATTTAAATGAACTTTGCACTACATGTACCAAATTGTTATTCTTAGCTACATTTTAAAACCTCAATTTTCTATTAGTCTATTTCTAAATGTACTCACATTCTATACAGATGAATGAACCATGTATGGTTTTGATATTAGAAAAACAAATTTTATGGGTGGATGATGGAAAAAAAGATTTGGTACATTAATCTCATTCCTTTCTCATTTCAAAAAAATTGACATGGAAAGCACAAGTTTGCATGAAAAAAATGTAAAAAAACAATAAAGAGTAAAAATTAAATAATTATATCCAGTACTAATTCCAAAGAACAATGATTATCAGATTGATCAATTTAACAATGTTTAATAAAAATTATCATTCCGGCTAGAGTGATAGCACAGCGGTAGGGTATTTGCTTTGCAAGCGGCTGGCCAGGCTGACCCGGGTTCAATTCCTCCACCCAGAGAGCAATCTACTGAGAGTATTTGCCCACACGGCAAAGCCTGGCAAGCTACCCATGACATATTCAATATGCCAAACAGAATAACAACAAGTCTCTCAATGGAGACATTACTGAGACCACTTGAGCAAATTAATAAACAATAGGAGGACAGTGCTACCGTGCTAATGAAAATTATATGGTGATAAACCAGAAAAAATGGGGGACACAGGTTATTTATCCAATATTAAGGGCATTGAGACAAAGAGGGACTTTAAATAACACAAAGGGGGATCATTTCCTCTGTACTCCAGTTAAAAAATCAGGTTTTGAACAAGAGAACATCTGCACTGATTATTTTAGAATGATGATAGTGCACCTAAAAACTACAGTGTTTGAGGTCATAAAAAGTAAATTCTAGGAATTCAACTCCAGATTATTTGCAAAAAATTGACACAAGGATCTAATTTTAAGACCTGTACTATAGGTCTGTTTATAATAATCGTAAGTACTAGTTTAATTTAAAGGGTTTTCATAATGCCGAGAGAGAGAGAGAGAGAGAGAGAGAGAGAGAGAGAGAGAGAGAGAGAGAGAGAGAGAATGGGGAAATTGTCTGCCATAGAGTCAGGGGGAGGGATGAGATGGGGGGTATACTGGGGACATTGGTTGTGGAAAATGTGCACTGGAGGATGTATGGATGTTCGATCACTGTATGACTTGAAACTCAAACATAAAAGCTTCGTAACTCTATCTCATGGTGATTCAATTAAAAAATGGTTTTCTTTTTCAATGTAGAATAAAGGAACTCTAAATAGCAGTCAATAAGTTTTTATAAAGAAGCAAGGTTTGCCTTGTTATGTCATTAACCTCTGCACTAACTAAAATATATACTATCTTAGGCATTAAGTATATTAATTTAATGAATTAATAATGAGTTTTTCTAGATGATACCATAAAATTTAAATATATGTGGATCAACATGAAAAGCATCATGTTAAGTGAAATGAGTCAGAAAGAGAGGGACAGACATAGAAAGATTGCACTCATTTGTGGAATATAAAGTAACAAAATGGGAGACTAACACCCAAAATGGTAGGATAAGTACCAGGAGGATTACTCCACAGCTTAGAAACCAGCCTCGCTGGCTGGGGGAAAAGGCAGCTCAGATAAAGTAGGGACCACCAAGTAAAGGGTCCTAGGAGGACCTGTTCAGGATGAAAGATGTGGACTGAAAGTAGACTATAGACTGAACATGATGGCCACTTAATACCTCTACTTCAAAACACAACACCCAAAAGGAGAGAGAGAACAAAAGGAAATGCCCTGCCACAGAGGTGGGGTGGGGTGGAGGGGACGGGGCGGGCGTGGTGAGAGGGATGCTGAGACCATTGGTAGTGGAAAATATGGACACTAGTGGGGGGATGGTACTTGACTGTTGTAGGACTGAAACACAAGCACAAAAGTTTGTAAGTCTGTAACTGTACCTCACGGTGATTCACTAATAAAAATTTTTTTTAAAATGAGTTTTTCTGATTTTTTGGGTTTTTTCGCTCATTCCTCACAAAATACATACTGTTGCATTTTTGAGTACATAAAAAATGTGTCTGGTTTTGATAAGAATATAAAGAGATGGGAAAGTTTAGATTAATTTATTGAATATCTAGTGAAGAAATATTAAACCAGGTTTTATGGTTTTGACAGGGTACTTTTTGTTTTTGCTTTGTTTTTTTTTGCGGGGGGGAAGGGAACACATTGGCAATACTCATGACTTATTCTTGGATCTGTTATCTTGGATCATTCATTGTGGTGCTTGATTAACTGTATGTGGTACTGAGAATCTAATTTAAGTCAGTTGTGTATAAGATAAGCACCCTGGCTGCATGATCTATCTTTGCAACTTGAGTTTGAAACTCGTAGTAAAAAAAAAAGTCAAAACAATTAACAATCAGCATTTGAAAAGAATACTAACTGCTAATATAAGCCAATATTGTATCAATTTGCATTATATTATTATATAATATAACTCCACCTTATATACAACACAAATGTTTAAAAAGGTTAATATCTTGGCTTAATATAAAACAATTAAAAACTTGGAAGAAATAAAGTTTATATTTTTTCCTTAAAATTAATTGGATTCACATGAATTCAACCTTGGTTTGTTCTATTTCAACCCATCTGGTCTCCTGAGCTTGCCCAGACTGAATCCTGAACACAGTTGTGTGTGCCCCCTCCAAAAAAAATACCTAAAATGTATTATTGTCTGCATGTTATTGACACAGAAAGTGAAGTTTTCTGTCACATGATCCATCTAATATCTACTAAAACCAGTCTGCTTTAGAACCAATCATTTGACTATTTACCTGTCATCTCCATCTATTCTTAATAAACTTTTGAGAAGATATCAAAATTTAAAAATATTTGATAGTAAAATGCAGACACCACAAAAAAGTGTGAATTTTTTACAATCAAAGCCATTTTAAATGATTACTACTACTTTTTTGTGTCATGGTCTCCAGCTTAACAACCATACTTTCTTTCAAGTAATAATGTTAGCAAAAAGAACAAATGAGTCAAAGTGATATGTAGACATTTGAATTATTATCTTTGATCAAATGTAACAGCATTGCTAGAAAACTCATCAATTTCAGAGACATTCTTAAAAAGTGGGAAATGTGAATTAGAATTGATTAATAAAAAAAATTTCTATTTTCATTTAGATTTAATTAAGTGAAAAAAAATCCCTTAGGCTTTGTACCAAAAGACTTCTGTGAGCACATTTTTTATATTTTATGTTTCTCATTTCACAAATCTTTTTCTTTTATTAAAAAATCTCTTTTCTTTTGTCTCTATAAGATTTTGATTGGTTCATAATTTTTTTCTCCTGGAAAACAATGTCTTTGCAATTTTTTAAATTAAAGTACCATGAATTATAAAGTTATTCATAGTTGTGTTTTAGATATACAATATAGCAGCACTGATTCCACCATTGTGGGGTGCTATGAGGTGCTGTGGGGTGCTGTGGGGTCCCGACCTGCAGGACTCCACCTGTGAGGGATATCTTGGGCAAGAGGGCTCCTGAAGGAGAAGGAATGGACGCACATCTTTGATGGAAAATATGCAACGAGGTTTATTGTCTGCAAGGCACTTATATACCTTAAGGTGGCACACGCAAAACAGAATGGCCTGACCTCTGTCGTAGTTAATGCTTAATGGACAGTGGGTGGATAGTCAGGACGAACAGTCAAGATAGCCAAGATAGACTTATAAGGAGTGGAGGGGCTGGCCAGATTGCAACATCCAAGGGCCTCTTGGTGGGATGCCATGTGCTTGTGAGGAATGTACAGGCTCACAAAGCCAAGATGGAGACCTCTGGCTCCCCACACACTATCAGCTTCCACTTACCTCGACTAATGTTCCCAAGTTACCTCCCATATCCCCATCCCTTAAACCTTCCCTTCTTGGTAGGCACATTTCTAAGTTCAGTTGTTTATGTTTGGGTCACTTGATTTCAGTTTTGTTGACTCTATGGTTTGGTTATTTGGCTCTATCATTCCTTAACATTACCTTCATACCCTAGTACCTGGAAGAATAGTAATGGGAATAGCATAAAATATGCCATGATGAAAATACAGGGGATTGAATAATTTAAAACACACTTTAAAATAAATTAGAAACTGATTGTAGTTAACATACGATTTTAGCAATATCACAAGTGAAAGTGATTACAGCATTACAGGCTATCCCAAATGAGAAAAAACTAGCTATTTGTTTACATATATGTTATATATATATGTATATATATATATATATATATATATATTACACATTGGAACTCACAAATGATATTGATTTGGTGTTTTTCTTCACTTCTGATATATAAATTTTGCCTCGAATTTAATATTATTTGTACTTCACGATCACGACCACCCTGTTGTTCGTCGATTGCCTCGAGCAGGTGCCAGTAACGTCTTCTTCGTCCTAACCCTGAGATTTTTTTTTTTTAAAGTGCCATATTCAAGGCTTTTTCAGGGTTAGGAGAATGAGATCCATCATTGTTACTGGTATTTGGCATATTGGGTATACCACGGGGAGTTTGCCAGACTCTGCCGTGTGGGCAGGTTACATTTGGTAGCCTGCCAGTTTGTCCAAAGTAGGAATGAGATGATAAGATAAGCTTCCGGGAGCTGAGTGTGATAATCTCTGGATCCTGGCCATTGTTGGAGTTACACGGCAGTTGGTGGGTGTAACTGTCTAGTTACTGGCAGGTCCAGTCCCAAACCGTGCAGGCTTGGAGATCTCAGCCCCGGGTCCCACACACCTGGGTACCTCTGCCAGTTCTTTTATGCGTGAGGCTTATCCAAGTGTGTGGAGAGTGGTCCCAGCATGGCCTTGGCTGGGCCCCGGTGGTCTTCAGCTGTTGGGCTCTGGTGGAGACAGTCAGGCACAGGGTAGGAGACTCTGCCTTGTTCTCTCCCAGGAGCTGAGTGTGATAATCTCTGGATCCTGGCCGTTGTTGGAGTTATACGGCAGTTGGTGGGTGTAACTGTCTAGTTACTGGCAGGTCCAATCCCAAACCGTGCAGGCTTGGAGATCTCAGCCCCGGGTCCCACACACCTGGGTACCTCTGCCAGTTCTTTTATGTGTGAGTTCTTTTATTTGTACTTACATGTTGATTTATTTCCATCCTTTGTATTGATGTCTAATTATGAAAAACTAATATCAATGACAGTTTGAGCATAGGAGCTGTACTATATAAAGGGATAAAATGAAATGTGTGTGTGAGAGAGAGAGACAGATGGACAGAGACAGAAAGAAGCAAAACAAAACTTTCAACATGTATAATTATAACAAACACAAAATAACTATAGTTTTATTTTGTTAAAAAATGTTTCAAAGGTATTATCTTGGATTTTGTTAAGTTTGCCTCTTTACTTTCTCTATTTTAATAATTTCACTGTTTGTTTTAAAAATCTTATTTTTGCCATCTTTTATGCTCAAAATGTCATTGATATTAGTTTTTCACAATTAGACGGCATCTTTTTTTGTTTATTTGGGTTTTTTTTTGGCTTTTGTTTTGTTTTGTTTTTATGGCCACAAATGGCAATGCTCAAGAGTTGCTCTTGGCAGTGCTCTGGGACCATCCGAGATGCCAAGGATTGAACCCAAATCAGTTTGGGTTCAAGGCAAATCCTACCCCTCCATACTATAACTATGACTATTGCTTCATATGTTAGATGAAAAATAAGCAAGAATAAGATAGATAACATTGTTTTTAGTAAAATTCTTATACTAATATCCCAAAGAAGTAATCTTTCTCTATTTTACAAATATTTACATCTTAAACTAAATTATATGCTTATATGCTAGTCTCTCAGATACACTATATTTCATGAAAAAGAAAATATCCTACGGCATTAAACTACATTTTCATAATTATACTAATGAAGCTGAGATTCCTAATGCGTTCAATCATAAAATCAGTTCCTGACTACTAGCTGCCTTCAATAAAAGAACTGTTTTATAGCTATAGGGCAATTTGAACAAAAATAAAATAAAAATTATAGTAGTTGGCCAAAATTTAAATTGAATATGAAACTTCCAAATTTGATCTGTTTTCGGCAATTCTCAAGTTCCTATTCACATACAATGTTAAAACAGCATTAGAAAAAATTAAGGATGCTGTTTTCTAGAACAAAATAGGAAATGTAACTGCTTTCCTTTCCCATTTATCTTGTAGTTTCACAAATGCTAATTAAGTGTTTATATTCCCTGCCATGCTATTCATTCTACTCTGATGTCAGGGCATATTGTCACACTTGGAACATTATAAAGAACAGATGTCAAGAGTGACAGGTGTCAAGGATCCTCATAAGATTCTACTATATAGGCAGGAAAATTCACGAATCAGATCAAGGTCAAACAAGAGCAGGACTTAAACATAAATTCTTCCCTCAATACTTTGTTATATATTGCAGGACTGGAAGAGATGGCACAGGGAATAAGTGCTTCCCTTGCATGTGGCCGTCTCTTGCTTGTTAGCTGGCTCTGCATAAGGTCCCTGAGGCTTGCAAGTAGTGATTTCTGAGCACAAGGACAGGAGTAAGTCTTGAGATACCTAGGTGTGGCCCTGTCAAAAAGCAATAAAATAAAAATTATGTGTTCTCAATATCAAAACAAGCACTGAATTAGCTATATGGACTTAAATCGATCAAACTATCATCTCTGCTTAATGGAATTAATATTCTTCCAATGCTTACAGATCATCTAAATCAATGGAACTAAGAAATCTAAAATTTGAAAAATGTTATTGATATATATCTTAAGCTGTAAACTGGACATTTCACTGTAACACTGTCATCCCGTCGGTCATCGATTTACTCAAATGGGCCACATTAGACGTCTCTATTTGTCCCAGCCTTGAAATTTTAGCAGCTTCTCCTCACTCATCTTTCACAATGATTGGAAGGTTTTTCAGGGTCAAGGGAATGAGACCTGTTATAGTTACTGGTTTTGGCATACCTAATATGCCATGGGGAGCTTGCCAGGCTTTGCCTGTGAGGGTGGGATACTCTTGGTAGCTTGCCAGGCTCTCCAAGAGGAAACCAAACATTTATCTTCCTAAAATACAATTTTAGAAACTGGAAGAATAATTGTTTAATTACATTTTGAGTAGAAATGCATAATGACTTATTTATAGGTCATTAATCTAGAATGTTCAAGATAAAAATTATTTAAATTGACAAAAGAAGACCTTTTCTCTCATGGTCAATTTCATCAAGGTAAATTAGAAAGGATTGGGCCACTTAATAGACTTCCTAAATTTTACTTCAGTCTTTGAGTCAATAAAGGTTGAAATTAGATCAATTTCATCAGAGTAAAGTACTAATTTTTAAAATTACATTCAATTGTCAACATTTATAAAAATGGTGGGATTCCAAGGATGGTGATAAGTGAAGCCGGACTGATTTCAAATTTAATCACCCTTTGATAAGTGCAAATTTATTTTCTATGCCTTAGTTACAAGTTGACTTTTTATATAATGGCTTGAGAGCTTAAAAAATGGCTAATTAACTAAGATTGCTACAGCATAACTGCATATCAAAAGTCATAAGGCTTTACATTTTATTGTTCTTAATACAAACCATACTGAATATAAAAATCTTGTCACAAATTTTTCAAATTAGATATTTTGACTTTTATGATGTTTTTAGTTTCTCTGCAAATTCTTTTCCTATGAACATGTTTTTAAAAAGTGTAATCAATGTTTATAGGTTTGTCAATTGATATTCAGGGCATTTAATATTGCCAGAGAAGAAAGTTGCAACTCACTATAGTTAATGGTTATTTCAGAAACTTTGAGAACACAGTACAAAAGTGATCATCATTGATTTTCAAGGAACACTTTTCCACAATTCAGTCTCATATTTGATTGTAGCTGATTAAAAGGCATTTTTGTTGTGGGGGGGGGCAAATAAAATCACAAAAGTTAAAATATTTAGTTTGAAAAACTTGTAACATGTTTTTGACATTCAGTATAGTTTAAGAACAGTAAAATGCATAGCCTGATCACCTTTCATAAATGCTATTTCATAAATAGCAATCTTCAGTTAGGTGTAGCAATCCTCAGTTAATTATGGGTTTACCTAATGATATTTTTATTGCCCAAGAAAATAGAAAGCGAAAATTCACTTTAGTTAATGATGATTTCATAAACTGGAAGAATACAACAAATGCATGCTGGGCATTGAATTTCAAGGAAACATTTTGCAAAATGTAGTCCAAGATTTCATTATAGATGAAAATGATTCATTGCCAAATAGCAATTTCTTAATGTGGGGATTGTAGCCCACACCCAGTAGTGCTGGGTTTGATCCTGGCTCTGTGCTCAGGAGTGGCCATTGCTAGTACTGAGTGAACCATATGTGGTGTCCTGGATTTAACCAGCAATGATTGCATTCTCGGCAAAGTGCCTTAATTCCAGAACTTCTCTCTGACCCTCACCGACAAATTAGGATTTTATTTAGAAATCTCTGCATTACAACACTTCCAAGGTTTATTATGTTTTTTTGTTTTTTTAAAAGTGTTTTCTGTAATCAATCACTAGTTTATTTTATATCAAGTATGGTTTAGTTGGTCTATATTTCAATCCTTTAATAAAAGATTTGATAAATATTTTGTACAAATGCTGGCTCCATCTTTTTGAAAAATTGTAGATCACAATGCTAATTTGTTATAGAATTAATCAATTCGCTATTAATTTATATTTGACTTAATCTGTGAGCCAGTGTTTAACATTTACCGTTGTGATATTTTTTAAAAGTCCAATACATATTTGGCCTCAAACATTGAAGTTGGTTGCTATCTTCTTAATAAACACAATTATTTTAAAGGGATAAATGCAACTACAAAGTCCACATGGGTGATAAATGTGCAAAAGAACTATTGGAATAGAAGTAAGAATAACGGTTATTTCACATTCCTCTACAGCAAGCAGCAAGTGATGACCAGCAAAGCTTCTTGCTTCTAAAGGCTGGGGTGAATACATACAGTGAGGAAAAGGGTGAAATAAAAATGTGCTTGACTCCAGGGGGGATGGTTAAGAAAATCACATAATCCCAGCATTTTCAATATCTGTCTCTCTTGATCCCTTCCCGGCATCTTGCTCGAGCGGGCCCAGTAACGTCTCCATTGGAGACTTTGTTGTTACTGTGTTTGGCATGTCGAATACTCTCGGTAGCTTGCCGGGCTCTCCGAGAGGGGCGGAGGAATCGAACTCGGGTCAGCCATGTTGGCTGCGTGTAAGGCGAACGCCCTACCACTGTGCTATCGCTCCAGCCCATCTTATTAATTGATTTTATTGTTTTATAGTACTATAAAAATACATCTGTATATCTCACTACCCCATGTACCTATAGGATTCAGAATACACCATCAAAATGTCAAATCCCAGCACCAAATCACCACCACAACAAAAAAACCTTTAACCTGTTAAGATAATGTATGTTTTCCTTTGCCTCTAGTAAACAACATGGTTTTTGCCAAATCTATGAGTGTATTTATTGTTATTTTTGCCTGTTAATTTGTGTGAATCAACTTTAATTATATGTATAATCTGCATATAGATGTAAGTCTCTAGTTAATTGACTATTGATTCCTTATATATCATTCAGCATAATCACATCAAATTCCAACCATTTCATTGCAAAGGACAGTTTCATATTTTTAATAGCATAGTAGTATTCTAGAATATAAATCACAGCCTTTGTGTCCATTCATCTGCTAAAGGGCATTTAGGAGAATTCACTGTATTGATTATTGTGAATAAAGCCATCATAAATATGGAGTTAAAAATTAATTTCTGAGTTAATGTTTTCTTAATCTTTGGATAAATGCTGGTGGAGTATTTCTGGGTCATCTAGTTAAAGAAATCTCTATTCTCTTTTCCATAGAGAACTCACTACACAATATTCTCATCTGTAGTGGGAGAAAATTTCTTTTTTCTCCACATCCAAATCACATTGTTGACTCTAGTCTCTCTAAGATAGGCTGTTCTTAGTGGTGTGAAGTGCTATCTCACTGTGGTTTTGATTTTCAGTTTCCTAAAAATTGATATAATACTCTATAAAAGCAACAGAAATCTGTTACTGCTGGCTAAGCAGAAGACAAATTCTCTTTCCCAAGACACATCACTACACCAATAAAACAAAGCAATAAACAAATAATCTAAACTTAAACAGAAACCAAACTCCAAACAAAGCCCTAGAATTCTCATAGATATTTTGGGAAGAATTCTATGTGGTATGCTAGCTGCCATGTCAAATAACCTCTGCTTTCTGGTACTCATGTCCTTGTATAATTGTCTACCAACCTTTGGGACCATGGACATATTCAGTTCATAAAATACCCAGGAAACTGGTTTATGAAGGCTGATAGGAAAGAAATCAAGTAGCAAGCTAGAAACCATACTCTACTGTACAAGGAACTAGGAAAAACCCTCTATTGCAAGACTCCTTTCTCATCCCTACTAACAATATTTAATATCCTCTACGGGAAAGGAAAAGGAAATGAGATGGAGCTCAGATAGACTAATAGAAAGTTAGTTTGAGGAGAAGAGCTTGAAAAACTATGATAGGCACAATTTTGATAATCAATGATATTCAAATCAATTTATAGATTTAATGCATTGAAAATAAAAATTCAACTGGAGAGAACTTTTCTAGAAATCTTTAGAAAAAATCTAAAAGACTGTAATGGTAGATTGGTATGAGTTGAAGGAGCCCAAAAATTCAGTCAATGGACTTGGAGCCACCCCAGGATCCAGGCTGTTGGCAAATTAATCCAGGATGTATACCCATTCCAAACTTGACTCTGTGAATGACTTAAAAATGATAAAAATAATTGCTGTTAAAAGAAAGGTATCTGAAAATTATATTGTGCAAAATCTGAGAAGAAGAAGATAAAAAGGGTGAAAATATAGATTTGGCTATCACTAAAGCTATTATCATAAGCTCAAACTCAATACATCAGGATCCTCCATGAGCTGTATTATGGATTCACTACCAGAATCTCACCATTCTACAAGGAAGTGATCATCCATGTCAAGAGAGGGATTCGGCAGGGTGACACCATTTCACCAAAATTCTTCAGTACCACCGTTGAGAACGTCAGGTGACAACAGGAATGGGAAGAAATGGAAGTGAGGATAGACGAATAGCAACTACACTACCTCTACTTCTCTTATGACATCATTCTAATAACACCAAACATTAGCCAAGCAGCAAAAATGCTGGCCAACTTCAACAATGAATATGGAAAGATCGGACTACAGCTGAATCTCACAAAGACAAATGCTTATGAGAAACAAACTCATTGGGAACATCTCTTCAATTCTACTGTTCTTCCTGTGTTAACATATGTCTCAGAGACCTGGGCCCCATGAAAACAGGATGAGAACACTATTCGAGTCTCCCAAAGAGGAATCAAAAGAGCTATGCTTGGAGTACCATGCTTCACTCAAACAAGAGAAAGAATATGGAGTTTTGACCTCTGTTGACAGTCAAGAATCAGGGATGCTCTCAAGTTTGCCAAGGCATCAATAATCAGATGGGCTGAACATGTAGTGAGATTTGGAGATGACTGTTGGACTAGAGCCATTACCAACTGGATTCTACAGGACATCAAAAGATTGTGTGGCCACCCAACTACGAGATGTCAGACTTCTTCATAAAGACCCTGAACAATTGGTTTGAGGCTGTTCATGTTCCTAGAAGAAGCAGACATCATTGGGCTATACTAGCATTCTACAGGGACGAATGGAGACATTATTGGCACTCGCTTGAGCAAATCGATGATGTCAAATGATCAAGTGATCATAAGCGATGAGTAAATTCTACCTTCTCCAGAGACTTGAAAATACTCCCTACTGAAAAATACACTGTACAAACTTTTATAGGTTCCTTTTGCTTTGTATCATGTTTGGAATTCAGTAAGTGCTGTGAGAATGTATATGTACACTTTTTATAAAAAAAGTAGGAGTTTCGTATTTTTTAACCTATCTGTGATGATAAATCATTCTTGGTGTTGTCTGGGGCACCATATGCATTTCCATGAACAGGTTGTGTTCAAGAAAATGTACCGTGATCGCTGTCCTATGTCTACATCCTGTATCTTTTTTTATATTGTATCTAATTTATATTATTTAATTTTACTTATTTATTTATTTTATTAGTGAAACACCATGAGGTACAGTTGTAGACTTACAAACTTTTGTGCTTGTATTTAAGTTATACAACGATTGAGTACCCATCCCTCCACCAGTGCCCATCCCTCCACTTGTCTCCCATCCTGTTACTTTATATTCTCCAGATGATTTCTGTCTGTCCCTCTCTTTTGGGCTCATTTCACTTAGCATGATACATATGATGTAGAACCACTTGTATGCAAATTTCATTATTTCATCTTTTTTAACAACTGCATAGTATTCCATTGTGTGGATGTACCAAAGTAAGATGAAAATGGATAAAAGACCTCCACATCAGAAACGAATCCATAAGGCATATTGAAGACAATGTTGGCAAAACCCTCCACAAAATTGAAGCTAAGAGTGTCTTCAAAGATGGCACGCCACTGGTCAAGCAAGTGAAAATAGAGATAAATAAATAAGACTATCTTAAACTAAGAAGCTTCTGCACCTCAAAGAAAACAGTGACCAAAATACAAAGACAGTCTACACAATGGGAAATGATATTCACCAAATACCCTTTGGTTGATATTCAGGATATACAAAGCACTGGTTGAACTCCACAAGAAGAAAACATTCAACCCCATCAAAAAATGGGGTAAAGAAGTGAACAGAAACTTTCTCAAAGAAGAAATTGGAATGGCAAAATGGCACATGAGAAAATGCTCTACATCATTAATCATCAGGGAGATGCAGATCAAAACAACAATGAGATATCATCTCACACCACAGAGACTGGCCCACATCTAAAAGAACAAAAGCAACCTTTGTTGGCACGGATGTGGGGAGAAAGGGACTCTTCTTCACTGCTGGTGGGAACGCTGACTGGTTCAGCCCTTTTGGAAAACAGTATGGACAATTCTCAAAAAAATTAGAAATTTAGCTCCCATTTGACCCAGCAATATTACTCCTGGGAATAAAAATACTACTCCCAGAGAGGCAAAAAATTATAGTCAAAATGACATCTGCATTTGTATGTTCATTGCTGCACTGTTTGCAATAGCCAAAATCTGAAAAAAAAAAGTGACTGAGAACAGATGACTGGTTAAAGAAACTTTGCTATAACCATTTTTTTAATAAAAGAATTTTCACAACTAGTGGATGGAGTGCTACAGCAGGGTAAAGGTGTTTGCATTGCTTGTGACAGTCCTCTGTTGAATTCTGGGCACCAAATATGTCGCTGGAGTGATCCCTGAGTGCAGAGATAGGAATAAATCCTGCAAACCACTGGGTGTTACCCTAACCCCCCCAAAAAAGTGGGGGGAAAAGACATAAATATTTCAATACATTTTTGAATAATGATTATTTTTTCTTTCTGATTTGATTTGTTTCACAAATATAATTAAGGTTCTTTATTTTAATCATTCTACCTGTAAACAATTTTGCAGTAATCTAATTACGTTTGAATAAAATTATAAATATTTCTGTGCACTCTTTTACTTCTTTCACTTGCACTTTTTAATCTTATTTTATCATGTTTTTTCATCATTACACTGGGGATTTTTAAACCATTCTATCACTAAAAAATTCTTCCAGTTTATATTTTATAAGTATTTTAGAATCACACTATCTTCCTCTCCCACACTTCTCCAACCATCAGTAATAGCTAATTTGTTCTCCGTTTTCATGATGCTATCAATTCAGGAATGTAATATAAATGTAATTATTCAATTTGAAGTTTTTTTTTCATTCAATACAATTAATTCTCTTGAGAGTCCTACAGGTTTTGTGTGAATCGATACTGTATTCTTTCTGTACTGAATTGTACTCCATGGTAAGGACACATGACAGTCTGGTTATTTATTTATCTGTTGAAAAATAGCTGTATAGACTACCTTTTGTACAGTAATGAACAAAAGTGATACAGTCATTAGTATGTAGCTTTATCTTGAGGCAAATGCAGTATAATCTTTGAGTTAAATGGCAGTGACACAGTTTTATAAGAAGCAATCATATGCTTTTAGAGCATTGCTATAATTTTTATAGCCTATAGAAATATATGAATTATCAAGCTGTCCAGTTCTTTGCCATAATTTGTTGTCATGACTTTTAATTGTTATGATAAGTGTGTGTGGTTATATTGCTCTATGGTTCTAATTTGCATCTGCCAATGAATAATTGAAGATATTTTCAGGTGCTTATTTGCCAACTGCATATCACTTTTGGTATAAGGCTGACTTGCAGGGGTTTTTTTTAGTTTTTCTAATTGGTTATTATTACTGTGAAGATTTGAAAATTAGTCAAATACATGACTTGAGATACGTGTTCTCAGAATGAATGGTTTCTGCTTTTTGCAGATAACAAAAATTTAAATACTGATAAGTCTCATCTTTAAAATTTCTGATTTGAGGGCTTATGTTTTCCTTTTATGTGCAACAATTTTTTGAAGAGAAAACTGTCTATATAATTCCTGTTCTTTGTATATTTGTTGAGGTCTGTTTCGTGGTTGAGATATCATAGCCTGGTGAGTATTTGAAGTTCCTTGGGAAAAAATGATATTCTATCACTGTAGTTAGCAGGTATTTGCTAATAAGTTGTTTGATTATGTTGTTCTGGTGTCGTTATTACGTCAAGAAACTGCTGATCCTATCTACATATTTTCTGCATTAAGGCAGTAATGCTGTTGACTTAGCACTCTGACCCCAGCCTTGTGTGTATGTATATGTGCACACGTGTGTGGTAGTTCCAAATACAAGCACTTTTATGAAGCTATGCAGTCTTTGAATTCCACTTGGGTTTCTCTCATGCAACTTGGTTATCAATTCTCTGTTCTTTCTGAGGGGATCAGTGGTGCTTCTCAGACTAAGATGTGGATGTGGTAAGATGAAAGAGGGCTTTTAGTCTCCCTATTACAGCAAGGCTTCCTGATGGAGTGAAAGATGTGAGTGGCCCATTGGCTGACGCTGGCTGGAAATCTAAGACACAAGATGACCGCATTCCTGATGGCAAAAACATCCCCTCTTCCTAAAGCAGGATTTCGTTGGTCAGGACCACGATCCCGACAAGCGGCACTAGATTCTTCGGTACCAACCAATTTTCTATTGGTTTGGGAGAGGTGAAGTGAGCAGATGGGCTGTAGTGTTTCAGACCTACAAGAAAACTTTTCCCCTTCCCTTTTAGTTTCTGTTTTCTGATCGTTCCCACTGCCTTATATTATCAATATGTCTTCCATTTGATTTAGAGAGAAATAAGTCTCTCTGCGTAACTTTCTGGTTTTAGATTGGAGATAACAAAGTATCAGTCCAGAATTGTCTTCTGCGCTGTGGAATCGATTGTTCTTCATTCAGAGTTCCAACCTTCCAGTTCCGAAGCCCAAACCAGTTTGCTTTTCTATTTCTACTTTTTAGGTATTCCTTGGTCTCCTGATTTCCTGGATTGTATAGCTGTATTTAATGAGAAGGGATGATAAATTATAAGTCAATTTCATCTTTACAGAAAGAGAAATTATATGTTTTGTGTGTGTTGGAGTTTTTCTCTTGAGTTTAATTTAGTGGTATTGTAATTCTAAAACACTTTGGATTAAAAAAAATATCTAATCTCAAATTGAAAAATAACATTAGAAATGAAACTGTCATTTATTATGATATTTTTAATACTTCCAGATTAATGCCTTTTGGGATAGGATCCAAGGCAATTCTCCATATTACTTAATTTTATATTATTTTAAGATATCATTGCACTAGAGCTCTTCTGTTGTTTATACATTAATTATCAGTAATGATCCTTCCTTTCGAAATTATGGTTTGAAAATAGTGAACAGACCTTTGGGTGCTGTGAACAGTGCGAATCGTGAAATGACGAAGTGATATATTGCTAATTTAAAACTTACGATCCTTTGCTAGAAGATATGAAGCAAAAATAGGCCATTTTAAATGATTACTCCACTTTAAGAACTAAGATAAATCTTAAACTAATACAGTCTTAAAGGAAGCAGAATGTACAAGAAAATAAGCTCATTAAAGTTTAAAATAGTTTTTGGCAAAATATTGCTTGAAGAAAAGTGTGTGTGTGTGTGTGTGTGTGTGTGTGTGTGAATGTGTGTGTGAATGTGTGTGTGAATGTGTGTGTCTCAAGGGGGGCGTAATTTAGGGGGGACATATCTGGAGTTCTCAGAGCTTACTACTGGCTCTGTGCTCAGGAATCACTCCTGGCAGAGGTTACCAAATAGGGTGCAAGGAGTCAATTCCAAGTCAGCCACATAAAAGCCAAGTGCCCTAACCACTCTCCCTCCAGCCTTATGAATGCTTCATATTTTACATGGTTTGGCTAGGTGTATAACTTTGTCAGTATGTTTTGAATTATAGAACATAAACCATAGTCTGTATTTGTATGTCATAAACACCAATTATGCATTACTTAAATAAAAGAACTAGACAACATGCTCCATATTCTGCTTTCAGAGTTTTGTGTAATTCGCTGCATTAGTGCATATAAAAAAATCACCAATATTCATTGCTGAATTTTCTATTTGTATAAATGAAAATTTGAACATTTTAGGATATTATTTTACTAATATTGATGTACATAAATTAATAATCAAATTTAACAGTGTAACAGGACTTATGTTAAAACACACTGCAGTATATGTTGAAATTTGTCTTTGAAATATGCAAATATTTATTATACTATGATTTGAATTGGGCATAAATCTGAGGGAGCATGATTCAGATATGTTACATTTTTAAATTGCATCAAGTCTTATTGATATGAATTTCCTAAAAAGGGACTAAGAGCAAAGCTATCACTTTCCATCAAAAAATTTACACATACTATGCTTGGATAAGTTCTTAGAAAAATAATAAGAAGTAAACATTAAACCTTAGAATAAAATACTCCTTCTGTTTAAACATACACACACATACAAAAAAACCTGTACACATGTGTTTTTCTTACACATACAATTTTGCATGCATACATCTATCAAAATTCACTAAAATGATAGCAAAATGGCAATGTCTGTGTACTTTTAGACATTATAGAAGTGTAATCTTCAGGAAATAGCAAGTATTTATTACTAGATAATACTTGAAGTTATCATGTATGTCATAAATGATAAAAGGTATAAAATATGAAAGACACTATATATATATATATATATATATATATCCTGGGAGATGAAATATAATTACAAATGCACTATGGCTGCTCAATGCAAAATACTCCACAATAGAGATAAAAACTCATAATCTTATGCTAAATGAATCCATCTTGAGGACATTTTCATTTAAAGTATCTTTTCTTTTAGTGGATGGAAGTATATGTAGTATAGCAGGTTAAGTGATTGCCTTGCATGCAGCTAACCTGGGTTTGATTCCAGGAACTATATATGGTTCCCTGGACTCCACTAGGAGTAAAAGGATTGATTCCTGAGCAGATCTGGGTATATCCTAATAGTTAGCAATATCTTAAAGAAATGCACATGTATAAATGCATATCATAGCAAGATATTATAAATAAATGGAAAGTAGCCAATATGCACTCAGATGTTTAAATGTGCCATGGTGTTTTTATAAAATCTGGGATGAGTGATATGAATAAGAATGTGCTATACACAAATTACGTATGTGTAATTTTTACTCTACTAAAATATTAAAATTAACTCAAAAAAACTACTTTATTATAGCATGTTACAAATATCACATGGGGTATCTTTGATTACTAAATAAAATTTAGAGCATCTAGTAGAATTGCAGTGTTTTGATTCACAATTCTCTTAACTTTGATTTGTTAGTGCTATGAATAAATAAGCATCAATAATACAGTGAATTCCTATTTAGTAAATATTTTCATTGTTAAAGAATGCATAACAGAAAAAAATACATAGAGTTGCATAAGATAAAGATTTCCTAGAAGTATCCTATGGAAGAAAGAGGGATACTGATTTTTTGGAGGGGAGGGGTTCATTCTGTTTACCACAGAATTACTGAACTAAAATCTTGGTCCCAAGAAGAGACATTCATTTTTTCTTCTTTGGTGTTTGAGTCCTGGCCAGCATTGCTCAGGGCTTATGTCTGGCTCAATGCTCAGGGGTAACTTGGTGTTCAGGAAAGCTTACGCGGTGCCAGGGATTGAACCTAAATGGGCCGTGTATAAGGCAAGTGCTTATCTGCTGTACTGTTTATTTTTTTTCTGGCCCCACAATGAATGCCATTTTTAGAGTTAGTATTTTCTCACATTATATCACACAAACCATGATCTAATCAAGTCTTGCTAAGATTCACCTTAATTATAGAAAACACAAATTTGGTTTCTTAGGTACACATAGAACATGGACAATATACATGTAAAATCATAGAATCCTCCATTTTTCCAATAATTTCAGATCCGAAAAGAAATATTTTAAAATTTTTACTTAGTATTTTTTAACTATTGCTATTTGAATTAAGGCGCAGTCTGTTTTTGAGGCAGAAAAATTAAAGAGGGAAAGTAAGCTGAAGAGGAGAAAGCATGACTGACTCTAGGAATCATAAAATAGGCATAGGGTTGTTAAAGCTCTCATTGATTGAAAATCAAGCATGACTTGGGGAAACCAACTGTATAAAGCAACTACTTTGTAGGGGATGAGAATCTTAAATCCATTTGCAGCACACAACTAAGTCACAACCTATTCTCTCAAAGAAACATTATAAAGCATTTGCATGTGACCTCAAAAAATTATACTAATAGTTTACCAAATAAATTAAAAGAAATAGATAAAATGAACAGCATCATTGAGGAACACAAATTACAGATGAATACAAATGATAAAAACTAAAAAATTATGTGTGAATTTATATAAAATTTCTGAAAATAAAATAGGAAGAAAAATATCCTTTTTAATTTAATGTTTATAATTCTAATACAAATATATTTAACATTCTATATGTCAATATATTATAGAATATTATTCTTTCAGAATTTAGACAGCAAAACACTTAATAAAATGTTGGCAAAAATGTTTTGGCAATTCACAAACTAATTCCTAAGCAGTATTCAAATTATATAAATATCAGTAATTTAAATTGTTAAGCAACTGAATATAATTTATTACAACAATTAAGTTATGTACAATCTATTAAAATGTTTAAGACAACAATCCATGAAAATTGAGAGTAAATAAAAATTTACTAAATACGGTAAGGGACTTTTACTAAAATAACAGTTAACCTCACATTTAAAAAGAAAATATTAAATGCATATCCCCAAACAGCACTAAAACAGAGATGAGTGCCAGCTAAGTTTCTTATTACTGAAGACAGAGAGAGTGAAATAAGAAAAGAAAAAGACAAAAAAATTGTAATAAACCACTAAAACCACTTCTTTGATAAGGTATAGTTAGAAACATAGAAACTAATAAATGAATCTAAGAATTTAGGAATGCAGTTCTGAAAGTGATTATTTTTAACAATGAAACATTAATACATATAAATTATGCTTAAGCAATTATTGGAAAAATGTCTAAATATAAATTTTAATGTTTGGGGATGGACTTTAAAGCAAAAACATAAAACATTTGTAAATTTAAAGTTCAAAATTACTACTCAAACAAATGGCCAAATCAGTAAAATAAAAAAAATTCTGTTAGATGATTCATATTCAATATATATTAAAAATTATAAATATTTTATCTCTACATAAAACATAATATTCATTTAGAGATACAATATATTTTATGTTGATGTATTTAGAGTATAGTTAATATATTTAAAAAATCTATAACCACGTGGTGCAGTGACATTTATTATAAAAATGTACTTTTTTACTGTTGCACTGGGCTACCTTTCTCATAAATCAGTTGCTCATACAAGCATGAATCTTTTTCTACTCTTTCAATTCTGTTTCACTGATTTATCTGTCTCGCATTGTTTCTATGTCACATTACATTAATCTCACTACATGCCACTATAATAAGTACTGATTACCTGGTGAAGCTATATTTGGTTTTAGTCAAAACTTTTTTCTATTCTTTTTTCTCATTAAATTTAGAATAAGTGTACTTTCCCCAAAATCCTATTTATATATATATTTGTGTTATTAGAAATTACATTTAAATTATGAGTATAATTGATATTTTTATATTTTTATAACCCTTTAGAAAGATATCACATTGTGTTATTTTTTGTTTTCATAATTTCTTTTTAGTACTTATTTTATACTTTGAGTAGAGTTTTGTCATCTATTTCATTTGGCATTTGACATATCAGACATTTACTGTATTTATATTCATTTTTCTGGGCTGGAGTGATAGCACAGCGGTAGGGCGTTTGCCTTGTGCACAGCCAGCCTGGCCGAGCCAGATTCGATTCCTCCACCCCTATCGGGGAGCCTGGCAAGCTACTGAGAGTATCTCGCCCTCACGGCAAAGCCTGGCAAGCTACCCGTGATGTATTCACTATGCCAAACACAGTAACAACAAATCTCACGATGGAGACGTTACTGGGCCCACTCGAGCAAAATCGATGAATAACGGGAGGACCGTGACTGTGATAATTATTTTTCTAACTATTATTTACAGCGAGTAGGGCATTTGCCTTGCACCAGGCCGACCTGGGTTTGCTTCCTCCGCCCCTCTCAGAGAGTCCAGCAAGCTACCAAGAGTATCTTGTCTGTACAGTAAAGTCTTGCAAGCTACCCATGACCTATTTGATATGCTGAAAACAGTACCAAGTCTCACAATTTGTTGTGAGATATTACTGGTGCCTGCTTGAGCAAATTCAATGAACAACGGGAGGACAGTGCAGTGCTATACATGGATAATAAATTTTGTATATATTTATTCAATACCCTCGCCATATTTGTTTATTTTTCTTTTGATTTGAGGCCATATTGATTAGATAGACCTTATTATTGGCTTGTTCTACACTCAGAAATGACTTCTGGTGGGACTTGGAAGACCATACGGGGTCCCAGAGATCAGACTTAGGCCGGTTGCATTCAAGATCAGTTCCCTCTGCACCACCCGTTTGTCTCACTCTTCATTTATTAATACAAATTTTAATAAGATTTTAAAAACTGCTTTTTATTTTGTATGGTCTCTAGTAACAAATGAAGTACAGCTAAAAATGAGTTATTGTTATCTTTACTTCTATTTCAGAAGAAAACGACATCTCATTATTAGTTATATAATACTCTAGGTCTTTAAGACATTTCTTACTAGATCAGTTTAAGTGAATAAGCAAATAATTTAAATTGCATCTAAATTAACTAAAAAATGGTTTATAAATGAAACTGATGATACTTTCGCACCAAGAAATTCCTCCTACACTTTTTGGCATAATTTTACTGAAATTATATGTTATTTAAAATTTAGAATCACCAATATACAGCAATGTGAACAAATCCTGAGAACATGCTAAGTGAAATATTTCAGTCACAATATAAAGAAACACTAATTACATTTATATTGGCTACTTAGAAGTAGTCAAATCCTACAAAGAGAAGTACAACTGCTGTTGCTAAGGTTCAGGGTGTAGTTACTGAGGACTTGCTGCTTGATAACGTTTCAGCTGTGCAAGATGAAGAGAAATATGGGGTGAATGGTGGGGAGAGTACACAGAAGTGTTTCTGTATTTCTTACCACTGAACCACATAGATAAAATATTAAGACTGTTGATTTTATCTTATTTCTATTTAGCACAGAAAAAAATTGCAATGTACACTAAAAACCATAGCCTTAATTTTTAAAACTGAAAAGGTATTTCCCATAAATATATACTGAGAAAATTGAAAATTTGCTGTTTGCAGGTTTTAGAAGGTAATCTATTTCTGCAACCATTAGCTCTCTTCTGAGAAGTCCAGCATTTGGAAGGAGTGTCCCTATTTATGCATGCAAACAACCTATTTGCATACTTTAAAAGATACTTATACATGAAAAGGGATAATTGCAAATCTGAATATCCATTGGCATATGAAAATATGTCATTTGCATATACAGTTTAAATATCAATTTTTTAAAATTCTGATGCTAATGTGCAATTATTTCGTGCTTTTTTGACTTCTGCTCTTCAGCTTTGTTTGTACTTTGAAAGACTCTAATTTTTAGAATAAAACATTGCGCAGGATTTTTGCTGACTCATTACTTCTATACATCAATCATGTTTTCCTTCCCATCAGTATACTTTCTGCTATGAGAATTAGCAGATTGAACATAGCTAAGAAAATAACTATCCAAATTCTCTCAATGAATAGTCTGGTCTTTATTCTTAAAATTTCTAGATTATTTTTCCACCTTGAATTGAACTTTTCTTATGATTTAGGAAAAATATTCCAAAGAAAGGATCATGATTTAATAACTTAACCTCTTGTGTGAGGTTATGCAATTAAAGATAATTCTCAGGGACCTCCCAAAATGGTGGCCCAGATAGGCAAACTGCCCAATACCCAAAGAACCCTATCATGGGATTTCAAGGCCCACCCTGAAAACACAGGTTCCTCATAGGCAAGAGCTTCCTGAGGGTTAGGAGATGGAGATTAGGTGTTGCATGCCTCTGGTCTTTTATACTGAGACAAGTACTTTATGGCAACAGGATGTTTTCTGCCCTGGAGGCAATACAATATGAGAAAATTATAGGCAAGTTCAATGTGAAAACCAAAGAAAAAATGAATTAAAAACCCATGTGGGCAGAAAGATAGAACAGAGGATAGGGCACTTGCGTTGCAAGCATCAGACCTGGGTTCAATCTCCAGCACCACACAGGGTCCTGGGAGCACTACCAGCAAGGATCCCTGAGCACAGAAGCAGGAGTTAAACCCTGAAGAGATTCAAGTGTGATGCACAATCAAAAAAACAAAAATCAAAAGAAACAACACACTGATGGCACTTTTGATGGGACTGCTATCTACTTCCCGGACTAATTCAATCCCAACCATTGCCTGAGCAACATAATTATTTCTCTTCTTTTTCTTAATAAACTCTGCCGCCCTTCTCATCCATTCTCTATCTTAATGGCCCTCCATGCTCCACACACTCATGGCAAGCTTCTAACCCATTAGTCCTTGTTTTCCCTGGTCTTGGATATTAGTCTTATACTTTTTTTATATATCCCAAAATGAATGTAGTCATTCTATATCTGAAGAACCTCTTTTTCTTAATTTTTTAATTGAATCACAGTGATATACACATTTATAAAGTTGTTCATGATTGGATTTCAGTCATAGGCTGTTCCAACATCTGTCCTTTCACCAGTGTACTTTTCCCACCACCAATGGTTGAAATATCTCTTTGAACTGGAGTTGAGATAAGAAGCAAATCAAGTGATCCTCTGGTTAGGAAGCAACAGGAAGGGGAGCAATATCATCTTTGGGTTTGATGCAACTGTTTTAGTCTTGGTTGAGGTAGTTATTTCATGCTTGTATATTTTTTATAAGGGATCAAAACATATATCTCAAGTGGTTCATGCTACCTATTGACATTCGGTATCTATAAAGTGAATCTGGTCAGGAGAGGGATGGCAGGCATATAATATGGTTTATTAGAAGTGTACTCTGCAAAGTAGAAAAATATTTTGTTTTAGAATGTGATTAAATATTATTTTTGGCTTGAAATATTTTATTTTATGATGTAGAATTCAGAAATAATTTACTTTGATTTGTACATATCAAATATTAGTGGTAGGTCTTGTTGAAATATTATGGATTAAGAGCTAGGTGAATTTTTTAAAAAAGAACCTTTATAATATCAAATGGTGGCATGCATAGAGAGAATATTACACATTATTTGTGGGAACATAAATCCTTTATTTGCTTTGAAAAATTATTTGATATTGCTGAAATTGCTAAAACCTAGAATCCTGATTGCTGTAGGGGAAAGAAAAGTCAGTTTTATTAATGCACTACTTTGTTTTCATTTAGTAAAAATTGATTAAGCTGGATCATGGTGATTTGCTTGTTTCTGATTTGTTTCTGTTTTTATACAATTAATGACAGGATCAAGGTTTTTTTAAAAAAATATGTCAAGGTATATTATTTTACTAAAAGAAACAAAGGCAATGGGTTATTACCATCAATATATATCTCATTCATTATTTATCAAATTACCAATTATAAAATGAAAGGGCAACATTTTAAATTGCAGCTATTATGACCTAAAAGGTTGACAATGATCCTGTACACTGTTTTCATTAGGGATTATATGCTATATTTTATCCTCTGATAAATATAAGTGAAAGCTGTATTTATAAATTCTTTTTACTATATGAGATGAATTGAACAAATTCATTATCTAAGGTATCCACGTACATTTATTCATTTCTCATGGAAACGGTTTAAAATTGCTGTACTTAAGTGCATGCAGATTGTTTTGCTCAGAAATAAACAATTTGTTTTCAATTATTTCCAGCAGTTTGCACACCAATGCAAGAAAACAATTAAGGAAAGGTTTTAGAAGTTGTTGGCCAATATTTTTCTGACAACATAAGCACGGTTATATACAAGTCAGGTTTTAAACACAATAACATAGGCATACAAGATGTTTTCTTTCATCTGATGTGTGTCATTTTTAAAACAAATGTTCATTGTCCACTTTCTCTTTGCTTATTTATTTTTTAAAGTATCGAGCTTAAAAAACAAAATTAAGTGGAAGTGAGAAGAAATTGTTAGCTATTGGGAATGTGAGAACTCTCTGTATTTGTGTTCCCTTGTTCTGTAGGAATCTACAAGCAAAAGAGATCATTTTGTTTTTCATGATAAAAGTCCTTAAATCACGAAAATTAGAGGCATGTTTATTTCTTTTGTCATGAGTACTACTTTAAAAAAAAGCACAGTTCTTAAAAAAGATGTTTAGTTGAAAATAGAAAATAAAGTTAAATAAGAGAGAGTTTTTGATTAACATTAAAAAATCAATGTGCTCTCTTTTGAAGAATATATCTTGTTATGTTTTTAATTTTAAATACATTTTTTTATTTTGTTCTTGTTTGGTTTTTGGGCTACAGTGAGCAGTTCTTGGTGCTTACTCCTGGCTCTGAATTCAGGGATCACTGCTGGTGATGCTTGGGGACCATATGTGGTAGCAGGGATTAAACCCAGGTTGGTTGCATTCAAGGCAATGCTGTGCTATTACTTTACCTGTAAGTATATTTTAAAGAATATATTTGTCTATGGGAAAAATAGCCATGGCATTATCTATTTTTACTCTCCAAACAAATTTCAGAGATACAACAATTTAACCATTTGATACACAGTGAGACTGCATAAATATTTAAGATTCATTAAGAAATGTTATACTTCCAGGTGGGAGTATAAAATGAGAGCCAAATAACCATGCCACCAGATTCCACGCCAGACTATTTTCTCTTGGGGCACCCAAGAGAAGGGTGGGCAAGAGCCCACCCCTCCCCAAGGGACGCAGTCCCTGCAGCCAACCTCCACAGCCCAACTGTCACCACACTCCAGGCTGCTTTCGGGACACATCATAAGAAACTTCCTACCCATTTTCCATAATTACCACACCATGTTTGATGGAGCTCAGACAGTAGGCAACAAATAATAGAGGGAAATGTATGAATATACGCCTCTTGGAGAGTTCGGCAAGTTACCGAAAGTATCCGCCCACACAGACAGAGCCTGGCAAGCTCCCCGTGTCATATTCAATATGCCAAAACCAGTAACTATAAGAGGGTCTTACTCACCTGATCCTGAAAGAGCCTCCAATTGTTGGAAAAGATGAGTAAGGAGAGGCTGCTAAAATCTCAGGGCTGGGATGAATAAAGACGTTACTGATTCCGTTCAAACGAACAACGGGATGACAGTGATAGAGTGAAGAAAATGTTTTTTTTGTGTGTGTGGCAATGTATAAATACCATCCTATAATTTTATCTATGTAGAACAATTATATGGATAGTCACAAACATAGACTTTGTTATGAATTTAACTGCAACTCTTTAATTCAGTATCCTGCAAATAATTGTCAATATCCTGAAAATAATTCAGTAATATTTTTTTAATGGAGAGGTAGTAACAAATTCTCTTCAGAGTGGGTCTCTTCAGACACAAGGAGCTGTATTTTCTGCTGGGGTGAAACTTTAGGGGTTACCCACATGCCAGGAAGAACTTAGTGGACATTTGGCTTTTTAGCTCTTCCATGAAAAATGAAAGTGTTTTTATAAACATGGCTCCTCTACTAATCCCAAATCTAGTCATGATATAAATGTGGGAGCCCATGATATAAGTGGGGAAGCCGGGGGGGGGAGTAGATCAGAGAGCACTGGCAACCGTGAGCATAACCCTGCTTCCTACTATCTAGAATCTCAAACATTACTTTTCCCACAGTTTGAGTCATAATGAAACTTAAGAGCACAGCCAAAGTTCCATGCTGGAATACATTGCCTTTCTATGAGAAAAATATGACATCACACTTTTTTTAATCTAATCTATACCTAGAGTTCATGTTTGTGCTTTTGATAGACATGGGTATTGTAAAATATTTTTCTAATGTAACAAAAGCCCAGGAAATTCTTATGATAAATGGAAATGAATTACATCTAAAACTTATCTTTGGAGAGAAATGGCAAAATCATTTGAAGAAAGAAAGTCTAATATAAAGGACTATTAATTATAATATACATTGGATAACATAGGCTTAGCTAGCTGGCAAGAAGGAAAGACAAGATTTGGGAATGTTATTTAGAAAAAGCAGAGTTCTTGAAAGGGTAGAGATGAAGCACCTAAACAGAATGTCCTGCTTAAGGCTGCCATATCTTCACTGCTGAAGAGAACAAGGCTGGGACTCACTGCTGATGAGAAAATTGTGGGATCACATGGGTCCACCTTGCTGAAAACCTGTCTTCTAAAGCTCTCTAGTGGACTCTCACCAGCATACTCAGCAACAGAACAGCCCCATTCCAGAGGGATGTTGATAAGGAAGAGGTTACTATCTAAAATACACCACTGCATCAGCAAGGCAGAGACAGCACAGGAGACACTTGGAAGCAGGCAAACATTTCAGTGCTTCTCCAATGCTGAAAAACTGACAAAGATTCCATGCCAATTGGCAGGAGGAAATAAAGGAGGATATTTTGAAGGTCTCAAGTCCATTTTAATAGCACAATCAAAAAAGGATGAATTTGGAGTTGAGAGGCAATCAAATGGTTTCCACACAGAAATGGGAACAAAGAGCCAATAAAAATTTTAAGACAATGGTCTTACTGGAAAGTCAACCTATTAGTCTTTTTCTGAGAATCCTCAAAGATGTACTTTGGCATCAAATAGCCCATATTTTAAGTGTTAACTAAATTACAAGTCACGTCTACTAGTACTTTGGCCAAAGGAAACAAGTGGGGCAGGGGGCAATTTGACTTATTTTGAGTATTTATTTAGAATGATATGATATAAGAATAAAATATTTTCTCTATCCTCAGCCACTTGAATATGAGATTTTTTACTGAATACTTTCAATTGAATCAATCATGTTTTCAAATGATGTAAATCATATCTTTGAATATAAAGCACTTAGAATACAGAAGCTATGTTTTTTTCCAATTCTTCTTTTGTAAGTATCCTAACCCTTATTTATAAGGAATCACACCTATAAAACTCCTTTTAGTCTTTATGAAGATACAGTTTAAGTTATGAATTTGAGTAACATTATTCATGAGTCATAGATTCAAATGCAATACAATATTTTACCTGACTGTAATATTTGTATAAATTTTGAGAATATAGAATTGGAATGACTACTTAGTAAGAACAATTAAAAATTACTTTTTAGGAGCCAGAGAGGTAGAGCATTTGCCTTGTCTGTGGGCAACCTGGGTTAAATCCATGGCATCACATATAGTACACCAAGTATCACCAGGAGTAATTCCTTTGTACAGAGCCAGAAGTAATCCTTGAGCACTATCAGGTGTGTCTATCCTCACCCCTCCTCAACCTGTCTCCTCACAAAAAAAAGAGTTTTTAAAACATTTTATAAGCATAATATTGATCAGGGCAAGAGATATCATACAAGGATTAAGGTACTTTCCCTGTGCACAATCAAACCAAATTCAATCCCTAGTACCACTGATGGTTCCCTTCGCACTGCAATCTAACCACAGAAACAGGAGTAATTCCTGTGTATCACTGGGTATATCTCATCAAAAAACAGAAAAAAGAAAAATTGTTCTTGATCTTATTATTTTTGGGCTGAAGCGATAGCACAGCAGGTAGGGCATTTGCTTTGCACACAGCCAACCTAGGTTCTATTCCTCTGTCCCTCTCAGAAAGCCCAGCACGCTACCAATAGTATCCTTCCCGCATGGCAGAGCCTGGCAAGCTCCCCGTGGTGTATTCAATATGCCAAAAACATTAACAAGAAATCTCACGATGGAGATATTACTGGTGCCCAATCTAGTAAATCAATGATGGGACGACAGTGCTACAGTGCTTATTATGTACAGCAGATAGGGAGTTTGCCTTGCACGTGGCTGACCCGGGTTTGATTCCTCCGTCCCTCTTGGAGAGCCCGGAAAGGTACAGAGAGTATTCCGCCTGCACGGCAGAGCCTGGTAAGCTCACAATGGAGACAACCAGTCTCACAATGGAGATATTACCGGTGCCCAATCGAGAAAATCAATGAATAATGGGAGGACAGTGCAGTGCAGTGCAGTGAAGTGCAGTGCCATTTAGTTTGTTAATAAGAAATTTTGTATGATTGATATGGACAACACTTTTCTATTGTATTCTGTTAAATAGTTCTCATAGAACTCTGTAATTTCTGCCTTTTCTGTCTCTTGAGCAAGATATAAACTAATTATAAATAGGATATACAATATTTATTTTAATTTCAAATCCATGGCTATAATAGTCAAACACTGATGATAATAAATAGTGAAATATTGACTAAATGGTCAGCAAATTCTATTCTATATTTTATCTTCACTACTTCTAATAATTATTTTTGACAAAAAATAAATGAGAGCAGATATACTTAAAGTAGTTTAAGAGATTGAATGTTGGTAATTTAGTTATGTAGAACACACTAATATTTTAAAATAACTTATATATTTAACTTTTATTTTTTCACCATATAATGTTACTTTATAAATCTTGAAGATGGTAGAAGCCAAAATTATAATTTAAAATATATTTTGTTCAAGTACCATGCTGTTTTAATTATTATCACTTTGTAGTAGAGTTTGAGGTTGGGGAACAAAGCCAGGGCCACAGACCAATAGAACAGGTTGGAATATCCGTACACACAACCCCAAATGTATGAACATCTAATCTTTGATAAGGGAGCAAGGCATGTGAAGTGGAACAAGGAAAGCCTCTTTAACAAATGGTGCTGGCATAACTGTACAACAACATGAAAAAAAAATGGGCTTAGACCTCGACTTAACACTATGCACAAAGGTCAGATCAAAATGGATTAAAGATCTCAACATCAGGCCAAAATCCCTAAGATACATTGAAGAAAAGGTCGGCAAAACCCTCCAGGATATTGAGGCTAATGGTATCTTCAAAGATGACACTCCACTGACCAACCAAGTGGAAACAGAGATAAACAAATGGGACTATCTTAAATTAAAACGCTTCTGAACCTTAAAATATACAATAACCAGAATACAAAGACAATCTACACAATGGATAAGGATATTTACCCAATACCCATCTGATAAAGTGTAGATATCAAGGATATACAAAGCACTGGTTGAACTCTACAAGAAGAAAACACCTAACCCCATCAAAAAATGGGGTGATGAAATGAACAGAAACTTTCCTAAAGAAGAAATCTGAATGGCTAAAAGGCACATGAGAAAATGCTCTACATCACTAATCCTCAGGGAGTTGCAGATCAAAACAACAATGAGATATCATCTCACACCACAGAGACTGGCCCACATCCAAACAAACAAAAGCAACCAGTGCTGGAGCAGATGTGGCGAGAAAGGGACACTCCTTCTCTGCTGTGGGAATGTCGACTGGTTCAGCCCTTTTAGAAAACAGTATGGACCATTCTCCAAAAATTAGAAATTGAGCTCCCATTTGACCCAGCAATACCACTCCTGGGAATATATCCCAGAGAGGCAAAAAAAAAAGTATAGTCAAAGTGACATCTACTCTTGTTTGTTCAATGCAGCACTGTTTAGGATAGCCAGAATCTGGACAAAACCTGCGTGCTCTAGAACAGATGACTGGTCAAAGAAACTTTGGTACATCTACACAATGGAGTACCATGTAGCTGTTAGAAAGGATGAAGTCATGAAATTTACATACAAGTGAAAAAGTATCATGTTAAGTGAAATGAGTCAGAAAGAGAGGGACATACATAGAAAGATTGCATTCATCTGGGGAACAAAAAGAAACAAATTGGGAGACTAACACCCAAGAATAGCTGAGATAAATACCAGGAAGTTCAGTCCATGGCTTGGAGGCCAGCCGCACATGCTGAGGGAAAAAGCAGCTCAGATAGAGAGGGGAGCACCAAGAAAAGGATGTTGGGAGAACCCTCCCAGGATGAGAGATCATGCTGAAAATAGATTATAGACTGAACATGATAGCCACTCAATGCCTCTTTTACAAACCACAGCAACTAAAAGGAGAGAGAGAACGAAAGGGAATGCCCTGCCAGAGGGGTGGGGTGGGATGGGGAGGGTGGGGGAGGTGTGTGGGATGCTGGGAGCATTGGAAGTGGGGAATGGACACCAGTGGAGGGATGGGTACTCAATCATTTTATAACTGAAACCTAAGCACAAAAATTTGTAAGGTCAACAACTGTACCACATGGAGTTTCACTAATAAATTTTTTTTAACTTTTTAAATTTTTTTTAATTTTTCTTTTTTTATTAGTGAAACACCATGAGGTACAGTTGTAGATTTACAATTTTTTGTGCTTGGGTTTGATTATACAATGATCAGATACCCATCCCTCCACCAGTGCCCATTTTCCACCACCATGGATAATATCCCCCCCACCGCCATCCCCCATCCCCCCCTGTCTCTGTGGCAGGGCAATCCCCTGTGTTCTCTCTCTCCTTTTGGGTGTTATGGTCTGCAAAAGAGGCATTGAGTGGCAAACATGTTCAGTCCATAGTCTACTTTCGACATGCATCTCCCCTCCTGGGAGGATCCTCCAAACACCCTTTATTTGGTGTTCCCTTCTCTATCTAAGCTGCCCTTTCCTCTAGATTGCCCGACTGGCCACTAAGCTATGGAGTAATCCTCCTGGTGCTGATGTCAGCTTTCTTGGGTATTAATCTCATACTTTGTTACTTTATATCCCCCAGATGAATGCAATCTTTCTATGTCTATCCCTCTCTTTCTGATTCATTTCACTTAACATGATACTTTCCATGTTGTACCACTTGTATGTAAATTTCATGACTTCATCTTTTCTAACAGCTACATAGTATTCCATTGTGGAGATGTACCAAAGTTTCTTTAACCAGTCATCTGTTCTTGGGCATTCAGGTTTCTTCCAGTTTCTGGCTATTGTAAAGAGTGCTGCAATGAACAAACAAGTGTAGATGTCACTTCGACTATACATTTTTGCCTCTCTGGGATATATTCCCAGGAGTGGTATTGCTGGGTCAAATGGGAGCTCAATTTCTAATTTTTTGAGAATCGCGCATACTGTTTTCCAGAAGGACTGAACCAGTCGACATTCCCACCAACAGTGAAGGAGTGTCCCTTTCTCGCCACATCCGCACCAGCACCGGTTGCTTTTGTTCTTTTGAATGTGGGCCAGTCTCTGAGGTGTGAGATGGTATCTAATTGTGGTTTTGATCTGCATCTCGCTGATGATTAATGATGTAGAGCATTTTCTCATGTGCTTTTTTGCCATTTGGATTTCTTTTTTGAGAAAGTTTCTGTTCATTTCATTGCCCCATTTTTGGATGGGGTTGGATGTTTTCTACTTGTGGAGTTTAACCAGTATTTTGTATATCCTGGATATCAACCCCTTGTCAGATGTGTATTCGGCGAATATCCTTTCCCATTCTGTAGACTGTCTTTGTATTTTGGTCACTGTTACTTTGGAGGTGCAGAAGCTTCTTACTTTAAGATAGTCCCATTTATCTATCGCTGTTTTCACTTGCTCAGTCAGTGGCGTGGCATCTTTCAAGATACCGTTAGCTTCAATGTCATGGAGGGTGTTACCAACTTTGTCTTCAATGTACCTACCGTATGGTTTCTGGTTTAATGTTGAGGTCTTTAATCCATTTTGATCTTTCTTTTGTACATGGTGTTAGGCAGAGTTCTGAGCCCATTTTTTTGCATGTAGCCGTCCAGTAATGCCAGCACAATTTGTTAAAGAGGCTTTCCTTACTCCACTTCACATTACTTGCACCTTTATCAAAGATTAGATGATCATATGATTGAGGGGAGATGTCAGTGTATTCAACCCTGTTCCATTGGTCTGCAGTTCTGCCTTTGTTCCAGTACCATGCTGTTTTAATTATTACTGCTTTGTAGTACAGTTTGAAGTTCGGGAGGTTGATTCCTCCCATTTTCTTTTTCCCAAGAATTGCTTTAGCTATTCGTGGGGGCTTATTGTTCCATATAAATTTCAGGAGTGTTTGCTCCATTTCTTTGAAGAATGTCATGGGTATCCTTATAGGGATTGAATTGAATTTATACAATGCTTTGGGTAGTATTGCCTTTTTGACAATGTTAAGTATCCCGACCCATGAGCAGGGGATATCTTTCCATTTCCTCATGTCCTCTTTTATTTCCTGAAATAGCGTTCGGTATTTTTTTGTACTGGTCTCTTACTTCCTTAGTTAAGCTGATTCCTAAATACTTGATTTTCTGGGGCACAATTGTGAACGGGATTGTTTTTTTCATGTCGCTTTCTTCTCTCTCACTGTTTGCATATAGGAGAGCCATGGACTTTTGGGTATTGATTTTATAGCCTGCAACTTTACTATACGAGTCTATTGTTTCTAGGAGTTTTTTGGTGGAGGTTATTGGGTTCTCTAAGTATAGTATCATATCATCTGCGAATAGTGAGATCTTGATTTCTTCCTTTCCTACCGGAATACCTTAATATCTTTTTCTTGCCTAATCGCTATTGCAAGTATTGCCAGTACTATATTGAACAGCAGTGGAGATAGTGGGCATCCTTGTCTCGTCCCTGATATTAGAGGGAAGGCTTTCAGTTTTTCCCAATTGAGGATGATGCTTGCTGTAGGCTTGTGGTAGATGGCTTTAATTATGTTTAGGAAGTTCCCATCTATACCCATTTAGGCTAGGGTTTTCATCATAAAGTGGTGCTGGATCTTGTCAAATGCTTTCTCTGCATCTATTGATATGATCATATGCTTTTTATCTTTTCTTTTGTTGATATGATAGATTATGTTGATTGATTTCCGAATGTTAAACCATGCTTGCATCCCTGGGATGAATCCTACTTGGTCATGGTGTATGATCTTTTTGATGAGTAGTTGGATTCTATTTGCTAGGAGTTTGTTGAGGATCTTTGCATCTGTGTTCATCAGGGATATCGGTCTGTAATTCTCTCTCTTTGTGGTATCTCTGTCTGTTTTTGGTATCAGTGTGATATTTGCTTCGTAGAAACTGTTCTGAAGTGTTTTTGATATTTCAATTTACTGGAAAAGGTTAAAGAGGATAGGGAGTAAGTCCTCTTTAAAGATTTGGAAGAAATCACTAGTGAATCCATCCGGGCCAGGACTTTTGTGCTTGGGGAGACTTTTTTTACCATTTCAATTTCCTTTGATGGTGATAGGTCTGTTCAGGTATTCCTGGTCTTCTTGGTTCAGTCTTGGGAGTCTGTAGGAGTCTAGGAATTTATCCATTTCCACGAGGTTTTGATGTTCCGTGGCATAAAGTTTCTCAAAGTACTCCCTGAGGATCCTTTGAATTTCTGTAGTTTCTGTTGTAATGACCCCCTTTTCATTTCTGATTCGGTTGATTAAGGTTTTCTCTCTCCCTTTCTTTGTGAGTTTTGCTAGAGGCTTATCAATCTTGTTAATTTTCTCGAGGAACCAGCTCTTGGTTTTATTGATCTTTCAGATTGTTTTTGGGGTTTCCATCTCGTTAATCTCTGCTCTGAGCTTTATTATTTCCTTTCTCCTGTTCGGATTGTGCTCCTTTTTTTGGTCCTTCTCCAAGCTCTTAAGCTGTGAGGTTAGGTTACTTATGTGTGCTTGCTCCTCCTTCCTGAGGAATGCTTGTAGAGCTATAAACTTTCCTCTTAACATAGCTTTTGCTGTGTCCCATAAGTTTTGGTAACTCGTGTTCTCATTTTCATTCGTTTCTAGGAATCTTTTGATTTCTTCTTTGATTTCCTGTCTAATCCACTCGTTGTTCAATAGCGCATTGTTTAATTTCCAGGTGTTTGATTTAGTTTTCTGTTTTTGTGTGTGATTTACTTCTAATTTCAGCGCATTATGGTCTGAAAAGATTGTTGATACAATCTCTATCTTCTTAATTTTATGGAGGCATGTTTTGTGGCTCAGCATGTGGTCTATCTTGGAGAATGTTCCATGTACGCTTGAGAAGAATGTGCATTCAGCTTTTTGTGGATGAAGTGTCCTGTATATATCTACTAAGTCCCTTTCTTCCATTGTTTCCCTCAGTTGAAGTATGTCCTTGCTAAGCTTGAGTCTGGTTGATCTATCAAGAGGTGACAAAGCGGTGTTGAAGTCTCCCACTAGTATTGTGTTGCTATTGATGTCTTTTTCCAAATCTATGAGTAGTTGTTTTAAGTACTTTGCTGGTCTCTCATTAGGTGCATATACATTTATTATTGTAAGTTCTTCCTGTTGTACTGTTCCTTTGATCAATAAGAAATGGCTTTTACTGTCTCTTATGACCTTCCTCACTCTGAAATCGATGTGGTCTGATATTAGGATGGCTACCCCAGTTTTTTTATGCGAGCTGTTTGCCTTTAGGATTGTTTTCCAGCCTTTGACACTGAGTCTGTGTTTGCTTTGACTATTGAGATTTGTTTCTTGCAGGCAGCAGAATGTTGGGTTCAATTTTCTAATCCATCCTGCCACTCTATGTCTTTTAATTGGTGCGTTTAGCCCATTGGCATTGAGAGAGATTATTGTTATGGGATTTTGTCCCATTGTTCTGTTGAAATTTGGTGTATTTGAGGGGCCTTTCTTGCCTTAAAGTAGCCCATTTAGATGTTCTTGTAACCATGGTTTTGAGTCTATGAACTTCCTGAGCTGTTGTTTGTCTGTGAAACTGTGTGTTGTTCCTTCTATTATAAATGAGAGTCTCGCTGGGTAAAGTATTTTTGGGGAGGCATTTATTTCATTGAGTTTTTTCACTATGTCCCACCACTGTTTGCAGGCCATGAGGGTTTCATCAGAAAAATCAGCTGTTTATTTTAAGGATGCTCCTTTGTAAGAGATTTCTTTCTTCGTTCTTGCTGCTTTCAGAATTTTGTCTCTGTCTAAGGTTTTGGTCATTTTGATCAGAATGTGTCTTGGTATATTTTTATTTGGATATCTTCTAGCTGGTACCCTTCGGGCCTCCTGAATGTAGTCACAAGTTTTCTTCAGCTCTGGAAACGTTGTAGCAATGATGTCTTTGACAGTTTCTTCTTCATCAAGGTTTTCTTCCTGTACCTCTGGGACTCCAATAATTCTTATGTTACCCCTCTTGGCTTCATCACGATCTTCTCTTGCCATCTGTTCCCGAATTGTGAGTCTCTTTTCCATTTTCTGCTCTTTTCTGGAGAGTCTCTGAACTTCATCTTCGAACTCACTGATTCTGTTCTCAGCAGCTCTTACTCTGCTGCTGAGGCCTTCCACTGAGATTTTCAATTCACCTACCAGGTTTTTCAGGTCTGACATTTCCGATTGCATTTTCCTCATTTCTCTCTTCAAATCCTCTTGTCTTCTATTGGTATTGCTTTCCATTGTTTCTTTTAGTTCCCCAAGCATCCTAAGTAGCTCTCTTCTGAATTCCTTGTCAGAGAGGTTGTCTAACACTACAGTACTGTTGGTGTCATCTGGGCTAGACTCTTCAATAAGAAAGTTTGGTGGGCTTTTGCATTGCTTTACCATTTGTGAGAAGTGTGGTTTAGTCCTTCACGTTCACTGTTACTATTCTGCTTGATATGCAGTGTGAGTTAAGATAGCCTTATGAGTTATTGGCTACTGTGTTTCTAGTGACTGAGCTAAACTAGAGAAGTTGCCATCTAAGAAGGTAGCTTATGGTTCCTATGGCATATGTAGTGGATAAATATTTTGCGGCCGCTCCGGAAAAAGTCCCTGGCACTGAACGAGGAGTTGGGAACGTCTATGGTTGGAATAGGAGCTGTTCAGCTTGGTTGCCCAGAGCTGGGCCTCCGTGCCTGTCCCACTCAGATCAGGGGAGAAAACCGGCTTTCTAGGACATGGAGCTAGCTGTGCATGCGCAGAGAGGGTCCCAGGCCCTTGGGGGTGGGCTGTACCTGGTTGGAATAGGAGCCGTTCAGCTTGGTTGCCCAGAGCTGGACCTCCGTGCCCGTCCCGCACAGATCAGAGAAGAAAACCGGTTTTCCAGGACATGGAGCTAGCTGTGCATGCGCAGAGAGGGTCCCAGGCCTTTGGGGGTGGGCTGTACCTGGTTGTAATAGGAGCCATTCAGCTTGGTTGCCCAGAGCTGGGCCTCCGTGCCCGTACCGCGCAGATCAGGGGAGAAAACCAGCTTTCCAGGACATTGAGCTAGCTGTGCTTGCGTAGAGAGGGTCCCAGGCCCTTGGGGGCGGGCTGTACCTGGTTGGAATAGGAGCCGTTCAGCTTGGTTGCCCAGAGCGGCCTCCATGCCTGTCCCGCACAGATCCATAAAAATTTTTTTAAAAAAGCCACAGACATTGGAACAGGGTTGAATATCTTTACACACACCCTCAAATATATGATCATCTAATCTTTGATAAGGGAGCAAGAAATGTGAAGTGGAGCAAAGAAATCCTCCTTAACAAATGTTGCTGCCAAAACTGGATAGATACATGCAAAAATATAGGTTCAGATCTCTACCTAACACCATGCACAAAAGTCAGATCAAAATGGATTAAAGACCTCAACATCAGACCAGATACATTGAAGACAAGGTCTGCAAAACCCTTCACGACATTGAAGCTAAAGGTTTCTTCAAAAATGAAATGCCACTCACCAAGCAAGTGGAAACAGAGATAAACAAATGAGACTATATTAAACTAAGAAGTTTCTGTACCTCAAAAGAAACAGTGACCAGAATACAAAGAGAGACTACAGAATGGAAAAGGGTATTCACCCGATACCCATCTGATAAGGGGTTAATATCAAGGATATACAAGGTATTGGTTGAACTCTACAAGAAGAAAACATCTAATCCCATCAGGAAATGGGGAAATGAAATGAACAGAAACTTTCTCAAAGAAGAAATACGAATGGCCAAAAGTCACATAGAAAATGCTCTGGGAGATGTAGATCAAAACAACAATGGAATATCATTTCACACCAAAAGACACAAAAGCAAATGGTATTGGTGTGGATGAGGGGAGATGGGGACTCTCCTTCACTGCTGGTGGGAATGCTGACTGGTTCAGCCCTTTTGGAAAACAGCATAGACGTTTCTCAAAAAATTAGAAATTGAGCTCCCATTTGACGCAGCAATACCGCTTCTGGAAATATATCCTGGAGATGCAAAAAAGTTCAGTAGAAATGATATCTGCATTTGTATGTTTATTGTAGCACTATTTACAATAGCCAAAACCTGGGAAAAAATCGAGTGCCTGAGAACAGACTATTGGTTAAAGAATCTTTGGCACATCTACACAATGGAATACTATGCGGCTGTTAGAAAAGATGAAGTCATAAAATTTGCATATAAGTGGATCAACATGGAGAGTATCATGCTAAGTAAAATGAGTCAGAGAGAGAGGGACAGACATAGAATGACTGCACTCATTTGTGGAATATAAAGGAACATAATGGGAGACTAGCACTCTACTTATAGTAGAGATAAGGACCAGGAGGATTGATCCATGGCTTGGAAGCCAGCCTCACATCCTGAGGATGGGGAGGAGGCAACTGAGACATAGAAGGGACCACCAATAAATGATGTCTTGGAAGGCTCAGGATGGAAGATGTGTGCTGAAAGTAGACTATGGACTGAAGATCATGGCCATTTAGTACCCGTATTGCGAACCATGACACCCAAAAGGAGAGATAGAATAAAAGGTAATGTGCCTGCCATAGAGGTGAGTGGAGGGGGGAGTGAAGGGGGGGCAGGAGGGATACTGGGAACATTGGTGGTGGATAATGGCACTGGTGGAGAAGTAGGTACTCAATCATTGTATGACTGAAATGTGTAATCATGAAAGTTTGTAAATCTGTAACTGTATCTCATGGTGATTCATTAAAATTTTTTAATTAAAAAAATAAAATATATTTTGAAAAAAATTGACAGCACTTTATGAGGGGAGAAGATGTTATAGAAAAATACTACTTTCATATGTTAAAAATTATTAATTTCATAAAAATCATTTAAAAATAGAATTAAAGTAGAGTTAGTAAATTCTATTTTTAAGAAAGTTTTCTGGATTTCCCCAATTCCATCCCCATTTCAACCCCACGCTCTGAAATCTAAATACAAGTATTCCAATTATTTTCCAGTTTATTACTGCATCAATTTTCGTATCTATATATAATAGCAAGGAAGTTACTGTACATATGAGTTTATTTCTTATAAACTTACTAAACTTTTTCTTCTGACTTATCATATCAGAAAAGGCTCAAAAATGCCTGTTTACAATTAAAAAAAAACCTTGGAAACTTATTTCTCTTATCCCTTTTCTAATAAACCAGGGTAAAAAAAATAACATAATACTGGAAAATTTTATTCTGTATTTTATCACAGTTTCTTTTTTTTTTAATTTTCTAGGGTTTTGAAAAATAAAAGTGATGTGTCATGTCATGCTAAATAGTTTCTGTAGCGTCTGTGGGACTCAAATATTTCTATTAATTTTTCACTTGTTAAGTATTCATCCTCTTTTTTAACTCTTCAGTCATACGAGTACTTGTTGCAAAATTGCCCTTGGGTCATTTTTCTCAATTTTTTGTGATTTCAATCTGCAACAGCATCTGATATTCTAGTCTTCTTAAACTGTCTCGGCCATTTAACACAACATCTTCAGGGCTTGCACAAACTGTAGAAATATATCTGATGGTGCCATATACAATCTTGCATTCTTCCCCATATATAACAAAAGAAAATTAGATGGGCTTTAAAGCCTTTGTGATTTTCCAAAAAAAACTAAAAATGAAAAGTAATATTACTTTATTACTAATAAAGATAATCATATACTTTTATTATAAAGATAAAAACATATTTGCAAGAGATAATTTAATCAACCATTCTGGTCATTAAAAAAGTAGTACCAAAGATGTTCAAGCTTATTATAATAGTTGAAATTCTGTCCTTGATTTTATAAGATACTACTTCCAATAAAGAGCACCAGAAATTGTTCTAAAAATGAAGATATACTTCACTCAGTAAATAATAATATTGAAGAATATATTCTGATATGTATTTCCATTTGCATGATATGTATATATGACATAAATGTTTCTGTTATATTTTGGTGATTATCACAATATATTTATTTATTTTTTTAACCTTAGAACTGCTTTTGTTATTGTGATCTGATCTTTGTCAAGATATCTTTAAAATTACCAGTACAATACTTTTGGGGCCCTATAAACCATACCCATAGAAGATGATAGACTTAATAAATGTGTTTGTGCGACTGGGTTATGGACTGACACATTTTTTTTTCATGACTTCCCTTGTACCTATATATTTTCTGAGATGAAAAACAATGTTGGGACTAACAATAACCCTACAAAGACCTCTAATTCTTGGAATAAGAGAAGTCACACGTCTCTAGTATTCAGTGAACATTTCCATAATAGGAGATTGGGAAATATGACAGGAGTTAAAGTTCTTGCCTATGTGCAACCAATTCGAGTTCACTCACCAATAGATGATCCCCTAACCAGTGTCATGATACTCCTGAACACAAACCACAAGTCTCTAAGCAATGCTGGGATATCGAATGTCTACAAGAACTATATAAAAAACATATTATGAACAACTTTGTAAACCATGGTGTTTAAAGAAAGAAGGAAAAGTGAAAAAAATGAGTTAAGAAAAGCAGGATCTGAATATGTAACTAAATTATTGCAATCAAGCTTACATGAATCAGAGGTTGCTTTGATGATCAGAGAAAGCACTATTTTATGGAAATGACTACTGATGAACTTATTAACACAACTGAATGACAACAAAGAATTTAGACTATTGAAGAAAATAGAACAACCAGAACGACCACCAAATGGGAGATCTTTGGCACTATTGTGGGAACATGGGAAGATGTCGTCGTTGATGACTTTGACAGGGAATACAATCGACTGGTTCAGCACCACCATGATTGTGCAAGGAACGCCGAGAGAGAGATAGCCAAAAAAAGATGTCTGTCTTCAAAAACTCTTGAGCTCATTCGCCAATGTGGCTTGGAGCAAGCATCAGGTAACCACACGCGAACGTTCGAGCTCGCAAAGCAGTGCAGAGAAGCGATGGGTTCGGCAGGGTGATAACATTTCACCAAAACTCTTCAGTGCCACCCTCAAGAATGCCATGTGATGACTGGAATAGGAAGGAATAGGAGTGAAGACAGATGGCTGGCAAATACAACACCTCCGCTTTGCTGATGACATAGTTCTAATAACCACAAACATTAGCCAAGCATCTCAAATGCTGGCTGACTTCTACCATGAGTGTGGAAAGGTCGGACTAAAGCTAAATCTTATGAAGACAATGTTTATGAGAAACGGTCTCATTCCTGACATTCCATTTGCTTTCAAGGGAATGAACATCTCCAAATGCAACAGTTTTGTGTACCTAGTTCGAAAATTCAACATGACGAATGATCTGGCACCTGAGTTGCGCAGGAGAAAGAGAGCAGCTTGGAACGCATCTAAGAGTATCGAAGAAAAAGCTAAGAGGACAAAGAACCTCCGACTCCTAGAACATCTCTTTGATTCCATTGTTCTTCCTGCACTAACATACACCTCAGAGACCTGGGCCATACGAAAGCAGGATGAGAACACTACTCAGGTCTCCCAAAGAGAAATCAGAAAAGCTATGCTAGGAGTATCACGCTTCATTCAAATGAGAGAAAGAATCTGGAGTTCCGACCTCTGTCAACAGTCAAGAATCAGGGACACTGTCTCATTTGCCAAGGCGTAGAAAATCAGATGGGCTGGACACATAATGAGATTTGCAGAGGACAGCTAGACTAGAGCTGTTACTGACTGGATTCCACAGGATGCCAAAAGATTGCAGGTCTGCCCGCCTACGAGATGGTCAGACTTCTTCGTCAAGATACTGAACGATCGGTTTGAGGCTCATCGTGTTCCTAAAATTAGCAGACGCCACTGGGCTATACTAGCACGCAACAGTGACGAATATAGATATTAGTGGCGCCCACTCGAGCAAATCTATGAATAACGGGATTTCAAGTGATCAAGAAATCAGAAAATATGAACAGAAAATATTTCATAAGATGATAAAATTTCAGAATTTGAGAGGACTTGCTGCATTTGAAGGGTAAAATGCTGTCAGTAACAATTACATGCCAAAAAAAATATTTCCTGGAAAAAAAGAATCAATAAGTCGTTTATTGGTCAACTTTTATTATTGTCGTATTTTTAAAAAAAAATTGCCTCAGCTACACACAGCAGAAAACATGCTGATAAATCAGTAGCAATTAATATCAAGGTCACACTTCTGTTGGTGAAAATATCATAATTGTGTAATATGCTAAAGGCTATTTTTGGTTAGTAATGCCATTTTAAATTAAGAAATGTATATTACTTATTAAGACAATGTTTCTGAATATAGAGGTGATTCTGATATATGATAGATATTACTTTTATATATACTGAGAAACTAAAATTGTTGTGTAGCATAAATAGTTGCAATATTTTCCTTATTATGATGATATGAAGCTGAACTGAAAATATCATTGTGGTATATCTGTGTACTCTATAGTCATGTAAAGTTGTCTACTTAATTTTGGCAAACAATATATTCTACCCTGAGCTATATTATTTATTTTCAAAATGCTTAATATTTTACTTTAGTAAAAAGAACAATATATTTCATCACATACCACTCTGATTTTCTTTATATATCTGTACCTATTTTATACAATTAGTTTCTTATATCTTCCCTATTGATAATTTACTATTACTAAATTAGATTACAATTAAAATTAGAACACAAAGAACCTCAAATCAATCATTCAGCATCTTGACAAAGAAGTCTGACCATCTCATAGTTGGGCGGCCGCTTGATCTTTTGACATCCAGTTGGAACAGCTCTCGTCCAGCGGTCTCCAAATCTAATTACGTGTCCAGCCCATCTGATTTTTGACGCCTTGGCAAATGAGTCAGCATCCCTGATTCTCAACCGTTGATCGAGGTCGGAACTCCAGATTCTTTGTCTCATTTGAGTGAAGCATAATACTCCAAGCATAGCTCTTTCGATTCCTCTTTGGGAGACCTGAATAGCATTCTCATCCTGTTTTCATAGGGCACAGGTCTCTGAGGTGTATGTTAAAGCAGGAAGAACAGTGGAATTGAAGAGATATGCCCAGAGCCAGAGGTTTTTCATCCTCTTATCTATTTCTCTGATGCTCTTGAAGGCGTTCCAAGCTGCTCTCTTCCTCCTGTGCAACTCAGGTGCCAGGTCATTTGTCATGTTGACTTCTTGATCTAGGAACACGTAACTGTTGCATTCAGAGATGTTTGTCCTGTTAAGAGTGAATAAAACGTCAGGAACAAGACCGTTTCTCGTAAACATTGTCTTGGTGATATTCAGCTGTAGTCTGACCTTTTCACACTCATGGTTGAAGTCTGCCAGCATTTGTGCCACTTGGATGATGTTTGGTATTATAAGAAAGATGTCACCAGCAAAGTGGAGGTCGTGTAGTTGCCGACCGTCTATCTTCACTCCCATTCCTTCCCATTCCTTCCCATTCCAGTCATTGCATGACGTTTTTGAGGGTGGCACTGAACAGTTTTGGTGAAATGGTATCACCCTGCAGAATCCCTCTCTTGACATCAGTGATAACCTCCCTGTAGAATGGTGAGATACTGGTAGTGAATCCACAATACAGCTCATGGAGTATCCTGATGTATTGAGTTTGAACGCCCTATTTGGCTAGGGCTTCAATGACCACTCAGTCTCAACAGAATCAAAGGCCTTCTTTGAATTAATGAACGTTAGACAGAGTGGCATCTTGAACTCCTGAGAAACCTCAATGAGCTTGGTTATCGTGTGGATATGGTAGGTTGTGCTGAATCCTTTTTGGAACCTGGCTTGCTCCCATGGTTGTCCTTCATCTAGCACTCTGCCAATCTTATTCAGGATGACCAGAGTGAACATCTTGTAGACGACAGACAACAGGTAGATCAGTCGATCATTGCCAATGTCGTGGATGTCTCCCCTCTTGTACAGTAGTACAGTCCTGCTGGTTTTCCATAGGGACAGTACCACAACTCAAAGACCCACTGGAACAAGATGTTTCAAATCCTCATTAGATATAATAGCAACAGTTCAGAATAATCCATTGAAAAAATGTAGTGAAGACATAAATTTTGAACGTGGAAATAAAATTGCAATTAAAAGAGAACTAAAATTTATACATTGTATTGGTTATAGAACAAATTAAATGGGGGGAACCCAATAGATTAAGGTAATAAGAGTCTATTAGTTAGTCATATGATTTGTTATCATATCTTAGTTCTTCTGATTGATAATCATCTATTTCATTAGAAAATCCTCACCCATGTTCTTGCAGTTGGGGTAGAGTTTATTAAGATTTAGATGAGAGCAACAGTACAGTGAGAAAGGCCTTGTAGGAGGCCAACTCAGATCTGATACCTGGTACAATATATGGTACCCAACGCTGAGCAAGAGTGATCCCTGAGAGTAGAGTCAGGAGTAAACCCTGAGCACCACTAGGTATGACTCAAAAAACAAAAAAAGACAAAAATAAAAAAGAAAAATAACAATTCATCAAAACTCACTATAATTTGATTTTGTAAATTTTGACATAACTAACATAAGCTATTTCTGAAATGTGCATACTGTTACCTAAAAGATAACCTTTACTAGAAAACTATGGAATTTTTGAAGTCAATATAAATCACTAATGCACCATATAATAAGTACTAAGTAATAAATTCCTTTTGCCTAAAAGCTGTAATGTTGTGGGTGTACATCACATCCAAAACTCAAATTTCATTTTGGCTGAATCTTAAGGCAAATACCTCTGCCAAAACTGTTTATATAAATTCATTGATAAGATGATTTTAGCAATTCTCAAAGCTACTAATTGTGTGTCATTTCTGGGCACGGAATAATAAGTGTCAGGGTTGGTTGCAAGTTGTGATTATGCATCATCCAACTACAAGCTAATTATACCGTCCAGTTTGGAAATAGCTACTTGAGATTCCCCCAAAGTCTATAGAAAGCATTTAACCCTTAGTTTAACATTATCTGAATCTAATTTGCATGGTCACCTGACAACTCTGGTTTAGTTTTAAATACAGCAATATTTTTATTATACTGGCTTCTAAACTATATGATAGGAAACATATATTTAGTTGCTTTTGACATTATCTTCAAATAGTCTAAAAATAGACACAAATTTTATCAATGCTCCAATACTTGAAAATATCTCAAAGATGTTACAAGTAATAGTCGATCAGAGGAATAAGTGTATTGTGCTCTAGTAGAATATTTACTAGACAGAAGAGCAATGTGTTTATAACAAGGAATTGTGTCATACACAGTAAAATATTGATCTGAGAAAACATTTTATAGTTAATGGGTACTTTTGAACAATTCAACTGTCATGGAATTTTGTTACTATAATTGTTAATAAAAAACAAAAATGTTCATAACCACAAGTTCATAATTTTCCCAGGTTAGCATCAGATGCTTTAACCTTCTGAATCACACATATATGTATATATATTTATATTGCATATAAATATATAACAATTTATATATATATAAATTTTATTTTTTTCATTTCATTCTCTTGTCTGTTCACTCTGGAGAACTGAAATACCTTCGTAGTATCTAACATGCCACAGGTCACATTTTGTGATGGCAGATGAAACAGTCCCTATGGTGATTTCAACACATTTTTGCAGCGAGGGCTGATCCTTACCTTCATTAAGTGTCAGGAAATGTACATTTTCCTTTAGGCCATTTCAATCTCTGAATGTTGCCTAAACTAGGAAGACTGGCAGGAAACGGAAGATCAGTGAAAACTTACAAATTTATATGTTTTGTTTGTGTACAGTATCAAGACAAACTAATCCATAGTATATGAACATATGGAATTTCATTTTAAATCAGAGTGCTGACCAAAATTCCAAAAGAAATTTAAAAAAATAAATATTTGTTTTGAATCACACATGACAGTACCCAGGCTATTCCCCTCTGGTTGTTTGGAAATCATTACTAGTGGTGTTTGAGGATCACACAGTGCAAATTTCAACTGTATCTCCCTCATGCAAAGCACCTGCTATGCCCTTTGAGCTATCTCTTAGTTTGGGGGTAGGGGGTCCGGTGGGAATAAGGCAGATCTGTTTAGCAACATCCAGTTTCATATAAAGTGAGTGATACCAGATAGGTAGAATCAAGCAACCTGTGCTAGCTACAGTCTCTTAAATTTTCTTGCCTCTAAGAATTTGTGATCTCTGTCTAACTCCTGGAGATTCTGGAGAATGTGCTTCTGAGCATTCGCTGCCAGCAAAAGTCATGAGACTCATAGACTAGCATGGCCATAGGTTTTGATTGTCTGTTGGCTCAGGATACATTCCCATTTCTATACCATCTTCTGCATCTGAACAGACAGTTCTTAAGACACTGAAACTCAATCATGAAAGGTCTCGGAGGAAGCCTCTGGGATTTTACTACCTATTCCTTCAAGGACGTCTTGCTCTGGTTGGTTTAAACACACTGCACTGTATGTTCATTTTAACAGTATTAGGCATTTTGTTCCATTTGTGTTCCTTATGAAGCATTTGCTTTAGACACTTTAGAGGCATATGTTTGCAGTTACTTAGTATCAAGCAATAGATGTGGAGAGTAGAATATAAAAGACCAAGAATGACTGACAAATAAAAGGGGGTGGGGGCACCTGGTGTCTTAACTTCAATGACCTGTATATCCCAGTGGGTCAGCAAACATGTGGTAGCTTTGAACAAGCATGTGGAAAGGGGATAGAGAGTTTAAATTCTGATAAAACCTCTTTTAAAGTAAAAGTCTGGTAGGAAAGGTGTGTGTGTGGGGGGATCTTGTTTGATTTTCAGTCCATGCTAGGACACCAACCCCAAGATGAAACAGTCATCTTAATTATACTTTCAACCTTTTTCAAAAGGAAAAATTTCAGTGTAGCAATCTGGAATCTTTTGGTCAGAATTGATATTTCTACAGTAATAAGCAAGTTAATATTCCTTTCCTTTTTTTACATGATGTAGTTTACTGAAATAATCTGGTTTTTGCCACCATGTTTTTCTGACTACAGAAACCTGTTTCATGCGTGATATCTATCTTATTTATGAATTATTTTATGAATCTAATTAGCTCTCATAAATATTGGGAAACTGGAAATTATATTAAATTATATATATAAATATAATTTCAGTGATACATACATTTTGATCATTTTGAACACATAGAAGTACGCTCAGAATAGTATACATACAAATAATACTATCTATTACACATGTGTACATCAATGCATGCTACATGCATGAATATGAAAATATATGTATACTTCATGCTTGTTAGCAGATTAATTCAAAGACTGCTATGACTCTAGGAATGTAAGAAGTTTTAATATATAGATTTATTCTTTTAGAGGCTGGAGAGATAGTACAATAGGTAAGGTGCTTGCCTAGCATGTACCCAAAATAAGTTCAACCACCAGCACTGCATCGATCCCCTGAGCCATGGCATGAGTGATCCCTGAGCATATAGTCAGGAGAAGCCCTGAGCACTGCTGGGTGTGACCTAATATAAACCCCCAAAGCAAATTCTTTCAGTGTTGAGGGTAAATGAATATTATGCTTGAAATTTAAAATATATTTATATTTTCAAATATTCAATATTTAGTAGCATGTTGCATAGTGGATATGAATTTTATAACAAGGGGCTGTAATTATCTTAGTTATAACTGGAGACAGTAGATTGCCTATTGAAGTTTTATTGCTCAGATTTACTCAGAGACTTACTGATGCATGCTTGAGAGACAGCAACGTGAAACTAATCCTACCTACTTAAGTACTAAATTATGGAAAATAAGAAGAATCTTGAAATCTGAAGCAATGTAAATAGAAAAACAATTGACAAGAAAGAAGGACTTAGGATGCTGAGTAAAGTGGTAAAGGTCATTTATAAACAAATTTTGCATCTAACATGAATGCGGAAAGAATATTGTTTGAATTTCTTTTTTTAACACAGGTATATCCTGAGACCATTCTGGATTAAAAATTGACTCTGTGTAGGACTGAGTCATTGTAAATGGATGAATATGCTCGCCTTTTTTATGCTTGCATGTATCTGACATGGGTTCCATCCTGAGCACCAAATATGATTCTTCAGCATTAGTAGGATAATCTCTGAGCAACAGAGCAGGTATAAGCCCTGAGCACCATTGGTTGTGGTCCAAACCCTCCTCCTTCCAAAAGAGAAACATTGTGAAACTTTTGCATAGATTAACAGTCATCTCATTATTAAAATAATCAAATTAAAATTTATGTTTAAGTTATAAATTAAAATCATGTATTTAATAATGCCTCTTCAGACTAGAGCTGGCTCTGGGCCATAGTAGATATTAAGTTATAACTGGTAGATGCAGAATTGTTTATAAATGATAGGTTCTTATCTGTAGCACTGTCCTCCCATTGTTCATTGATTTGCTTGAACGGGCCCAGTAACATCTCCATTTTGAGATTTGTTGTTACTGTGTTTGGCATATTGAATATTCACGGGGAGCTTGCCAGGCTCTGCCCGGCGGGCGAGATACTCTCAGTAGCTTGCTGGGCTCTCTGAGAGGGGTGGAGGAATAGAGCCCGGCTCAGTCGGACTGGCTGCATGCAAGGCAAATATGCCCTACCGCTGTGCTATTGCTCCAGCCCAGGTTCTTATATTATTAAATGTACATTATGTATATGCACACAATACTGGATTGATTTCTAAAATTATATTGATTATAATTGAATGTTAATCATATATTTTCTCTGTATTCAAGTACATGCTTAATATTTATTAATTCTAAATATGTTATCAATCAAGCTTGAGACAGTTTTTCCCTAAATTATGCTTCCCTTTTGAAAAGAGACTACAGATTTTTAGCAACACATTCACTTATTGAGCTTTTTTCCTACAATAAGAAAATTGTCACAAAATTCTCATTTAATAATAATGATCTCTACAAAACACTACTGAAACATTAAAATGTTTATTTAAAATTATTCAGATTAAACGATTTAAAGTACTGTAAAATATGCTGTATTTAAATTGGGCAATTTATTCTTGAAAACCTTTAGGAAAATAAATAAAGATAATAATCATGCAATAATGAAAATAAATAGAAAATCCCATATTTTCTATTTTCAAAAAATGTATTACTGTTGAGAATTGGTTTTTGTTTGTCTTCTTTTTATTTTGGTATAGTACTTATTGGTAAGAAATTTTAAACAAGTCTATAAATTAAACTGTGGGATATAATGCTTATTTCTTTATAGTAAGTACTGATTCAAATATCAAAGTTCAGATTTTTCATATATTCATTCTAAAGATGATGCTTCCCTATAAATGGTTAACAATACATTGTTAAATACATGATTTTCTGTTACATCTTATATGTCTTTAATCTTTAGTCTTATAGATCTTATTTAACTGTGGTTTCTAGCTCAGCCATTAAAAACTAACTTATTTTTATTTTCACTTTTTTAGCTGAGAGCATCTGAAAATGGAAACAATTCCAACAAAAGCAGCCAGAGTGCTTATCCAGTTGTCAGTTTGATTCTATATCATTTTGTATGATTTTATAACTGTGTTTATAGATTGTTAGTGTTTGAAAGCACTCTATTTACCAGGAATTTGATAAGTGATTAAAAAATTGGCAAATGTTTTCTCCAAGTGTTTCTAAATATATTCTACAAACAAAGCCAAACAAAGTGAGGTGCTGTGTGAATACTGATTTATCCTAATGGTTTCACAGTATTTAATGAGTACAGTAAGAAATATGTTTAGGGATTTTCCCCTCTATATGAGGCTTTGGTAAATATATGAACGCATAGGTGACTTTCCACAAGAGGGCTTCATGTTTCAAATCAGCAGTATCATACTTTTTTGACATAATGCCCAGAAAAATATATTGCTTGTTAGTTTATTGAATAAAGAAGAGTCTCTATTGTAATATTTTATAACTATTTTGGAAGGGAACTTCCAGAGATATGTATGTGTGCATATCTGGACATTTTAAGAACATAAAGGCACAGAACAGGTTTTCAAATAATGATTGCATATTCATATTTGATTATATGCACACATTATTTACACTTGTATGGCAATAATTCTACCTTTCTTCAAGGAATATTTTTTACCAACATTGAGATTATTTATGTGCATATTTATATTCATATACGTATATATAGCCTTTTTCAAATTATCTTCTAAATCTTTATCCTGTCATCTACTTGTGCATCTCTTGATTTGAAAAGGCTGGACAATCATTATGCAAGCAATTATGAAGACTAAGAAGTCTACATCTGTCATTTATAGTCTGCAAACCAAGGAAAGTCATGTAGAGTCATTTTCATGCTAAAGAGATAAGGACTGTGATGTGAGAGCAGAATAAGGGGCTCAGTTTTGATATTTGGCAGAGAAAGTAAATTCTTTATTAGTTTCTTGTTCGCTTCTTGAGATTAAAATGATTTTCACATATATTTTAAAAAAGTAAATCTTCTTTATTTGGTCTACCAATTAAAATGATAATCTAATCGAGAAACAGCCTCACAGACACATCAAGAAATAATATTTAACCAATCTATACAGTATATTCTGTGACTCTCTCAAACTGTTACATAAAATTAACTATCATAGCTCTACATCTTGTATTTCTGTAGACTGAAATGCTAAAGCCAGTTACTGAATCAAATAATATTTTACCATACTGTAAATGTAAAATGCTCGAGCGGGCCCAGTAACGTCTCCATTGGAGACTTTGTTGTTACTGTGTCTGGCATATCGAATACTCTCGGTAGCTTGCCGGGCTCTCCGAGAGGGGCGGAGGAATCGAACTCGGGTCGGCCATGTTGGCCGCTTGTAAGGCGAACGCCCTACCCGCTGTGCTATCGGCTCGCTGGGACCGCTGACTCTTTACCATACTGGTCAACTATTTATCATCTGAGTGAATTATTCATTAATGTATTATTTGTCTGATATTTTCTAAATTATATCAATCAATAATATACTTTTACATTTGGTGTTTACTATAATAGCATTCATTTATATTAGGTGCCATAATTAGATTAAAATTCATGTTTTGTGGGATAATTAATATAGAATTATAGGATACATTTGAATAATTTTTTACAGGAAATAATTTAAAGATTTAGGTTAATATATTCACTGTATTATATAGGATTAACTGAAGAACAAAGATTATATATTGAGTTTATATTTATATATTGAGAACAGATTATATATTAAGTTTTAGTGAGATAATTAACAGTTATGAACATCTGTAAGCCAATCACTTGATCACTTGACATCCCATTGCTCATCAATTTACTCGAGTGGGCGCCAGTTATGTCTGCATTCATCCCTGTCATGTGCCAATGGCGTCTGCTCGCTCCAAGAAACTGAAGAGCCTCAAACGATTCGTTCATGGTCTTGATGAAGAAGTCTGACCATCTTGTAGGTGGGCTGCCATGCAATCTTTTGACATCCTGTGGAATCCAGTTGGTAATGGATCTAGTCCAGCGGTCATCTCCAAATTGCATTACATGTTCATCCAGCTCATCTGATTTCCAACGCCTTGGCAAACGAGACAGCGTGCTTGATTCTCTATCATCGAAGGAGGTTGGAACTCCTGGTTCCTTCTCCCACTTGAGTAAAGTGTGATATTCCAAGCATAGCTCTTTCAATTCCTTTTTGGGAGACCCGAATAGTGTTCTCATCCTTTTATTGTAGGGTCCAGGTCTCTGATGTGTATGTTAATGCAGGAAGAATGGGGGAGTTGAAAAGATGTGCCCAGATTCAGAGGTTCTTTGTCTTCTTAGCTATTTATTCAACACTCTTGAAGGCATTCCAAGCCTCTCTCTTCCTCCTTCACAACTCAGGTCCAAGTCATTCATCATGTTGAGTTCTTGATCTAGGTACACGTAACTGCTGAATTTGGAGAGGTTCATTCCATTGAAATGAATGGAACATGAAGAATGAGACCGTTTCTCATGAACATTGTCTTTATGAGATTCAGCTGCAGTCAGACTTTTTCACACTCATGGTCAAAGATGGCCAGCAGTTGTCCTGCTTGGATAATGTTTGGTGTTATTAGAACGATGTCATCAGCAAAGCGGATGTGGTGTAGTTGCCAACAGTCTATCTTCGCTCCCATTCCTTCTCATTTCAGTCATCCCATGACGTTCTCAAGGGTCACACTCAAAAGTTTCAGTGAAATGTTGTCACCCTGATGAACCCCTCTCTTGATGTCAATGATCACTTCCTTGTAGAATGGTGAGATCCTGGTAGTGAATCCTAACACAGAGTAATAAAGCAGAACTTTGTGACCTTGGTCTCGAGACTCAACAGGACCTGGAAACAAAGATCTTCTGCCTGCTCACACCAATCTCCAGCAACCCAGGAATCACAACAAGAAGACCCACTCTGCTGGAGCCAGATAAATACCTTATAGGCCAACCTCCACTGCCTCCACTACCTAGCCACCTCCATGCTCTACACCGCTTTTCAGACCACGTGGACACAAAGTGACTGAGTAACACATCATAAGACACGTAATAACCATTTTTCATTAATATCATACCATATTTGATGGGGTTTAAATATGGTTTGAACCATGAGAATATCTGCAAGGATGATTAGAGGCCACCGTAAAAGCCTCTATCCCTCTCAGTGAGCTTGACAAGGTACCGAGAGTATCCTGCCCTCACAGCCAGAATTTGGCAAGCTATCTGTGACGTAGTTGATATGCCAAAAACAAATGCAATGGGTCTCATTCCCTTTGCCCTGAAGGAGCCCCCAGTAAAGCAGCATAAAGAAGGATGAGCAAAGGTGTGAAGTTGGGGTAATCCTGCTGGCATGGGGGTGTGTGGCTGTGCATGGGCCAGGTTGCAGGAGAAGATGGCGGTCTCCACAGTGGCATTGAATCAGTGAAGATACCTCTGGATTGAGTGTCATGAAGTGTCCTACCTACATTTTCCTCAAGTCTGATACCAGGATTTAAGGTTCCTCATAATTTTAGCTGTGGAAGAACTTGAAGGAGGAAAAGGGGGTTGGCAATGGTAGGGTTAGCTGGAGATTTGAAGACAATAAAGCTATGACACTTACAAGGTGGACAGGCATGATTATTGGGTCACCAAGGATGAATTATGAAAATAGAATATCAATAGCCTGAAAATAGAATGTGGACTTAAATACCCAGAAGGTCCTTTGTCAGTTAGATTTGTAAGCAAAATTAATATGAATGGAATAAATAATTCCAGTGGAATAGTGGATGCACGGAGAATACCAGTGTTAGTAAAATGGCAAAATTCATATACCATTAAAGTTGTACTGCAAGAGCTAAGATATCTAATGATATCCAAAGAAAATACTAAGTTTTCACAGCCACCAGGAGGACAAATATACAACAATTAATTTTAATGAATTGCAAACATCTTAAATTAATAACTTCTACTCATGTTAATGTCTTGATTAAATATCACAATACAAAATACCCACACATTCAAGTAAAAGAATTTCAGCTGACAAAACATGACCTGAACATTTATAAGAATGTATGTATACCCATTATGTTTTCAGGTAACAGGAGGAAAGATGTAGCACAATTTTTTTTCTCTTGTTAAGGCATTTTTCTCTTGTTTCACTGTTACTTAGGCATAAGCCTAGAGTACTCAAAATAGAAACCGGGTTTTCAAGGTGAAAGTACGGTGAGAAGGGTCAGGTGGCTGTGGCAGCATGTATGTTTCTGAAAAGCTAGTCTCACCAGAAGGAAACCATAAATGGCAAGCTTTATACATCTTAGTGAAGGCTACTTTTCCAATTGTCTAAAGTAACAGGTAAAATGACACATATTGTGTTAAGTTTTAAAGCAGTGTGGGTGCTGATTAGTAGTAGTATCAAAAGTTAGTTTAGGATTGTTTTGGTACTTATATTTTTAACTTTAAAAAAATGTTGTGGGGAGGTAAATGAATTTCTGTTAAAAGCTGTTTCTGTGTATTATATGTAACAGACACAGTAAATATTTGTTTACAGTCTTTGACAAACCATAAGATTAAATGAAATCAACAAAAAAGAAATAGGTGTATGTCTATGTGATTTTGAGATTAAAGTTAGTCTTGAAATGTAAATAGATTGTGGAATATGTCCTCAGAAAGAAAAAAAAAAGGATGAGCAAGAAGATGCTAATAAAATTTCAAGGCCGAACTAGGCTGCCAAAACAAAGAAGGACTGAAATGACTTTCTGTACTTTAAATAATGCACATACATCTACAAGTTGTTCACTTGAGTCATCCTAAATAGGATTGGCAGAACACTAGATGAAGGACAACCATGTGAGCAAGCCAGGTTCCACAAAGGATTCAGTACCATCGACCATATCCACATGATAACCAAGCTCATTGAGGTTTCTCGAGAGTTCAAGATGCTGCTCTGTTTAATGTTCATTGATTTAAAGAAGGCCTTTGATTCTGTTGAGACGGAAGCGGTCATGGAAGCCCTAGCCAATCAGGGCATTCAAGCCCAATACATCAAGATCCTCCATGAGCTGTATTGCAGATTCACTACCAGGATCTCACCATTCTACAAAGAAGTAATCATTTATGTCAAGAGAGGGATTTGGCAGGGTGATACCATTTCAGCGAAACTCTTCAGTGCCACCCTCAAGAACATCATGCGGTGACTGAAATGGGAAGGAATGGGAGTAAAGATAGATGATCAGCAACTACACTACCTCCACTTTGCTGATGACATTGTTTTAATAACACCAAACATCAGCCAAGTGGCACAAATGCTGGCCGACTTTGACCGTGAGTGTGGAAAGGTAGGACTACAGCTGAATCTTACGAAAACAATGTTTATGAGAAACAGCCTCGTTCCTGATGCCCCATTCGTTCTCAACGGAACGACCATCTCCGAATGCAACAGCTATGTGTACCTAGGTCGAGAAGTCAACATGACAAATGACCTGGCACCCGAGCTGCACAGGAGGAAGAGAACGGCTTGGAATGCCTTCAAGAACATCGAAGAAATAGCTAAGAAGACGAAGAACCTCCGGCTCCGGGCACATCTATTTGATTCCACTGTTCTTCCTGCATTAACATATGCCTCAGATACCTGGGCCCTACATAAACAGGATGAGAATATTATTCGGGTCTCCCAAAGAAGAATTGAAAGAGCTATGCTTGGAATATCACGTTTCACTCAAATGAGAGAAAGAATCCAGAGTTCTGACATCCGTCGACGATCAAGAATCAGGGAAGTGTCTCGTTTGCCAAGGTGTCAAAAATCAGATGGGCTTGTCACGTAATGAGATTTAAAGACGACCACTGGACTAGAGCTGTTACCGACTGGATTCCACGGGATGTCAAAAGACCACGTGGCCGCCCAACTACCAGAGGGTCAGACTTCTTCAACAAGATCATGAATGATCGGTTTGAGGCTCTTCATGTTCCCAGAGTGAACAGATGCCATTGGACTACACTGGCATACGACAGGGATGAATGGAGACATTACTGGTGCCCACTCGAGCAAATCGACGAATAACGGGAAGTTAAATGATTAAGTGAACGCATATATGCTGACATCAGAAGCATCCATCAAGGACCTGATGTTGCAAGCTCAGAAGATCAAGTACAACATCATTGATCTGACCAAGACAAGAAGGCATCTATTATGTCATGTAATTTTTGACACTGGAGAACTGTTCCTCGAAATATGTGTCAAAAGAGGCATTGGTGGTGTTAGTGCCCTTGTCAACATGAACTTGCCATGAGCATTGATTCATTTGAATGCCTAACAATCTGAATCAGATTATTACACTTGAATAGATGTGGCTCACTGCCGGCAGTTTCTATCTTCATTGTCTATACACCAACATCCAATTAAAATGAAGAAAAAACTGAGAAGTTCTATATGGAGCTGGCGGAGTTCTACAAAGAATAACACACCTTCTACAAGATCATTGTCAGTGATTTTAATGCCAAGAGAGGACTGAGAAGATTAGCCAAAGAACTTCACGTTGGGACCTAGGGCCTAGAATGGACCAAACAGAGTGAGAGACTGTCTGAGTTCATCATGTCGACCAAGATCATCCATGGTAACTTGCAATTCAAGAAGGCAAAATCTAAACACTGGACATGGGAGTCTCCTGGTGGACATTTCAGAAACAAAATTGACCCCATCATATTAAATTCACAGTTTTGCCTGATTGATGTCGCTGTTGTCCCAAAATTCCAAACAGGATTGGACCATCATCTCCTTCTTGCAAAATTCTACTACAAAGAGCAGGGAGAAAGGGTTTCAAAGTTCAAGAAAAGAACTTCCAGATTGACCACCAACTGGGAACTCTTTGGCATTATTGTGGTAACATGGGAAGATGCCATCGTTGACGACATTGACGCAGAATATGATCGACTGGTTCAGCACCTCCATGATTGTGCAAGGGGAGCTGAGGGAGAGAAAGCCACAAAAAAAAGCCTGTCTTCGAAAACTCTTGAGCTCATTTGAAACGTGGCTGGGCGCGAGCCTCAGGCAACCACAAGCTAACATCCAAGCTTGCAAAGCTGTGCAGAGAAGTGATAAAGGAAAAACTTAAGCAGAGAAGAGCAGCAGTGGTAACAGATGTGGAAGAAGCCTGGAGAAGCTTTCACAATGCTCAAACTGTCTTTTGCCAACTACAAGACCAAGATGACTGCATTCCAATTTCCTAATGGATATCACACCTTCCAGAAGGGCAATAGAGAAGATTATCCATGACTGCTACTCACATCTCTTCGATAACCACGTCCACCTGCCCACATACCAAATTCCACAGGATGGATATGTCCTTCCTAATGTTCTCCCTTCTAAAATCAGATATGCCATTTCATTGGTAAAGAAGCAAACAGTGGCAGCCTGATCCTCTTCCTCTTCATCTCCAGTGCTGTGCCAGTATTCTTTCCCTCCCAGGTCAGTTAACCCGACAATATTTGAATCTGGGACTTGGTTTTCACTGTGTAAGCACCAGAGGTATCCTCTAGGACCCTGGAACAAAAGCGTCCCTGAGCCTATTTCTGTTCATCCCCAATGCAGTGCCAATCTTCTTCCCCTCCCAGCTAGTACTCCCTTCACACACTAGATTCCCGTGGGAGCATGGCATCTTCACACGTGGGCATGGCTTCAGCAGAAGTGGGCGTGGCCTAATTCTGAGCCAGTCTGCGCTCATGCAGCTGCAGGTAATTTACTCATACCAAGAAATTTAGGGTTTCTCCCCAGATCTGCGCGGGACGGGCACAGAGGCCCAGCAACAAAGCTGAAAAAACTCCTATTGCAACAAGGTACAGCCTGCCCCCAAGGGCCTGGGTCCCTCTCTGGGCATGTGCAGCTAGCTCCATCTCCTAGAAAGCTGGTTTTCTCCCCTGATCTGCGTGGAATGGGCACGGAGGCCCAGGTCTGGCCAACAAAGCTGAACGATTCCTATTCCAACCAGGTACAGCCTGCCCCCAAGGGCCTGGGTCCCTCTCTGGGCATGCGCAGCTAGCTACATCTCCTAGAAAGCTGGTTTTCTCCTCTGATCTGCGCGGGATGGGCACGGAGGCCCAGCTCTGGGCAACCAAGCTGAACGGCTCCTATTCCAACCAGGAGACGTTCCCAACTCCTCACCCAGTGTCAGGGACTCTTTCCGGAGTCTTTTCCCACTACTATGCCATAGGAACCATAAGCTACCTTCTTAGATGGCAACTTCTCTAGTTTAGCTCAGTCACTAGAAACACAGTAGCCAATAACTCATAAGACTATCTTAACTCACACTGCATATCAAGCAGAATAGTAACAGTGAACGTGAAGGACTAAACCACACTTCTCACAAATGGTAAAGCAATGCAAAAGCCCACCAAACTTTCTTATTGAAGAGTCTAGCCCAGATGACACCAACAGTACTGTAGTGTTAGACAACCTCTCTGACAAGGAATTCAGAAGAGAGCTACTTAGGATGCTTAGGGAACTAAAAGAAACAATGGAAAGCAATGCCAATAGAAGACAAGAGGATTTGAAAGCAGAAATGAGGAAAATGCAATCGGAAATGTCAGACCTGAAAAACCTGGTAGGCGAATTGAAAATCTCAGTGGAAGGCCTCAGCAGCAGAGTAAGAGCTGCTGAGAACAGAATCAGTGAGCTCGAAGATGAAGTTCAGAGACTCTCCAGAAAAGAGCAGAAAATGGAAAAGAGACTCACAATTCGGGAACAGATGGCAAGAGAAGATCGTGATGAAGCCAAGAGGGGTAACATAAGAATTATTGGAGTCCCAGAGGTACAGGAAGAAAACCTTGATGAAGAAGAAACTGTCAAAGACATCATTGCTACAACGTTTCCAGAGCTGAAAAAAACTTGTGACCACATTCAGGAGGCCCGAAGGGTACCAGCTAGAAGATATCTGAATAAAAATACACCAAGACACATTCTGATCAAAATGACCAAAACCTTAGACAGAGACAAAATTCTGAAAGCAGCAAGATCAAAGAAAGAAATCTCTTACAAAGGAGCATCCTTAAAATTCACAGCTGATTTTTCTGATGAAACCCTCATGGCCTGCAAACAGTGGTGGGACATAGTGAAAAAACTCAATGAAATAAATGCCTCCCCAAAAATACTTTACCCAGCGAGACTCTCATTTATAACAGAAGGAACAACACACAGTTTCACAGACAAACAACAGCTCAGGAACTTCATAGACTCAAAACCGTGGTTACAAGAACAACTAAATGGGCTACTTTAAGGCAAGAAAGGCCCCTCAAATACACCAAATTTCAACAGAACAATGGGACAAAATCCCATAACAATAATCTCTCTCAATGCCAATGGGCTAAACGCACCAATTAAAAGACATAGAGTGGCAGGATGGATTAGAAAATTGAACCCAACATTCTGCTGCCTGCAAGAAACACATCTCAATAGTCAAAGCAAACACAGACTTAGAGTCAAAGGCTGGAAAACAATCCTACAGGCAAACAGCTCGCATAAAAAAGCAGGGGTAGCCATCCTAATATCAGAACACATCGATTTCAGAGTGAAGAAGGTCGTAAGAGACAGTGAAGGCCATTTCTTATTGATGAAAGGATCTGTATAACAGGAAGAACTTACAATAATAAATGTATATGCACCTAATGAGAGACCAGCAAAATACTTAAAACAACTACTCATAGATTTGAAAAAAGACATCAATAGCAACACAATACTAGTGGGAGACTTCAACACCGCTTTGTCACCTCTTGATAGATCAACCAGACTCAAGCTTAGCAAGGACATACCTCAACTGAGGGAAACAATGGAAGAAAGGGACTTAGTAGATATATACAGGACACTTCATCCACAAAAAGCTGAATACACATTCTGCTCAAGCATACATGGAACATTCTCCAAGATAGACCACATGCTGAGCCACAAAAAATGCCTCCATAAAATTAAGAAGATACAATCTTCTCAGACCATAATGTGCTGAAATTAGAAGTAAATCACACACAAAAACAGAAAACTAAATAAAACATCTGGAAATTAAACAGTGCGCTATTGAACAACGAGTGGCTTACACAGGAAATCAAAGAGGAAATCAAAAGATTCCTAGAAACGAATGAAAATGAGAACACGAGTTACCAAAACTTATGGGACACAGCAAAAGCTGTGTTAAGAGGAAAGTTTATAGCTCTACAAGCATTCCTCAGGAAGGAGGAGTGAGCACACATAAGTAACCTAACCTCACAGCTTAAGAGCTTGGAGAAGGACCAAAAAAAAGGAGCACAATCCGAACAGGAGAAAGGAAATAATAAAGCTCAGAGTAGACATTAACGAGATGGAAACCCCAAAAACAATCTGAAAAATCAATGAAACCAAGAGCTGGTTCCTCGAGAAAATTAACAAGATTGATAAGCCTCTAGCAAAACTCACAAAGAAAGGGAGAGAGAAAACCCTAATCAACCGAATCAGAAATGAAAAGGGGGTCATTATAACAGAAACTACAGAAATTCAAAGGATCCTCAGGGAGTACTTTGAGAAACTTTATGCCACGGAACATCAAAACCTCGTGGAAATGGATAAATTCCTAGACTCCTACAGACTCCCAAGGCTGAACCAAGAAGACCAGGAATACCTGAACAGACCTATCACCATCAAAGGAAATGGAAATGGTAATAAAAAGTCTCCCCAAGCACAAAAGTCCTGGCCCGGATGGATTCACTCGTGAATCCTTCCAAATCTTTAAAGAGGACTTAATCCCAATCCTCTTTAAGCTTTTCCACTAAATTGAAATATCAAAAACACGTCCAAACAGTTTCTACGAAGCAAATATCACACTGATACCAATAGCAAACAGAGATACCACAAAGAAAGAGAATTACAGACTGATATCCCATATGAACACAGATGCAAAGATCCTCAACAAACTACTAGCAAATAGAATCCAACTACTCATCAAAAAGATCATACACCATGACCAAGTAGGATTCATCCCAGGGATGCAAGGATGGTTTAACATTCGGAAATCAATCAACATAATCCATCACATCAACAAAAGAAAAGATAAAAATCATATGATTATATCAATAGCTGCAGAGAAAGCATTTGACAAGATCCAGCACCCCTTTATGATGAAAACCCTAGCCAAAATGGGTATAGAGGGGACCTTCCTCAACATAATTAAAGCCATCTACCACAAGCCTACCGCAAACATTATCCTCAATGGGGAAAAACTGAGAGCCTTCCCACTAAGATCAGGGACGAGACAAGGATGCCCACTATCTCCACTGCTGTTCAATATAGTACTGGAAGTACTTGCAATAGCTATTAGGCAAGAAAAAGATATTAAGGGCACTCAGGTAGGAAAGGAAGAAATGAAGCTCTCACAGTTCGCAGATGATATGATACTATACTTAGAGAACCCAAGAAACTTTCTCAAAAAAGAAACCCGAATGGCAAAAAAGCACATGAGAAAATGCTCTACATCATTAATCATCAGGGAGATGCAGATCAAAACCACAATGAGATACCATCTCACACCTCAGAGACTGGCCCACATTCAAAAGAACAAAAGCAACCGGTGCTGGCGCGGATGTGGCAAGAAAGGGACACTCCTTCACTGTTGGTGGGAATGTCGACTGGTTCAGCCCTTCTGGAAAACAGTACGGGCGATTCTCAAAAAATTAGAAATTGAGGTCCCATTTGACCCAGCAATACCACTCCTGGGAATATATCCCAGAGAGGCAAAAATGTATAGTCGAAGTGACGTCTGTACTTGTTCATTGCAGCACTCTTTACAATAGCCAGAAACTGGAAGAAACCTGAATGCCCAAGAACAGAAGACTGGTTAAAGAAACTTTGGTACATCTACACAATGGAATACTATGTAGCTGTTAGAAAAGATGAAGTCATGAAATTTACATACAAGTGGTACAACATGGAAAGTATCATGCTAAGCGAAATGAGTCAGAAAGAGAGGGATAGACATAGAAAGATTGCATTCATCTGGGGTATATAAAGTAACAAAGTATGAGATTAATACCCAAGAATAGCTGAGATCAGCACCAGGAGGATTACTCCATAGCTTGGTGGCCAGCCGGCATTCTAGAGGAATGGGCAGCTCAGATAGAGAAGGGAGCACCAAATAAAGGGTGTTTGGAGGATCCTCCCAGGAGGGGAGATGCATGTCGAAAGTAGACCATGGACTGAACATGTTTGCCACTCAATGCCTCTTTTGCAGATCACAGTACCCAAAAGGAGAGAGAGAACACAGGGGATTGCCCTGCCACAGAGGCAGGGGGGGATGGGGGGATGGGGGTGGGCAAGGTATTATCCATGGTGGTGGAAAATGGGTACTGGTGGAGGGATGGGTATCTGATCATTGTATAATCGAAACCCAAGCACAAAAAATTGTAAATCTACAACTGTACCTCATGGTGTTTCAGTAATAAAAAAAAATTTTAAAAAAAGAATATACCTTTGCAAAGAAAAAATATATATATACGTTAGGAAAATATATAAATAAATAAACCACATGTTAAAAATTATTCATATGAATATGAAATGTACTTTCCTTCTAACGTCAAAAATAACATTGTACTTCCAAATTACATCAAAATATATAATGTTTATTTTTCCCTGAAGTTTTATTTAAAGGAAAACTACATCATTCTGGTACAATGTAAAACTGAAAACAAAGGAAATACATGTTTGTATGCATAATTATAGGCAAAGTCATTGATCTATTTTCATTAGTTTCCTTTTACTCCATTGTCATAAATTCAGGAAATAGCAAATGCTGTGTTTATACAAAAATTGTACAGCAAGTAGAAATGTTCATATAAATGAACTCTTTCCTTTAATTGAAATTTGTATCAATTTAGTCTGTGGCTTTTAAGTTTTTGTATCACTGTACTATTAAGTTTTTTTATGATAATGTTAAATCTCTTAAAATACTACTCTTAAAAACTCAAAATAGAAGTAGATATTTATAAAATCTAGAAATGTTAAATGTAAGTCCATATTTTTCTCATAGATTAACTTCTAATACTAACATAAGTTAAAAAATATATGCTTTTAACATTTTTTATTTGGTAAAACACCAGGTAATTTTAAAAAATGGGCAATACTGATTGCAAGCAATAGGAGAAGGATCATAGTTCTCCCCAGAAATGTCATATCAGAAAGAAGGTATAAATGTCGAAAGTTAAGGTATATTTGAATCCACTATCAATATAAGTGAGGGTAAAATCAAATCATTCAATTCTGCAATCTGTAATGAAACTTGAAAATATCAGGCCAAGAGAATAAATTCATTCAGTGTGAAAATTAAAAAAATGAAAGAAATCTAGGGTAACATCTCAGTTCCCATACCTAAATGTGTAAGCTCACACAAAGCACACACACAGCGGCGGTGGCTCTATCTCTCCCGCACCCGCATTCGGTAGTCTCACCCTTCTCCCACCCCAGGGAGGTTGATGGCGATGGTCAGGCGGAGGAAGGAACGAGGGCCAGGCTGGTCGGTAGCAGTTTATTCTGATCCTCTATTCTTCTCTCTCTCTCTCTGCTCCCCTTCTTCCTCCCTCATGCTACTTCGTTCTCCTTCTCCATCCCCCTTCATCCTCCTTCTCCTCCTTCTGACCTCTGCTTCTTCCTTCTGAACCCCTAGCCCACTCCTACAGTACAGTTAAATCCTCTCTCCAGAGGAATTGGGGGAACAATTACACATAGGTGCGGTCACAATCAATAGGGGTAGAAATCAATAGGGGTAGAAATCTTAGCCTCAGGGAAATTCGCTCCTAATACAGATCCTTTCTCAGCAGGAGGACCTACCCTAGAATGGAATCCCAAGGGTGTGTCTTTCCTCTCCTTGTCCGACAAGCATATAAGCATATATGATATAAATCATTTTGTATGGATACAGTAAGAAATATAAACTTATAGAATTGCTCTCCTAGGGCCATCTCGATCTCAGACTACAGTGCTCAGTCCAGATAGTCTTTCCCACCCCTAGCAGGATCCTAGTCTCCTCGTTACCTTTGTATCATGACAGCATTTGTCTATGATCAAACTCTTAACTTATAGTTAAGAATCATGGCATCTTGGCCTGGGCCATTTTGATGCCAGGGTAGCTCACCGCTTGCTCTGGGTCCACTTAGTCCCTCATCGGGCCCCTGTTTTTGGGTTGTTAGGAACTAAGGGCAACTGAGGCTTAAGTCAAGAAAGCAGATGCCTGGGAGTGAATAGTATTCAAAACCAATCAGATCCTAAGTTACAAAGCATAATGTTAACGGTCTTCCTGTATCTATACAAAAAGAATATTGCTTTAAAGTAAACTGTTCATAAGGCATAAGTAGAGGAGAAAGGCAATATTTCACTCATACATATAAAATCATAAGTTTCTGGGAAATTGATCTTACAAATTAACAGTCTGATTAAGGGGAAAGCTGATTAACTGGGTGGGAAGGAGAGCATAGGGAAGACTGTTTACAGATAAACACAATGGAAGTGGAAGTGCTTCAGGAGCACTGTGATGGGTGTAACCAGATTGATGGGTGTAACCAGATAAACCTAAGCTTCTTGTGGAAGAAGGACAAAGCAATGTCACCCTACATCCTACATGCACAACAGACCCTTACAAAAAGATGACACGAAACCCCATAACACTAATCTCTCTCAACATTAATGGTCTAAATTCACCAATTAAGAGACACAGAGTGGCAAAATGGATCAGAGACAGAACCCAACATTCTGCTGCCTATAAGAAACTCATCTCAACAGTCAGAGCAAACATTGACTCAAAGTAGTAGGATGGAAAACCATCCTGCAAGCAAAGAGCTCCCTCAAAAATGCTGGGGTGGCCATACTCGTATTCGACAACATCAATTTTAGGTTGAAAAAAATTAGAAGGGACAGCGAAAGCCATTTTCTATTCATAAAAGGACAATACAACAGGAAGAAATCACACCCTTAAATGTATACGCACCTAAGGAGGGAACAGCTAAATATTTAAAACGACTACTAACAAATTTTAAGGAGGACATTGCTAGCAACACAATAGTAGCTGGAGACTTTAATATCACCTTATCACCTCTGGATAGATCAACAAGAATAAAACTCAGCAAGGAAACTTTGGTTTTGAAAAAAGAAATAGAAGAGAAAGGGCTTATAGACCTATACAGGGCTTTACACGCCAAAAAGATAGAAAACACATTCTTCTCCAGTGCACATGGCCCATTTTCCAAAATAGACCATGTGCTAGGCCACAAAACATACCTCAATAGAATCAGGAAGATAGAAATAGTATCAACAATCCTTTCCGAACACAATGCACTGAGAATAGAAGTGAATCACAAAAGACACGGAAAACCAAATCAAACACCTGGAAATTAAACAACTCAATGCTGAACAACGAGTGGGTCAGGATGGAAGTCAAGGACGAAGTCAAAAGATACGTGGAAACAAAGGAGAATGAAGACACGAGCTACCAGAACTTACAGGATGCAGTGAAAGATGTATTAAGGGGAAAATTTATAACTCTGCAAGCAGTTCTCAGAACGGAAGAAAGGACCCACATAAACAACTTGACCTCACAGCTCAAGGTCTTAGAGAAGGATCAACAGAAGGAACTCAAATCAGGCAGAAGGAAAGAGATCATAAAACTTAGAGCAGAAATCAACGACGTGGAAACCAAAGAAACAATCCAAAAGATCAATGAAACCAAGAGCTGGTTCTTCGAGAAAATAAATAAGATGGGTAAAACACTAGCAACGCTCTAAAATAAACAGAGAGAGAGAGAGAGAGAGAGAGAGAGAGAGAGAGAGAGATAGAGAGAAACCTAATAAATAGAATCAGAAATAAGAATGGGGATATCACAGCAGAAAACAAAAAAATTCAAAAGATCATTAGAGACTACTTGGAAAGTCTGTATGCCACAAAACAAGAGAACCTAGAATAGATGAATAAATTCCGGGATTCCTATCATCTCCCAAGTCTGAATCAAGAAGATCTAGAGTACCTTAATAGACCTATTATCATCAAGGAAATTGAAACTGTAATCAAAAGTCTTCCCAAAAACAAAAGCCCAGGTCCAGATGAATTCACTAGCAAATTTTCTAAACATTTAAAGAGGACCTATTGACATTTCTTATCAAGCTTTTCCGGGAAATTGAAAGAACAGAAACTCTGACAGTTTCTATGAAGCCCATATCTCTCTAATACCGAAAGGAAACCAAGACACCACCAGAAAAGAAAACTACAGGCCGATATCCCTGATGAACACAGATGCGAAGATTCTGAACAAAATACTAGCAAATAGAATTCATCAACGCATCAAAAAGATCAATACACCATGACCAAGTGGGATTCATCCTGGGGATGCAAGGATGATTTAACATTTGGAAATCAATCAACATAATCCATCATATCAACAAAAAAGGATAAAAATAATATGATCACATCAATAGATGTAGAGAAAGCATTTGACAAGATCCAACACCCATTTATGATGAAAACCCTAGCCAAAATGGGGATAGAGGGGATTTTCCTCAATATAATTAAAGACATATACCACAAGCCTAGAGCAAGCATCAAACTCAATAGGGAAAAACAGAGAGCCTTCCCTCTAAGATCGGAATGAGATAAGGATGTCCACTCTCTCCATTCGTGTTTAATATAGTAGTAGAAGTACTTGCAATGGCGATTAGGCAAGAAAAAGATATTAAGTGCATCCAAGTAGGAAAGGAAGAAGTCAAGCTCTCACTATTCTCAGATAATGTGATACTATACTTAGAGAATCCTATGACTGCTCCCAAGAAACTCCTAGAAACAATAGACTTGTATAGTAAAGTTGAAGGCTATAAAATCAACACCCAAAAGTACATGGATTTCCTACATGCAAACAGTGAGAGAGAAGAAAGTGACATAAAGAAATCAATCCCATTCACAATTGTGCCCAAGAAAATCAAGTACCTAGGAATCAGCTTAACTAAGGAAGTAAAGGATCTGTACAAAGAAAACTCTTAACACTACTTCAGGAAATAAAAGAGGACACAAGGAAATGGAAAAATATCCCCTACTCATGGATTGGGAGAATTAACATTGTCAAAACGGCAATACTTCCCAAAGCACTGTACAAATTCAATGCAATACTAATAAGTATACCATGACATTCTTCAAAGAAATGGAGCAAACAGTCCTGAAATTCATATAAAACAATAAACCCCCACAAATAGCTAAAGCAATTCTTGGGAAAAAGAAAATTGGATGAATCAACCTCCCTAACATCAAACTCTACTACAAGGCAATAATAATTAAAACTGCATGGTACTTGAAAAAAGGCAAAGTTGCAGATCAAAGAAACAGGGTTGAATATACTGACATCCCCCCACCCAAACATATAATCATCTAATGTTTGATAAGGGGGCAAGAAAAGTGAAGTGGAGCAAGGAAAGATTCTTTAACAAATTGTGCTGACAAAACTGGATGGCTACATGCAAAAAATGGGCTCAGATCTCTGCCTAACACCATGTTCAAATGTAAGATCAAAATGGATTAAAGACCTCAACATCAGACAGGAGTCCATAAGGTGCATTGAAGAAAAAGTTAGCAAAACCCTCCATGACATTGAAGCTAATGGAATTTTCAAAGATGTCACGCCACTGGCCAAGCAAGTGTAAACAGTGGTAGACAAATGGGACTATCTTAAACTAAGAACCTTCTGCACCTCAAAAGAAACAGTGACCAAAGTACAAAGACAGTCTACAGAGTGGGAAAGGGTATTCACCGAATACACATCTGACAAGGGGTTGATAACAAGGATATACAAAGTACTGATTGAACTTCACAAGAAGAAAACATCCAAACCAATCAAAAAACGGGGCAAAGAAATGAACAGAAAATTTCTCAAAGAAGAAATCCAAATGGCAGAAAGGCTCATTAGAAAATGCTCTACATCCTTACTCATCAGGGAGATGCAGAACAAATCAACAATGGAATATCATCTCACACCACAGACACTGGCCTACATCCAAAAGAACAAAAGTAACTGGTGTTGGCACGGATGTGGCGAGAAAGGGACCCTCCTTCACTGATGATGGGAATGCCGACTGGTTCATCCCTTTTGGAAAACAGTATGGACGATTCTCAAAAAATTAGAAATTGAGCTCCCATTTGACCCAGCAATACCACTCCTGGGAATATACTTCGGAGAGGCAAAAAAGTATTGTCGAAGTGACATCTGCACTTGTTTGTTCATTGCAGCACCATTTACAATAGCTAGAATCTGGAAAAAACCTGAGTGCCCGAAAACAGATGACTGATTAAAGAAACTTTGGTACATCTACACAATGGAGTATTATGTAGCTCTTTGAAAGCATGGAGTCATGAAATTTACATACAAGTGGTACTATGTAGAGAGTATCATGATAAGTGCAATGAGTCAGAAAGAGAGGGAGAGACATCAAAGATTGCATTCATCTGGGGAACATAAAGTAACAATATAGGAGACTAACATGAAAATAGCCAATATAAATTCCAGGAGGTTTACTCCATGGCTTGAGGCCAGCAGCACACTCTAGGGGTAAAGGCAGCTCAGGTAGAGAAGGGAGCACCAAATAAAGGGTGTTAGGAAGAAACGCCCAAGATGGGAGATGCATGATAACAGTAGACTATAGACCGAACATGATTGCCACTCAATTCGTCTTTTGCAAACCACAGTACCCAAAAGAAGAGAGAGAACAAAAGGGAATGCTCTGCCACAGACGCAGTGTGGGATGGGGGAATGAGGGGTGGCAGGGATACTGGGATAGTGGTGGTGGAGAATGGGCACTGGTACTTTATCATTTAAATATTTAGTTTTCTTAAAAATATGGAACACTTCATGAATTCGTGTGGTCATCCTTGCGTGGGGGCCATGCTAATCTTCTCTGTATCATTCCAATTTTTGTATATGTGCTACCGAAGCGAGCACAGCACTTTTTTGTTCATTGCAGCACTGTTTACAATAACTAGAATCTGGAAAAAACCTGAGTGCCTGAGAACAATTGACTGGTTAAAGAAACTACACAATGGAGTACTATGTAGCTGTTAGAAAGATGAAGTCATGAAATTTTCATACAAGTGGTACTACATGGAAAGTATCATGGTAGAGACACCAAAGATTGCATTCACCTGGGGAACGTAAAATAACAAAATAGGAGACTAACACCAAAGAATAGCCAAGATAAGCACCAGGAGGTTTACTCCATGGCTTGGAGGCCAGCCGCATATGCTGGGGGTAAGGTCTGCTCAGACAGAGAAGGGAGAACCAAGCAAAGGGTGTTGGGAGGATCCTCCCAGGAGGGAGATGCATGCTGAAAGTAGGCTATAGACTGAACATGATTGCCACTCAATGCCTCTTTTGCAAACCACAGAACCCAAAAGAATAGAGAGAACAAAAGGGAATGCCCCGCCATAGAGGCAAGGGGGCATGAGAGGAATGGGATACTGGGATCAGTGATGGTGGAGAATGGGGGCACTACTGGAGGGATGGGTACTCGATTATTGTATAACTGTAATCTAAGCCTAAAAATTTGTAAGTTTACAACTGTATCTCATGGTGTTTCACCAATAAAAATTTAAAAAAAAATAAAAAGACCTTCTGGGGCTATAGTAAAAAAAAAAAAAAGTAAGAAGAAGAAGAAGAAGCAAACAGCTCCAGGCCCAGACAAGGTCATACCTGAACACCTGAAGTATCTGCCGTCAGTATTCATCAATACACTGACTCAGCTCTTCACATGCAACCTTTCTGAATACAAGGTTCCATCTCAATAGAAAACCAGCAGGACCATTCTACTGTACAAGAAGGGAGACATCCATGACATTGGCAACTATCGCCAGATAGATCTGTCTGTTGTCTGTCGTCTACAAGCTATTCACTCGAGTCATTCTGAATAGGAATGGCAGAACACTAGATGAAGGACAACCACCAGAGCAAACTGGGTTCCAAAAAGGAATCAGAACCATCGACCATATCCACACCGTAACTAAGCTCATTGAGTTTTCTCGGGAGTTCAAGATGCTGCTCTGTCTAATGTTTATTGATTTAAAGAAGGCTTCTGATTCTGTTGAGACTGATGCAGTCACCTAAGCCCTAGACAAACAGAGCATTCAAACTCAATATATCTGTATGTCACTAAATATGTATATATATGCTATATGTGTCACATATGCTCATGAAAATATATGATATTGAGTATACTTTACTTGATAATCTAAATACATGTTGTAGTATTTCCAGAAGATAAATTAGGGCAATATATTTTATTTTAGTACTACCCATGTGCAAATCTATTTTCATGTGAGTCTTGTAACTGGGCCCACTCAATCAAATTGATGTACCATGGGAGGATAGTGTCAGTGACAGTGAAATCTATTTTCATAGACCTTATATGTAAATTTTTATATATGTATATATGTATATATAATATATATAAAGATCCATCTGATCTTCTTTATGGATTTTCTGAAACACAATGAGAATGTTAATTGACAGGAAACTCAATTTTTCTAAGAAATATTTTTTTGGATACAATATGTAATATTTTAGAAGTAGATGAAAGTATGTTTTACCCATCGATGCTATGAGTTATAATTGACCACATGTTGCTGGAATTGTAGGCACCTCATCATTTTTCAGCCTCTGTATGCTCTCATATTTCCATTAACAACTTCCCAATTTCCCTGTTTTTACATTTGCATTCCTTTCCCTCCAAATACAAATGTGACAGAGTAGTCGTGATATGTCATTTCTCTGTCCTATATTTGCCAATTCAGTATTTACTGGTGAAACTCAATAGAATTCAAACACATTATGATCCTAGTGACTTTTCTTATAACCCAGCCCCTCACAGCCAGGCTCATCGTCATTTTGTGATTGTTCATGATTTCTCTGCTACAACCGTATCTGTAAGATAACATTGGTTTGTCTTTTATGCCTTGCTACAGTGAGTTTAAGTCTATTGGATTAATCCCATCACAGTGCTCCCATCCCTCTGTTTCCTTGTAACTTCTTTCTTTGTGCTCTGTTGAGTTGTAAAGTTAATTCAGATCAATGTCCTGTTTTGTATGGACACATGAAGACAGCTAATGCTATGCTGTAGTAACTTTGGAGTGAATTGGCTCTAAATGATATTTTTCTTCTGGGTATCTGTTCTCTCTACCTAAGTCTCAGCTACCCTTACCTCCTAGCGACCCCAAAATCAGGGTCCAGATGAGGGACTGCATGGATCCAGGGCAAGTGGTAAGCTATGTGCTACCCTGGCATCGAGATGGGCCTGGCCAAAGTGCCTAATGCTTAACTATAAGTTAAGATCATGGACAAATGCTGTCATGATCCAAAAAGCAACAACTAGATTTGGATCCTGATAGGATTAGAAATGATTAATCTGGCCTGAACATTGTAGTCTGAGACTGTGGCAAGATGTTCCCAGGAGAGCTGTCCTATAAGCCTCAATGTATCTCTTACTTTGTCCATACAAAAATAACTAACATTAAGATGTGAATTAAGATATTAGGAGTAGATGAATAACCGTAGTTGTTGTTTCCACCCTTGAGTCTGATGGGCAGTCAGCAAGGGCTTTCTTGTGTTGATTTTACTACCAGACTGGATGTACCTTGGACCCAGAGGGCAAGGTGTGGGGAGACAATTTGGGGTGGAGAGGTGAATTGGGGTGGGGCAGAATCTGGAGAGCTGGGGTCGAGGAATGAGGGGCTAGGAAGGAAGAGTGTGTGAGATGGGAGGGACGAGTTAATGGAATAAATGGCAACTGGTCAATCAACTGGCTTGGCCCTGTTTTCTCCTCCATCTGCTACATGACATGGGCCATCCCGGCTGGACTAGCACCCTGAGACCAGCCTCCACCCCCACACCCCACAATGCAGGTGGTGAGGGGGAGGGCAGCCGGGGCCTTCCTTATGTGCCTCAGAGACTATACACATGTCTACCCCTGTTATTCTGTGATGGCAAATTCAATTTTACTATATGAATTTTTCTCTAGTCCTTTTATTTACTTGAGTTAAACTTCTCTCATGTTATTCTATACCTCACTCATGCATTGAAGTAAGCTCAAGCTCCTTCAGACTCTCACAGTTCACTCATGGTTTACCTAAGCGGTTCTCCACTTTGAAATAATTCTGTGACCATTTGCCATGAATATCCTCTCAGAACCACTCTAGGGCACCCTTCTCTTTTGCTTCGGCTATTTTATGTATGCAGATTATTGCTTTCTGCTAGCATGTGGTCTTTATGTGGGCATAGACTTGGTTTGACCACTATTATGCCATCACTTTTAATAATTCCCATTTATATTAAATACTCTCATATTTTCTGAATTATTGTGCTTTCTAAACTTCAGTGAAAGATTAGGTTGACAGACTGTATGGATCCGGACTAGACTACAGGTGAGAAATAACTGACAACCTGAAGTGGCAGGAAAGCGGGGATTGTGGAGCAGGCTTCAGAGGAGCAGCTGTGTGCATGGAGCTCCCAGCTCAGCGTAGGCACCAGCAGCCCCTTGAGTGCCTTGAGTTACTAGCAGCTTCCAACAGCAATCATTTCTCTAGACCCTGCTGCCTTGGCCTCTACTGGCTTGGCACCACTCCTCCAACAATCTAAACAGGTGCAAAAGTGTCATTATATAAAGCAACAGACAACACACTATCCTGGGAAAATGACCTGGAGTTATAGGCTGCAACCTACAATTCTAATCGAAGATCTACACAGCAAGCTAAGGAGCAAGAGCTTCTAAAATCAACACAGGAAGTGATATATATCCGGAAACAAAATGAAACGTCTGGTATTTACAGCATAAGATGAAAAAAAAAAAAGTAAAAGCAGGGATTTGGGTGTGAAGTTCAAAAGTAGTAGCCTTTTTGACAATGAGTTTAAAACCACAATAACAATGTTAAATGAAGGAAGGAAAACAACTGATAATCAAATGGGGTTATGCCATGGACAGAAACAGTGTAAAACATTTCAAATAGAAAAAAATACATTGAAAAATTAAAAACAAGTTTACCTAGAAGTAGTATGAAATAAAAAATGTACCTTGGAGAAAGAGGGGAAAGAAAAGATTAAAAGTGGAACCCATTAAAATGAATATGAAAGGTCCCACCTAACAACCCAATGATATGGAACTTTACATAGAAACCTTAGCCATCAGTAAAAGAAAACGCTATGGAAGAAACACACCAAAATCTGGGAAAGAAACTAAAGCATAAGACAAAAAAGAGGATGTAAAATATGAGATGAAGTGAGAGAAACAAAAAGCAATGACTAAAAACTAAAAACTGTAGCACTGTAGCACTGTCCTCACATTGTTCATCGATTTGTTGGAGTGGGTACCAGTAACTTCTAACAACAAATTGTGAGATTTGTTATTACTGTTTTTGGCATATCGAATACATCACAGGTAGCTTTCCAGGCTTTGCCGTGCGGGTGAGATACTCTCAGTAGCTTGCCGGGCTATCTGAGAGGGGTGGAGGAATCAAACCCGAGTCCGCTGTGTGCAAGGCTAACTCCCTACCCGCTGTGCTATCGCTCCAGCCCAAAAACTAAAAACAAAAAAAACTTTAAAAAAGTTAATGCATTTTTCGATTATTGATAATTTTTAATGAGGAAAAATCACAAGTATAATACCTAATCTTCAGAGCCAGTGATAACAGCAGTGTGAGATATAACAGAGATATAGCACTCTTGCCTTATCCACAGCCTCCCTGGGTTTGATTCCTGGCAACACGTATGATCTACAGAAAATGCCAGGGGTGATTCCTGAGTGCAGAGTCAAGAGTACGACCTGAGCATTGCCAGGTGTTGACCCAAAACAAAACAAAAATAAATAAACGACTTAATCTTAAAGCCAAAGCAAACAGATAAAAGAGAAGTAAAATTGAAATTTAGCAGTAGGAAGAAAGTGAGTGGAGAATATATATATATATATATATATATATATATAGGGAGAGAGAGAGAGCTCACTAAAATTTAATTAGATCAGTTATAATATTTAAGGAATAGCAAAACTATGTTGTTGATATGATACATGACAATTGTTTTATCTCTCCAGAAATAATCAAAGTTAATTCCTCAGAGACCCTGTAAATAGAGTATTTGAATATTATTTTAAATAAAAGCCTACTTTTTAATTTTAAGTAATAGTTATGTTAATTAGATAATTTTCAAATTATCTTTAGATCTTAACTTATATTGTGTTGCTTAAAATACTTTTCTTCAAAATATTGTTAGAAGTGGTTATTTTGTGATTAGCAAATGCATTGTAGTTCAAGTAAAATAAGAGAAAATATTAAATACCTCATAAAAAAACAAGCACTGGATGATTTCACACAAATCTATAATATAAAATAAAATTTATAAGCCAATAAAATAAACTAAAAGAAATAAGACATTGAATATTGACACCAAAACCATTACTCCCTAAGAGGAAGATATAGGGGATAGTATGAAGGTGGGTATAAAAAACTATGGCAGGTTTTGTTTAAAAATTTAAAAAATGAAATAACTCATAAGAGGGTTTGATCATGAGTGTAATGAAAATCTTTAGAATGTTTATGTAGAGTGGAGAGATATGGGTGAGTTGTTGCTGAGTATTCCATAGTAATATGTTAGAAGCATTGTGAGAATTTAATCTTATATTAAGAAAATACTGGACATTTTATTTTTCATTTCCCTTCTACTTTCTAATAAACCATTCTGTTTCCTTAAAACATGTGAAATGATACTGCTGAAATATAGAGTCCCGCAAATAAACATTGTTTCTAAACTAATTCTTAAAAGTAAATTATCTTTAATTAATATATATTTGTGCATAAATAAAATTTATTTAAAAATAACTATATATGTAGTATATATGTTAAATATTAAAAAGTAATACATATGTATAATTTTTAAACATAAATATATATCAATATATTCCTCTGGAAGTGGACTGAGATGGAGACGAGATAATCGGAGTTTATGAGATTACAGTTCACTGAAGAAAGTAAGCATTCTCCAGTACACCTCAGCCATTTTCTAAACTTGCTATCATTTCTAATCAAGTCTCCTAAACATTCACAGTACAAAACAAGCATTTTTAAAATCATGCCAATTATGACTTTGCTGATCGAAATCTGAAAATTAATTTGTAGATATTTCCAGGTTAGGCTTTGCATCTTCATATTTTGACAATAAAATAAGAAGTGAAATAAATGGCACAATAGCCCCTGCATCTTTTCTTATCATTTTTAAGTCTTCACACTGTTCTGTATTATAAATAATAGTATGACCACTGCATTAAAAATGTGCAAATAGTGCTGCTTTGAATTCGCAATTTAAAATCAAATCAAACATAAAAAAAAGCCCTTGCTTAGCTTGTAGAATTATCCTTAAAAGCTAAATAAATAACCTTATTTAGGGAATAAATCAGTCTATGTAACTGGAAGATGTTGTACTCTGATTAAAAGTGCATGCCTTTGGAGCATTACTTTCATCATTTAATAGTATTTTAAATATTCGTAGTATTTGCTCCACTACTTCTATGGCCCATATATATGTCTGTATATAGATGGGTTATTATATTCATGATCAATTTTACACCATAATACAATATTATTTTAAGAAAAAGACTAGGAGCTGAGCAGGACTTCCCATTAATTAATTCTCATCACAATGGAGGTGGGGATATGTCCCTTTATTATCATTAGAAATTCAGGTAAGTTCATTGAACTTGCATTGTAGGGACAATCTCTGTCTGATGAAATGCTTCAACTTCCACTTAGTGAAATTTTGTTCAATCAATATAAAGTGCTGAGATGACACATCCTGCTTTAAATTGTTCAGGGTATTTTTAAGTAGTCCACAATGATACTCAATGTCAAGGTACTACAGTGATGTATTTAAGCTTAAAAATGCCTTACTGGCTTTAAGTGCTATAAATGTACCTTTGTAAGTGATAATTATAAGTTTGCCTTTCCAGAAGTTTGAAGGAATCTCACCATTCTTCCAGCAACTGTTAGAATTGAATTCTTTTATTTTAATAGTGTGTTTCAGTGCAGCCTTTTCAAATGCATCTAGTAAGACAGATGTATTATCAGGTCACTTTGTTTCATAGGTTTAAACACCTATAAAATAAGATATTTTAGTATCTTATTAAAATTGTCCATATTTCACTCCCCTCAAAATAAAAGATATCATATAACATTGGTGATGTCATGTAAATGTTACAGCATTGCAAGGAAAGGAAGATTAAAGTGACACCTTTGTGAAACTAATACAAAAGTAGAAAAATGATGTCTCATCTGTATTAACCAAAACGTTTATTACTAGGCTACCTATTATACTAGCAATATATAATTTTATGCCAACATGTACTTTTTAAAAAAGGAAAATAAAAATTATGTTTGGGCTGGAGTGATAGCACAGCGGGTAGGGCGTCTGCCTTGCACGCAGCCAACATGGCCGACCCGAGTTCGATTCCTCTGCCCCTCTTGGAGAGCCCAGCAAGCTACCGAGAGTATTCGATATGCCAGACACAGTAACAACAAAGTCTCCAATGGAGACGTTACTGGGCCCGCTCGAGCAAATCGATGATCAACGGGAGGGCCTTTACTTACTTTACTTTACTAGTGCTGTTTATTCTAACACATAAGAAAATAAATGCACGTGCTATTCTATTTGAAGGAAAACTTAGTCAAATCCAAAAGTAGTTTCTAATTGCTGTCCACTGAGGGAGTTTAGAACAAGAAAGAAAAAGCCATTTAACTAAAAAAGCTAGTTTCAGAGATAGTGATGACTAACATTATCTCGTTTCTAATATAGCATATAAACTGGCTATAATGCTATAAGTAAAGGCAAATTTTGCATTGTTTGAGGGCAAAAAGAAATAGATAAGGCATTTAAAAAGGTCCCTTTAGGGTTGATTTCAAAGATATACAAAGTACTGGTTCAACTCCACAAAAAGAAAACATTCAACCCCATCAAAAAATGGGGAGATGAAATGAATAGAAACTTTCACAAAGAAGAAATCAGAATGGCTAAAAGGCACATGAGAAAATGTTCCACATCATTAATCATCAGTGAGATGCAGATCAAAACCACAATGAGATATCACTTCACACCACAGAGACTGGCCCATATCCACAAGAACAAAAGCAACCAGTGCTGGCGCAGATGTGGTGAGAAAGGGACACTCCTTCACTGTTGGTGAGAATGCCGACTGGTTCAGCCCTTTTAGAAAACAGTATGGATGATTCTCAAAAAATTAGAAATTGAGCTCCCATTTGATCCAGCAATACCACTCCTCGGAATATATCCCAGAGAGGCAAAAAAGTATAGACGAAGTGACATGTGCAATTGTCGGTTCATTGCAGCACTCTTTACAATAGCCAGAATCTGGAAAAAACCTGAGTGCCTGAGAACAGATGACTGACTGGTTAAAGAAACTTTGGTACATTTACATAATGGAGTACAATGTAGTTATTAGAAAAGACTAAGTCACGAAATTTACATACAAGTGGTACTACATGGAACGTATTATGTTAAGCGAAATGACTCAGAAAGAAAGGGATAGACATAGAAAGATTGCATTCATCTGGGGAACATAAAGTAACAAAATAGGAAACTAACACCAAAGAATGGCCGAGATTAGTACCAGGAATTTTACTCCATGGCTTGGAGGCCAACCACACATACTAGGGGAAAAGGGAGCTCAGATAAAGAGGGGAACACAAAATAAAGGTGTTGGGAGGATCCTCCCCAGATGGGAGAAGCATGCTGAAAATAGACTATAGACCAAACATGATTGCCACTCAATGTTTCTTTTGCAAACCACAACACCCAAAAGGAGAGAGAGAACAGAGGGGAATGCCCTGCCACAGAGACTGGGTGGGATGGGGGGGCTGGGGGGTGGGCGGGATACTGGGATCCGTGGTGGTTGGAAATGGGCACTGGTGGAGGGATGGCTGTTTGATCATTGTATAATTGAAACCCAAGCACAAAAATGTGTAAGTCTGCAACTGTACCTCGTGATGTCTCACTATTAAAAAATTTTATAAAAAAAAAGTTCAATATGTGCTTAAAAATAAATAATTAATTAATTAAAACGTCCCTTTAAATTGAATCTGAGATTTTTAAGTTGGCAATTTGTACTGAATCTCTATAAAAATGTAAAAGGAAAGATATACTGAGAAATGTAAACCTATCACTTCAATTTTCTCAGATGATTTTACTAAGTTGGTTTCCTTATCAATATTTGTAAGACAAATGAGGCATAAAGTGGTTAAATAAATTGCATTAGTTTTTTTTTTTTTAATGGAAGGTCCTTTCTATAATGTCTACCTAAACTTCTAGCAGAATCATTGCTAGTTAAAATGACACTTTGTTCTTTATAAAATGCAGTTTTCTCTAACTGAGAGCAAGCACAGTAGTTAGGGCATGAGAAGTATACACCCAACCTGAGTCTGATTTCCTGTACCACAAGGTCTTACCCGTGAGGAGAAGAGACCCCCTTCCTAGAATTCAGGCTAATAGCAGAGGGCAGGATTTTCTCAAGGGCAGCTGAGTGTGGGTGACAGGGCTAACCATGGAGTGCATTCGGGATGTTTTTGAGGTGGTCCACGTCTCGTTTTGGAATCTTAGTCACCTGGGAATGTCCTCCAGTTGTGCTTATGTTCTTGAAGTGGCACAGACCCTACTTTGCACGATATCATGTTTTAGAATTTATGCTTCTATACTCTCTTGCCCGCTGCCAGCAATTGCTTCAAGCCCCAAGAGTTATTCTGGAAAACAGAGCTTTGTTCTGAGTTCTGTTATAGAGCGTAAGCTCGGCTGGGTCCGCTGGAGTGATGTGCAGTGTCTCCCCACTTCTCAGCACACACTGCTTGGTTTTCCGTGGCATTTGGTGTGTTTCCTCAACAGAGCAAACGCTGCCAGGAATAGCCCTGGAGATACTGAGATCCACCATGGAGGCCCAGGGAACTCCTGGCACTACAGGGGACGGGGCAACACCACTTCTTCAGGCTCTAAATGAACTGACAGCCTAGTTGTTGTTCATTTAAAGAGTTTCTGGCACATGAAGCACGTTTCTTACAGAGTCAGACAACTTGCAGTGTGTAGGATACCTAAGAGGGGGCTGTCTCTTAGGCTGAATGCTTTAAAAATTTTGGTTTTATCTTTTTAATCATACACTGTGATTTAAAAAGCTGTTCATAATAGAATTGACTCAGGCATACAAAGTCACAACACCAATCCCATCATAGTGTCCCCAAGGTCCCTGCCATTCCACAGCCTGTACCCTTGGTGGGCATCTAACACATTTATTTAAAATAGCTTGCTTTAACAAAATTTGGAGAAATGGCAAATGGAATCATTAGAAGATAATCAACTCAAGACACTTTGTAATGATTGTTATATGATTTAAACCTGTGTAAATGAGAAAATTCAAATCGTTTGATACAATGTAGCATGCTGCCTATTTTCATTTACATAACTCAGTTTTCAAGTCTGGAATCTAGAACATATTGCATTAAATTTTATTTTATGCTTGAAAGAAAAAAGAATTTCAGGCACAGTTTGATTTTGAGGAAGGTGATGCATCCCATCTTTTTTTCCCCAAGAATTACTTTAGTTATTTGTGAGTGCTTGTCGTTCCATATGAGTTTCAGGAGTGTTTGATCAATTTCTTTAAAGAATGTCATGGGTAGCCTTATAGGGATAGCATTCAATCTGTCTAAACACCGAGAAGGAGAGAGTAAGAGGGAATGTGTCTACCACAGAGGTGGTGGGGGGGGGGGGGGCGGTGGAGGGAGGGTATCATTGGTGGAGGGAACATTGGTGGTGAAGAAAGGGCATGGGTGGAGGGATGGGTACTCTAACATTGTATGACTGAAATGTAATAATGCAAGTTTGTAAGTCTGTAACTGTCTCTCATGGGGATTCATTAAAAGAAAAAAAAAGAATTTCCAGCACAGCCCCCTGTCCTATGAACAGGCATGTGATATCCCCCACCACATACAGTAAAATGAAATAACATGAATTTTTCAAGTAAGACTTTAAAAGAATCATTAGAAAACAGTGATAACAACGTCAACATTCTGTAACATGTATCTTAAATCAGTGTTACCAACTTGACTACATAGGGAAGGACTTTGAATAATGACTGCAAATATCCTAGTACTGTAATTTTGTTTTGTTTGTTTGAGCCTCCTCCTGACTCTGTGCTCAGGAATCACTCCTACTACTGCTTAAGGGACCTTATGCCATGCCAGAGAGAGATTTTGGGCTGATCCTGTCCAAGGCAAGCACAGAGGTCCCCCTAGGAATGGAATATTGGGTTACAAGTTTCTAAAAAAACACCTTTGCTCTTTAGGGGATTTGCGCACAAAGGTGAAAATCTGACTAAAGGACCTAAAATCTTTGAACTATTTGTTTTTCTAATTTAATATCCTATGCAGTGTTCTTTTCTCCACAGTCACACTGATGAGCAGGACTTATCTTGATTCCACCATTGATTATTATTTATTTCTATTATGTTTCACTGCTTTGAAATTGAGGCAAATGCCCAAGAAAGTATCACAATGTAACAAAAGATGTGCTATATTTGTTTCCTGCAAATATGATTTTTTCTTTAACACATCCATATTATGCTATAGAAAAGAGAGAAAACTGGGAATGAAAGATATAATTTAACTTTTCTCACCTAAAAGAACGTTTTTCAAGTCTATTATAATGAGAAAGGAACTGGAAGAAGTCAAAGGGGCCTTCTCTGTTGTTAGGTCGATCATTATTTTTGTTTTATTTTGGTATATCTGCTCACATCTCACCAAAGCATGTCTATGCCTCACACAAAATTCTTTATAGGTTTCATTAAAAAATTGCATGCGTACCCTGTTCATAACTAAAAATTTCAGTGTACTATATCTAAAATAATATTTTAAATTCTTATGTGAAATGGATTAATTACAAAATCTAATTTCTTTTTAATAATTTCATCCTTTTTATTTTCTAATACATCTAATGCTGGACCTTGAATTTATGTTTACTTTCTCTGTGACTAATAAAAATTATATTGTTTGTTTCCAATTCAAGCTATCATGAAGATACGTGTAAGTGGAACCGTTAGGTTCTTTAATATTCATAACACATTTTCCAGTTACACAATCCCAGTATCATTGAAATAGCCTTTCTAAACAACTTGGAAAACACAACTGTTTCAAGGTCTCACAATTTGAAATTGTGACTCTTCTAGTATTTATTAGCTATAATTGGAAAGATGTAGACTGGGCCCAGAGCTACAGCACAGGAGTTAGGCATTTGCTCTGCACGTGATTGACTCTAGTTAACTCCAAAACATATATGCTCCCCTCTCTGCTATACCTTATAGCAGCATTGCCTGAAGTGACCCCTAAGTACAGAGCTATATTGGCTCTATATAAGCAGCAGGGAGTAGTATGGCCAAAATAAACAAACCAAACACCACCTTCCCCCTGAAAAATAGTAAATAAATAAATAAATAAAACCTCTGGGGAATTCTTACTGTTGGAACTCTTAGGTTAAAACTCCCAGCCACAGCCTCATGGGATGTCGAGTTACTAAAGAATTGGCAAGAGAGGAGAGGTTTGAAATTTCTGAATTCCCATCGACCAAAGAAACTTCACTGAAAATCAATTCAATAATGAATTGAAAATGTTTCTGGTAGCATCACAATACACCTGTTGTGTTTCTAGAATGAAATGGGGTTTAAAAATTTAAGAAGCATTAGTCTGAGGGAGCAAGGCCCCAGTCTCTAGACAGTTTTGTAATATTTCAGTGCAGGCAAATGTGAGGCACCTGGTCAGAAAGAGGAGAGGTGCCCCAGATGGGGAGGGAATGATGTTGGACAACCACTTGGGCTCTCTAGGTCAGTTGAGGTTTTTGTGCTTTTATTTGCTTAAGTACAACTGACAGTCAACTCAAGAAGAACATGCATAAGGAAAAAGAATATTTGAAATGGGAACCATATAACCTATAATACTATGAAATCCGGGGGTGCTTAGGAGGTTCTGAGCACACTGAAGTCAGGTTCCATGGATGTCAGCTTAGTTTACTTCTCTTCTTCAATTCAGTTAATCACCTGCAAGTTTGGTTCATTTTATGATCTCAAATTGTAGGAAGGTAGCTGCAACATCCACAAAAATGTAACTTGATAGCTCAGCATCAAGTTGGAGGAGAAAAAAGGAAAGACGCTGAATTTATAATCTTAAGAAAAGTATCAGCAATCTTCTTCTGTGTGAACTGTGTTTATTTATCCTTAAAGAGGTCTCTGAGGGGCAATAGTCGAAGGACTTGGGGACTTTGGTGTTGATACAGCAACTCAGTGAATCAAAAGTGCAAGCATGAAGACATAATTGTTAGGAATAAAGTAAATTTTTCAAAGACGGAAATAATGCACTGCTTAACTTTGGTTAATATAAACTACTATAGATGAAATCATTGGTTTAGTTCTCACATGTTAAGCAAGTATTCACAGAGTTTTACACATAAAAATTGGTTTGTTGGATGAATGCAGACAACTCCTACATTCCCATTTACATCTTTCTAAACACAAACAATAACATTTCACACTTTCATAATTTAATAATGTATTTATTAGATACATATCTCTAAACTCCATGGTTGTCTTTAATTAGGGCATGCAACAAAAGATCTCATCCAGCTAACTGGTCTAGATTCAAGTTGTGGGTTCAATAGCATTTTACATTTTACTTTCTTTTATCTGGGTCTGAGCTTAAATAATACATTTTCTTAAAATACAATATAAAAATGATGAAAAATGAACAAAATAAATGCTAGACAAAATGCATTTATATTTGAGAAAAAAGAAGCAGAAAAATGAGCACAGAGTAATGGGCTACCCTATCAAACTTAATGGAACTTTGCTTGAACTGCTTGAATAAAATTATTGTCACTGTCCTCCCATTGTTCATCGATTTGCTTGAGCGGGCCCAGTAATGTCTCCATTGTGAGACTTGTTACTGTGATTGGCATATAAAATACATCACAGGCAACTTGCCAGGCCTTGCCGTGCGGGCGAGATACTCTTGGTAGCGTGCCAGGCTCTCTGAGAGGGGCAGAGGAATCGAACTCGGGTTGGCCATGTTGGCCCCTTGCAAGGCAAATGCCCTACCCTCTGTGCTATCGCTCCAGCTCACTTGATTAAATACTCAGTTATAATACAATAGTACATTATCACAAGCACAATCCTTATACATAATTTGTTAACTCACAAATTGATTCTTTATATATTTCTTCTGACTGAAATATTACTGAATTTTCATCTGATTGCCAATGTTTATATTTCTGTTTGTTTATATTGGTGGAGAAATATTTGAGGGATTATATATATCTATTCTTTAGGAAACAACACCCCAATTACTTTTACTTATTTAATTTTAAAATATTTTGTTCCTGATTTGTAATTTATAATCATGAGGTACAGAAAAACTTGACTTATTCCATTTTGAAATTTTTACTAAAAATAAAAATTAAGCCCAACTGCACAGTATAGAATAAATTGAAAAAAAAAAACCAAAGTTTACCTTAGTCTGCCTGGAGGGAATTCTGTAACTCCAGAGTGCACTTTCACTCAGTTGCAGTTTCTAGGATTTCTGAGTGATAAATCATTATACACAACATTTTAAATAAAATATACGTATATACAACAGTTTAGTGCCTTAAGTGAAAAACATCTTGCTACAAGAAAAAGGTCTCATGTAAGAAAACACAATATTTTTTTTTTATCATACAGTGAAGTTTTGAAAGATATAATGGCTAAAACCTGAATTTAAAAACTCTTCCCACCCACGGCTTTGTAGGGGAAATATTTGTTTTTATCATATATGTTTCTTTCGTTGTTCCATAGATTTGGAAAGAGAAAAGAACAAACAGAGGAACTGGAATGGAATCTATTTTATGGGATTTATTAACCTCAACCCATAGCACCGCTATTTTTGAAAGAGATTCTTTAGACTTCAGAGTGGTGTATAAAAATGTAAATTTGCAAGAATGCTGATTCTATTTGTAAGAAAGTGTAAAACACTAAAACCATTTTTTCTTGGCTTGATAGATAGTTCAAGTGGTAGAACAGGTGCTTCACATATTAGGGGCCAAGAATTCTATCGTTCTATTCTCAGAATAGCCTGGCAATCCAACACAGCACAGTGTGATCTGTTGGGTTTTGGGCACTCAGCCTGAGCACTTCTTCCTGAGTCCTTCACCAAATAAGCAGGTTTGGCGTCCTTGGAGAAGCCCCAGCAACATTGTGTTGGTACAATAATAATTGAGAAGAAAGGGCCTGAACACTATTGAAAAGAGGGTAAGTGCATGTTTGCAAGCAAAAGTCCCAGATCTGACCCTTCTCACTGCAGGGTCCCTCTAGCACCTCTAGAGTGAGTCACAAGTCCTGGTTCCTGAGCACCACTGTGTTCATGAAACAAAGCAAACGATAAGACCCAGTGGATTTTGTCTTACTGATGAGCACATTGAATATAACAAATTTGAAAGTAAACAGTGAAATAGATCTACAGAAAATGATGATTATTTTCAAATAATATATGAACTTAGCAGAAAATCACAACAAGAATGATTTCATTATAGTTGGATTCAATAAAATTCCAAACAGGAAAATTAAATAGCACAAACCAGAATTTTCTAATATTCTAGGATCCATAAATGTACAGTGTAAATAAAAGAGTATAGATTCCTCTCAATATCCATCAATATTAACCCTAAATAAATTTGTTTATTGTAAATTTGTTGTTTATTGTAAATTTATTGTTTATTGTAAATTTATTGTTTATTGTAAATTTACTGTTTGTTTATTGTAAATTTATGAGAACATCTATACCAAACACTTTTTTTAATTTAAGAAAACCACATATCTGTAAAAGAAATGATGTGTACCAAAACTATGTTGTAAGTTCTTTGAAATTATATTTGACCAATTTAAATTATACATGCTGGTTGAAAACATAACTGTAAAAATCTTTTTATAAAGTATATTCATAAATATTATAAATGCTTAATAATTATTAAATTATTGCGACCTCGTATTGTCTAGTTCTCACTCTCAGAGAACCCAGCAGGCTACTGAGAGTATCCTGACTGCATGGCTGAACCTGACAAGCTCCCTGTGGTGTATTCGATTTGCCAAAGTGGTGTATTCCTGTGGTGTATTCGATATGCCATTCGATATGACAAGTCTCACAATGGAGAAGTTACTGTTGCCCACTCGAGCAAATCTATGAACAATAGGATGAAACTGATACAGTGATAATTTTAATATTGGTTACTTCATTCTCCACTTTCATTTCAAAGGATAAAATAAAAATAATTTAATTGGAAATAACTCCATTATATATGCAATTATTATGTTAATTATATGAAAAAATGAAAGATATGTTTTGCCTAGTTTTCTTGAGTTTTCTTGTATCTCATTCTCAATTTTTGCTTCCTTCTTCCCTTTACTAACTTCTTTCCATTCTTTCCTGTCCTTCCTTTCCTCTGCCTTATTTCCCTTCCTCTTTTCCTATCCTCCTTTTCTTCTTGTTTCTCTATTATTTCGCATTATTTCCACAGTAACTTAGAGGGAGTAAATTGAATTTATGTAGAAATTGAGGGGCTGAACAGATAATATAGAGGATGGGATATTTGCCTGATGTGGTCGATGGCCAGTTTTTATAAAAACATATTAAAATTAAAATTTTATATTTATGTATCTTTTAAAAAGTCTATATTAATGTCTGCTGGAATGTCTTTACCATTAACCCATCTCAAGAATTGTACTAAGCTTTTCCTTAAAGAAACTCTGTTCAAAAGAAAGCAAGAAGAAATCTATAAGAGCAAAACAGCTGAAGTTATAAATAAATTTGGTCAAAGTGATCAATTATATGTTGATGCATGGGCATTTAGACTTTTTTCTGGGGAATAAGTGTTTATAAGTCAACCTGGGACATCTAAATATCATACAACAATGTGTACTTAATATGGAAACATTAATGGATTTAAAAATAAATTCAATGCAATCAATCTTTTGTCATTAACAAAGTTAATTTTTTATTATTCATAAGGTCTATGACAAACTAAACCATGTATTTATATTTGTGGATTAAGAAAAGGAAGTATTTATTTCTAGAAATGGATGTATCTCTTATTCCTTTAAAGCTGTTTTCCATATGAATTCTTCTCATACTTTCTTCTTTAACTTATGTTACGATAAAGGCATAGAGTCAAGAGTATAACCAGTAACATTCTGCTCATTATCTCTAACCCAAAGCATTCCTGTAGTTTTTCTTTCTTAACACAGTTGAAGATTTAAAAACATCTCACTGTTGGACAAGAAGCCCCAGGCAAGAGCTTCATATTGGGAAAAATACTCATTCTTCATCATTCCTTCTATTTGAAGGCAATACAACACTTAAAATATAGTATTGTATGAGTATTTTTGTTTATTTTGTTTTGGTTGACTTTTTCTTTTTCGAAACAAAGTTCAACAGAGAAAAAAAGAAACTAAACTTTTAAAACTAGAAACGAATTGAATACAGAATAAAAAAATATAAAGTTCTTTCACCTATATTTTATTGTGTTTGAATTTCATTTAAATTAGTGAATTATCGTGCTTATTATATGCTCTTGTCTTTTCAAGTTGATTATTTTAGTTTTATTTATTTGTTTAATTATTTATGGTTTTAGGGCCATACCTGGGTCATTCAGGGCTTGCTCCTGTCTCTAGTTTCAGGGCTCACTTGTTGGGTCTTGGTGAATCCTATGAGGTAGTGGCAACTTGAACCATGAAACACCAGCACTCTTCCCACTGGACTATCTCTCCAGGTTTGTTGACATTTGAATTTTGCCCTCAATTTTGCCAGTCACCATATTTTAAGAACAATTTCAAAATAACAAAATTATGTCTACATCATACACCATATGTATATATCAAAATGACATATCAGACGTTCAAAAGAGTTGAGAATGTTACTTCAATATCATATGAATTTCAGGAGCACTATTAAAATGCAAATACAAATAGCATAAAATTTAAAGTAATTAGTTCTCTAGATTAGAAGAAAATCATCTAAAAATTAATCAAAAGACCTTAACGGGAACAGAAAGGAACTAAATTGCAATGCAAAAATGTAGCACTAAGAATGAGAGTAAATTAGCACAAAAATATGGGGGACAACTATGTAATTACATATAGTTTATGGCATCCTCTATATCACAACAAGCTCCCGGGAGAGCACAAGGCAGAGTCTCCTACCCTGTGCCTGACTATACTCGCCAGGGCCCAACAGCTGAAGACCACCAGGCCCCAGCCAAGGCCATAATGAGGCCACTCTCCACACACTTGGATAAGCCTCAGGCATAACAGAACTGGCAGAGGAACCCAGGTGTGTGAGACCCGGGGCTGAGATCTCCAAGCCTGCATGGTTTGGGACTGGACCTGTCAGTAGCTAGACAGTTACACCCTCCAACTGCCGCGTAACCCCAACAACGGCCAGGATCCAGCGATTATCACAACAAGCTCCCGGGAGAGCACAAGGCAGAGTCTCCTACCCTGTGCCTGACTATCCTCGCCAGGGCCCAACAGCTGAAGACCTCCAGGTCTTCAAGACGAAAAAGGATATGCGTTCCCAATGTTCTCCCTTCTGAAATCCAACATGCCATCTCGTCGGTAAAGAAACCAAGAGCACCTGGCCCAGACAAGATCAGACCCGAACACCTGAAGAACTTACCATCAGTACACATCAATACATTGGCTCGGCTCTTCACACGCTACCTGACTGAATGCAAGGTTCCATCCCAATGGAAAACCAGCAGGACTGTACTACTATACAAGAAGGGAGACATCCACGACATTGGCAACTATCGCCCAATCTGCCTATTGTCTGTCGTCTACAAACTGTTCACTCAAGTCATCCTGAATAGGATTAGCAGAACACTAGATGAAGGACAACCATGTAAACAAGCCGGATTCCGAAAAGGATTCAGTCCCATCGACCATATCCACACGATTACTAAGCTCATTGAGGTTTCTCGGGAGTTCAAGATGCCGCTCTGTCTAACATTCATTGATTTAAAGAAGGCCTTTGATTCTGTTGATATGGAAGCAGTCATTGAAGCCCTAGCCAATCAGGGTGTACAAACTCAATACATCAGGATCCTTCGTGAGCTCTATTGCGGATTCACTACCAAGATCTCACCATTCTACAAAGAAGTAATCATCCATATCAAGAGAGGGGTTCGGCAGGGTCATTCCATTTCGCCAAAACTATTCAGTGCCACCCTCGAGAACATCATGCGACGACTGGAATGGGAAAGCATGGGAGTGAAGATAGATGGTCGGCAACTACACCACCTTCACTTTGCTGATGACATCATTCTAATAACACTAAACATCAGCCAAGCGGCACAAATGCTGAACGACTTTGACCGTGAATGTGGAAAGGTCGGACTACAGCTGAATCTTACGAAGTCAATTTTTATGAGAAACAGCCTTGTTCCTGACGCTCCATTCGCTCTCAACGGAACCACCATCTCCAAATACAACAGTTATATATACCTAGGTCGAGAAATCAACATGAAGAATGACCTGGCACCTGAGTTGCGCAGGAGGAAGAGAGCGGCTTGGAATGCCTTCAAGACCATTGAAGAAATAACTAAAAGGACAAAGAACCTCCAGCTACGAGCACATCACTTTGATTCCAATGTTCTTCCTGCATTAACATATGCCTCAGAGACCTGGACCCTACGAAAACAGGATGAGAACGCTATCCGGGTCTCTCAAAGAGGAATCGAAAGAACTATGCTTGGAATATCACGATTCACTCAAATGAGAGATAGAATCCGGAGTTCTGATCTTCGTCAACACTCAAGAATCAGGGACACTGTCTCATTTGCCAAGACATCAAAAATCAGATGGGCTGGACACGTAATGAGGTTTACAGACAATCGCTGGACTAGAGCCATTACTGATTGGATTCCACAGGACATCAAAAGATCACGTGGACGCCCACCTACAAGATGGTCAGACTTCTTCGTCAAGACCCTGAATGATCGGTTTGAGGCTCTGCATGTTCCTAGAATGAACAGATACCATTGGGCTACGCTAGCATGCAACCGGGATGAATGGAGACACTACTGGCACCCGCTCGAGTAAATCGATGAATAACGGGGATTAAGTGATTAAGTGATTATGTCATTGATCAGTGTACTCTCTAAATTTAACTTGTATTAAATATAAATGAGTTCATTGTTTTGATGTTTGAAAAATTGCAATTTTTTAATTTTTGCATATATAAGTAGTAAAGAAAATTATTTATTAAAAATATTCTCATAAGTCATCGAGAAATATAATTTTCTAAAGTAAAAGAAGTGGAATTTTTGAGTCAAATTTTATTGTTGAATATAATAAGATCACAAAGGAAACATCAGTAAATAAATAAAATGTTTAAGAGAATATCTTACCATCTGAAGATCACAGTAGAATATTAATTGATATAAAGTAAGAAAGATTAGCAATATATTTATTACACTAACCAGATTAAATCAAATATTCCTATGGCTCAAAGCTTTGTTGATTATATATTAATCTAAGTACAGGACTAATACTGATAAATTCTTTTTAATATAATCTCAAGACACTCTCATGGTTTAGGAAACAGAAAAAAGAACTAGAGAAAAAAACATTTGAAAGTAAAAAAACAAAGATGATCAATCCCGTGACAAGCAACAGGTCAAAAATTACTATGAAATGAGGGACCCACCTTTAAAATTTTTACTGTGGCCTATAAAATTTAGAGTGAGGTAGAGTAAAATATAAATATTCTATAGAAAGGAATCACGTAGGGCCAGTAAAGCTGTCACATGCTTGCATGGATCTGACTCTGAGTCCATCCCTGGAAGAATATGGTTCACCAGGCACAGTTGGGTAGACCCAGGAGTGTGGCATTGCAGGACTCCTGAACTGCAGGGGTGACCCAGGGAATACCAGGGAGAGCAATACCCTGTCCTTGCTTGACTCTCGTAATGAACTATTGGTCATGTGACCTTTAATCACCAGAAGTGGCTCTCCTGCCTCCTGAGAACCACTTGGGAGGCTTACAAACAGGAAATACGTGGGGCCAGAGAGATAGGAAGATGATTGCCTTGTACGTGGCTCCCTGATTTGATCCCTGACACCCTCTGTGTTCTCTGGGCACTTGCAGGAGTGATCTCTGAATGCAGAGCCAGGAATAATCCCTGAGCACAGTCTAGTTGGCCCCCAGATCCCTCCACCCCCAAAAAAATTCATAAGGACAATCCTCCTTTTTTTTTTTTTTTTTTTTTTTGCTTTTGGGTCACACCAGGCAATGCTCAGGCGTATCACCTGGCTCTTCACTCAGAAATTACTCCTGGTGGTGCTGGGGAGACCATATGGGATTCTGGGAATTGAACCTGGTCCTCTCCTGCAAGGCAACCACCCTACCTGCTGTGCTATAGTTCCAGCACTTAGAAACAAAACGCTCTTTAATGATACAAAGTTAAGTGATAATGAAAATGCTTGATTTAGTTTCCAGGAATTGTGTTAACTATACAACTAATCGCAAGTGAAATAGGAATTTATTTTTAGGTGTGGTGTCTAGTAACTTCCCCAGAATTGCTCAGGAAGATGAGGGGCCATTCTCTCGATACGTGGCTGACCAGGGTCAGAAGTGCAGTATTAGAGTTCTAGGATGTGCTGTTGTGGTGATCAGAAGAGCTGTGCTTGGTGTTTCCAAGTACTCCGGAACCCGGGCCTTCTGTAGAAGTCTGGGCTCAGTCCACTGGGCTATCTCTATGGCTCTGGTTAACATTTTTTAAAATCAAGATACAATTAAAATATGTTATTGGTATATGTTGTGATATGATCCAATGATCCATGTGATCGCAACAATAAGTCTTAAGATTTAACACCATACTAGTTATTTTTATTTTTCTTGCAAACTCCCATGATTAATTTTGTACTTTTTTCACTTGATATTTCATTAAAAGAAATCATTTACTGTGCTTACGTGTAAATTAATGCCATAAAACCCTACCCTCTGAGCTATTTCCCTAGTCCTAAAAGAAGACTTGGAGTTACTTTCAGTTTTAAAATTCTTTCTTTGCAACTCTCACATCTAATTTATTATTTTTGTGGGCAGGGGAGTGGGACACACCAAACGCTGCTCAGTATTTGCTCTGTGTTCAGGAATCTGTGCTCTTCCTTGACTCTGTGCACTCCTGTCTATGCTTGGGAAACACATCTGGTGCTAGGGATTGAACACAGGTTTGTTGTAGGCAAAGCAAGCCCCTTTCCATCTGGACTAAGTCTGAGATGTACTTTATATTTTGAGGAACTAGCAATTGATTTTTCAGGTAAATGTGTCCAAAAGCATATCTTGCCTCGAATGTTTTTGTAAATTTATCAACATAGCACTTTTTATTGGGGAAAATATACTTATGAATTATTTTAAATTAATCATGAAAAGGCCTTGGCATTTATATATTTTGCAAACAATTCTTCTTATGAGCAATATCTAAGTAAGCATAGCCCCCTCCCCCACACATTTTCAGCAATAATGTCATATCAATCACCTTCGGTTCATTGCCAAACATTCTTCCTTTAAAAAATTTAAAGGTTAATAGAGAAAATTTGTATCAAAAAAGTATTCTGCTTTAGTTTATATTTAAGTTCATCAGTAGACAGAAACTCACATATATATTATTCTACCATCTTATTAATCTTATACTATAGAAATGAAATGAACCAGTGATTATTTTCTCCTATAACCATGAAAGGAAAATCTGAATCTCAAGGAGTAATTAAGAAAACTAAAAGTACATTTTAAACAAAGCATCTATTATTTGGGCATGCCATTTTCCCTTTGCATTTGTGAAGAATTGTTTTGAATTTAATTGTACATTATAATTGCACATCATTCCTTTAGAAATGCTAAATATTTCTTTGTTTTTCTTTTTTTCTTCAGTTCTGCCAAACTATTTTTCAGAACACGTACTGATTCTGTAATTAAAATATTTTTGTTTCTCCATGAAAATGGCTAAATAGCTTATGCCTTATTTGGAGCTGTTGATGAAAAAAAATTGAAATTTTTTTTCCTTTGGCATTGGAATGGAAAAATGAAGTCCAATCAAACGTTTTTATTTCTTTAACTCTGCAAGAGAACATACCCTTTACTAGAGAAAGAGCACTGGGATGACAATATACCTTATGCAGAAACTAGTGCTTTAGATGAAGGTTAATGGTTTGAATTGCAAGAATACCAGTGTACAGACTGTAATTAAGAGTGTCTGATGAAAGCCTGCAGAGTAAAATGAAAAGAAAACATCTGCTTGTTCACAGTAATGGCTGTCTTTTCCTCTTTCTATGTAATTTCTCTGTTTTAATAGCTCATTTATCAAATCTCATATGCTCATGAATCTTAGGTTATAGGAAAAATATAAGTGCGCATTGAATTTCAATAAGACACTGTATTTCCACTTTTTAACCTTGTTTTAAATAAAAGTTTAAACCATTATTTCAAGGTTATTTAACAATGGAAATACAAAGGCTAACATTTTCTCTGATTTCTAAGAAAGAGCCTATTTCACTCAATTTGGTGACTTAGTTACTGAAGCATTGGATGGCAGCATGGAAATACTGCAGATGGAATAAATAAAATGAATAACTGCAGCAGAATCCACATATCATTTATTATGATGATATTACCTGTACCATTATTTAAATCATCATTAACAAGGCAAGAACTTTTAGTGCAGATGTGATAATTTATGCAAATTTTTCCCAAATTGTATGCATAAATATCTTATATGATCAACTTTTCCTCAATCTAAACTTAACCTCTAAGCATAACTTGATCATTTGATCACTTTATCACCCGTTATTCATCAATTTACTCCAGCGGGTGCCAGTAACATCTTCATTCATCCCTGTTGCGAGCAGCATCTTGAACTCCTGAGAAACCTCAATGAGCTTAGTAATCGTGTGGATATGGTCGATGGTACTGAATCCTTTTCGGAATCCGGCTTGTTTACATGGTTGTCCTTCATCTAGTGTTCTGCTAATCCTATTCAGGATGACTTGAGTGAACAGTTTGTAGATGACAGACAATAGGCAGATTGGACGATAGTTGCCAATGTCGTGGATGTCTCCCTTCTTGTATAGTAGTACAGTCTTGCTGGTTTTCCATTGGGATGGAACCTTGCATTCAGACAGGTAGCATGTGAAGAGCTGAGCCAGTGTATTGATGAGTACTGATGGTAGGTTCTTCAGGTGTTCAGGTCTGATCTTGTCTGGGCCAGGTGCTCTTTGTTTCTTTACCAACGAGATGGCATGTTGGATTTCGGAAGGGAGGACATTGGGAACGACATATCCATCATGCGAAATGTGGTATGTGGGCAAGTGGACGTGGCTATTAAAGAGATCTGAGTAGAAGTCATGAATAATCTTCTCCATTGCCCTTCTGGAAGATGTGATAGATCATCAGAATTTTGGAGAGCAGTCATCTTGGTCTTGTAGTTGGTGAAGGACAGGTGGGCATTATGAATGCTTTCTCCAGTTCTCTGCCGCATCTATCAGCACCGCTGCTCTCCTGTCTTTGAGGTCATCCTTGATGGCTTCTCTGCATTGTTTTGCCAGCTCGGACATTGCTTGCGGTTGTCTGAGGCATGTGCCAAGCCATGTTGGCGAATAAGTTTAAGAGTGTTCGAAGAAAGGCGGTTTTTTGTGGTTATCTCTCTCTCTTGGTATTCCTCGCACAATCATGAAGGTGCTGAATCATTCGATCATATTCTCATCAGTGTTGTCAATGACAGCATCTTCCCATGTTGCTGCAACAGAGCCAAGGAGCTTCCAGTTGGTGGTCGTTCTGGGAGTTCTCTTCTTAAACTTTACATTCTTTTCTCCCTGTTCTGTGAGGTAGAATTTTGCACGAAGGAGACGGTGGTCTGATCCCTTTTGGAATTTTGGGACAACAGCAACATTGGTTAGGCAAAACCGCTGATTGAATATGATGTGGTCTATTTCATTGTGGAACTGTCCACCGGGAGACTCCCATGTCCAACATTTAGATTCAGCCTTTTGGAACTGTGAGTTACCATGGAAGGTCTTGGTTGACATGACGAATTCAGACAGTCTGTCACCCTGTTCGTTCCATTCTAGGCCATGGGTCCCAATTGTGGAGTTCATCGGCTGATCTTCTTGGACCTATCTTGGCATTAAAATCACCGACAATGATCTTGTAGAAGGTGTGATCTTCTTTATAGAACTTCTCCAGCTCCATGTAGAACTTCTCAATTTCTCTTTCACCATAATTGGATGTTGGTGCATAGACAACAAGGATAGAAACTGCCGGCAGTGAGCCACATCTATTCAAGTGTAATCGTCCGATTCGGGTTTTTAGGCATTCGAATGAATCAATGCTCATGGCTAAGTTTGTGTTGACAAAGATACCAATACCACCGACGCCTCTTCTGTCACATGTTCCAAGGAACAGCTCTTCTCCAGTGTCGAAAACAGTGTGATGTGATTGATGTCTTCTTGTTTCGATCAGATCAATGATGTCGTACTTGATCTTTCGCACTTGTACCATCAGGTCCTCGATGGATGCTTCAGATGCAAGCGTATGTGCATTAAAAGTACAGACAATCATTTTTGTCTTTCTTCGTTTTGGCAGCCTATTTCTGCCTTGGGATTTTATCAGCCTCTCCTTCCACATCCTTCTCGACTCTGCCATATTCAGGGTCAGGGAATGAGATCCATTTTTTTTAATGGATTTGGCATATCAAATAGACCACGGATAGCTTGCCAGGCTCTGCCGTGTGGGTGGGATATTTAAGGTACCCTGAAAAATTAAATGAATGTAAATAAAGTCTGTGATAATCTCTAGATCCTGGCCGTTGTTGGGGTTACACAGCAGTTGGTGGGTGTAACTGTCTAGCTACTGGCAGGTCCAGTCCCAAACCGTGCAGGCTTGGAGATCTCAGCCCTGGGTCCCACAGACCTGGGTTCCTCTGCCAGTTCTTTTATGCGTGAGGCTCATCCAAGTGTGTGGAGAGTGGTCCCAGCATGACCTTGGCTGGGGCCCAGAGGTCTTCAGCTGTTGGGCCCTGGTGAGGACAGTCAGGCACAGGGTAGGAGACTCTGCCTTGTTCTCTCCCAGGAGCTTGGTGTGATAATCTCTGGATCCTGGCCGTTGTTGGGGTTACATGGCAGTTGGTGGGTGTAACTGTCTAGCTACTGGCAGGTTCAGTCCCAAACCGTGCAGGCTTGGAGATCTAAGCATAATGGGATAAATTCTTGTGATCAGGTTACTAGTAGACTTTGAGTTAGTAAAAATAAAGATCAGATCTGGAAGTATAGTATCAGTAGAGAATTTTTCTTGCGTGTGGCCAACCTGGGTTCAATCTCCAACATACCATATGGTTTCCTGAGCATCAAATGGAGTAACAGTTGAACACAGAACCAGGAATAACATAGGAGCATTGCTGGGTATGGCCAAAAAATTAAAAATGGATTTCACCTTGCATCTTGTTATCTATAGGAACCTTTAAAAATAGATAGAGGGTCAGAGAGATAGTATAGGGCTTACGTCAGTTTCCTTGCAGGCAACTGACCTTGGTTCCATACTCAGCACTGCAGATGATTCCCCTGAGAACCACCAGGAAGGATCCCTGAGTACAGAATCAGAGTAAGACCTGATCACCATCAGGTGTGGCCCACTACCGGTTGGGCCGCTTCCAGTAAAAATAATAAAGGATCTTATGTGCTTCTCCTGACCTAAAAAAATATTTTAGAGACCTGATAATTGAGGGAAGGGACATCTGACAACAAACTAATTTGCTCTAGGTGCTGAGAGGGGTTTCAACTGTTTTGTTATAAACCAAAAGGAACTGAGTCCTGTGAGCCTCTTGCATTGCTTAAAGGTGGTTCTTTCCTTTGTATATACCCCAAGTAAAAGATACCCTAGTTGATGCTCTCATCACAACCTTCTGAGACCAGAGAATCCAATTAACCATCTATGACCCATGATTCATGGTAATTATGATATTATACTACTTTATTTTTATTTTTGTCATTTACTAAGCAATGATAGAAACCAATATACATAATATAGGTCTCAAATTTCCAGAAAAATATATACTTGTTGTTAAATAACAAAAAAATCTAAAATTTACCCTTTGATGTAATAAATTTAAATATATACATTGATTACCTGCCTTAATTCTAAAATTAATTTCTTGACTATATTTTTATCATTAAAGAGAATATTGGGCTTAATTATTTTTATTATTACTAAGCTCAATTCAAATAGTCATCAGGGAATGCACTGTGTATGAAATAACACTTCCAAGTTTTATTTCTCCTGCTCTCCAAATCTGTCCTATCTTAATCTTCTCCTTAAGGAGAAGATAGAATTTTATCAGTGTTTTAGGTATGAAGCTCAAGTCATAATGAATTACTTTTATTTGTACAATTAGATGCAAGCCATCCACAAATCTGGCTTGAATTTCTTCCAAAATCTCCAAATCTAGCTCTTTTTTTTCTAAGCACATCTCTTAATAATGCAATGTTGTTAGCCTCAGCCAACATCTTTCACTAGGGTTATTTCAGTCTCCTCTTTGTTAGCTAGATCTGTCTTCTGTCACTGTCTCAACATCAAACTAGATGCTCTCTATGAGATGTTTCAGGAAACAAACAGAGACCATTTTAAAAGGCAATTGTTTTCAATTATTATACCATAAATAATTAAGAAAATCAAACTGAAGTGCAGCTGCAAGAATAGCCATGAAATGTTTAATCAAGTACAAGGGCCCAAAATATTTGTTCTACTCTCCAAACATGGGAGAGAATAGAATTTAGTCCTATTGTTAAGTTTCCCAATTTCAAAGATTTTAAAATCTGAATACCTATATTCTAGAATAACTGAAGACCTATATGTTAAAAACAACTCCTATTGTTAACGTATATTAATATGTCTAAATTCAAATAATGATTTATTGCTAATTTACTGAAAAATTATTCATCTCTCTTTGCATATTATTTTACATTGTGACAATAAAAAATTTCTCATAGTGAATTTCAAGGCTGAGAATTGTACTTTCTTTTCCATGCATCACTTTAGCTTTAGTGTTCTAAGGAGAATTCTCTACTTAGCTGAATTATTAATGTTAAGAAAGTAGTACTTCATTCTTCATGCCTGGTCTGTTCGTACCACATCAAGTCCCAAAAAACAGAGAAAGCTGGTCATCATCAAAATTAGGAGAGAGTCATGGAAGAGTATCCTAAAAAGAATCCTAAGTGTCCTAAGAAGAATCCAACCTATAGACAACTTCATTTCAGATTTCTAGCATACAACAACTTTGTAGAAATAAATATGCAAAGTTACCACTGTTTCACTTGATGTATTTTGGTACAGAAGACTTAGGAAACTAATACATCATCAAAAATTCTAATTTCCTATTCCCAAGTCTGTAATAGTTTGAAGAATAAAAGTGGTAAGAAAATAAAAAAATGGGAGGATACAAGTGCAGGTACTAGAATAGAAAACTATTAGATTAGATAGTTCGTGAAATTCAAACTTTAAGATGGGATGAATCAAATTACATATTTTCACTCTTTGTGTTTTATATTGTAAATTATCTTCTTTGAGTAAATAGCATTAGTGGACTCAGAGGGATACAGTATGCATATATTTTTGTGGTGTTCACTGGAGAAAAATAAAATTCTTTTGCAAGTATAAATCTGTAAGTTCCAGTTACTAAACAAGTGCGTCACAGATGGACTAGAACCAACTCCTCAAAATAGGCCATTTCTCTGATTGCTGTCACTCACCTTGAAAGCTACACTTACTTAACAACTGTCGTAAGGACCTCCAAGGAAAATGAGGAGAAAAATAAGAACATCAATAACAGCAAGAACAAAGATCTCACTAATTAATAATTTTATTTCCACTGTGTGCTTTTTAAAAAATTTCCATTATATCAGAATTACAGGAAGTAACTCAAAGTATTTGTTTCTGTTTTTTTCCCTTTATCTCCGTTTCCTTTCCATTTTTAGGCAAAATTTCTCTACATGATTCTGTTTTTTGTTTGTTAGTTTCCTGAAAGGACACAGCCAGCAGTGATCAGGGCTTATGTCTTGCTCTGTGCTCAGGGATCACTCCTGCCATTACTTAGGGGCCTTATCTGGTGCCACAAATTGAACTTGTAAGTAAAGCACACACCTAACTGATGGATTATCCCTCAGACCTGTCTACATGATTCTGTGATGGTAAGCAAATAAGCAGTACATAGTCTATAAACTGTACATATTCCATTTAGCAACACTAAAGCTGTTACTTGGACGTAAGTTCTTTTAAATGTGGCTCAGCAACAATTTGCTGCTAATTAACTCTGCTTCCAAGTGATGCATCAGAGTACTCATCCCACTAAATAGGCATCTTAGAAGACTTTAATCTTTACAGAAGCAAAACCTATGTGACTCTTAGTCCTAATACATAGACGTGTAAAGATTATTCTTACATATAACAAAACAATTATGTGAAAATACAATAAATTTAAAATAATCGAGTATGATTTTAAGTAATACTCCAATATAAAAAAAGAAATTCACTAGTAAAAGGAAGTATAAAATATCAAACTATAAAAGTAAGTAAAGTAAAGGCCCTCCCGTTGATCATCGATTTGCTCGAGCGGGCCCAGTAACGTCTCCATTGGAGACTTTGTTGTTACTGTGTTTGGCATATCGAATACATCACAGGGAGCTTACCAGGCTCTGCCTTGCGGGTGAGATACTCTCGGTAGCTTGCCGGGCTCTCCGAGAGGGGTGGAGGAATCGAACTCAGATCGGCCATGTTGGCTGCGTGCAAGGCAAACGCCCTACCGCTGTGCTATCGCTCCGATATCAAACTATAAATAAATAAAATACTAGAGCAAATATAGAGTAAAATATAAATGATTTACATGTCTTCATAATGCACATTATTAAATATATAGTATATGGGACGGAGAATTAACAGGTAAGGTATTGCCTTGCACACAGCTGACCCTGCTTCAATTCTGGGCATCCCATCAAGTTCCCTAAGCACTGCCAGGATTTATTTCTAACCACAGATCCAAGAGTAGTAAGCCCTGAGGGCAGATGGGTATGAAAACAAAGCAAAAATAATAAATATATATAATATATATGCTATATTATATGTGTGTATATATATATGTATATATATATATACACACATATAAATATAATCCTGTATTACAAAACATACAGAGTTGACTTTTTATCATAGCTTTTGTTGTTGGACCACACCCCACTGCCTCAGGGCTTACTACATCTGGCTGTGCTTAGGGATCACTCCTGGCAGAGGTCAGGAACCTGTATGATGTGTGAGAGATTAAATTTGGGCCATACTTGTGCAATACCTTATCTTCTGCACTAGCTCTCCAGCTCCCAGTGTTGACCTTTAATTTTGTCTAAAGCAAATGACTTATTCAAATTTGAGAAGAGATATTTGTACAAGAGGAACTTATAGTTCATACACACACAACACTCACAAACAGAGGCACCTTTTATTTTATTAACCCTTAATGATACTATCACTGATCAGTAGGAACTAACTTTAAAAAAATTTTTTTTATTGTCTCTTTCTTTTCACCAAACTTAACTTTATTATAATGTGAGTGCCCTATTGGGGAAACTAGGCTATGAAATCCTAAGCCCCACTCTAAGTTCTACAATAGCTCTCTCCTCTAGCCTCCGACTCTCTCTTTTTCTCTCTCAATCAACATCATTTTCCCTCATACAACCTGGTGCAGCAGTGCCTGTTGCTGACCTAGATTTTTATAGTACTAAACCTCTACTCTTCATTTTTTTTTGATGGCTATGCTTCAAAGAAATGTTTCAATCAATAGAAACCCAAGAATAAGTCAGTTTATTCCTTAATGATTAGCTGAGATAAACACATACACATAATAATGCTTCATTATTTATATGTATATATTATATGTAATATAATAAATTATAAGATAGCAAGTTAGATTCTATTTTACACAAACAAGACAGCAATAAATTTTTGTAAATATGAGAGAAAATAATTTGTATGATTATACTTGCAACTGTTTTATAAAGCTAACAATATCATTTTCAACACTAGATATTTAACCACAATATTACTTACTTTGGAGTTAGGAATAAAATATCGAGGCAATTTTTTGATGGGTCTGATTTGAAAATTAAGATCAAACTGGGCTTGGGTTTCCTTCTTCTAATTTCTATCCTAACTTCAAATTCAGATTTTAAGATATTTGGATAACTAAGCTATAATTTGCTGATAGAACTCTCTCCCAACCCTGAGCAAGCTAATAGAAACCTCCACTTCCTTACAATGGAAACCACATCAGGTGCCCCTGGCTTGGTAACAAGGTTAAATACAGCCTTTAGGGATTTTGGCTGGAGGCTCTCAGATATAAATTTCAATAAGTCAACATTGAGCAGTCATTAACTTAGAAAAACTCAATCAAAGAATTAAAGTCCATGGCTGATGAAGATGCAAAGATGAAGCAGTTCCTCATGAAAATGAGTCAGCCCTGTTTGGACCTCTGCTGATGTTTCATTACTGTATTTTGTAGAATCGGCTGCTTTGGGGGAAGTCTCTGGCCTTGGGTACTCCAGTGACAATTGGTTGAGAATTTCTTGAATTTCCAATAATATGTGTTCCTGAAATTATGGGTTTAAAATAATGTTTGACTTAAAATTCCTTATAACTCTGTCTCCCTCTCTCTCTCTCTCTCTCTCTCTCTCTGAAGTTGGAATATACCTGGCAGCTGTTTTCAGGGTTTTTTCCTTATTCTGTGATCAAAGATCAGTTCTGGTTGTACTTGGGGTATTCTATTCAATGTCAGGATCATACTGGAGTGACTACACGCAAAGCAAGAACTTATCCATTGTACTATCTCTTCAAATTTGACTTTTAAGTCTTTGTTCAAATTAATTACAGTATTTTGACCCTCAGCTAAATGATATTTATTAATTTCTGGTATTCACAAATATGATGACTGCTAAAAAACTTTTTTAAAAATTTTATTTATTGAATCACCATGAAAAAAGTTAAAGGTTTAAGTCTCGGTCATACAATGATCAAACACCCCTCCCCTCACCAGTAATTAGTCTTCACCACCAAGAACCCCAATATAGACCCCCTCCAACCCGTCCCGATGCCCATGAGGCAGATGTTTTTTACTTAACTCTCTCTCTACTTTGAATACATTCATTATTTCGACAAAAGATGCATCATTGTTGTTTGGAATTTCCCCCCAACAATCAGAACTGCTGAAAAGGCATTGTGAAATAATTTGTTTTCTATTGCTGGTTATGAAAACCATATGATGTCGCGTGGCCACAATAGCAGCCACTCTATTTTGGATTTCTGATATTTTATTAATTAAGTCTGGAGGTATTTCTGCCAAGAGTCTGATAATTACGAGATTGGTTTCTGTGCGCCTGGTGCCATGGCCGTGCTGGAGAGTCGCTTGTGGGGGACACAAGCCTTTCCCATGAGACTGCAGTTGCCCCATCACTACCAGCTCATATCTGGCTTTCCAATAAGCTTTGAGGCGGCAGCCACCATGTTGCCGGGGGGTGGGGGTGAAGGTGGAAGAGACAGATACCCTTTCCCTCCCGGGGCGGGGGGACATAGCGCCATAGTTTAACACATAGTCCATTCACATTTCTGCCGCCAGCTGTCTGGCTCTGAATTAAGCCAGGGTACTTCTGGAGCCATGTTCATGCTGGAGAGCCACTCAGGGGGGCCACTTGTAGCTTCGGTCGGGTGTGAAGCACTAACAGACTTTTAAGAAGTTTGCATTCCTTATTCTGGTATTTCTAATACTCATTTTACCTTTAAGAACAATTGCTCAAATGAAAGAACATTAATTTAAAATTTAAAAAATCTATGTTGAAAATAACTTTTCAAAACGTCATGTTTTTCAAAGCCCTCTTTAATCCTGTAGTGCTCTATTTCACATGATCGTCAAGGCTAAAACACAATAAGATGTTGTTCTAGTTTTATCATTATTTAATTTTAGATCATTTGGAAAAATAACACCTGTGTCTAGGCCATTTTAAAAAATAACAATATAATGGTAAAATTTGTGGAATCCTCAAGCTAAAATTTTTAAAAATAGAACAAAAAATAGCAACAAAAGATAGGTTCATTGATGAGTAGATCTGTATATGTGTACAGATCTACTGTACACTATAGCACCATCCTTCCGTTCTTCATCAATTTGCTGTAGTGGGCACCAGTAATGTCTCCATTGTAAAACTTGTTACTATTTTTGGCTTATTGACTGTCTCACGAGGGGTCGCTGCCAGGCTTTGCCATGTGGGCAAGATACTCTCGGTAGCTTGCTGGTCTCTCCGAGTGGGGCAGAGGAATCACACCCGGGTCAGCAATGTCTAAGGTAAACACCATATCTGCTGTGCTAAAAAAATTAACACATTTTGAACTTTTCAGATATATAACTTTAAGAAAATGAAATATGAATGATGTCAATATTTTTGTCTACAAATTGAGAAAAGCAATTATTTTATATTGAAAATGTAGGTTTTAAAGTCTAATTTTACACATTTAAGGGAAAATTGTTAAGTATTTTTAACATAAATTCCAGCATAAAATAATTCAAGTAAACTCAGCAGTTTCCTTGGAACATTTTTTTATAAGATATTCCCATAGGGTTGTGAAACTACTTGAGTTGGTGACATAAAATCATGAAATTTATGAGAGGTTGAGGTAAGAAGAATAATGTATCCCAGTGAAAAAGAGAGCAGCAAATTAAATGAACAGAAAAGCATAAGTGACATCTCAAATCTAAAAATGGCATTTTTTTCTAGAGACCATAAATCATTCATTTTATATTGAAGTTTTAGTACAGAAAACTTCAAGCACTCACTCATATGATTTCATGATATATTTCCTTTTTCCAGAGACAGTAGATATTTCAAAATACTACACATTCATATAATTTAGGCATTATGCCTCTTCATTTAAAAAAACTATAAACTGATGTGTTAAAATAACTAAAACTTAAGGAAATTCATCATATGTATGTTGAGATTCTTACTCCTCTCTTCCAACATCTTTATACCTAGTAACAATTGTTACTGTTCTTAGAAAATATACAAATGTATGACTCATGTAATAAAATATTAAGATAATACTTTTCAGATACTAAATTAAAAGTTATTATGTCTTTTAGTGAAATAGAAATCATTTAGACATTCTTATATAATGCCTATTTGTAATTACAATTTTGAAAATTTTAAAGAGAGGCATGTAATCTTGTCAATTCAACATAAAATATTCCATTATAAATTTTAAGTTGTATGTATATTACAAAGATGCACAAATATAAATATTTTAATATCTGGTAAACCTTTGAAATGTATAATCCCATATCATTTACTTTTCTCTTAATTTTTTAATTTTAGGTCATCCTTACAACACTACATCTTTCCAATATTTACCTTCGTGCTCAATTATTTTATTTTATATTATAGAATAATACTAGAGTCAGATTCACAAGATCAATTTGCCAATTGAAAGCATTAACCTAGAAGCTATTTCTTTACTTTCTTCTGAAATCAAACTGCTACTTTAAACATATCTCTTTATATCAATTATGGAAACAATTGGCTAACATTGTACTGGCTAAGGCAGGTAATATAGTTCAAATGGTGTTTAACTTAAAACCTTCGCCTTTGATTACCAGTGTGACCCATATGAATGATCAGAGTTCCATCTTTTTGGCAAAAGACAGCTGGATATACAAGTAAGGAAAGGGTTGAACTATTTGGAGGGATAATTGACACATCACTTGAAAGAGACTGTTAATTTTCTATTTCCACAAGAAAGATCTCACAATTCAATTTATTTGCAAACAGAGGTAGCATATATAAAAATAAATATGTGCTATGAAGAGGCCCCAGGTTTCACTGTTTAAGTCATTGCAACAATGTAAATCTACTTCACAGAAATTCTCTGATTGAATTTTTCAGAACTTTTTTTTATTTTAGTTTTTAAGAATTCTGCTTAGTATGTATAAGGACGCAGTGGTTCCTGGATGTGCATGAATTCACATATGTAATTCATGATATATGATACATTTTCTTAGTTATTATTATTATTTGGGGGATTCTGGGGCCGTATTTTAATGTACTCAGGGTTTACTCTTGACTCTACTCAGAGATTGTTCCTGTCCTTGCTCAGGGCGCTGTCTAAAGTTCAAGGGAATCAAGCCCTGGTTGGTCACATGTGTGTAAACACACAAAAAATAAAAAGGCCGGTGGTCAGGCCATTTCCCCACTCCACAGAGGTCGATGGCAATGGTCAGGCGAAGGAAGGAAACAGGGGCCAGGCTGGTTGGTCTTAGCAGCAGTTTATTACATGGAAGAGATGTATGTCATGGAGGCCTCAGGAATCCTCAAGCACATGCGCCTTTGTTCTCTCAGCTTCTGTCCTCAGCCCCATCTTCCCAGGTTCTCTGATGCACATGTCCCCCAGAGAGCCCTGAAATCTCCCTTAAATATATCACAGTACCTCTAAAGGGCGCAATATAGTGATGTCATCAAAAGGAGTTACAGAAAGAACATTGAGGCAGCAAACATACATTGTTTCTTTACATCTGCAGGCCAGTAATCCTGGCCTCACCTTTTTACAAACTACAAGCACTTAGATTAGCACAACAAAGACCAGTCTGCTAGAGTTTGGAATCTACATCTCCAAAATCAGCCAGCCTGGAGCCAGGCATCTACATCCCAAAGACCAGGCCTGGCTTAGCACCTGGAATCTGTATACCTAAGGCCAGCTAGGTTCCTGTGAGATAAGAGAAACTACCTCAATATACTGAAATCATTTACTGAAGACAGTTTGAAGGGGAGAAAGCAGTCTCATCCAAGCTAGTCAGGACACACAGGAAAACTGCTTCTAGGACGTATTTCTCCTCTCCTTGTCCAACCAACATAAAAGCATACATAATATTAATCATTTTGTATGGACACAGTAAGAAATACTTTGAGCTTATAGAATTGCTCTCCTAGGGCCATCTCGATCTCAGACTGCAGTGCTCAGGCCAGATATCTTTCCTATTCCTAGCAGCAGGGCCCTAGTCTCGTCGTTACTTTTGGATCATGACATCATTTGCCTATGATCAACCTCTTAACTTATAGTTAAGAATCGTGGCACCTTGGCCTGGCCCATCGCGATGCCAGGATAGCACATAACTTACCGGCTTGCCCTGGTTCTATCCAGTCCCACGTCGGGACCCTGCCCTTGGGGTGCTAGGAAGTGAGGGCAACTGAGGCTTAAGTTGAGAAGGCAGATGCCCAGGAGTGAATAATATTCAAAGCCAATTAAATCCTAAGTTATAAAGCATAATATTAATTAATTGTCCTCCTGTATCTATACAAAAGGACATTGCATTAAAGTAAACTGCTCAAAAGACATAAGGAGAGGAGAAAGGCAATATTAACTTACAGTACAGCTTCAGTGTCTAAGCAGGATGAGACCTTACAAATTGGTTGGGGAAGAGAGCATAGAAGAGGTTACAGACAGACAAAGTAATGGGAGTGACTTGGGAGCACTATGATGGGTGCAACCTGATAAACCTAAGCTCCGTGTATTCCAACCAAATGAAAGGCAAGTGCTTTACATACTTTACTATGACTCTGGTTCAGTAGTTATTGGTAATATTATTAATATTATTATTATATAATTCTAGGGGTCACTGTGATTTGTATTATTCCCATTATTTGATAAAGTAGAATTATCATGGTCATGGTCCTCTCGTTGTTCATTGATTTGCTCCAGCGGGCCCAGTAACGTCTCCGTTGTGAGACTTTGTTGTTACTGTGTTTGGCATATGGAACACATCACGGGAGGTTGCCAGGCTTTGCTGTGTGGAAGAGATACTCTCGGTAGCTTGCTGGGCTCTCTGAGAGGGCCAGAGGAATCGAACTCAGGTCAGCCACATTGGCCGTGTGCAAGGCAAACGCCTGACCAGCTATGCTATCTGTAGAATTAAATGGTAAAAAGTTCACACAAAATAATATTTATCTGCAAATGCATTTGTAATGACTCTGTAGGACAAAAATTGAAACAAATTGGTATCTAACAAAAGAAAATGGAATTTCAGAAAGATTAATTATTACAGTAAAACAAAGTAAGGCTACAAGGGAAAGCCTATTTCAATATTAACTATCGATAGCTAATATTGAAACATTATATATTTATATATATATTGAAATGTTTCAATATTAGCTATCATTAGATAAACAATTTCATGGCAAAAATCTATGGATAGATAGGGTTAAAATCACACTGCTGAAAAAGTAATAGTGGTGTGGAGTAAGAATAAAGGTAACCATATATAAAATTTAACTGAGCATTGGAGGAGACCATGCAATATTTAAAGATTTTTGTTATCAAAAGATTTTTATTTAACCAGAATTTTTAGATTACCTTTAAGTATGATAAAGTCAATTTGATCTTTCAGATTAATAATTTCATTAAGAGAAAAAGGTAAATAAATGAGAGAAAGTACAAATTCCACAGAGCAGTCTCCAATGAAAATATAAGCCATATGCTTCTCTATGCTTATAAAGCACATGAATATAAGTTATAATAGACATCTAAAAGCATTCAAATAATTGTTTAACTTGTTTTGGGACACGCATGCCAGAAGAGTCTAACCCTGGTGAGATGTTCACAGTTCCTCCCAGATTATACTAGAATGTTTCACACTTACTAAATAAACGTGCTTGGAGTTTTTTCTGGGTAAACTACTTGTTCAATATTGTCTTGGTTACCTGTATTAGATTCAAATAATTTTCCACAAGAATGCTTCTATCAAACATTATTAATGAATATAAAATTCATGTAACATCATATATATACAAATTTTTTTCTAGCTCAATCTAGCTCAATGAAACCTTTTGACATAACAAAAACTGATTTCATTCCAAACAAAAGGTTGCTGTTTTTACTCTTAAGAGTTTGTCACCTATTTTGATATTTTTAAATGTTTTTGGCTCTATCCAACATCTAATGTTCTTTGGAGGTACGAATTTATCCTAGTGTAATATTGCCGAAATTATCACCTCTATTGTACTCAAAGCATATAATAGTTCTTGACTATATATAAGATAAAAATATTTTGAGCACCTTACTATTTTCTATTACTTACATCATAATAGAGTATGCTTAGAAAATGGCAACTTGAAGTAGAGAATGCTCCTTCAGATAGCATTTATTTTTCATAAATAATTTATAATTTATGTTACCAAAAATTTAAAATGTATGTTTTCCAAATATGGTTGGAATTTAATAAATATTTTCTAATAGTGTTTAAAATTTATTATATATTTAAGAATTGAAATGCTTGATATGTTTAAATATAATGTGGCATTAAGTCAAAGAATAAGATTTGCTTTGCATACCCTTCTCATATATCCTTCCTATTCTGTATGACTGGAAGAAGCTCAAAGTTATTTCCTTCACCACAAACTTGAAATATGTATTTAAATAGGATTTTTAAAAATACTTGTTTAAAAACTGTTCTATTATAAACTAATGTCATTCAGTCTAAAATAGATTCATAGGCCATTCAATAAAATATTAAACAACTTCTTGCACATCTAAACTTAAAATATAATAATAAAGAATAAAAAATTAAAGGTGTGCAGCATTTTATTAAACTCACACTTAAGTTGCATCTGTTGTAACTCTCTGCACATGTGTAGTTAATTATTGGAGTTACCAAGAGGCTTTTTATTTGCCAAAACTGAAGAAAATTATTCAATTCCTTGGCTTGATAAATATGATTTTAAGACTGAATCATATTTTATAAATTCAGTATTCTGAAAAAGGCATCATTAAAGTAAAAGGTGAGCTAAATAAAAATGCTCAAGATGATAAAGGAATAAATAATAATGCTTGGATAGTCCATACATAAATAGATTTACATTCTTTCTGTAGTGTTTTGGGGGGCGCAAACTTTACATTTTTTTAAATCTCTTTTGTGTAGTTCCCTGGAATTTATAGAAGAAGCAAATTATAATTTTTTTTTTATCATAGATGGGTCCTTAAGTTGGGCTTTTTAAGAATTTCAGAATTTAGAAAACACCTGAATTCTGCATGAGTTACAGTACTCAAATATGTCACTGTCACTGTCTTCCCGTTGTTCATCAATTTGCTCGAGCGGGCCCAGTAACATCTCCATTTTGAGACTTGTTGATACTGTGTTTGGCATATTGTATACATCACAGGTTGCTTGCCAGGCTTTGCCATGCGGGCAAAATACTCTCAGTAGCTAGCTGGGCTCTCTGAGAGGGGCGGAGGAATCGAACCCGGCTCGTTAAGGCTAGCTGAGTGCAAGGCAAATGCCCTACCACTGTGCTATTGCTCCAGTCCTCAAATATAGACAAGAAAATAAATTATCAAATCTATCGACAATAAGAATCATCAAGTGTATTAATCAAATCATGAAATGAGTGTATTTATATTTAAATAAGACACATTTAAATATATATGATAAAACAATATTTTAATCAGTGACATTGGATCACCAGTACATAAAATTTTTATTTCCATTTCAATAAGATATTGTTCTCATTTTATAATATTTATGTATATGTAATAAAAACATATACATTTATAAATATCCATTATGGAACTAAACTCACTGGACTATTTCTTTGATGCCTAAAAAGTCCTATCAGTTACTATGTCGGGAGTTACATCCAGAGTTTCTTGTGGCTTAATCCTGGCTGCGTGTTTAGAGATTGCTCCTAGTAATGTAATGTTTGACAGATCATGTGTGTTGCTGGAGATTTGAACCCGACTTAGCTATTTGCAATGCAAGTTCCTAAACCATTGTACTATCTCTCAGGCCCCTGAAGAATTCCATATTTTACTATTTTTGAATAAATTGAAGTTCAGCTTTTTATTATGCGTCTATGTTCACAGTAAATAACCTTGGTATAATTTGCATAAAATGTGTAATAATGGAAAACACTAGAAATATTTCAGGTTCAGAAATATAATGAACTAATTAAAAATAATGAAGTTCATAATAAGATATAGGAGACTAAGATTAATATAATGTTAGTTTAATGAAAAGTAAACATTAAAGGCACCTTTATTACTATATCTTTTTCTGCTCTAGTTACTTGCAATTGACATAAAAAAATAACATCTCTTGCATATTGCAAATGATCTCCAATACGGATCCATAAAAATCTAAATATTTGCATTTCTATTTTCTCTGAAAGAACTTACATTTCACATGTATTTATTCTCATGTGCTTTGTTTATTTTGGATAAATAATTTTTTATATTTTAAATAGTACTATATCATATAAGGCAACTCCTTCTCTAACTATATTCCCAACACATCAAACCTTACTTATAAGAAATATTCAGCAATACACCTTCATTTCTAAAGATTACATTATAACTGGAAATATCACAACTGTTATGGCATTTTTAATGTTGTTGGGGATTAATATCTCATCAAAAGAAGTCTATAATCACATCACAAGAAAATGTCTCAGATAAAACCTTTGCTAATTTCTTTTTTTAGAACTCTATTTTCTCTGATGCAGTTTTAAAAGCTTTCATAGTTTCTCCTGTACTTTGAGAAGAGTAATTTTCTTTAACTAAGCATATAAATGGGACAAGTTTGTGCACTAAAAACAAAGGTATACCCTAAAGGCAATGATAATTGTGGATGCAGCTAATATAGCATTAAGTAAAAGTGCTGAAGTTTACTGTTGCCGTTCTATTCTCTCATGCCATGGTGTCAAAACATTTGTTTTCTCTGGTCTAAGACTCACTGTAAGAGGCTATTAAATTGTATCCTTCCACTTAACTTTCTTCACGTTTTTTTATAGGCCAATTTGTACAGGTGAGAATAATTAGTAATTGCCAGTCTCCAATCAGCAATTAACTTCAATTAACATTTCCCAGCTGCTCAATCAGGCCTGTGCTGACTTCCTTCAGCTGCTTTTGACAGCAAGCTTGGTCACAGCAAAGGCTGAAAAGTTAAAAAGCTTTCATCCCATCATTCTGATGGACAAACTTTTTGATTGCCTCCTGTTCTTAGAGAAATTTACTTGTGGAGTTGCAAATTCATGCAGCTGTAGGTACACATGTATCCAGGTAGTAAACAAGACCATGAGATAAATAGGACAACGGTGGAGATAAACTAGTAAGAATGAAAGCTAAGGCGAAGGTCGCATGTCTGCATACTAAAAACCTGCAAAGGATACGGGATATATCTAAATTCAAATTTTTGATATAATATTCAAAAGTGCATACATTATATAAAACACAAAATTTTTGAGTAATAATACATGAGCAAAGTAATCAAGAAATAGAATTTAAATAGTCATTTATTTTATTATTTTATTATATATTTTATTCTATTATATATAGTTGGGGTAACACTCGGAGAGGAAAGGCAGAAAATAGGGGGAGATGCAAGAGGAAAAATCAATGTTAATATTTATGTAGTAACACAAATATTTATATGCTGTTGATGTTATGGTGGGAATTTATTACATGTATCTTTGATCTTATAATTGATTTATAACGTATATGCTGCAAACGTATACTCGGATTGGAGTCGAGCATCCTCCACCCAGATCCTCCAAATTCCAGTAGACGGGGGTCACATCCACCACCTGGCCCCATGGCGCCATGTAGTCCCATCAACAGCCAAGACTCAGAGACTATAAAATCCAGCTCCCTACTCTTATCAGGACATCTTTTTATGACATCTTATTATCTCATTCCTACTTTAGACAAACTTGCAGGCTATCGAATGTAGCCTGCCCACAGGGCAGAGTCTGGCAAACTCCCTGTGGCGTACCAAATATGCCAAATACCAGTAACAATGATGGGTCTCATTCTCCTAAATAGCCTTGAATATAATCTCAGGGTTAGGATGAAAGAGACATTACTGGGGCCTGCTCGAGGCAATCAACGAATAACAGGATGATGAAATGAAAATGAAATGAAACTCTGCAAAGATGATTTTGCTTTTTGGTAGAAAATTGTCTGCATTTTGGATGAATCTTCATGTTCTAAGCTAAGGAAACTCACTGAGCCATACTATCAGGTACCATGATGTACATACCCCATATAGTTTGAGCATGAACCAAAGTAATGATAAGATTGCTTATGGGTCCCTGAGCTTTGTCTAAGGTTGCAGGTCCTTGCCTAGCCTAGACCTACCACTCAGATTAACTGGTATAATAGATTTCCTTGTTGTTCCACCATAGATTCTCTCCATGTGCTTGATGCAGTGAACATCCTTTATAAAACAGGTGAGGATATAAATAAATCAGACTTTCTGGAATGCTATTCATTATTAATATGCATTAAGGGCTTTAAATGAAACTACTTAAAGTCACTGATACAATTTCTAAAGATATACAATTAGTCCAAATATAAAACATCACCTTAAAACAAATATTTTAATGCCATAGTTTTTGATTGTAAATTCTACTATGCTATTGTCCAGATTTAATCCTGGTTTTGCTCAAGGATCACTTCTTTTGGGGGTCAGATCCAGTGGTGCTCATGGCTTATTCCCAGATTTATTAAGGATTAAAAACTGGCAGTTCTAAGGGAACCATCAGTGGAAATGATATTCCATGTTCATGGATCAGAATTAATAACTGTCAAACAAACACTGTCCTCCCATTGTTCATCGATTTGCTTGAGCGAGCCCAGTAACATCTCCATCTTGAGACTTGTTGTTACTGTGTTTGGCATATCGACTACATCACGGGGAGCTTGCTAGGCTTTGCTGTGGGGGCGAGATACTCTTGGGAGCTTGCTGGGCTCTCCGAGAGGGGCGGAGGAATCGAATTAATATAATGTTTTTATATTCCTATCAAAATTTACATATTCAAAGTATCACAGATCACAGATCACAGATCATCCTGTTATTCGTCGATTGCCTCGAGCGGGCCCCAGTAACGTCTCCTTCATCCTAGCCCTGAGATTATATTCAAGGCTCTTTAGGAGAATGAGACCCATCATTGTTACTGGTATTTGGCATATTGGGTACGACACAGGGAGTTTGCCAGACTCTGCCGTGTGGGCAGCCCACATTTGGGAGCCTGCCAGTTTGTCAAAGTAGGAATGAGATGTCATAATAAAAAATGTTGCGCGGCCGCAAATGCGGCCGCGCGGTTCTGGGATCTGGTTTTTATAGTCTCTGAGTCTTGGCCGCTGATGGGATTACATGGCGCCAGGGGGCCAGTTGGTGGGTGTGACTCCCGCCTACTGGAATTTGGAGGATCTGGGTGGAGGATGCTCAACTCCAATCTGAGTAGGCTTGGAGATCTCGGCCCCGGAACCCACGTGGCTTTGTCCCTCTGCCGGTACCTTCAGGTGTGCGGAGAGTGGTCTCAGCATGGTGGTGTCTGGTCCTGGAGGTCGTCGGCTGCCAGAGACCTGGTCAGGGCAGGGAGGAATCTCTATAAAATTCAAACGTAAATTTTCACGGAAAAATTAAATAAAAATTTGAATTTTTTAATGAAACTAAAAAACTAATAGCTAAAGTAATCCTGAGAAGAAATAACTACGTAGGCATAATGCTTTCTGGTTTCAAACTATACTACAATATAAAGTTGCAATTAGAACATTCTGATGTTAAAACAAAATCAAACATACAGACCAATTATATTGAATATGAAACTCATAAATAAACACATATGCACATGGGAATTTGAGTTGTGACAAAAAACTAAGACTGTGTAAGAGAAATAAAAACATTTTCAGCAAATCTTATTAGATAAATTAAATTGAAACAAACAAATAAATGAAAGTAGATCACTAATTGCACACATAAAAATTATTCCTAAAAATATACTGAAAACATAAAAATTGAGATCCATAAAATATACAGAAAATAGGCACTGCACACCTAAAATTTGACTTTAGCTATTTTTTTTGAGACTCAGCTACAAGAACACCACCACCAACAAAACAAAATACATGAAATATACCCCCCCCAAACATATGACTTTTACATAGCAAAAGAGTCTAGATATAAAAGGCTATATGAAAGTTTGGAGAATATATGTGTATAGATATCTTATATCCAACAAAAGGTTAGTACTAAAAGTATATAAAAATCACACAATTTAAGAATGAAATAAACAGATAACTCAATCAAAATCTGGGCAATGACCTGAAGAAGCACTTTTCCAAAGTGTCACAAGGGACACACAAAGGCTGATAAACTTTTTTCCACATCACTTAGCATTCAGAATAGGGAAATGCAAATTAAAACAACAAAGAGAGTGCCTCATACAATTGAGAGCTGCTTATATAAAAAATCTAAAAACTCATGTTGAGGGTGTGGAAATAAGAACATTTGGACACTGTTGGTAAGAATATAAATTGATGCAGCCTTATGGAAAAATATATGAATTATTTTTAAAATGACAAACAGGGTTTAAAGGGATGGCACAGGGATTAAGGCATCTAGATTGCATGAGGAGGATGAACTTAGATCCCTGGCACTGCATATGGTTTACTGTGGACTGCCAGGAGTGATCCCTGAGCCAGTAGTACAACTTGATCACTGCAGCATGAACCAAACAATACCTCTACCCTGAAAACAAATAAAAAAATCAAAAATGGAATCACCACTCAATCCAGCCACATGACTCCTAAATAACAAAAATCGTAAATTTAAAATACTGTGCCTATACAGCTCAAGCAACATTATTCATGGTATTAAAATATGGCTCAGTCAAAATGTTCATTGCAATATGAAAGAACAAAGGAGTTAAGACTTATTATCTTAATGGAATACCTCTCCACTATTAAACGAAGTAAAATTCTGTCTTGTGTGATAATCCAGGGAAACTTACTAAGTGAAGTAATACTGGATTGAGAAATGATAGGCAATTAATTTGTTTCACTCATAAATCCTATACTAGTAGCCAAAGAAAAATAACTGGTAATGTAAAATACAAAGAAGTCTTATACCATTAAAAATATAGTGATGACCAGAAGAAAAGGAGAAGAAGATGAGAGAAATTAGTATGAAAGTGCCATTTTGATAGTGGGATAACACTAGAACTGGTAGTCCAAGGAATAAGCCTTCTGCACCCCCAGATATATGAAGCTACTTCCAAATCTTTATAGCATTCTAAGCTGATGCAAATTGACACATTTCTGTATAATAAAAATTATAAATGATTTGCAAAAACATAAAAGATAAAATATGGCCTGGAAATTGTACTGTACATATCACTCTGGCTGAATGTCATTGATTAAAGAATCATATACCTGACTGGGATTCTGGAAATGAGGTAAGTGAACGTTTATGAATGTAAAATTTCTACTTTTATGCAGAATGAAAAACTAATTCCGGAGTGAGTATCAATCACCAGTATATTTTAAGCTCTTCATTAGAAATCAGAGTATCATGAAGGCACACCTTAGCTGTTCAGAAGACCAGTTTAATTGCTTCACTTTAAGAAGGAGGTGCTCTTAACTTGCTGCATGACTGTTATTCTTGAGAGTTTCATAACCACTTTTCTCTGTTCCTCTGCTCCATGGATTCTATATTCTCTTTTTGATTCATTTTACTTAATGATGATTGTATATTTCAATTTAAAATGTTTTTGAAAATATTTTTACCATTTTATCTCAGTATGCATTGTCTTAATCCTTCATTTTTTACTATATTATCTCTAATATCTAACCTGTATAAAATTATGCAAGGGCTAGAAGAATTGTTTAATAGAGGTCAATCAAAAGCACTGTCAATTTGATTATATTCTCCAAATAGAGGAGAATGATGGTATTTTATTATCAGTAAAGTAGTAACACAGCTTGACTTTAAATAGTTTATTCTGTGATTAGAGATACTTGTATTTCTACAGTATACTGTATGTTTCTTAAACGTAAAAAAATTATTGTTACCGGCAAACTGCTAATGTCCCTATATATAATGAATCAGAAATTTAAGAGATGTAAATACAAATAAATCAATTATATTAACAGAAAAATTGTGTATAGTAATTCTAACTAACAAAATGGAATTAGTGACATAAGAAGATAAGATCAATTGAGTAGGATTAAAAGAAGACACTGTAATAACTAAAACATTGAATATGAAATATGTATAAAATGCAGCAGGATACTTCCTACGGGATAATAAATGAATTGAGGGCTTTTTGGTCATTGTTGCTTTGGTTTTGGCTCACAGTTAGCATTGCTCAGGGCTTACACCTGCCTTGGCTCACAGTTTATTTCTGGTAGGCTTTGAGGACCACATGGGACACAGGGGATCAATCCAGGTGACTGCATACAAGTCAAGCACCCAGCCTACTGTATTATCACTCTAGTCCCATAAGCTGAGGTTTTGATAAAAATCCTCACATTGCTTAATTAAAAAATTGAAAAGACAGCTGTCATCAATTTCAAGCAGTATGGTTTAAAATATTGTAATACAATGGGGATTCATTTTTCATAAAAATCCAAGAGTGCCTCTAAGTAACAAGAGCAACATTAGGTCTCACCTGTGCTATCAATACCATTAAAACCCTAGCACTACTTTGCTTGTTTAATAGGTGAGAGAAGTAAAATTTTCCTTGAATGACTGACAAATATAAGAATTAAGACATGTACAAAGGCATGATTTTATGCAGGTCACAAATCTTTGAATCTACATCTTTTAGTCACCAGAAAATCTGATTAGCAAATACAGAGAACCAGGGATATGTCTACATACCATGGCCAGAAGTGGCTAGGACAATAGAATAATGCTAAATGGTAACTTTGAGGGCTGGAGTGATAGCACAGTGGGTAGGGCGTTTGCCTTGCACGTGGCTGACACGGCCAACCCGAGTTTGATTCCTCCACCCCTCTTGGAGAGCCCGGCAAGCTACCAAGAGTATCTCGCCCTCACAGCAAAGCCAGGCAAGCTACCTATACGTTCAGTTCATTTCTAAGACTATTAATATATACAGAATTAGAATACTAGAAACAGAGGAAAAGATTAAATATTTAAAGTAATAATTGACTGGAAACTTTGCAATATTAATCACAAGGTAAAAGTACAGCAAAAAAATAAGAGAAATGCCCCCTCCACACATACACTGGGGCACTTGATACTAAATGGCAAAATATTGAAGGAAAAAAAAAAAAGAAATGCTTAGAAGAAAAAAGAAGTGTGTATTTGGAATAGAAGCATCCTATATAGATGAATAGTGATTAGAGTTAATAAAGTTTTTATATCAAAACCATACAAGTAAGATTATAAAACAAAATATTTAAAGAAAAAGAAAAATTCATAAGGTGTTTTAGCTGTAATTATAAGATGTAATAATTGTAAATGTGTGTTTGCACAAGTTATCATCAAAATGCATGCAGCATAAAAACTGACAGAATTGCAAAGAGAGCACCTGAGTGCTCGGAGGGGTTTTGTCCCTGGCATCGCATACAGTCCCTGAGCAGAACTAGGAAAGAAGCAAAAGCACAAAGGCAGGGATACCCCTTGAGCTATAGATGGCCATTTAGCCAAAATGGGGAAAAAAAACATGTGAAGAGAAAGAAATTTTACAAAATAAATTTTTTAATAATAATTGACAGAGCAAGCACATGGATGGAAATGAAACTAACAGCAAACGAGGTACTCTTTATAAAAGTAAAGTAAAGGCCCTCCCGTTGATCATCGATTTGCTAGAGCGGGCCCAGTAATGTCTCCATTGGAGACTTTGTTGTTACTGTGTCTGGCATATCGAATACGGCACGGGGAGCTTGCCAGGCTCTGCCGTGCGGGCGAGATACTCTCAGTAGCTTGCTGGGCTCTCCGAGAGGGGCGGAGGAAAAGTTAAGAAATACAACTGGGTTAGAATATAACCATATGCCAGTTAAGAGAGAGATCTGAGAGATCTTAGGACAAACCAAATCTGTGGACACTTTAATCTTGGAATCCTAGACAAGGATAAAATGAATTTCTGTTAAGTCTCTTAGTCTATTGTTTTTTTTAATTGTTGACAATCTTGGGAATAATCATCTATATGAGAATTTATTCAACATGAGGTGACTTCAAACTTATGTTGTCTCATGATTTGTTGTTTAAAGATTTGGATAAGATACCAAAGATAAATTAATCCCTTCTGTATGACACAATGTCAGCCTAAGATGTTAGAATTAGTAACACATCTAATGTGCTAGCTAGAGCACTTTGGGTACCTAGGGGCTTGACCAGTTTCCATGTGCAACGTGGCACAATCACAATGCTTGCAATCTGGTGTGAGGTGTTGTTTTGATACTTCACCCAGGATGCTCAATCAGGGAAAGATTTTGGATCTTCCAATACCTCTCATGTGGGTCTCTTCATGCAACTCTCTCAACTATGTGGCAGCTTCTCAAAACATGATTGCTTCAGAAACTTGGACTTAGATGAACCAAACTTCCTAAAATATTGCAGAATTTCTTAATATTTAAACATTATGAACTTGTGCAGCATCATAGTTTGTCATCTATTAATTACAGATTATATAATGAAACTGGGTTGTTTTACTGGGGAGGTTACAGTGTAATATTCTGCCATACCCCATAGTCCTTAGATATCAGTGTTTGGGATATTAATCAATGAAACTACCATTATATTGGCATGGGATTTGGTAGTAGCAGTGTGAAATAATGTTGTTGTTTCTATCGTTTTAATTAAACTGGAAACAATCAAATGTAAAGTTTCTTTCAGGATATTCAATGAAAATTCAAGTGTAGCAACATTATCCACAGTAAAGTCATTCCTTCAACTATTTATGGGCACTTTTCTTTTCAGCGTAAATAATGCATAGAAGTTAAGGATCATCACCTACCAATAGTCTGTAAATCCAGATGAAAGGACATAGTTGTCACTTTGATCTTAACAGAAGGCAGAAATGTCATGCTGTTCAGCATCCAATACCTCATTGGCTAAAATGTCACCTCATCTGTGGAAGCCATCTATTTATTGCTCCTATAATCTACAGATTATATGGAACTTAAAATTGTCCTTGAGCTGATATAATTAAATGCTTACTTACTTAGAAATACATCATATAATTTTATGATGCCAATAATTATCTCATTTTAATATGCATCACTATCACCTGACACTTAAAAAAGCAGCTTGGTTTCTTTAAGAATATACAATCATTTTCAGATTTTTTATTTGATTTAATAAACGTTGGCCTTTAAAAATGAAACTTACTTTTTTCTTATAGGGACGCAGGAAAGCATGTCTGTATGTCTAACAGTAGACAGGAAAATCCAATTAGAATTGAATGGTCATATAAGCATTAGTCATGTGTGTGTTTGCAATTTCAATAGATAGCACTAAAAGATTTGTTCATAAAATTTGCTATAGAAATGCACATCATTTTACAAAAGATGAGGGGTTGAAAATTGCAATCTGAGAAATTTTAAATCTGTCTTCATAACCAGAAATAATCTTAATTCAACAGAAATTCCCACTGTCCATAATCTCCATAATTTGGTGTGAATTCTATTTAGCAGCATAATAAAAATAGCATTTAGTAATAATTTATAGGATAGTTTTAAATGTGGACATAATTTTACATAACATCCATTGAATAATTTTTGGATATACTGATAAATTATTTTTCAGCAATTCACTAGGTGAACAAGGTTTATATAACTGCATTTAGTACTGTGTGCTAGGGTATTACTAGTATTACCGGAATCAATTGTACATAACAAATTATATATTTTATTTCTATAAATTATTGACCCTTCCCTATTTTCTGTCAGGTCTTCAACTTTTCCCAGACTTTACTACCAAATAGGAATCATGTATCCTAAAGCTGGTCGTAACCTATTTGTCATGGTATCATTTTGAGCCTCCTTTGCAACTACAGATATGCACTTTGTGAAGTTCGAGTTAACAGGATATAAAGGTGAGAGATATAAAGTGCCTCAAGGCTAAGAAACATTTTTGAGGGACCTCTCAAGTTGGTGTTGAAGGTACCTGGAGGCCCTTCTGTTGGTGCTCAGTCCCCTAGCTCTGTAGTTCAATGACAGGGCCAAAGGATGTGTTCTCTCTCATACTTTGCTTTTTGAGCACCACCAGGAGCATCTTGGAGGTGCTTTGTGATCAGCTGAAAGCAATGCAAGTGCCTTCCACCTGTACTGTCTCTCTGGCCCCCAGATAAAAAACATTTTTAAATAATGATCTTCGTTGGTAATTTTGTGTGATTTTACAACAAATTATGTTTGACTTAATCTTTATTTTAAAAATCTCATGTTAAAGCCATCTTAATATCTGCTAATTTTATTTTTACGGATTTTTCAATTTATTATAACATTTTTCAAAACACTAGTACCATTAAACAATTAATGTTTATATGTTTAAAAATACATTTAAAAGTAATTTTGGGGGTTCTTAAATACATGATATTTACAAGAATTTGTAACTAATGTGTTTGACTCTCCAATGGAAGAAAAATAAAATAGCACATTTTTCAAATAATTTAGAAAAGCTAAAAGCTTAAATATTTTACCAGTTGTGTCCTATAACATTTTTTCTATTTATCAAATGCCACTATTAACTAGCTAATAATAAATATTTCCAGCTCTTCATATGGTAAGAGTGATGTTTTCATGCTGTGATATGAGTTTTAATAATACTAATTGTGAATATTTCAAAACATAGAGTTTTATAGAGATGCAATTCACTAGGTGAACAAGGTTTATATAACTGCATTTAGTACTGTGTACTAGGGTATTACTGGTATTACCAGAATCAATTATGCATAACAAATTATGTATTTTATTTCTATAAATTATTGACCCTTCCCTATTTTCTGTCAGGTCTTCAACTTTTCCCAGACTTTACTCTCAGACTTTACAATTGATTTACATTGTTCTTCCAACTATATATATCCAGATATATCTCAAGTATTATGCTCTATAGGTTATAGTTGGCTTAGATAATTTATTTTTAGATGGTGGAATGTGGTATATTTCCAGTTCTAAAATGTCCACACAACTGGAAGGAAAAAGAGTTATAACTGACCATGATTTTGTTTGAGATAAGTCTAAAATAAAAATTTCTTTGAAAAGACAAAGTAAATACTCAAATCTTGCTGTAAGTAAACAAAATCCAAGGCATGTAGGAGTCACAGTCATTGAGATACTTTAAGCCTACGCATTGATTTTGTCCTATATAGCCAGTGAATCCTGGATGATAATGATAAACCTTCGTTTCCGTGAAGCTATCTGAAGAAAATTCTCCAGTAATACCCTGCCAACCTCCTGGCGAGAAGCATGCTGCAGAGTGACAACAAGTGCCAATATATCTTGGACTAAGTAGAGCTTGCCGTGACCTTGGCATTTCAGTTTTCGACAGCAAGAGAAGCAGTCAACCATTTCAACATCATTCTTGAGGATGTAAAATGACTTAAAGAGAAGTAGCAAAATACATTAAAAATTTGGAAAACTATTCTAGAATTTTCTTTTTCTGAAACCAGCGAGATAAAGACCTTTCACGAATGAACTCATAAAGTAAATAGGACATGTGTGAGTGAAGAAAACATAGGCGGGTGATTGATGAGATGGCTTCCAACCATATCCTCGGTAAACTAGATAGAGGATGGACAAGTCACTAGAGCCCAAAGTTTTCCAACTAATGTAGCAAAACCTTTTGAATGTGGCATCAACTTTATGATGCTGCAAAATTAATTTTTTAGACAATAGCAGGAATTTTGCACTACACTCTATCAAAAATATAAAATAACCAAATCTGGGGAAGTTATTTTGAAATTTTGTTATATCTTAAATAAAATATAAGCATTAAAACCTCTTGTTTTTTGTTATTTTATGAAATTTTCCCTAATTATGATTGAAAGATTTTTTTTTGAAGAATAATGGATTGTATGTGGTGTTTTAGAATTAAAGCCAACGCCTTTCCCCCATGCATAGGCACCTTATAATGGAGTTTTAAAAATTAACATAATAGACAAGGCCATTAATTCTGTTGCTTTATAATACAAAATGTACTGATGTGCATGGGAAAAGTATTACAATTGGCTTACCATCTTGACATGAGACTTAGTGATACTTACCTATGTTTGTGTACTTAATATTTGGCTAACCTTCCTTGACAAACCAAGTAATATTCTATTAGATTGATGCCCTTTGTGACAGGCAATAAGATCAACTTTATTAGCATGGTATTTGGACAGTGGTTATGAATTAGCTGTTGATAGAGTTCTTAATGATTGCCACAAAAATGAAGTATTTACTTATTTGTATATTCAACAAATACTCATTAAGAGCTCACATATCCCCAAAGTTAGAAAACTTTGTTTATAAATTTTAAAATACTTATATTCCATAAGAAATTTTGGGACCTCTTTTGTACAAATATCCACTCCAAATTGTTATGTGGGTCTAAAATATATGTAAAGTTTTACCCTTATGTAAGTCGTTCTCTAGTAACTAGTGTTTTTATCACAAAGACCTAGAAGGTATATAGAGGAATTAATCCTTACAATACAATTGGGAAAATAAAGTAATATTATCATTCAATTATTTTTGGTACTAGAATTCGTATAGAAATTGACTTGCCCAAATCCACTTACACATTAGTAAGTAGAAGAATTGGGACTTGATCATTGTTCTTCCAACTATATATTCCAGATGTATCTCATTATGTATCAGTGATATTCAGAATTAGAATTTGAAGTATATGTTTCAAGTATACCAGAAATGTAAAAATTTCTATATTCAGTTTATAGTAACCATAGCTGGCAAATCAAAATTGGTACTAACTCCAAAAAACTGAATCTTCCTGCCATAACTTTGGAGTTTTCAACTCTTCAGATAGTGATTGAATTAACCCCAGGTTTTTTAATTGATATTCCCAGGATGCATCCTTAGTATCAGCCAAGATGGGGTCCATATGGTTGGTATCAACACTATTCACCCTATTATTACCGATATCTTTAAAAGAACCATCTTAATGATATTATGATCTTTCCTTTCTCACTACTTTCTCACTGCCTTAAAAGAATCTATTTTTACTCCATGACAAATCTTTTTTGTCCACTATGCCCACAATTTTTGGCTCTTTATTTGTTTATTTCTACATCGGGTGTTGCTTGGAGCACACCAGAAGATCTGATCTTCTGGTTCTATTCAGGGATTGCACCTTCTTCGTGGGCTCAGGGAAAAATATAGAGACCTGGACATCCAACCAAGGTCAGCCGCATGCAAGGCAAGTGCCATGCCCACTGCATTGTCTTTCCTGCACCCATTGGGCCCACTAGTAAAATGAGACTGGTGAGATTACTTTCCTTATTGAAGCAGTTTTTAACATTTGACTCCCATAGATGCAGATTTGCAGATTAAGTTTACTTGAGTAAATAAACAATCATGGGCTTTGATGCTAAGGTTTTATGAGCAAATCAATTTCTTCAAAACATTGTGGACTCCAATTCATTTCCTTGCAGTTTCGTGTGAAAGAACTAAAGTACAATCAAATGTCTTCTAGAACCAGTTATTAAGCTTGGATGACCCTCTTTATTTACTGATATCAATACTCATTTTAATGCCAGCTACCTCCAGACCACTTGAAATAATAGGTGAACAGTCAGTAGACAGGATGTGATCTTTGCAGCTGGACTGGCTACTTTGATTTCCAAGCACATTGATGTGTTGGGTCCAAATGTTATCAATTGCTTCTGAGTGCATGAAAGAGTTGACTTTGATAACCCTGCACAACTCCACAATAGTGGATTCTCACTCAATTTAGACCCCAGCTGCAGTCAGAGAAAACCACTTAAGTAGAGGTAATGCCCTCCATTCTCTTTTCTGTTCTATTCACCTGCTTTGTACTATCTTCCTAAACCATGAAGGAATTGGAAAAAGTATCAGTTTTGGAGTTTTGTCAATACTTTGTGTATACTTCCTGTTAATTTAACAAAAATAATTTGTCATGCAGCATAATTTGTGCCATAATCTTTTAGTTCATTTCCATTTCCAATAGTTAAAACATTGAACTTTAACAGAGGACTTCAGTGGTTCATAAAGTCCATTGCTTCAGATTTAAAACATTCAAAAACTAGCTGGCTAGCTGAGGAAAGATTGTCTTTCCATGAGGGCATCTATTGATCCTTATTCTCTTTGTCTTTAACTTCATCTCACAGGGTTTTCTGCCAATTTAATGGCTGATCTTTTGAAAAAATGGGGGAAAATAGACAAGGAGCTTAATTTTCAAGGATTTGACCCAGTGTTGGCTCATAATATTTTTCATATATCTTGTAAGGGACTTGCCTTAAATGTGCTAGACCAGAGTTCAATCCCTAGCACTTTATATGGTCTCTGGTACCCAGTAAGGAGTAATAATTTCTGAATAGAGGATAAGACAAGTCCTGAGCACCACCATTTCAGTCCCAATACAGAACTAAAACAAAACAAAACAAGCTAAAACTCTTGTTCTAACAAAGTAACAGTTACAGGGAAAATAAGCCTCAGACTGAAATAATTACACCTTCAAATTCCGTCTGAGTTAAAAAAAAATTTATTTAGAATATTTAAATATATTTTACCTCCAGAAAATAAATGACTCAAGTTAAAACACAAGTGAATGATCTGAATAAAGGTTACATCTAAAAAGAAATATAGGTGGCAGAAATTTTAAAATACAATTCATGAAAATGCAAATGAAAACAGTGAGTTGCCAGCAAACAACTTTAAAAGTGGCAAAAAATAAACATAAAAAATGCCAATGAGGATGCATACCATGAGGGTAGTGGGAGTTAGTCATTGGTTCACGGAATGAAAAATGGTTGCAGCTTTGGTATTTAGTAATCTCATACAATTAGTCTTACGTGATCAATCAGCAATCACACTTTCTGTGACTAGAGAGAATCCAAACGATGATAAAACTTAAGTAAAAAACCTGTGTACAACTCTTAACAGCACCATTATTCATCTACTTAAAAGCAAAAACAACCAATAGGCTTCTTGACAGATGAACCAATTTATTCCCTCTTTGCTAGTTGCTCTTGTCTTTTGGCTCGACTGTGCACAGTACCTCCTCTTCTGCAGTCCTTTCCTACCTGGCGCATTTCGTCTATAGACATTTTGTATAGCTCATATCCTTAATTTTTAGTTTTTCTGGTGTTAGAAATATGATCAGAGGATAAAATTTCTCAGAGTATCATATACAAAACATATGCACCATTCCATTGACAGTTGATCTCCATCTCCATTTTACTTTGCTTTCTTTAACTTACTGGCATTTATATGTTGTATATTTACATGTTTACTTCTCCCTCCTCTAGTATGTAAGATGCATGTAGGGAGGAATATAACAGTTTTATTCACAGTTGCACAAACAATATTTAAAAGTACTGGTCTACAGTTTACATCAAAGGGCAGAATGATAAGTTGATGAGTGTAGGGTGAATTTCTATAATGTGATCTGTATCAGATATTTGTGAGAGTCACTATGGCAAAATTGCTAATATTAATTTTCTCCTTGCTTGTCCTTAATTTCTGTGAATTTTGCAACCTAAATTTATATTTTATATCTGTACAACACTTATAATGCTGCCATTATGACAGCTGCACTAGGCATAATGCTGTTTGCAGCACAGTATGAGTTCCAATCTGGAATATATAATGTTTAAACCTCTCCAACTCAACAGGAATATATAATTGAGCAATGTAGTAAAACTGTGCATGAACTTGGCATTAAAATGACAATAAAATATTATTACTGAGTAGACAGAATATTTATACTTCTTAGAGCTATCTTGAATGTGTACTAGAAAGGAAATTCTTTGCTAATACTCAGTTCATGAACTTTACTACCAAAAAATGACAATTGTGTTATAGAGTGGTGTCAGAATTTGGTTGCACTATCAAAACCAGGGGATGTGAGATAAAATACTAACTATGCTTCCCACTGAGTATTCAAATCTGTTTTAAACACACAATAAACTCATAAAATTCTTTGTAATTTTCTCCTAACTGTATAAACTGGAGAAATGCTGTGCTGTAGATTGAATATCCTGAAATTAGTCACTGCAGTAGCTAAGATGTAAAGCAAGTGATCTGGAAACACTCATTATTGAGAGGCATTTTTAAACACAAAATGTAAGATACACATGATAGTTCAAATATTATCATCAACATGAACTTGCAGTCAAATTAAGTAGAACTTTTGAAAAGCCACAAATCCCTTTCAAAAAAAATAGAGTTGTTATTTTTAGATTCATCTTTAACATGTTTTCATGTTTTATGTTTTCAATAAGAGTTTCAGGCTAGGAAATTTCAGGTTTGGAAATTTTAGGCACACTAAATTAATCAATACATGAAAAGATAATTATTAAAACTCAAGTATGAAACATATGCTGATGATTGGGAATATAGGAATATAGACATATACTATATTTCTATAAATTATACATTATACAAAAATACTCAATGATTATAAATTATATTATATTAAATCTCACAATCCCCAAATTTCTAACCTATATAGGAAAAATCTGTCACTGTCACTGTCACTGTCACTCTTCTCCCGTTGTTCATCGATTTGCTCGAGCGGGCCCAGTAACGTCTCCAACATCAGACTTTTTGTTACTGTGTTTGGCATATAGAATACATCATGGGTAGCTTTCCAGGCTTTGCCATGTGGGCAAGATACTCCCGGGAGCTGGCTGGGTTTTCCGAGAGGGGCAGAAGAATCGAACTCGGGTCAGCCATGTTCACTGCATGCAAAGCAACCGCCGTACCTGCTCTGATACCATTCCAGCTCATAGGAAAAATACACTTAATAAATGTACATTTATAATATAAAGAATATTTTGTGTTCTGTGATGATTTTCATAATTGTCAATAAAGGGGTAAGTGCAATTTTGTCCAAGATAGTTAATAAACATAGATCTATAGCATCCATTTCAAATCCCTAAGTTAGATATGCTGCCAAAGAGAAAACGAATTACATATATGTACATCACAGTCACAGTCCTCCCATTGTTCATCGATTTGCTCGAGCGGGCCCAGTAACGTCTCCATCATGAGACTTGTTGTTACTGTGTTTGGCATATCGAGTACGTCACGGGTAACTTGCCAGGCTCTGCCACGCGGGCGAGATACTCTTGGTAGCTTGACGGGCTCTCTGAGAGGGGCGGAGGAATCGAACTCGGGTCAGCCATGTTGGCTGTGTGCAAGGCAAACGCCCTACCACTGTGCTATCGCTCGAGCCCCATATATGTAGATATGAGGCCAAAATATTGAAAAATCGTAGCACACTGTCAATGTTTAAAGAGGAGTCATTGAGTAAAAGGCGAAGAGGAGTAGAGTCCCAGCCAATTGGATTGTTTGGGCTGGAGCTACTGAGAAATGTGCTTCTCTTTCTTCTGTACAGTAATCTGTATGAAGAAGAGCATGTTGTACAAGTATCACAGTACCTGTCATACTCATGAATAGATTAGAATGGTATAGGATAAAATTGGTTTGTCCTTTCTCCCTTGCTGCAAGGAGAAAGTTTATTGGATTACACCATCACAATGCTCTCTAGGCACACCCATTCCTCTCTGTTTATCTTTAACTTCTTTGTGTTCTGCTTCCCCTATCTGTTAATCACCTATATCCCCAAGTCAGACCCTGTGATGTGTAAGGTCAGATTCTTTTAAGGATTCTAAATTTTGCATTTGTAGATGAAATATTGCTTTTTATCTTTCCTTTATGTCCTTTGCATAGTTTACTTTAGAGTAATGTCCTCTTTGTATAGACACTAGAAGAACAGCTTATGCTGTGCTTTTGTAACTTGTTAATTGATTCCAAATAATATTTACTCCTGAGCATCTATCATATTTACTTGACTTAAGTCTCAGTTGCCCTTAGTTCCTAACATCCCAAAAGGAAGATCCTGAAGAAGGGACTGGATGGGCCCAGGTCAAGCTGTGAGCTACCCTGGCATAGAAACAGGACAGGCCAAGCATCATAGAACTTAACTATAAGTTAAGAGCAAGGTCATCGAGAAATTCTGTCATGATCCAAAGAGAAATAACTGGTTAAGGACCCTGCTGGAGTGAGAATGCCTGAGGATTGTAGTCTGGGAACTATAGTAAGATGTCCCCAGGAGAGCCACTCTATAAGCTGAATATATTTCTTACTATATCCATACAAAATTACTAATATTATTAAGAAGTAGAATTAAGATGAGTGTTTATTGGACTCATCTTAATTCTATTTCTTTGTTTAAAGGAGAAATGTTCCCCTAAGAGGTATTTTGCCCTTAGGCAGATCACCTTGCTGTATGAGAATTTGTCCTTGAAGAAGCTTCTCCTGAGGGAAGGACTTTACATCTACTGACCATACAAACACACCTATGTGTAATTGCTACTCCCAGTCCCTCATGACTTGGTCTACAAGTAAGACTGTAAGAGTGGGCACGGGGTGGAGGAACACTGGAGTGGGTGAGACTGGAAGGAGATAGGGGGAGACTAGATTGGAATAAACTGTAACTGATCACCAACCAGCCTGACCCTCACTTCCTTCTTTGTTTTCCCATTGAAATCTGCCGTCTAGAACAAGGGAAGCAACTCCAGACCACCAAACGCATGTGGCAAAAGAGCCACATTTATTTTTTTAAAACACACAGACTGGGAGTTTTATTTTGTTCATTTATTTGCTCATGGGTAACACCCAGTATTGCTCAGAAGTTACTCCTGACCTTGCACTCAGGAATCACTCATAGTGGATTCAGGATACATATGGGATGCCAGAAATTAAACCTGGGTCAGTCAAGTGCAACACAAGTGCTCTATCCGCTGTACTATTGCTCTGAGCCCAGCCTGGGAGTTTTAAATAGCTACAGTATCCTTGATTTTCTGGCATTGGATGGCCTAATTGAATTTCTCTCATCTGAAATATGTTCAACTGCTTCTTTTCTCTTAGATGAACAGTTTTCTTTAAATGAGAGATGTGCACCACCAAAGCCTGCTACTGTGCATAGATAGTTTTCAGTGAAATTTGCTCTTTTGGATTTTTGGCTACTGTTATAGGTACCACATGTGACAGTCCTTGGGATTCTCCTACCCAGGTCCTGTGGAGCTGGGGTGTGAGGGTACAGTACAGGGATCAAGGCTCCTGCCTCTCACAGGGAAGGTGTGTGCCGCATGCAAACCACATTCCATGCCCTCATTTGATTTTGTTTCAAGTATCTACCATAAATCCAATACCAAAATAAAAACACACATTAAGTTGAATAACGTTAATGCATTTCTTTTAAGAAAATATATGCAGAGTTTTGAATGAAATGGAGACTGTGAAGTCTCAAACGATAAAAACAAGTAGAGAACAAAAAGTCATTTATTTTAAGTTGTGGTGTGAAGTAAATAGGCAATAGAAGAGAATAATTACTTTGGGGGAGGAGGATTTGCAACGATATATAGATATAGACATATAAAAATAGATATATAGATAAATATGTATTTATACATTTTGATGGAACTTCTTTGAGAAGATGTATGTTATAAAAAAATATAATAAGGTAGAGTGGGAAGGCAAGATGTGTACATCCTTGTACCATACACAGTCCCCAACCACTGCCAGGAGAGAATCCCGAGCACAGAGCATGGAGTAAGCCCCAAGCACAGATGGCATTCCATCTGCTTCCAAAACACGCAGCAATAACAAAAACTGAAGTACCGTGGCATCACAGAATATTTGTATTGTTTTACTCTCCTCTTTTTTTTACATTTTAATAATATTTATTGAAACTTATTTATTTATTTATTTTTTTATTAGTGAAACACCATGAGGTACAGTTATAGACTTACAAATTTTTGTGCTTGGGTTTCAGTTATACAATGATCAAGTACCCATCCCTCCACCAGCGCCCATCCTCCACCACCACAGGTCCCAGCATCCCTCCTCCCTCCCACCATGCCTCTGTGGCAGGGCATTCCCACTTGTTCTCTCTCTCTTCTTTTGGGTCCTGTGTTTTGCAAGAGAGGCATTGAGTGGCAATCATGTTTGGTCTATAGTCTACTTTCAGCATGCTTCCTACCCCCCCTCTCCAGGAGGATCCTCACAACACCCTTTATTTGGTGCTCTCTTATCTATCTGAGCTTCCTTTTCCCCTAGCATGTGTGACTGGCCTCCAAGTCATGGAGTAAAATTTCTGGTACTAATCTCAGCCACTCCTGGGTGTTAGTCTCCCATTTTGTTGCTTTATGTTCCCAAGATGAATGCAATCTTTCTGTGTCTATCCCATGCTTTCTGACTCATTTCGCTTAACATGATACTTTCCATGTAGTACCACTTGTGCTGGCGCGGATGTGGCGAGAAAGGGACCCTCCTTCACTGCTGGTGGGAATGCTGACTGGTTCAACCCTTTTGGAAAACAGTATGGACGATTCTCAAAAAATTAGAATTTGATCTCCCATTTGACCCAGCAATACCACTCCTGGGAATATATCCCAGAGACGCAAAAAAGTATAGTTGAAGTGACATCTGCAATTGTTTGTTCATTGCAGCACTCTACAATAGCCAGAATCTGGAAAAAACCTGAGTGCCCGAGAACAGATGACTGGTTAAAGAAACTTTGGTACATTTACACAATGGAGTACTATGCAGCTGTGAGAAAAGATGAAGTCATAAAATTTACTCTCCTCTTTTTCATTAAAACTGTTATATTAAGTTATATATTTCCCCAAAGTTATAATTATAATTAATCTTTGATTGAAGCATATAGTTTAAACAAATAAACTCATAGATTAGAGCTATACTATCCACCTAGGAAGAAAGTACATATTGAATGGTACCTACAATTTTCAGGAACTCTTTTGTTTATGCATCTATGCACAATATTACAAGTTATTTATCCAACTGCTGACTTACAAATTTCCAATTCCTAAGAAAAAGATGGGTTAAGAAATAAATTTCTTTGAAAATTCTATTACCTTGTCACGATCACGAACACAACCATTCTGTTGTTCATCGATTGCCTAGAGCAGGCCCCAGTAATGTCTCCTTCTTCCTAGCCCTGAGATTTTTTAAAAAGTGCCATATTCAAGGCTCCTTCAGGGTTAGGAGAATGAGACCCATCATTGTTACTGGTATTTGTTACATATTGGGTACGCCACGGGGAGTTTGCCAGACTCTGCCGTGTGGGCAGGTTACATTCGGTAGCCTGCCAGTTTGTCCAAAGTAAGAATGAGATAATAAGATGTCCGGGAGCTGGGTTATATAGTCTCTGGGTCTTGGTCATTGATGGGACTACACGGCGCCAGGCGGCCTGTTGGTGGGTGTGACTCCTGCCTACTGAAATATGGAGGATCTGGGTGGAGGATGCTCATCCCTGATTCAAGCAGGCTTGGAGATCTCAGCCCCGGGACCCACATGCCTTTGTTCCTCTGCTGGTACCTTCATGCGTATGGAGAGTAGTCTCAGCATGGTGGTGGCTGGTTCTGGAGGTCTTCAGCTGCCAGAGCCCTGGTCGGGGCGGGGAGGAAAACTCAATCCTTGTATTATTATTATTACCTTGTAATAAGAAAAAAAATCAAATATACTTGAAATTAAATTATTTCATGTGCTTTATATTTATAGCACTTATTTAATTTCCATAACGATGAGAACACTAATTGTTAATGTTATTTCAAAACATTATATGAACACTAATTTTTAAAAAAAATTATAAGACACAAGTAGACTTTCTTATTCTTGTTGTTGTTCTAAACAGCTATCATGTCTACCTTCCAAAAAGAAAGTAAAAGCTACATTTCTGTCTTTTGAGACACTTTAAGTCCCAAGGTCATTTGTCTGTGTGCTTACACAAGTCACAAACTTAGTTCAAATATTCTACCAGGGTAAATAAAAAAAAACAAAAAGCCTCCAGGGTTCTTTCAAAGAAACACTTCACTGCTACAAAATTAGACACTTTTCTTTCCTTATACATACATATATATGTATACATATATATATTAATTTGAGCCCCAAGGAACCAAAATACATATCCTCAATTATTTCCCAGCATATGTAGATCCACTCCATAAAGATCACCTGGAATTCAATAGGTAAGGTGAATTGATCAAGCCAGACTAGCAAATCAAGAATCAAGGGATAGAATAAACAATATCTAAAGATTAAATGGTTCAGTTTTGCCACCTCAGATTTTTAGTTATGTGTGTGGGTTTTATTTGCTTATTTATTTACTTGATTCTTTAGTTTCTAGGACAAAAGGAAAAAAAAATGAAGTCTCCTCACCATGGTTTTACTGGTAGAGGATCAAGAAGATAAAAGAAAAACAAATAGGCATGAACTCCATTCAGCTCAAATGGCTCACAGTTAAATTATGTACATGTTCCTAAGCTAATGCACCTTTTTCTTTCCTTTTTTTCTTTTTCTTTTTTTTTTTAAATCTGAGTGGTAGAGTTTTGTTAAGGATGCATGCTATAGGATAACACTGTTCTGTCCTTCCTGCATAGCCTCAGGTAGTTTAGGTTTATTGGGTTGCTCCCATCATAGTGCTCTCATTCCTCTGTGTTTATTTGTAACTTTCTTTGTGCTCTGTTGACTTGTAAATATTGTTTTTCTCTTCTAGCTAAGTCCTGTGCATAGTTTATTCAGAGCAATGTCCTTTTTGTATGGATACAAGAAGACATGTTTTTGTAATATGACTCTCAGTAACATTTCCCTCCTGGGCATCTGTTCTCTCACCTAAGCTTTAGCTGCCTTTACTTCCTAGTGCCCCCAAAAGCAGGGTCCCAATGAGGGACTGGATGGAACCAGGGCAAGCAGTAAGCTATGTGCCAACCTGGCATCGAGATGGACCTGGCCAAAGCGCCATAATGCTTAACTATACTTTAAGAACTTGGTCATGGATAAATGCTGTCATGATCCAAAAAGTAGTAACTAGATTTGGACACTGATGGGGTTAGGAATGATTAATCTGGCCTGAGTGCTTTAGTCTGAGTCTGTGGCAAGATGTTCCCAGGGGATCTGCCCTACAAATCTCAATGTTATTTCTTACTGTGCCCATATAAAAATAGCTAGTATTAGAAATTGAGCTCCCATTTGACCCAGCAATTCCACTCCTGGGAATATACCCCGGAGAGGCAAAAGAGTATAGACGAAGTGACACCTGCAGTTGTCTGTTCATTGCAGCACTCTTTACAATAGTTAGAATCTGGAAAAAACCTGAGTGCCTGAGAAGAGATGACTGGTTAAAGAAGTCTTGGTACATCTACATAATGGAATACTATGTGGCTGTCAGAAAGGATGAAGTCATGAAATTTACATACAAGTGGTACTACATGGAAAGTATCATGCTAAGCGAAATGAGTCAGAAAGAGAGGGATAGACATAGAAAGATTGCATTCATCTGGGGAACATAAAGTAACAAAATAGGAGACTAACACCCAAGAAAAGCCGAGATAAGTACCAAGAGGATTACTCTATGGCTTTGAGGACAGCCGCACACTCTAGGGGAAAAGGCAGCTCAGATAGAGAAGGGAGCACCAAATAAAGGGTGTTGGGAGGTTCCTCTCAGGATGGGAAATGCGTGAGGAGAGTAGACTATAGACTGAACAAGATTGCCACTCAATGTCTCTTTTGCAAACCACAGCACTCAAAAGCAGATAGATAACAAAAGGGAATGCCCTGCCACAGAGGTAGGGTGGGATGAGGGGAAGGGGGGTGGGAGGGATACTGGGCTGGTGGTGGTGGAGAATGGGCACTGGTGGAGGGATGGGTTCATTGTATAACTGATGGGTGGAGGGATGGGTTCATTGTATAACTGAAACCCAAGCACAAAAATTTGTATGCCTACAACTGTACCTCATGGTGTTTCACTAATAAAAATTTAAGAAAAAATAATTGCTAATATTGATATGTTGATATTTACTGGACTGAGGAAAAGAGACAAACACCTTAGGAGGTATTTTGCCCTGGAGCATTCAGGAAGGGCTTTAGAATACCTTTTAGGTGGCCCCTCAGGAAGGGCTTTCTTATGTTGATTTTGCTTCTTGAATGGGTGCAGTGTCAGCCCAGACTGCAGGGGAGTTGGAGAGGAGAGCTGGAGAGAGAAAGCAGGGCGGCAAGATGGACCGCCTTGCTTGTGAGAACCTGGGCCCTCCATAACATAAATTTCCTCTATGGGATAAACTTCCTTGTAATCAATTGCCACTAAGGTCAATGAGCCTGGCCATCCTCTCTTCCTTCGCCTGCCTTTGGCCAACAGCCGTCCCTATCCAGGCCACACACAGAGGCTCAAGAGCACCAAACGTGGGCAGTGAGACAGAGCCGTCCAGAAGAGCCCACAAACACACAACCTTCAATGTACATAGTTTTTTACAGCACACTGAGGAAAATTCATGCCTCGGAAATCAGAGGATGAGGACAAAAACCAAGGGATTTAAAGAGAGAACTGGCCATTCCCAGATCAGGTGAGATTATTGTTAGTGCTTTAGCCACTAAGGACATAGTTCAAAAAATAGGAAGACCAAAGCTGAAAATGAAGCAAGTCTAAATATTCTTCATCAAAATTCCTCTGAATAACTAAAGAAAATGGCAAAACTTAAGGGAAAAAAATGCCATGTTTTTCTTTTGAGTGCCAGAAACTTTAATGGAGCAGAAAACAGTTAGTTGGGAGGTAACACTGTTCTGATGAATAATTCTTTATTTTTTTTTAGATTTTCTCTTTTAAGAACACCAGCAAGAAAAACCAGCACCAATTTGTAATACCAGCATCAAACTTTTTTTTTTCTTTTTGGGAGACACCTGGCAATGCACAGGGGTTACTCTGGCTCACACACTTCGGAATTACTCCTGGCAGTGCTCAGGGGACCTAATGGGATGCTGGGAATTGAACCCAGGTCTGCCGCGTGCAAGGCAAATGCCCTACCCACAATGCTATCTCTCCAGTTCTGGCACCAAACTCTTGATGTTAGAAATTATTATTTTTTAAAAAAATTGAATCACCACTATGACAAAGATAGTTGGAAATTATCACTCTGGATAAGAACTGCATGCTGAAATTGGGAAAGATCAAAACAGGATAATATTTCAGGATCTGTATAGCAAACCATTATGATATAAACTCTTATGATGAGATATAGTTTAACCATAAAGCTATAAATTTGAATTATGAACCATGAAGTTTTATATAACCTGGTTAACTTTTCTTTTTTTTTTTATTACAGAATTAACTTTGTTTTCTTTCTGTTTTTATCTTTTATTTTGTATTTTGTGGGGGAAGCACACATATCAGTGGTCAGGATTTACTCCTCTCTCTTAGTGGGGCTGGGGGACCAAATGGAGTTCTCAGAACTTACCACAGTTCAACCAATGCAAGACAAGAGGTTATTTTTCAAGCTCAAGCAGATAGTAGTATAGAAGTGATGTCAGTGGACCCCACGGGTGGCTCACGTGAGTCGGGAGGAGAGAAAGACAGTCACTCTCTCTCACTCCTCCTCTGCCACCCAAGAGTCCCTGGGAAGACTAGGACCGGTAAGGTCTGTGGTGAGCACCTGCTAGGTATGGGCCTGAGCCCTGCCAGCCCCACAAGGTGGCCATCAAGCCACACCTGAAGTCCGCTTGGTCTTCTTGGCACGGGAGTTAATCCCCGCCACCTGATTTCTCAGGGAGCCATGGACTCAGGTTGGGGCGAGAATTTGCTCTTTGCATGAAAGGAGAGACCAGTCCCAAGCCTTATCTGGGGTTTCTAGGGTTCTTGTCTCGCTCGCAGAAAAGAATTTCAGGAGTAGACAAGCAGTGAAGAAACAGATTTTATTTGGAGGATTTTGGAGAGGAAGAGAAAGGTATAAACGGATAAGCGGAGGAATGGAAAGTAAGAGAGAGAGTGAGTAACTTGTCCAGAGAGAACGCGGGCTTCTCTGAGGGTGGCGAGAGCCTCAAATGGGCTCTTGAGCTGGCTCTTATAGATCCTTCGAGGGTCATTTCTGACTCGAATGTTCTGGAATCTCCTAGGTGCTGGGTCACTGAAGTTAACTGGATTAAAAGGGAGGTCTGAGGATTTTCGAAAAAGAGGAATTTCATGGGGAGGAAGCCTATATCCTCAGGGTCTGAGGATAGTCTTATCAGGTCTTCGGTTTCTGTATCCACAAGGTGAATCAGTCCTAGAATTCTTCTCCTATGAAACTTTGTTGATCCAAGTTTCATTGCTAAGGGCCTTTCCCTATCTACCTGCCTACAATTAGAAGTAGCTGAGGTCCTGTAATCTGAGTTGGTTGCCTGATGTGGAAAAGAATGCTATTTGATATAAATTCAGACTGTGTTTTAGATAGCACCTTGCAAAGATATGAACATATTGCATTTTTCTTGAGGAACAGAGTCTCTTCTGAGGCTTCCTGCTGACAGTCCTGGGGATTGGCTGTTTTCTCTATTTAGGTATCAGTGGTTCTCCCCAGGCAATTGTTTGTGTCTGTAAATCCTTATTTCAACAACTTCTCTTTAGCTCTAGAGATGGCTTAGCAGACCCTCTCCCTATCTATTTCTTTAGGAACTTTATCTTGGACACACAGACTAAAAATTCAAAGTACAGAGAGAGGAAAGAAATATATTTCTAATAAAGACTCTCATTTTGATATCTGACTGCTGATAGTCCCTATGTTTTAGCTCTGTCTAATCTCTTCTCCTTATGTTCTTATCTCTGAAAACAATGGGAGATTTAAATCACTCAAACTCCTGTCAAAGATACAACCAAACCAAGCCCATAATCACATATAAATTTTTTTTTTAAAAAGTAGATCTTTCACTGCTTTATCAAGCTTTGATTTAAAAAAAATGTATCACCCTAAAATTAATAAAGCTATCTTTGACCATCTTGGAAGTTCCACCTTAAATAGGGAGAACATCTTATTACAGAGCTAGTGGTGAAACTCAGTTAGAAAGTATGGAAGGCCTGAACAAAGCAAAGACAAAGGGCCAAGGGTAAAGAAAAAGGCAAGGGGAATGAGAACTATTATATAACTCAAACTTTCCATGTCATCTTGATAAATGGCATATCTCTTTTAATATTAGGAGAAACTTTTTTGTTGGTGATCACAGTTAAGATGTAAGGGCCGGAAACCATCATGATAGGTCTGACACCTCACCCTGCACAGGTGGAACATAGATCTGTAAAGTGAAGAAATAAGAGAAGTTTACTGAAGAGAAGTTTCCAGCCTCTCATGAGGCTGGTCAAGAGTCGCACCCGAGGTAAGGGGAACAGATATAATAGAACTGATGCCTTTGCTCTGGACTTCTCTTATCTGTAGGGGCTCATGTGAGGAAACATGGAATGCAGCCTTGTAGTTTTCTGGTGCCAGTGGGACACCCATCAGCCCTGTCTTCCATGCTGGGGCAGAGTGACTTCTGATTCTGGAAAAGTTGTTATCTCATCAGCCAGTCGCCTTTTGCTCAAGCAACCTTACTCTCTTCTGTAAGCCCCCTGGCAAAGATACCTCTATCTAAAGTGCCTGACAAGTTAACATTATTAGCTCTGCCTGAGAGACGTTAGAGGCCCCACTCTCCTCCACTGGGCCCCTTAGTTACAAGATCTAGCTTAGATGCCTCTAGAATTGGTCCTGTATGACACTCTGCACAAGCTACTCACTCCTTGAATTGGCCCCTCTATTCCTTTTATTTTACTTATATCTCACTTTCTTTGCATGACTGTATTGGAACATTGTTTTTTCTTGTTTGCTCACACTTGGCAAAGCTTAGGGATTACTTCTGGCTCTGCACTCAGTAATGACTATTAGTGGTGCTCCAGGGACAATATGGGATGCCGGGGATTGAACCAGAATCACCCATGTGCAAGGCAAACACCCTGTACTATTTGTCCAGCACCTATATTGAAACTTTTCTATACAACACATGCAATTCCCAGAAATGGCCACTTTTCCTACAGTCTTCAACTCATCTCTAGAAACATAAACCTCAAGACACACAAACAAAAATCTTCACAAAGAATACAAGACAAATCTCATATTCCAAGGCTTCCACTGTGTCATTCAGAACCATGTGTTTTTTGTCTTTAATGAAACTGCTTTGTTTTTTAAAACCTCTTGCTCAGTGAAAACAAACATAAACAAGTGGTACTACATGAAACTAAGAAGTTTCTGCACTTCAAATGAAACAATGGCCAAAATTACAGAAAGAACCCACAGAATGGGAAAGAATTTTTTCCCAATACCCGTCTGATAAAGGATTAATATACAGGATATACAAGACACTAGTATAACTATATAAGAATAAAACCTCCAAGCCCATCAAAAACTGGGGAAAAAAATGAACAGAAGCTTCCTCAAAAAAAGAAACAAAAATGGCCAAAAGTCACATGAAAAAAATGTTCCATATCACTAGTCATTAAGGACATGCAAATCAAAACAAGAATGAGATATAATTTCACACCACAGAGACTGGTACACAATCTAAAGAACAAAAGCAAGAAGTGCTGGCATGGATGTGAAGAAAAAGGGACGCTCTTGCACTGTTGGTAGAAATGCCAATTGGTCCAGTCTTTTTGGAAAACAGTATGGACAGTCCTTCAAAAACTAGAAATTGAGCTTCCCTATGACGCTGTAATATCACTTCTGGGAATGTATCCCAAGGGTGCAAAAAAGCACAGTAAAAATGACATCTGCACCTGTATGTTCATTGTAGCACTGTTCACAATAGCCAAAATATGGAAACAACCCAAGTGCTCAAGAACAGACGATTGGTTAAAAAAAACTTTGGTATGTCTACACAATGGAATATTCTGCAGCTGTAAGGAAAGATGAAGTCATGAAATTTGCTTATAAGTGGATAAACATGGAAAGTATCATGTAAGTGAAATGAGTCAGAAATAAAGGGACAGATATAGATGGACTGCACTCATTTGTGGAGTATAAAATAACTTAACACAAGACTGACACCCAAGGACAGTAGACACAAGGGCCAGGAAGATTGCTCCAAAGCTGAGAGCCTACCTCATGAGCAAAGTTGGGAGAGGGGAGAAGGCAGCTGGAATAGAGAAGGGATCACTAAGAAAATGATGATTGGAGGAATCGGTCAGGATGGGAGATGTGTGCTGAAACTAGATAAAGGAGCAAGCATGATATACTCTCAGTATCTGCATTTCAAACCATAAATCCCCAAAGGAGAGAGTATGGGGATTATTGTCTGCCATCAGGCAGGGGGAGGGTGGGAAAGTGGTGGTGTACTGGGGATATTGGTGGTGGGGAATGTGCACTGGTGGAGGGATATGTGTTTGATCATTGTGTGGTTGTAACTCAAACATGAAATCTTGTAACCATATCTCACGGTGATTCAATAAAAAATAAATAACTGAATAAATAAATAAACAAACCCCTTCAATTATATATAAAAAAGTAATAAATAAAGCAACATAATAAGCGACTAACACCCGAGGATAGTAGAGGTAAGGACCAGGAGGATTCGTCCACTGCTTGGAAGCTGGCCTTGCATGCTGGGGAAAAGACAGATGAGATAGAGAAGGGACCACCAAGCGAAGGATGCTTGGAGGGCTTGCTTGGGATGGGAGATGCATGCTGAAAGTAGAGTATAAACTGAACATGATGGCCACTTAATATCTGTACTGCAAACCATAACACCCAAAAGGAGAGAGAGAGTAAAAGGGAATGTGCCTGCCACAGAGATGGGGGATGGGGGTGATGGAATGGGGGTGGGAGGGATACTGGGAACAATGGTGGTGGAGAATGGGCACTGGTGGAAGGATGGGTGCTTGACCATTGTATGACTGAAACATAATCACAAAAGTGTGTAAGTCTGTAATTGTATCTCATGGTGTTTCCTTAAAAAATTAAAAAAAAAACTTGCTCTTCTGCAAAATTATCTTACCACTATAATGTTCAGACCTAAGGGCTCTTCACAAATCACAAAAATCACAAATCATCCTGTTAATCGTCGATTGCCTCGAGCAGGCCCCCAGTAATGTCTCCTTCATCCTAGCCCTGAAATTATATTCAAGGCTCTTTAGGAGAATGAGACCCATCATTGTTACTGGTATTTGGCATATTGGGTAAGCCACAGGGAGTTTGCCAGACTCTGCCGTGTGGGCAGGCTACATTTGGTAGCCTGCCAGTTTGTCCAAAGTAGGAATGAGATAATAAGATGTCACAATAAGATGTCGCGCGGCCGCGCGGTTCCGGGAGCTGTTTTTTATAGTCTCTGAGTCTTGGCCGCTGATGGGATTACACGGCGCCAGGGGGCCAGTTGGTGGGTGTGACCCCCGCCTACTGGAATTTGGAGGATCTGGGTGGAGGATGCTCGGACCAAATCTGAGTAAGCTTGGAGATCTCAGCCCCGGAACCCGTGTGACTTTGTCCCTCTGCCAGTACCTTCATGTGTGCGGAGAGTGGTCTCAGCATGGTGGTGTCTGATAAGGAGGGGGCGGGGGAGTAAGGGCTGGTAAGGGCTCATAGGTTTGAGAAATTCTCCCTTCAATAACGGTCTTGTTAAATAATCACAGCGATAATGTCAGAATAATAAAGTAGATTTTCGTCAAGGATATGTTTTCAAATCTAATCTGACAAATAAGAATTCCTAGAAGAGAGTAATACTTTGCAGATGTCAATGTAAACTTCGCACTGGGAAGATAGGTTGAAATAATCAGTTTCAGATCTACTTTGAAACTTACCTCAGTACTGATATCAGGAAGCTGTTCATGTGGAACTTGAGTCATCATTCAAATGTTTCTGAGTGCTGGAGACTCCTGCGTCTCCCTTGCACACTAAAGATTATAGACCGCTGACTCCAATATCACCAGAAGAGCTTGTATAGAAAGAACACAAATGATTTTATTATGTTTATTGCACTAAAAAGGATATCAATGTGATATTAATGTAGATGTGTCTAATCTGTAAAAATTCCTAAAATATGTCTATAAAGAACACTCTAGAGAGAGCTATACACTGACACAGAAATTTGTATCTATAGAGATGCTTAAATTCACAAATAGAAAGGACACAAACTTTATTAACACAAAATAATTGTTTTTAAGAATGTGTATTATTAATATGCCCTCTGATATTTTATTGGTTCTTGTTCTTTTATATTTCCTATATACTACTTCATCATTTATTTTTGCATAACTTATTGTATATCAACATGCAATAATTAAAGTTTTTCATGTTACTTAGTTGGAAGCAAATATGATTCTCACCAGTTTTAATAAGATAGAAAAATTTTAAATGCAGACAAGTTATAGAATTTGATTTTTTCATGTATTACTTGTACAAAGATAATCACAATCAAGCTGATGAATACATAAAAAATTTCATTATATTTAAAAATATCCTTTATATGCATGAACAATTCTATGTATCTATATTCTAAGTACCACTGTAGCACTGTACCACTGTCCTCCCGTTGTTCATTGATTTGCTTGAGTGGGCCCAGTAATATTGTGAGCCTTGTTGTTATTGTGTTTGGCATATCAAATACATCACAGGCAGCTTTGCCATGTGGGCGAGATACTCTTGGTAGCTTGCCGGGCTCTCCGAGAGGGGTGGAGGTATCAAACTCGGGTCCACCTATGCGTGCAAGACAAATACGCTACCTGCTGTACTATCTCTCCTAAGTGTAATTCAGCCATTGTATTTTTGCAGCTTTGACTCGAGGAAAATGCAGTTCTAGTAATGAACGTATTTCCATGATTTCAATTGTGTTTTTGAGATTTTCCCTCATCTCAGTAAATACAATGAGTCTCATTCCCTTGACCCTGAAGGAGTCACCAATGTGGCAATGTTGAGAAGGGTGTGGAAGGAGAGGCTGATAAAATCTCAAGGCTGAACTAGGCTGCCAAAAATAAGAAAGACAAAAATAATTGTCTGTACTTTCAATTCACCTACATTGGAATCAAAAGAGCTATGCTTGGAGTATCACGTTTCACTCAAATCAGAGAAAGAATATGGAGTTCCAACCTCTGTCAGTGGTCAAGAATCAGGAACACTGTCTCGTTTGCCAAGGTGTTGAAACTCAGATGGCCTGGTCACATAATGAGATTTGGAGATGATCGCTTGACTAGAGCCGTTACCGACTGGATTCCACAGAACGTGAAAAGACCGTGTGGCCGCCCATCTAGAAGATGGTCAGACTTCTTCATCAAGACCCTGAATGATAGGTTTGAGGCTCTTCATGTTCCTAGAACAAACAGACGCCATTGGGCTATACTAGCACGCAACAGGGACAGATTGAGTTGTTACTGGCGCCCGCTTCAGCAAATCTATGAGTAACAGGAAGTCAAGTGATCAAGTGATCCCTCATCTCATAATTATGGAGTATTTGAGTGTTTCATCATAGAGTGTTTTGTGTTTTGATTTGTTTTCAGTTTTTTTATTCTAACTTAAGTGCTACCGAAAAGGTGCTCATTAGCCCAGGTGGCCACACCCAGTTATTTTAGTTAACTGGGGTAGGTGCTTCAATGCACAAATCTGAGGAAAGAATGTTGCTCAGACCCTGTACTGCTCAGAGGCCACCAGCATCACACCTGTATATGTTCCTGTGTCTCCCAGACCTTCTTCAACGCTCAAGGAGCCAATCGAGGCTTGCATCACATTGGGATTGGGGATATGAAGCCCAACCCTGTGGTCTCTCCCTGGCTCTCTTCTAATTTTTAAATGACTTTTCTTATATTTAGCTTTTGGCAGTGTTCTTATATTCCTTTTTTGGCAGTCTAATATTAGACACTTTGTGAAAGAAAACAAACTGGAAAACCTTAAACATAAGTGATTTTGTTGGGGACATACTGGGTGATACATACTGGCTTACTCTTTTTTCACTCCTGCTGGTGCTCAGGGAACCATATGTGGTGCCTGGGATTGAATCTGGCTCTGTCAAATGTAAGGCAAGGGTCTCATCACCTGTACTGCCTCCTAAGCCTTCTGAAGGGAATTTAATTTAATTATATTCCTATATATTTTTAAAGGTCAAATGATACTTGTTGCCAGCATAGCTTGGGGGCCTTAATAAAGAAGCTAACCTCAACAGTAAGAGCTTTATTACTCTTCTGCTTGATCTACAAACATGTTGGTGAAAAAAATCTCAAAAAGATTAGGATTCATAAAGTTCTGCAGGACTTACTGCATGACATGGATACTAAAATTCTGCCAGTCCAAACCCAACTAAGAACCATTAAGACTTGCTTTATCTTCATAGTATGTTTGTTTGCTTTATAATTTGGTGTGGGCCCACACCCCATGTTGCTCAGCACTAACTCCTGGTTCTCTACCCACAGATCACTACTGAAGGTACTCAGGGTACCATATGGGGTGCCAGGGATTCAACCCAGGTTAGCCTTATGTGAGCTAATGGCCTTATCCGCTACACTACTTCTTGACCCCTGTACAGCAGGAAATTTACCAAATATGCAAGAGACTCACTGTTCACACACTGAAATAATGTTAAAATGAACAATAAAGGTGAGTTCTTTCACTCAGGATCTGAAGATCTGGTGACTATTCTTGAGAAAAGAATTTCAGGATTAGTGAACTAGTAAAGTAAAGAAAATTTAATAAAAAGGAGTGGTGGGTGTAGGGGACAGAACCCTTCTAAGAGAGAATGAGAATTTTTCCAGAGAGGAAAGAGAACCTTGTGACATAAAAGAAACTGCATCCCTGTTTGGTAGGCAATTCCAGAAGGGAATATTCTGTCAAACAGAAGGAAGGAACTGGGCACCAGAAAAGTGTGATGCAACAACTCTAGAAGGAGTGTGTCGTTCTGGTTTTCTCAAAGCTCTTTCTATATATCTTGAAGCAGCCTTAGCCTGGGACCTTTGTGGAGATAACTGGTTACTGTCAAGAAAAAAGGACTTTGAGTTCTAGTGATCCTTTTGATTCAAAGCCTTATCAGAGCTTTTATTCCTGCTGAGTCTTCTCTTGTGGCGCTTCAGACTTCTTCAGAGAAGAATCCTCAGTCAGGAGCTAGTGGCAGGCTGCAGGAACTCCTTTTTTTCTTTTTTCTTTTTTTTTTTGGCTTCTTGAGATTCATTGCCATGGGACCCCCACCTCTGACTAGCTACTTCAAAGTGCTTCTGTGTTTACCACTCCAAAAAAGAGATTCTGACCTTTAAATGGCAAAACTTCAGCTGTCAAAATATATGCTGACACACTGGTGCCCTATTAACTTAAAATAAAAATAATTGCCGTTGGCTGGAAAGTAATAGTAGGGTCACCCCTGGTGGATGTCTGACTTTCTACAGTAGAGTAAGATGCAGGCGCTCCATGTGAAAATGGTTGTTATTGATGTTTCCTTTTTCTCAAGAAACAGAAAAGAACATTGAATAGGTGTTTATAAAATAAAAAGTCTTTAAAACTTTTAAGCAATGTGTTCTTCTTAAATATTTACCTCCAAATTAGCTGGGACCATGAGTTAGTGCATAGTTTGTAAATACAAGATCCTGAAGTTGAGTCCTGGTGTATTATAGCCTCTAGAATAGCAGCAGCAGAAAACTTCATAGCTCAAGAACATCACAGGTCTTAGTATCTCTGGCATGAGTACCACTGGCCTCATCAGGCTGAGTTCCACTGTAGAGTGTCAGGGATCTCTAGCACTGCCCTTACAAAAATGAGGAGATAGTAAGGAAACGAGGGCTAAGTTGGTTGGTCTTAGCAGCAGTTTATTACATGGAAGAAATATATGTCATGGAGGCCTCAGGAGGCCTCAAGCACGTGCACCTTTGTTCTCTCAGCTTCTGTCCTCAGCCCCATCTCCTCAGGTTCTCTAACAGCACATGTCCCCCCAGGGAGCCCTGAAATCTCCCTTATATAGATCATAGTAACTCAAAAGGGTGCAATATAGTGATGTCATCAAAAGGAGTTATAGAAAGAACATTGAGGCAAACCATACATTGTTTCTTTACATCCACCAGCCAGTAATATTGGCCTCACCTTTTACAAGCTAGAAGTGCTTGGATTAGCACAACAAAGACCAGTCTGCTAGAACTTGGAATCTACATCTCAAAGATCAGCCTGCCTGAAGCCAGGCATCTACATCCCCAAGATCAGGCCTGGTTTAGTACTCGGGATCTGCATACCTAAGACCAGATAGGTTCCTATGAGATAAGGGAAACTGCCTCAATATACTGAAATCATTTACTGAAGGCAGTTTGAAGGGGAGAAAAGTTCAGTCTCACCCAAGCTAGTCAGGACACACAGGAAAACTGCCTCTAGGACAGATTCTCATTTAGCAGATCAACTCACACTAGAACAGAATTCCCTTAGTGTGTTTATCCTCTCCTTATCCGACCAACATATAAGCATACATAATATAAATCATTTTGTATGGACACAGTAAGAAATACTTTAAGCTTATAGAATTGCTCTTCCAGGTCTCAGACTACAGTGCTCAGGCCAGATATATTTCCTATTCTTAGCAGCAGGATCCTAGTCTTGTCGCTACTTTTGGATCATGACAGCATTTGCCTATGATCAAACTCTTAACCTATAGTTAAGAATCGTGGCATCTTGGCCTGGCCCATTGCGATGCCAGGATAGCACATAACTTACCAGCTTGCCCTGGTTCCATCCACTCCCATGTCAGGACCCTGCTTTTGGGGTGCTAGGAAGTGAGGGCAACTGAGGCTTAAGTTGAGAAAGCAGATGCCCAGGAGTGAATAATATTCAAAGCCAATTAAATCCTAAGATATAAAGCATAATATTGTCTTTCTGTATCTATACAAAAAGGACATTGCATTAAACTGTCCAAAAGACATAAGGAGAGGAGAAAGGCAATATTAACTTACAGTACAAGTTCAGTGTCCTAGAAGGATGAGACCTTACAAATTGGTTTGGGAAAAGAGCACAAAGAAGTAGTTACAGACAAACAAAGTAATGGGAGTGACTCGGGAGCCCTGTGATGGGTGCAACCTGATAAACCTAAGCTCCTTGTACTCCAACAGAGTCCTGGTGTATTATGGCCTCTAGAATAGCAGCAGCAGAAAACTTCATTTTTCATTTTTTTTCATTTCATCATCCTGTTATTCATCGATTGCCTCGAGCAGGCCCCAGTAACGTCTCTTTCATCCTAGCCCTGAGATTATATTCAAGGCTCTTTAGGAGAATGAGACCCATCATTGTTACTGGTATTTGGCATATTTGGTACGCCACGGGGAGTTTGCCAGACTCTGCCCTGTGGGCAGGCTACATTCGATAGCCTGCAAGTTTGTCCAAAGTAGGAATGAGACAATAAGATGTCATAAAAAAATAAAGCTCTGATAAGATGTCCGGGATCTGGATTTTATAGTCTCTGAGTCTTGGCCGCTGATGGGATTACACAGCGCCTGGGGGCCAGGTGGTGGGTGTGACCCCCGCCTACTGGAATTTGGAGGATCTGGGTGGAAGATGCTCGACTCCAATCCGAGTAGGCTTGGAGGTCTCGGCCCCGGAACCCGCGTGGCTTTGTCCCTCTGCCAGTACCTTCATGTGTGTGGAGAGTGTCTCAGCATGGTGGTGGCTGGTCCTGGAGGTCTTCGGCTGCCGGAGCGCTGGTCCGAAGACCTCCAGGACCAGCCACCACCATGCTGAGAAAACTTCATAGCTCAAGAAAATCACAGGTCTTAGTATCTCTGGCATGAGTACCACTGGCCTTATCAGGCTGAGTTCCACTATAGAGTGTCAGGGATCTCTAGCACAGCCCTTACAAAAAATGAGGAGATAGTATGAGGACTAAGATTCTTGCCTTCCAACTGGCCAACCCTGGTTTCATCCCCGACACAACATATTGTCCCCTGAGCATCACTAGGAGTCATCACTGAGCAGAGACCAAAAAAAAGTGCTTATAACAGCTAGGTGTGACTAAACTCTACCCCCCTCCACACGACAAATATTAGTTTATCTATGGCCAATTTGTTCAATATAATAGATCATAGTCCAGCATTTCAGAAATTATATATGCAACACCTAGAAAAAACATTTTTCTTTTATAAATATGTCTTTTTATTTTAATGTTAATGTGACTGATTAACTGATTAATAATTTTTGTATTTTCTGACTTTATTATCAAATGACATGTAAACAAAAACCTACTAATAATTTTACTAATGCTCATCCTATTTACACAACAGTAAATCAGTGAATTAAATGACTTTATTATGTAGAAATATCCAGGTCATTGGTTTTAAAAATCTAATGTTAACTCATTTCTTCTGCCAGTAATAATAATGTTGTTATCATTAGATGGTTCAGTCACTGGAACATAGAGAGTAAGTAGGGTATTTTTTTTGCAAGAATTCTCACAAATTCTAAATTATGCCTGACTTACTACATAAAATAAGATTTTTTTAATTACTATAATTTAATTTCAGTATTTTTATTATAATGTAATAATCTGGTAAACATAAATGCTCAGTGATCTGATTCTGCTTTCTATATGGTTATATATATGTATATATATAATTTTTGAAAGTAGGCTTATTATCCCAAAGCTCTGAGTTATCTAAGCAGATCATGTGATTTTTTTTTAACTTCTGGCACCTAGGATAATTTCTAAGTATAAGTATAGCGCTGTTAAATAAATAGTGGTTTCTCTATTTCACGGGGCTGCGTGCAAGGCAAACGCTCTACCGCTGTGGAGTGATAGCACAACGGTAGGGCGTTCGCCTTACAAGCAGCAAACATGGCCGACCCGAGTTCGATTCCTCAGCCCCTTTCGGAGAGCCCGGCAAGCTACCGAGAGTATTCGATATGCCAGACACAGTAACAACAAAGTCTCCAATGGAGACGTTACTGGGCCCGCTCGAGCAAATCGACGATCAACGGGAGGGCCTTCAATTGACTTCTCTATTTAAAAAAATGAAGGGCACATGAAAAACCAATTAGCTTTATCTGTAAATTAATGAATTAAAAAGTATAATAAATAGATACCTGGGCATCCCGAGTAAAGCTAGAAGTTATTTCGATTAATGAGGCACAATAAAAGTATATCATCATTTTAGAATTTCAGTTAAATCTATTAGAGGCGGGGAGTCAGCAAACAGCTCCAGAGGGAGTGCCAACACATGACAGACATGCAGTAAAACTTTGGTTAAAACTTCAATGGACTCGATTTTAGAGCAGGAAAGAAAGATGATACAGTGTGGAAAATAACTGAGGAGTCAATTTTCTTCCCGTCTATTCTCATTTAAGATTGAGGTATTAAACATGGCAGTACACGATTGTGGAAAGCCCACTGAGCAAAATACATTCGGGAGTCTAGGCTTCAGGAATGAGGGGAGAAGGAAAGAATCTCATTTCCTTGCATACCTTTGCTTCCTCTATGTTTTAATCAAGAGAAGCTGACCTGTGAATATTCTGTAGGCAAATTCAGAGTGTTTGGACAAATACTAATGAGGTTGTGGGAAATAAATTCTACATCTTATGATAGCAACTCCCTGAAATCTCTAGCTTCTATGATTTAAAACGATGTGATCTGATTATTCTGCAAAAAAGGTTCAGTTCTAAAGGAAGGAAATAATATACCAAAATATTATATCCTGTGATCAAATGTTGATTTAGATTTTGGTAGTTTATATTCGGTTGCAGTGTCAAAGGTGAGTAGCAGAAAATAAATAAAAATGAAGTTATAGAATAAAACAAATACTGCTACCTACTGATTTGAGGTTAAGGAAATCGTAGAACAAATATTTTAAAATTCTGGTCAAGGAAAGAAACAAGAATATGAAGGTACTTTCTTTGGGCATAGAAAATGGTGTCATAGAAAACAAATCACAATTTTATCACATAACAGAATAATTGTACGTGTAAGAACAATATATGTTCTTACCAAAGCATATTACTGTAGTGTACAAATGTGAGTGATACTTTCATGTTATGATGGATCATAATTATTATATCTCAACAGTGGAAGTCTGCAGTAGGGTTTAGAGAGGTCATGAATATAACAGTCACCTTTGCTTTATTTTTGTTACAAATACTAGCACTATAGGACGTTAGCTCTGTCCTTCCATTGTTCATCGATTTGCTCAAGCGGGCACCAGTAATGTCCACTGTGAGACTTGTTGTGACTGTTTTTGGGATATTGAATACACCACAGGAAGTTTGTCAGGCTTTGCTGTGTGGGCGGGATACTCGCAGTAGCTTGCTGGGCTCTCTGAGAGGGGCAGAGGAATCGAACCCTGGTCGGCCTAACTTATTATTTTTATCAAAATATAATATATAAAAGAATACTAGATATCTGACAGATTAATCACTTGATCACTTGATATCCTGTTACTCATTGATTTGCTCAAACAGGCACGGTAACGTCTCCATACGTCCCTGTCGCGTGCTACTGTAGCCCAATGGCTTCTGCTAGTTCTAGGAACACAAAGATCCTCAAACCGATCATTCAGGGTCTTGACAAAGAAGTCTGACCATCTCACAGGTAGGCAGCCAAGCGATCTTTTGATGTCCGGTGGAATCCAGTCGGTAATGACTCTAGTCCAGTTGCCATCTCTAAATCTCATTACGTACTGACAGATTAGAAGAAGTATTAAATTACCAAGACTTAAGAAATGGTAATAACAAGAAACCCTCAAATATCTAAGTAGCGATTTTACTGGTGCTTTTTTATAAAACAGTACACGATATTACTTTGAACATAAAAACATAATTGAATTGTTGTGTAATGTGTACATCAAATTGCAATCATTTTAATTTTTCCATGAATTGCTTTGCTAAACTGATGTCTTAATTCCTAACCTCTTAGGGTTTAAAACTCTTTAAAATAAATATTATGTTTTAGGTAACATGCTTTCAATAGTGTCTAGTTTAAGGTGGTGATGTGTAAATTTACTATATCCTGCCACCATCAAAGTGTCAATCACCCTATACTGCTATTATTTTTATATTTTAAATAGCTTTTAGTTGTAAGTGTACATTCAGAAATATTTCATTTTCTATAAAGTAAACCATTTTCTGTTATATTGTTTATTAGTATGGCCACAGAATCTTGTGGCTGTTACCACTATCTACTGTGAGAAAATAAAAGTCATCTGAGAAAATAAAAGCTTGGTAAGTAAAATAATTAGTATTTTCCACATCTGAGATATATAAAAGTGCTAGATAGTGCTAGATGAATAGGCCTAGTGTAGAGTGTGTATATATATATATTTATATATACATATGTGTGTGTATGTGTGTGTGTGTGTGTGTGTGTGTGAATGGGCTGCAGCAATAGCATAGCAGGTAGGGAATTTGCCTTGCATAGAACTGACCCGGATTTGATTCCTCCGTCCCTTTCAGTGAGCCTGACAAGTTACCAAGAGTATCTCACTCACATGTCAAAGCCTGGCAAGCTACACTTGACATATTCTATATGCCCAAAACAAGTCTCACAATGGTGATGTTACTGTTGCCTGCTCAAGCAAATCAATGAACGACGGGAGGACAGTGCTACAGTGCTACAGTGTGTATACACACAACACACACATATAATTATTTTATGACAGTGAAACTGTTCTATAGTATACCACAATAATGGACACATGTCTTTACCATTTGTCTAAGTCCATAGAGTAGGAGAAAATATTTGTGTAATTAAGTATGTCATAATATAAACTAGGAAATGGATGATAATAACATATTGATGGAGATTCACCAACTGCAAAAAGTGAATTATCATCATGATACTGTTCCTAATGTAGGAATTTATAAATGAATAGATTCAGATTCGGGAGGTATATGAGAAATCTCTGTAGTACTCCACTCAATTGTGCTGTGAACTTAAAATGTTCTTTTGAAAATATCAGTTAAAATACTCCTCCCCTCTTGGAGAATTCAGCAAGCTATCAAGAGTATTCCGCCCACATGGCAAAGCCTTGCAAGCTACCCGTGACATATTCAATATGCCAAAAACAGTAACAACAAGTCTCACAATGGACATGTTACTGGTGCCTGCTCGAGCAAATCAATGAACAACGGGAGGACAGTGACAGTGACAGTGACTTTTACTTTGATAAGTAAAATTGCAACTCATAGAGTGGAAGAAAGTAATTTAGAAAATAGTAATCTGATAAGAAATAATGCCTAAAAACTAAATAATAATAACCAACCCTCTGTAATGGATAGGTACACAAATCTAGAAAGAATCCTCAAAGACTCCAGAATTTTCAAAACTAAAAACTTCATTAGAAGAACCTAATAACAAAATGAAAGAAACTTAAATTCAAATCATTGATTTTATGCATGAGGTATAATTAAATATCAATAAGGAAAAGTAAAAAGTATTATTAAAGCATGAAGAAATTATAAAAGATTTATTAGTATTAAGTGAAAAATTATTATATGGGTTCCAGAAGAATTTTTTAAAAAATGAAAAAAATGCTTATGACAGAAATAGTAGCCTATAAACTCCCCCAATCTAAGAATGAAATATGCTCAGTAAGAACCAAAGTTCTTAACAAAATTAATTGAAACAGTAGAACACCAATATAGATTGCAATCAAATGTCAAGAGCTGTAAAGACTCATACCTAAAAGTAACACATGAGAAGCAAACAGTTATATAGAAAGAAATCCTATGCAGTTTACAAATAAAACTCTACAAGCAAGCAGGAAGTATTTTAATATATACAAAACCTCTAATGAGACCAAATGAGAAACATATCACATTTGAAAGAGCGATAAAGCAATTTCAAGTCAACAATAGCTAAAGATACTCATAACTTCAAAACCAGCTTTATATGAAACAATGATGGATTTCTGTAAAAGGAAGATATCATATTCAGAAGTATAAAAATGCATAAGGAACATAAAATGGATATAAGAACAATAAATAGGAGTTGAATTAGTACATTGCACAGTTGGTAGGGTGTTTGCCTTGCACACGGCTGACCTGGGTTCAATTCCTCCAACCCTCTTGGAGAGCCCGGCAAGCTACCGAGAGTATCCACCCGCACTGCAGAGCCCGGCAAGCTCCCCATAGCATATTCAATACGCCAAAAATAGTAACAACAAGAAACACAATAGAGACATTACTGGTGCTCACTGGAGCAAATTGATTAACAATGGGAGGATCCACAGTGCTACAGTTTTATACTTCTTTTAATTAAAGATAAGAGTAAATAAGCTTAGAACTTCAGATGTATAGACATTACATGCCACTTGCAAAGCAAACATACTTAGAGGAAACTGACAAGAGTCAAGAGGAGTCATATCTACATGCTCAATATCTAAGTGCGAGCAGAGAAAATAAGGAAAGCCAAAGAAACACCAAACTGCAAATATTTCCAAAATACTTATAGAAAAATGACAAGACATTTCTTTATGTTAACACTCTCTCCAAACTTCAGTGGATTTTAACTCCCCGATCAAAAGGCCAAGAATGGTTGAATGGATCAGGAAATAAAACCCAACATTCAGCTGTTTACATCAGATACACTGAACTCTTATGACAAACAAAAATGCAGAATAAAGAATTAGAAAATAATCATATAAAAAGCATATCACCCATACTTGTTTCAGACAAAATAAAACATAAACCAAAGAATATCATGAGAGGTAAGAGTGGAAGTTATGTACTGATTAAAAAATCAATACACTGCAACGACTTTTCTCAACATAGTGGAGGGGAAACAATTTTTTTAGCACAATAATAATGCTTCTGGGATGAATTGATGAAAATAAAGAAAACAATTTTAATATTATACTGCATTGTTGGGCTGGAGTGATAGCACAGTGGTAGGGCGTTTTCCTTGCACGCAGCCAGCCTGGCTAAATCAGGTTCGGTCTTCTGCCCCTCTCGGAGAGCCCGGCAAGCTATTGAGAGTATCTCACCTCCACAGCAAAGCCTGGCAAGCTACCCATGACGTATTTGATATGGCAAACACAGTAACAACAAGTCTCACAATGGAGATGTTACTGGGCCCACTTGAACAAATCGATGAACAATGGGAGGACAGTGCTAGTGCTACTGCATTGTTGCAGAAATCAACATGATAAAAGATCAATAAAGATAATAGACACACTAAATAAGATTTTAAAGGGTTGAAATCAATAGGCATATTAAGGGTAATCCAACCCTGCAAAGACTGACTTCATGTTCTTTTCCAGTGTTCATGGTACATTTTCCAATAGAAACTACATATAGGGCAAAGTCAAAGTTTTTATAAAGCCTAAGTAATGGAAATCAAACCAAATGTCCTTTTAGATCACAATGCTGTGGGGATAGTAATTAACCATGAAAAGAAGCTGGGAATAACTGAAACATTTAGAGACTAATAAAACACAGGACTGAACAACCTTAGGTAAAGGAATAAATAAAAACAGAAAAATATTCCTGAAAACTGAATTGAATAATGTAAAAGAAATATCAAAGTCTATGGTACACAGCAAGTGTAGCTCCAAGAGGGGAGTTCATAGTAATATAGACTTGCATCAGAAGATTAAGGACAAAGTTCAAACCAATAATCTAAACTCACATTTTAAAAAATTAGAACAATAACAACTGGAACCCGATAGAAGGAAAAATAGTACTTTCCTTGTAATTTGTAGAATAAATATCAATGATACAGAAATTTTGAAAGCAATACCAAAGGTTAATGAACTAAGAACTTTGTTTAAAAAAAATGAACCTACAGTCAATTCACGAAGGAAAAGAGAAAAAAAGAAAAAACATTGAATCAGAAATGAAAGGGTTGTAACACATAAAACTAAGTAGAAATGGATCGATTTTAGAAAAAATACATCCTCCCAAGACAGAATTAGGAGGAAAAAGAAAACCAAAACAAGTGTATTACTAGTAAGGAAATTGGAATAATGATAAAAATGTTTCCCGCAATACAGAACTCTAGGCCCACATGGACATACTAGTGAATACTGCCAAATCTTCATAGGAGCTAACATTCATCATCTTAAAGTTCTATCAGGAAATTAAAGAAATGCATATGGTTCTTAATAGCTTCATGATATCAACATTAACCTAGTTCCAAAACCAGATAACAATATTCATATTAAAAAATAGCAAACCAACTTTCTTCATAAACATGGCTGCCAATAAGCTCAAAAATCTTTGTGTATTAATTCAATAATATAGTGATTATTAAGCATACCAATGTTTTTTTTATATATTGCTACAGCTACTGGGCCAAAATAAAAGTATGAAAAAGAATTAAAGAATATAGTTAAATACACATGGAAAATAATGCACTGTACTACTGTCCTCCCATTGTTCATTCATTTGGTCAAGCAGGGACCAGTCAGTCTCCATTGTGAGACTTGCTACTGTTTTTGGCATAACAAATATGCCAGAGGGAGCTTTCTAGGCTCTGCCGCGAGGGTGGGATACTCTCAGTAGCTTCCCGGGCTCTCGGAGAGGGACAGAGGAATCAAACCCAATTCGGCCGCATGCAAGGCAAATGCCCTACCACTGTGCTATGACTTTAGTCCATAGAAAATAATATAGTACAAAAAATAATGGAGAATATGCTGCATGAATTCTTTTATCTTCAACTTCATTGCCCACCCCATTCTCAATATCTATATTCATCTGATTTGTAACACAGTGGAGAATGACTTTCCAACAAGTCACTGGGCAGTATGGTTTATTTAAATGCAAAAAAAAAACACACCAATTTTCATTATTTAGATTACTAATAAAACATTGATCATGCCTATCATGCTGGAGCGATAGCACAGTGGGTAGGGCGTTCGCCTTACAAGCGGCCAACATGGCCGACCTGAGTTCGATTCCTCCGCCCCTCTCAGAGAGCCCGGCAAGCTACCAAGAGTATTCGATATGCCAGACACAGTAACAACAAAGTCTCCAATGGAGACATTACTGGGCCCGCTCGAGCAAATCGACGATCAACGGGAGGGCCTTTACTTACTAACTACTGCTTTATACAAAACTATATCCCAAGGGTGCAGAGATAGTATCAGGGTTACAGTATTTGAGTTGCATACAGCTGAGCACTGTTCAAACTCCAGCATTGCATGATCTTCTGAGCACTGCCAAGAGCAATTCCTTGAGCTTAGAACCAGGAGTAGCCCAAAAGATCTGCCAGGCATAGTTGTCCAAATAAAAACAGAATGACAACAATAAATATATATTTACAATTAGGTATTACAGATGAATAATAGACATGACGAAAAATAGGAATTAATAAATTTTCTAAAAGTTAGTGTAGGTAAATAACTTGATAAACTGTGTACAGACAAGCATTTGTCAAACGAGACAGTACAATGCCCTTACCTAAAAACTTAATGAATTCCTTTCATTAAAATTAAGAACCTCTATTCATCAAAAGACATTATTAAGAAAGAGGAAAAAGACCATAGAAGTGAAGATGCCTTAGCGCATAAAACAACAAAGACTTGCATCCAGAATACATAAAGAAAGAGTAAAAGCCTAGCTGGGACTAAAAGTGAAAATCCACCTGAAAAAGAGGAAATGCACCCTGCCATTAATCAAACTGTAAGAACTGACACAGATAAAGCCAACTACAAAATTAACTGGAAGTGCTATTTTCCAAAGGTCATGCAGGAACTGTGAAATACCATAATGACCTCTTTTAATGACTATTGCTTTCTTATCAATGACTCCCTCCAGCTACTTTGCCAGTCCCATCTATTGCTGGTGATACCTAATCACTAAACTGTTCTTGTTTCCTGACATCACCGAGTCCCAAGTTAATACAGGCTTCAAATCCCACCTCAGAGATATGGACCAGTCCTGCAAATGACTCCTGATTCACCTGGATCTCCCCTAAGAATCATTTTACAGGCAGTCAAACCACAGAAAACAGGCTTTCTTCTCTCTTGTGAAGTGACACCGGATAGTAATCAGAGAGGCTTCCCTGTTACAGAAAACATGATTATCAGGATGCAATGCTTTTCCTGGTGGTTTCTGATTTACTAGGCTTTATCAAAAAAGACTAACAATAGTATTAGTAATAGCAAGACTAGACTAATAAAAGCAATAATGACGAGGGGAAGCTGAAGAAGTTCTGCCAGATTGCAAATGGCCAGAAGCAAAGATAGCATAATTTACTGGGATTTAAAATTAAATTGACAATAAGAACTATGTACTCCCTTTCATCCTTAAGGTTTAAAAGTGAATATATCTTGAGCTGGAGAACATGCGAACAAGTTTTGTTTGTGGAAATGTGAATTATTTTCCAACTTTTTAGAAAAATTAACAGTGATCTCTATCAAGAAGAACATGAAAATGTTCTTTGATTTAAAACAATTTAAATCCATGGTATATACCTTAAAATGTATATATGGTATATACCTTACATATATATATCTTAAACAATAATGGTCTGATCAAACAATCTGAGTTCATGGTATATACCTTAAAGAAAACAGTATAATTTTTAAAATACATATATAGCAACTGGAGCGATGGCACAGTGGGTAGGGTGTTTGCCTTGCAAATGCCCAACCCGGGTTCGATTCTCAGCATCCTATATAGTCTCTCGAGCACTGCCAGGAGTGATTCCTGAGTGAAAAGCCAGGAGTAACCCCTGAGCATCGCCAGGTGTGACCCCTCCCCCAAAAATACATATATAATTATTGCCTGATAGACCCATTCATAAAAGTCTCAAAACCACTGCCAGCAGAATGAAAAATTACACTTTAGAATGTCCATGAAAACAATAAAAATAAGTGAATCGCTTCTACTTTTATGATAATTTTTTCCTTTTCAATAATTTTACTGGAAAGATAAGTAAGGCCATTCAACATCTATTTCCACTTCTATACAAAGCTTAATAACATATATAGGATACCAATAGTGGTAAGTATTTGAATTGAAGATTGTGAGTGCTAAGAACCATCACACAAAGGGCTGGTAGCAATCTATAACTTGTTCTAATATGTTATAATAATGATATGTTTGTGTACATAGTAAAACTCAACTTCTACCATTAAGGTCTGTTCATTTTGTTTTACATTATGGCCCACGCGATAGCACAGCGGTAGGGCATTTGCCTTGCGTGCAGCCAACCTGGCTGACCTGAGTTCTATTCCTCTGCCCCTCTCAGAGAGCTGGCAAGCTACTGAGAGTATCTCGCCTGCTCGGCAAAGCCTGGCAAGCTACCCGTGACATATGCAATATGCCAAACACAGTAACAACAAGTCTCACGATGGAGATGTTACTCGGCCCGCTCAAGCAAATCGATGAACAATGGGAGGACAGTGCAGTGACAGTTTTACATTATAATAATTTAAAAACTCGATGTTGGCTGCATGGAAGGCAAATGCCCTACCGCTCACAGCCAACATGGCCGACCCGAGTTCGATTCCTCCACCCCTCTCGGAGAGCCCAGCAAGCTACCGAGAGTATCTCGTCTGCACGGCAGAGCCTGGCAAGCTACCCATGACGTATTCGATATGCCAAACACAGTAACAACAAGTCTCACGATGGAGACATTACTGGGCCCGCTCCAACAAATTGATGAACAACGAGAGGACCGTGACCGTGACCATGAAAAACTCAATAAAGTCCAATTGAAAGCAACGATATTTTGACAAAAAACATTTTAAAGTTTTATAAATCTTACCAATTGTTATCTTTTTAATCAAGTATCACTCTAATATTTACTCATTTAACACAACTACTTTATGCTTGCAAGCATAATGAATAAAAAATAGAGCTCAGCATAAAGTTTCTGTAACTGTAGTCATCTCTTTAAGCTCTTTTAATCAATTATATAATAGTGCTAAAGAGAAGAGCAAACTCATGGTGATTTATTAAAATTGACTACATCAGGAAATTGTAAGAAGAATTCTAAACTATGAGCCTTTAATGAAAAGTCACCAAATACTTGTGAATCTAAAATACACATTAAAAATAATAAAATTACTTTGGTAGTGGTTAAAGTTTATTAGTTTGTACATTAAAACCACAAATTACAATGAAAATTTAAATAATAAGATGTGGTATAATTTTATTAAAACAATTGAAAGGATAAACATGAGATCTAATATAGAAAATAAAGCAATTGAAATAATACAAAATTTTAACAAATATTTTGGTGATTAAAATGAATAAAATTTATTTTTATATTTTATAATACTGAAAAATAATGTGGGTGGATGCCTCTCATTAATTTTTTTCTTCACCAGTCAATATATTCTAGAATATCATACTCATATTCACTATCAAACTAATTTTTCTCTTTCCCTATCTCCCCTTGACTTGTCTGTCCTCCCCCTCTTCCTCTTTCCTTTCCTCTTCCACCCCTACCCTCTACTCTCTCTTCTCCCTTAACTTTACCTCTCCTCAGGTCTTCTCTTTTCTCTGCATACCCCTCCTTATCTCAGATCATAGAAGCAAATACTACAGTTTTGCTTAACACCTTTCCTTCCATTTTCCAACTTCTATAGTTATTGCAAATAGTACTGCAATGAGCAGGTCTGCACACGCACCACTTCTTTTCTTCTTCTCCTTCTTCTCCTTCTTCTCCTTCTTCTCCTTCTTCTCCTTCTCCTTCTCCTTCTCCTTCTCCTTCTCCTTCTCCTTCTCCTTCTCCTTCTTCTTCTTCTTCTTCATTTTGTTTAGTACAGAGAAATAAGATTGCTAGATACAAGGTTGTTTTCCAAAGTGGTTGCACCAATTTACATATCCATCAACAATTTATGAGTATTATTGATTATCCACACCTTCTCCAACACATGCTGTTGCTAGTCTTTTTCAAGTAGATCATTCTCACAAGTGAGATTGTATGCAATTGTGGATTTTATTTGCATTTGTTTAATAATAAGTTTAATTTACCATCTGTTTACTTGTTGTCTATGTGTCTTCGTGAAAGAAGTATTCATTCATATTCACATACCACTTTTTATGAAATAGTATTTTTAATTTTTGAAGTGTAGAAGTTACTTATATACCTTGAATTTTATATCTTGAATATTCATTTTGTCATTTGCATGATTTTCTTATTCAGTAGAGTGTCTTATAATTCTGCTGATGTTGTCTTTATTGAGTGTGAGTTCATAAAGTTTGGAGGGGGGTGACATGTGAGTTCGGTGGTTGAGAGCCGCCTTCCACAGCCTCTGAAGCAGAGGGACAAAGACCAGGGACTCACAAATAGATGGTCTAAATGGCCTGTTTTATACAGAACTGTTAGCATACTTATAGAACATTTGAAGGGATTTGAGGTATAGGATTACATGTAGTTGTGATTGATCATTTATAAAGGTAAATTGTTTCAGCAGAGAGTCTCTAGGGGGGATTAACTCAAGGAGATACTCTGCCTCTCAGGGACAGTTATATTGCTTTTCTCTTTCCCTTCAGTTGTACATACACACAATTAAGTTTACTTCCTAATAATACTTACATTTATTTGAGTAAACACAGTAAGAGAAATTGATCCCAAAACTTAGTTTTCTGGGTTCTGAGGGCAAGCAAGGATTTTACTATAAATCCTTGACTAAGTACTCAGGCTAATTCAGCTTGTACTTCCCCATGGGGTGATGTCTCTTAAGTCATAACAGCTTGAATCAAGACTGTGGTTTTATGCTTTCTAGACTGTTCCATTTTGATACCAGGGTAGCTTTGCCACTTGCCTGGGGTCTATCCCAGTCTCATGACAGGACCTCCCTTATAGCATGTTAGAAACTATGGCAACTAAGACCTGAGTTAAGTAATTATGACGGCGCCCAGGAGTAGATATATTTCAGGGTCAATAATCTCTCAAATATTAGGAGTATAGCATTAATGATCTTTCTGTGTCTAAGCAAAAAGATTCCTCTATAGAAAATTATGAAAAGACTATCAGGGAAGTAGAAAAGCAAAAATATTCACTATAAATATAAAGTCCAGAGTTACCAGAAAGTTTAACTTATAAGTAACCAAAACTAACTTCAAGAATGTTATAATCAGAGGTACAGAACAAAGGAAATGTTAAAGGTAAACTCAGAGGATTAGGGATGCTCCTAAGAGCATTGTAACCTTCTTTGGGAGGAGGGAAAGGGGCAGTTCACTGATGAAACCTAAAACACTTCGGATAAATATCCAACAGCTGAGAACTTTTTAATTTCGTATTTTACCATTTCTATATTTTTAGGTTTGGTTTCCTTGAAGTTGATATCAAATGTTCAAAGACATTCCTAACATCTGCCATTGAACATATGTTATGTTCTTTCTGTACATTTGATGGTTTGTTTGTATTCTGTACTATATCTAAGTTTATTCCTGTATGTAAAGATAGAAAGAAATACAATCTCATTTTTCTATAATACCATCCATTTTTTGCATAGCTATGTGTCGAGGAGACATCTTTCTTCATTATATACTTGTGTCTCCTTGTCATAGATTGACTATGTATGTATTTGTGGTTCATTTCTGGGATTCTATTTCATTCTTCTGTGCACCTGTTATTGATACTACTGACAACCTTTCTAAGTTTCTTTAGTGCTGGTGGCTTATGAAGAGTCTGAAGTCAGGTAACATAATGCCTTCTTTTCCTCTTTTTACCCCACCTCAAGATGGCTTTAGCTATTTAGAGTCTTTTCCATATTAATTTTAGTGTAACTTGTTTATATCATTAAAAATCACCAATGTCAGTTTGTTAGGGATTGCTTTGAATTTGAATAGTTCTTTAGGTAGGGTGGTCATTTTTATCATGTATTTTTCCATGTTTGTTGCTTTATTGATACAACTAATATGGGTACTTTATTATTGTTCTATCATTACAGGTGAAAATAATAAGTTTGTAGAATAACAAAGAGGGGTTGCCTACCCTATTTTTATTTTTTTGAGTCTAATTTCTATAAAATTTGTACAATTTTACAATCTGTATATTGAATTAATATTTTATTCCACTTAAAATATTTATCAAATTTTTGGGGTCTGGAGTTATAGCACAGCGGGTAGGGCGTTCGCCTTACAAGTGGCCAACATGGCCGACCCGAGTTCGATTCCTCTGCCCCTCTCGGAGAGCCCGGCAAGCTACCGAGAGTATTCGATATGCCAGACACAGTAACAACAAAGTCTCCAATGGAGATGTAACTGGGCCCGCTCAAGCAAATCGATGATCAACGGGAGGGCCTTTACTTACTTTTACTTTTATGACCAACTAGGGTTGATTCGCAGCATCCCATATGGTCCCTTGAGCACTGCCTGTAGTGATTCCTGAGTGCAGAGCCAGGAGTAACCTCTGTGCATCACCCGGTGTGACCCAAAAAGAAAGAAATAATTATCAAATATTCCTATAATCAAATCAGAGGAGAATTAACAATTTTTCTTTTTAAAATAATTATTACAACAATATAATTTACTATAATATTTTCTGATAACATTTTGTAACAAAAGAACAGAATCCTGATTCTTCTGTTCCATTTCAAAATAGTATTGTAATAGCTTATCTTTCCAATTTAATAATTAACAGAAATAGAAAATAGTAGAAATCACAGACAAAACAAAATAGAAATATAAAAAGTAAAAAGAAAAATACTCATTTTCTATGTGGATTAGAATATGGTAGGTGGCTTTCAGCCTGTTTTTTGAATATTCCCCTTAAATAACAGAAAAAATAACAGATCCAGAAATCACAGGTCAGATTTCATTCACTGAAATTTGGAATTCACTTCAAAGTTCGAAAATCAGAATCAGTCTGTCCTGTGCATCATTTGATGGATATCCAATATGTTGTGAATTTCAGCAATCTCAAGTTCCCATGACAATGTCAGTGATGTTTATTGACCATACTTGGTGCTCATGTGTGTGAGCCACAAAGTAATAATCATTTGTCTAAGTTGATTCTCCACAGTTTAATTTAAATGGGTATGGCTCTGTGCAGTATTCAATGAAACTTTGCCATAGTTCAATACTGAAGATAACATAATATTCTTCAATACCTCTGTCCTAAGGTCTTTATACTAAGGGGTATCAGTGGCATTTCATGAACTTTAAACCTTATGAACTTTCCTTCAGTTATCCTGTTATGTCTTGTGTTCAAAACTTGTTAATCAAACTTGCCATGTCGGGAGAGTGTTGGAAGGAAATCTAAACAATAAAAATTGAGGTGGGAAGTCTGATAATTGTAGACCAGTAGTTCTGTCAGCATTAAAATAAAACCACTCTCACCCTTTGTAAAATCTATTTACTTTCTCTTAGAGTGAAAGAATCTAACTGCTTTCCAACAAATGCTGCCTACTGGTTCTTGCAATCAGTTTCTGAAATGAACATTGGGCTTGCAAGGTATAAGAAAGATCAATTTCTGTCCATGCTCATGACTCAAATTTATAAACTCATAAGGGGTAGTGATAAACACTGAGACGTCTACCTTCTATATACCCCCATTATTCCTTTCAGTAGAATTTTTATGGAGGCATGTGAATCTATGCTGGTAAAATTTTTTACAACTAGTTTACCTGTCCCAAAGATAGATTTGATTATATAAATCAGGCCAAATATATAAGAGAATCATCGAAGAAAATGTCTTAAGTTGACACTGATGACATCAATAGTCACAAGTATAAAGATTCCACTAAACATACTATAACATAGAATTTATATAATACACAATCAATTATGTTAATTAAGTGCCCCATAAAGAATCAAATATCTATGTTTAAAATTCCCCAAAGTGGATTAGTAAATTTTATCAAACCCTCACCCTAATCTATGTAGTGTTTTTTTTTGTTTTTTTGTTTTCTTTTTTTTTTTGCTTTTTGGGTCACACCCGGCAATGCACAGGGGTTACTACTGGCCCATCCACTCAGGAATTAATCCTGGTGATGCTCAGGGGACCATATGGGATATAAAATTAATGCAATGTATAATATGTTAATACTATTTTATTTTTTCTATCAAATATTAAAAACATACTAAAATATTTCACCAAGGGTGATATATATATATAATTTGTATTATGAAATATACATAATGTTAAAGTAAGAAAAAAGAAACAATTTGAGATTATATTCAGGATTATACTAGCTAAACATTATTCTAATACCAAAATTAACAGTTTCCTATTTGCATAATTGCTCTATCACATTATATAAAAATAAAGTAAATATATATAATTAAACTGTCCAAATCAATTTTCAACATTTGATAAATAATTGGTAATATAGTCTTTTAGGTTTCTACTACATATGTGTTATTATTGAATGAATGTAACTAAAATGTTCTAATAAATGTATTAAGTAGTTTAAAGAACATATTTTTAAATAAATTAACATGGAGGAGTTAAGGGAATATAAAGTTTCTGACTCAATACCACTTTTCATCATGAAAAATTCTCTCTCAATTACTTCAGTATGATACTTAAGCTAATGGATTAAAAAGTCATTATAACACCGAATTTCAAATCTAATTTCAAATGAGTTTTAAAGTATAATCAGTGTTATAGAATATCTAATGTGATTGAATTGTAGCAATATCTCAACTCATTTACCTAAGATAGCTTATCCAAGATTTTTTTTCTTTTTTTTTTCCCTTTATTTTATTTTATTTTTTTAAAGTTGTAGATTTACAATTTTTTGTGCTTTGGTTTCAATTATACAATGATCAGATACCCATCCCTCCACCAGTGCCCATTTTCCACCACCATGGATAATATCCCTCCCACCCTCATCCCCCCATCCCCCCTGTCTCTGTGGCAGGGCAATCCCCTGTGTTCTCTCTCTCCTTTTGGGTGTTGTGGTCTGCAAAAGAGGCATTGAGTGGCAAACATGTTCAGTCCATAGTCTACTTTCGACATGCATCTCCCCTCCTGGGAGGATCCTCCAAACATCCTTTATTTGGTGCTCCCTTCTCTATCTGAACTGCCCTTTCCTCTAGGATACCTGGCTGGCCTCTAAGTTATGGAGTAATCCTCCTGGTGCTGATCTCAGCTATTCTTGGGTATTAATCTCATACTTTGTTACTTTATATCCCCCAGATGAATGCAATCTTTCTATGTCTATCCCTCTCTTTCTGACTCATTTCGCTTAGCATGATACTTTCCATATTGTACCACTTGTATGTAAAGTTCATGACTTCATCTTTTCTAAGAGCTACATAGTACTCCATTGTGTAGATGTACCAAAGTTTCTTTAACCAGTCATCTGTTCTTGGGCATTCAGGTTTCTTCCAGTTTCTGGCTATTGTAAAGAGTGCTGCAATGAACAAACAAGTGCAGATGTCACTTCGACTATACATTTTTGCCTCTCTGGGATATATTCCCAGGAGTGGTATTGCTGGGTCAAATGGGAGCTCAATTTCTAATTTTTTGAGAATCGTCCATACTGTTTTCCAGAAGGGCTGAACCAGTGGACATTTCCACCAGCAGTGAAGGAGTGTCCCTTTCTTGCCACATCCACGCCAGCATTGGTTGCTTTTGTTCTTTTGAATGTGGGCCAGTCTCTGAGGTGTGAGATGGTATCTCATTGTGGTTTTGATCTGCATCTCCCTGATGATTAATGATGTAGAGCATTTTCTCATGTGCTTTTTTGCCATTCGGATTTCTTCTTTGAGAAAGTTTCTGTTCATTTCATTGCCCCATTTTTGGATGGGGTTGGATGTTTTCTTCTTGTGGAGTTTAACCAGTATTCTGTATATCCTGGATATCAACCCCTTGTCAGATGTGTATTCGGTGAATATCCTTTCCCATTCTGTAGACTGTCTTTGTATTTTGGTCACTGTTTCTTTGGAGGTGCAGAAGCTTCTTAGTTTAAGATAGTCCCATTTATCTATCTCTGTTTTCACTTGCTCAGCCAGTGGCGTGGCACAAGATTTAAAGGAAACAATCTCATAACAGAGCACAGATTCACTGACACACACTTATCAGGTATAATGAATAAGGTATGCCCCAAACACTGTGAGAAGGAACACTTCAGGTTGCAATGATATAAGAAAGTTCAGAACTGTCTACTTAGTTGACTACTTAGAACAACTGAGCAAGTGTTGAAAGATAAGGAAGAGAGTGCTCAGGGAGAGATTAAAAGCTTTCAAACAAAAGGAAACCCAAAGGAATAAAAGAAGTTAATGAAAAGGATATATGTAGTGAAAATTTTAGTAGTTTGGGGCTATCAAAGTAACAATGTGACAAGGAAGTTACAATGAATGTGAAACCAAAGGATAAATTCCTTTGTGTCCTGGAATAAGCTTGAGTTATTTGCTCAGAGGGTATTGAAAAAACAATGGGAAATAGATTTACTTTGTGCATAAATAATGGATCAAATTCTATATTGCACATACACATAAGCATAGTTAAAATGCAATAGTCCTGTTATATATTTATTATCATAATCAAACTGACAAATTAGACAAATGACTCATGCCAATGATGTAAAGATAGGGGAGTGTCATTGGAGGTAAGGGCTTCCTAGTGGGTAGGTTAAAGAGTTCTTTAAAACATAGACTCCAAAGAATTGATAGTGAGGGAAAGGATACATTTCAGTCACTTTATGATTGGCATGTAGGACTGAGTGTCTGAGTAGGCAATTAAGAAGTTTTGAACTCAAAGGATGTCTGGTATGAGGAGGAAGTGAATATGCCCACTCAAGGATGGAGTGGAATTCCTGGTGTGTGTTTTTGAACCCTCAACAAAATAAGCACTGGAGAATGTCACTTTCACATAACTACTTCAAAGTTGTCTGTGTTGTTATGTGCAACTCTACATTCAAGAGGCTATTTCTGACTAGTCATTAAAAACAAAAGGACCTACACACATTATATCAAGTATTTTTGAAAATACAAAATACCTATGCAAGCCCAGCAATATGATTGCTTTAAAAATATTGCCTTCCTTGTCTCCTAAAATATTTTCAAAAGTGTGTTGACTTTTCATATTAACTAAAATCTAATGTATTGAGTGATTTTATAAAAATGTGTTTTTGATATGATTTATTAAATCAAATCCACTAAATGGTTACTTTTCCATATCGTTTATTTTAGTTATTAGTAAACTATTAATAGACTTGTGTTTGTTTTGATAATGCATGTCTATTCTGAAACCAGAAAGTTGTATTCATTTTAATAATAATTAAAATAAATCAAAGAATATTACCACTTTTAGAATTAGAAAAGTGAAAAACACCATTTAGAAAAGTTTAATGAACACAACTAGTGATATCAGAAGAGATAATTATAAAAATCTTTAAATTTTGAGAGCTTGAGAATCACACAGAAATTATAATGTGACACATAAGATAGAAGATATGATACAAACATCTATCCTCTTAAATATTATTATACTTTTTAGAATTCCTAATAAAACCCACCAAAGGCAATTCGAAATGTTGGAAAAATCTCTTCAGATAGAAGAAAATTATGGTAAGATTTAGTTAGATCTTTTAATATGCATACAGTGTGATAACTTTGAAATGTGTAAATTTTAACAATTTAAGATGTTCTATCATTGTAAATATCACTTCAACACATTATTTGCATATTTTTACACATATGGATTGTGCTGAAATGCACACAATCTAAGCCAAAAATCATTAGATAAATCAGATGACCCTTAATAATTAGCATGGTTATATATGCATAATATACATGTGCATGTTTTAGCAATTTGAGTAATATAAAGAATATACATATATTTGTGCTTAAAAAAGGTAAAGGCTCTCCCGTTGATCATTGATTTGCTCGAGCGGGCCCAGTAACGTCTCCATTGGAGACTTTGTTGTTACTGTGTCTGGCATATCCAATACGTCACGGGGAGCTTGCCAGGCTCTGCCATGCGGGCAAGATACTCTCGGTAGCTTGCCGGGCTCTCCGAGAGGGGCGGAGGAATCGAACTCAGGTCGGCCATGTTGGCTGCGTGCAAGGCAAATACCCTACCGCTGTGTTATCGCTCCAGCCCATATAGTTGTATACTTGAATTAAATAATTCATAAATAATGGAAATCAAATTATGGCTTTTTATTTGTTTTGGGTTAGGCAAGCAAGTTGTTTGGTATCCAAACAGTCATGTTCTGGACCACTTCCTACTTCTATGCTCAGAGTGATACCTGGTGCTATTAAGGAAATCATATATAGAGTCAGAGATTGAACTAGGTTCAGTTGAAGCAGGCTATATGCAAGGCAGGTATCTTTCTTCCTCTACTATCTCTCTGGTTCCTCAAGATGGAGTTTTGTTTTAACTTATAAATAGCAATATATATTTTTTACGTAAGAAAAATTCTAAAAGTTGAGTTAAAATGCCCATCAACATATTTACTACTTTTGAATTTTGCGCATTTAAAAATATAATTTTTATAGCCAATGTCAAGAAGAATTACAAGAACTTCTACATGTAAATTAAACATAATTTCTTTTATTTTTCCTTAGGCAAAAATTGCTGTTCACCATATAAAAAATGCTGTTTCCCATAAAGGGTAAAAACTTTAGTGGGATGGATAATTTTTTGTGATCCAGGAATACACATTAGATCATTGCTGAAACTTCTTTCCTTTGATTCATAGCTTTATTCTGCTTGCTTCATTTTAAAACCAAGCAAACACCAAATATGAGTGTTCAGAACATATCTCTAATTGCAAATAAAAGGACTAAAAGTGATCACTTTAAAAAAATTGCAAAATTCAGTAAGTAATTACATTTATTACAATAAATGCTGGGAAAGTGTCTGAATTTTGCTACTCAGATTTCACCTTTCCAGGTGTATTTGTAATATGCACATAATTCAGATTGTAAAAAAAAAGCTTGAAGTCTTATAACTTTTCAATTCACTGGAATTATGATTGGACTAAAGAAAATAATTATTATTATAAATGATTCAATATTATCACTTCCTTTTTCATTTGAGAACTGACTATAATTTTATGGAGGTAACATTTGTTCACAAGATTGTAAATGTTTTAAAAGTTACAATCTCACACATCTTTTAAATAGATGTTCCACACCATCACCAAAGTGACAATCAGTAGCCCTCCAGCACATATGATATTATTATTTTATGTAAACGTTTTGCCTGACTGCTCCAGCTTTCCAGGAGGTTTAGCTGACATCTATTCGAATTATAGACACCAGTCATCTAAATCTTGATCACAATGTTATTAAAAATTGACTTGGGAAATGGGAAATAAAGCTACTTTTTAATCTGATAAACACTGCTTCTAGTCTGCTTTTCTGAGTAAGAGTTTACACTTGACTAAAATTAGATGAGGTGAATAGGTGACTGGATGTTTGTTTCCCTCAGTTAATCACTCCCTAAGTGCTTTATCAAGTTAGGCTCTGGGCTACAAACTGTAGGCTAGACTGCGATCATTAACCAACTTACCTTTCTAAACAAATCTTTCACATAAAATGTTCCATTCTTACACATGTATCAATCAGGTGTCTTTAAATAAATACACCAATGAAAAAAGTATAACACATAAATTGAAAGAAAATAAAATCAACAGACAATATAAATAAGTTTCTACTTGGTTACTAACTGACTTTTTAAGTTCTTGTACAAAACTACCAATGTATTTGCGTGAAATATACATTTGCTCTTATATTTGATTTAATCTGCATGACACCTATTAGAGACAATATTTTTTCTAATAAATTATCCTTTACATTTTTTCTTCTTAAAAGAAAAGGGCCAGATTGGGATTTTTGTAATTTGAAATAAAAGCCGAGTGTATGAGGTTATGATTTTGTGTGTTAGGACAATCGTGTATCATCAGTTGGAGACATGGCAAATTCTATAAATCTATTGTTAGGCAGTTTTCCTTGTGTGAATATCATGGAACATTGGTTTTAACATTTTGACTCCTGCAGACTTATAGTGGTAAACCAATTAAAATCACTGCCATCCACTGTTATTACAGAAATTTAGATGATGTGACCATCTTATACACTGAGGCAATATGGAACAGACAGTTGAGACAACCATCACTTTTGCTTTCTGTTGTTAGTCAAATGCCATTGAGAGATGTATGACTGTAGAAATAATATTTATTTTTATATTAAGTATGTTACATCAACGGTGGGCTAGAGTTATAGCACAGCAGTAGGGCATTTGCCTTGTGCACAGCCAGCCTGGCCGAGCAAGGTTAGATTCCTCCACCCCTCTTGGAGAGCCTGGCAAGCTACTGAGAGTATCTCGCCCGCATGGCAAAGCCTGGCAAGCTACCTGTGACATATTCAATCTGCCAAACACAGTAACAACAAGTCTCACAATGGAGACATTACTGGGCCCACTCGAGCAAATCAATGAACAGCGGGAGTCAGTGCTACTGTGTAAATCAGCAGTGCCACCAGTAAACAACATTTCATTTGATGTGACACTTTCAACCATGTCCTCAGCATCTTAAAGGACATCACATTGAGACAGAGTCTGGTTGAGAGGCCATGATACTTTGCTAATGATCTGCATGTTGAATATTTTGTTGCCCTGGGATGAGTAAATTTAGCATCCAACTTAGCATCCAATTGGAGCCACTCTATTAGATGGTTTGAACATTGCTGCTAGAATACTTTTTTAGAGTTATCATGCTTATTGTACAGTGCGATAGCACAGTGGTAGGGCGTTTGCCTTACAAGCGTCCAACATGGCCGACCTGAGTTTGATTCGTCCGCCCCTCTCGGAGAGCCTGGCAAGCTACAGAGAGTATCTCACCCTCACGGCAGAGCCTGACAAGCTACCCGTGATCTATTCAATATGCCAAACACAGTAATAATGAGTCTCATGATGGAGACGTTACTGGGCCCGCTCAAACAAATAGATGAACAATGGGAGGACCGTGACCGTAACCGTGATTGTACAGTGAGTTTGTCAATCATTTGGGCATTTTCCGCATATATTCTACTATCACATTGAAAACATGAAATTGTCTTGAATTCTAAATTCAGTTCAACAGTTAAAAAAAGTCTCAGAACAAAAAATTTTCCAAGTAGATAACAAAGGACAGAATATTTTTATGATTTCACTTGTGCATAATAGATAAAGAAACAAAAGGAAATATAAACCAAATTGCTAGACTAAAAAAAACAAAATAATTTATGAAAGAAAGGAAAAAACTAATATGAGTGAGAAAATTGTGTCAAAGGAGGTCAATAATCGGCAGAGTCTGGCAAACTCCTCGTGGCGTACCCCATATGCAAATACCAGTAACAATGATGGGTCTCATTCTCCTAAAGAGTCTTGAATATAGCACTTTCTTAAAAATCTCAGGGCTAGGATGAAGGAGACGTTACTGGGGCCTGCTCAAGGCAATCGACGAATAACAGGATGGTCGTGATTCGTCGTGATTTGTGAGGTTAATAATATGGTGATTAGGGTAAATGTGTGGCCATAATAAAAAGGAAGAAAAGTTGGGAAAAAAGGTGCAAAAAAAGAATTTCACAAACAAGTTAAATATCTGTAAGAAATAATGGTTCCTTGAATAACCTGTTTTTGTTTGGTACTGGTTTGTTGTAGCTTTGATGAAGGAAAATATTCTTTTTTTCTTTTTGGGTCACATCCGGCAATGCACAGGGGTTACTCCTGCCTCTGCAATCAGGAATTACTCCTGGCGGTGCTCAAGGGACCATATGGGATGCTGGGAATTGAACCCAGGTTGGCTGTGTGCAAGGCAATGCACTACCCGCTATGCCATTGCTCCAGCCCCAGAGTTTTTTTTTTTTCTTTTGTGAACAAAATGGTAATAATCAGAGAGCCTCTTTTGTATTGGTTCACATAAAGTCACGATTAAAAATAAAGTTACAAAATCTAATGTTAGGCCCCCCTCAAGTGGCTCTCTGGTGCAGTAATGGCCCCAGAGGCACATGGACCTAATTTGGAACCCAGCAGCTTTGGGCAGAAATGTGAATGGATTATGCATTAAGCTATGGCACAGTGCCCTCACGGGAGGGAAAGGGTGTCTGTCTCTTTTGCCTTTGACATATACCCCACCCCCCGGTGGTGTAGTGGCCACTGCCTCAGAGCTTATTGAACAGCAAGGTATGAGCCGGCGATGACAGGGCAACTGTGGCCTCATGGGATGGGGAGCAGAACCAGAACATCCTTCTTGCCCTGTGAGACCACGAGTTGCCCACCATGAGGGGCTCTCCGGCACAGCCTTGGACCCAGAGGCACACAAACCAATCTCAGAACTATGTGGTTTTTGGCAGAAATCCCTCCAGACTTAATTAGTAAAATATCAAAAACCCAAAATGGCCTGGCTGCATTAGCGGCCACGTGACATCATATGGTCTTCATAAAAAGCAAAAGAAAACAAATAATTTCATGATGCCTTTTCAGCAGGTTTCATTGTTGGGGGGAAATTCCAAATAATAATGGTGCATCTTTTGTTGAAATAATGAATGTAATCAAAGTAGAGAGAGAGTCAAATGGAAATCATCTGCATCATAGGCAGGGGGAAAAGTAGGGTGGGGGATATATTGGGGTTCTTTTTTATTATTTTTTTATTTTTTATTTGGTTATTTTGATTGAATCACTGTAGGAAAAGTTACAAAGCTTTCAGGTTTAAGTCTCGGTCATACAATGATCAAACACCTTTCCCTTCACCAGTACTTATTTTTAACCACCAAGAATCCCTACAACACCCCCCCCCCCAACCCTCCCAATGCCTGTGAGGCAGGTGATTATCTCTCTACTTTGATTACATTCATTATTTGGACAAAATATGCACCATTATTGTTTAGAATGTCTACCCAACAATCAGAACTGCTGAAAAGGCATTATGTAATAATTTGTTTTCTATAGCTGGTTATGATGTTGCGGCTGCATGATTTTGGATTTCTGATCTTTTATTAATTAAGTCTGGATAGATTTCTGCCAAGAGCCAGATAATTACAAGATTGGTTTCTGTTCCTCTGGAGCCATGGCCATGCTGGAGAGCTGCTCATGGGGGGCAATTCGTGGCCTCAGTAGGGTGTGAAGGACTATATTGGGGTTCTTGGTGGTAGAAAATATGCAATGGTGAAGGGATGTGTGTTTGATCATTGTATGACAAAGACTTAAACCTGAAAGCTTTATAACTGTTCTTACGGTGATTCAATAAATAAATTTTTAAAAAATCTAACGTTAATTATGAAAAACAAGTGACATGACTATTCATTAGTTCCTAAAAGTGAGTCTGTTTTACAAAATATCTTTGGGTAAGATGTGACCTTGATTTTAGAGTAAGACACTTGTATAGTAATTAATACTAATCTGTTGCTCCCAAAAATGGACCTGTAAAATTTTATTGAATTGAATATACACTAGGGGAAGGAAATAAACATTTTAGGAATATTTCATGCTGGTTTTGAAGTAATAGGAATTCTAGGAAATCCAGCTGTCAATGTAACTCCCTAGTAATGGTAGGGGCAGATAGTCATGAGGTAATTTAATTCAGATGTGTCTCAAGGAGTCTATGTGTCCCTAAAACCATCTTGTGATTATTTCTTTAGTTCTGAGATGTCTAGTTGGAATAGAAATAAAAGAATCTCATACTTAGTTTCTGCTTTGTGTTTTCAGGGCCAGTGTGATGAGAAGGGCAAAGTCGAGTCTAGTACAATCCCCTCCACTTAGGAGAATAGTAAACTTAAAGAGATACTACAACCCTGGAGAGAATAGTGCTGCCCTCAAAGACTTAAAAGATGCAGGACTGGAGATTTACCGCCCATCCCCATTGAGTACCTATTTGGCCTATGTAGAGGACAGATGGGTCTTAGGGGGAAAGAGTGGATTTTCATAAGCTTCACCAGGTGGTGATCGCATCTGCTACTCCGTATGTGACTTCACTGTTTGATCCAATTAACATAACCCTAATACCTAGTGCATAGCTTTTGAGCGGATAAATGTCTTTTCTATATTCCAATTCATAAGACCTTTGAAAAGTAGTTGCTCTTAGCTAATTAGGCTAATAATTTAAATTCACTATCCTACTTCAGAGGCATATAAGTCTTAGAATCATGTCATATAGTAGGTTACAGAACTCTTACTTGTCTTTCCCTTATATAAGATACTTCACTGATACATTATACTAATAATATGTTGATGAGAGAAAGCTGCTAGTTTTGAGTTGATTCAGAACAAAAGAAGGCAAAACAGTTCCAGGCAGCTATGTAAAATGGTTTGTCACTTTGACAACAGGATCCATTAGATACACTAGTGTTAAAGTGGAAGTGGTAGAAGGAAAGTTGCTGGGAGTCTCTGACATACCAGAATAGGTGAAGCACATCAGAATCTCTTAGGATTTCAGAGGGATTTCTGCCATCCTCTCTTTAGAGAGGATGTTCTTTTAAAAAATAGATCTTGTCCAGCACTGGATCTAAATGCTTAATTGAAAAACATTAAGTTTCTATACAGTTCAAAAGTTTCTAAACTCTACCGTATGAAATCCTACCCTTGGCAGGAAAAATAAGATAACAAGATGTAGTGCGGCCACACACCTCTGGGAGCTGGGTTTTATAGTTTATACGTCTTGGCCGTTGATGGGACCAACCTGGCGCTGGCAGCAGCTGGTGGGTGTGACGCCTATCTACTGGAAGATGGGGGGTGTGGTTGGAGAAGGCCCAGTCCCAATCCGAGTAGGCTTGGAGACCTCAGCTCCGAGACCCACATGCCTGGGTTCCTCTGACAGTTCTTCTATGCATGAGGCCCGTCTGGACATGTGGAGAGTGGTCCCAGCATGGCCGTGGCTGGCTCCAAGGTCCTCAGCTGCTGGGGCTCTGCTCGGGGCGAGGGGTGGGGAAGAGAAACTCAACCCTCTCCCCTCCAAGGGACCCTGGTGAGGACAGCCAGGCACGGGGGCAGGAGACTGCGTTGTTCTCCTCCGGAAGCTGGGTTTTATAGTTTATACATCTTGGTCGTTGATGGGACCAACCTGGCGCTGGTGGCAGCTGGTGGGTCAGATGCCTACCTACTGGAAGATGGGGGGTCTGGTTGGAGAAGTCCCAGTTCCAATCTGAGTAGTCTTGGAGACCTCAGTCCCAGAACCCGCATGCCTGGGTTCTTCTGCCATTTCTTTCATGTGTGAGGCTCGTTTGGACGTGTGGAGAGTGGTACCAGCATGGCCATGGCTGGCTCCGGAGGTCCTCAGCTGTTGGGGCTCGTTTGGGGCGAGACGGGTGGAGAGAAACTCAACCCTCCCCCCTCCAAGGGGCCCCGGTGAGGACAGCCAGGTGCGGGGGCAGGAGACTCTGATGTATAAATCATGATATTGATTTATAAATAAATATAAATAAAATCTAAAAGTTCGTCATCGTCATCATGTCATTGTAGTCCTTATTTTGTGAAATTAAATGGACAACATCTGGGGGTATGGTGATATCAGCAGTTCAATCTGTTCCTGTGAGGGGAGAGCATCAGCAGCCTGATGACACCTTCAGACTTTCATATACCCCCACATTGCTGCTGTGCCTTTAGCCAGACCCCAAAAACTTAGGGCAAAGTTTACCAAGAAAGTAAACAGTCAAAAGTTAGGTATGTGAGAGACACAACCACAAACCACCTCTGGCTCAGCTATATAACTGGAGGCAAGGACTCTCTAGTTCCTGCTTGAACTGCTTAATGGCCATGATCCCAGAGACTCAGAGACAAATCTTGGAACTCAGTGGCTATTGGTAGAGATGTATCTGGTACCCACAAAGGGTTACTGGCCCTGGATCACCCCAGGGGGAAAGGGTGTTGTCCCACTGCCTGCTCCTACTTGGGGACTCAGTGGCCACTGTCCTCCAGAGGGCATTGGACAGTCAGGTTTGGGCCAACAATAATGAGACACACAGGACCTCACGGGATGGGGGTGGAGCTGGCCCTTTCCTCCCCATCCCGACAAGACCCCAAGTACCTGCCCACGAATGGCCTCTTTGGCTCCTGATCAAGCTGCTTAATGGCGATCATCCCAGAAACTGAGAAACAAATCTCAGAACCCAGCGGCTTTTGGCAGATGCATTCGGTCCCTGCAGTAGGTTACTGGTGCCAGGCCACCCGGGGTGGGAATAGGTTTCATGCCTTGGCCTGCTCACCCTGGCAGCCCCATGGCCCTCATCCTCCAGAGGCCACTGGATAGACAGGTTTGGGCCCACAGTGATGAGATATGGGGTCTCACCGGATGGGGGTGAAGCTGGCCCTTTCCTCTCCACCCCATTGAGACCCCGAGTCACTGCCCATGAATGGCCTCTCTGGCTACTGATCAAGCTGCTTAATGGCCATGATCTCAGAGACTCAGAAACCAGCAGCTTTTGGCAGAAATGTGCCTGGTCCCCGCAGTAGGTTACTGGTGTCAGGCCACCTCAGGGGGAATGGGTGCTGTCCCTCCACCTGCTCCCTCTTGGTGGCTCAGTGGCTGCCAACCTCCAGAGGTCATTGGACAGTCAGGATTGGGCCTGCTGTGATGAGACACGTGGGGCCTCATGGGATGGGGGTGGAGCTGGCCCTTTCCTCTCTGCCCTAATGAGATCCCAAGTCACGGCCCGCATACAGCCTCTCTGATTCCTGATCAAGATGCTTAACGGCCATGATCCAAGAGACTCAGGATCAAATCTCAGAACCCAGCAGGTTTTGCCAGAAATCCCTCCAGATTTAACTGTTAAAATTTCAGAATTCCAAAATCATGAATAATATATGATTAGTGCGGCCACACGACATCATATATTATTCATAATCAGCAATTGAAAACAAATTGTCTACTGTTGCCTTATTGGCAGATCTGAGTGTTGAGTTAAAATCCCATATTTAATAATGGTGGGTCTGGTGTTGAAATATTGAATGTAATCAAAGTAGAGAAAGAGTAATGAGGAAATCTTCTGCCTCACAGGTAGGGGGAGTGTGTGGGATGGGGGGTATACTGGGGATTTTGGTGGTGGAAAATGGGCACTGGTGAAGGTACGGGTGTTTCATTGTATGACTGAGACTTAAACCCAAAAGCTTTGTAACTGCTCTTATGGTGATTCAATAAATAAAATTATAAAAAAGGAAAAAAGAGTAAGGTGGAGTTCATGCCCAATTCAATCAGCCTAACCAATGCCTGAATAAATACCAATACTCCTACTTCAAAAAAGTAGATAAATGGATAATATCATGCCTTTCATTAATATATTTTTAATCCTAGATGGAACTGGTAACTTATATTGTTTAAATTTGTGGGTCCAAGATTGTGGCCATTCTTCATGTTATGTGTCAATTTGTATTTATGAGTAGAAACAAAGTATATACTCTATATTTTGCACCCCAAAGATAACATAATTTTGCAAAATGTTTCCATTTTGAGACTTTGTTACTGTGTTTGGCATATCAAATACATCATGGGTAGCTTGCCAGGTTTTGCCTTGGAGGAGAGATACTCTCAGTAGCTTGCTCGGCTCTCTGAAAGGGATGGTGAAATGGAACCCTGGTCACGCGGGTTAGATGTTAGATGTGTGCAAGGCAAATGCCCTACCCACTGTGCTGTGTTTTTAAATTTTATTTTCCTAAATTGTTCACAATAATTGATTACATTCAATATTTCAACAACAATCCCATCACCATTGTACCATCCCACCACTATTATTTTGAATTTTTCCACCACCACTCCAGCCTGCCCCACAGACAGATGCTGGATAATTTATTGAGTATTGCTTGTTATGAATAGTATGAGATGCCTGTGTTGATTATCTCACAGTGATTCAAAGAAATTATTAATTAATTAATTAATTAATCATCACTCCCATTCCTTTCCATTCCAGTTGTTGCATGACGTTCTCGAGGGTGACACTGAAGAGTTTCGGTGAAATGGTATCAACCTGCTGAAACCCTCTCTTGACATGAATGATCACTTCTTTGTAGGATGGTGAGGTACTGGTAGTAAATCTGTAATACAGCTCACGATATATCCTGATGTATTGCATTTGAATGCCCTGATTGGGTAGGGCTTTGAGGACTGCTTCCATTTCAAAAGAATCAAAGGCCTTCTTTAGTCAATGGATGTTAGACAGAGTGGCAATTTGAACTCCTGAGAAACCTAAATGAGCTGGGTTATCATGTGGATATGGTCGATTGTGCTAAATCCTTTGGAACCCGGCTTGCTCACATCATTGTCCTTTATCTAGTGTTCTGCCAATCCTATTCAGGATGACTCAAGTGAACAGCCTGTAGATGACAAACAATATGCAGATTGGGCAATAGTTGTTAATATCATGGATATCTCCCTTCTTGTACAGTAGAACAGTTCTGCTGGTTTTCCATTCGGATGAAACCTTCCATTCAGAGAAGAGCTGAGCTAGTGTATTGATGAGTACCAATGGCAGATTCTACAGGTGTTCAGGTCTGACCTTGTCTGGGCCGGGTGCTCTTGGCTTTTTTACTGATGAAATGGCGTGTTGGATTTCAAAAGGGAGAATGTCGGGAACATATCCATCCTGCAGAATTTGGTATGTGGGCAGGTGGAAGTAGCTATCAAAAAGATCCGATTAGAAGTCATGGATAATCTTCCCCATTACCCTTCTGGAAGATATGATAGATCCATCAGGACGTCGGAGGGCAGTCACCTTGGTCTTTTTGTTGGCGAAGGACAGGCGGGCATTGCAAATGCTTTTCCCAGCTTCTGCCGCATCTACCAGCACTGCTGCTCTTCTCTCTTTGAGGTCTTCCTTTATCACTTCTCTGCATTTCTTTGTGAGCTAAGACATTCACTTGCCATTGTCTGAGGCTTGTGCAGTCACGTTGATGAATAAGCTCAAGAGTTTTTGAAGATAGGGTTGTTTTTTTTTTTTTAAGGCTATCTCACTCTTGGCATTCCTCGCACAATCATGGAGGTGCTGAACCAGTCGATTATATTCCTCCTCAATATTGTCAATGACAGCATCTTCCCATGTTGCCACAATAATGCCAAAGAGCTCCCAGTCGGTGGTCGTTCTGTGAATTCTCTTCTTAAACTTTTCTGGCCTTTTCCCTGACTTCGTGAAGTAGAATTTTGCACAAAGTAGACGGTGGTCTGATCCCGTTTGGAACTTTGGGACAACAGCGACATCGGTCAGGCTAAACCGTTGATTGAATATGATGTGGTCAAATTTGTTGTGGAACTATCCACTGGGAGTCTCCCAAGTCCAACGTTTAGATTCAGCCTTCTGGAACTGTGAGTTACCATGGATGGTCTTGGTAGACAAGATGAACTCAGTCTCTCACCTTTTCCGTTTTTTTATTTTTTTATTTTTTTATTTTTTATTAGTGAAACACCATGAGGTACAGTGGTAGATTTACAATTTTACCTTTTCTGTTTTATTTTAGGTCATGGGTCCCTATGTGGAGTTCTTTGACTGATCTTCTCGGTTCTATCTTGGCATTAAAATCACCAACAATGATCTTGTAGAAGGTGTGGTCTTCTTTATAGAACTTCTTCAACTCCATGTAGGACTTCTCAATTTCTCCTTCATCATAATTGGACGTTGGTGCATAGACAACAAAGACAGAAACTGCCGGCAGTGAGCCACATCGATTCAAGTGTAATCATCTAATTTGGGTTGTTAGGCATTCGAATGAATTAATGCTCATGGCCAAGTTTGTGTTGACAAGGACACCGACACCTCTGACGCCTCTTTTGTCGCATGTTCCAAGGAACAGTTCTCATTGTCAAAAACAGTGTGATGTGATTGATGCCTTCTCATCTTGGTCAGACCAATGATGTAGTACTTGATCTTTCGAGCTTGTACTATAAGGTCCTCGATGGATGCATCCAATGTCAGCATACGTGCATTGAAAGTACAGACAGTCTTTTTTCTCTTTCTTCATTTTGGCAGCCTAGTTCGGCCATGAGATTTTATCAGCCTCTCCTTCTTCATCCTTCTTAACACTGCCATATTGGTGACTCTTTCAGGGTCAGGGGAATGAAACCCATTGTATTTTCTGGTTTTGGCATATCAAATATGCCACGGGTAGCTTGTCAGACTCTGCCGTGCAGGCAGGATACTCTCAGTAGCTTTCCAGGCTCTCCAAGAGGGATAGAGGCTTTTAGGCAGCCTCTAATCACCCTTGCAGGTTCTCCCAAGTTTCAAACCATATTTAAACCCTATCAAATGTGGTGCAGCAATCCTGGAAGATGGGTATTAAGTGTCTTATGATGTATCCTGGAGCGTGGTAGCAGCTGGTTAGTGGAGGTAGTGGAGGTGTGCCAGTGCAGTATTTATCTGGTACCAGTAGGGTTGGTCTTCTCTGTGTTGCCAGTAGTTGGTGGCAATCCCTGGGTTGCCAGTGGTTGGTGGAAGCAAACAGAGAAGGATAGGGTGAGTTTCCTGGTTTTAAATCCCTTGGTCACCTGTGGTTGGTGGGAGCAGGCAGAGGATCTTTGTTCCCGGGTCGGTTAAGCCTGGAGTCCAAGGTCTCAGAGTTTTGCTTACCTAGTTCTGTGAGGCTTCAGTCATACATGAGTTTCGGCCCGAGATTCCAGAAAGCGTCCTGGAGTGTGGCGGTGGCTGGGTAGTGGAAGTAGTGGAGGTCTCCCAATGAGGTATTTGTCTGGTACGGGTAGGGGGCTTTTCTGTGTGTAATCCCTGGGTCACAGGCAGTTTGTGGAAGCAGACAGGGCAGGGTAGGGTGGGGCCCAACCTTCCCATTCCATTCATGTGATGACTAGAATGGGAAGGAATTGTAGTGAAGATAGACAGTAGACTTTGCTGATGACATCTAATAACACCAAACATTAGCTAAGCAGCACAAATGCTGGCTGACTTTAACCATGTGTGTGGAAAGGTCAGACTACAGCTGAATCTCACGAAGACAATGTTTATGAGAAACAGTCTTGTTCCTGACATTCCATTCACTCTCAACGGAACGAACATCACTGAATGCAACAGTTACGTGTACCTAGGTCAAGAAGTTAACATGACCAATTACCTAGCACCTGAGTTGTGCAGGAGGAAGAGAGCAGCTTGGAATGCCTTCAAAAGCATCGAAGAATTAGCTAAGAAGATGAAGAACCTCTGGCTCTGGGCACATCTCTTCGGTTCCACTGTTCTTCCTGCATTAACATACGCCTCAGAGATCTGGGCCCTATGAAAACAAGATAAGAACTCTATCCAGGTCTCCCAAAGAGGAATTGAAAGAGCTATGATTGGAGTATCACACTTCACTCAAATGAGATAAAGAATCTATAGTTCTGACCTCTGTCAATGGTCAAGAATCAGGGGCACTGTCTTGTATGCCAGTGTGTCGAAAATTAGATGGGCTGGACACATTATGAGATTTGGAGACAACTAGAGCCGTTACCAACTGGATTCCACTGGATTAAGACTGTGTGGCCGTCCATCTACGAGATGGTCAGTCTTCTTCGTCAAGACTCTGGATAATCGGCTTGAGGCTCTCTGTGTTCCTAGAACAAGCAGACGCCATCAGGCTACACTAGCACATGACAGGGATGAAAGTAGAGGTCACTGGTGCCCACTCAAGCAAATCAATGAGTAACGGGATGTCAAGTTATCAAGTGAAATAAATAAAATGATATGTCACATGGCCACTTTTGTGACTCCACACTCCTGAAATTATAAAATTTTACACAATTGGTGCACGGAGACATCTCTGTCATAAGCTACTCTGTTCTGAGACTCATTTGTGAGTCTCTCATTCATGGCCATTAATACACTTAATTGACACCTGGAGGTAGTTTGTGGGCATGACAAACAGGACTCTGTAAGGCAAGGAGATGGGAGGGGGTGGCCCATTCATGGCTGCTTGAGGACTGGAATTTTCAGTCACTGTTCCTGCACACCTTGGTTTTTTCAGTGAATTCATTTTCTTGTGTTGGAGGCTTGGGACAAACCTTAAAACATCACTATCACTATCACTATCACTATCCTCCCGTTGTTCATCAATTTGCTTGAGTGGACCCAGTAACATTGTGAAACTTGTTACTGTGTTTAGCATATTGAATACATCACGAGTAGCTTGCCAGGCTTTGCTGTGTGGGCAGAATACTCTCGGTAGTTTGCTGGGACCTCCAAGACGGGCGGAAGAATCAAACTCGGGTTGGCCATGTTGGCTGCATGCAAGGCAAATGCCTACCCACTGTGCTATCACTCTAGCCGTAATAACATACTATTTGGTAATTAAAATTTTCTGCAAAACTTAAAGTAGGAAATATTTTATTCTCTTTATCTAATAGTTTAGGTTCTTTAATTCAATCATAATAATATTAGGATCAATTGTTGTTATCTATCAACATTTTAAAGATATTTTAGATTTTCTTAAAGCCAGTAAATTAATTCTAACATAACAAATTTATCTTTCCTATTTATTAGCTTTGCATATCTTGTCTAGTAATTTATTTATTAGCACAGTGGTAGGGCATTTGCCTTGTGCACAGCCAGTCCGGCCAAGCTGGGTTCGGTTCCTCTGCCCCTCTCAGAGAGCCCGGCAAGCTACTGAGAGTATCTCACCCACACGGCAAAGCCTGGCATGCTACCTGTGATGTATTCAATGTGCCAAACACAGTAAAAAGTCTCACAATGTTACTGGGCCTGCTCAAGCAAATTGATGAACAATGGGAAGACAGTGATAGTGATGTTTTCAGACCACAGCCGGTGGTGTGCAGGAATTGGTCCTAGCTATTGAGTCAGTAATCAGTCCTAGCTGACTTGGAGGACCATATGAAGTGCCTGAAATCAAACCTGGATTTACTGGACACAAGGCAATTGCCCTACCTGTAATGTCATCATTCTAGCCCGTAATGCAACTAATTCTATCATATTTATTTCAATAAATTTTTCTATTTTGAAGAGAAATGCTATTGCTATGGACTTTGTTAATTTTGCTATTTGTTAACTGGTTTTGGTGCATTTGTTCATTGGATTGTTGGTATCATTGTGTGTGTAAATGTTTGTGCTGCATACAAACACATGTGGTTGTGGGAACTGGACCTAGGGTCTCACAAATTCGAAGCATAAACAGAATGACAATGTCATTCTGACCCTTAATAGCTCTTTATCTGAGAATTTTACATCTACAGATAATCCCTTTATTGGTATGACTATGTCACACATAACCATGCAGTTAACAAAATTAGATCTTTTCTGACATGCTCTTTTGAATCATTTCTATTCTTATCTTAAATAATATGAGACTGATGTGTGCTAGGTAAGTGACTCTCAAGATGAGGCACATCTCAATGCCAACTTCTATTACTACATTTTCTCCCCAAATCTGAATTATAATTAATATCTGCCTTTCAATAGCATTAATACCAAATAACATTAATACCTTTCAACAGCATTAATACCAAACTCTCATTTCTGCAGTAATATTTGCTAGTTCTCATTATAGTTATTATTGTAATAAATATTCTAGTTTAAACAACATCTATATAATGTTTCTCACCTAATAAATATCCATACCATATATAAATAAAATTAGCTTATTACATCTGTGAACACTAATATCTATAATTATTTCAATCACTTTTGTGATTCATTTGCATGCCCAATATAGGGTTGTTATTCAAAAATTAAGAAGTTAGATGATAAAAGAAAATCTGACAACTTTTAAGCAGAAAAAAAGCATCGTGTATGCATATGTATGCATATGTACATATATATGTAGGTGTGCATTCAAACATACATACACATACACACACAAATCTTAGGTATGGTTAAATTTCTTTCCTATTTTTCTCCAAAGTCGTGTATCAGATTAAGATATTTGTCAGTGAAGAGACCATCTGATTTACAGTTATATGATATTAATATGTACAAGCAAATAACTCACTTCATTGTGCTTTGCTTTATGTTTTGTAGATATTTTATGTCTTACAACTGGATGGTTTGTGGCATCCCTACATCAAATCTCTGTGCCATTTTAACAACAATATGTCCTCACTTCCATCTAAGTCACATTTAATCAATGTACACAATTTCTTAGACATAATGCTTTTGCTCGCTTAGCAGACTACAGTACAGTGTAAACAAAACTGTCATATGCACTGAGAAGCAAAGAAAAACTCTTGTGATTAAGTTTATTGCATCAAGTGGTTTGTTGTGGTAGACTAAAACTGATCCTATGTCTAAGCTATAATCATATAGGATAATATTTTTTCTTAGTTATAAGTACTTATAGAATTCTATTGTTGACTTGTAAATTCTTATTTTAGTCACTCATCTTTTTTCTTTAAATGTCTCTTGATAGCTTAATATTCTATACAGATAATTTCAGAATTACACTTACTATTTTCACTATAAAATTTTAAGCAAATATTTATTAATTCAGCATATATTTATGGAGCATTTACTTTGTGCTAGACATTTTAATATGTTTGGAACATGTCAATAGCTAAATCAAAACCTCACCTTAATGGGGCTTGTGTACAAATTTGAATAGAGGGATCTTAAAATGCATAATTAAAATACTACAATGCATTATATAATTATAAAGGGTCTTAACTAAATATTATAAGGAAATCGGAAGAAATGGGCAGGTGCTGTAGCCTTCCTGGGACATTTGGTAAGAAGAAGTCCACTTAGATCTTTTTAGGCAATGCTCATTGTGAGGTTCCGGATAATCCAGAGCTGTTGATCATTTCATAGTAACTTGTATCAGTTTTACCATTACTGCTGGGTGGTAGGTAATTGCAAAGAAAATTATTTAATACAGTAGCTAGTTATTTATATAGCTTTTATACTCTAATATTAGTTTACTTTTGTATTTGTAATCAGATGGAAATTCAGCTAGGTTTTTGGACAGTTTAGTTGGATTTTCGTCATGGGAGTTTCATTGCTTTTATAATATTTTTCCCCTGAGATAATCTGAAAACATTTTTATAAACAGTAGCAAAGGTGCAAAAGATGAAGTGATATTGAGTATGTGATTTGCTCTTTTCCCGTTGACCAAAGCAAATCACATAGCCAACTTAGAATTAATATTTGGACACAGAAAAAATGACATAAAAAATAAAATCTTGAGAATCATTTTAAAAGATAGTTGTGAATTTAAAATACAAGACAAAGTGCTTGCATGCAGATTCATTATTTGCATTGTACAGCTCTAATATAAGGTAATGAGGAATAAAGTTCTTTTACGTTAATGCATATGTATGTGTACTGTAACATTCATTCATATAACTTGTATCACTTATCTTTCTGTTGTTCATTGGTTTGCTGAAGTGGGCACCAGTAACGTCTCTATTTGTCCCTGTTGTGTGCTAGCGTAGCCCAATGGTGCATTGGGGGCTCTTTCAGGGTCAGGGCAACGAGACCCATTATTGTTACTGTTTTTGGCATATCGAATATATCGTGGGTAGCTTGCCAGTCTTTGCTATATGGGCGGGATACTCTCCATAGCTTGCTGGGCTCTGTGAGAGGGATAAACTTTCATATAATATTATATTTTTTCACATGATTATACAGTTAACCAAGGACCATTTAGTGAAGACTATTTTCATCTTTAATTGTAAATTGTTTGTTCCTTTGTTCTGAGTTGCTTTTATATGATTCTGTTGATTTCTGGACTCCTACTTTTGTATTGTTTATCTGTTTGATTTTAGTTCAAGATCCATGTTATTCTTATGATAACTTTGTTTTATAGTTTATTGTCAAAGATCATGATGCCTCTCCTTTGTTACTTTCTTTCCTAAAGTTTTTCTTGACTCTTTGTGGTTTTCTATCTCTTTTTTATGAATTATACATATATTTTATGATTTTTGTTCAACTTTATGAGAAATACTCTTTTTGAGGGAGTTGGTTTGGTCAGATTCTACCGTGCTCAGGGCTCACTTCCAGCCCTATCCTCAGGATCATTCCTTGTGGTGATTAAGAAACCATATGAATAATTTAAAAATGTTATTTATTTACATTTTTGGGAACAGTGAAGACATATCCAAATATTAATTCAAAATCAATAACAGCATTAACCCAAGGTATTTCTGGAAGTCTTGCCTGTTTTGTGTTTCTCAGATGAAAAGGAGTGGCAAGTAAGACATGTTGAAAAAGGCTTGCTTTATCATAACAAAAGCAATATGGAAATTGTAGTAGATCATTATTTTGTAAGAACTGAACACTAAGGTATGTGTGTACACACACACACACCACACACACACACACACACACACACACATATATATATATGTACATGTATATCAGGCAAACAAGGCCTCTGTTCCAATGGCACTGTAGCACTGTAGCACTATCCTCCCATTGTTCATCGATTTGCTTGAGTGAGCCCAGTAATGTCTCCATTGTGAGACCTGTTGTTACTGTGTTTGGCATATCAAATACGTCATAGGTAGCTTGCCAGCCTTTGCTGTGTGGGCGAGATACTCTCGGTAGATTGCCGAGCTCTCTGAGAGGGATGAAAGAATCGAATCCGGCTTGGCTGGGCTAGCTGCATGCAAGCCAAACACCCTATCGCTGTGCTATCTCTCCAGCCCATGTACATGTATATACATGCATAGTATTAAAATATGTACATATTCATAAAAAAGAAAAGGTAAAATCTGTGTTTATGGCAATAATGAGATTCTAACATCACATAGAGCAGAATTGAGAAAGTGTCAAATAATCGTGTGTGTGTGTGTGTGTGTGTGTGTGTGTGTGTGTGTGTGTGTGTATGAGCTATAGCACAGCAGTAGGGCATTTTCCTTGCACTCAACTCCTCCGCCCCTCTCAGAGAGCCCAGAAAGCTACCAAGAGTATTCCGCCCTCCTGGCAAAGCCTGGCAAGCTACCCATGACATATTTGATATGCCAAACACAGTAACAACAAGTCTCTAAATGGAGACTGTTACTGGGCCCACTCGAGCAAATTGATGAGCAACGGAAGGACAGTGCTATATATATGAATACTATAAAATAGCGCTTTAAAATTATAGAAACAATTATTTGCTTCTTATAAGTACTGGAAGCTATATAAACTCTTAAGTTATATAGTTTGAAGTGGCATTTTTGTCAAGCTTAATTCATATCAGAATAGCATAATTTTATAGATTGATTTTTATTGAGATAATATTGCTTTAAATTGTATACATTGATAAGTACTAGTAGTATGAATATGATGCTATCATATCCTACTAGAAGATCCTTTCAAGGAATTACATCTAAGACCATATTTCTCCTGTCCATAAACAATCATCTTAGATATACTTCTTAATAATATTTCTAGTAATTTTGTATGGAAACAGTAAGAAACATATTGAGCTTTTAGGGTGACTCTCCTGGGGACATCTTGCTATAGATCTTAGATTACAGTCCTCAGGCCAGATTAGTTCTTCCTAACCCTAGCAGGGTCCTTGTATAGTCACTTTTCTTTGAGTCATGACAGAATTTGTCCACAATTGTGCTCTTAACTTATTATAAGTTTTATGGCACTTGGCCTGCCCCAATTCAATGCCAGGGTATCTTTTAGTTTGCACTGGGCGCATCTAATCCATTTGTTGGACCCTGCTTTGGGGATGCTGGGAACTAAGGATAACTGAAGCTAAAGTCGAGTAAATATGACAGATTATCAGAAGAAAATATTATTTGAAGTCCACTCCAAGTTACAAAAGCATAGCATTAACTGTCGTCCTGTGTCTATACAAAAAGGACATTGTACTATGGTAAACTATGCAAAGGGCATAAGGGAAAGAAAAAGCAATATTTCATTTGCAAACAAAATCCAGATCACTGAAGAATGTGTCTTTACAAGTCACAGGTTTGGATTAGGGAAATGAGTGATTAACAGATAGAGGAAACAGAGAACAAAGAAGTTAAAGATGGTAAAGGTAAAGGCCCTCCCGTTGATCGTCGATTAGATCGAGCGGGCCCAGTAACATCTCCATTGGAGACTTCGTTGTTACTGTGTCTGGCATATCGAATACTCTCGGTAGCTTGCTGGGCTCTCCGAGAGGGGCGGAGGAATCGAACTCGGGTCGGCCATGTTGGCCGCGTGTAAGGCGAACGCCCTACCCGCTGTGCTATTGCTCCAGCCCAAGTTAAAGATGAACACTAAGGAAATGGGAGTGCTTTCCAGAGCACTGTGAAGGGTGTTATTCAGAAAGGGTGGAGGAGAAAGGACAAACAAATGTTACCTGTAACCATCCTGTATTATCTTTATAGTCCCTATCTATTTATTCATTTATGTATCTTTGGTTTTGGCAGCAGGTTCAGTGCTTAGGGTTTGCTCTAATAGTGCTAAGGGAACCATGCATTATCTGAGACATCCCAGCCTACAGCATGATGAAAGGGGATTTTGCCACAAATATTTTGGATGTTTTTGTTTTACTATCTCAATGCAATGCTGTAGCACTGTAGTACTGTCCTCCTGTTGTTCATCAATTTGCTCGAGCGGGCACCAGTAATGTCTCCATTGTGAGACTTGTTACTGTTTTTGGCATAATACATCACAGGAAGCTTGCTAGCTCTGCTGTGCAGGCAGGATACTCTCGGTAGCTTGCTGGACTCTCCAAGAGGGGTGGAGGTATCAAACCCGGGTCAGCCTCATGCAAGGCAAATGCCCTACCTGCTGTGCTATATTCTGCTCCAGCTAAAATTTAAATGTAATGCTAAAATTTAAAATGGTGGAGAAGAGCAGGGAGATAATACAGGGCTTACGGTGCTTGACTTTCATGTGATGATGACCATTTTCAATCCCTGGCACTGTATCGTCCTGCAGCACCACTTTTTTTTTTTAATTTTTGTTAGTGAAACACCATGAGGTACAGTTGTAGACTTACAAATTTTTGTGCTTGTGTTTCAATTATACAATGTCTGAGTACCCATCCCTCCACTAGTACCCATTTTCCACAACCACAGATCCCAGTATTCCTCCCAGCCCCCATCCCCCCTATTCCACCCTGACTCTGTGGCAGGGCATTCCCTTTTGTTCTCTCTCTCTGGGTTCAGCACCACTTTAAACCAACTTCACACAAAGAACCAGGAGTAGCCTTTGAATATTGCCAGGTGTGACCTGAAACCTCAGCCACAGAAATGAAAATTAATTTTTTCAAAGAATGGATGAGTAAAAAGTTGAAAAATGACTAAAGATAAAATTAAATTATTTTATCAAACTGATTTTTTGGTAATAGTAAAAAATGCAATTTTCAATATTGTAATGAAAACTTATATAAAAAGGTAACTTTAAAATTGCACAATCAGTTTCAAGAAGAATAAGATTATTATAGTTATTATTATTGTTATTATTATTACTATTATGATTTTTACATTTGAGAGAAGAAACCAGCTGAAAGAAGGGAAAAATGCAAGTTAAGGGAAAGAAAAATGGCATAATGTATCATGACGAGCCTTCTCTAATACAAAAATACACATTTCATGATGTAGAACAGTGTGTTTGAATAAAAACACAGAAAAATAAACACAATGAGAACTTTTTTCTGATATGGATGAAGGAAAATGCAAACATTCAGAATATCTATCTGGTTTCAATCTCATCTCTAATGCATGATTTAAAGACTAAATAAAGACATGGGAATGAGTATGATCATTATCTTTTTGCGTATAGTCAACACAGAAATATTTCAATTAAATTTTTATAAGGAAATAAGGACGTGTGGGGAATGCTTTGGGCAAATGGTTTAGATAAAAAGAATAGCAATACTAATGTTAAGAGAAGGATGTATTTGACATGTTTAAGAAACAGACTTTAAGAATTTAAGTGTGGATACAAACAATTTTTATTACATTATATTTCACTCTATGTAAAATTGATAACCTAGTACTATGACGTGAAAGGGGGGAGACTACTGAGAAATTTAATTCCAATTCAACTAAGTTGTTAACATATGATCACAGTGACTAAAGAAATTTTAAAACTAAAGTTTCTACATTTACTTTATTTACTAAAAAAGATACTATAAAGTAAAATTTAGAACACTAAGATCAACGTTCACAGCGCTTAGACTTTAGGTCAGTAAATATGACCATCACTTTTAAGAATTGATTTTCTTTAAAAGAATTAAACAAATTCTCTTCATTTTGACTTTTCTTTGTTTATAAAAATTGTGCTATAAATAGAAGAGACCAAAGACAATATTTAAAAGACTAATCTACAGGGACCAGAACAATAGTACAATGAGGAGGAAGCTTGCCTTGCATGTGGCCAAACAGGTTCTATCTCTGGAACCCCATATGGTCCCCTAAGCACCAGCAAGAGTGTTTCCTGAGCCCAGAGCCACAAGTAAGCCCTGAGCACCATTGGGTGTGATCCCCAAACCAAACAATCAAGCAAACAAACAAGCTAGTTACAAGTAAAATATCTCAAAAAATATGAGGGGTTTTTAATTAGATGTAAACTTTAAGGATTACTACCAAAAATAATCCTTTTGCCTGGAACCTCCACAAAACAATCCTATCACTTATTTTCTAGCTTTTTTTCTTTTAGAATAGTCTATATACCCCTTTCTATACAGTGATTGTTTACAAACGCAAAAGCAAAAGTAAATGACTGATAATAGAAAACAGTATAAATAAACTATGGCAAAACTACACAATGCAATAATATGCAGCCATTAGAAAAAATGAAATTATGAAATTTGCTTATAAATGGATGGATACATGAAGAGTATCCTGCTGAGTCAAATGGAGAGGGACAGATATAGAATGATTGTACTCATCTGTGGGATATAAAAGACACTAGTATTATACTATTATCCAAGGACAATAGAAACAAGGGCCAGGAGGACTGGCCTACTGTTGGAAGATTATGTTGTTTATTTCCATCATTGTGTAATTTGCTATTATTTGTTTTGGGGTGGGGACATAACTGGCAGTAAGTAGGGCCTGACTCTTTCCTCAGGGATTCTGTTTAACTCAGGCTGTGCCTTAGATGTACCTGGGACGGCACATGGATGGGCTGCATGTAAGGCCAGTATCTTATCCACTGTATTAATTTCTGCCCCTCACTTGTTATTATTTGTTCTTCATCTTGTTGGTCAAATATGCCAGTAAAAAATCTATGTTTCAATATTTAAATTGGTCCAATTACACAATTCTTTAGCTCAACTTTCTGTTTAGGATTTATATGTTAGTTTTACTTAGTATTCCTTTATTGAAATTCCCACCCATTTGCATTTTCCCTAATTTTTTATAATAGTATAATTGATCAAGAAGACAAATGAATAAATGAACCGATACATAAATCTGAGACTTGAATACACAAATAAAGGAAACAATATGCATGCTATAAGAGAATCTTTTTATATGACTAATTATTAAAAGATGGAAGAAAAAAATCAAAGACAATATTTTACAGCAGATGCTCCAACTTGGGACCTAGAGTAACGACTTTCAAAAGATCCCAAATAGCCATAACTGAGAGGAACTCAGATACATCATAATCTAAGACACCAAAAGATAAAAATTAAAGAGAAAATTTGAGTAAATTTGAGTAAATAACATAAATGGAACAAAAATAATTCTATGCAATCTCACTTCTATGTGATTCAAAAAAACATTGCATAAACAGTACAGATTGTAGGGTTTATAGGGGACAACATGGTGAAACTGAAAAAAAATCAAACTTGCTCTTTTGAATGAATGATTTCTGGGTATGTAATAAAGAACATACAACACAGTGATTACAGGAATATTTCGCTCTATGTATTTAAAAACTCTACTAGATTCCCGCCTGAAGCCCAGTGGGGAAAGTGCCCGTCCATCTCTGGGGGACCGACCACCAGTCCATCCGCTCCTCCCCTCCAGGTGGGTCGGGGGCATCCAGCCGGGAAGTGCTCCTGCCCGCCCAGCCGCACCTCAGATTCCCGCCTGAAGCCCAGTGGGGAGACTGTAGACCACCCTTCCTCCATTCCAGGATCCTGGGTGGGTGTCGCCTGGGACAGGCTAGGTGCGTGGCCACCAGGAAAGTGGCGTGGCCTCTTAAAAGTGGGCGTGGCCTTCTCCTTGGCAGGCGGCTGCTAAGGCGGCCGCAGTTATATCACTCACATCAAGCACTCAGGACTCCCATCCCACAACTTGCTGCCTAATACCAACCAAAAATTTCCCACCTCTTCTACTGCAATCCAACAACAACCCACTCGCCTACTCAAGTTCCAACAAAGACCTGTTTGAAAACAGCTGTATATGTTCGGTTCCAAATAGCACCTCCTCCAAAAGTTTCACTCAATGTCTGTTATAAAACAAAGAATAACGCCTGACTAAGAAGAACGTCAAACTCAGAAACGTAGAAGGGTGCCTACCATCGACAAAAACTTATCCATAATCCTTTCCCACTATAAAAGGGAATAGTATAATCTGTGCCGGACGGGAACTGAGGCTCATTGTTTGGCAACAAAACTGAAATGCTCCTGGCAGTCTCTCCTCATTCAACCAGGTACAGCCTGCCCCACGGCTTGAGACTCCCCCAGGGAATGCGCAGCTAGCTCGATCGCCTAGAATTGCCGGTTTTATCCCTTGACCTGTGCGGGACGGGGACTGAGGCAACATCAAATCCCGCGGCAACAAAGCTGAACGGATCTGGGAACTCTCTCCTCACTCGACCAGAATAGTAACAGTGAACGTGAAGGACTAAAGCACACTGGTCACAATGGTAAAGCAACGCAAGAGCCCAACAAACTTTCTTATTGAAGAGGCTAGCCCAGAAGACACCAACAGTATTGTAGTATTAGACAACCTCTCTGACAAGGAATTCAGAAGGGAGATACTTAGGAGGCTTAAGGAACTAAAAGAAACAATGGAAAGCAATGCCAATAAAAGACAAGAGGATTTGAAGGCAGAAATGAGAAAAATGCAACCGGAAATGTCGGACCTGAAAACCCTGGTAGGCGAATTGAAAACCTCAGTGGAAGGCCTCAGAAGCAGAGTAACAGCTGCTGAGAACAGAATCAGTGAGCTTGAAGATGAAGTTCAGAGACTCGCCAGAAAAGAGCAGAAAATGTAAAAGAGACTCACAGTTCTGGAACAGATGGCAAGAGAAGATCGTGATGAAGCCAAGAGGGGTAACATAAGAATTATTGGAGTCCCAGAAGGACAGGAAGAAAACCCTGATGAAGAAGAAACTGTCAAAGACATCTTTGCTACAAAATTTCCAGAGCTGAAGAAAACTTGTGACCACATTCAGGAGACCCGAAGGGTACCAGATAGAAGAAATACAAACAAAAATACCCCGACACATCCTGATCAAAATGACCAAAACTTTAGACAGAGACAAAATTCTGAAAGCAGCAAGATCGAAGAAAGAAATCTCTTACAAAGGAGCATCCTTAAAATTCACAGCTGATTTTTCTGATGAAACCCTCAGGGCCCAAAAACAGTGGTGGGACATAGTGAAAAAACTCAATGAAATAAATGCCTCTCCAAAAATACTCTACCCAGCGAGACTCTCAATTATAATAGAAGGAACAACACACAGTTTCACAGACAAACAACAGCTCAGGAACTTCATAGACTCAAGACCATGGTTACAAGTACAACTAAATGGGCTATGTTAAGACAGGACAGGCTCCTCAAATACACTAATTTCAACAGAACAATGGGACAAAATCCCATAACAATAATCTCTCTCAATGTCAGTGGGCTAAACACACCAATTAAAAGACACAGAGTGGCAGGATGGATTAGAAAATTGAACCCAACATTCTGCTGCCTGCAAGAAACAAACCTTAATAGTCAAAGCAAACACAGACTCAGAGTCAAAGGCTGGAAAACAATCCTACAGGCAAACAGCTCCCATAAAAAAGCTGGGGTAGCCACCTTAATATCAGACCACATCGATTTCAGAGTGAAGAAGGTCATAAGAGACAGTGAAGGACATTTCTTAGTGATCAAAGGATCTGTACAACAGGAAGAACTTACAATAATAAATGTATATGCACCTAATGAGAGACCAGCAAAGTACTTAAAACAACTACTCATAGATTTGGAAAAAGACATCAATAGCAACACAATACTAGTGGGAGACTTCAACACCGCTTTGTCACCTCTGGATAGATCAACCAGACTCAAACTTAGCAAGGACATACTTAATCTGAGGGAAACAATGGAAGAAAGGGACTTAGTAGATATATACAGGACACTTCATCCTCAAAAGGCTGAATACACATTCTTCTCAAGCGTACATGGAACATTCTCCAGGATAGACCACATGCTGAGCAACAAAACATACCTCCATAAAATTAAGAAGATAGAGATTGTATCAACAATCTTCTCAGACTACAATGCACTTAAATTAGAAGTAAATCACACACAAAAACAGAAAACTAAATCAAAGACCTGGAAATTAAACAGTACGCTACTGAACAACGAGTGGCTTAGACAGGAAATCAAAGAGGAAATCAAAAGATTCCTAGAAACGAATGAAAATGGGAACACGAGTTACCAAAACTTATGGGACACAGCAAAAGCTGTCTTAAGAGGAAAGTTTATAGCTCTACAAGCATTCCTCAGAAAGGAGGAGCGAGCCCACATAAATAAACTAACCTCACAGCTTAAGAGCTTGGAGAAGGACCAACGAAAGGAGCACAACCCGAACAGGAGGAAGGAAATAATAAAACTCAGAGCAGAGATTAACGAGATGGAAACCCAAAAAACAATTCAAAAGATCAATGAAACCAAGAGCTGGTTCTTTGAGAAAATTAACAAGATCGATAAGCCTTTAGCAAAACTCACAAAGAAGGGGAGAGAGAAAACCCTAATAAACCAAATCAGAAATGAAAAGGGGGTCATCACAACAGAAACTACAGAAATTCAAAGGATCCTCAGGGAGTACTTTGAGAAGCTTTATGCCACGGAACATCAAAACCTCAAGGAAATGGATAAATTCCTAGACTCCTACAGACTCCCAAGGCTGAACCAAGAAGACCTGGAATACCTGAACAGACCTATCACCACAAGGAAATTGAAATGGTAATAAAAAGTCTCCCCAAGCACAAAAGTCCTGGCCCGGATGGATTCACTAGTGAATTCTTCCAAATCTTTAAAGAAGACTTATTCCCAATCCTCTTTAAGCTTTTCCACGAAATTGAAATATCAAAAACACTTCCGAACAGTTTCTACGAAGCGAATATCACACTGATACCAAAAGCAGACAGAGATACCACAAAGAAAGAGAATCACAGGCCGATATCCCTGATGAACACAGATGCAAAGATCCTCAACAAACTACTAGCAAATAGAATCCAACTACTCATCAAAAAGATCATACACCATGACCAAGTAGGATTCATCCCAGGGATGCAAGGATGGTTTAACATTCAAAAATCAATCAACATAATCCATCATATCAACAAAAGAAAAGATAAAAAGCATATGATCATATCAATAGATGCAGAGAAAGCATTTGACAAGGTCCAGCACCCCTTTATGATGAAAACCCTAGCCAAAATGCGTAAGGAGGGGACTTTCCTCAACATAGTTAAAGCCATCTACCACAAGCCTACAGCAAGCATCATCCTCAATGGGGAAAAACTGAGAACCTTCCCTCTAAGATCAGGGACGAGACAAGGAGGCCCACTCTCTTCACTGCTGTTCAATATAGTACTGGAAGTACTTGCAATAGCGATTAGGCAAGAAAATGATATTAAGGGCATTCCGGTAGGAAAAGAAGAAATCAAGCTCTCACTATTCGCAGATGATATGTTACTATACTTAGAGAACCCAATAACCTCCACCAAAAAACTCCTAGAAACAATAGACTCGTATAGTAAAGCTGCAGGCTATAAAATCAGTACCCAAAAGTCCATGGCTTTCCTATATGCAAACAGTAAGAGAGAAGAAAGCAACATGAAAAAAACAATCCTGTTCACAATTGTGCCCCAGAAAATCAAGTACCTAGGAATCAGCTTAAGTAAGGAAGTAAAGGACCTGTACAAAGAAAACTACAAAACGCTACTTCAGGAAATAAAAGAGGACATGAGGAAATGGAAAGATATCCCCTGCTCATGGGTCGGGAGACTTAACATTGTAAAAATGGCAATACTACCGAAAGCATTGTATAAATTCAATGCAATCCCTATCAGGATACCCATGACATTCTTCAAAGAAATGGAACAAACACTACTGAAATTTATATGGAACAATAAGCCCCCACGAATAGCTAAAGCAATTCTTGGGAAAAAGAAAATGGGAGGAATCCACCTCCCGAACGTCAAACTGTACTACAAAGCAGTAATAATTAAAACAGCGTGGTAATGGAACAAAAGCATAACTGCAGACCAATGGAACAGGGTTGAATACACTGACCTCTCCCCTCAATCATATGATCATCTAATCTTTGATAAAGGTGCAAGAAATGTGAAGTGGAGTAAGGAAAGCCTGTTTACCAAATTGTGCTGGCATCACTGGACGGCTACATGCAAAAAAATGGGCTCAGAACTCTGCCTAACACCATGTACAAAAATAAGATCAAATGGATTAAAGACGTCAACATTAGACCAGACACCATAAGGTACATTGAAGACTAAGTTGGCAAAACCCTCCATGACATTGAAGCTAATGGTATCTTCTAAGATGCCACGCCACTGTCTGAGCAAGTGAAAACAGAGATAGATAAATGGGACTATCTTAAACTAAGAAGCTTCTGCACCTCCAAAGAAACAGTGACCAAAATACAAAGACAGTCTACAGAATGGGAAAGGATATTCACCGAATACACATCTGACAAGGGGTTGATATCAAGGATATACTAAGTACTGGTGGAACTCCACAGGAAGAAATCATCCAACCCCATCAAAAAATGGGGCAATGAAATGAACAGAAACTTTCTCAAAGGAGAAATCCGAATGGCAAAAAAGCACATGAGAAAATGCTCTACATCATTAATCATCAGGGAGATGCAGATCAAAACCACAATGAGATACCATCTCACACCTCAGAGACTAGCCCACATTCAAAAGAACAAAAGCAACCAATGCTGGCGTGGATGTGGCGAGAAAGGGACACTCCTTCACTCTTAGTGGGAATGCCGACTAGTTCAGCCCTTTTGGAAAACAGTATGGACGTTCTCAAAAAATTAGAAATTGAGCTCCCATTTGACCCAGCGATACCACTCCTGGGAATATACCCCAGAGAGGCAAAAATGTGTAGTCGAAGTGACATCTGCACTTGTTTGTTCATTGTAGCACTCTTTACAATAGCCAGAAACTGGAAGAAACCTGAGTGCCCAAGAACAGATGACTGGTTAAAGAAACTTTGGTACATCTACACAATGGAGTACTATGTAGCTCTTAGAAAAGATGAAGTCATGAAATTTACATACAATTGGTACAATATGGAAAGTATCATTCTAAGCGAAATGAGTCAGAAAGAGAGGGATAGACATAGAAAGATTGCATTCATCTGGGGGACATAAAGCAACAAAATATGAGATCAATACCTAAGAATAGCTGAGATCAACACCAGGAGGATTACTCCATAGCTTAGAGGCCAGCCGGGTATTCTAGGGGAAAGGGCAGTTCAGATAGAGAAGGGAGCACCAAATAAAGGGTGTTTGGAGGATCCTCCCAGGAGGGGAAATGCATGTTGAAAGTAGACTATGGACTGAACATGATTGCCACTCAATGCCTCTTTTGCAGACCACAACACCCAAAAAGAGAGAGAGAAAAAAGGGAATGCCCTGCCACAAAGGCAGGGTGGGAGGGGGGGTGGGGGTAAATGGGCACTGGTGGAGGGATGGGTATTTGATCATTGTATGACCGAAACCCAAGCACAAAGATTTGTAAATCTACAACTGTACCTCATGGTGCTTCACTAATAATAAAAAAAAACTCTACTTAAAATGGAAAAATCATACATGTTTTTTCAAAATGTTAATAATGATAAAAGTGTTTGGGACTGGAGCGATAGAACATCGGGTAGGGCATTTGCCTTGCATGCGGCCGACCTGTGATCAATCCCCAGCATCCCATGTGGTCCCCCAAGCACCACCAGGAATAATTTCTGAGTGCAGAGCCAGGAGTGACCTCTTAGCATTCATTGCTGGGTGTGACACAAAAAGAAAAATAAGTGGGAGGGGGCATATGTTAAATAAAATTAAGATGGAAAGCATGTTGCTGTGGGTACATATATCAAACCATTATATTGTACACACATATGACAAATATATTCAAAAAACATGGTAGAAAAAGATGAATTTAGTAAATAGTTGAATGGAATCACTATTTGGGGGACAATATTACTAGAAGAACAAATCTAAGAGGAAAACATCGGTAACTTTCTATTACAAATATAAAAATAATTCACTTGATCACTTGACATCCTGTTACACATCAATTTGCTCCAGCTGGCGCCAATAACGTTTCCATTTATCCCTGTCACCTGTTACTGTATCCCAATGGGGTATGCTCACTCCAGGAACATGAAGAGCCTCAAACCGTTTATTCAGGGTCTTGATGAAGAAGTCAGACCAACTTGTAGGTGGGCGGACGTGAGATCTTTTGATGTCCGGTGGAAACTAGTCAGTAACAGCTCTAGTCCAGGGTCGTTTCCAAATAGCATTACGTGCTGAGCCTATCTGATTTTTGATGCCTTGGCAAATGAGACAGCGTCCCTGATTCTCTATCATTGATGGAGGTTGGAATTCCGGATTCCTTCTTTCACTTGAGTGAAGCATGATACTCCAATCATAGCTCTTTTCATTTCTCTTTGGGAGCCCGAATAGCTCTCTCATCCTGTTTTAGTAGGGCCCAGGTCTCTGAGGCATATGATAATGCAGGGAGAATGGTGGAGTAGAAGAGGTGTGCCTGGAGCCGGAGGTTCTTCTTCCCCTTAGCTATTTCTTCAATGCTCTTGAAGGCATTCCATGCTGTTATCTTCTTCTTGTGCAATTCAGGTGCCAGAACATTCGTCATGTTGAGTTCTCAACCTAGGTACACATAACTGCTGCATTCGAAGATATTCATTCTGTTGAGAGCAAATGGAATGTCAGGAATGAGTCCATTTCTCATGAACACTGTCTTGGTGAGATTCAGCTGCACTCTGACCTTTCCACACTCACACTTGAAGTTGGCCAGCATTTGTGCCACTTGGCTAATGTATGGTATTATTAGAACAATGTCATCAGCAAAACGGAGGTGGTTTAGGTGCTGGCCATTCCTTCCCATTCCAGTCATCACATGACATTATTGAGGGTGGCACTGAAGGTGAAATGGTATCACCCTGCTGAACTCCTCTCTTGACACCAATGTCAATGATCACTTCCTTGTAGAATGGTGAGCTCCTGGTAGTGAATCCATAATACAGCTCACGGAGGATCCTGATGTACTGAGTTTGAACTCCCTGTTTAGCTCGGGCTTCGATGACCGCTTCAGTCTCAACAGAATCAAAGGCCTTCTTTAAATCAATGAACATTAGACAGAGTGTCATCTTGAACTCCCGAGAAACCTCAATGATCCTTGTTACTTTGAGGCTAGGGTCGATTATGCTGAATTCTTTTCAGAACACGACTTGCTCTCATGGTTTTCCTTCATCTAGTGTCCTGCCAATCCTATTCAGAACGACTCGAGTGAACAGCTTATAGACAATGGACAACAGGCAGATCAGGTAATACTTGCTAATGTTGTAGATGTCTCCCTTCTTGTACAGTAGAATGGCCCTGCTAGTTTTCCACTGGGACAGAAATTTGCATTCAGACAGGTACCATGTGAGGAGCTGAACCAATGTATTGATGAGCACTGATGGCAGGTTCTTCAGGTATTCGGGTCTGACTCTGACTGGGCTGTATGCTGTTCGCTTATTTACTGAAGAAATGGCTTGTTGAATTTAGTAAGGGAGAACGTTGAGAACGACATATTCATCCTGTGGAATTTGGTATGCCGTCAGGTGGAGGTACCTAGCGAAGAGATCCGAGTAGAAGTCATGAATAATCTTCTCCATTGACCTTCTAGAAGATGTGATAGATCCATCAGGACATCAGAGGGCTGTCATCTGGGTCTTGTAGTTGGCAAAGGACCTGCAGGCATTGTGAATGCCTTTCCTGGCTTCTGCCTCATCCGGCAGCACTGCTGCTTTTCTCTCTTTGAAGTCTTCCTTTATCGCTTCTCTGCACTGCTTTGTGACCTTGGACATTTGCTTGTGGTTGCATGAGGCTTGCGCCCAGCCACGTTGGCAAATGAGCTCAAGATTTTTCAAAGACAGGCGTCTTATTGTGGCTTTCTCTCTCGTGGCGTTCCTCACACAATCATGGAGGTGCTGAATTAGACGATTGTATTCTTCGTCAATGTTGTCAAGGACAACATCTTCCCATGTTGCCACAATAGTGCCAAAGAGCACACTTTGGCACTATAAAATAATTATTTTAAGAAATATTTAATAAATAATTTTCAAATCAAAGTATATTTATGAATTTATCCTGATAATATGTTATGCTTTTTTATTTCAGATAAGCTGTGGCAGAGAAAATACAAATCTTGGGATTAGCACTAACTATATAAACATGTGTCTGTATGTTTTGAGAATTCTTTGATTGTTAAAGAATGAGACAAAATTATTTCAATTGTGTGAGCATGGGATAAAATTAATAATTAAACATAAACTCTTTTAGTCTCATGGGGACTTCAAATAATGTAATTTGTATTTAGTTTATTTCCCATAATCTTATTTTTAAGTGAGAGAACTACTCTTTAATATTACATTATAAACTTTAATTGGTGATACTTTTATTAAAAATAAGTCTTTAATATTTTAATTATATAGGTTTGGAATATAAGGTAATAAGCAACAAAGGAATGTCTCCTTGCATTTTGAATCTAACTTTTGTTCTTTCTTTACTTATTTTTTTCTTTAGAAACTTGCTTTTATTATTTCAAGATAATTCCATTATCACATAAACACCAAAAAAGGCCTATCGTTTAAATGTACCTATAGAACAAAATGTACCCACTGATGCAGGACTGAGCCCTGTTAAGATCAGTTGAGTTCCAAAATAAAATCAGATTTGTTCAGTTGATAGATAGAAATGCTCTGGAAAGAAAAACACAATCCTTCCTGTAATCTACCCAAAGAGATTCTGATACAATTCCTTGGGGTTCATGGGATTGTGAGAAATATTTTTAGAAAGTCAATAAAGAATACAAACACACATAATACGCCAGTAGAGGATAAATTTATCTGTAGCATCTTATACTCAAAAGGAAATAACTCTGAAGTTCAGGAAAATACACCAATCTGTATTTTATAATGATTTCAGCTGAGAGCAAGCTAGAATTCCTCAGAACATGACACAAACTATTTTCAAATTCAAAATTGCCTAATATTTTTATTTTATTTTGTTTTATAAAATCAGGGGAGAATTAAATAGTATCATGCAATTAGATGATTCGTGCCTTCTTTGTTAGGAAAATCTTTGGTGATCAACATTTATAATAGTAAGACATTATACTATAATTAAGCATCAGAAGCTGAATTTTTATAGTCTATTCCACACCATCTTTAAAATACAAGCTTTTAATATTAGTTTAAAAGTATACCATTTAACATGGGTGGAAACATGGCTGAATTAGCCCTGTGGTGACAGTTCTCTGATCATTTACAAATCCTGATCTAGGGAGTTTAAATTTAACAAGTGGAGTAGTAAATAGAGAGATTCCTTTGAAAAGTAAAATCCCTGTAGAGCAGGATTTCTAAGAGTTTGAAGGAAATTTACATTTCAACAAATTGCTCATTTCTACTTCCTACAGAGGACCCTTACTGAACAATTGCACTTTTTAGAGTTCTTTGCTTTAATTTGTCAGTGGCCAAAATCCTGCTGCTAAACCAGATTACCAGAACATTTTGAAAGGACATTCACACAGACCAAAGTCATTTTGTTAAATAGCACACTTAGAATTCAGTGCTGTGAAAAAAAAATCCTATGAATTTATTAAATCATATCTCAATAGATTAATATTTTTTAGTTTTTATTTATGTGGACATAATTTTATTTGGAAGTAACACTTTCTTTGCTAACCTGAAACACAGACACACATAGACACACAGACACACACACACACACACACACACACACAGTCTCTGTCTCTCTGTCTCTCTTTGCATGCATATTATACATCATTTTCCAAATGCTCTGAAAATTGCATATTTGCAGATACTGTGAACCTTGTAAAATGTAGACTTCAAGGTTAAGTTTTAGGCAATCTCTGAAAACTACATGTTATTATTTACTGAAGAAATATGCCATTTAGTATTCAAAAATCATGCCCTTTTCTTTTTGAAAAAAAAGATTAGATGATTGCTAAAATGTATTATCCATAGAAAATAAAATACATGTTTATTTGTGTGCAATAATCACTATATATTTCTACTTAGCCCTGAAATGTAAGTATGAGTTTTCTCTAAGTCTGATCAAATTCAAGTTTATTCTTTATATTTTCATTCTAATTTACTGACCTGCAAAATATGTCATTTACATCAGCAAAATTCCCTTAAAGTAAAACAAAGAATATATCGTATCTACTTAATACTATAAAATCGATTAAATTTGTAAACAATCCAAAGTCCACAAACATAAATGGGCTAACAAGATGTTACTCACCAATAAAAATACATCAACTATTCTTAAATGGAACAATATGAATGAATCCCAGATAGGAAGTTATACCAACAAAACCAGATTAAGAAACATATCTTGTACAGCTTCATAGTTTCATGTGTGTAACATGGTATTAGAAGTAAGAAAATAATTGTCTCAGAAACTTGGAAAACATGATTGGAAATCACACACACAAAATCCTTCTTTGTTTTAGAAATGGAGATATTTTCTCTTTCTATAAGAGAAAACACACACATATTTGTATGTGTGTATATATATGTGCATATATATATATATATATATATACAGTGAAGCATAATGGGTACTCATTGTCTTGGGAGATATAATGATCAAATATTTGTCCCCAAAATCTTATTTAGAAACCGAACGTCGAAAGTGGCAGCATCATTAGCTAAGGCCTCTTGGTAGGTGATTAGGTCATGAGATGGAGTCTCATGGATATGAACTACTGATCTTATAAAAATAGATCCAAACTTTCTCCCTTGGTACAGAAAGTGAAAAACATGAAGACAAAGATCCTTGATAGACACCAAATCAGTGGAGGCCTAAATAGAGGACTTCCCAAACTTAGATTGTAAGCGATAGTTTATTTTTTGTAAACTGATGGAACCAATAACACACGAAAACAACTTTAAAGCTGGGAGAAGAAAGGATGATAGAAAAGTTGGTAGAACGTGCCCATAAAAAAAACAAAATATTTCTGTGAATAAATATCTGAAGGTCAGACTGGTGAGAGCTCAAAAAGGAAAGCAAAGATCCACAGAGATTGGAATTCCCAAGTAATAATAAATCATTGGTAGAACCTGAAGCTTATCTGCAATGCAGTTTCAGTCACCAATTTGGTCTCTCAGGAATTCAAAGAGTCTTTTATATCTGACCCATCTGGGATGAAGGGTTTTATACTTCCACCGATGTTTTCTTCTGGCACACCCCCACCTCTAAATTGACAAGATAGACTCACATTTAAAGTATTATATCTAATGTTTTTATTAAGCCAAGATGCATGATATATAGATATGACTCAAATGTGCAATAAGGAATAAAAAATCAGCAGCAATATTCAATATGGGTTACTTAGCAATAAATGCTTAGCAACTTATAAAAAATGAAAAGATTCTTACAAAAATATACCGTAACTGAAACTGGCAATAGGAAACTAGAACAGTCTACTTTAATCTCAGTTCATACGATAGTTAGTCACAAAACCCAGGGAATTAGATAACTCTAAGTTTTCCTAGGGCCTGAAGATAGGTCAGATAAGTGGAGTGCATATCTTCTTCACAGCAGGCCCAGAGACAGATCCCTGGCACCACAGCTGCCTCCAGCACTGCTGTTCTTAAGAGCTCTACACCAGCAGAAGACTGAACCTTCAGGTGCATCACTACCTGAGTTACTGCCTGGCGTCCTCAGCATTGTTTACAGTGCTTCTAACCAAATATCTAACTTTCCCTATACTGGATAAAAATAAGTACAAAAAACAATCAATGCCTCATGGTTACCTATCTCCTAAAGTGGAAACATACAAATACACTTTTTGCTAACATTTTAAAATATACAAAATAAAATATTAATGCAAAGAGAATATATTATCAATGCCACTCAGTTATTATGAACCTTGACTTGAAGAGGTAAGGGTCTAATCAAGTGCAGCACTTTTGTTTTTTAATGTCTTGTTCAAGTACCACATGAACACGTTGTGATTTGGAATTAATTTGTAATGTGTTTGATCCCACGTGTTAGATATAATGATCTATATTTGGAGAGAAAGATTAAGGAGGTACCTGAGATATTTTTCCAGCATAAGTTGGACAACTGATAAAATTTTATGACTGATTCTCTGAGAGAAATTAAAAAAATTATAAAATCAAACTAAAGAACATAACTGAGAGAACTCTCTTTCACAACAGCGTTTATCTTCAGCAATACAGTCTTGTAACAATGTGTGCAGGATTAGGGTGCTATCATGAATAGATGTTATTGGGATGCTTCTTCTTTCAAGGGATTGTTAGAGATATGCAATGTTAAATGCAGAAATATGTGGTATGTATGCATTTTTCTATTTTGCTGGAGCTAGCAGTAATCTTAGCAAATAACAGGCATTTCCTGTTATGTAGATATCTTATTATTAAACTCTTGTACTTAAAAAATACCTATGTTTACAACTGATGACTTTAAGTCATCAATATAGTAGGCATTATATAGTATTATATTAGTATCTATATAGTATTATTAGTTCAAGAACATCAATTAGCATAGATAGGAATTATCCATCATTGATAAATTAAAGATATTAAAATATTTTTCCTGTGTGACACTGATCAAGACATTATAATATGTTTTTGTGCATACTAAAGCAGCAAAGTGTAAAACCAAGTCATAGTGAATTAACCTATTGATAAATTTCTGAAATATATATAATTTAAAAAGGATGTGTAGATTTAAACAATGGTACTAGTACACATCGGACATCAATTACAATTGTAAAAATTTATTTTAGCGTTCTATTAAAAACACAGTATAGTAGCCTAAATATCTAGATCATTGAAATATAACAGGGCCTATTAAACATCATTTTACTTATCATAGGAAAGGAAAGCCAAGAGAAAAAATATTGATATAGCTATATTTTAACAAGGTGCAATATTTTCTGAAAGTATAGGTGGATCTTACATATAGTTTTATTCTGAGATTTGCCCTAGATATCAATTTTTTACTCTTTTTTTCCTCTGAAGCATTCTATATCACTGTATTCTTTATAAATCAATGATGTATCTATTTATTTTTTCTTCTTTCTTTTTCAAAAATTTATTTAGGAACTTTGATTTACAAAGCTGTTCAAAATAGAGATTAAAACATTTAGTTTTCTTCCAATTCCAACCCACCATCAGTTCTTTTAAGCAGGTAATTTTAGAAGAGTAATAGAAAATGCGGAAAACCACAAATGCAGTTAAAAGGGATGGAGTGTGTACTTTGCTTGTGGGAGCCCTGGGTTTGATCCCAGGCACCACATGACCCCCAAGCACTGCCAGGAGCAACAGTAAGCATGCCTCTGGGGAGCCAGAAACAAATCAACAAACAAAAGAAATGTAAAGAATCACAGAAGCTTACTCAGAATGAAGTTGTCCATGGAGTTGCAGAGAAAGCAATCACTAACTTGTTATGGCTTTAAAGATAATCAATAAGAGTATTGTAACTATGTACTTAGATAAGGCATTCTGTTATATGATATACTGGATTAAATGTATTGGAAATACCAGTGTGATTTATATATATGAAATTCATTTCAATAATAGAGAACTTTCATCAGTTTTCAAATAAACTGATATTAAAGAAAATATATATTTTGAACATAGTTTTAAAAGAATGTTTTGTTAGAACATTAAAATCACTATTTTAAGGCTTTTATATACTTATACGTCTAGTATAAAGAAGGTCTAAAGATGTGTTAATAATTCAGAAATAAAATTTAAACAAAAATACCCGAGTTTGATTCTTCCGCCCCTCTTGGAGAGCCCTGCAAGCTACCTAGAGTATTTTGCCTGCACAGCAAAGCCTGGCAAGGTACCCGTGACGTATTTGATACGCAAAACACAGTAACAACAAGTCTCACAATGAAGACGTTACTGGGCCTGCTGGAGCAAATCGATAAACAACAGGAGGACAGTGACAATGATCCAGATTAATTAAAAAAAAAACTCAAAATATTTTTAGTAAGAATTTTTTTTCTTGATTTTGGGCCACATCTGGTAGTATTCAGGTCCTTCTCTTGGATCTGCAATCAGGAATTACTGAGTGCAGAGATAGAAAAGCTCCTTGGGACCAAAACAATGTTGACTGTGTGCAAAGCAAATGCTCTATCCACTGTGCTCTCTCCCAGACCCTAAATAATTTCTTTAAAAAAATTAATTCAATTTGAATCATTTACAAGTTCCTGTTGCTGCTAGAATCTTTTGTTTTATTAAGTAATAAAATCAATAATGATTTAAGGGTTCCTGCTGAAAAAAAAAAGTGACGTATAAACCATTGACTTCAAAGTACTATTTTGAAATGTCACTGATGGAAACAGGCAGTATATGACCTGCCAAGTATAAATTAAAACCAGATATCATAGACAGCATACTTTAAATAAGTTAAATGTAATTCAAATATCTACATAAAGCATTAAAAATTCCTGACCTTCCCATATTTATAAGCAATATCATAAAATAGTCTCATTCCATGTAATGGTAAAACTGTTCTTTAAAACTCAGTTATCATTTTTGCCTCTGTTTTGTTTTGGGTGTGTCAGTGAAATTGACATTGTGTCAAGCAATGTCAGTGTAAATCTATGGGCCACTTGCTACAGTTCCTAGCCAAGCTAGTCAAAACTTGACTGAAGAATATAATTCTGCTATCCCAGATATGCTCTCAGATTTCAGAATTCTATTCAGCAGTACTCATTGGTTCATGTAGTCCTTGGATTGAACACTGGGCTTCATGCCTTAAAGTCAAGTGATTCTGCCCTTTGAGTTATCTCTCAGCCCTCTTATGTATGACTTAGCTACCTATGTAGTTCTAAGATACATAAAGGTAATCAAGTTTTGTTCAAAACACATAATATTAGAATATGATATTTACCACTTGTATCACTTATCATCCTTTTAATCATCAATTTGCTCGAGCGGGCACCAGTAATGTCTCTATTTGTCACTATCACGTGCTAGTGTAGCCCCATGGAGTCTGCTCACTCAAGGAACACAAAGAGCCTCAAACTGATCATTCAAGGTTTTGATGAAGAAGTCTGACCATCTTGTAGGTGGGTGGCCATGCGTTCTTTTGACGTCCCGTGGAATCCAGTCGGTAATGGCTCTAGTCCAGCAGTCATCTTCAAATCACTTTACGTGTCTGTTTTTGACACCTTGGCAAAGGAGACTGTGTCCCTGATTCTCGATCATCAACGGATATCAGAACTCTGGATTCCTTCTCTCACATGAGTGAAGCATACTCCAAGCATAGCCCTTTTGATTCCTCTTTGGGAGACCTAAATAGTGTTCTCATCCTCTTTTCGTAGGGCTTAGTTCTCTAAGGCATATGTTAGTGCAGGAAGAATGGTGGAGTCGAAGGGATGTGCCCAGAGCAAGAGGTTCTTTGTCCTCTTAACAAATTCTTTGATGCTCTTGAAGGCATTCCAAGCAGCTCTCTTTCTCCTTCACAGCTCATTTGCCAGTTCGTTCGTCATGTTGAGTTCTCAACCTAGGTACATATAGCTGCTGCATTTGTATATGTTCATTCTGTTGAGAGCAAATGGAACATCAGGAACTAGTTTGTTTTTTATGAGTGATATTTATATATGTAATATATGATATTTATATTATTAATTATATAAATTAATTAGTAGTGGTAAGTAATTATTAGTAGTCATTATTTGAAAGCATCACTTTCCTCATTCTGAATTATTATAATTCGTGTGTTAGATTAACTTTGAATATTCACTAGTAATTGAATATAATCCAAGAAACATTACAGAGAAGGGACTTACATTTGAAACTTTACAATATTCACTTAGTAGCATAATTACACAAAAATTAAATAATTAGAAATATGAATCCCAAGTGATCAAATTTACATGTTAATAAAATTTACTCAACAATCAGTACTAGACACTTATTTCATATCAAAATTATTTGTATTTTTGTTTTCTAGTATAGTTTTATATTGTTTTACTGCCAGTGCTTTTACAAATTATTCTGCACCTCATTAATTGGGGAAATTATAATGAGATTGCAAAGTCCATCCTAAATATTAATCAACAAAAGAAAATTTGTTTTTTTGTTTTTGGCCTGCAGTTCTTAGAACTTACTCCCGATGCAGCACTCAGAGATTACTCCTGGCAGGCTCCAGGGACTATATAAGGTGCTGTGGACTGGACCAAGGTCCAAAGCAAGTGACTTAACCACTCTATTATCTTCCTTTCACTTTAATTTTTTTTTTAGAAAATATAGTATACTGCTGTTGAGAATGTTAGCATAATTTGAGTTACTTTCACACAAGACAAATTTATATTCTAACTAAGGATTGCATAAGTCATATTATATGTAAACAGTTTTCAATACTTTTATATATAAATGACTTTGTATACACTCTTTATAAAATATGCAAATATATATGAAAATAATATTCATTATATTACTATCTTATTAATAGTAATGAGGCAACACGACCTCTTATCGTCTAGTTCTCACTTTCAGAGAACCTAGTAGGCTACTGAGAGTATCCTGCTCGAATATATGTCTAACTGGGAACACCTGTAAAGGTGATTAGAGGCTATCCCAAAAGCCTTCATCTCTCTTGGAGAGCCTAGCAAGCTACCGAGAGTATCCCTCCCACACGGCAGAGCCTGACAAGCTACCTTTGGCATACTCGATATGCCAAAAACAGTAAGAATGATGGTCTTTCAGGGTCCCCCGACCCTGAAAGAGCTCCGAATCTGTCATTGGGCTACACTAGCACATGGTGGGGATGAATGGAGACTTTACTGGTGCCCCCTTGAGCAAATCGATGAACAACAGGGTGACAGTGATAGTGATATTACTATCTGACAAGTAGTTACAAGATAGAGGTGATCTATTTTGTATCATGCACATGTTATGTTATGTATTTCCTCATTTTGTGTATGTGTATATATTCTATGTGTATATACATGAACATGTATGATATATAGCTAGAAAATCATATTAATATATCAACCAAAGATGTTTTTAGAAAAGGGAATGAATTGGACAATTGAAAGAAATAAAAAATTAACATCTTTTAAAAAAATGTTGCATCTTGCTTACTACATTGTAAGGGGCAATCTTAAATTTTGCAATTATAAGTATTCAATTAAGATGCTTTCTTCCATTAAGGTAGCTTTAAAATATTACAGAGATTCTAAAGAAGAGAAAGAAATTTTTCACCACAAATCCTTCTCTTCCCATTAAACATCTGTTTATATTTTCTGCCGACTTCTCATAAATCATTTAGCAACAAGTTACTCTTTGCCTTGTTTTGCAAAAATCACTTGATCCTCAGGTATCAAGGTCTGATGTGAAAAAGCAGTTGGGTATTTAACAAGATTATTTAAAACACCACAACAGGATTTTTTCTATAATGAGATGCATATATTATTAACCCAATGAAACATATAATATTAAATAAATGCATGCTTGACATAAAATAGCAATATGCTGGTTGTTATCTACTATTGATGCTTTTCAACTCTCCATATTTCTTTAGCATAAATTTTCTTCCCCTTAAGACATGGCAGTGTGGTTTATAGTAAAACATAAAAGTGAATGAAAGTAGCATGTAACATGCTTGCCAGTGCCTTCAGAAAGAGCTGTGGAACATTTGTTTACTCTTTTTGGAAAATATCTGAATTAGGTGAATGATAGAAAATTCATGTCTGACTCATTTTTTTTTCTTTTTGTTTTTTCAAAGAACTGCTATTTTATTTTATTTATTTATTTTTTAAATTTTTATTAGTGAAACACCATGAGGTACAGTTGTAGACTTACAGATTTTTGTGCTTGGGTTTCAGTTATACAATGATTGAGTACCTATCCCTCCTCCAGTGCCCATTCTCCACCACCGATGATCCCAGTATCCCTCTCACCCCTCCCCCCCCACATCCCCACATCCCACCTGCCTCTGTGTACAAGCAGCTAGATATTCAGAAAAGGCTGTTTGCACGTGGATGCAGAGGAAAATGGACAGATGGGCCATCTAAGCAGACCAGGACAAAATGCCTCAGGAAATGATGTCCTATTGTAGTTCCAATAAGACTCAAAACTCATTGTGAAGCTGACCATGGCATCCTTAGCTTAATGTAATTCATCATTCAAATATTGTAGTGATTCCCTGCTCATCAAGCCAACTTCTGCTTATTATTTGACTTCTTGTAGTATTTGGCTTTAGAGAAATATGCTAATCATGCTACTTCGTTTTCTGGTCTGTCAAACAATTATATTTCTCTCGACAAAGAAATAAATTGATATGAGAATTTTACACATCAGTATTCTAAACTTGCATAAAATGAGTACCCTTTTGAGAAACAGGTCCTCTCTTGTCTTAAATCTTACTGAGCGGCATCAGAAATGGTGTAAAGATAAAATCACTAAGGTAATGCCCCCGAAAAGCTCTTTATAATCAGTTGGACTTTTCATAGTGCTTATTCTCTACATTATTAATCTTGCTTACCACTATGCAAAGTCAACCAGTGTAATATAAATGAAATATAGAAGTATCTTCAATTAGTTTTTGAAATAAGAATTATATTCAACCAGCATGTTTTTGTTAAAATTTATTTAATAGTAATACATATTTTAATTGTCCACTATAGATGGGGCATTTAATAAAAAGAATAAGTTTAGACTTGAAGTTTGCCTACAAGAAAGTCTACTGTTACAGATGTAGGCAAGAAAGTATAGTTTCAATGTAGGAAGCATGTAAAGGAGAAAAACACAAAAACAAGTATCAAGTTTTTCTTAAAGATATGGGGATTTTTTTCCCAAAAGTGACATAAAGACAAAAAGGAAAGTTTTATAAATAGTTATACAAAATCAAGGGCACATTAAGGTCATGCTATTTCCCAGGAATTAAAAGCATTTTAGTTTCTCTACTTAAAAGTGAAAATGGGAGATGAAATTATACTCAGGGAAATACTTTAAAAAAATCCAAATGTGTGAAAATCTTTGTGTATTATGATAAATAGCTTAGAAATTATCTAAAAGAATGATACACTTTGTCTTTTGTGCTAAAATGAGAGAATAATTGTGAAGAATAGGTGTCTATTTGAGCATTTCAAAGATATGAAGAAAATCTGGTTAACACTGATTATTAAAATTTTAGTATGTCAACTGATAGATTAATTTGATTGATTGATTGATTGAATCATTGGGACATCCACACTGCTCATGGAGTCCAGAGGACACTTTCAAAAATACTTGGCTAATTGGAAGTAGTGGAACAATGGTCAGACCAATGGCTACCATGTGCTGGGTCCCTGTCGTGCACTGACCATTGGTGTCAATGAGGCTATACCCTGTATGTTTAGGGTCAATGCAATGGTGAGCATTGAAGCAGGGTTGTGTACCACAGAGCATGAACTCTGGGCTCTAACACTATCTCCCTATCCTGTGAGTATGTCTATTTATTAGCATTCCAGAGAAGGTATAAACTTGAAAACAGTATTTTTTAACTTATTTTTATATTCATGTGATTCCTTAAAACATATACTGTAAATTTTGCCCTCAATCACTCAATATATATTTATTTTCTTGATCATTGCTAATCAATTATCCCACTGTTAAAAACAATAACACAAACACTCTATTTTATTAAAAAGTGAATTTATGATAAAAATAAAACCTATTTTGTCACCAGTAGTAACCCTGGTGACTCCCAGCAATATAAACAACAAAGAGGGAAAAAAACCTTTTACCCTATGCTAATAACTATGCATATTCTTTTTTTTTTTTTTTTTTGGTTCAGACCTGGTGATGCACAGGGGTTACTTCTGGCTCTGCACTCACGAGTTACTCCTGGCAGAGCTCAGAGGACCATATGGGATGCTGGGAATCAAACCCAGGTCGGCGCGTGCAAGGCAAATGCCCTACCCGCTGTGCTATCTCCCCAGCCCCTAAAAATTATTATTTTAAAATGTTTTTAAATCTCAGACCATCCCTCCCTTCCCTTTATAATTTAATTTGTCAGTGATTTTATTAGTGAATATTTGCACGCAGCTGTCCTGGGTTTGATTCCCAGTCTCCCATATTGTCCCCTGAGCACCGCCAGGAGTAAACTCTGTACATCACTGGATGTGACCAAAAAAGCAAATAATAATAATAATAATAATAATAATAAGTTCTAGTAAGATAAACAACATAGTTAAATAGAAGGATGATAGGACATTATGATATTTTCAGTAACATGCATTCGTTACATCACAACTTCTCTCTTTTATTCATCTCTATAGATAAAAAAGAGAAGATAGAGAGATAAAATGTATCCTTTATCATAGACTAATTCCTATTAGAAACAAATTTGGTTCTTATCCACTTAGAGTACAAATCTGAGTTATAATGTAAGACTCAGTTTGCTCTGTGTGGCGCCAGAGAGATAGTACAATGGGTATGGTGCTAACTTTGCACATAGCTGACCCATACTCAATCCCTGGTATCCCATATGGTCACCTGAGCCCTCAAAGAGTTATTTCTGAATTCATATCCAGGAGTAAACCCTGAGCACTACCCCAAACAGAAACATAACAACAACAACAACAACAACAACAAAATCAATTTGCTCTGTTAATAGAGTTAATAGAGCACCTATTAAGTAGGTGATACTGATAGTAGTAAAGGTAGTAGTGGATTTGGAGGTTTTAGGGTCACTTCAAGGAGAGTTCATGGACAGTGTCATGCTGAGTGAAATGAATCAGAAGGAGAGGGACAGATATAGAATAATGCATTCATTTGTGGCATATAAAATATATAGTAGAAGACTAATATTCATGGTGAGGGGAAATGGGCTAGGAGAACTGGTTAATGGTTGGAATCGACCACAAATGTGTGTGTGTGGGGGGGGCAGGGTAGAAGGTTGGTAAGATAGAGAAGGGACCAGGATGACAATCATAGCTGGGAACGATCACACTGGACATGATCTGAGTGTTAAAAGTTGGTAAAGGGATATTCCTGATAACCTTTCAGTATCAATATCACAAACCACAACTGGCAAAAAGGTGATGGACGGGAACCTGAGGACACTGGTGTTAGGAAATGTAGGCTGGTGGAGGGATAGGTACTAGAATATTGTATGATTGAAATCTAATCATGAACAGTTTAGTAAGGGTCTTTATCACAGTGATTCAATTAAAAACAGAAGTGTACAATCCAATCAATTTTCAACTGTGCTGTCAGGCCTAAAAGTTTGGTGTTCTGGCCCCAGGATGCAGTACTACTCAGGGTCCATGATATTAAAGGAATATCAGAAGCATATCTAGTAGTGTCCAAGGGCATACCATGCTGGAATTCTAAGCTAGAAACTTCCATCACAATATGAAATGCCTCCTTGGCTCAGATTTATCATTTGATAAACTGTAAGTAGGATTATCTCCCTGTTTATTATTTTTGAAATGGGCATTTAATGTAGTATGCTTTCTTCTGAGAGGTCAAACTCCTGGTATATTACATCTCCCACAAACAAATTTATTTTTATAAAAACTGTCTTCACCACTAGACCATTTTCCCCACAAAAAAAAACACAAGAATACCTTGAAATAATTATTTCCAAAGACTATAAAGAACTCCAAAGAATAATGGGATACCATTTGATCTTCTAAGAAAGGTCATTTGAGACTATATGGAACAGCTGTATTGAGAACTATAGTACCAAGATATACTCTGCTCCTGAAATTGAAAGAAAGAAAGAAAGAAAGAAAGAAAGAAAGAAAGAAGGAAGGAAGGAAGGAAGGAAGGAAGGAAGGAAGGAAGGAAGGAAGGAGAAAGAAAGAAAGAAAGAAAGAAAGAAAGAAAGAAAGAAAGAAAGAAAGAGAGAGAGAGAGAAGGGAGGGAGGGAGGAAGGAAGGAAGGAAGGAAGGAAGGAAGGAAGGAAGGAAGGAAGGAAGGAAGGAAGGAAGGAAGGAAGGAAGAAAAATTAAATTTCCATTTCTCAAGACAAATGCAAAAATTTACTCTCACGTGGACCTCTTCCTAGAAGCATGTTGCTGGAATGACACAAACACAAGTCAGCACTCAATACTCATTTAAGCATCCATCACCTTTTAAGACAGGTGTGTGCTCATTCTCTTCGTTTCAGGTTTAAAGTGTGGATTTAATTTGGCTCCTCTGAACAAGGCAGAGTAGCCACTCCTGAGTATTCACTGTGCATAAATAAGCTAAAAGGGAAACAATTTCAATCACGTTGACTTTTTGTTGAAGGAACATTTTCCATTCTGCTAAAGTTCAACTGACATTGACTTCGCTGAACAACTGCACGGAAATTGCCTTCGGAGCTTGATTTGGAAGCACTACCTTCTTCATAATGAAATGTTGGATTGTGAAAGTCACACGCAGAGTGTTGATTCTGTTCCTAAGTGACATTGTTGGAGCATAACACACATTTAGTTACCTACCTGACAAGTTGTCTATTTAACAGAGCAAAAATGATCTGACTATGATTGATGTTGCAGCTGCCCCTTCTCAGTGATGGGGAAAACAGGCTGGGTCAAAACAGAGCCGGCTCCACCAGGACTCGTCTGTCTCCAGTGCTGCTCCTTCATTTCTCTTCATTTGGATAAGAAGGCTTTCCTTTGAACATATATTCCCACAGTCTCCAATCTACCCACCACCTTGCTTATTGCTTTTTTCTTTTCACTTTGAAATTACTTTAGAGGCATTATTGTGCTCTGGCAGCATTAGAGGAAAAGCTTTTCATATAATTTTAGCCACATGCAGTCTTGGTCAAGGACGACAGTGGTGTCAAAAATCAGAGCCTAGCATCAAGACTGCTTAGTAAATTATTTACACTTCGATTAGAAATTCATTTGAATTCCTGATAGTCTGACTTGGGTTAATTTTTTTTTCTTTTCCTTTTCTGCTTTTTGGGTCACACCTGGCATTGCACAGGAGTTACTCCTGGCTCATGCACTCAGGAATTACTCCTGGCAGTGCTCGGGGGACCATATGGGATGCTGAGAATCAAACCCAGGTTGGCCGCATGCAAGGCAAACACCTTACCTGCTGTGCTTTCACTTTAGTCCCATGTTTGTGTGTGTGTGTGTGTGTGTGTGTGTGTGTGTGTGCGAGTGAAGATACCTGCTTTATATTTGTCCCAACATACACTAACGTTAAAGTCAAATTCTAAGACTAATGCTTTAAACCAATGTCCTCTTTGCCCTCTTTTTTTTTTTTTTTAAGTCAGGACTAATAGCACAGTTTACCCATCAGCGGAACAGATGGTGAATAAAGGTTTAGTAGAGACCAAAATCAGTCTGGATATTCATTCCTCATGAGAACAATGTTGGGGGATATCACTAAGATAAAATTTTTGGAACTGGAAAAATACTATCCAAAAAGCCACATGGAGTATGAATACCAGAAATTAAAGTAGGCATGTGGCAGCAAAAGAGGAAAGTTATAGTACAAAGTAATATATATCACAAGTATGCTCTCCTCTGACTTCAAGTCATTTAAATTCGGTGTAACACAGAAGAATGTGGGTTTATTTTGCAGACTCTAGGGATGTGTACATTATATTCAAGCATGCATGCTTAAAATAAGATTGTAAGGATTCTGTGTAAAATGAACATTATGCTACTTACACTGAGTTTGCAAACAATATTGCAAATTATATATAGCCAAACTCAGGAACAATATAAAGTGAATAGAAAGTAAGACAATGAAGTATTTTCCATGGAATTCATAGGTTAATAGTAAAGGAACATATATTTATTTTAATTTATATTTTATATATAAATAAAATATATTTCATATATAAATAAACTTGCATATAATAAAATATATAATATATTTAATATATTAAATATATTTATAATATAAATATACATATATTATATAACATAATTATATGTTATACATCTATAATATAAATATATATTTATATAATATACATATATATTTATATTATAAATGTATAATATATAAGTATATATTATATATTATATAAATATAAATGATATAAATATATAATATATAATAAAATAAAATATATAAATAAAATTATGTTATATGTAACATATATTTATATATTTATTTATATATATAAATATATGTATTTTTTATATAAAGGAACATATATTTCCATTATTTGCAGAATTCCATAATTTGCAAAAATATAAAATAAACTGCAATGCTCTTTTGTAGACCATATTCAATCAGAAATTTAAATTTATTGTTGCTCAAAAACCTGTTAATGTAGTACCATGTGTGGAGCATTTTAGTAGCATCCTCTCCTAAAGTATCTGCTTCTCTCCACCAATGTTCCGAGCCCCCCCCCCGCCAAATAAGCACATAACATTTCTTGCTACAAATGTACAGAAGATAATATATTCATAAAATGTTGGCAAGGAGCCTAACAGATAGTGGCAGAGAATGTAAAGTGGTTGCCTTGCATTTGTGTGGTTTAGTTTAAATCCCCAGAACTCCAGAAGGTCCCCTGAACACCAATCATAGAGCCAGGAGTAAGCACCACTTAGCACCACTGGGTATACCTGGCACACTCAAAAAATCCTCCAATACCCAGACTTGGTAAAATCAAAACTTTTTTTTTGGTTTTTGAAGTTATTGTTTAATTTACATAAAATACACAGTATCATAGCACTCCCAACAGTAGCATAAAATTTAATATTTATAGCATAGTCACCTGATCTGAAATCTTACCTTAAATCTTAATTCGATCTATGCCTTCAGGTCAAAGTGAAGCCGACCGCTCACCACAAAACCTTCCTCACAACTGAGGCAGCTTTAATTCACTATTAATCTTTCTCTCTCTAACATACATAGAAATAATGCTATACCACATGACCCACAATTTCTGTTTATAAAGACTTAGCACAATGTTATCAGGGTTCATTATGCATGATTAAGTAATAATCCGTTGTATATATTTACCTCTTTTTACTTGTCCATTTATTGGCTGATGAACAAATCTTATTTCCACTTCTTCACTAATATGAACAAAAATTTGAAACTTTATGTAAATTGACATGTATATTTAGTGATTTACTAATATTTGGATTGGGCTGGAACATAGCTTAAATGGTAGACCATGTGGAAAGGCCTGGTTTGAATCCTAGAATTTCAATATCTCACTGGAAATCATAATTAATGCTGAGTTCATCATGTCAACCAAGACCATCCATGGTAACTCACAGTTCCAAAAGTCTGAATCTAAACATTGGACAGGGGAGTCTCCCAGTGGACGGTTCCCCAATGAAATAGAACACATCATATTCAATCGGCGGTTTTGCCTAATCAATGTTGCTGTTGTCCCAAAATTCCAAAAGGGATCAGACCACCGTCTTCTTCGTGCAAAATTCTACCTCACAGAATGAGGAGAAAAGAATGCAAGGTTTAAGAAGAGGACTCCCAGAACGACCACCAACTGGGAGCTCTTTGGCTCTGTTGTGGCAACATGGGAAGATGCCGTCATTGACAACATTGATGAGGAATATGATCAAATGATTCAGCACCTCCATGATTGTGGAAGGAATGCCAAGAGAGAGATAACTACAAGAAAAATGCCTTTCTTCAAACACTCTTGAACTTATTCGCCAACATGGCTTGGCACATGCCTCACGCAACCACAAGCGAATGTCCGAGTTGGCAAAACAGTGCAGAAAAGCGATCAAGGATGACCTCAAAGACAGGAGAGCAGCAGTGCTGGTAGAAGCGGCAGAAGCCAGGAAAAGCATTCGTAAGGCCTGCCTGTCCTTCACCAACTATAAGACCAAGATGACTGCCCTCCGATATCCTGATGGATCTATCACATCTTCCAGAAGGGTAATGGAGAAGATTATTTATGACTTCTACTCAGATCTCTTTAATAGCCACATCCATTTGCCCACATACCAAATTCCGCAGGATGGATATGTAGTTCCCAATGTTCTCCCTTCTGAACTCCAACACGTCATCTCATCAGTAAAGAAGCAAAGAGCACCTGGCCCAGAAAAGGTCAGACCTGAACACCTGAAGAACTCACCATCAGTACTCATCAATACACTGGCTCGGCTCTTCACATGCTACCTGTCTGAATGCAAGTTTCCATCAGGAACCAGCAGGACTGTACTACTATACGAGAAGGGAGACATCCACAACATTGGCAACTATCACCCAATCTGCCTGTTGTCTGTCATCTACAACTGTTCGCTCAAGTCATCATGAATAGGATTGGCAGAACACTAGATGAAAGACAACTATGCAAACAAGCCGGGTTCCGAAAAGGATTCAGCACCATTGACCATATCCACATGATAATCAAGGTCATTGAGGTTTCTCAGCAGTTCAAGATGCCACTCTGACTAATGTTCATTGATTTAAAGAAGGCCTTTGATTCTGTTGATATGGAAGCAGTCATCGAAGCCCTAGCCAATCGGGGTGTACAAACTCAATAGATCAGGATCCTCCATGAGCTCTATTTATGGATTCATTGCCAGGATCTCACCATTCTACAAAGAAGTAATCATCCATGTCAAGAGAGGGGTTCGGCAGGGTGATATCATTTCACCAAAACTCTTCAGTGCCACCCTCAAGAACATCATGCGATGACTGGAATGGGTAGGAATGGATAGATGGTCAGCAACTACACCACCTCCGTTTTGCTGATGACAATCGTTCTAATAACACCAAACATCAGCCAAGCGGCACAAATGCTGACAGACTTTGACCGTGAGTGTGGAAAGGTCAGATTACAACTGAATCTCAGAAAGACAATGTTCATGAGAAAGTCTTGTTCCTGATGTTTCCATTCACTCTCAATGGAACCACCAACTCCGAATGCAACAGTTATATATACCTAGGTCAAGATATCAACATGATGAATGACCTGGCACCTGAGTTACGCAGGAGGAAGAGAACGGCTTGGAATGCCTTCAAGAGCATTGAAGAAATAACTAAGAGGACAAAGAACCTCCAGCTCCGAGCACATCTTTTCAATTCCACTGTTCTTCCTGCAGTAACATATGTCTCAGAGACCTGGGCCCTGAGAAAACAGAATGAGAACGCTATTCGGGTCTCTCAAAGAGGAATCAAAAGAGCTATGCTTGGAGTATCATGCTTCACTCAAATGAGAGATAGAATCCGGAGTTCCGTTCTCCGTCAACGCTCAAGAATCAGGGACGCTGTCTCATTTGCCAAGGCATCAAAAATCCGATGGGCTGGACATATAATGAGGTTTAAAGATGACCGCTGGACTAGAGCCATTACTGACTGGATTCCACGGGACATCAAAAGATCGCGTGGATGCCCACCTACAAGCTGTTTAGTCTTCTTCGTCAAGACCCTGAATGATAGGTTTGAGGCTCTGCATATCCTAGAACGAGCAGATGCCATTGGGCTACGCTAGCATGCAACAGGGATGAATGAAGACGTTACTGGCACCCACTCGAGTAAATCGATGAGTAACAGGGTATCAAGTGATCAAGTGATAGTAATTAACTAAGCACACTCACAGTTATAATTCTATTAGAAATTTTCTTCCATTAAATCTATCTCAGAAAATAAAAGCAACTACTTGATTGTAAGACTATGAAGATAATTACTAAAGTCATGGAAATAATAGCAAAGCTATATTTAATTTTCTATTTATAGGTGAGTTATAGGATAAATTGTGTTTGTTTAACATTCTCTATAGGCATTAGATGTAAAATAGCTTTGAATATATTGCCATTCTGTTTTGAGAAAAACAAGTTTAAAAATACAAACTAAAAAATAAGGCAGTAAATTTTACTTTTATTGAAAATTAATATGTTTCTATCTTGCAATATATAGATTGAAAATATTAAAAAGAAAACTTTACTGTTGATATAATATGTGCATTTCAATTAGTTAAGCTATTCTAAACTTATGAAAATAGTATTTAGTTAGTTGGATAATTTTTTCCCTCAATGTGTTATTCAATGCTGAATCAGAAATGCTTTAGTAATTAAAGTCATATTCCCAGAAGTGCTACTTTAATTAATAAACTGGTATATTTATTATAAATGAACTCTGAAACTGAAAGCCAGGAAAATATTGAATTCAGATACCTGGTTTCTATGTGGGAGAACTTTTTTCTTTGATGTAGCTTCAAAAGTCTTTCATCCTCATACTTCACTGACACTTAAAACAGTATCATAGTGGGAGTGGAAATGTAAGTGACAGCTCTAATAAATTAAGAATATTTTTCACAGTCTACACCCCCTCATTTGGGGCTCTGAAATTTCACTTATTAAAATGTGTATTCTTCAAAGTTGAATGGGAATCGTAGATTTTCTCTGAGCTTTCTCTGCTTTAGAGATGAGCTATGACAAAAGTTCTATAGTTAAAGAAATTTCCTGGACTTTGTCTTGAATCAGAATGAAATTTCCAACACTTCTGTAAGAATGGGTCAAACCTCTAATTGCTAAGTCAACTGTCTTCCACATGCCAGCATCTCAGCGGTCCGAACCAGTCCATGGATGAGTTTCCTCTACAAGTTTTCAATTTTTGTACTTATATTCTTAAAATTTAAGCTTTACAGATTAGAAAAAACTTAAAAATTCACATTCAGGGTGAAAATGTTGCTTCTGCTAAATAAATGTTACTAGATTATTTCTCAAAAAGACTTATGAGAAAGATTAGATTTCAACCTATTAAGAAAAAAAACAAAACAACAGTATTAAATCACCAACAACCTGTATTTATATAACAAACTTGAGAATTTTTAAATTCAGAAAATACAATTGAGAAATTTGGAGTTTTTAAAAGTATTTTTCTTTTTTCATAATTTTATTTATTAAATCACCGTGAGAGTAGTTACAAAGCTTTCCGGTTTAAGTCTCAGTCGTACAGTGAAACACCCATACCTTCACCAGTGCCCATTCTCCACCACCAAAAACCCCAGTATATCCCCATCCCACATCATCCCCCTACCTGTGGGGCAGATGATTTCCACAGTTCGTTCTCTCTCTCTCTCTCTCTCTCTCTCTCTCTCTCTCTCTCTCTCTCTCTCTCTCTCTCTCTCTCTCCCTCTCTCCTTTGATTACATTCAATATTTTGACACCAGACCCACCATTATTTGGTATTTTACCCCAACACTCAGATCTGCCAAAAAGGCAACAGTAGACAATTTGTTTTCTATTGCTGGTTATGAATATCATATGATGTCACACACCTGCAGTACTGCAGTAGTGGCTACACAATTTTGAAATTGCGAAATTTTAACAAATTTAAAAATTTTAAATCTGGAGGGATTTCTGCCAAAACCTGTTGGATTACAAGGTTTGTTCCTGAGTCTCTAGGATCATGGCCATTTAGCAGCTTGATCAGGAGTCAGAGAGGTTGTTTGTGGGCGGTGACTCTAGGGTCTCATAGGGACGGGGAGGAAAGGGCCGGCTCCACCCACATCCCGTGAGACCCTGCGTATCTCATCACTGCAGGCCCAAACCTGAATGTCCAGTGGCTTCTGGTGAATGGAGGCCACCAAGCCACCAATGGGGAGCAGGTGGAAGGACAGCACCCTTTCCCCTCTGGGGTGGCCCAGCAACAGTAAGTTACTGTGGAGTCCAGAATCATTTCTGCCAAAAGCTGCTGGTTTCCAGCATGTCTCATCACTGACTGTCCAGTGGCCTTCGGAGGAAGGCAGCCACTGGGTCGTCAGGGGGAACAGGCTAAGGCACAAAACCTATTCTCACCTGGGCTGGCCCAGTCCCGGTAACCTGCTACAGGAACAGGATGCATTTCTGCCAAAAGCTATTGGGTTCTGAGATTTGTTTCTGACTCTCTGGGATCATGGCTATTAAATGGCTTGTTCAGGAGCCAGAGAGGCCGTTCCTGGGTGGTGGCTTGGGATCTCGTTGGGGTGGGGAGGAAAGGGCCGGTTCCATCCCCATCCCGTAAGGCCCTACGTGTCTCATCACTGAGGGCCCAAACCTGACTGTTCAATGGCCTCTGGAAGATGGCGGCCACTGAGCCGCCTAAGGAGAGCAGGTGGAGGGACAGCATCCTTTCCCCCCTGGGGTGACCCGGCTACAATAAGCTACTGTGGGGTCCGGATCCATTTCTGCCAAAATGGATCCGAGATTTGTTTCTGAGTCTTTGGGATTATAGCCATTAAGCAGTTCAATCAGGAACCCGAGAGGCCATGCCTCCAATTATATAGCTAAGCCGGAGGTGGTTTGTGGGTGTGTCTCTCATATACCTAACTTCTGGCCATTTACTTTCTTTGCCTCAAGTTTTTGTGGTCTGTTCAAAGGCACAGCAGCAATTTTTGGATATCTGGAAGTCTGAAGGCACCATCAGGCTGCTGATGTACTCACCTCACAGGTACAGATTGACCTGCTGGTAGCAACATACCCCCTATTAAAAGTATTTATGTCTCTTAAAACTTTTTTTCTTACTTCGTGAATGCAAACATTAACTATTATGGTGTGTACTCTGGTTATGCAGCAGACAAAAAAAATCCATTTCTTACTAGAGTTATAAAGGAAATGTTAGGGAACTAATCTCTACGATCTATACTATTACTCCAGTTTTGTCTATTAAGAAAATGTAAATCATATAACTTTCTATTTTCTGAAACTTCCTTTAATTTACTATAGTAACAAAAATGTGGCGATTTACAACAATTTCACTGTCACTGTCACTGTCCTCCCATTGTTCATCGATTTGCTTGAGCAGGCCCAGTAACATTGTGAGACTTTTTACTGTGTTTGGCATATCAAATACGTCACGGGGAGCTTGCCAGACTTTGCCATGAGGGTGACATACTCTCAATAGCTTGCCGGGCTCTCCAAGAGGGATGGAGGAATCGAACCCAAGTCGGCTGTGTGCAAAGCAAATGCCCTACTTGCTGTGCTATTGCTCCAGCCCAAATAAAGTCAATAAAGTTAATTTTTTTTAACTTTGGCCTCTGGTGCAGCTCAAAGAATGAGTCAGATAATGCTCTCCAGGTGAAAAGCTGGCCTCAACTTCCCCAAATAAGGAAATAGGCTGACTATGTATTGAACATAATTTCTGTTCTTCTGATCAATCTCCAGACACATGAATCATTGTAACATCCACAAGTACATTTAGCACTGTTAGCCAGTACCTTAAGAGCAAAGGCTGGGATATTTACAAAGCTATGATCATTAGGTGGTAACCAATCTGTAATCTCTATTGTATAGCTTGAAGTTGGTAATCTCTTACTATAGTCTAAAAAAAAGTTTTTTGCCTGGGTACACATTAGCAACCTTCATTGTCTAAACTAAGCTAAACTTGTTTTACCCAGGGTACTATCCTGACCTTGAGGGTTTTACAGATAAATACAGATAAATTTTCCAACAGTCCATTCTTATACTGTGGTTTAGGAAATGCCTTTGTAAGAGCATAAAGTATAATAGTTGAATTTTCATTCATATATATTCCATAAAAATAAATCATCTGCATTTTAATATGTCAGATGCTTGTTTATATTCTTGCCTTCTTTATAAAAAATTCAGTCAGATATTTAAATAACATTGAATTGCACTATATAAAATATGTTTCATTATGTGACTATACATGAGCATACATATGTGCACATGCTACATAATTTGTTCTGAGTATCATTCTTGTTAAATGAAAAACAACTCTTGAAATATAGCTTCCTAATAGTTAATTCAGTACCCAGAAAAGCAGGTGATTCCTTTATAACATTTATACTTTTCTGTTGAAATAAGTCAAACTCCAAACATTCTTTCTGATTTTTTTGGGGGGAGGGTGTGGTCACACTCAGTGATGATCAGGGGTTACTCCTTGCTCTGCACTCAGGAATTACTTCTGATGGTACCTGGGTACCATATGCGATGCAGGAAATCAAACCCACATTGGATACGTGCAAGTCAAACACCCTATCTGGTGTCCTATAGCTAAGGCTCCCAAATTTTCTTGAGGTAAACGTTATTAAGGGAGATACTAATCCCACTGTAATGAAATTAATAAAAGTGCATGCAATTTCTGAAAAAAAATTATCTAAACTGATGCAAATATGAGGAAAAGCTGGGTTTTATTATTTTAAAAAATTATTATCGTAGCAAAATTAAGGTTTAAAAATATGTGGTTATTAGAATATATTGACAATTTAAAATGTTATGCTTTCTTCAGCTCACGGAAGAGAACAGCGCAGTCTCCTGCACCAGCGCCTGGCTCTCCTCACAGGGGCCCCTTGGATGGGGGACTGGTTGAGTTTCCCTTCCTGCCCCGAGCAGAGCCCTGGCAGCTGAAGACCTCCAGAACCAGCCACAGTCATGCTTAAGACCACTCTCCATATGTTCTGACCAGCCTCATGCATGAAGGAACCAACAGAGGAACCCAGGCATGCGGGACGCGGGACTTAAATCACCAAGATTGCTCGGATTGATTCTGGGCCTCCTCCACCCAAATCCCCCATCTTCCAGTAGATAGGCGCTGAACCCACCGACTGTCCCCAGCTCGGTGTAATCCCATCAACTGCCAAGACCCAGAGACTATAAAATCCAGCTCCTGGAAGCACACAGCCACGCAACATCTTATTATCTAGTTCTTACTCTGGAGAACCCGGCAGGCTACTGAAAGTATCCTGCCCGCACTGCAGAGTCTGGCAAACTCCCCGGGGTGTATATGCCAAAATCCAGTAACAATGATGGGTCTCATTTTCCTGACCCTGAAAGAACCTCAAATGTGGCACTTTCTAAAATCTCAGGGCGAGGACGAAGGAGATGTTACTGGTGCCTATTCAAGGAAATCAATGAACAACAGGATGATAGTGATACAGTGATATAATGATGTTTTCTGTTAGTACATACAATATTTTCTGAGCATAAAACCACAAAATTAAAAAATAAATAATTATACAAACTAGAAAATAATTTTAATATTGTCTATAAATATGCTATGTGTTCATGAATTTTTAATTAAATCTGACAGTGAACAAAAAGTCAAACTAAAATCATTAGTCTCATTTGGAGGTCCAACAATAATCAATGTCACTGAATATAGAATTTAATGTTAGGCATCAAATAGGTTTCTACTAAAAATGTTGAGTAGGTAGAGCTTATTAAAGCATGATTAATATATAAAATGTATTCTGAGAGAAAATAATCAATTTCAATTTAATATGCATATATATGATGAATTTTAATTTTTTCTAGTGTTTTATCCTGTGGAAAAAACTAATAAAAAGATAGACAGACTAGAAGAGCAATGTGGCTCTACAATTTAATGGTACATGATTTTATTTGATTTATTCAGACTGATAATTCTTCACTGAAAAATTGTTCCAAATGGCTCCTAAAATGTCCCTAATATTGTTTCTATTGACTTCTAAAATGTCCAAAAATGGTTCATTAACTTTCTCTACAGAGTTAAATGAGATAATGGATCACTTAACTTAATCACTTAACTTCCCGTTAGTCGTCGATTTGCTCGAGTGGGCGCCAGTAACGTCTCCATTTGTCCCTGTCGCGTGCTAGTGTAGCCCAATGGCATCTGTTCGCTCTGTGAACATGAAGGGCCTCAAACCGATTGTTCATGATCTTGACAAAGAAGTCTGACCATCTGGTAGGTGGGTGGCCATGCGGTCTTTTGACATCCCGTGGAATCCAGTCGGTAACAGCTCTAGTCCAGCGGTCATCTTTAAATCTCATTACGTGACCAGCCCATCTGATTTTCAACACCTTGGCAAATGAGACAGCGTCCCTGATTCTTGATCATCGATGGAGGTCAGAACTCCAAATTCTTTCTCTCATTTGAGTGAAACGTGATATTCCAAGCATAGCTCTTTCTATTCTTCTTTGGGAGACCTGAATGGCGTTCTCATCTTGTTTGTGTAGGGCCCAGGTCTCTGAGGCATATGTTAATGCAGGAAAAACAGTGGAATCAAAGAGATGTGCCTGGAGCCGGAGGTTCTTCGTCCTCTTAGCTATTTCTTCGACGTTCTTGAAGGCGTTCCAAGCCGCTCTCTTCCTCCTGTGCAGCTCGGGTGCCAGGTCATTTGTCATGTTGACCTCTCGACCTAGGTACACATAGCTGTTGCATTCGGAGATGGTCGTTCCGTTGAGAGCGAATGGGGCATCAGGAACGAGGCTGTTTCTCATAAACATTGTCTTCGTAAGATTCAGCTGTAGTCCTACCTTTCCACACTCACGGTCAAAGAGATAATGGATAAGAAATATATATCACAGTGCAAAACACCAAAGAACACTGTAAACTGTTAATATGATTGATATATTGTTCATAGTCATCTAATGTTTTTATACTTTGTACTTTTTAAATAAATTTACTACTGAACTTATAGTCTTGCATATTTTCATGAAATAAAGTTTCAGGCATTGCAAAATTTTCTTTAGCATATATCTTAATGTTACATATATTATTGATAACATATATATATATATATATATATATATATATATATTCCTAGATCGTCGATTTGCTCGAGCTGGCCCAGTAACGTCTCCATTGGAGACTTTGTTGTTACTGTGTCTGGCATATCGAATACTCTCGGTAGCTTGCCAGGCTCTCCGAGAGGGGCGGAGGAATCGAACTCGGGTCGGCCATGTTGGCCGCTTGTAAGGCGAACGCCCTACTGCTGTGCTATCGCTCCAGCCCTAAATACATTGAAGTTCATTGAAGTGTCTACAATTTTTTTTCTTTTTGGGTCACACCCAGCCATGCACAGGGGTTACTCCTGGCTCTGCACTCAGGAGTTACTTCTGGCGGTGCTCAGGGGACCATAAGGTATGCTGGGAATCGAACCCGGGTCGGCTGCTTGAAAGGCAAATGCCCTACCTGCTGTTCTATCTCTCCAACCCCGAAGTGTCTACAATATTTAAGAAACGCATTCATTTATATGATTGGTAATCTGGCCATGAGGTAAAGTTAATGTCAGCTCTGTTTATAAAATGTGATAATCTTCATTAAGGGTGATTGGTCAGAAGAAGTTTTATTCAAACAGTAATGTTTCCAGCAGTGTTGATTTTGCAAAGAAATATTTTGATGTATTTCTCTTCTTTTTTTGGGGGGGAGGGGGGTTGTGTGATACAGCTAATGGTATTCAGGGACAATTCCTGGTGGTTCTCGGGGCATCATGAACTGTAGGCCTCCATCGTGCAAAGCACGGACCCTCACTCCTTGAGCTACCTCTAAGGCCCAGACAACTGTAATTGAGAAAAGAAAAGTATTTTGTTCTTTGGGCACCACAGTTCAGTAGTTAGAATAGGAGTGTATATGTGTGTGATATGTGCTAATATGGTTTCTTTTAGAGTTGTTGGGGCCTGGCCTTGGTTCCCTCCAGCTGGTTTTTCCCGGGAATAGAAGTGAACAGGGGGAAAACTGGACCTGTGGGAGTGCCATGCCCTGGCAGCTGACCCTGTAAAGAGGAACCGAAGGGAAGGCTGCACCTGATCTGCCTTGGCCGGGCCAGGAACCACATTCTCATTACTGAGAGAGTTCAAGGAACTATCCTTATGCGAGGTGCAGAGCAAAATAACAGATAACGTAGCTCGCTCAACTTGTAACCCTTGGCTTTCCCACAGAGTACTCACTGTATACTATAAAAGAAAATGAGCTTTGGAGTAAAGTTGCTGTATGCTGTATGCCATATAATGCATGCAGTCCTCCCTTGCCCTGGTTAGTTCTCATTCCCTCACTCCCACAAGCTTCAAGTTGATGGCACGGGATGCAGCAGGCAGTTAGGAAAATACAGTCTTAAATTGTTGGTTTTTGTTTGGGAGCCACATCCAGTGATGCTCAAAATTTACCCCTGGCTGTGCTCAGGAGTCACTCCAAGAGGTGCTTGGGGCGGGGGGTGGGGCAGGGACCCAGCCATTTTGTAAGGTAAGCAACTTACTGTGTCTCTCTCTATGCCTGCCTGCATATCTATCTATCTATCTATCTATCTATCTATCTATCTATCTATCTATCATCTATCTAAATTGATATCCCAGTCCTAGTTGAAGTAAGTCTCTTTCACTTTATTCTACTTTTGAATCATCCCTTCACTTACAAAATGCACTCTCAATTAAGTTGACCAAACTTGGTCCTTGACCAAAGGGAATCTGAAGGGAATAGAAAAGAAGAAAAATATCTCTTTCATATCCCAGACTAGAAATTGATGAACCCTAGAGCAAATAATTTTGTGTCTAAAACATCAGCTTGCAATTATAATTGATTATATAGAAATTAATCTGTAAAATGGTAATTATATTGTAGCAATTTGCCTTTAAAATTTTAACTATTTTAAAGTCAAAACTTTATTTTCTAAAGTCCTAGCATTCCTTCCAAATTTGTTCTCATATGTGTGATATTCTCTTTTTAATAACTATGTGCTATGTTTTATATTTCTATTTCAAGCTATTTAAAGATAAAAACTTATAATTAACTTTCTTTCAATACCTGATCATTTTTATTAATAGTCTCTTTGTTATCAGATATAAATTAATTAAATAAATTGTTTCTACCAATACTATTTGGATTATTTTATAATGAAATATTTTTGTCAAAATATTGTCATAATGTTGAATTACGACATTTTAACTTTGTTCCTACAGAACCCAGATAATACAGAACTTTGTGATCTTGGACTCTGGACTCAATGGACCAAAACAGAAATCCTCTGCCTGCTTCCCCCAGTCTCCTGTGACTCAGGGACCACACCCAAAGCCACACCCTGCCAACACCAGATAATCTCATCAGCCATCCTCCAGATGGGAGTATAAAAGGAGGCTCCCAGAACCATGCCACTGGACCCAGCACCAGGCTGTGGGGCAGGCGAGAGTCTTCCCCACCACAAAGGACCCAGCCCCAGCAGCTTACCTCCACTGCCCAACCACCGCCACACTTGAGGCCACTTTCTGGACCTTGTGACACATTATAAAACACTTCCTACCTATATATGCCTCTTGGAGAGTCCAGCAAGCTACTGAGAGTGTCCCACCCACACAGACAGAGCCTGGTAAGCTCCCCTTGGCATATTGGATATGCCAAATACAGTAATGACAATAGGTTTTATTCCCCTGACCCTGAAAGAGCCTCCAATCATTAAGACTAGTAAGAAGAGGCTGCTAAAATCTCAGGTCTGAGAGGAATAGTGACGTTACTGGCGCCCACTCAAGTAATTTGATGATGAATGAGATGACAGTAATACAGCGACACAGTGAATTTTGTTTTTATATTACCTTATTTATTACACCATTTGGGATGTAAACCAAATGCGAAATGACTGTGACCTAATATAGATGAACAACTGGCATGTTACATAGCCCAATACTAAATAGATATTGTAAATCATGCTATATTTGCTTTAATATTAATGAGAAAATAGTTTATGTTATTTGAATAAAACTTGATTCAAGGATATTATTTTAAGTTCAGAGAGATAGCACAGTAGGTTTAGTACATGATTTGAATGTTAGAGGAACTGATTTGACCCATGTAGCCCTTGGATCCCTCAGCCCAGTACTGGAGGTATTGGCAGGAATAGTTTGGATATCACTGGGCATGGTCCACAAACACACAAGCAATAATATTTTGTTTCTCAAACCTGCATTTATTTAGACAGTCTATGTTGAATTTCTGTTCAATTCTACTGCTTTGATTTCTTATACTAACAAATAAACAATGAGATCAATGTAAACAATTATCTCAATGTATCGTGAATATTGAAAGACTGAAGGACTCTAGTGCTACTACTTGTCTTTGTTCCTGGATATTGGTTATGGAAAATACTTATGAAATTAAAATTAAAATTTTGTTTATAGATAGCATTAAAAATTGTGTATCTCTTTAATTAACACTCCTAAGGCCATTTGATATGAAAATAATTACTGGAATGATGATCATAACTGAAATCAAACAAAAAGTCAATTACATTAAATACATTTCTCTTAGACAGCAAATCTATTTCACAGTAAATTGTTACTAAATTTACAAAAGTGATAGCACAGTGGTAGGACATTAGCCTTGCATGCAGCTGACCCAGATTCGATTCCCAGCATCCCATATCCTCAGAGCACCGACAGGAGTAATTCCTGAGTGCGTGAGCCAGGAGTAACTCCTGTGCAAAGCCGGGTGTGACCCAAAAAGCAAAAAAAAAAAAAAAAAAAAAATTTACAAAAATTTACAAAAGTGAAAGTAGATACTTAGGGACCAGAGAAATAGTACTTGGGTAAGGTACTTGCATTGAACGCAGCCAGTTAAGTTGGGTTTGATCCCAGTGCCCCCATGGTACCCTGGGCATACCAGGAGTAATTCCTGAGAGCATGGCCAGCAGTAACCATGACCATCACCAGGTTTGGGCCCCAAACAAACACCAACAAAAAAAGAAACCTAATTTGTATTTCTCATCTTACCAATCCTATCGAAAACCACATTAGAATGATAATATAAAAGCTACCTAGAATGCTGGCAAAAACAAAAAACAAAAAACAAAAAAAGAAATCCATAAGTGTATATATATTTTTCTAATCAAATGGAAATGGAGATAAAATGTTATTTTATCTTATTTATCTTATTCTTCTATAGTGTCACAAAATAAAACTCTCAAATATATATTTGATGATAGACATAGCTTAACAGAAATATTATGTCAGACACTAATGGTGTCAATGTAGCCTGTTAAGAAGCACAACAACATTTGGATTCAATGTATTTTAAATTCAGTTTAGTCCAGCAGGACATTTAGGAGGTCTTGAAAGAGATTAGGGCAATTATGTATGCCAAGTACATAAATGTCAACAGCAATTTAGAACAGGAGTAGCTTGTGAGAATGTTTCCAGTTCAATATTTTACTCTGAAAGCAAATAATCAGTATGAGATTTTTGCAACAGGGAGCTAATAGAAAATTAACGAAGGAGAAGAACAAATAAGCATACATAACAGAGGTTTGAGAAAAATGATATTCTATTGGTTATTTGATTTATAAACAGCTACAATAGCAATTTTTAAAATAATTTTTATTTTTCTAGAAGGTCACATGTTCGATGAAACTTTTACTTTATATTTACTTGTGGTGTTTAGCAGAGCACCTTCCTTTTAGGTTTTCCTCTCATAACTACTTATGATTTTTATATAAAAAATTAAACAAAATCTGCAATTGCTACTTCTTGGATACAGAATTCTCAATCTAAGTGTGACATAAAAAAGTTTTGTACATGTAAGATATACCTTTTGGGTGTTTGTTTTTCCTTTGGTTTCCACACCCCCCCCCCCTTTGTCTAATTATGTCAGTTTTCAGGAATTTCTCCTGGCTCTGCACTCAGGGATCATCCTGATGGAATTCCATGGGTTAAATAGAGTGTTGAGAATTAAAACTGTATCAGCTGCTTTTAAAGAAAATAGCCTTCATTCTGTACTATCTCCCAAGTCTCATTAAAGAAAGATTTCTGATAGAATGTGCCATAATGCTCTTTGTTTCAAAACCTTTAAAAAACAGAGAATTAAATAAATATCTGTTATATGAACATAATTACACCAGTCAATCTTTAGTTGAGTTACAAAATTATTTTAAAACCCAGTTCAACTATTTTGGATAAAGAAGTCTGAGAGTCTTTGAAACTGTCCTTTTAGCAAATTGCGTAATGCAGGCAGTTCTGTTTATGAATAAAATATACCTACACATTTTATCTAATTTATCAAACCATCTATACACCTACTCTATCATCTCTCTACTTTTTAAGTCTCAATAGACTATATTAGAAATATCATTGGCTTCTGTGTAGTTCTAAATTTTAATTCCTCTTTCAATTATTATATAAGAATAAATATACACAAGTTCCAATTTCATAAACTTTATGTTAGAATTACTTTGTACTTGTCATTTTGGGAGACTAATTATCACATTATTTGGATACATTTCCAACACGTAGGGGATAATAAAGTGCATTTCAATTTATATATATGAAATTACAAAAGTGTCTCTAAATATTTTTCTGAAATAATTGAATCATTTTAAGTTCAGTTATTATTCAAGGCCCTCCCGTTGATCATCGATTTGCTCGAGCGGGCCCAGTAACATCTCCATTGGAGACTTTGTTGTTACTGTGTCTGGAATATCGAATACTCTCGGTAGCTTGCCGGGCTCTCCAAGAGGGGCGGAGTAATCGAACTCTGGTCGGCCATGTTGGCTGCGTGCAAGGCAAACGCCCTACCCGGAGTGATAGCACAGCAGTAGGGCGTTTGCCTTGCAGGTATGGCCGAGTCGGGTTCGTTTCTCTGCCCCCCCTTGGAGTGCCCGGCAAGTTACCAAGAGTATCTCGCCCGATGGCAGAGCCTGGCAATCTACCAGAGACATATTCAATATGCCAAACACAGTAACAACAAGTCTCACAATGGAGACATTACTGGGCCTGCTCGAGCAAATTGATGAGCAATGGGAGGACAGTGCTACAGTGCTACAGTGCTATTATTCTGAAATGCCTCTGTAGGCCATATTTAGCACATAACAGTCAAAATAATTACATTTACGCTCTTAAGATCTGTATACTTAGCTGTTATGTAGAAAGTCATAGAATAGACTGATTATCAAGACACTAAGCTGGGTCTTAGACTGGATATTTATTTTAATTTTAAATATGAATATTAAAAGTATTATTAATGAATTAATGAGGCTTTACTTGTGTACTAGTATTATGATAGTATAATATCTACATATGCCATTATAATTAATATTTGCATAAACAACATAAACTTATTATCTTACAGTTTTGGGAGTTAGAGCCCAAAGCACACTATAATAAATAAAAACAAAAGTTATTGGGGACCAGAGAGTTAGTACAATAGGTAAGGTGTGTGCCTTGCAAATATCTGGCCCATGTTCAATCCCTGGCCCCCAATAGGGCATGTAAACATGTAGATCTGTGAATTACTAAAATATTCATTTACAAGAAACTTTAATAATAAAAGAGATTTGGGGTGGAAAGATAGTATAACTGGTAGGGTGCTCCCTCTCATGCAGCCAACTGGGGAATGCTCCCCTGCATTCCATATGGCCCCACATGCAAGGCCATGAATAAATCCTTAGTGCAGCCCAGAACATACCCAACCATATTAAAACAAAATAAACAAAAAATAATAAAGCAGCTTTTCACTCCACAGATATGAAAATTATCTGAGATTTTCACTGTAGATTATCACTGAGACCTTAGAAATATTGATAAAAAAAGGACTGAGCACTAGCTCTATTCAGTGTATTGACATCTTATTGAAGACAGGACAGTGATAATATTTTTAAATATGTACCTATGCTTTGTGGATGAATATCTATGCATTCACAAAGCATAAGTACATCAATCTGTCTTCGTGATTTCCACAATATATAGAAGAAAAAGAATTTCCACAATATATAGAAGGGCTGGAGCGATACACAGCGGGTAGGGCGTTCGTCTTACAAGCGGCCAACATGGCCGACCCGAGTTTGATTCCTCCGCCCCTCTCGGAGAGCCCAGCAAGCTACCGAGAGTATTCGATATGCCAGACACAGTAACAACAAAGTCTCCAATGGAGACGTTACTGGGCCCGCTCGAGCAAATCGACGATCAACGGGAGGGCCTTTACCTTTTTTATCTTTATAGATGAAAAATAGTATAAGAATTATGTAAGCTGGGGCTGGAGAGATAGCACAACGGGTAGGGTGTTTTCCTTGCATGCAGCCGACCCTGGTTCGATTCCCAGCATCCCATATGGTCCCCTGAGTACCGCCAGGAGGAATTCCTGATGAAAAGCCTGGAGTAACCCCTGTGCATTGCCAGGTGTGACCCAAAAAGCAAAAAAAAAAAAAAAGAATAATGTAAGTTGACACTAAAAAACTGTTTGGATTTGAGGCTGGGAGACTGCATTGATTCCAACCTGTTCCAGATAAAAAGGAAACTTGGAGAAGCTCAAACTTAAGGTTGTTTTTTTTTTTCCATAAGGTCTATGGTAAATCTTAGAGTCTACATTAATGCTTAAATTATACAAATAGATACAATCCATGTTCTGAAATATACACAATTTCTTGTTGCAAATGTTTTTGAGAATGAGATATATGTTCAAAATACATACTTTAACACAAATATTAAAATGATAATGTGAGTGGAGAGACATAATTATTTTCTCTACCAGATGTTCTCTCCCCATTTTTACATTTAAGAGCAAGAAAACATTATGCATTATTCTTTATAAAATATATAACTTTAGTACTAAACTAAGTCCTATATTTTATATGCAAATAAGTAAGATTTTCTAATACAATACATACTCAATTCTTTCTCTAATCCTTAAAAGAAATTTCATTTTTCATCCTTACTTATTAAAATCCATGAATGGAAAATCTTTTTCAGTTTCTGCTATTAAACCATTTGACTATACATAATCTAAACTTAAGTTATAAGATATAAATATGTGAATATTCCAAATTTGCAGTTAGCCACAATAGCCATGTGATAATATAAATGAGAGCAATGCATATTATATACTGAAAGGTAAAAATAAAAGGTAATTTTAGTAATAAAACAGATATATATTATAATACAAGCTTCATTTGTACCCAAATATTCAAATATGTCTAAGCCTTTTCAGAGAAAGTGCTAGGTGCACACTCTGTAAAGAATTATCATGGTTTGAAATTATCAATATAAGAAGATTAAATGGCTCAGTTCTTTTCTTTTTCATAAGCAGAGTTTATCTTCCTTCACAAAATTACCATACTAGAGTATAGAAAAACTTCAAAGATAAATGTAACTCATTTTTTTAGTTTTCTCTTTATCATTTTAAGACTGATGATGATTATTCTGCCAAATATATTACTTCATATATCTGGTGAATTAATCAAACGTGTTTCCAAACAGTTTTAAGAAAAATCATAAATTAATTGGATTTTTATCTCAACTTACTAGTGATACCATTTAATGTGTGTAATCGATGCCTATTTCTCTTGTAGGGACATATTTACTGTCACATAAATGTCCTTTCTCAGCATTTTTGTGGGGAAAGTGAGGACTGGCATAGAGTAAGGGTGTGAATAGATATATTACCAGTGCTCAGGGCTTATTTCTGGATCTGTTGTCATACATCATTCCTGGGAGGGCTGGGAGAACCATATGGGTCCAGGGAACAAACCCAGGATGGATATGTGCAAGGCAAACAATTTAATCACTGAATTATCTCCACAGTGCCCTTGCCAGTCTTTGGCTACCACTTATTTTCTCATCACTTCCATTAACTAGGGCTGCCTGATTGAATCATTTTAAAATTACATTAATGTATATTTGTATTCCTGGAACCAAATAAGATTATAAGAAGTGCGACACTGTCACTGTCGCTGTCCTCCCATTGTTCATCAATTTGCTCAAGCAGGCCCAGTAACATTGTGAGACTTGTTGTTACTGTGTTTGTCATTTGAATGTGTCATGGGTAGCTTGCCAGGCTTTGCCATGCAGGCACGATACTCTTGGTAGCTTGCCATGCTCTCCAAGAGGGGTGGAAGAATTGAACTCGGGTCAGCCAAGTCGGCCACATGCTAGGCAAATGCTCTACCTGCTGTGCTATTGTTCCAACCCTATGAAATATGTGTTTTAATTAAATTTGATAATTGTCCTCTTTCTAAATAAGGTGTAATCATTATGTAAGGATGAAATTTTGATGAAATTTTGATGCAGGATCCAGCCCCCTGCAGCACTCTACTTATCATTGTATTTCTCTAGCTATAAAGAGACTTATTTTAAAATTGTATATGAAGTGTAATTGCATTACAAGTTTCAAGTGAGCACTATTAAAGATCAGCATGACAGTAGACTATTTCCCCCATTCAGTTGATCCAGCAACTGTTAAAGAACCAATGGAAGTCAGCAAAAACTACAAATTAAAAGAAAATAAAAGCCTGACTGCTTTTTAAGTAGTCATTGCAGTTTACTTTCTCATTAGCCACATGTGTCCATTTCATCACATTCTAATTTACCAAATGTGGTAGCATTCTTTGTTTTTCAATGTCTGATAGACTAAAATATTCTCTCAGGCCATTGACTACATATAATTTTTACTACTAAGTTTTAGCATTTATTATTAGATTTTTATTTGCATTTTGTGAGATTTAATAGATATTTTACCATTTATGTTCCTTAATCACTGTCTTCTTAGTTTCAAGACATGTTAATGATATTTGTGTATTGAAATAGCAAGCTTATTGAAGTGTTCTCCAGAACCCTAGAGTTCAACTCTTAGCTCCACCTCTTCCGAAGTGACCTAATACATGATATTTCACTTATAAAATTAAAGGGGAAAAATAGTGGCTACCACAGCTGTTTCTCATTAGCACAAAAAATAGGCTGTATTTTTAAAGCTTTGACTATCTTGGATACATAGTAAGCATTGTACAAACATTATTTGTTACTGAAATTTTCTGCTATATTTTGTATATATGTTTCATAAGTCTTAATATCAAATGTGTGGTTGGGTATGTGTGTACATGCCTGCAAATTTTTTTAAAAATACACAAATAAATGTAAACACATTATTTCTAATTACTTATGTCAGTTTTCATTTTAACTTTTTCCCTATTAATCCTTATTATTCTTTTTCTTTAATCTATGCTTTTATTTTTATTAATATACTTATTTTATGGGTTGGCGTGATAGCAGAGAAGTAGGTGTTTGCCTTGCATGTGGCCGGCCCAGGTTCGATTCCTCTGTCCCTCTCGAAGAGCCTGGCAAGCTACTGAGAGTATTCCGCCCGCACGGCAGAGCCTGGCAAGCTCCCCATGATGTATTTGATATGCCAAAAACAGTAACAACAAGTCTCACAATGGAGACATTACTGGTGCCTGCTCGAACAAATCGATGAACAATGGGAAGACAGTGCAGTGCAGTGTAGTAAATCTCTGACTCTGACCTATTTGTGTGATTTTTTTAAATAAAAGACTTTATTAATAAAATAATAATGCCCAAGAATAATAGAAAAAGAGAAGTTTTCTATTGCACAGAGCTTATCATGGTAGTGAGATATGGTGTCGTTTGGAGTTCTAAGGTAGGAGATGCACAGAGTGATGGTGGGAGATTCAAGACCAATGGTGGAGGGACACAGACACTCTGGGTAGGAGATGTTGTTGCAATATTGTGTTTTGAAATCCAACTATTGACAGTATTATAAAGTCATAGTGTCCAAAATTACAAAAAATGGAAGTAAACAAAAATAAGACTGATAACTTATTTTATTAGCTCTCTGTTTCTTTTCCCAGTGTGTACCTTACAAAAATTTGGAGAATCCCCTCTAAGTAATACTGAGTAGAGCTTTTCTTCACCTTCACTTTTACAAACCCTTTTTGTTCCAGTTATTAGGCCTTTAGAAACCTTTCCAGTAGCTTCAGATGGTCTGTTGGTCCTATAATACTGCTTCTATCCACACCCCCAGTACCATGGATACATTTTTCAACTGTACTTCGTAAAATTTGGGGTAATACTGTTTATACAAGCAAATTCCTTCACTGTATCCCACATGCTCCACAAATTGCTCCATAACTGAACAACAAATTGCCAATTAAAAAATGATCTATACTGTCTTCATTATCATTTTATTTAATATGTATTAGTAGGTGATATTGCTATTGTCACAGATGTATTTTTTGAAATTTGGTTAAAGTGACATTTTCTACTAATTCCTTAACTCCTTGAGACAAAGTAGCCTGCTTGTCTAAGTATTACCTACTGCCAAATAACTAAAATTGTGGGTTCTATATACTAATCTATAAATGTATACTGACTAAATAAAATAATGGCAATATAGTTTTTGTACCATGCCCAGTGATGTCCAGGGACTACTCCTGATTCTACACCCAGTAATTATGCTGGTCAGTGCTTCGTGGACCAAATGGGATCCCAAGGACCAAACCAAAATTGATCATATGCAAAGCAAATGCCTACCTGCTGTACTATCTCTCCAGCACAAAAAATTGCAAATCTAATGGCCATTTTTACAATTGCCATTTGTTTCCCTTCATTGATTTTACCTTCTGTGGATATGTACTTGATTTTGAAAACTATTTTTTTTAACTTTCTGGGCTTACCACTTTCTTAAGTTTCTAACCTTTTAAACAGCTCTTTATATTTGACCTTTCCAAGGACTCTGGCTGTGTGTGTGTGTGTGTGTGTGTGTGTGTGTGTGTGTGTGTGTGTCTGTGTCTGTGCATGTATGTATTGCCCTCATTTTCTTTACTCTTATTGGCTATTATATAAGAACAAATTACCATATCACTTCTTCCATAAGCTGCTAAAAATAGATCATGACCTGCTCCATACTTAAAGGGATAACCACTCCATTTCTTGGCAGAAATGAAGTGAAAAATAGGCTAAAATATGTTGGGGGCCATTTTCACATACAATTACCAGAACTACCAATATTCAATCCTTATTATTCCTATTTGCACAAAATATCTAAACCATGCTGTGTTAAAATCCAGTCTTGTCTATTACAGAATTAATTGGAAGTCAAGGATTGTACACACTGTAAGTACATGACACTCCCTCCTAGGTGCACTCGAATCCCAGTATAACAGAGCAAACTTTAGATTTCTATCCTTCTACTGATATACCATGTAATGCTTTCTCAAGGTTTCTAATGTAATCCAAGTGTCTGTATATTATTTCATTTTTAAAATGCTGTGGTTCATGATGGATAATCTTCTGTAAAGGGAATTTGATAAGAAAGGCATTCTTTGTTCATGGTTTGGATATATATATATATATATATATATATATATATATATATATTGCTAACTTAGGAAAACTTACATTGTTGTAGTCTTTAAAACCATGTAGTTCTTTTTTTCTTTAAAAGACCATTTTATAAAGGTCTCAGAGTATAATTTTTATTAAATCTTTGATATAAACTTCCACCATTGTCCAAGTGCTCATTTTATTACATATTTATATCGATAATTCAAAGTTTTAAATGCTGTATTTATCCAAAGAGACTCATTTATTTTTTCAAAATTTAAGCACTTATGTAGAGCATGTTTCATTTTATGAATTTTATGCTCATGCATATTTTTAATCATATAAAATATGAATATATGTTTTGTTAGAAAAGATTTTAGGATTGTCAACTTTGAAGAAGGAAACACATACACACGCACACACACACACACACACACACATGCACACATACATACACACTGAACTTTCTGCAATTGGAATGGTATCTGGTGCTGTAAAAGAGCAAAGGTCAGATTTTTCTCTCTGGAATGAGAACACTTTTACTTTAAGGTTAATTACTTACTGAAAAGAGGTACCATACTCTGCCCAAAACAGAAACTATAAAATTGAAAAATAAGTTAGAAAGTTTCTCAGTGCACCAGCCTATAAAGGCCATAGTATTTCCTAAATCATATATTATTGACTTGACTAATACCTTTAATTTAGCCTATCTAAAAGTAATAATCAAATATTTGGAAAGATTGATCTGTAAGTCTCTTCACCATACATGAACTCAACTAAAAATCACAAATCTCTGACTTACCTTAATTAACCAATCTTTCAAATAGAATACACAGAGCTTACTTGCTATTCAATCATAAATAGTACACATATTTAATATGTGTTTATGTTACTAAGAAATATAATATCTATGAACGCAGGACTATTAGCATAACATTTTTTTCTTTGGAGGGGGCACATGCCTGGTGGTTCTCTAGAGCTAATCCCAGTGTTATAAGAACTAATGCTGGGGGGCTCAAGGAATAGTAGAGTGGGTAGAGTGCTTGCTTTGCATGTGGCCCACTGAGGTTTGATCTTCAGCACGCCATATGACCCACTGAGTCCTGCCACGAGTAATTCCTAAATACAGAGGCAGGAGTAATACCCCTCAGCAATGCCAGTGTAACCTCCCAAATGCCTGGTCTCCCATACAATTTCCTGGACTGGTATTACTTTTCCATGTTTTCCTCCTGAATTTAAATATACATGCATTATGACACTCAGTTATGTGTGAAGATTTTAAACTTATTTATAAAATAAAGAAAAATATTTGGATGCTATCCTTTAAATACCTCCCCACCTAAAATATGTCTTGTATTTAGCTAAGAAATAAAAATTAAAACATGCCTTAAATGTACAAGCACAGAAAAGATTGAGTCAGTATCACTGAATTCTTTAAGTAAATGAAACCTTTTCAAAATAACAGTGAAACATAAGCTATCAATTCACCTTAAAAAGAAAACTATAACCCATGTGGAAAAAATATATGTATTCACTGTTACTGGAATCTCTTTATTTAAATAAATAACAGTTTAACAAAAGTGTGACTGTGTACATAGCTGTCTGTGTGAACTACAATAATAATTCTCTACAACAATAATTCTTCTCCACAGAAGAATGGAGATAATCAGAATCAATGTAGACTAAGTACGGTTCCCGCAGACAACAACTAATAGTAAAATTTTAGCATGCAGTAGGTTAATAAAGAACACTTACAAATACCTTTGACTTAAAATGACTTTTTAAATTTTGTCTTTTTGATTTTAATAACATACCCTGTTGTGCTTGTGGTTTACTCCTGCCTTAGCATACAGAATTCACTCCTGGCTGTGTTCAGGGTACCATTTGGGGCGCTAGGGACCAACCCAGGTTAGCCAAGTGCAAAGCAACACCCTGCACACTGTAATATATCTCTGATGACTCCTTAAACTATGTTTTTCTGATATGTAATTGAAACTAGCTTAATAATTTCTGTTTCTAGGGATTCTAAACAATAACTATATCTGTTTATAAAGTGTAGGCTTTTGCTTAGATAAAATTTTATGTTTTACTGATTCACTATTTTTACCAGGCTGAAGCAATAGAACAGCGGGTAGGGCATTTGCCTTGCACGCAGCCAACATGGCTGACCCAAGTTCGATTCCTCTGCCCCTCTCAGAGAGCCCAGCAAGCTATCCAGAGTATCTCGCCCTCACAGCAAAGCCTGGCAAGCTACCCGTGACATATTTGATATGCCAAACTCAGTAACAATTGTCATAATGGAGATGTTACTGGGCCCGCTTGAGCAAATCGATGAATGAGAGGACAGTGATAGTGACTGACTATTTTTACTATTTCATTTCTGTTGATTTTGAAGGTTTATAGGAGTTAAAGTGTTTTTGTTTTTGTGTATACTTCTCGTAGGCCAGAGTTAGTTGGTTTTCTCTTCTGTGCTGGAGATGATCACTTCCTTGTAGAATGGTGAGGTCCTGGTGGTGAATCCATAATACAGCTCATGGAGGATCCTGATGTACTAAGTTTGAGTGCCCTATTTGACTAGGGCTTTGATGACTGCTTCAGTCTCAATAGAATTAAAGGCCTTCTTTAAATCAATGAATGATAGATAGATTGGTATCTTGAACTCTTGCAAAGCCTCAATGAGCTTGGTCACCATGAGGATATGGTCGATCATTCTGAATCCTTTTTTGAACCCAGCTTGCTTGCATGGTTGTCCTTCATCTAATGTTTTGGCAATTCTATTCAGGATGACTCGAGTAGATGACAGACAACAGGCAGATTGGGCGATAGTTACTGATGTTGTGTGCTCTTCTTGTACAACAGAATGGTCCTGCTAAAAAATGTTTCCTTAGAAGGAAGTTAGGGAAGATTTTTAAAACTCACAATGGAACCATTAAGCAAGCCCTTTTATTACTGATTTCTAAGATACTTTTATAGGTTAAGACTTCTATGTTTATATTTTGTTAATCGAGATCAGTCAGCTTCTACAGTACTTCATATCCAATCTGTGCGCTACTCTTTTTTATCGGTTTTGTAGGGTTTGAGATATCATGTTCAGGGAAGCACAAATTTTTAACAGGGTAATACAGCTGGAGTTAAATTTTAAACTTGGTATCAGCTTTGGTGTGTATGTGTGACTGCCAGAGCTTCGAGAAGTAAAGGTATATGGGAAAAATTAGCCCGCCCTGACTTCGTGAAAGCCTGAAAATACGCAGTGAATAAACTGGAATACCACAAAACCTGCATACCTGAGTTTTTTCAACAGATTAATTTCTGTATGAGGTTCATTTGAGTGATGGAGTATGACCAAGCGCATGGTAGCTATTATGGAGTGTGGAGATTTCTGTGACCTGGGGTATGTTTGAACTGGCACGGGACACATCCACCCCACTGTGGGTTGCCCTGATAATAGCCTTGCATGGGTTTGGAAAAATATCTGCATATTGTTTATCTCTTTCAGGATTATTCATGAGCTTCTGGATCATGGCCATAGGTGTGGCCCCTTGAGCCCCACCAGAATCTTTCAATAAGAACCCCAGCAGGTTCTTTCAATAAAGAACCAGGATTAAGTCCTTAGCAGATTTGGACATGGACCAAAAATTATCTCAAGAGTATTTCTTTTGAATACATTTCACTTTTAATAGACTTTTAGATGACAACAACATGATTTGGTGCAAGGTATTGTCACTACCATAGGATATATTAAATTTTGTATGCTAGATTGTTTCAGAACCACACTTCGTAAATCCCAGGAAGCACTCATGAAGGTCTTTGGAGGACAAAATGGAGTTAGTATACAACTAGACTTCCCCATGCAATGCCTGTGTTGAGCCCTTTGCTCTATTTCTTCTGTCCTTATCTATTCATTCAGTTATTTTGATAACAACCTCTGGTCAGATCAAATAGATTTAGTTCAGTTCCCAAGTAAAATAAAATCAGCCACACTGGCTTTGTTCTGAAATAAACAGTCTCAAATTTTAGAATATGACTGTCACTTAACAGTTACTGGCCTTTCATCTCACCATAAGTTAGTTTTAAATTTATTTTTGTTTTTGTGTCTACATGTAGTTTATCTTCTTTTTAAGAGTAGTATGAAAACTATAACTATACCAAACTTCTTTATCGATTATCACACAGACAATAGCTACAAGCTACTCTTAGGGAGAGAAATACTCCATACACCGTTGGAGTCATTTGTTGTTGAAATATATTGTTCCTGTTTATCTAGGGATTGAAACAACACTACTGATCAATGTATAATCAAATCATACTCAGAAAAAGCAGTAAACAATTATAACATCAATATTTTCCAATCATCTTAAAGAGAGGGAGATAAATATTTAGTAAGGATGCTGGGATATCAGTGCTAATGGCCTTAGCACTTCCTGTCTCAAGAAATATATTTCTCTTCCCTAGAAAATAATGATGATGCCAACTACCATTTTACAAATTGTCCAACAATAGGAGAAATGTTAGTCCTTGAAACATCTCCAGTTTTATATTATGGTTTATGTAACATTTTCAGAGAATCAAGCCTCTAACATCCAAACTGGATATTTGTATAATTTATCTTTAAATACGAATATCCCATTAAATCTAATCCTTTGTAATTATAGAAATACTAAGAGTAGACCAGAAAGTATACTGAAATGCTTAATAGGAGACTAACAAAACATTTACCAAAGTGGTTAAGTTTATAATTATATACTTACAAAACAGGTGATGGTTTCAATTGTTACCCATCCACATAAACATAGCATTGTCTTCAGCTGCTGGGGTTCTGCTCAGGGGGCCTCCTCCACCCAGATCCCCCATCTTCCAGTAGGTAGGTGTTACACCCACCAACTGCCCCCGGCGCCATGTTATCCCATCAACGGACAAGACCAGAGACTATAAAACCCAGCTCCCAGAAGAGAACAGTGCAGAGTCGCCTTCCCCCACACCTGGCTATCCTCACCGGGACCCCTTGGAGGGCGGCGGGTTGAGTTTCCCTCCCTTCCCCGAGCAGAGCTCCGGAAGCTGAACACCTCTAGAACCAACCACAGCCATGCTTAAGATCACTCTCCACACGTTCGGATAAGCCCTGCGCATGAAGGAATCGGCAGAGGAACCCAGGCATGCAGGGCCCGGAGCTGAGATCTCCAAGCCTGCTCAGATCAGGACTGGGCCTCCTCACCCAGATCCTCCATCTTCCAGTAGGTAGGCATTACACCCACCAAATTCCCCCACGTCATCCCATCAACAGCCAAGACTCAGAAACTATAAAACCCAGCCTCTGGAAGAGAACAGTGCAATCTCCTACCCCGTGCCTGGCGGTCCTCACCAGGGCTCCTTGGAGGGGGCGAGTTGAGTTTCACTCTTTAATATTAATGAAGAACAATAGTTCCATTTAAAGAAATTTACAGAGAGAGAAGGGGGAGAGAGAAAGAGAGAGAGGGGGGAGTAGAAGGAGGAGGGAGAGAGAGAACGCACACATGGGCTTCTTCTTCAGAGGGAAAATGTTAGAGAATGACTTTTTGGAGGTTATGCACAGTATTTCCAAATAATCTTGGCTGGATTTCTCAATGTACATAAAAGTTAATATGGGTGTTGTCACTGGATAAGTTTTGGCTTCCTAATGGCTTGTTTTTATTCTTATCATAACCCTTTGTATTTTCTAACAGCTTTATTCTCTCAGTATGGGGCTTTAGTTTTTACATTTCCAAAGCTCTTGGTATTTCTTTCTTAAAGGAATGTGTTCCTTGTGCCTAAAAGCTACTTCAGAGCTAGGCAAATTCTTAGTTTTAATATTTTTTAAAAACTCAATCAGTTGTCATGTGCACTGTATCAAGTGCTTTCTGTACTCTAAATTCTTGTGATTTGGCATAGTTTAGACAGAGAGGCATGGAGCTAGAGAGACAGATGAAGACAGACACATGCCTATAATTTCGTTAGTTTGAAATAATTTTAAAAGGTTTTTTATCATTTTTTTCTAGATAGTCATTGTTTGTCTCAGTTTCACAAAGGAATTCTCTTTTGCTCACTTAATTTTAGCTTTCATACACAATTATTATATAATCCATTTTATATAATGTCATAGGTCATAAGAGGTCAGCTCAATAGTTGATATCTATTATACATATGCCGAATATGCTCACTATCATTTGCTAAAGTTGTCTTTTGTAAAAAAAAAAGCTTTCCTTTTGTTAAATACCTTGACACCATTGCCAATTTATATTGAAATGTTCTATGTGATTTCATTTATGGCCCATTGAATTAATTGCTTTAATAACTAAATTGTAATGTCTTACATTCATTTCCTTGTGTGTCTATTTTGTGATAGTTTTCACTTTTAGAAACATGCACTAGAATTTTACATATTTAAAAGTATAATATTAAATCAACAAGGAGTAGACAGAAATACATTAATTGAATATAACAAAAAATTAAATAACTATTTCAGAGAAGGCCACTAAGAAAAAAATTTTAAGCTAAAATTAAGGGGTATATATTTTATCAGAAAAGAAGGAAGGAAGAAAGGAAAGAAGAAGGAAGCAAGGAAGGAAGGAAGAAAGGAAAGAGGGGTAATGGAGAGAAACAGAGATAGGAAGGAAGGGAGGTAGGGAAGATGAGAGGAGGAGACCTAAATCACATATTATACCACTGGCATTTGGAATCTGAACTCTTTAATATTTTAAATGTTAGAAATCAACAAAATTTACTTGGTTACTGTCATAATTTGTTTGTTTTTCTTAGAAAAACTTATGTCTCTTTTGTTTTGGGGAGTTTGCGACACCCAGGATGCTCAGGGTTTACTGCTGGCTCTAAAGAATCATTCCTGGTGGTGCTCAAGGGACTATATGGATTAATGGGGATTAAAACCAAGTCAACAACATTCCAGGCAAAGGTATAAGCAACTGTAATGTCTTGACAGCCCCAATAAACTTATGTTTCTTTGTTGTGTGAAATGGTTCATATATGAGAACAATTATGCATTTTCCTCTGCTATTTCCATGGTAGCAGAGCAATGGGGATTGTTTTATGACAGAGACAGTTTACCTCTGGAGCTTCATGGCTGATCTTGAAATAAATAGCAAAGACTCACTGTTGGTAGTCAACAGTTAATTCCTACTTGATCTAGAATTTCAAATGCACAAATTTTTTAATTATTATATAATACAGACCACCATTTAGTCTAATTTTTCTTTTCAAGGTATTTCTAATGAAGTGAAAAATGACATTTAACTTAATTAAACATTTGAATTATATGCTTTTTTAAAGAAGACAGTGAAATGTATAACAATATCACAATATGTTTCTAGGGAAAAGGAAATGTCAGAATACTCATCTAATAAGCCATTTTTGACATCTAGGGAGAACTATCATGAACAATAGTCATTAGAGCCAAGAGAAAGTAATTGGTATTAGAAATGAGATATAACATGTTCTGTTCATAGAATCAGGCCAACTGTCAATCACCTCTATGTTTGCTAAGATATTATTTCTAAAGCAGTGGCATATTGAACAGAAACAAAATCATGTTTCTCTGTATAAAGCTTCCCTATCCTATACACCTTCTAGTCATTTTGTAAAACTTAATATAAAATATCTACCCAAGCAATTGTTTATACATGATTTGCATATGAAAACTAAACTGTGCTGAGGTGCACAGAGAAGCAAAATAAATATTTTAGAATAAATTCATTATAGAAACAGTTCCAAAGAACAATTTTCAATGAGTTTTAATATCTTTATAAACAATTTTTAGTCTATTCTCTTCCAATATTTATCATTCCCTTTCCTGTCAATTAGAGGCATCCACAAATCTTAATATAAAAAAATTAGTATCAGTGAAATAATTCAATAGGTTGCAATAGTTACTTTGTTTGCAAGAGTCCAAAATTCAACCCCTGGCACTGCTTTGTATCCAGAGCACTGCCAAGAATGACCCCTGAGGCAAGGGCTGGGGTGATTGCTGATCACCAATAGGTAAGGGTGAATTTAGACTCCTACTTGCTCTTTGATTATGTTAATTATTAGAACAGGTTTTTAAATACAGGAGTGTAGTCTTCCATTTGAAAAAGGAATCTAATGAAGAAGAATGATTATTCTTCTAAAAGATTTCTAAATGAATTCGAAAATTCTCTAGAGTTTAGTGAATTTTAACTAAATACAAATCGAAGACAGTGACAGCTACAATAGTTTCACCCAACATAGGGGATTGAAACCTCCACCTGTACTCATTTTACTTTAATCTTCTCTTAAAGATTCTTCTTCCACATGCAGTATCAGTTGCAGGATGGAGAACTAGAAGTTATGATCCCAAATATTCATATTATTAGAACAAAAAATGAAGCTCATAGTAGGGTTGAAAGATTATAGTATATTTTCTAGAAATAGAGTCAAGACACCAAACAAATTCCGAGTGAATCACGATGTTCCTTTATCTCAGCCATGTTTATCTTATTATCACCTAGGTCTGAAATTTGTTGTTCTCTAGTCAAGTAGCAGTCCCATTGTTCATAGCCTTATTAACAGAACAATATATTTTGGCCAATGGCATTAAGACATTGGAGATGCCTCAAGAGTTGATATCATTTAGAATTTGCTATACCTACTTTCTTTAATGTAATTTGTGCATTTAGAACCAATGTGGAGGGAGGCCTTTAATCCATATGGATCAAGTTTTGCATATATGTTAGGAAAATAGCCACTTATTCTTTGTTGTGTGTTATGTGACTAACAATACCATGAACATCACCTCTTGTTGATGAGATGTTTCTTATACTACTACATGATGCACCTAGTTTCTTTATCAAAGATCAGTTGTCAACATATTTGAGAGTTTGTTTCTGGAGTCTTGAATTTACTATGTTGATTTGAAATTCTGTCTTTATTACTGTCCTACACAGTCTTGGATACTTGCTTTGTATAAGCGGATATAAATAAGAGAATGCAATAAATTAAGAAAACTTAGAAATGCAAAATAAATGATGACTAAAATTTAAAACACACACCTTATGGACTGAGAGAAAATATTTACTCCTCCAACATTTAACACATATATATTGAAGATCCAAGGCAAATACAGAACTCACCAAACAATAATAAAACGTTTCAAGTTTTTGGAAGAGCTTGACAGATGCTTCTTCAAAGACACAGTGGTGGCCAATAAGTATATGAAAAAGTGTTCTTCATCACTTATCATCAGACAAAAGAGCAATGGAATGTAACTCATGCCAATATAAATGGCATGAATCAAAAAAGTAGAAATAGATAATGCTGGGGGAGATGTATAGAAAAAGAAATCCTAATCTCCTCTTGAATGGAAACATTGCCTGGTCCAGTCTCTGCTAAACAATATAGAGACTTCTCAACAAAGTAGGTGAGGGGTAAATACAAATTAGAAGGAGAAGGGAAAATATAAAAATGGTCTCTTTATCTCTTTCTATTGGGTTTGGGGCTACATTTGGCTATGCTCTGGCTCACATCTGGTTCTGCACTTAGCGATCACTCCTGGAGGGCCTAGGGAACCATTTGTGGTGCCAGTGATCAAATCTAGGACAGCCAGGTTCTATGCAAGTCCCCTACTATCTGTTCTATTGCTCCAACTCTCTCTCTCTCTCTCTCTCTCTCTCTCTCTCTCTCTCTGAATAAGTATAAACCTAGTAGGGAATAAGGGAATAAGGGAATAATAAATGGGTGACAAATCCTGGGAGCGGCTCTAGAAAAATTAGTCTGTTAAGGGGATAATATAAGTAAGCAAGAAGACCCTGAGACATTGTGGACGGAAGCTCAAACAATGCTGGTGGATGTGGTATTGTGATATTGCATGCATAAAACTTTATCAATGGCATTGCATATCACAGTGCCTAAACGTAAAAAAACAGATTCTTGTTAGTACACTCTTCCAACATAGGTGTCTCCTTTCACAAGATGGGTGATGGCATTGTGTAAGGACAGGGTTTGTTTCCAATAATAAATGTAAAAGATTAGCTATGGAAAGTGATCTTTATTGTAAATAAATAACTTTCACCATTAGTTTATTAGAGAAATAGAATTGCTTTACACTTCACATTTCTGGGTTTTAAATTCTTGCTTGAATGGTTAGGAGCCACTCCTTTCAAACAATAGATCAGACTTTAAAGAGAGCAATACCATTTGTGATCAGATGCTTTTGATGCAGATTGCACATTATGTCACTATACTGAAGAGCTCTCAGCATACTTTAATGCATTCTTTCAAGATCCACAGGTGATGATAGAAGATTAAATGGCTCATGTCTTGAGATTGGATGGTTGTTAAAGTGTCCATCAAAACATTTTATCTCCATAAAGCTTAATGAGTCAGGCTCCATACCTGAGTACTGTGGCCTTTAACCAATTACTAAACCACACTCTTCTTTCATTTATTTAAGCACAAAGAAAGCAGTTTAGTATTATTAATTACCCACCTTACAACCGGTGTTTGAAATGTGTTCAATTTTTAATAAATTGCTATTTATAACTTATAGCTGGGTACTTAAAGTAGCAATGCTGAATATCAAAATTCTTGTCAATTTTATTTTGTGCTAAAATTATCCAGACATCAAAGAAATGTATATATGTTACTTAAATATCAATTTTGTATTTTCTGTTTGTATAACCACTCTTAGTCAACCCAGTTTCCACTACTATTTTGTTATGAACATTCCTTTGACCTGCAAATGAAGAAAAGGAGAGAAATCTGTGTTACTTTTGCAATACAGAATAATAAATAAGGGAACAGTGATTCCTGTCTAGGGATAATGCTGACATTGATTTCACCTGACACAGAAGGAAAACCCATTAACTTCACAGAACTTTTAATAATAGAATACTATATGAAAGCAAAACCTGTTTGGCATGCCAGATTGTGAGGCATATTAAGGAGGTCATTGCAATCATTACAGCTATTTTGGTGTCCTTTCTTCAACCATAATTATCAGTTAAAGTGACTCTTTGACAAACATGCATCTATTAAAAACTGTTTAAAAAACAATGCCACTTTATCAAAGGGAGATTAATTTATTTTATTTACACATTTTCTTTTACTCAGGCATTTTAAATTTGCCCCAGATAACTTTCATACTGCATGCAATAATGTATTAATGGCCATTAAATATTTCTTCATGAAGACGTAAACCTTAAAATATGCTTTGCCCTTATTATGTGAACATGTTACTATGAGTATTTTAGACTAGTTATACTAGTAAATCAAGTGATTTTCTTATTATTTGAATGGCTACAAAACTGAATATAGTTTATAAAACAAAGATGCAGCGATGTTAAGTATCCAAATTTTGTTATATATCAGAGAATTTAAAGCTATTCATTCTTTACTATAGCAAGATTCTGTCATTCAGAATTTTTTTCTCTTTCAAATATCATAATTTGGCATGTGTCATTTTTAATCTGCAAATATGTTAACATTGGGAAAGGTTATTTATTTAAAGAGATAATAGAAATATTGATAAACAAACTTATTAAAAATTATTAAAGCTTTATTTAAGAAAGTATTTAATTAATTACACTATTTAATTAATTCTATGTTTATTAACTTCCTGTGAAATATAAAACACTCTACACAAGAAGTGAGATTGCCTTGAACTTTGCAATTCCAGTATTCTCAAATGTAATTATTTTTGTGACATCAATATAGTTAAGTATATGTAGTTGTTCTGTCTAATTTTCCTAGTCACTCACATTATAAGGGGATAAATGGTCATGTGTGTATTCATTTTGCTTCAGGGACTTTTTATAAGGAAGACAGCAAAAGTTACTATTTACCTCATCTCTAAAAAAATTATTAAAGAAACTCAGGATTGGTTAAAAAATAAGTACATGTTTCAATTCAGGGTTAAGAAATGCACTTGACTAAATTCTCCTAAACTATGCTACTATGCAGAAGGTACTCAAGAAGTCAACATTATATGAAAAGAATCCAGTCACTTTGGAGAGGTTCTCACCAGCAAAAGATAAAAAATTTGTAGTATCACATGAAAATTGGAAGTTCATTTCATTCAAACACATTATATGCATAAACCTTTGATTTCAAAATAACATTTAAAATAACAAGATAACATGTGTCAACTTGGAGAATGGTTAAAAATACACACACAGATACATATGATACATATATGTACATATATATGTGTACATATACATATGTATATGTGTATATATGCACATATATGTATATATATGTATATGTGTGTGTGTATTTTTACAAAGTGCCATAATGCTTAACAATAAGTTAAGAGCTGGGTCATGGACAAATATGGTCATGATCCAAAAGTAATAACTAGATTTGGACTGTGCTAGGAATGATTAATCTGACGTGAGCTCCTTAGTCTGAGTCTGTGGCAAGATGTTCCCAGGAGAGGTTCCCTACAAGTCTCAATGTTATCTCTCACTGTGTCTATTCAAAAATAGCTAGTATTGATATGTTGATAGTTATCAAACTGAGGCAAAGAGAAAACCAATTTAAGAGGTATTTTGCCCTTGGGCAGTCAGGAAAGGCTTTGGAATATCCTAGGTGGTGTTTGCTTTCAACTTGGTGGGCCCTCAGTAAGGGCTTTCTTATGTTGATTTGGCTACCTGAGTGGGGGCAGTGTCAGCCTAAAGAGATAGGACATTGGAGAAAAGAGAGCTGGTGTGGAGAGAGAGCAGGGCAGCACACAGATGGACTGTGGAGAGGTTAGCAAGGTGGAAAGAGAGAGAAGACTGTAGAAGAAGAATACAGGAGCAAGCAGTTGGAGAGAGAGGAGAGAAGAGACAGGAGTGAAAAAGGAGGGGATTGGAATAAACTGCAATGAAGACCAACCAGCCTGGCCCTCATTTCTTCCTTTGTCTGACCTTGGCCAACAGCCGCCCAATCCAGGCCACACACAGCCGCTCAAGAGCACCAAACATGGGCAGTGAGATAGAACCATCCAGAGAGCCAGTGAACATACAACCTTCAACATGCATAGATTTTACACTCCACCCCTCTTGGAGAGCCCAGCAAGCTACCGAGAGTATCCCACCCACAGGGCAAAGCCTGCCAAGCTCCCCATGACATATTCAATATGCCAAAAACAGTAAAAAGTCTCACAATTTATGAGACGTTACTGGTGCCTGCTTGAGCAAATCAATGAACAACGGGAGAACAGTGCTATGGTGAAGTGCTAGTATTTTTGACACACACGCGCGCACACACACACACACACAGACACACACATATTTGGCATCCCATTACTCATCGATTTGCCCAAGCGGGTGCCAGTGACGTCTCCATTTGTCCCTGTTGTGTGCTAGTGTAGCCCAGTGGTGTCTGCTCATTCTAGGAACATGAAGAGCCTCAAACTGATCATTCAGGGTCTTGATGAAGAAGTCTGACCATCTTGGAGGTGGATGGCTATAGTCCAGAGATTGTCTCTGTTAGGTCCCTAGGGACCCTGAGGGAGATTCCAGAGTTAAAACTCTACAAATTAGTAACTCTCCCTTTCCTGTCCCCTCCCTAGCAGAGCTTTAGAGTGAAACCATTCCTTATTGGAATGCAAATTCTGAAACCATTTGTTGATTCTTCCCTGTTGGAATGTAAATTCGGGAATCATTTGTTGGCCCTTGCTTATCTATTACCTCTGTTAGGAACTTTTTCCCTTATCCACCTCCACCAGAATGCAGGGCTGAGAATCAAAGGAATCCAGGTGATAACCAAATGTCCCAGTTACCAGATGCCCACTAGCCACAATGCCTATGTTAGTAGATGCTGATCTTTGACTCTATAGGCTAAGGAGTGATGTACTTTCAAATGGATTGGTTAAGAAAGTATATGTTGTTATAAATCTATTGGCTATGAAATTCGCGGGCTTTGCTGTAACGGCCAGTGAAGGCCTACATAAGATCCCCTTTGAAAAAGTTCAGGGTCTTGCCTCACCTAACTGACCTGCGTGTCTGTGTAGATGGCTTGACCCTGGCTAGCCAGTCTTACAATAAAACTTGCTTATTGTTTGCAGTCTCTGGAGTCTCTTTGTCGTTAAAGGGAGATCACGATCCGTACCCTAACAGTCTCCAAATCTCATTATGTATCCAGCCCATCTGATTTTCAACTCCTTGGCAAACAAGACAGTGTCCCTGATTCTTTCGACGGAGGTGGAAACTCTGAATTCTTTCTCTCACTTGAGTGAAGCATGATACTCCAAGCATAGCTCTTTCAATTCCTCTTTGGGAGACCCAATAGCATTCTCATCCTATTTTTGTAGGGCCTAGGTCTCTGAGACGTATGTCAACGCAGGAAAAACAGTGGAATTGAAGATATGTGCCCAGAGCCAGAGGTTTTCTATCCTCTTAGCTATTTCTTCAACACTCTTGAAGGCGTTCCAAGACATTGTCATCTTCCTGAGCAACTCAGGTGCCAGGTCATTTGTTATGTTAACTTCTCCACTTAGGTACACATAACCATTGCATTCGTAGATGTTCATTCCATTGAGAGTTAATGGAATGTCAGGAAGGAGATTGCTGTCTCATAAGCATTGTCTTCATGAGATTCAACTGTAGTCCGACCATTCCACACTCATGGTCGAAGTCGGCCAGCATTTGTGCTGCTTGGCTAATGTTTGGTGTTATTAGAATGATGTCATCAGCAAAGCGGAGGCTGTGTAGTTGTAGTTCCTTCCCATTCCAGTTGTCTCATGACGTTCTCAAAGGTGGCACTGAAGAGTTTTGATGAAATGGAATTACCCTGCTGAACCCCTCTCTTGACATGGATGATCATTTCCTTGTAGAATGGTGAGATCCTGGTAGTGAATCTGTAATACAGCTCACAGAGGATCCTGATGTATTGAGTTTGAATGCCTTGTTTGACTAGGGCTTCAATGAAAACTTCAGTCTCAACAGAATCAAAGGCCTTCTTTAAATCAATGAGTGTTAGGCAGAGTGGCATTTTGAACTCCTGAGAAACCTCAATGAGCTTGGTAATTGTGTTGATATAGTTGATCATGCTGAATACTTTTCGGAACCTATATATATATATATATATGTATATATATATATACTATATATATTTATGAACTTGGTTATTGTGTGGATATGGTTGATCTTGCTGAATCCTTTTCGTAACCCATATGTGTATATAATACATATATATCTGTGTATATATGTATATATATGTGTGTATATATATATACACACACATATATATATCTGTGTGTGTGTGTGTGTGTGTGTGTGTGTGGTAGAGAGAGAGTAGAGAGGGCAGGGCATTTGCCTTGCACACAGACAACTGGGGCTCAATCCTCAGCTCTCTACATATTCCCCTGCACACTGCTAGAGTGAATCCTGAACACAGACTCAGGAGTTTTCATGAGCATTGATGAGTGTTTTAATAAACAAAAATAAGTTTAACCAGTTTTGAATTCATGCCATTTGCAGCAACATGGTTGGAACTTAAGGATATCATGATGAATGAACTAAGCCAGAAGAAGGACAAACAAGGATGATGTCAGCTATGTGTGATATTAAAATAACTTGGATAAGTGAACACAATGTTTCAAAGGAGGGACATCTGAACAAACTTGTCCCCAGTGAACAGGGTCCAGAAGGAAGAAAGAGTGGAAAGAGAAGAGACAAATGAGAAACAGTGTGGTCTGGGTGAGGGGATTAGGTACAAAGATTGTGTTAAGAAGTAATGAAGCCAATCATCCAACCCACAGAGTGAACAACGAACATCAAAAATCAAGAGACCCAAACTTTAACAACCAAACATAGAAAGGTGCCTGTAAAGAGAGCAGGCTGGAACAGAAGCGGGGAATGTATGTGACGGAACCTGGGGACATTGGTGGAGGGAAGTTGACATTGTGGACTGATTGGTACTGCAATATTGTATGTCTAAAGCTCAACTATGAATAACTTTGTGAGACATGGTGGTTAATAAAAACGTGGAAAGAATAATAAAAATAAGTGAATTAAAGTCATATTCTTAAAGTAAAAAATATATTCTTTTTTTAAAAATTTTTATTAGTGAGACAACATGAGGTAGTTTTAGACTTACAAATTTTGTGCTTGGGTTTCAATTATACAATGATCAAATACCCATCCCTCCACCAGTGCCCATTTCCCACCACCACAGATCCCAGTATCCCTCCCAGCCCCCACCCCCCCCCATCCCACCCTGCCTCTATGGCAGGGCATTTCCTTTTGTTCTCTCTCTCCTTTTGGGTGCTGTGGTTTTCAAAAGAGGCACTGAGTGGCAATTATTTTTGGTCTATAGTGTACTTTCAGCATACTTCTCCCATCCTGGGAGGATCCTCCCAACACCTTTTATTTGGTGCTCCCTTCTCTATTCGAGCTGCCTTTTCCCCTAGCATGTGTGGCTGGCCTCCAAGCCACGGAGCAAAATTCCTGGTACTAATCTCAGCCATTCTTGGGTGTTAGTCTCCTAATTTGTTACTTTATGTTCGTCAGATGAATGCAGTCTTTCTATGTCTATCCCTCCCTTTCTGACTCATTTCACTTAATACAGATAACAGGGAGATAGAAAAAGGTATGTTTTAATACTTTTCTTTATCCTTTAAGAATATATTTTTCCAAGTGATACTACATGGAAATAATATATTCTTAAAGGATAAAGAAAAGTATTAAAACATACCTTTTCTATCTCCCTGTTATCTATATCTCTGGGTAGCATATTTTTAAAAATAAATAGTTTATCATTTAGAGATAGTTCACAAAATAATGGAAAGATGTTATCATGGTTCACTGTCACTGTCACTGTTATCCTGTTATTTGCTTGAGTGGGCACCAGTAATGTCTGCATTCATCCAGCCCTGAGATTTTAGCAGTCTCTCCTTACTCGTCCTTCCCAACAGTGCCACATTGGAGGCTCTTTCAGGGTCAGGGGAATGAGACACATAATTGTTATTGATTTTGGCATATTGAATACACCGCGGGAACTTGCCAGGCTCTGCTGTGCAGGCAGAATACTCTTGGTATCTTGCTGGGTTGTCTAAGGAGAAATAGACTATAAGATGTTGCACTTCTGGAGCTTTGTAGTCTCTGGATCTTGGCCGTTCATAGAATATCATAGTGCCAGGGGCAGTTTGTGGGTGTACCTGCCTAGCAACTGGCAAATGGGGAATCTGGATAGAGGAGGCCCAGTTCAGATCTGAGAAGGCTTGGAGATCTCAGCCCTGGGCCCCATACACCTGTGTTCCTCTGCCGGTTGGTTCTTCCATGTGTGAGGCTCATCTGAGCATGTGGAGAGTGGCCTTCAGCATGGCTGTGGCTGGTTCCAGAAGTCTTCAGCTGCTAGGGCTTTGCTCAGGGAGGGGAAGGAAACTCAACCCCCCGGAGTTATTATGGTTATATTTCAAAAACTCTAATAAGTTGGCAATGATGGATAATGAATTATAGAGTACATATTATAGAACATAATACATAGAATAGGATATCTATATTAAAATATATAATATTGATATAAAATAATAAAAATATGCTACATAAATCATATGAATAATCATATAAATAATTAGATCATTAATCATTGTAGTATTTATCATGTAAGGATAAACGATATTATGCAATAATATATACTACATATTCTAGAATATATTATAGATTCTATAATATAAAAATGAGATAATATATACATATATAAAATACTACTGTCTCAAGTCACCTCTACAACTACTAAAAACTAAAAGGATTCTCTTCATAGAAAATATTTGAATATGAAGTAATCATATAGTTTAAAATTACATAATGGAAACTTTATTATTACATTCAAGTCATTAAAATTTGTTAAATGCAGTTGTAATCAAATTGGCTTGCTTGCCCAGTTTATTCTGAAACGTTTTTATGAATTTATTTTGAGATAGATACAAATATAAGAAACACATATTTAAAATATTTATGATCTTCATAGTTTGTTATAATTATTTTATTCAGACTCAGCACAGAACCACACTTTCCTATAGTTTAATTAACATTAAAAGGCCCTCCCGTTGATCGTCGATTTGCTCGAGCGGACCCAGTAACTCTCCATTGGAGACTTTGTTGTTACTGTGTCTGGCATATCGAATACTCTCGGTAGCTTGCCGGGCTCTCCGAGAGGGGCGGAGGAATCGAACTCGGGTCGGCCATGTTGACCGCTTGTAAGGTGAACGCCCTACTCGCTGTGCTATCGCTCCAGGAGTAAGGCGTTTGCCTTGCACGCAGCCAACATGGCCGACTCAAGTTCGATTCCTCCGCCCCTCTCGGAGAGCCCGGCAAGCTACTGAGAGTATCTCACCCGCACAGCAGAGCCTGGCAAGCTCCCCGTGATGTATTTGATATGCCAAACACAGTAACAACAAATTAACATTAAAACAACCCAAAATTTTCTAATCCATTTTTTAATAGAGAAAAAATGTAAAAATATGGAATAGTTATTGATCAGATGAATTAAGGGAAGGAATACATTCTTTAAGTGTTTGACTAAAATAGGAATATACCATATGACAGACAAGCTCAAGTATTAATCCTATAAATATATCCAAACTCCTTCATCAAGGTAGTAAATCAAAAGCAGTATCATACACTGAGAAGATTTATAAAGTTGGAAAGTGTGGTTCTGTGCTGTCTGAATAAAATAATTATAACAAAATATGAAGATGGTAAATATTTTAAATATGTGTTTCTTATATTTGTATCTATCTCAAAATAAATTCATTTAAAGGAAGTAGGGATGGGTTCTCTATCAAATCACTACAGTTCACCTATAAGAGATCCTGAAAAATTTTGAAGGAACTGTCACTGCCAAGAGAAAGCTAAGGAGACACCGCATCCATGTTCTCATGATTGACATTCTGGAGCACAAACAAAGCAAATTCTCGCAATAATGTTTAACATAGCAAACGTTTCTTTTAGCAGTAAAGGTAATCACTGGCATCCCATATGGTTCCTCAAGACTGCCAGAAGTGATTCTTGAATGCCAATCCAGTAGTAACTGTTAGGGCACAACTCTGGATCTCCGACTGCAAGCAAGGACTACGCAGGAATGCAATCAGCAAGCAGGTAGTTTATTGAGATGGCTAGCCAGGGTCAAGACATCAGGCAAGATCCCCGAACTTCTTCAAAGGGGATCTTATATAGGCCTTCACTGGCTGTTACAGCAGAGCCTGTGCATTTGATGGGTGGCTAGTGGGTATTTCCTAACTCAGACATTTGGTTATCTTCTATGTTTACCTGGCTCCCTTTAATTTACAGCTCAAGGTACCTACATTCTGGTGGAGGCAGATAAGGGAAAAGTTACTAACAGAAGTACAGATAAGGAAGGGTCAACAAATGGAGACAGAATTTACATCTCAAGGCTTTATCAGGGAGGGGGCAGGTAAGGAAGAGTTACTGACTAGCAGAGTTTATTGTTGGAATTTCCCTCAGGGTCCCAAGAGACCTTACAGTAACCCCTGAGCATCACTGGGTGTGGCCCATAAACCAAAACAAACAAACAAACAAAAAAACTTGCTGATATGTACATTAAATAAAATAATTCAGAAGTATAATAAAATAGAATATAAAACATGAATATAAAACATTACTTTACAAAATTAAAATATTGACATTCAATTTTATAATTACTGAATTAATAAATTGTTAAATCAATAGATTCTGTTTGCACATTTTTATCACATTTTAGAGTTGCAAATGATCACGATCACGATCATCCTGTTGTTGGTCGATTGCCTCGAGCAGGCACCAGTAATGTCTCCTTCATCCTAGCCCTGAGATTTTAAAGTGCCATATTCAAGGCTCTTTCAGGGTTAAGAGAATGAGACTCATTACTGGTATTTTACATATTGGGTACACCATGGGGAGTTTGCCAGACTCTGCCATGTGGGCAGGTTACATTCGGTAGCCTGCCAGGTTGTCCAAAGTAAGAATGAGATAATAAGATGTTGCATGGCTGCTGATGCAGCCACGTGCTTCTGAGGAACTGGGTTTTGTAGTCTCTGGGTCTTGGCCGTTGATGGGATTACATGGCGCCAGGGGGTCAGTTACAGTTGGTGGGTGTAACCCCTGCCTACTGGATGATGGAGGATCTGGGTGAAGGATGCTCAGCCCTGATCAGAGGAGGCTTAGAGATCTCAGCGGATCCCCGGGACCCGCATGCCTTTGTTCCTCTGCCGGTACCTTCATGTGTGTGGAGAGTGGTCTCAGCATGGTTGTGGCTGGTTCTGGAGGTCTTCGGCTGCCGGAGTTGCAAACAATTACTATTATTTGGTCATTTGGGCCTGACTGCTCTTGCTCTTTTGGTTGTTTTGCTATCTATTGTGCCAGTTTACTTAGCATTTAATAAACAGTATAATTAACAAACAGTAAATAATACCAAATTAAGATTTTATAACTTCTGTTGCCTAGAAAATAAAAGTCCTTGGATGCTTAAAAATGCAAATAATAGATAATTTTAGATTTACTGGATGCTACTGAGTCTTTTCTCTAAGTCCCCTTATGAATATAGGCCAGTTAAATGTAAAAACGGTTCAATGTTTTGTTAACACTTTTAAGTTCTCCTTTTATCTTTGTCCTTTTTAAATTTTCTTTAGTCATTTATCATCTCTGCTCTGACTATTCAACTATGACAAATTCTGAGGGTTCAATTCATGTGGAACATTTACTATATTTAACTATATTTTAAAACCTTAGCAAAAGCAAATTTACTCTCCTTAAGTGGAAATCAGAAAATTCTGAGATTACATTTTCAATGTTTCTCCCACCATTTTTTGAATTATAGACTTTGGCCATTTTGCTGCATATCACATCACAATCACAACAATCACGACCATCCTGTTGTTCATCAAACTTGAACAGGCCCCAGTAACGTCTCCTTCATCCTAGCCCTGAGATTTTTTTTTTAAAAGTGCCATATTCAAGGCTCTTTCAGGGTTAGGAGAATGAGACCCATCATTGTTACTGGTATTTGGCATATTGGGTACACCACGGGGAGTTTGCCAGACTCTGCCGTGTGGGCAGGTTACATTCAGTAGCCTGCCAGTTTGTCCAAAGTAAGAATGAGATAATAAGATGTCGCGTGGCTGCAAATGCGGCTGCGCGCTTCCGGAAGCTGGGTTTTATAGTCTCCTGGGTCTTGGCCGTTGATGGGATTACACAGCACCAGAAGGCCAGTTGGTGGGTGTGACCCCTGCCTACTGGAATATGGAGGGTCTGGGTGGAGGATGCTCAGCCCCTATCCGAGCAGGCTTAGAGATCTCAGCCCCGGGACCCGCATACCTTTGTTCCTTTGCCAGTACCTTCATGTGTTTGGAGAGTGGTTTCAGCATGGTGGTGGCTGGTTCTGGAGGTCTTTGCCTGCCAGAGCCCTGGTCGGGGCGGGAAGGGAAACTCAACCCACTCCCCTTCAAGGGGCCCCAGCGAGGACAGCCAGGCACCAGGCGCGGGGGCAGGAGACTCTGCGCTGTTCTCTTCCGGGATCTGGATTTTATAATCTCTGGGTCTTGGCCGTTGATAGGATTTCACATAATATTTATATAAGTAGAGACTAGTGGAAAAAAATTAATGTATTTAAATTTTGAAAAATGATAAGAAAAAGTTGAATAAACAAACATATTTCCAAACATAAGATATGTCTTGTCAGTTACAAATAAAAACAATAAGAATTTTTCTAATTCTTAATAAATGTATCACTTACAAAGTTATACCAAATCCATGTGAATATTTGCATCTATTTAGAACACTCTAAAAAATAATAGCAAGTGAGTTTAGGTGACAAAATAAAACTATGATAATACAACGGTCAAGAGTGAAGACAGAAAGGAAACAGCAACTCATTTCAGTAGACTGCAAAAGCCAAGGCTTGTCTTATTCCATGACTAGAATGTAAAGTTTTCAATATGCTTTTCTTCATTCAACATCATACAATTCTATTCAGAGGAAGGGAAATTTGATTACTCTATTTTGGGTCACTCCTCTACTCTCTGACAGAATCCTAACACTTATAAATGAGAGTGTGTTCATTTTCCTTGAGAAAAATGCGCTGTCAGAAATAAGAAGCAGAAAGAAGCAAGAAAAATTTACAGATATGCATTACAGTAATTGGCTGTAAAACTTTACACACAATAGTTTCAAAGTCTAAGATGGTAGACTGGAAACAACAGTTGCAGTTTCACTGTTTCTTTTTCACAGTTTATTTTTACTGGTGTTTCACCAAGTAAAAAAAAAAAAACTATAAATTTCCAGAAAAAAAGACAAAGATGTGTTTCTCTATTTTCTGATCCACTTTGATTGTATTTTAGACTTTTACCTTAATCTTTTAAAAGTATTTTTGGGGAATCAGAATGACTCTGTGTAATTTGTTAAAAATATTTCCCTCACAATTTATCTTTGGCAATTTTGTGTTCTCATTTTTTGTTTAAAAGGGTGTTTTTTAATTTTTTCAAGTTTCTTAATATTTTTAACTTTACATTGGGTCAAGGTTCAAAAGTGTTTCTCCTCTCCCATGTTGCCATGAAATTCAGCTCTGAGTATGGGGCTTATGAAGATGAGGTGTCATATTTAATTGACTTCATCTCTTATTACTTCCTCCTACACAATCTTGCATGTAATACGTGAAACATTGGAACCACTTAAAATTCTTATGGTTAGAATCAATTTTTTTTTCACTCACATTTTTAAGCCATTAGAAATAGCAAAGCTCAAGTGGGCCCAGTAACACTGTGAGACTTGTTACCGTGTTTGGCATATCAAATATGTCATGGGTAGTTTGCCAGACTTTTGCCATGTGGGTGAGATACTCTTGATAGTTCGCCCAGCTCTCTAAGACGTGTGGAGGAATTTAACTCGGGTTGGTCAACTGGCCGTGTGCAAGGCAAAAGCCCTACTGCTGTGCTATTGCTCACACAGCAGTAGGTCGTTTGCCTTGCATGCAGCCTACCTGGACAATCCAGGTTCGATTCCTCCACCCTTCTCAGAGAGCCCAGCAAGGTACCGAGAGTAGAGAGTATCTCACCCACACAGCAAAGCCTGGCAAGCTCCTCTGATGCATTCTATATGCCAAACACAGTAACAACACATCTCACAATGGAGACTCGTTCCTGGGACCGCTTGAGCAAATCAATGAACAATGGGAGGACAATGTGTTACAGTAATAACAATATGTATGCCCCTATTTCTGTTACTCAAAACAATATATATTTATTTATTATAATATACTGCACTGCACTGCACTGTCCTCCTGTTGTTCATCGATTTGCTCGAGCACGCACCAGTAATGTCTCACAATAAATTGTGAGACTTGTTGTTAGTGTTTTTGGCATATCAAATACGTCACAGGTAGCTTGGAAGGCTTTGCCGTGCAGGCGAGATACTCTTGGCAGCTTGCCAGCCTCTCTGAGAGGGGCAGAGGAATCAAACCTGTATCAGCCACGTGCAAGGCAAATGCCCTACCCACTGTGCTATCGCTCCAGCCCATTATAATATACTAATATAAATAAATATTCTATTAAATTTCTATTAACTTCTATTAAAATTCTATTAACTTTCTTAGCAGAAAAATAAACCTAGATTACTAGTAAAGAATTAAAAACAGTTTCTAGAGAATATTTAAGTCAACTGAACAAGGAATTTATTATATATATTAACTTTTATTATGTGGTATTTCAAGTTCCCATGGATTAATTAAGTACAAGTCAAACATGAGGTCTGAGACCTCTGAGTAACTTAAATATATTTGAAGCAGCATTCCTCTATGTTCAAGATTCATGGATGTTCAGGTCATATCTCAAGCATTAATGATATCCTCATAGGTAAAGAATTAATTAAGAAAACAAGAAAAATGGAGTGGGATTTATATAAGATGCTCTATATTTAAGGTAGAAATATTTTGTCTTCAAGTATTATTTATAGTTAGGTATTTAGAAACCTACTTACCAATTTTACAGAAAAATTTAAATCAGAAAAAATGTTTATGTATATTCATATATGATACTCCCTTTGTTAAAGCACATTTAACAACATCTTCATTATCAAGTTGTAAACCCTTTATATACAAAGTCAACATTTTTTAAAGTATGTTTGAATTCACTCTCTTTTCCTCTTTCCATCCTTTTCCCTTCCTTCCTTTATCTCTTGACTGCCTCTCTCTTATCATTACATGTGAACTTTCTTATGTTTTCAAGAATTATTCATGTCTCTTAACTCTTATTTTTTTCTATTAGATTTGCTCTTTCTTCGTACCATTTTTCTGCCTTCAATCACTTTGCTTCTAAAATCTAGTTACTAGTCAGACCCAGGTACAGGTGGCACTTGAGAAGTTGCATTTTTTTTTCAATATATTCTGCTAAAGTATTCATTTATTCAACTAATGTTTTTGAGAAACCACCATGTACCCTGGATTGATGGTTCAGATACAAATAAACAGACTCTGATTTAAGGAAGTTTTCAATAGGATGGTAAAGACAGTGCAGTCATGCCACCAATTATTCTTGAAAATCTTAAGCATATGAAGTAAGTACAGACAGTAAATGAAAGTTGCATTTTCTTATTATCCAGGAAAAACCACTATATTTCTGTGCTGAAGCATTTTACTTAGAACGCTGCCTGTCATTTTCCTCTGAATTAGATTTTGACATGACAGCTCTGAGTCTATCTAAGCAGCTCTGTTGAAGTTTTTGGAAGGTTTATTTCTTATTTTTTTTCATTTTAAGTCAAAAATAGTATATTATCACTAATGTACCCAGGAAAAAAAGTTAAATCACTCTAATTTATGAATCCATAATAACTCTTGCTTAGTTCTATTTATTGGTATTTGATGAAAATGTAGAATTACTGTATGATATGAACCAAGAGATTCATTTGAATAATTCTACATTTGTATATTAGTGATATCTGACTATGTTGCTTTTACGTCTGCTATTGTAAAGGAAAGCAGTAGCATTGACACTGGGTAGAGAAAATGCAAGAAATTGGGACAAGGAAGGACAAAATTAAAAAAAAGAAGGTATCATGAAACACTCAAAAAAATACTGAACTGCATGCCCATCTCATGAACAATTTTAAGGGTATAGAGAACCTGAAGAATTAAATATAGTCTTTCAGTAAAGAGCTATTGTAGTATATGGTCCAATATTAGGAATGGAAAGAGGGAGGAGACATTGAATGCTGCATAATATCAATGATATACCTTTAGTACAGTATGCATAAAGTTTAAAAATAGATGTTTAAAAGATTCCAGAATAAAAGTGACTGCTAAATCTATTCTGTGGGACAAATGTCATGCAAATTACCTTTGTACCCAAGAAGATGCAAGAATTTTCTATGGCCATTGGGAAGATAGGATCATTTTCCCCCACTCAGGATTAGGCCAAGACAATAAAGTCAATGGTGCCAAGAAATAACACAGATATCAAACCGTGTTGATGATTTCACTGAGCTCTTGCACCAGCCCTAGAATGCCTAACTACAACTTTTTGTTTTATGAGTTATTACCTTTTCTCATTTTTAAAGTAAATTTCAATGTAATATTTTAGTTGAACACAAAATATCATTAAAGATGCCTGTTGAGACCTTATGAAGTAAGAAATATTTGACTTTAGATACTCACAGCACATTTAATCCAACAGGAATGCATCAGTATAATTAAAGTTAATTGAGAATAATTTATAATGTATATGCTGTATGACTAATTATATGTCACTGTTTATATTTCTATACCTCAAACAAACATACATAATGAATATATTTTGAATAATATACTGGTAACTAGAAGGGTTAGTAACACTAAGAAGATGTTCACAGTATGCACAACATTTATCCACTGGAAGTGCTCACTTAAGGATAAATTATTGAAATATAGGTCAAATGGGGTCTAGAGAGACATAGTATGGTAATTTTTTTTGCCTTTCATGTGGGTGGCTCAGATGTAGTCACCTGAACCCCATATTAAGCATGACCAGGACTGTTCCATGAGCACAGAGTCTGGAGTAAGCCCTTAGTACAGCTGAAAGTATTCCAATAACAAAAATTCAATAGAAACCTAATAGCTATTAGATAACATAAAGTAAATTTTATACATTGCAAGGAATTTTATTCTCTCATAGCATTAATGATAGTGATATGGAGTGTTTGGCATGCTTGATATTTTAATTACTGAAGGTCATATTAAATTTACATTAAGATAAGTAATGTGAAATGGGATTTATTTTTTATGTCAACAAAATATGTAAATTTAAAAAATTAATCCAAGAGATAAAAACCAGAGGGAGAAAAAGTGAAAAGGAAAGTTAAGATTGTCATTGGATTGCTAAAAATTTATCTGAGAATAATTATGATAATTAATGATTATGATCCAAGTGACCATTGTTTTTCCTAATAGAATTTGAAACTGAAGAATTTTAATGATGTCTAGTCTATGAATATAGTCTGAAAATGGGTAGGGTTAATGGGTCAGGAGAAAATTTGATCAGTAATGAGTGAAAAAAAAACCTTAGAATAAATATTAATTTAATATTATAGTAATACCAGTGTACAATGTATTAGGATTATTAGTGTTGTTGGAAAATTGTGCCAACAGGAAACAAATCATTTTCTCTAATTTTCGATATTTTCAATAGAGAATTGTATTTTTGAGTAAATTATGTCTCCTTTTACTTTCTTTTTTTAAAAATTTTTATTAGTGAAATACCATGAGGTACAGTTGTAGACTTACAAATTTTTGGCTTGGATTTCGATTAAACAATGATCAAATACCCATCCCTCCACCAGGGCCCATTTTCCACTACCATGGATAATATCTCTCCCACCCCCATCCCCCAATCCCACCCTGCCTCTGTGGCAGGGCATTCCCTTTTGTTTTCTCTCTCTTTTTGGGTGTTGTGGTCTGCAAAAGAGGCATTGAGTGGCAATCATGTTCAGTCCATAGTCTACTTTCAACATGCATCTCCCATCCTGCGAGGATCCTCCAAACACCCTTTATTTGGTGCTCCCTTCTCTATCTGAGCTGCCCTTTCCCCTAGAATGCCCGGCAGTTGTTTGCCTGTAGGATTGTTTTCCAGCCTTTGACTCTGAGCCTGTGTTTGCTTTGATTATTGAGATATGTTTCTTACAGGCAGCAGAATGTTGGGTTCAATTTTCTAATCCATTTTGCCCCTCTGTGTCTTTTAATTGGTGCGTTTAGCCTATTGACATTGAGAAAGATTATTGTTATGGGGTTTTGTCCCATTTTTCTGTTGAAATTTGGTGTATTTGAGGGCCCTGTCTTGTCTTAAAGTAGTCCATTTAGTTGTTCTTGTAACCATGGTTTTGAGACTATGAAGTTCCTGAGCTGTTGTTTGTCTGTGAAACTGTGTGTTGTTCCTTCTATTATGAATGAGAGTCTCTATGGGTAAAGTATTTTTGGTGAGACATTTATTTCATTGAGTTTTTTTCACTATATCCCACCACTGTTTTAGGGCCATGAGAGTTTCATCAGACAAATCAGCTGTGAATTTTAAGGTTGCTACTTTGCAGGAAATTTCTTTCTTTGATCTTGCTGCTTTCAGAATTTTGTCTCCATCTGAGGGTTTGGTCATTTTGATCAGGTTGTGTCTTGGGGTATTTTTATTTGGATTTCTTCTAGCTGGTACTTTTTGGGCCTCCTGAATGTGGTTGCATGTTTTCTTCCGCTCTGGAAACGTCCTCGCAACCATGTCTTTGACAGTTTCTTCTTCATCAGGTTTTCTTCCTGTCCCTCTGGGACTCCAATAATTCTTATGTTACCCCTCTTGGCTTCAGCACGATCTTCCCTTGCCATCTGTTCCCAAATTTTGAGTCTCTTTTCCATTTTCTGCTCTTTTCTGGAGAGTCTCTGAACTTCATCTTCGACCTCACTGATTCTGTTCTCATCGGCTGTTACTCTGCTGCTGAGGCCTTCCACTGAATTTTTCAATTCGCCTACCAGGTTTTTCAGGTCTGACATTTCCATTTGCATTTTGCTCATTTCTGCCTTCAAATCCTCTTGTCTTTTATTGGCATTGCTTTCTATTGTTTCGCTTAGCTTCCTAAGATCCTAAGTAGCTCCCTTCTGAATTCCTTGTCAGGGAGGTTGTCTAACACTACAGTACTGTTGGTGTCTTCTTGGCTAGCCTCTTCAATAAGAAAGTTTTGTGGGCTTTTGCATTGCTTTCCCATTGTGACCAGTGTGGTTTAGACCTTCACATTCACTGTTACTATTCTGCTTGATATGCAGAATGAATTGAGATAGGCTTAACGAATTATTGGCTACTGTGTTTCTAGTGATTGAGCTAACCTAGGGAAGGTTCCATCTAAGAGGGTAACTTATGGGTCCTATGGTATATGTAGTGGGAGAATAATTCACAACCATGTATGCTGCTGCGGCTCTACAAAGGGTCCCTGGACCTGGGTGCCGGGCAGTACCTGTTTGAATGAGGAGAGAATGCCTGGAGCCCCTCAGCTTTGTTTCCGCGAGATGTGCCTCAGTTCCCGTCCCGTCCCATGCAGATCAAAGGAGAAAACCGGCTGTTTTAGTGGATCAAGCTAGCTGCGCATGCCCAGAAAGAGTCCCTTGCCCTGGGGGCCGGGTGGTACCTGTTTGAATGAGGAGATCCTTTTACTTTTTAGATAAGTTTACCAAATTTTAGCATGTAGTATATGAAAAAAAGAGAAACAATAATACGTGAAACAATTTAAATAAGAGCAACTCCTTAAAAAAAAAATAGAACTGGGTGTATGGTGCCGCCAGCAGGTCAGTCTGTACCTAAGAGGTAAGCGCATCAGCAGCCTGATGGCACTTCAGACTTTCAGAAAACCCAAAATTGCTGCTGTGTCAGGTTTGGGCCCACAGTGATGAGACACATGGGGCCTCATGGAATGAGGGTGGAGCCAGCCCTTTCCTCCCTACCCCAACGAGAACCCAAGTCACTGCCCACAAATGACCTCCCTGGCTCCTGATCAAGTTGCTTAATGGCCATGATCCCAGAGACTCAGAAACAAATCTTGGAATCCAGGAGCTTTTGGCAGAAATGTTTCCGGTCCCTGCAGTAGGTTACTGGCACCAGGCCACCCCAGGGGGGAAAGGGTACTATTCCTCCACTTGCTCCCCCTTGGCAACCTGGTGGCCGCCACCTTTCAGAGGTCATTGGATAGGCAGGATTGGACCAGAAGTGATGAGACATGCGGGGCTTCCGGGATGGGGATGGAGCCGGCCCTTTCCTCCCCGCCCCAACGAGATCCTGAATTGCCACCCATAAATGGCTTCTTTTGTCTCTGATCAAGCTGCTTAATGATTATAATCCAAGAGACTCAGGAACAAATCTTGGAACACAACAGGTTTTGTCAGAAATCCCTTCATATTTAATTGTTAAAATTTTCGAATTCCAAAATAGCATGGCCACTACTGCGGCTGAACGAAATATGTTATTCATAACCAGCAATAGAAAACAAATTGTCTACTGTTGCCTTTTCAGCATATCTGAGTGTTGGGATAAAATCCCAAATAATAATGGTGGGTCTGGTGTTGAAATATTAAATGTAATCAAAGTAGAGAGGGAATAATGTGGAAATCATCTGCTCGACAGATAGGGCGAGGGTGTGGGATGGTGATATACTGGGGTTTTTGGTGGTGGAAAATGGGCACTGGTTAAGGGATGGGTGTTTCACTCTATAACCAAGACTTAAACCCGAAAGCCTTGTAAGTGTTCTCACAGTGATTTAATAAATAAAATTATAAAAAAGGAGGAAAAAAGTAAGGTGGAATTCATGCCCAATTCAATCAGCCTGATCAATGGCTGAATAAATAGCAATACTCCTACATTAAAAATAAAATAGAGCTGATGGGGTCTGAGAGATAGTTAAGTGGGTAAGTTGTTTGCTTTTACACAGCTGCCTCAGTTTATTCCCAGCACTGCATACGATCTCCCAGTATCTCCAGGAGTGACTCATTTATCACATATCCGGGAGTAAGCCTTGAGCATAGCCAGGTATGACCAACATAAAAAAGAAAAGAAAACAAAACAAAATAATTAAAATCCAAAAGTACCAAGCAATAAAAGAGAGTGGTGTGAGAGATACTACAACAAGTATGTATTTGTGTTGCACCAGGCCAACCCAGGTTTGATCCCAGGAACTGCATCTGGTCCACTGTGCACCTCCAGGAATAAACCTTGAGCTCAGAGCAGGAATAATCTCTGAACACTGCAGGATGTGGCTTCAAAACTAAAAATAACAACAGATTCTTTCCTTTACCTGTATGTTTGAATATATCTGTTTCTTTATATCTCATGGAAAATTAATTATTTGGAGGATTTTGGAATACAGCTCACAGTATTTAGAGACTTCTTATAGCTTTATGCTCAGAAGATACTCATGGTGGTGTTCATGGGTTACCCATGGTGGTGCTTGGTCTGTGGTTGGGCCCGGCTACATGCAAGGCTAAGGCCCTAAGTCCTATACACACTCTCCAGAGGCTTGTGAAATGAATTTAATGCTGCGTACAGTTTTCTCCCATTCCCAGGTCTGTATACCCCCACATACCAGGTACCAGTAGGGGATGGACCTCTACAGAAGTGTCCATGGCATCTGCAGAAGTGGGCGTGGCCTAGTTTGGGGCTGGCCGCCACTCATGCTGCTGCAGGTAAATTACACAAACCCAGCAATCTTGTGTAACATCTCACTCTCCACCCCACCACAACAACATGAAGAAACAATGCAAATTCCCACCCTGAGGAGAGGACGATGAAGAGTCCAGAACCCTCAATAGGTGTTACTCACATAAGAGAGCTCTCTCATAAAGAATTCAGGTATGAAGTAATGAAGATGTTTAACGAACTCAAAGAAACAGTGATACAGATATCCAGTAAATTAAAGAGAACAATTGAGAGAATTCAGGAAGAAATGAGAGCAGAAATTGGAAAGCTAGGCACATAAATGTCATGAATAAAGGATTCAGTAGATTAAATAAAAAACTCAGTGTGTGCTCTCAACAATAGAATGGCTGCAACTTAAGACAGAATCAGTGAGCTGGAAGATGAGCTGCAGGAAGGCTACAGGCAACAACAGACAATGGCAAGAGGCAAGACACCTCAAAATAACTCTAGAGCGAATCAGAGTCCTAGCGGATGATTTGAAGAGAAACAATATTAGAATCATTGAAGTACCAGAAGGTCAGGGAAACAATCCCAATGAAAAAGCCATGGTTAGGGGTTGGAGAGATAGCACAGCGGGTAGGGCATTTGCCTTGCACGCAGCCAACCCGGGTTCGATTCCCAGAATCCCATATGGTCCCCTGAGCACCGCCAGGAGTAACTCCCGAGTGCAGAGCCAGGAGTAACCCCTGTACATCGCTGAGTGTGACCCAAAAAGCAAAAAAAAAAAAAAAAAAAAAAAAAAAGCCACGGTTAAAGAAACCATTGCTGAAAAGTTCCCGGAGCTGAAGAATACAGGCATCTAGATTCAAGGAGCCTGAAAGGTGCCAGCTAAAAGAGACCCTAACAAAAACACTCCAAGACATATCATAGTTAGAATGATGGATGCCATGGATAGAGACACAATACTGCAAGCAGGAAGATCAAAGAAAGAAATCATGTACAAAGGAGTACCCCTTAGCTTCACAGCAGACCTATCAGAAGAAACCCTCCAAGCCCAAAAGTAACAGTGGGATATAGTGAAAAAACTCACTGAAATTAACACTTTACCAAGAATACTATATCCAGCTAAACTCTCACTTGTGTAAACATACAAAAAATAAAAAGACCAGCGGTCTATCTCTCCCACCTCCCACGTTTGGTAGTCTCAGGCCGTTTCCCCACTCCACAGAGGTCAATGGCGATGGTCAGGCAAAGGAAGGAAATGAGGCCAAGCTGGTTGGTCTTAGCAGCAGTTTATTACATGGAAGAGATGTACGTCATGGAGGCCCCAGGATCTCTCAAGCACGTGCACCTTTGTTCTCTCAGCTTCTTTCCTCAGCCCCATCTTTCCAGGTTCTCTGATGCACGTGTCCCCACTTATATAGATCATAATACCTCTAACGGGCGCAATATAGTGATGTCATCAAAAGGAGTTACAGAAAGAACATTGAGGCAAAACATACATTGTTTCTTTACATCTGCAGGCCAATAATCCTGGCCTCACCTTTTACAAACTACAAGCACTTGGATTAGCACAACAAAGACCAGTCTGCTAGAGCTTGGAATCTACATCTCCTGGAACCAGCCATCTACATCCCAAAGATCAGGCCTGGTTTAGCACCTGGGATCTGCATACCTAAGGCCAGCTAGGTTCCTGTGAGATAAGGGAAACTGCTTCAATATACTGAAATCATTTACTGAAGGCAGTTTGAAGGGGAGAAAGTTCAGTCTCATCTAAGCTAGTCAGGACATACAGGAAAACTGCTTCTAGGACGTGTTTCTCCTCTCCTTGTCCAACCAACATATAAGCATACATAATATTAATCATTTTGTATGGACACAGTAAGAAATATTTTGAGCTTATAGAATTGCTCTCCTAGGGCCATCTCGATCTCAGACTTCAGTGCTCAGGCCAGATATCTTTCCTATTCCTAGCAGCAGGGTCCTAGTCTCGTCGTTACTTTTGGATCATGACAGCATTTGCCTATGATCAAACTCTTAACCTATAGTTAAGAATCGTGGCACCTTGACCTGGTCCATCGTGATGCCAGGGTAGCACATAACTTACCGGCTTGCCCTCATTCCATCCAGTCCCTCATCAGGACCCTGCCCTTGGGGTGCTAGGACGTGAGGGCAACTGAGGCTTAAGTTGAGAAAGCAGATGCCCGGGAGTGAATAATATCCAAAGCCAATTAAATCCTAAGTTATAAAGCATAATATTAATTAATTGTCTTCCTATATCTGTACAAAAGGACACTGCATTAAAGTAAACTGCTCAAAAGACATAAGGAGAGGAGAAAGGCAATATTAACTTATAATACAGCTTCAGTGTCTAAGAAGGATGAAACCTTTCAAATTGGTTGGGGAAAAGAGCATAGAAGTGGTTACAGACAAAGTAATGGGAATGACTTGGGAGCACTGTGGTGGGTGCAACCTGATAAACCTAAGCTCCTTGCACTCTAATACTCACTGAAACTCGAAGGAATGGTACACTATTTTGTGGACAAACAACAGCTCAAGAACTTCATAGACTCAAAACCAAACCTAAAAAGAAGGGCTAAAGGGGCTACTGTAATACAAGACAAACAACTAAAGGGACATCAAACCCTTACAGAAAGATGACACAAAATCCATGACAGTAATCTCTCTCTCTCTTTCAATGGTCTAAATTCACCAATTAATAGACACAGAGTGTCAAAATGGATTCACAGACAACCCAACATTCTTCTGCCTACAAGAAACACATCTGAACCATCAGAACAAACACAGACTCAAAGTCAAAGGATGGAAAACAACGCTGCAAGCAAACAACCACCTCAAAAAAGCTGGAGTGGCCTTATTAGTATCTGACAACATAGATTTCAGGTTGAAAAAGATTAGAAGGGACAGTACAGGCCATTTTTATTAATCAAGAGATACAGCAGGAAGAAATCACAATCCTAAACGTATACGCACCCAATAAGGAACCAGTCAAATACCTACAACAACTACTAACAGACCTTAAGAAGGACATTGCAAGCAAAACAATAGTAGTTGTTCAACACTTAAAAATGGCAGTACCGCCCAAAGCATTGTAGAAATTCAATGTGATCCCTATAAAGGTACCCATGATATTCTTCAAACAAATGGATCAAACACTCCTGAAGTTCATACGGAACAATAAGCACCCACAAATAGCTAAAGCAATTTTTGGAAAAAAGAAAATGGGAGGAATCAACCTCCCCAAACTCAAACTCTACTACAAAGCAGTAATAATTAAAACAGCATGGTACTGGAACAAAGGCAGAATTGTAGACCAATGGAACAGGGTTGAACATACTGACATCCCCTCCACCCAAATATATGATCATTTAATCTTTGATAAGGGAGCAAGAAATGTGAAGTGAAGCAAGGAAAGCCTCTCTAACAAATTGTGCTGACAAAACTGCAGAGCTACATGCAAAAATGTGGGCTCAGATCTCCATGTAACACCATGTACAAAAGTAAGATCAAAATGTATTAAAGACCTCAACATCAGACCGGAATCCATAAGGTACATTGAGGAAAAAGTTGGCAAATCCCTCCATGACATAGAAGCTAATGGTGTCTTCAAAGATGTCACACCGCTGGCCAAGCAAGTGAAAACGGAGATAGACAAATGGGACTATCTTAAAGTAAGAAGCTTCTGCACCTCAAAAGAAACAGTGACCAAAATACAAAGACAGTCTACAGAATGGGAAAGGATATTCTCCCAATACCCATAAAATAAGGAGTTGATATCAAGGATATACAAAGCACTGGTTGAGGTTGAACTCCAAAAGAAGAAAACATCCAACTCCATCAAAAATGGGGCAACAAAATGAAAAGAAACTTTCTCAAAGAAGAAATCTGAATGGCAAAATGGTACATGAGAAAATGTTCTGCATCACTTATAATCAGGGAGATGCAGATCAAAGCAACAATGAGATATCATCTCACACCACAGAGACTCAAAAGAACAAAAGCAACTGGTGTTGGCAGGGATGTGGCAAGAAAGGGACCCTCCTTCACTGCTTGTGGGAATACCTGTTGGTCCAGCCCTTTTGGAAAACAGTATGGACGATTCTCAAAATATTAGAAATTGAGGTCCCATTTGATCCACCAATACCACTCCTGGGAATATATCCCAGGGAGCAAAAAAGTACAGTCAAAACTACATCTGTACTTGTGTGTTCCTCACTGCACTGTTCACAATAGCCAAAATTTGGGAAAAAAATCTGAGTGTCCGAGAACTTATGACTGGTTAAAGAAACTGATACATCTACACAATGAAATACTATGCAGCTGTTAGAATAAATGACGTCATGAAATTTACATATAAGTGGTTCTACAGGGAAAGTATCATGCTAAGTGAAATGAGCCAGAAAGAGAGGGACAAACATAGAAAGACTGGACTCCTCTGGGAAATATTAAGTAACAGCAGGGGAGTTGAACACCCAAAAATAGTTGAGATAAGTACTAGGAGGTCTGCTCGATGGCTTGTAAGCTGGCAGCACAGGCTGAGGGAAGAGGAAACTCAGGTAGAGAAGGGAGCACCAAGTAAAAGGATGTTTGGAGAACTCGCTTGGGATGCGAGATGCCTGCTGAAAGTGGACTATAGACTGAACATGACGACCATTCAATACCTCTATTGCAAACTACAACACCCTAAAGGAAAAAGAGCAAAACGGAATGCTGTGTCACAGAGAGGGGTGGCGTGGAGGGGTGGGAGGGCTACTTGGATCATTAATGGAGGAGAATGGGCACTGGTGGAGGATGGGTACTCAATCATTGTATGACTGAAACCCAAGCACAAAAGTTTGTAAGTCTACAACTGTACCTCATTATGTTTCACTAATAAAAGTTAAATTAAATTAAATTTAAAAAATTTAAAAGCATAAGCTTTGGGGAAATGGTGAAGTCTTATTAGAATATTTTTGGTTTACTAGTTCTATAATATTTTTGGGTGATACTAAAAATGTAAACAGTGACCAGTACTTGTTCTAAGGTTGCAAACAGTAGTGTAATAAAAGTATTAAAATGATTTACTTTTGTAATTTCCCAAAATTTTCAACAAGGAATCACAATGAATCTTAAAATAAGATTAGAAAATAAAGAAAACCAGGCTTGAGAATGTTTTTCTCGAAAAGGGTAAAAAAGTATTTTCATTAAAATTTTAAATAGAGGACTTTTGAAATGGATGTTTGAAAGATGATTAGAGAGTTATTGTGTGTTTCTTATTGTGCTAATATATTCAAAGTCCTGCAAGACTTTTTATATTTAGAAAGGTGTATTTTATTTGCAAGACCAAAAAGATAGATGCTATTAGAATAAAATGTTAAATCTGTTTCTGAATGTTGCTATTTTGTAGGATAAAATGATTGAGAAATAACCTTTATCTGTGATATTGTCCAAATGATTTTACAAAGTCAATGTCACTGTCATTGTCCTCCCATTGTTCATCGATTTGCTCAAGTGGGCTAAGTAACGTCTCCATTGTGAAACTTCTTGTTACTGTGTTTGGCATATTGAATATGGCTACCTGGCACAGGTAGCTTGCCAGGCTTTGCCGTGCAGGTGAGATACTCTTGGTAGCTTGCCAGGCTCTTCCAGAGGGGCAGAGGAATCAAACCTAACTCAGCCGGGCCAGCTGCGCACAAGGCAAACGGCTCTACTGCTGTGCTATCATACTGCATTAATAAATTAATAGGTATGAGAGCTTGTTAATTTCTCTCAGAAATATGTACTAAAATGATCTTTATTGTAGTAAACATAGAATAAACTGAAAATTTAGATGGAAAGTAGAACACAATAAATAGATTTAGTAAAATTTTAAATTTTCAGATAATATGTGATCATTTATATAGTATGTATAAATAGTAAAGACACACAAATTTTGTACATTTTTTATTTGAGTAAATATTATTGAAAAAAATTTCAGAAGGGAATGTTGAAACTTAAAAGAAAAAGAGATAATATGATTACTTACCCTAAAAGTAATCAGTAGACACAAGAATTTAGAAGAAGGAAAAACAAAAAATAGTTTTGGGGCCACTCTTGAGGGGGTTAATGAGCTACTCTGGGGCTGTGATTGGAAATTCAGTAGAATGGAGATCAAACCCGGGGCTCCTCCATATACAGCATGTGATCCAGCAATTCCAAACTACTTCCTCAGATCATCATTGACTTTTTTATTCATATTTTCAGTTTCAATAAACAATTTGACCAAACGCTGCATTAACTACTGGGGAACAGTAGAGCACAGTAGATGTGTTACTTTTATGAAGCTTAAAAGAAAGAGTTGCTAAAGCATAAAAATATACATAAATGTAGGGTGTAACATTAAATAGGAATTACAGAAATAGACTTTCTATGAAAGAATACTGGGTCAGGCAAAGTTGGAAAGCATTCATCATTGAAAAAGAATAGAAGTTCTAGTGTGAAGTAATTTTCAGGCAATGAATTCTCTAAGCACAGATTTAGAGTTGAATAGATCTTCAGTATTTAAAGGAATTTTAAGAATGGAAGAGCTGCTGAGAACATATTAATCTTCAGGGGAAGTATAGCAATGAGGAAGTTAGGGAGGAAGACAAAGAATGACTCATGACTTCCAGAATTAAGGATGTGACATTAAGTATACTCAAAAGACATTATAAAGTTTAAATAAGATAACTAACTTAAAATTTAAAGAATGATTCAGACTTCTGGGTGAAAGATGTATTGGGAAGGGACAAGAAAGATCCGGGAAGAAATGATGATAGTTCAAGTAGTAGAAGTGGTATTAAGAACATTTAATAGACTTGAGATAACATTTGGAGCAGAATCAAAAAGAAATTTCAGAATATTTCAGAGGTGCATTTTAGTCTGTATTAATGTAAATCCTCCAATTTTCCTTTTAACATGTATATTGCCTATGATACAAAATAAAATGAGATATAATAATACTAAATTGTTATAGCATCCACATTTACTTTTAGTGCATTGTATTTTTAGACAAAAAATATTTAAAAAAATTATCTGGCTTTATTTGAGTTGCATTTAACTCCTCTGCAATTGTCATCTTATAGCACAGCTGGTAGGGCGTTCGCCTTACAAGCGGCCAACATGGTCGACCCGAGTTCGATTCCTCCGCCCCTATCGGAGAGCCCGGCAAGCTACCGAGAGTATTCGATATGCCAAACACAGTATCAACAAAGTCTCCAATGGAGACGTTACTGGGCCCGCTCGAAAAAATCAACGATCAACGGGAGGGCCTTTACCTTTACCTTTACCTTATTGTTGAAGTTTACAGTATTAATACATAAAGCCACTGTATCCCTGGCCTGGTTTTGATCTTTAGCATCTCATATGATCCCTTGACCCCACAAGAAGTGATTCCTAAGTGAAAAGTTAGGAATTGCCTGAGCAATTTCAAGTGTGGCCCCAGAACCAAAATTAATAAATACAGGAAAATTTAAAGCATTTCTTTTAAAAATTGCCTGGAATACTTTTATCCCATTACTTCTACTCCAACAATAATCTCACTGTGGCACAAATTATCTGAAACTGCTGGGAATCTAGAGAGTATAAATACTTTACTTAAAACGATTAAAAACTAGAACTAAAATAAATGATGGTTATTATAGAAAATGGGAAAGGAGAATTAAGAGTGTTAAGTGACCTCTAATATTGAGTGAAACACACAGCAGAGACAATTGCTCCACTGATCATTTTATGGTGTTTAACATAGTAAATTATAAAGTCTATTGCAGAATTGTCATACTGCATTTTATTTTACAATGTGCTATTATTTACTGATTTTTTTTTGCATACTAGAGTGCTGGCTGAAGATAATTTAATTCTCTAAATCAATGACCTCCTAAAGTAAAGTGAACATTAAAAAAGAAAATTAGTGTTTGCCAATTGAATATTATAAAATAAAATCAAACAGCTGTTTAATTGGATTTTAAAGATGCATTAGGAATATTCACTGGGATTCATTGACTTATTCAAAAACTCTATAAAGGGAATAGATTTCTAGAAGTTAGTATATAGTAGTGGGCTAAAATTCACTCGTAGACTTCAACTAAAATAGGTATAATTTCAGAAAATTAGCTTTCTTTTTTTTGGGCGGACGGAGGTGGTTGGGATACACTCAATGGTGCTGAGGACTGAGTCCTGAGCCTGTGCTCAGGGATCACTCCCGATTCTGCTCCGGGGATCATATGCCATGCCCAGAAGCAAACCAGGGTCTACTGCATACAAGGCAAGTACATTCACATGTTTACTATCACTCTTACCCCTGCTAACTTTTTACTATTTCTTTCTAAATGTCTTTGGTATGGGTTCCATATAAGTTCTCAATTTTAAGTTGTTGATGTTATGAATGAAAATTTGCTGGAACTTCCATAAGGCACAAAGAAGCAGTATGGGTCACCTCAGTGCAAAACTGCTACCAACCATAACAGTTTAAAAATAACAACCCAGTCTACACAGAAATGTGAAAGGATTAAGGGAGTGTCTAGCAAAGTCCCCTTTAAAAGATGCTTAGCATAAGTTCCTATTTTAAGAGACTTACAGGCTAAGACCTTCCTCACTAGATCAATCAGTTCCTCTGTCCCTGTTCATATCAACAGCTGTACCCAAGAGATACTAGAGGCTTCACTGTCAACTCAACTCTTTTGCTCAGTTTCCAGGATTTGAATCCTACTCACCTTGACTCCTGCTTACCCAGCTTCTAGAATTTACTCATCTATAGAGAACAGGAAATACCCATGTAAGTAGCCCAGGGACACATGCAATAATAGACTCTACAAGACTCTGGTGAGCTGGTTTCTCTATGGAGACCTCAGTCTGACTTAGACTCTTTTACAAAAACTGATTTTACTCTGTCTAAACCATTTCTAATTCCTGGTAAATTCTTTTACCATCCTAGGTCTCAGATGTAATGATTCCTAGGTTGAAGTTACAAATCTAATCAATAAAGTTAGATTAAGAATGCATTCATATTCATATCAGTGGTGGTACATGATTCTTAGCTGATGTAAAGTTCCCTGTGAATATATAGGAAAACAGAAGACTGATAGAAAAAAGAAAAAAAGTATTAAAATTAATTAGATTGCAACTCATAAGAATACTATTTAGACAAATGTACATCATAGTTTCATTTATTTACAACATTTCTGATCTTTTAGTAATTTCAGTTATTCTAGTAATAATTTTATAGCTTCTCAATAACCACACCTTTTCAAGAAACTTAAATGAATTGTTTTTAACTTTCATAATTATCATACATGGAAAACTAGAATGGGACGATTTAAACAAAATTATACTTATAGACTTAATCAAAATGCACTACTCAACTTTTTACAAAGAAATTCTTTAGAACAAAACATATTTTCTTTATGAAAAATGTGGAGCCAGCAGTTGGTAAACACTCCCAGAATAAACAAAATATTTCTATTATAACCATATAATCTAAACAATAAGTGTATACTTATACATGCATATATATAATTATATAACAATTAGATATTATATAATTATTTAATAACCTACTATGACTGGGCTGGAGCAATAGCACAGTGGGTAGGGCATTTGCCTTGCACATGGCCAACTGGGTTCGATTCCTCTGTCCCTCTCGCAGATCCTGTCAAGCTACCAAGAGTATCCCACCTATACAGAAGAGCCTGGTAAGCTGCCCATAGCATATTTGATATGTCAAAAACAGTAACAACAAGTCTCACAATGGAGATGTTACTGGTGCTCGTTCAAGCAAGTTGATGAACAATGGGATGACAGTGCTACAGTGCTACTTTGACTAAATTAAGAACAGTGACTGAGATCTAAAGTATCATTCCAATCAATAATTTGCTTTATGATATATGTGTCAAAAATATAAAAACAAAATTGTTCCACTGACAGAAAATAGGATCTGTAAAAAGCACTTACTGGAAAACAGAAGTGATACTCAAAGTTATTTAGTTCTTACAACAGCTCCATTAAAGTAGTGTTATTATTGTCACCAGCTTGCACATCAATGGAAAAATGGGCTGAAATAGAGATTCCTTAACTTATTTAAAAGTTGCTATTAACATTAAGTGATCTAAACCTTAAACCCAGGTGTTTTAACTACAAAAGTGATACTTAAACAGAATGTATTGTTAGTCCTCTCAGGAGATTGCACTGTGGGTAGGGATGGAGTAAGTATGTTTTCTACACTCCCCCTTTCCTTTTGCTTTAGCATTTTCACCTTCTCTTCACCTTTGCTTTAGCATTCCCACCTCTCTGGGTGGACGAGGCCCAATCCCCATCTGAGCAGGCTTAGAGATCTCAACCCCGGGTCCCACACACCTGTGTTACCCTGCCGGTTTATATATATATATATATATATACATATATATATATATATATATATATATATGGGCTGGAGCATTAGCACAGGAGGTAGGGCATTTGCCTTGCACACAATTTCTTGTGAGACGTTACTGGTGCCCATTCAAGCAAATTGATCAACAACCGGAGGATAGTGCTACAGTGCCATAGCAATCAATCTTAGAGGGAAATATTTTTTCATAGATACATATATATATATATATATATATATATATATATATATATATATATGAGCAATAGCCCAGCGGCCACCATGGCCGACCCAAGTTCAATTTCTTCACCCTTCTTGTAGAGCCCAGCAAGCAGCCGAGACTATCTCACCTGCACGGCAAAGCCTGGCAAGCTACACATGACATATTCGATATGCCAAACACAATAACAACAAGTCTCACAATGGAGATGTTACTGGGCCCGCTCGAGCAAATCAATTAACAATGGGAAGACAGTGCTACAGCACTACTCTTTGAATATGACTTGGTGTGTCTTATGAAGGTCTCAACCACACTGGTCCAGAATAGGTTCACTCATGGGTGAGGCTAGGCCCAAGCATGTGGAGAGCGGCCGTGAGCATGGAGGCTGTTGAGTTCTGGAGCTGGGTCCCTTGGGGCAGGGAGGAGTCTCACCTATCTCTCTCTGGGACACCCCAAGTGAAACAGCCTGGTGCGGGATCCGGTGGCATGGTTGTGTTTGTGTTGTGTTAGGCTTCCTTCCTGGAGAGAAAGACATTGAATCTGGATGGTAGCTGATGACGGGATTATCTGGCTCCAGCCGGTTTATGGCTGTGACTGCTAAATTGCTGGAAACAGGGGAATATGGTTTTATTCCCTTAATTTGATCTCATTCAGCAAAAAAAGTTCTTCAAATTAATACATATCTTTTGTGGAATCAAGTATAAATTAAATGTCTTTATATTCTGATATTATCAATTTTTAGACAGTTTGACCTTCATTATTAAATTCTTAGACTACCTTTATTATAAAAATAATTATGTCTCACAATGTCACTGAGTATTTGATTCAATAGCATTTGTCTTGATTATTGATATACATATATATAGAGAGAGATACATATATAGAGAGAGGAGACATATTTTGGTTTATTTTCAAACACACATAAAAATAAATAAGTTCACAACAATACCGAGATTTTTCTTCTCATATATAACTTTTTATTTAAATGGTAATGACTTTACTTTTATTCTTTAACACTCATTTTTTACTTTTTTACTTACTCCATTGGACTTTTAAAATGTTGTATAAATATAAGTAAGAATGCTTAAAATGATTATCTGATTAACCAGAAAGTACGAAGTGTAATGAATATATACTTCTTTATTCCCTAAAGGTCAAAAAATAGGTTCCTGCTAGTCAATCAGGGAATCAATAGAGATAAGTGCCATCTGTTATTATAAGGGAATTAGTGATCTTTTAATTAAATATAGCTATGCATCATTTATTATTTGAAAGCTAAGTTGATACTTTTCATATAATTACTTTTAAAACACTGACCCCTTGTATAATTTTCAGGGGTGGCCAGGGAAGCCCCAGCAGCTCTTCCCCTAACCTCCCACGTTCAGTGAGTACTGGGACACTTGCCCACCTGAGGTGGCCCAGGCGATGGGGCAGATGGTGGATGAAACGAGGACCATGCTGGTTGATTGATCAAAGCCGATTGATTGACCAGATGCTGTATATTCCATTCTCCTCATGTGTCTGCCCCAGTCTCTCTGAGCTTCCCATTCTAGTCTGATGCTGCCCCTCATTCTCGTCTCTTCCTGTCTCTCCCACTAGTCTCTCTATTCTCCATCTTGCAGCCTGGGCTGTCACTCTACACTAGCCTGCTCCTGTATTCTTCTTCTACATTCTTCTCTCTCTGATCCACTTGCTAGTCTCTCCGCACTCCATCAGGCTGCCCTGCACTCTCTCCTCTCTCTCTCTCCAGCTGCTCAAGCTCTCTACATCTCCAACACGCTTGTCTCTCCAACTCCCCAGCATTCTGGGACAACACTGCACCCAGTCTGGTAGCCAAATCAATACAAGAAAGCTCTTCTTGACAGTCATCAGGCTCAGGGGTGGGAACACCACCTGGGATATTCCAAAGCCCTTCCTGACTGCCCAAGGGCAAAATATCCTCTAAGGTGTTTTTTCCTTTTCTCAGTCCAATAACTCTAACAACATCTTAATATTAGTTATTTTTGTATGGACACAATAAAAGATACATTGAGGCTTGTAGAGCAGCTCTTCTAGGAACATCTTGCCACAGACTCAGACTACAGAGCTCAGGCCAGATTAATCACTTAATCACTTAACTTAGCGTTAGTCCTCGATTTGCTTGAGCGGGCGCCAGTAACGTCTCCATTTGTCCCTGTCGCATGCTAGTGTAGCCCATCTGTTCGCTCCGGGAACATGAAGGGCCTCAAACCGATCGTTCATGATCTTGATGAAGAAGTCTGACCATCTGGTAGGTGGGCGACCAAGCGGTCTTTTGACATCCTCTGGAATCCAGTCGTTAACAGCTCTAGTCCAGCCATCATCTTTAAATCTAATTACGTGACCAGCCCATCTGATTTTCGACACCTTGGCAAATGAGACAGCGTCCCTGATTCTTGATCGTCGACGGATGTCAGAACTCCGGGTTCTTTCTCTCATTTGAGTGAAACGTGATATTCCAAGCAAAGCTCTTTCTATTATTCTTTGGGAGACCTGAATAGCGTTCTCATCCTGTTTGCGTAGGGCCCAGGTCTCTGAGGCATATGTTAATGCAGGAAGAACAGTGAAATCAAAGAGATGTGCCCAGAGCCGGAGGTTCTTCGACCTCTTAGCTACTTCTTTGACGTTCTTGAAGGAGTTTCAAGCCGCTCTCTTCCTCCTGCACAGCTCGGGTGCCAGGTCATTTGTCATGTTGACCTCTCGACCTAGGTACACATAGCTGTTGCATTCGGAGATGGTCATTCCGTTGAGAGCGAATGGGGCATCAGGAACGAGGCTGTTTCTCATAAACATTGTCTTCGTAAGATTCAGCTGTAGTCCTACATTTCCACACTCATGGTCAAAGTCGGCCAGCATTTGTGCCGGTTGGCTGATGTTTGGTGTTATTAAAACAATGTCATCAGCAAAGCGGAGGTGGTGTGGTTGCCGACCATCTATCTTCACTCCCATTCCTTCCCATTCCAGTCGTCGCATGATGTTCTCGAGGGTGGCACTGAAGAGTTTTGGTGAAATGGTATCACCCTGCCGCACCCCTCTCTTGACATCAACCAGCACTTCTTTGTAGAATGGTGAGATCCTGGTAGTGAATCCGCAATACAGCTCACGGAGGATCCTGATGTATTGGGCTTGAATGCCCTGATTAGCTAGGGCTTCAATGACCACTTCCGTCTAAACAGAATCAAAGGCCTTCTTTAAATCAATGAACGTTAAACAGAGCGGCATCTTGAACTCCCGAGAAACCTCAATGAGCTTGGTTATCGTGTGGATGTGGTCGATGGTGCTGAATCCTTTGCGGAACCTGGCTTGCTCGCATGGTTATCCTTCATCTAGTGTTCTGCCAATCCTATTTAGGATGACTCGAATGAACAACTTGTAGATGACAGACAATAGGCAGATCGGGCAATAGTTGCCAATGTCATGGATGTCTCCCTTCTTGAACAGTAGTACGGTCCTGCTGGTTTTCCATTGGGACGGAACCTTGCATTCAGACAGGTAGCGAGTGAAGAGCCGAGCCAGTGTATTGACGAGTACTGACGGCAGGTTCTTCAGGTGTTCAGGTCTGACCTTGTCTGGGCCGGGTGCTGTTTGTTTCTTTACCGACGAAATGGCGTGTCGGATTTCGGAAGGGAGAATGTTGGGAACGACATATCCATCCTGTGGAATTTGGTGTGTTGGCAAGTGGACATGGGTATCGAAGAGATTTGAGTAGAAGTCATGGATAATCTTCTCCATTGCCATTCTGGAGGATGTGATGGATCCATCAGGATGTCGGAGGGCAGTCATCTTGGTCTTGTAGTTGGCGAAGGACAGGCGGGCGTTATGAATACTTTTCCCGGCTTCTGCCCCATCTACCAGTACTTCTGCTCTTCTCTCTTTGAGGTCTTCTTTAATCGCATCTCTGCACTGCTTTGCGAGCTCTGGCATTAGCTTGCGGTTGCCTGAGGCATGGACCAAACCACACTGGCGAATTAGCTCAAGAGTTTTCGAAGACAGGCGATTTTTTGTGGATATCTCTCTCTTGGCGTTCCTCGCACATTCATGGAGGTGCTGAACCAGTCGATCTCATTCCTCATCAATGTTGTCAACAATGGCATCTTCCCATGTTGCCGCAATAGTAGCAAAGAGTTCCCAGTTGGTGGTCATTCTGGGAGTTCTCTTTTTGAACTTTGCAGTCCTTTCTCCCCACTCTGTGAAGTAGAATTTTGCACGAAGGAGACGGTGGTCCGATACCGTTCAAAATTTTGGGACAACAGCGACATAGGTCAGGCAAAACCGTCGATTGAATATGATGTGGTCTATTTCATTGTGGAATCGTCCACTGGGAGACTCCCATGTCCATCGTTTAGATTCTGCCTTCTGGAACTGTGAGTTACCATGAATGGTCTTGGTCGACATGATGAACTCAGACAGTCTCTCACCGTTCGTTCGTTCCATTCTAGGCCATGGGTCCCGATGTGAAGTTCTTCAGCTGCTCTTCTCGGTTCTATCTTGGCACTGAAATCACCCACGATGATCGTGTAGAAGGTGTGGTCTTCTTTATAGAACTTCTCCAGCTCCATGTAGAACTTCTCGATTTCTCTTTCATGATAATGAGATGTTGGTGCATAGACAACGAAGATAGAAATTGCAGGCAGTGAGCCACATCTATTCAAATGTAAACGTCCGATTTGGGTTGTTAGGCATTCGAATGAATCAATGCTCTTGGCCAAGTTTGTGTTGACAAGGACACCGACGCCTCCAACACCTCTTTTATCGCATGTTCCGAGGAACAATTCTTCCCCAGTGTCGAAAACGGCATAGTGAGATTCGTGCCTTCTTGTCTCGGTCAGACCAATGATGTCGTACTTGATCATTCGCGCTTGTACCATCAGGTCCTCGATGGATGCATCTGATGCTAGCGTACGTGCATTGAAAGTACAGACGATCATTTTTGTCTTCCTTCGTTGTGGCAGCCTAGGTCGGCCTTGAGATTTTGTCGGCCTCTCCTTTCTCATCCTTCTCAGTGCTGCCATGTCGGTGAACCCTTCAGGGTCAGGTGAATGAGACCAGTTGTAGTTACTGGTTTTGGCATATTGAATACACAACGGATAGCTTGCCAGGCTCTTCCATGCGGGCAGAATACTCTCGGTAGCCTGCCAGTCTTTCTGAGAGGGATAGAGGCTTTTGGGGTGACCTCTAATCCCCCTTGTAGTTGTTACCATATTTGCACCCTATTAAATATGGTACGACAATTCTGGAAGATGGGTATTTACTGCGTTATGATGTGCTGCGCGGCCGCTTTGCGGCCGCATGGGTCCAAAAAGCGTCCTGGAGTGTGGCGACGGCTGGGTAGTGGAAGTAGTGTCAGGCCAGATTAATCATCCCTAACCCTTCCGGGTCCGAATCTAGTTATTATTTTTGGATCATGACAACATTTGTCCATGACCAAGCTCTTAACTAATAGTTAAGCATTGTGGCACTTTGGCCAGGCCCATCTTGATGCCAGGATACCACATAGCTCACTGCTTGCCCTGGTTCCATCCAGTCCCTCGTTGGAACCCTGCTTTGGAGGCTTAGGTGAGAGAACAGATGCCCAGGAAAAAAATGTCACTAAGGGTCATGTTACAAAAGCATAGCATATTAGTGTCTTCTTGTGTCCATACAAAAAGGACATTTCTCTGAATAAACAATGCAAAGGAAACTTCTCCTGCTCCATGTAGAACTTCTCAATTTCTCCTTCACCATAATTACATGTTGGTGCATAGACAACAAAGATAGAAACCGCTGGCAGTGAGCCACATCTATTCAAGTGTAATCGTCTAATTCGGGTTGTTAGGCATTCGAAGGAATCAATGCTCATGGCTAAGTTCATGTTGACAAGGATACCGACACCACTGACGCCTCTTTTGTCACATGTCCCAAGGAACAGTTCTTCTACAGTGTTGAAAATGGCGTGATGTGATTGATGTCTTCTCCTTTCAGTCAGACCAATGATGTCGTACTTGATCATTTGCGCTTGTACCATCAGGTCCTCTATGGGTGCATCAGATGCCAGCGTACATGCATTGAAAGTACAGACAATCAATTTTGTCTGTCTTCATTTTGGCAGCCTAGTTCGGCCTTTATATTTGATCAGTCTCTCTTTCCACATCCTTCTCGACTCTGCTGTATTCAGGGTCAGGGGAATGAGACCCTTTTTTTTTTTTTTTTTTTTTTTTTTTTTTACTGAATTTGGCATATCGAATATACCACAGATAGCTTTCCAGGCTCTGCCGTGTGGGTGGGATATTTAAGGTAACATGAAAAATAAACAAACATAAATAAAAAGTCCCGAGAGCTTGGTGTGATAATCTCTGGATTCTGGCTGTTGTTGGGGTTACATGGCAGTTGGTGGGTGTAAGTATCTAGCTACTGGAAGGTCCAGTCCAAACTGTGCAGGCTTGGAGATTTCAGCCCCGGGTCCCGCACACCTGGGTTCCTCTGCCAGTTCCTTTATGCATGAGGCTCATCTAAGCACGTGGAGAGTGGTCTCAGCATGACTTTGGCTGGGTCCCGGAGGTCTTTAGCTGTTGGACTCTGGTGAGGACAGTCTGGCACAGGGTAGGAGACTGCCTTGTTCTCTCCCGGGAGCTTGGTGTGATAATCTCTGGATCCTGGCTGTTGTTGGGGTTACACAGCAGTTGGTGGCTGTAACTGTCTAGCTACTGAAAGGTCCAGTCCCAAATCGTGCAGGCTTGGAGATCTCAGACCCAGGTCCCCCACATCTGTGTTCCTCTGCCAGTTCCTTTATGGATGAGGCGCATCTAAACATGTGGAGAGTGGTCTCAACATGACTTTGGCTGGGTCCCGGAGGTCTTCAGCTGTTGGGCCCTGGTGAGGACAGTCAGGCACGGGGTAGGAGACTCTGCCTTGTTCTTTCCCAGGAGCTTGGTGTTTCACTAATAAAAAATTTTAAAAAAGAGCTTGTATATTCATCATTAATTATTGGTAAGCCACTCGTGGCCCCAGTGTAAAACATCTGACATTAAACTACTGTAAAACCTATATATGCCAAGAAGTGAATAATAAAAAGCAGCTAATAATAAAAAAAATAACATGTTTCTGGGGCTATGGTGCCACCAGTAGCTCAACCTAAACCTGCAGGGCGAGTGTATCAACAGCTGAATGGAGCCTTTAGACTTCCCGATACCCCAAAATTGCTGCTGTGCCTTTGACCGGACCCCAACAACTTGGGGCCAAGTTTACCAAGAAATCGAATGGCAAAAGTTAGTTATGTGGGAGCCAAACTCACAAACCTCATCCAGCTCAGCTATACAACTTCACTTATTGGCCTTATTTCAGAGGCCCATACATCTCAAAAGAGATCAAAAGTAGCTGTCAGGGTGAGCAGTGTATCACATTGCCAGCGAGTGAGTGCACCCTGCAGGGCATATGCCAATAGTTTATTTCTCTGGAAAAGATGGAAACAAGGGCCACGATCCAGAGAAACACAAAGGAGTCTCTAAACCGAGCAGCTCACTGCAGAGAGCATCCGGACTTTAAGCAAGGCGACTTCACCAAGGTGCTTCAGATGGGGGCAGGCGTCAACCCTCCACCACCCCCTAAAAATCCTGGCAGAAGCCAACTTCCAGGACCCAATGAGAAGTGCAGGTATACAGGTTCAGTGATGGAGAACTCCAGGCCTGAAGGGATGGGGGATGGATCAGTCCTTAACATCCCCCTGTCCCCATGGGACCCTGGAGGTCATGCTCACAAACTGCCTGTGGATGCTACTTAAGTTTCTTAGCAGCAATCGTCCATCATCCAGAGACACAAAAAGAATCTCTGGACCAAGCAGCTTGTCTGTTGAGATTTCACCAGACCCTAATTATCTAAGGTTTTGAAATTCCAGGAGAGTGTGACACAACATCTTATGCTATTCACAACACGAAATGCAAAGGTAAGTATGGGGGAGATTGTCTGCCATAGAGGCAAGGGGAGGGTGGTATGGGGGTTCTGAGGACCTTGGTAGTGGAGGATGTGAACTGATGTAGTGTTTGGTGATTGATTGTTGTGTGACTGAAACTCAGCCAGGAGGATTTTGTAGCTGTATCTTACAGTGATTAAAAAAATAATGATAATAAAGACATAATAAAATTAACATTCTGAATAAAGTAAAAGAATGTAAAGTTCATGCCCAATACAATCAGGTTAATCAATAAAATTTATTCCTACAATTTAAAAAGAAAACATGCCTCAAGTCATTCTAGAGAGAATTCTAAAAGGAAATTATTTTCCCTATATGGAGTTATTAGTAATTGAAGTGCTAAATAATATGAGATATGGCAGTTTCTTCAATATTTTCTATAAATACCATTTCATATTTACCAAAATACAATCTTTTAGGGAGTTAAAAAGGTTATCTTCCTTCCAAATTTAATTTTAGTGTTCAAAAATAAATAATGAATTTATTAAATCAGCAAGAAAAAAACTATTTAATAAAAAGAAAAAACTTAATAAAAACTTTAAGAAAAAATGAATATTAAAATTCAAAGCAATAGTTTATCACTTTTGTAATATTTTATCTGTTTAAGATAAAATGATACAAAAACTACATCAACAATAAGATTTTTATAAATTTCTACATTATGTGGCACATTCAACATTTAATATATAACCAGTATATATATACTCATTTGTAAATGTTCACACACAGGAAGCTGATATGCTTAAATTTATCAAGGAATTAAAATTTCTAAATTAAATAGGAAATAAAATTTCTGAATATGTCAAGTAAAAACAAATTTTTAATCTCAAGATTTAAAATGCTCATCTCACAAATGTTCTCTTAATGGTTTATAAAATTCTTCTAGATGTTTTACTTAACTTTCCATTTTTCCCTTCGATGTTTTAAATGTTTTAAACACTTTAGATGTTCTAACACTGTCTTTATTGTTTCTTGCTTCAAGCTCAATGATTTTTTGTAAGAACCTGATTATAAAGAGCAATATTTGTTCACACCTGAGAATGTCATTTGATTCCTTTAGAAGACTCATACCATCAAGAAAGCATAATTTATTTTATTTTAAGGAAGATATCAAACAACTTTTATCTGAAAAGTTGATTCGTTGCTTTTTCTCCTTTGAGGAAGTTGTCTGTAAATGGTAAACTGATAAACACTATGTAGCTCAGACAACAAGTTGCAAAGCTTGTCAACAGAAACACAACTTCCAACTCTAAAACTGTTCCAGTTAACTAGCTGAATCCATGGACTACGAACAATTTGAGTGGAGGTCAGAGTACTGCTGTCATTTTTACAGCCAGTTCTCCCACTGTGCTTCCCAGCAGTAATGCCTAGAAAAGATGAACAGAACTGACCTGAGAGAAGATGCATATTGAAAAAAAGAAGAGGCCTGCAAGCAAGAGTAGTCTAGGTATGTGTCAAGCTACCTGTGAGCACAAATACAATCATTTATCTGTAGAGGGTTATGTACTTACCGTCTCAGGAAATGTGAGTTTTCAGAATATCAGTGTGAGAGTGTGAGAACAATAGTACTACAGGTATCAAAGCAAGAAATTGAAAAGTACTCTCTTATTGTACAGCATAATGCTTTTATCAGTAACTCCAAAGGAAAGTGGAAATCTAAAATCATATAAACACACAGATATCATATATTTTATGAAGGAGATATTTGCCTTGCTTTATATTTCCTTCAGACTTATATGAAATATATATAGCTACCTTTGACAAAGTAATAAATACAAGCTCTTTGTATTGTATACATTTATTTGCTTAAGAGCTTTTACTTTCTCTCCAGAAATTGTCACAGTTTTGAAGGATTTAATTAGAAGTGATCACATTGGATTTCATATCTTCCAGAGTGATTTATTCCATAAATCCTCAGACCTCAATTTATGAAACCTGTAGGGTTTGTTTTTAGTAATTATTTTTACTATTTGCAAATACTGGAAACTTGTCTGTCACTTAATGTTTTATCTTGCTTTTCTTCTTTTTAAAGATAAAAGGAGGATCATAAATTACCATTGGGATAACTTTGTTATACTAAAAAGAGTCAAGAAATGAAAATTTCTTCATAAAAATTCATATATAAGATATAAAATATGTAGATGTGTTGAGTATGATACTACAACATTTTTTTACCTTATTTATTAGAAGCTAAGTACTGAAGTAATTTAATATTTGGAAGACATGTTTCATTATTTAATGGCCAGCCTCCAAGTTTAGTCCACAAAGAAAGACACCCTTTGAATATAGAAGTCTTCACTCAAGAATGTATAAGCAATACTTACATTGGCACATATTCTAAAATGGTCATGAAACAGAATAAAATCATGGTCACTCCAACATGATGACATACGCATTTGTTCAGTTCTGTAATTAAAATATATGTATTATTTTTTATAAATTTATAAATAAAATATAAATTTATAAATAAAATAAAATATATAAAAATAAAATATTTATAAATATAAATAAAATATAAGATACATATATCACTTAATCACTTAACTTCCCGTTAGTCGTCGATTTGCTCGAGCGGGCGCCAGTAACTTCTCCATTTGTCCCTGTCGCGTGCTAGTGTAGCCCAATGGCATCTGTTCGCTCCAGGAACATGAACGGCCTCAAACTAATCGTTCATGATCTTGACGAAGAAGTCTGACCATCTGGTAGGTGGGCGGCCACGCGGTCTTTTGACATCCCGTGGAATCCAGTCGGTAACAGCTCTAGTCCAACGGTCGTCTTGACCAGCCCATCTGATTTTCCACACCTTGGCAAATGAGACAGTGTCTCTGATTCTTGATCGTCGACAGATGTCAGAACTCCAGGTTCTTTCTCTCATTTGAGTGAAACGTGATATTCCAAGCATAGCTCTTTCTATTCTTCTTTGGGAGACCTGAATAGCGTTCTCATCCTGTTTGCGTAGGGTCCAGGTCTCTGAGGCATATGTTAATGCAGGAAGAACAGTGGAATCAAAGAGACGTGCCCGGAGCCTGAGGTTCTTCGTCCTCTTAGCTATTTCTTCGACGGTCTTGAAGGCGTTCCAAGCCACTTTCTTCCTCCTGCGCAGCTCGGGTGCCAGGTCATTTGTCGTGTTGACCTCTCGACCTAGGTACACATAGCTGTTGCATTCGGAGATGGTCATTCCGTTGAGAGCGAATGGGGCATCAGGAACGAGGCTGTTTCTCATAAACATTGTCTTCGTAAGATTCAGCTGTAGTCCTACCTTTCCACACTCACGGTCAAAGTCGGCCAGCATTTGTGCCGCTTGGCTGATGTTTGGTGTTATTAAAACAATGTCATCAGTAAAACGGAGGTGGTGTGGTTGCCGACCATCTATCTTCACTCCCATTCCTTCCCATTCCAGTCGTCGCATGATGTTCTCGAGGGTGGCACTGAAGAGTTTTGGTGAAATGGTATCACCCTGCTGCACCCCTCTCTTGACATCAACCAGCACTTCTTTGTAGAATGGTGAGATCCTGGTAGTGAATCCGCAATACAGCTCGCAGAGGATCCTAATGTATTGGGCTTGAATGCCCCAATTGGCTAGGGCTTCAATGACCGCTTCCGTCTCAACAGAATCAAAGGCCTTCTTTAAATCAATGAACATTAAACAGAGCGGCATCTTGAACTCCCGAGAAACCTCAATGAGCTTGGTTATCGTGTGGATGTGGTCGATGGTGCTGAATCCTTTGCAGAACCCGGCTTGCTCGCATAGTTTTCCTTCATCTAGTGTTCTGCCAATCCTATTTAGGATGACTCGAGTGAACAACTTGTAGATGACAGACAATAGGCAGATCGGCTGATAGTTGCCAATGTCATGGATGTCTCCCTTCTTGAACAGTAGTACGGTCCTGCTGGTTTTCCATTAGGACGGAACCTTGCATTCACACAGGTAGTGAGTGAAGAGCCGAGTCAGTGTATTGACGAGTACTGACGGCAGGTTCTTCAGGTGTTCAGGTCTGACCTTGTCTGGGCCGGGTGCTGTTTGTTTCTTTACCGACGAAATGGCGTGTCAGATTTCGGAAGGGAGAACGTTGGGAACGACATATCCATCCTGTGGAATTTGGTATGTCAGCAAGTGGACATGGCTATCGAAGAGATTTGAGTAGAAGTCATGAATAATCTTCTCCATTGCCATTCTGGAGGATGTGATGGATCCATCAGGACGTCAGAGGGCAGTCATCTTGGTCTTGTAGTTGACGAAGGACAGGCGGGCGTTACGAATACTTTTCCCGGCTTCTGCCGCATCTACCAGTACTTCTACTCTTCTCTCTTTAACATCTTCCTTGATCGGATCTCTGCACTGCTTTGCGAGCTCGGGCATAAGCTTGCGGTTGCCTGAGGCATGCGCCAAACCATGCTGGCGAATTAGCTCAAGAGTTTTCGAAGATAGGCGATTTTTTGTTGCTATCTCTCTCTTGGTGTTCCTCGCACATTCTTGGAGGTGCTGAACCAGTCAATCGGTTTCCTCGTCAATGTTGTCAACAATGGCATCTTCCCATGTTGCCGCAATAGTAGCAAAGAGTTCCCAGTTGGTGGTCATTCTGGGAGTTCTCTTTTGGAACTTTGCAGCCCTTTCTCCCCGCTCTGTGAAGTAGAATTTTGCACGAAGGATACGGTGGTCCGATCCCGTTTGAAATTTTGGGACAACAGCGACATCAGTCAGGCAAAACCGTCGATTGAATATGATGTGGTCTATTTTGTTGTGGAATCGTCCACCGGGAGACTCCCATGTCCATCGTTTAGATTCTGCCTTCTGGAACTGTGAGTTACCATGAATGGTCTTGGTCGACATGACTTACTCAGACAATCTCTCACCCTGTTCGTTCCATTCTAGGCCATGGGTCCTGATGTGAAGTTTGACACTACTTCCACTATCCAGCCGTCGCCACACTTCAGGACGCTTTCTGGACCCGCATGGCAGCTCCGGCAGAGACTCACGCATGACTGAATACCCACAGAACTATATAGGCGGAATTCTCTGAGACCTTGGACTCCAGGCTTGGCAGACCCAGGGACAGAGCTTCTCTGCTTGCTCCCACTAACCACAGGTGACAAAGGGATTCTAATCAGGAGCCCCACCCTACCCTGCCCTGTCTGCTTCCATCAACCACCCAGGGATCGAATTGTGCACAGGAGATCCACTCTACCCAGATAAATACCCCACTGGCAGACTTCCACTATCGACACTACTTCCACTATCCAGCCGTCACCCTACCCTGCCCTGTCTGCTTTCATCAACCACCCAGGGATCGAATTGTGCACAGGAGACCCACCCTACCCAGATAAATACCCCACTGGCAGACTTCCACTATCGACACTACTTCCACTACCCAGCCGTCGCCACACTTCAGGACACTTTCCGGACCCGCGTGGCACATCATAAGACACTAAATTCTTCTGGAAATGTCGTACTGTATTTGATAGGGTTAAAATATGGTAACACCTACAAGGGTGATTAGAGGTCGCCCCAAAAGCCTCTATCCCTCTCGGAAAGACTGGCAAGCTACCGAGAGTATTCCGCCCACACGGAAGAGCCTGGCAAGCTATCCGTTATGTATTCGATATGCCAAAACCAGTAACTACAACTGGTCTCATTCACCTGACCCTGAAGGCTTCACCAACATGGCAGCATTGAGAAGGATGAGAAAGGAGAGGCCGACAAAATCTCAAGGCCGACCTAGGCTGCCACAACGAAGGAAGACAAAAATGATCGTCTGTACTTTCAATGCACGTACGCTAGCATCAGATGCATCCATAGAGGACCTGATGGTACAAGCGCGAATGATCAAGTACGACATCATTGGTCTGACCGAGACAAGAAGGCACGAATCTCACTATGCCGTTTTCGACACTGGAGAAGAATTGTTCCTCGGAACATGCGATAAAAGAGGTGTTGGAGGCGTCGGTGTCCTTGTCAACACAAACTTGGCCAAGAGCATTGATTCATTCGAATGCCTAACAACCCAAATCGGACGTTTACATTTGAATAGATGTGGCTCACTTCCTGCAATTTCTATCTTCGTTGTCTACGCACCAACATCTCATTATGATGAAAGAGAAATCGAGAAGTTCTACATGGAGCTGGATAAGTTCTATAAAGAAGACCACACCTTCTACAAGATCATTGTGGGTGATTTTAATGCCAAGATAGGACTGAGAAGATCAGCTGAAGATACATATATAGAAAAAATATTTGTTTTCCCATTAGCGATATTCTCGTTGATGACTCTAATAGAGGGAAAACTGCAATTCAAAATGCCTCTCGAAAACAATGTTTAATTCAGGCAAATAAGATGTGTATCAATCTATTAGCAACTATCTCTATATGTATTTATCTATCCTATTATCCTGGATTTGGGAGCAACAAATAATATTGCTTATTGCTTAATCCTGACTATGCCCAGAGGACGTTACCTGGTATTGGAGATTCAACTAGGTTTACCTACATGTAAGATACATCTCCTGATATATCTCTCTTGCCCTGTGTATGTATTTCTGCCACATTCTCTAACATACCGACAATTAAACTTACTGAATTAGGAGAATAAAAAATGGCATCACACTTATTAGAAAACAGGTTCAAAAGAAAATATTTTAAAATTTCTGTTTAAATATATTGCATAGATTTTTATTTCAATGCTATTAGGAAAAAATCATTAAAATACTGGCATAAAGATAACACTTTCTGCCTTAAAATGTATTTATATTTCTCTACATAGCCTGTGAGGCCAACCTTGCTGAGACCACTCTCCACACGCATGAAGGTACCGACAGAGGAACAAGGCTTGTGGGTCCCGGGGCTGAGATCTCCAAGCCTAGTCGGATCGGGGCTGAGCATCCCCCACCCAGATCCTCCATCTTCCAGTAGGCAGGGATCACACCCACCAACTGACCCCCTGGTGCCGTGTAATCCCATCAACGGCCAAGACCCAGAGACTACAAAACCCAGCTCCTGGAAGCGTGCAGACACATCCGCAGCCACGCAACATCTTATTATCTCATTCTTAATTTGGACAACCTGGCAGATTACCGATTGTAACCTGCCCACATGGCAGAGTCTGGCAAACTCCCCATGGTGTACCCAATATGACAAATACCAATAACAATGATGGGTCTCAAAGACCAGTAACAATGATGGGTCTCATTCTCCTAACCCTGAAAGAGCCTTGAATATGGCACTTTAAAATCTCAGTGCAAGGATGAAGGAGACATTACTGGTGCCTGATCGAGGCAATTGACGAATAACAGGATGATTGTCATCGTGATTGTGAGCCTGTAAGGACTCTAAGGCCTGAGAGTTTCTTTTTGATCACATCTCTATAGATGATTATTTATTGACTTACAATACAATTAGTAAAACAATGCAAAAATGTTTGTCACAAAAATAGCAGCACACTTGCCTTGCATGCTCTCGAACCCAACTCAAATTACATTCACCACATATAGTCCTCAAACCCTCCTGGGCATGTAGTGATGCCCCAGCTCAGAGCCAGGAGAAAGCAGCACTGTGTGAGTCTCCTCTCTACCAATAAAAAGAGGTGAAAGACAAATAAGCAAAAATCAAAAGAAGCATTTTAATGTATTTTTCTTTTCCTATCATTGTATATTAATGAGATGTATTCCTTAGTGACCTGACAGGAGATATTAACATAACATCTTTTCCAGAAATCATATAGTAAAATGAATGCTTCTTTTTATAATAAAATAATAGAGATTCTATTTGGTTTCTGTGGAAAAAAAGCTTGAATAATTCTTAAGCTCATTTTTCATTAGAAAATACTACTTGTCCTTCTTATGGAAACATGTTTTCCTAATGAAGGCTTCTGTGATATCACAGTCTGGGTGAATTCCTGCCCCCCCCCCAATACTTGGCCCTCTAGCATTCTAATATCCCTTTTGATTGTTAGATTATCTGTCTCCACTCCAAATTCTATGTTCCATGAATACAGCAATCTTTCCTTATAGTTTTATTTAGAAAATCACTAGGGAAAATGATGCTATAAAACCATCAGTAACAATTCATGATGGACCAATGTCTGAACAAAGAAAGAGTAAATTGAACTTATTACAAAATTCTTAGAGAATTTTTCAGCAAAAGAAAAATCAAACCTGACTTTCTTCTACTGACAATACAGAATGATACACTTCTGAAACATGGGTGGGCCCTGTATAAAAAGAGAGCTCTAAGAGATAAAGGAGGGAGATGGAACACTTTTATTCTAATAGGAAAGTAATGTTTTTTTTCTTTTAGAATAGACTAAAGATCTATTATTGTCTCTTCCAGCCAACAGCAATATGAGGGCATTTAGTGCTATTTTTGCATAACAAAGCATCTACTACAAATCAAAACAGTTTGCTAAAGAGCTTAATCCATCAGAAGTGATTTTTTAGGGATACATTTACCTTAAAATTAGGTGCCATTATATTAATTTCAGACTGCTAGTTCAATCAGTCTTTCCCTGGTCTCATAAAGTAGAAGTTCTGTAATAGGGAGAAGAATCTTCGAGGAAATATATGTCTGACACCACCATTTCCGACAGGAAATAAACAAGAAATGCTTATTTCTTGGTAGATAAATTATTTTTCTTCTTGAGTTTAAGAATTATATCCTTTAGTGAGATTTTATTTATGTCTAAATAAAATTAATGCTGATCTTTGTTTTGCTTTGGTGCCTCAACTTGCTATGCTCAGGTATTAGTCTAGCTCTGCACTCAGGGATTACTTCTATCAGGCTTGAGAAACTATGTGATGCTGGGATTCAAACTCAGGTTGATCCCATACAAGACAAAAGTCCTACTCACGGTACTATTTGTCTGATCCTAAATTAATGATGTTTTTAACTTAAAAAATGAACATTTATGTAGTGCATCACTACTTTCAGTCCAAATTATTGGCACATGCCTATTCCATTTTATCCACAAGAGAAGTATTCTATACTTTCTATATTTATAAAGGAAATCAATCTTCATTTATCTGCATATAGTACTGATATAGGCAGGTAAATAGGGAAAGACCCTTGGCAATGAAACTGTTTCATGGAAGAAGAATTCTAGGACTGACCCACCTTGTGGATACAGAAAACAAAAACCTGATAAGGCAGATCCTGAGGATATAGGCCTCCTCCCCCATGAAGTTCCTCTTTTTGCACCTCCCTTTTATTTCATTAACTTTAGTGATTCAGCCCAAAAAAGACCATCACGACTCCCTGGTAGCCTCCTTAGCAACAGACTTTTACCTGAGAAGAAGCTTCACATGGTGGCAGGCTGGAGAAACCCTATAGAGGCCTCCTTGAACAAAGGAAGGGCGCGCATATGCTGCCTGAGCCCATGTGCTGCTTGCGCCCACATGGTGGAGCACATGTGTCACCTGAGCACATGTGTCGCCCCCATCTCCCCTCTTGAGATGTGTACTTTTCATGCTTTTGTGTCTAATGCTAGGATGTGTGTAGGGGCTCTCTCTGCCCTTAGAGAAGCCCGTGTTGTCTCTTGAGTACGTTACTCTCTCTCATTCTCTGCCTCTCCACACCTTAAAAATTCTCCAGATAAAATCTATTTATTTCACTGCTCGTCTACTCCTGAAATTCCTTTCTGCAAGGCAAGACAAGGACCCAGTAACCCTGGGTCCTGGGTGGCAGGGGTGGTTGGGGAGAACGTGACCATCTTTCTCCTCCCCACTTCACATAAATCACCCATGGGGCCCACTGACATCAGTACCACTATACCCACATAAAACTTTATTGTTTAAACTTTACTGTTTTCAGGTTTTGAGATAAGTTGTTTATATTCTCAATGCTTCAATTGAAGTGTATTTATAAATCAATTGTAGCAAGAGTATATTTGTTATGAATTATTTTAAAGCTTTTTAATGAGGTAATACACAGTAGATAATTATTTACCAGGAGCAGGGATGTGGCACAGTGATAAATTACTTGCCTTGCATGCTGGAGATCTGGGTTCAATCCCTGGCACTGCAAGGAGAAAATTAAAAAAAATAAATAAATTTTTACAAATATTTCCATCAGGTAAAATCATTGCTTTTACAGTGTAAGATATAATAATTTGTTATAAATAATAACAATCAATATATAAATACTATGAAATATATAGTTGCATATATTTTAATCTGAATATATTACTGTGATTAATATGCACATGAATTTGACAAAAATATGCCACTAAAATATTTTATCTACTACCTTAGGAAATGAGAAATTATTGATGTAATTCAACCAAATTGCTGAAATAGTTTGCAATTCTAGATCAAGCTAAAGTATGTGAGAATTAGATTGGGATACCAGTGTCAACTGATAGCACAAAAATACACAAAAGTAATGATTTTCTCCAAAAGGATAGGTAAATGTAATAGAGATGAACCTGATTTTCTCCGCAATCATGGCATAAATTCAAATTGATGATGCTTATTACACAAACTCAGTTAGCCATGTACAAGCCATATACTTTACCCACTGTACTGTCTATCTCTCTAGATCTATTTCTTCAAAATAGCTTTTGAAAGTCTGAGAATAAGTTGTTTATAAGTATAAAGGCAGCACAAAGAAAAATCTGGAGCAGAAGAGATGGGGATTAAAATGTCCTTTTCAATATAACTAAAAGCAATAACTTACTTGTAATTGTGTCAATTAAGAAAAAGATATAATCCTCAATGAAATGGCATGTGAACATACACAGACTCTCAGGATAAGTTTAGATTGTAGTTTCCTTTTTTTCTAAGGCATGCTCAGGAGCAGGGCGTTCGCCTTACAAGCGGCCAACATGGCCGACCCGAGTTCGATTCCTCCGCCCCTCTTGGAGAGCCCGGCAAGCTACCGAGAGTATTCGATATGCCAGACACAGTAACAACAAAGTCTCCAATGGAGACGTTACTGGGCCCGCTCGAGCAAATCGAGCTCAGGAGCAGAACTTTATGTAACAAAAGTTGTTCTGATTCATTTAAATTCCATCATTATGAATAACTAATATCCTCCAAGAAGAACTATTTTAAACTTCCAGTTGAGACTCAGCAAGACTGAGAACTTAATGTAATAGAAGTGGTATATTGAAGATGAAATAATTCATGAATCACCAAAGTAGTAAAGAAATTGAAATGAATGGTAATTGATTTTATACCAAAGTTTTGATCTGCTTGACTAGTATTCCAGAAATGAGAGACACTAATATCTTCACCTAGCCTTAATTTTTTTAATCTGAGAAAACAAAGCAACACATGCAAAATGGTATATATATAACACCAGCCTTGTCAAGACCTCATGATTCTTGGGAATATCATCCTGTGTTCAAACCTGATAACTTGGAATTACTTGGTCATAATGAAAGTACTAGGCAATCTTAGCTCCTTTTATTCCCAATTCTGAAGGTTAAGGATAAATGAAAGATAGATAAATAGGTAGATGATAGAGATATAGAGAGTTTGGGAGATAGATAATTAGGTAGGCAGATTAAAGTGATTATGAATCACACTAGCCTCTGGAACGTTAGCCCTAGGATATTCTTCTCTCTCTTGCATGTACTGGACCTACTGACTTGTAATGTCAATTTAATACTTTGGATTCCTTGGTGAAATTTTCTATTTTGAAAAGTATGTGCATTACCTCAAAAATTATATTGTTTCTGGTATAGTTTTTCAAATGTATCTCATTCTAATATATGCTTAGTTATTTCTATTCTTTTAATATCCTCTTTTTATTGAGTATATTTATCCCTTCCATGAATTGTTCTTCAATAAAGCCTCATAATAATATCCCTTTCTATCCAACTTTTTCAGTATTCTTCATAACACTTGACTTGTTAGAGACTGACTTGGCAATTGATTCTGCCATGACTTACTGACCTCACTAGCTTTAACCCTTACTTCATCAGTAATACAAGCATGGCCACTGCATTCAGAATCTGAACTGAAAAGTATTGGTAATATGAAAGGGATGCTTTTTTGGGTATAATCTCCAGAATCTTAAGAGAGATTTTTGAATCTTCTATCATAAACGAGTCATCAATTTCTGCATTTTAACATTATGCAGCTGAGGAAATACAGGTCTTTGCCTTACATGTAGCCCTGACTGATTAGCTCAGTGGGTAAGAAAGCTCCAAGCTATACATCATGTATGTTTCCTTAGGTCTCACACTTTTACATTTTTCATTCATTTCCGGCACCTTAATACTTTCCTACTGTCATGTGAGCAATGCATTATTTAACTCTTCTGATTTAAGTTGATTAAATTAGTTCATACGCATACAATTAATGATAGTTTGGCACTGAAGTTTCAAATAAATGGATAAATTTACATTAATTAAAAAGAATGGATTAACTCAGCTGTATTTTCTCTTTCTGGATCAATTATTTTATACATGAAACAGGAAGCCATTGCCTCTTTTTGTTCTGTTTTTCTTTTCTATAATTAGTGAAATATGAAAATGAACTTTTAAATTTCAGGATAACTGTGTGTATGCAATTTCCTTATAAGTATAGTTCTCATTACTGAGAGAGTGGAAGAAAGAATAGGTATGTTTATGGGTCATAATTTCTTCTGTGAGAGGCAAATCAATCTTGTTCTTTAACAGTAAAAAATCAGGTGTAAAGACAATATGACATAGAAAAACCTCACCAATCATTTTAAAGTTAGTTACAGGTTTGACAGATAAGTGAGGGTTTATGCTTGCCTTTGATAATGTGTTTTCAAAAGAACACATAATCTGTCTGAACCGTTTTCTTCTACATGTGCAATTTATTCATTTTACGGGCATTGCTAGTTATGAATTAACTTAGCACACAGAAACAGATGTAGGCCACAAGGATCATCAATTACCTCAAGAACTGTCTAGTTCAGAACTCTAAGAGCCAAGGGAGAATATTCTACTTTACAAAGCAGGGCAGAACCTTAGGATACAAGAAAGAACCATTTGCTGAGAAAGCAAAATGAGGTGAGATTATGGATAGCCATTACCTATTCGTTGACTAGTTCTTAAAACCAAGTGACCTGCTCCTCACTGAGTGAGGCACTAATGGTCCTTTTGAGATTCCAATGAACTTAACTTGATGCTCTAGATCATTTTCCTCTTACCTGCCCATTTCTTTTGCAGTCTTATGTGATTATAACTCACATTATAGGTACCAGAGTGATAGACAGTGGGTAGGGTATTTGCCTTCAAGTAGCTGACTAGAGATCAGATCTTCAGCATCCACAATGTGCCCTGATCCTATCAGGTGTGGTCCCTGAGCTCGGAGCAAAGAATAAGCCTTGAACACTTCTGGCTATTGTCCAAAAACAAAACAAAACAAAACAAGATAAACCAAAAAAGATTGATAATAGTCTCAGTGGCAATGAACAGTGAGTAATATCACACTAGAGCTCTACATCTTCTGCTGCTTGTAACAAATGCAAAATAATCCATTATCCTACATGTTTCACATTAGTATTAATGTCTTGCCTTACATCTCTCATGCAAATTCACAATGGAAGAAAGTAAGTTTAATATTCTGAAAATAACATTGATCTCATCGAATAGTTGATAATTGAGTGAAGTCTACATTTTTCAGAGGAAAAAAATAGTGGGTTTATATGTGGAATCTAAAGAGTTGACAACTATATTATCATATGGATGAATCCTATTTCCAAGATGAACTTTAGTTTTGAATTTTTATTTCAATTTTTCAGGTGTATTTAATTTTAGATTTTATTTAAATGCCAGTCACTGTCATTGTCACTGTCACTGTCACTGTCACTGTCACTGTCCTGCTGTTGTTCATGGATTTATTCAAGTGGGCACCAATAATGTCTCACAACAAATTGTGAGACTTGTTGTTACTGTTTTTGGTATATTGAATACTCTCAGTAGCTTGCCACACTTTCTGAGAGGGGCAGAGGAATCAAACCTGGCTCAGTCGGGCTGGCTGCGCGCCAGGCAAATGCCCTATCACTGTACTATCACTCCAGCCCCAAGGATAAAATCTGATTTAAAGAGATTACTCTGGATTACTAGGAGATCCGTTTAAGAGTAGTATCCCATTCAGGGTATGTCACTTTCTTCTTTTCTCAGCTAGTAATCCACTTAAATAGTTGTAGTAAATCTACTTCTAATATTTCTAGCAATGCATTCTGTATGAGCACAGTAATAGATATATAAACTTAAACTTTGGTTCTTCCTGAGGATATCTTAACACAGTCCTCAGGCCACATCAGTCTTCCTAACCCCAGCAAGGTCAACAAGGTCCTAGTCTCGTCTTTATTTTTGTATAGTGACAGCAGTTGTCTATGATCATACTCTCAACTTATAGTTGAGTACTGTGGCACTTTGACCTGGCCCATTTCGATGCCCTGGGTCCATTCAGTCCCTCATCAGGATCCTGCTTTTGGGATGCTAGAAATTAAAGGCAACTGAGTCGAGAGCAGATCCCGAGGAGTCAATCAACTCCCAAGTTACAAAACATAATATTAACTGTCTTCCTGTGTCCATACAGAAAGAACATTGCTTTAAGGTAAACTAAGTTCCCTTTGGTAAGGCTGAAAGGACAAACCCATTGTTATCCTACTGTTCCCCAGACCGGCCATGAGTGACCCCTGCATACAGAGCCAAGAGTAAGTCCTGAGCATCACTGAGTGTGCCCAAAAACATATAGCACTGTCCTCTCGTTGTTCATCGATTTGCTCAAATGGGCACCAGTAACGTCTCACAACAAATTGTGAGACTTGTTACTGCTTTTGGCATATTGAATACGTTATGGCAGCTTGCCAGGCTTTGCCATGTGGACAAGATACTCTCAGTAGCTTGCCAGGCTCTCCGAGAGGGGAGGAGGAATCGAACCCTTGGTCAGCTGCATGCAAGGCAAACGCCCTACCCATTGTGCTAATGCTCCAGACCCTAAAAATATAAACAAAAATAAAATAGAAATGATGGGGACAAACATATTTATCTTTTGCTGCACTCACTGAGAAGACTTCTTCACTTTATTTCATTAAAGATGATATTGGTTATAGAATTTTCATAGGTAAATTTATTTCAGCTTGATGAAGTTGTATTCAATTTCATTGTTGTCAGCACTTATACTTTGAATATTTAAATATTTGTTGAATGTGTAATTTTTTAATCTTCATACTTAAATAGTTCATATGGCTAATTTATTCTATATTGATATTTTTTATTATCTGTAAAATATTAAAACCAGCTTGTCATTTGTTTTGGCATAAACTCACTTGGTCATGATCCATTATCTAATTTACTTACTGCTGAGGTCAATGTGTCAGAATTTTATCGATGATTATTGTGTTTGTGTTAATGAAGCATATGGGATTTTGTTTTCCTTATGATAACTTTGGTTTTGGATTCTGAAAATTTCTGGCATAATAAAATAGAAGCCTTTCTTTCTTGTCTATATTTGAAAGAATTTAAGTGGCCCTAAAAATAAATATTAAATATTTATTATCATCAACACTCAAAATATCTGTAATCACATTTTAGGAAAAAATTTAAATTAAAAAATGCATTTTTAAAAAACAATTCAAATTTACTAACAAATGTATTCATCTAGTGACTTGGTTTGGGTTGATTGATTTATCTTAATTTCACTGGTTTATATGGTATAACTGGGATGTTTGAAATTGTTCAGCTCTATGTGAACTGTCATCTGGGGTTTACTTTACAGTATAATCTCAGGTTAGAAGAGATTTCTAACTTTAAAACTTCTTTTGATTTTTAGAATGAAAGCCATACAATCTCACATTCAACTAGAGAAAAAGCCATGGCGTATATACACAATAGAATTATATGCACCTATAAGAAAAGATAAAGTTTTGCTTCTCACTACAACTTGAATATATGTGAAGAGTATTCTGTTCCTTTATTTGTTGTTATTGTTGTTTTCTTTGCTGCCATAGCCAGCATTGCTCAGGAATCAGTCCTTGTTCTGATCTCAGGGATCACTCTGAGTGGGGCTCTTTGGACCATTTAGGGTTCTTGGGATTAATCCCAAGTCAGATGTGTGCAAGGCAAATACAGTACCCACTGTACTACCTTTCTGGCCTTCGGAAGGGTATCCTATTATGTGAAGTAAGTAAGAGGGAGACAGATAGTGTATATTAAATGTATACAGATAGTATATAGTAAATATATGACAAATATTGTCGCATGATCCAAGGAACAGTTCTTCTCCAGAGTCAAAAGTGGCATGATGTGGTCGATGCCTTCTCATCTTGGTCAGACCAATGATGTCGTATTTGATCTTCTGCAATTGCACCATCAAGCCCTCGATGGATGCTTCTGATGCCAGCATACATGAGCCGAAAGTACAGACTAGTTTCTGTCGTGCCATTCGCTCTCAACAGAACGAACATCTCCAAATGCAGCAGTTATGTGTACCTGAGTTGAGAACTCAACATGACGAATGACCTGTCACCTGAGCTGTTCAGGAGGAAGAGAGCTGCATGGAACACCTTCCAGAGTGTCGAAGAAGTTGTTCAGAGGATGAAGAACCTCTGACTCCTGGCACATCACGGTCGAAGACTCCACCGTTCTTCCTGCACTAACATATGCCTCAGAGACCTGGGCCCCATGAAAACAAGATGAGAATGCTATTCGGATATCCCAAAGAGGAATGGAAAGAGCTATGTTAGGAATATCATGCTTCACTAAAGTGAGAGAAGGAATCCTGAGTTATGACCTCCATCAACGATCCAGAATCACGGATGCTCTCTCATTTGCCAAGGCATCAAAAATCAGATAGGCCGGACACATAATGCAATTTGAAGATGACCGCTGGACTAGGGATGTTACCAACTGGATTCCACCGGCCATCAAAAGAACGGCTGGCTGCCCACCTATGAAATGGTCAGACTTCTTCATCAAGACCCTGTACAAAAGACTTGAGGTTCTGTGTTCCTGGAGCGAGCAGATGCTATTGGGCTACATTAGCACGCAGCAGGGACGAATGGAGACTTTACTGGTATCCATGGAGCAAATCAATGAGTAACAGGATGTCAAGTAATCAAGTGATAGACTGATGACAAATATATACAAAAAAAGGAAAATTAGTATTGAATGACAAACTCTTGAACTTCAACAATAAAACTAAAGTTACCAAGCAGTACAGGACAAGGAATTAGGTTTTAGGGAAGAAAAGATTGGGTTTGAAATAACAAAAACATTAGTGGGGGAGGGTTCTTAGGGATTTTGGTCATAGTGAAAGCACAGTTAGATAGTGAAAGTACATCAGAACCATGTTACCCAAACTAGAATAAAGGCTCCTGAAATTAGGAGAAACCATATTTTATATTATATGATTTTTCCCTCTACTCATATAGCCTTCCCACATAAGTAATTTTTTTTTGGGGGGAAGAGGGGAAGATGGTATGGGAGGGGGTTACATCTTTTACTACTCAGGGCTTATTCCTGGCTCTGCACTTAGGAAGATCTCCTGTTGGGGCCTAGGGACCATAATGAGGTGCCAGGGATCTAACCAGGATCAACTGTATTTAAGGCAAGTGCCCTTCCTGCTGTACTCTCTCCAGTCTATCCCCTCAAGTTCTTTTACATTTGCCTATAGACTAACTTTATAGGGTCCCCTTACCTTCCCAAAGGACAAACCTTGGACACACACACACACACACACAAACACACACAGAGTACTGAACACTATACAAATGAATTTTTTCCATTATAAACAGACTCATAATAAAAATGTAGTTTAGAAATGAAGTATGGTAAGAGATCAACAATAATAATTGAAATATAATAAAAATTATAAGCACACATTTATAATAAATTATACATATATTTATAATATTTTTGGCTGGATTATTGCATTAATTTTAAGGCTCTTATCTTGCACATGGCTGATCCTGGTTTTTAAATCCAGCACTATGAATGTTCATCTGAGCACTGCCAGGAATGATCTATGAGCATAAAGTTAGGAGTAAATTCTTGACATTGCCAGATGTGGACTGCTCCCCCACTCCAACAAATAAAGGTGTAGCTTTTTTTTGCATATATACTTTCTCCTATTGTATGAAACATTTGCAAGAAAAAATTATGCTTAATTTTTATGTTTTTCTGTATGAACTTATTCCTCTTGCGATAATTTCATCATCTCTATCACATTATACACTTCTTTCATAAAAACATTTAAAATATTCCTTACTTAAATTCATATTTATTTAATCATATAAAGTATAGTATCATAATCTAGTGAAATCAGACTATGACTAAATAACAAAAAAATGTGGAGACTAAGCATCATAACCATAAACATCCTGTATCAAAGAGTAAGTGTCAAGAAAGTTAAACCATGTTTGAGCAAACTGAAAATAACATCCAAACGTAGAGTGGTATAGAGAAAACAGTGTTTAGAGGAAAATCTATGTCATTTTGTATATATGCATTATATGTAATAGAAAAGATGAAATATGTTAAATCAACAATCTAAACTTCACTTCAGAACACTACAGGGACTGAAAAACATTTTAAGCCTAAAGCAAACCAACCAAAATCAATTATAGAAACTATAGCTAGAGCTAACAGAAATGGAAACAGGAAAACAATAAAGAAACTCAATGAAGCAAAGATCAATAAAATTGTCAAAGCTCTATTTAGAATACCAAAAGAAAAGACAGAAGGTATCTTACATTAAAGAGGGATAGTCATAATATATTTTTATATATAATTTGGGAAAGGGAGAGAGAAGAAAAGTTACTAGGTATATTATTTTGTTGTCATTGTTACTGTTGCTGTTCCATTTTTTGAGTCACACCTGGTGTGCTCAGAAATCCTTGCTCTGTGCTCAGGGAATCCCTCCTCATGGGGTTCTGGGCACCATATGTAGTTCTGGGATCAAACTGCACAGCACCTTGCGAGCTAAGTGCCCTACATGCTGTACTATTGTTCCAGCCCCAGATGGATTGTTCTGAGTTAAATACAATATGGTAAAACATCACAGTTATTATATTAAAAATTTAATTGCACATTATAATAGCTACAACTAAGTATTTTTGTCAAAATATATTTAACTCATAATATTGTTCAGCCATCTTATAAGAAATAAAACTCCAAAGGAAATTAGTAAACTAAAAGTATTAACTATTCTTAGAGCAACATACTTGGAATGAATCATCTCTATGAAAAGATATGTTTTCTATATTGCTCCAGGAATTTCAATGAGTCCAAGGTTATTTTCTCAAGAGGAGGCAAATGCTTTTATCCTTTTAGTGACTACTTGATATTTTCACAGAGGGTTGTTACAATGATCATAGGTAATGCATCACCAGGCTCTTATATGTTGTAAAATGTATGAGAGAGATGTATTTGTCAAACTCTGTGAAGGCACGCTATGGTTGCTTATGCAGGATTAGTTTTGCTAGAAGTCCAGCAGACAAAGGACATTTAATAAACTCTTTGCTGCTAGTCAAAATGATATCCTACTGATACCATCTGGATGTCTGTTGGAATCAAGTTTAGCTGTACTGGCAGGAACCAGAGTTGAGTCATTGAATAGCTTTCTGTAGCAATATGTTAAAACAAAGGTGTTTTAATCAACATACTGGTTGCCTGGTTGTGTTGTAATATTGTGATTTGATATGATAAGGACTTTTATAATATTAAAATAAATATTAATAACAATTTACATTCTAAGAAACTCTTGGAAAGTAAAATATGTATTTTAAACTTTTCCATTTTACTTAATAAACAGTCATCAGAAAATTACGTTTCTTGTTCTACATGGATTACAGTCCTAAATAATTTCACCAATTTAAATCCACAGGCATAGGGTCATTTGTGCAATCATTCAGTCTTTGTTTCCTAGGAAACAGACTAGTAAAGAGATGAAAATGGCCACCCACTTTCGTTACCACTATTATTTGAACCTATGCTAATCCATGTAATTCAAGTTTCCTTTTCTTACTGTTCAGAATCTGTTGTGGTTTTAAGGCCTTCATAGTACTTCATTTTCATTTATATTTTATAAAACCTTAAAATAGAGTTGTTAGTGACATTCAAAATTCTTCCTGGTTATAATTCATATTAAAATTCTAAATTCCACAGTTCTGGAAATGAACAATGCTATCACATTTTTGTGGAAATTGGTCTGTGATAAAAAATTAAATCTGGGGAGGTAGGTATAGAATACTATATTTAAAAATGTGATATAAGGGGCTAGAGAGAGAGCACTGTGGGTAGGGTGTTTGCCTTGCATGCGGCTGACCCGGGTTCTATTCCCAGCATCCCATATGTTTCTCTGAGCACCGCCAGGAGTAACTCCTGAGTGCAGAACCAGGAGAAACCCCTGTGCATAGCCAGGTGTGACCCAAAAAGGAAAAAAAATGTAATATAATATTGGTTTTCACATGGGATATATTTAAAAATATCTAAATGAAATGATAATGCATACATTGTATATATCACAAAAGAAGTTACCTGGGATTAAACAATACATAAATGAATATGTTATAGCATATAATTGTTAAAAAATCTTATTCAGATATGCTATGGGCGTCTGCCTTGCACGCAGCCAACATGGCCGACCTGAGTTCGATTCCTCCGCCCCTCTCGGAGAGCCCGGCAAGCTACCGAGAGTATTCGATATGCCAGACACAGTAACAACAAAGTCTCCAATGGAGACGTTACTGGGCCCGCTCGAGCAAATTGATGATCAACGGGAGGGCCTTTACTTTTACTTTACTTTTATATTAAAATTAGTTTATGCACAAAAAATACTGTGTTAATAAATAAAAATATGAGATTAAGTCTACATGGAAATCTTGAATTGGAAACTTCAGTTCCAACCCCACCATTACTATTATTTAGGTCCTACAGGTCATATATTCTTTAATGAAACACACCAATTTTAAATTGTGCTCAGAGAATATGATTTGCATGTTGCAGTACAATACCTGAAGGCTGAAATTTGAACATTCCAGTTCAAAGTGACTCTGGAGTTAGGACACACAACTTTCTGACCCAAAGGAGAAAGTCAGATGTGTATTAGACAATACAGTTTGAGGACAGCCTGCTTATTATTAAAATATAGTCTACTGAATTTCCCTTCAAAGAGATAGATTCTTAAGCATTGTTCAAAATTTTTGTTTCAAAATTTTGTTCTATGTGACAATAATATCTTGTATCACAAAACCTACAGGATAAATGATTTTACAAGATGCATCATTTGGAACATTAATTTAATTTGTTTTTTCTCTAATTTTTCATTTATGTGTTGTACATATTCATTATTCTATATGAAATATAAAGGCTATATACTACTAGAAATAAAACTACATATGTGTACTGGGGTCAAAAGAAAAAAAAGAATTTACAAATATTTCAGTCATTTCTGAACAACCAAGTGAGTTTATTGAAAGGAAAGAAAGCAACAACAAAAGACACTCCCTGGAAAATGGAGAAGGCATCTGGATTACAGATCTTGAATGGATACAGGATGCTAGTTTTGTTCTCTTCAGTAATGAAGTGGTGAAATATGATATGCAATTATAGAGTTCCATTATATGTAGTATTTTTCTAAAAGTCCAACTCAGTCACCTGGCATTGGGCCGTTTCCCATTTTTTTTTGGGGGGGGGTGTTAGCTTGGAATTCTATGGCACTATTCAAGGCAGTCCAAGTGATACTGAGAGTTGGGGTTATCTGTTTTATTGCAGTTACTAACTCTTTGGATATTGGAGTTATCTATTTTATACCAGAGATAATGTAGGACTTTAACTTGCATACTTTTTGTAAATAAGCTGTTTAGAAAAGAGACAGAACAGAGGAGGCCTCTTTATGCCTAAATACTGCTGTCTTTGCAGCAGAAAAAGGGTACTCTACCAGGGGCTCAATTTATGGTCCAGTAATACCTAATTGTATTTCCAATTCAATTAAACTATATATGTATCATATGCACAATAAATTCTTTGCAAAAACTGTCTACTTGTTTGTGAATATTTACCATTGTCAAATATTTTCATTTAATTTAAGGATATAATTTGAAATAGCCTACTTTAAAATTATCCCTTTACAAATATGCAATTTTAAGTGTATTTTATCAAAGAATATTATTAAAATAAATAAGCAAAAGACAGTTTTTACTGAAACTGCTTTAAAAGAAACAGTTTATCAAATCTCCATTTGTTTGTCTTTTATCAACATAAGACATCAGATAATACTTAACTAGGATTAAAACAGTATTTACAGAAACAGAATAACCAGTCCCTAAATTATTTTGAGCATGAATTTCTGAATACATTTTTTTTATCACTAACAGTATAAAATACTATAGTTTTAAAAGTACATGTAAAATAAATATCATAGTGTATTCCCTTATTAAATATAAAGCTTGGGTAATAATGGATTTTATCTAAAGATTACCTCCAGTTCCGAGCACATCTCTTTGATTCCACTCTTCTTCTTGCATTAACATATGCCTCAGAGACCTGGACCCTACGAAAACAGGATGAGAACACTATTCGGGTCTCTCAAAGAGGAATCGAAAGATTGGAGTATCACGCTTCACTCAAATGAGAGATAGAATCTGGAGTTCGGAGCTCTGTCAATGCTCAAGAATCAGGGATGCTGTCTCATTTGCCAAGGCATCAGAAATCAGATGGGCTGGACACGTAATGAGATTTAGAGACAACCACTGCACTAGAGTCATTACCGACAAAGATCACATGGATGCCCACCTAGAAGATGGTCAGACTTCTTCGTCAAGACCCTGAACTATTGGTTTGAGGCACTTCATATTCCTAGAATGAACAGATGCCACTGGGCTATGCTAGCATGCAACAGGGATGAATGGAGACATTACTGGCACCCGCTCAAGCAAATTGATGAGTAATGGGATATCAAGCGATCAAGTGATCTAAAGATTCTTGAAAGTGCCACCTCCTAAATATTGCAGGTAATTAATACTGTTTTCTTTATCTTTACATCAGGATATTTCTTAGTTTTCTTTTTCTTCCTTCACTAACTTTTCACTTAAGATCTTATTTTTTTTTAATTTGAGGTACCACAATTTACAGTACTGTCCATAATAAGGTTCCATACCTACAAGTTCCAACCATACACCTTCCAATAGTGTCGGCTTCCTTCTACCACCAATTCATGCCACATCACTCCACCCTAAGTTTTCACTACTTGCCCTGACCCCATTATGCTAATTTCAGTTACATAGACTAGTTCTAAAATTATGTTGTCTTTGATCATTAGTTTAAAGTTGTGTATTTTGAAATAATATTTGATTTAGCAAAGAAGTATTATATAGTAAAGAGTTGCTATGTAACTTTCCAACAAACCTGTATCATTTATATAATTTTTAGCCAAGTACATTTATCAAAACTGGGAAATTGACATTGATATAATATTTAATAACTGAGCTACAGAGAATTTATTCTGATTTTATTTGGTTATCCACTAATGAGACCTGAAACAAACAGTATTGGCAGGCATCCAGCAAAAGAAACCTGCATCTGATTTTGCCTCTTAGGAAAATGGTACAGTCACTACTTTAAAAAATTTAAAATAGAATTCCTATGTAACACTATAATTCTATTCCTTGGAACCTGTCTCAAGCACACAAAACATCTATTTGAAAATATATATGCATACATTTACCATTAAAAAATTATATACAAATGCCAAGTATGGAACATATGAGTCAATAAAGAAGTTGTTTATATATGCACATAATAGAATATTACTAAACTATAAGAAACGATAAAAAATCTTTATTTTATATAACTGGATGAAACTTAAGGCTGTGATTTTAAGTGAAATAAGTGAAAGGTAAAGGTTGAATGAGCTCATTCATTTGCGGCATAATAAAATGGAGGGAAAACGTCAGTATTCAGTGATACCGAATCCTTGGACTTTTTCTATAGAACTGAGGTCCTCAAGCTGCATGGCCAAGGGATTCTTTGAGACAGGAAGAGGTGGAATTGCACTAGCAGAAGGATAATTGTAGAAAGTAGATTGGGGGTGCAATTACTATACATCTCTTAAAATCGTCACCATCAAAATGAGTGTTATCATACCTGAACTCAAAAGAAAATAAAGCAAGGCCTAAGACTTGAGTTCAGGTATGGTTACACTCATGTTGATGTTGGCCATTTTAAGTGATGTAAAGTTACTACACCACCATCACATGGTCCTCTGTGTACCCTGGTAGTGACCCTCAATCCTGGAGTCAGAAGGAAGCTCTGAACTGCTGGCTTCCAATACCATCCAAGAGCAAAAATAAAAAGATGTAATTATTCATATTATATTATCATTATGTATTCTTAGATTCCTCAAATATATGATATTTGATCACTTTTCACGATATTGACACATTTAAAAATTGCTAATTATTTTGCAGGCTGCCGTTCAATATAAAGTCATCTGATATTTCCTCATACTGGGACGAGAGATTTTGTAGAATGTCATAGAGACAAATTTTCTTCTCTTGGCATCGTATCAAAGGATATATAAGGTAAATATAACCACATATCATATGGTTATGATATCTACTAGATTTCTTCACTGAGAAGTTATTAACTTTCCTATTGTTTATCTGTTAGAAATACAATGTTATGTCTAAACTATAGGCAAGGTAAGGCCAATGAAGTTCCATCTCCCAGTCAAAAGATGTTAAATAATGTGTGGTAATAGCTAAAATCCACCACATTTCTTTTCTTGCTTTGTTTGGAACCACACAAAGTTCTGTCCAGGGGATCATATGCTGTGCTGAGAATTGAATTGTGAACAGAGAATGTGAGTTAAATGCCTCAACATCTGTACAATAATCCTGGCCCTTCTGACCATGTTTTTAATTATTTTTTAATTTTTAAAAAAATTTTATTAGTGAAACATCATGAGGTACAGTTGTAGACTTGCAAATTTTTGTGCTTGGGTTTCAGTTATACAATGATTGAGTACCCATCCCTCCATCAGTGCCCATTCTGCACCTCCAATGCTCTGAGCATCCCTCCCACCCCCACCCACCCCCATTCGACCCCACCCCTGTGACAGAGCATTCCCTTTTGTTCTCTCTCTCCTTTTGGGTTCTGTGATTTGCAAAAGAGGCATTGAGTGGCAATCATGTTCCGTGTTTAGTCTACTTTCAGCATGCATCTCCATCCTGGGAGAATCCTGCCAACACCCTTTGCTTGGTGCTCCCCTCTCTATCTGAGCTGCCTTCTACCCCAGCTTGCGTGATTGGCCTCCAAGGCATGGAGTGAACCTCCTGGTACTTATCTCAGCTATTCTTGGGTGTTAGTCTCCCATTTTATTACTTTATTTTCCCCAGTGAATGCAATCTTTCTATGTCTGTCCCTCTCTTTCTGAGTCATTTCACTTAGCATGATACTTTCCATGTAGTACCACTTGTATGTAAATTTCATGACTTCATCTTTTCTAACACCTGCATAGTTCTCCATTGTGTAAATGTACCAAAGTTTCTTTAACCAGTCATCTGTTCTTGGGCACTCGGGTTTTTTCCAGATTTTGCCTATTGTGAATAGTGCAGCAGTGAACATAGAAGTAGATGTCATTTTGACTGTACATTTTTGCCTCTCTGTGATATATTCCCAGGAGTGGTACTGCTGGGTCAGATGGGAGCTCAGTTTCTAATTTTTTGAGAATAGTCCATACTGTTTTCCAAAAGGACTGAACAAGTCGGCATTCCCACAGCAGTGAAGGAAAGTCCCTTTCTCGCCATTCCACGCCAACACCGATTGCTTTTGTTCTTTTGGATGTGGTCCAGTCTCTGTGGTGTGAGATGATATCTCACTGTTTTGATCTGCATCTCCCTGATGATTAGTGGTGTAGAGCATATTCTCATGTGCCTTTTAGCCATTCGGATTTCTTCTTTGGGAAATTTTCTGTTCATTTCATCACGCCATTTTTTGATAGGGTTAGATTTTTTCTTCTTGTAAAGTTCAACCAGTGGTTTGTTTATGCTTGATATCAACCCTTTATCAGATATGTACTGGGTAAATATCCTTTCCCATTCTGTGGATTGTCTTTGTATTCTGGTAACTATGTTTTCAGGTGCAGAAGCTTCTTAATTTAAGATAGTCCCATTTGTGTATTTCTGTTTCACTTGGTTGGTCAGTGGAATGTCGTCTTTGAAGATGCCATTAGCCTCAATATCGTGGAGGGTTTTGCCGACTTTGTCTTCAATGTATCTTATGGATTTTGGCCTGATGTTGAGATCTTTAATCCATTTTGATCTGACTTTTGTGCATGGTGTTAGGTTGAGGTCTAAGCTCATTTTTCTGGATGTGGTTGTCCCTTTATGTCAACACCATTTGTTGAAGAGGCTTCCCTTGTTCCACTTCACGTTTCTTGCTCCCTTATCAAAAATTAGATGATCATACATTTGGGGATGTGTGTATGGATATTCCACCCTGTTCCATTGGTTTGCAGCCCTGGCTTTGTTCCAGTACCATGCTGTTTTAATTATTATCACTTTGTAGTAGAGTTTGAGGTTGGGGAGGTTAATGCCTCCCCACGTGTTTTTCCAAAAGATTTCTTTAGCTATTCGAGGGTGTTTGTTGTTTCATATGAATTTCAGGAATGTTTGATATATTTCTTTGAAGAATTTTGTGGGTATTCTTATAAGGTTCGTGTTAAATCTGTATAATGCTTTCTGGAGTATTGCCATTTTGATGATGTTGATTCTTCCTATTCATGATCAGAGGTTATGTTTCCATTTTCTCATGTCCTCTTTTATTTTATGGAGTAACGTTTTGTAGTTTTCATTGTAGCGGACCTCTACCTCTTTAGTGAGGCTGATTCCGAGGTATTTGATTTTCAGTGGCACAGTTGTGAACGGGATTATTATTTTCATTTCACTTTCCTCTCTCTCAATTGCATAAAGGAAGGCCATGCATTTTGGGGCATTGATTTTATAGCCTGTGACTTTACTGTACAAGACTATTGTTTCTAGAAGTTTCTTGGTAAAGGATTTAGAATTCGCCAGATATAGTATCATATCATCTGCAAATAGTGAGAGCTTGATTTCTTCCTTTCCTATCGGGATGCTTTTAATGTCTTTTTCTTGTCTAATCGCTATTGCAAGTACTTCTAGTACTATGTTAAATAGAAGTGGTGATAGTGAACATCCTTGTCTTGTTCCTGATCTTAGAAGAAAGGCTCTTAGTTTTTTCCCCATTGAGAATAATGCTTGGCATGAGTTTGTCGTAGATGGCTATGACTATCTACAGGAAAGTTCCTTCAAAACCCATTTTAGTGAGAGTTTTCATCATAAACAGGTGTTGGATCTTGTCAAAAGCTTTCTCTGCATCCATTGATGTGATAATATGGTTTTTATCTTTACTTTTGTTGATATGATGGATTATGTTGATTATTTCTAAATGTTAAACCTTCCTTGCATCACTGGGATGAATCCCACTTGGTTGTGGTGTATGATCTTTTAGATGAATTGTTGGATTCTATTTGCTGATATTTTGTTAAGGATCTTTACATCCGTGTTCATCAGGATAATTTGTTGAAGAGTCTTTCATTGCTCCATTTCACTTTTCTTTGCCCCTTATCAAAGATTAGATGATCATATGCTTGGGGGAAGATGTCAGTATATTCAACCCTGTTCCAGTGGTATGCATGTAGCTCTGCCTTTGTTCCAGTACCATGCTTTTTTTTTTTCTTTTTGGGTCACACTCAGCGATGCTCAGGGGTTACTCCCAGCTCTGCACTCAGGAATTACTCCTGGTAGTACTTGGGGGACCATATGGAATGCTGGGAATTGAACCCAGGTCGGCTGTGTGCAAGGCAGGCGCCCTACGCGATGTGCTATCACTCCACCTCCAGTACCATGCTTTCTTAATTATTACTTCTTTGTAGTAGAGTTTGAAGTTAGGGAGAGTGATTCCTCCCATTTTCTTTTCCCCAAGAATTACTTTAGCTATTTGTGGGGGCTTATTGTTCCATATAAATTTCAGGAGTGTTTGCTCCATTTCTTTGAAGAATGTCATGGGTATCATAATAGGGAGCACATTGAATTTGTACAGTGCTTTGCGAAGTATTGCCATTTTGACAATGTTAATTCTCCTGATCCATGAACAGGAGATATTTTTCCTTTTCCTTGTGTCCTCTTTTATCTCCTGAAGTAGTGTTTTGTAGTTTTCTTTGTACAGGTCCTTTACTTCCTTAGTTAAGCTAATTACTAAGGAGTTGATTTTCTGGGGCACAATTGTGGATGGGATTTTTTTTTTCCTCTCTTTTTTTTTCTTATTTTATTTTATTTTTTTATTTATTTATTTTTTTCTTTTTTATTAGTGAAAAACCATGAGGCACAGTTATAGGCCCACAAATTTTTTGCTTGGGTTTCAGTTATACAATGATCAAGTGCCTATCCCTCCACCAGTGCCCGTCATCCATCCCCACGGGTCCCAGCACCCCCCCCCCTCATCCCCCCCCCGTCCCATCCTGCCTCTGTGGCAGGGTATTCCCCCTTGTTCTCTCTCTCTTCTTTTGGGTACTGTGTTTTGCAAGAGAGGCATTGAGTGGCAATCATGTTTGGTCTATAGACTACTTTCAGCGTGATTCTCCCACCCTGGGAGGGTCCTCACAACACCCTTTATTTGGTGCTCTCTTCTCTATCTGAGCTTCCTTTTCACCTAGAGCCTGTGGCTGGCCTTCCATTCATGGAGCAAAATTCCTGGTACTAATCTCAGCCATTCCTGGGTGTTACTCTCCCTTTTTGTTGCTTTATGTTCCCCAGATGAATGCAATCTTTCTGTGTCTATCCTGCTCTTTCTGACTCATTTCGCTTAACATGATACTTTCCATGTAGGGATTTTTTTTCTTCATGTCATTTTCTTTTCTCTCACTATTTGCATATAGGAAAGCCACAGACTTTTGGGTATTGATTTTATAGCCCACAATTTTACTATACAAGTCTATTGTTTCTAGGAGTTTCTTGGTAGAGGTTTTAGGGTTCTCTAAGTATAGTATCATATCACCTGCGAATAGTGAGAGCTTGATTTCTTCCTTTCCTACCTGGATGCCCTTAATGTCTTTTTCTTTTTTTTTTTTTGAGCAGCAGAAGTGTTGTAGCTTTTGTTTAAACTTGGGGTTCAAAATAAAGAGCACATAAACATTCTTAATGTGTTTATCAAATTTTACAAAATGAACTTATGGAGATTTTAGTTGAAATTACTTTAATCCATTCAGACTTATAGACCTGTATAGAAAAAAGAGGAATCTTGATGATAGTCTTATAATTCCTAAACACATTACATTTACTTTTAATTTAGATATTTTTAGTGACATTCAATCAAATCTATGCATTTGTTTTTTAAAAAATTATGATTATGTACATTTTGGTTTATGTGCAATAATGGTTTCTCATGCGCATAATTCCAATACCACTTCCTGGCTCATAAAAGCACCTGCAAAGAAGAAATTCGACTGGCAAAAAGGCACATGAGAAAATGCTCTACATCACTAATCATCAGAGAGATGCAGATCAAAACCACAATGCGATATTATTTCACACTACAGAGACTGGCCCACATCCACAAGAACAAAAGCAACCAATGCTGGCGTGGATGTGGCGAGAAAGGGACCCTCCTTCACTGCTGGTGGGAATGCCAGCTGGTCCAACCCTTTTGGAAAACAGTATGGATGACTCTCAAAAAATTAGAATTTGATCTGCCATTTGACCCAGCTATAGCACTCCTGGGAATATATCCCAGAGAGGCAAAAAGGTATAGTCGAAGTGATATCTGCAATTGTTTGTTCATTGCAGCACTCTTTACAATAGCCAGAATCTGGAAAAAACCTGAGTGCCCAAGAGCAGATGACTGGTTAAAGAAACTTAGGTACATTTACACAATGGAGTACTATGTAGCTGTTAGAAAAGATGGCCCTCCCGTTGATCGTCGATTTGCTCGAGCGGGCCCAGTAACGTCTCCATTGGAGACTTTGTTGTTACTGTGTCTGGCATATCGAATACTCTCGGTAGCTTGCCGGGCTCTCCGAGAGGGGCAGAGGAATCGAACTCGGGTCGGCCATGTTGGCCGCTTGTAAGGCGAACGCCCTACCCGCTGTGAAATTTACATACAAGTGGTACTACATGGAAAGTATCATGTTAAGCGAAATGAGTCAGAAAGAGCAGGATAGACACAGAAAGATTGCATTCATCTGGGGAACATAAAGCAACAAAAAGGAAGACTAACACCCAGGAATGGCTGAGATTAGTACCAGGAATTTTGCTCCATGAATGGAAGGCCAGCCACACGTTCTAGGTGAAAAGGAAGCTCAGATAGAGAAGAGAGCACCAAATGAAGGGTGTTGTGAGGACCCTCCCAGGGTGGGAGAAGCATGCTAAAAGTAGTCTATAGACCAAACATGATTGCCACTCAATGCCTCTCTTGCAAAACACAGTACCCAAAAGAAGAGAGAGAGAACAAGGGGGAATACCCTGCCACAGAGGCAGGATGGGCAGGGGGGATGGGGGGTGGGGGGGATGCTGGGACCCGTGGTGATGGATGACGGGCACTGGTGGAGGGATGGGCACTTGATCATTGTATAACTGAAATCCAAGCACAAAATTTGTAAGCCTATAACTGTACCTCATGGTGTTTCACTAATAAAAAAAGAAAAGAAAAGTAGCAATGCAAAAGAAAAGAACTTTAAAAAGTAACTTTTAGAAATAATTCTAAGAGTACCAGGTGCTTAATGTCTTTTTCTTGCCTTATCATAATTGAAAGTACTTCCAGTACTATATTGAACAGTAGTGGAGAAAGTAGGCACCCTTGTTTTGTCCCTGACCTTAGGGGGACTGCTTTCTGTTTTTTCCCCATTGAGGATGATGCTTGCCATAGGATTGTGGTAGATGGATTTAACTATATTGAGAGAAGTCCCCTCTATCCTCATTTTGGTGAGGGTTTTCACCATAAATGGGTGCTGGATCTTGTCAAATGCTTTCTCTGCATTTATTGATGTGATCATATGATTTTTTCTCTTCTTTTGTTGATGTGATAGATTATGTTGATTGATTTCTGAATGTTAAACCACCCTTGCATCCCCAGATGAATCCCAATTGGTCATGGTGTATGATCTTTGTGATGAGTTGTTGAATTCTATTTGCTAGTATTTTGTTGAGAATCTTCACATCTGTGTTCATCAGGGATATCGGCCTGTAGTTTTCTTTTCTTGTGTTGTCTTTGTTTCCTTTTGGTATTAGAGAGATATGGAATTCATAGAAACTGTTTGGGAGAGTTTCCATTTTTTCAATTTCCTGGAAAAGCTTGAGGAGAACTGGCAAAAGGTCTTTTTTGAATGTTTGGAAGAATTCACTTGTGAATTCGTCTGGGCCTGGGCTTTAGTTTTTGGGAAGACTTTTGATTACTGCTTCAATTTCCTTGATATGAATGGGTCGACTCAGGTATCCTAAGTCTTCCTGGTTAAATCTTGGGAAATTATAGGAATCCAGGAATTTATCCATTTCCTCTAGGTTCTCTTGCTTTGTCTGCATACAGACTCTCAAACTAATCTCTGATGATCTTGTGAATTTCATTGGTTTCTGTTGTGATGTTTCCTTTTCCATTTCTGATTTGGTTTATTAGGGTTCTCTCTCTTTCCTTCTTTGTGAGTCTTGCTAGTGGTTTATCAATCTTATTTATTTTCTCAAAGAACCAGCTGTTTATTTCATTGATCTTTAGGATTGTTTTTTTGGTTTCCATGTCGTTAATTTCTGCTCTAAGTTTTATTATTTCATTCCTTCGGCCAATGAAATGAAGGCCTAACCAGGAATACTTTATCCGGCTAAACTCTCACTCAAACTCAATGGAACTATGACCCATTTTGTAGATAAACAACAGCTCAGGAACTTTATAGACTCAAAACCAAATCTAAAAGAAGGATTAAAGGGGCTCCTGTAATATAAGAAGGAAAACACTTATAAACACTACGAACCGCTACGGAAAGATGGCACAAAACCCCATGACAATAATCTCTCCCAATATCAATAGTCTAAATGTATAAATCAAGAGATACAGAGTGGCAAAATGGATCCAGAAACTGAAACCAACATTCTGCTGTTTACAAGAAACTCATCTGAACAATCAGAGCAAACACAGACTCAAAGATAAAGGATGAAAAACAACCCTGCAAGCAAACAGCTCTCTCAAAAAAGCTGGAGAGGCCATACTAGTGAAATTTATGACAACATAAATTTCAGGTTGAAAAATATTAGAAGGGACAGCCAAGGCCGTTTTCTATTTATCAAAGGATACATAGAACAGGAAGAAATCACACTCTTAAATGTATACGCACCTAATTAGGGACCAGCTAAATACTTAAAACAACTACTAACAGATTTTAAGGACGACATTGCTAGTAACACAATAGTAGTTTGGGACTTCAACATTGCCTTATCACCTCTGAATTGATCAACAAGAACAAAACTCAACAAGGAAACATTGGCTTTGAAGGAAGAAATAGAAGAGAGAGGGCTAAAGACCTATACCAGGCTTTACACCCCAAAAAGAAAGAATACACATTCTTCTCCAGTGCACATGAAACATTTTCCAAAATAGACATGTGCTAGGCCACAAAACATATCTCAATAGAATCAGGAAGGTAGAAGTAGTATCAACAATCTTTTCAGACCACTATGCCTTGAAGATAGAAGCGAATCACACAAAGACATCTAAAAACAAATCAAACATCTGGAAATTAAACAACTTAATGTTGAACAATGAGTGGGTCAGGAAGGAAGTCAAAGACAAAATCAAAAGATACTCAGAAACAAACAAGAATGAAGACACGAGCTACCAGAACCTATGGGACGCAGCTAATACGATGCTAAAAGGAAAATTTATAGTGTCGTAAGCATTCGTAAGGAAAGAAGAAACAGCCTATATAGATAAACTAACCACACAGCTCAAGATCTTAGAAAAAGACCAACAAAAGGAACCCAAAACTGACTATGCTTTTTAATAAGTAATAAGGGATACAGTTTGATGCTATGGAAATATTATATTACTTAGTTAAAGTTTCACTGGCAAAGTTTATAATATAACAGTGAATCTTGTTTGCTGCAATAATTATTGTAATAGTTGCAATCCATCACTTAATTTCTTCTTAGGGTAAAATTTCTTCTGTAAGGGGAGATTTTTTCCCTCTATCTTAAGTTTTTTAGTAATCAGTAGTTATGTTAATTTGATTCTGTTTGTGTACTCACTTGGCATAATCAAAGTCTTTAAACTTAATTTTAATACTAATTCCTCACAATCAACTATGGATTTTTATATGCTTACAAATAATGTATGTAGATGAATATCCATTTGTATATCTTTCTTTATATACAGACACTGAATTCAATGTGCTCATACTTAATTCTAATTCAATCATAGATTCATTCACCTTGTTTTCTGTGACAACATAGATAATAAAAATAAGACTGTCATCATTTTCAATATATTTACTATTGTGTCCTACTTATGTGTCTAGTGTTTATATTAAAGTAATTGTTGCTCCAGAATTTCAAAGAATATATCTAATTAAGTTATACCTTTCCCCATAGATTTCCCTGAGATTCCTGTATATTTTAGGAAAATTTAATTTATCCAGTTGGATAGTAGAGAGGATATGGTGCTTGCCTTGTAGGTTGTCAACCTGGATTCTATCCCTGGCAGGTAACCCATATGGCCTCCTGAGACCCACCATGAGTGAACCCTGAGTGTAGAACCAAACAGGCAGTATACTCACTCCAACTTGATATAATAATGTCCTAATAAGATCTCAGATTAAATTCCTTTGACACAGAGAGTGAAGACACCAAGGGTAAAGGAAAAAAAGAGGTAATTTTCTTATATGAACCAGTCTTTGGATAATCACTGTATCACTGTCATCCCGTTGTTCGATTTACTCGAGTGGGTGCCAGTAATGTCTCTATTTATCCCAGGCCTGACATTTTAGCAACCTCTCCTTTCTCATCTTTTCCAATGTTTTGGAGGCTCTTTCAGGGTCAGGGGAATGAGACCAATTATTATTATTGGTTTTGTCATATTGAATACGCTATGGCTAGCTTGCCAGGCTCTGCCCTGAGGGCAGGAAACTCTCGGTAGCTTGTTAGTCTCTCTGAGAGGCAAATATATATATATATATATATATATATATATTCTATTAAATATGGTGTGGTAATTATGAAAAATTGGCAAGGAGTGTCTTATGATTTTTGGCCCAAGTGTGTGGAAAGCGACCTTGAGTGTGACAGCTGTTGGTTAGTGGAGGTTGCTGCCGGGGCTGGGTCCCTCGTGGCAGGGAGGGCTCTCACCCGCCCCCCTCTGGGGTGTGCAGAGTAAAAACAGCCTGGTGCGGAGAATATGTGGGTCATTTTACAGAGAATTCCGGATACTAGATTCCTTCAATAATATGGTTCTGGGATTCTTAAGGAGATGTGTCACTTTCAGAAAATGACACATTTCCATGACAAAAGCTTAATCACTTAGGCACACTGTCAAAAGTCTAGCTAAAAAATAAAATTTTTGAATATATATCCATTTTCTGATAAAACACTGGTTTATGAATATATCAAATTAATCTGCAATATTTACATTTTTAATCAAATTTTTCTATTATGGTGTTATTTACCTGTTAGTTTATTACTGAGTGATTCTTGCTGACTTTAGTCCAGTGAGCATATTTTTTTTTTGATATCTGAGATCATGACTAATCTCTATTTTCATCTTCACCCCACATTTTTTTCTTTGGAGGCATTATATATGGTTTCTCTTCTTTTCCATATATTACATTTCAGTTTATAGACATCTTATTTTGTCAAAGAAGAGTGGTTCATGGCTATTGTTTTCTTCTTAGAATTTTATGCGAGGTCATAATCTGTGATATTTTTATTATATAATTTTAAATATGAATATCTAATTAATATCTCATACCCTTTACTATTTTGTATACATATCATATAACTTATAATTTTAATCTAGTGTAGCATTTCATTAAATGCTACAGTCGAGCTAAGTGGCATTAGCTTTTGAAGTCTTAGAATATTATCCAATATGTCACAACAATAAAAACAATAAAATAGTTATAGATAATAGTTTATTGAATAAAAATTTTTATTAGATTTATCTACCTGTTTGATTTATCTATTTGTTAATTAAATAAAATTTTTAATAGACTTATCTATTTTACTTATTATCAAAATTTATATTGGACATTGTTCTGAAAATTTAGTCTAGAAAGGAGTAGGTTTTTAATTCAGATTGTTTTTATTAAACAAATTTGTTCAACAAATGACATTTAGAATGAAAGCAAACACTTTTGTTATTGTTTGTTTTGGGGTCAAACTCTGAGGTGTCCAAGGCTTCTTCCTGACCTTGAACTTAGGGATCACTCCTGCTGGGCTTGAGAGACTTTATGGGCTTCCTGGGATAGAACCCAGGGTTGTCATGTGCAAGGCAAATCCCTTAGAGGCAGTATTGTTTCTCTAGCCCAGTAAAAACATTTTTATATTTTTAAAATCCATGTGTACGTTAATAACACATCATATAATTTTAATATATATTGCCAAAGTTTATTATTTTGTCTTTTTGAGTGATTTAAAAATGCATTTGAAAAATATATTTAGAGTAGAATTATTGGTAGACATTTCTATGAGCAGTAAATATATGCACATGTATATAGGTTTTCTGAAAAAACCTACATATAGGCATTAAAAATTGATGAATATAGTTAAAATGAAAATTTATAATATTCCATCTCTTTCTTATACAAGTATTCTTTCTATGCAGCTCTTAAAATTTTTTCTGCTTTCTTTAATGTAGTCTTTTGAGCATCTCATTAGTAAATTACTTAATCACTTAATCCCCGTTATTCATTGATTTACTCAAGCGGGTGCCAGTAACGTCTCCATTCATCCCATTTGCGTGCTAGCGTAGCCCAATGATCATTCAGGGTCTTGACGAAGAAGTCTGACCATCTTGTAGGTGGGTGTCCATGTGATCTTTTGATGTCCCGTGGAATCCAATCAGTAATGGCTCTAGTCCAGCGGTTGTCTGTAAACCTCATTATGTGTCCAGCTCATCTGATTTTTGGTGTCTTGGCAAATGAGACAGCGTCCCTGATTCTTGAGCGTTGACGAAGATCAGAACTCCGGATTCTATCTCTCATTTGAGTGAATTGTGATATTCCAAACATAGCTCTTTCGATTCCTCTTTGAGAGACCCGAATAGCGTTCTCATCCTGTTTTTGTAGGGTCCAGGTCTCTGAGGCATATGTTAATGCAGGAAGAGCAGTGGAATCAAAGAGATGTGCTCGTAGCTGGAGGTTCTTTGTCCTTTTAGTTATTTCTTCAACATTCTTGAAGGCATTCCAAGCCGCTCTCTTCCTCCTGCGCAACTTAGGTGTCAGGTCATTCATCATGTTGATTTCTCGACCTAGGTATATATAACTGTTGCATTCGGAGATGGTGGTTCTGTTGAGAGCGAATGGAGCGTCAGGAACAAGGCTGTTTCTCATAAACATTGTCTTCGTAAGATTCAGCTGTAGTCCGACCTTTCCACATTCACGGTCAAAGTCGTTCAGCATTTGTGCCGCTTGGTTGATGTTTGGTGTTATTAGAACGATGTCATCAGCAAAGCGGAGGTGGTGTAGTTGCTGTCCATCTATCTTCACTCCCATGCTTTCCCATTCCAGTCGACACATGATGTTCTCGAGGGTGGCACTGAAGAGTTTTGGTGAAATGGAATCACCCTCTCTTGATATGGATGATTACTTCTTTGTAGAATGGTGAGATCTTGGTAGTGAATCCGCAATAGAGCTCACGAAGGATCCTGATGTATTGAGTTTGTACATCCTGATTGGCTAGGGCTTCCATGACCGCTTCCGTCTCAACAGAATCAAAGGCCTTCTTTAAATCAATGAACGTTAGACAGAGAGGCATCTTGAACTCCCGAGAAACCTCAATGAGCTTAGTAATCGTGTGGATGTGGTCGATGGTACTGAATCCTTTTCGGAATCCAGCTTGTTCACATGGTTGTCCTTCATCTAGTGTTCTGCTAATACTATTCAGGATGACTTGAGTGAACAGTTTGTAGACGACAGACAATAGGCAGATTGGGCGATAGTTGCCAATGTCGTGGATGTCTCCCTTCTTGTATAGTAGTACAGTCCTGCTGGTTTTCCATTGGGATGGAACCTTGCATTCAGACAGGTAGCGTGTGAAGAGCCGAGCCAATGTATTGATGAGTATTGATGGTAAGTTCTTCAGGTGTTCAGGTCTGATCTTGTCTGGGCCAGGTGCTCTTTGTTTCTTTACCGACGAGATGGCATGTTGGATTTCGGAAGGGATAACATTGGGAACGACATATCCATCATGTGGTATGTGGTATGTGGGTAAGTGGACGTGGCTATTAAAGAGATCTGAGTAGAAGTCATGAATAATCTTCTCCATTGCCCTTCTGGAAGATGTGATAGATCCATCATGATGTCGGAGGGCAGTCATCTTGGTTTTGTAGTTGGTGAAGAACAGGCGGGCATTACGAATGCTTTTCCCAGCTTCTGCCGCATCTACCAGTACTGCTGCTCTCCTGTTTTTGAGGTCATCCTTGATGGCTTCTCTGCACTGTTTTGCCAGTTCGGATGTTCGCTTGTGGTTGCCTGAGGCATGTGCCAAGCCACGTTGGCGAATAAGTTCAAGAGTGTTCGAAGAAAGGCGGTTTTTTGTGGTTATCTCTCTCTTGGCATTCCTCGCACAATCATGGAGGTGCTGAATCATTCGATCGTATTCCTCATCAATGTTGTCAATGACTGCATCTTCCCATGTTGCCGCAACAGAGCCAAAGAGCTCCCGGTTGGTGGTCGTTCTGGGAGTCCTCTTCTTAAACCTTGCATTCTTTTCTCCTCGTTCTGTGAGGTAGAATTTTGCACGAAGAAGACGGTGGTCTGATCCCGTTTGGAATTTGGGACAACAGCAACATCCGTTAGGCAAAACCGCCAATTGAATATGATGTGGTCTATTTCATTGTAGAACCGTCCATCGGGAGACTCCCATGTCCAACATTTAGATTCAGCCTTTTGGAACTGTGAGTTACCATGGAAGGTTTTGGTTGACATGATGAACTCAGACAGTCTGTCACCCTGTTCGTTCCATTCTAGGCCATGGGTCCCGATGTGGAGTTCATCGACTGATCTTCTTGGTCCTATCTTGGCATGAAAATCACCGACAATGATCTTGTAGAAGGTGTGATCTTCTTTATAGAACTTCTCCAGCTCCATGTAGAACTTCTCAGTTTCTCTTTCATCATAACTGGATGTTGGTGCATAGACAACAAAGATAGAAACTGCCGGTAGTTAGCCACATCTATTCAAGTGTAATCGTCCGATTCGGGTTGTTAGGCATTCGAATGAATCAATGCTCGTGGCTAAGTTTGTGTTGACAAGGATACCGACACCACCGACGCCTCTTTTATCACATGTTCCAAGGAAGAGTTCTTCTCCAGTGTCGAAAACGGCATGATGTGATTGATGTCTTCTCATTTCGGTCAGACCAATGATGTCGTACTTGGTCTTTCGCACTTGTACCATAAGGTCTTCAATGGATGCAGCAGATGCCAGCATACGAGCATTAAAAGTACAGACAATCATTTTTGGTTTTTTTTCGTTTTGGCAGCCTATTTCTGCCTTGGTATTTTATCAGCCTTTCCTTCCATATCCTTCTCGACTCTGCCATATTCAGGGTTAGGGGAATGAGATCCATTTATTACTGGATTTGGCATATCAATTTGGTCTATTTGGCATAGACTACGGATAGCTTGCCAGGCTCTGCCATGCGGGTGGGATATTTAAAGGTATCCTGAAAACTTAGAGAAAAGTAAATTAATAGTCGGGAGCTTGTTGTTATAATCTCTGGATCCTGGCCATTGTTGGGGTTACATGGCAGTTGGAGGATGTAACTGTCTAGCTACTGACAGGTCCAGTCCCAAACCGTGCAGGCTTGGAGATCTCAGCCCCGGCTCCCACACACCTGGGTTCCTCTGCCAGTTCTGTTATGCCTGAGCCTTATCCAAGTGTGTGGAGAGTGGCCTCAGTATGGCCTTGGCTGGGGCCTGGAGGTCTTTAGCTGTTGGGCCCTGGCGAGGATAGTCAGGCACAGGGTAGGAGACTCTGCCTTGTGCTCTCCCGGGAGCTTGTTGTGATAATCTCTGGATCCTGGCTGTTGTTGGGGTTACACGGCAGTTGGAGGGTGTAACTATCTAGCTACTGACAGGTCCATATATTATATCCCAAACCGTGCAGGCTTGGAGATCTCAGCCGCGTGTCTCATTAGTAAATACCAAGCAAAAAGTGAATGAAAGTGACTTAATATCTATTTTTTATAGTACTAGATATATTAATGCATGTCATCTCAATTCCTTTTAAATAAATAGTGCTTTCATAGTGACCTATTAATTTTAGTGAAATCTTAAACTGGATAAGTTATAAAATTTTTAAAACTGGATAAATTTTAAACTGGAAAGGGATACCCGAATATTAAGTAATAGCTGCTCATGCATTAGCCTTAATTTTGCCCTGGAGTCATCCAGAAATGCTTGAATTGCCTTGCTATGAGCCATGTGGCGAGAAGCCACCTAGGTTACAGATTAAACCCAGCTGAAGCTCTACCACCACAGAATGAAATGGAAAGGAGAATGAGACAGGGGATAAAGCAATAAGAGGGTGCTAATAGAGTACACATTTTGAAGCTTTGGTAAAGAGTATTAAATTCCAATTCTACCAAATGTGTCACTGGGCAGATCACCCAATCTCTGCTTCTCAGTTACTCTTCTCACTACAGGAGCTCTGTGTACCCAGATTCTTCTATGAGGCATAATCACTGGAATTGTAGAAATTGGTATATAGCAGGCATATAGCACAGTGCTAAGATTATAATAGAAATGTTTGTTCTTATAATATAATTTATATTCTGTTTATTAAATATAAGATGTATTGATTAAAATATGTCACATGTTTGATTGTGGATGAACTTATATTCATTCTACAATGTTAATAACCTCTGTATATTTTATAGCATTTGGCAGAAATGATGAGACTCTTAGAAATAAAATCAAAATTTAAATTCAACTTATTTTTGCTTCAAGTAGAAAAAAACCTAGACTTAAGAAAGGCATTGTAAAAACAAAGCAAGTGTCTTAAAATTAAAATGAATAATTTTTCCTTATTTTTTATCACACCCAGAATTCGAGTGAGGGGCTACTCTGGCTCTATGCCTGGGAGTCAGCTGTGTGCAAGCAAGCTCCGTAACCTCTCTACTTTCTCTCTGGCCTCGAAAAATTATTTTTTAAATTTTCTTTTTGGGTCACACCCGGCGATGCACAGGGATTACTCCTTCCTCTGCACTCAGGAATCAGTCCTGACAGTGCTTGGGGACCATATGGGATGCTGGGAATCGAACCTGGGTCAGCCATGTACAAGGATACTCTATTACAAGGATAGTCCTATCCCCTGTGCTATCACTCCAGTCCCAAAATGGCTTACTTTTTAAGCTCAATTTGAATATTTCCTTCTGGGATGTAGCAAATGGAGGAATTATAACATCTTAGCAATTCAAATATATTTTTTCTGCTTCCTGAAAGTTCAATATCAGATATACTTTGTTTAGTCAAAATTCCCTAAGAAAAATCACTTTTTAATACACAAGAACTAAAGAAATCAATGGCTTAAAGGAGAGAGGATTGTTTTTAAACATAAAATCAATTTTGTAGAGCTTAGCCCAAGACCAATTCCTAGGCCCCAGTTTTCTGTATCTTCCTTAGCTAGTGACTAACATCTAAAAATTTATTTATTCCAGAATCATCCTGCAATTCTATTCAATGTAACTACATTGAAGACATAGCACTGATAGAATTGGAAATGGAATCTCACCAAAATGGCTCCTAAATGTCTGGTTTCTATAAAGAAATTTTCCTGGAACTTTCGAGCTAAACATTTGCATGCATTTCATTAACTTCCATTAGCTATATGGAAGACTTAAATTTTCATCATTTATATTGGCTTATTCCATGTGTAATAAAATCAGTTAAACATCTTATTATCCACATAGCTGATGTCTTGAAGGAAATATCTGCTATGGTACCGAAAAACTATTTTCTGAGGATCGAAGAGACACTGAATGTAGACTTGAAGGATGCAGGATAGAAGAAAGAAGTGCATGAGTGAAGGTAGAGGTGAAGGGTGCATGCCTTCTACGCACAGGCCCTGTGTGATCATTGCATGTCTCTCTGAGCACTGCTGGACATTGCCCTGGGAATTTCCCAAGTAACACTGGAATTGCCCTGAGGTTCCTAGATACTGTTGAGTCCAAGGAGCAGTTTAGTCTAGATAGAGCATCAAACGGAAATACTCAATTGCTGAAGTATCTTGGGAACTTCCTCCTGTCTTAGGATCCCAAAGCACAGGTTGGGACAATAAAGCCCTCCCCATCCCACAAAATTTATAAACTACGCACCACTTATTGTGAATATATTTTCATTTCCTCCAAGTGTTTATGACTATTTTTTGAGCACATTAATCTATTTATTTATTTTTAGTTAATGTTCAAAGATCTCAATTTATATATCAGTGTATATGATGCGAGAGCCTAGCAGGTAGGGCATTTGCCTTACATGTGGCCAACCTGGGTTTGATTCCTCCATCCCCCTCAGAGAGCCTGGCAAGCTACTGAGAGTATTCTGCCTGCACGGCAGTGTCTGGCAAGCTCTCTGTGGCATATTAGATATGCCAAAAACAATAAAAACAAGTCTCACAATGAAGATGTTACTGGTACCCACTCAAGCAAATCAGTGAACATCAGGACAATGCCACAGTGCTATGATGAAGGTAAGCTTTATATAAAATATGCTAGAGAAAACTATCACTTTACACAAAATAAAATGAGTCTGTCTTTCTAGTTAGTCTTGTTTAGAGTTCAAAATCAGCAGTGTTCAGTTTTTACTCCTGGTTCTGTGCTCAGGGATCACTCCCAGCAGATGTTCTGGGACCCACACATGGGGGCTGGACATTGAACAGGGTTGGTCTCATGTGTGGAATATAATGGATCCCCTGTACTAGCTATGTGACCAAAATAAGTAAGGACTTATTTTGTTCCTTCTTGCTTCACTAAAAAAAAAATAAGTACATAAAAAAATTAAAGAAAAAGAAAATCACAATACTGTATAGCAAAATAAGTAAGGACTTATTTTGATCAGATAATAAGTCAAAATAATAGGTAATCAGTCTATATTTTTTGAAATGAATTAGTCAACTCTTGCAGCTTCATATGAAAAACTGACTTTTTTTAACCAAAACTTTAAAGTTCCCACATTGAATGAATCTACATTTGCTTCTAACAAAATATTGTATATCTGAACAAGCCTTCAGCCTAAACACATTTCTAAATGTGCATTATCCAATTAACCCTTACAAACTAATTCCATTCTCTAAAACTGAATAGTATTGGAGATTATTTTTGAGCTAAATAAACTGCTAAATGCAGTTCAGTATTTGGAGATAAAAAGCAATTAAAAATAGTATGTCCAATAAAGTGATGAATTTCTTTTTAAAAACATTTGTCATAAATCTACCAATTTGTTATATGTCATCTTAAAGAAAAGCAATGCTGAGGTGATGTGTTTTAAAAATGAAGTCATCCCATAGCTATCTTTGCTGAACATATTTTCAATGACTGAAAATACTTATTCATTCCAGGAATGAACAAAATTCCTTCAAATAAAATTACTGAACTTTCACTAGCTAGGAGCATGCATTTATTTCAAAATTGATCGTAAATGAGTGAAGTAGCTTTCTACCTGACAGGAGATAAAAATAGAATAGTGAGCAGGGAAGGGATCCTGCCAGTTATGGGACATTTTGACTTCAGCCAAAAGACAGTTGGAAGCTTCAGAAGAGGAAAGGCCATCAGCTATACACTTTAAAACTATAATTGAAGGTATAGTTCAAAGAATAGAATGTAAGTAGAATCGCTTTAGATTATCAAGTTAGAACTTATCACAATACTCCAGAAAATATATGATTATGTTATGAACTAGATTATAGCATTAGGGATAAAGAATTTTTGTATAAATAGATACAATGATACAATGAATATGACTAATGATTGCTTAGAAATGGGAAGCAACAAAATTGACTCTTAGATTTCTCAGTGGAGAAAATGGATATTGGTTGTTGCCATTTGATGTTTCACAGACTAAAAGGAGAGGCCTGATTGTCATATTTTGTATACTCTGAATTTGAAATGTTAGTTAATCTAAGTGAAAATGTCTATTCTAATGCGGCTATATATGTTTATAACTCCAGAATGGAGACTGGGAAACTATAAATTAAATGTTTCTCTCATCCAGATTAATTAAACATTTCAAATATATAAGATCACTTTGTATACCAAAAAGAGAATTATCTAAACAAATCAGAAAATTTTCCATATTTAGAGAAATAATATTGAGATGCAAAGTGGTAGACGAAGGGAAAAAGAGGCAAGTGAAGAGAAAGTATTGTCCTGGAAGACAGGAGGAGAGAGCAGATAGTTCTCACATGTCAGTCATTTCAAAGACTTGTGCATATTTACTTGAAAGTTAAAAGTGCTCTCCAGATTAACACATGCAATTTCAGGAAAAGTGTTAGGGAGAACAGACCAAAATGTACAGGACTGAAGAAGTATAGGGGAAAAAAAGAGGATGCATTTATTTTGCAAATATAATGTTGAAAGGGAGGAGACAATCACAGTAATTACAATTATAATGGATATCTTAAGTATTTTAAAGTAGTCATACATGGCATTTTATAATTATAAGAGTATTGGAGAGAGACTACTATGAATAAATTTGAGAGAAATTAAATTTTACAACAAAATTTTTGTCTGTCTCTTCTCTCATTTTCCAAATAATTTATTTTCCTTCACTATTCATCTCCTTTTAATAGTCTTTTCTATGAGGGAACACATGAAGCCTGGGATGATCAGGAATTTTATAGGAACACATACTTTCAGGAAGAGGAATGAGATATTAATCAAAATCACATTACTGGCTTACAATTTCAAAGTTATCCTCTTTCTGTTTCTCTCTCTGTCTCTGCATCTGTCTATCTCTCTCTCTTTGTTTCTGTCTGTCTGTCTGTCTGTCTCTCTCTCTTTCTCTTTCGCTCTCTCTCTCTCCTGCTTTTTGGGTCACACCTGAGCTTTCTTTCTGTTCTGGGCTTTCTCTTGGTTCTTCACTCAGGGATCACACCTGACAGGCTCATGACTTATATGCGGTGCCAGGGATTGAACCTCGTTGAGTCACACACTAGAAAAACCCAATCCTCTGTACTATTATTTGGCACCAAGCTCATGTTTTCTGTGAATACATCTTGAACACAAATTCCTTTCCTTCTCACCTCCTTACATGTAAGTTTTGTTCCATGAAACCATGTTGCTTCACAAAAAAAAAACATAAGTACATAAAAAATAAAGAAAAAGAAAATCACAATATTGTATAGCAAAAGACTCACTGACTCACAAGCTATTTTCAAATGTTATTTATAAGGAGAAAGGGAAAATAACAGGCAAATAAGGGACAGAAGCCACAGACTTGAAGCGAGAAGGAGGAGGATTTATGATAATTCCCACTTGTGGTTTTATAAAAATAGCTTTCGAGGGATGAACTACATATTTCAATAGCTGCTAAATTTTACAAGTTATTTGTTCCTGATCTATCATCAAAAATTATTGGCCATTATTTATTTCTATCTTATACTTTCTATTCTACAATGAGCACATACTAATCCAAAACATAATATTATTTAAAAACAAATAATGAAGAGTTGGAGTTGAGCATCCTCCACCCAGATCCTCCAAATTCCAGTAGGCGGGGGTCACACCCACCACCTGGCCCCCTGGCGCCGTGTAATCCCATCAGCGGCCAAGACTCAGAGACTACAAAATGCAGCTCCCGGACGAGACCAGTGCAGTCAGTCTCCTGCCCCTGCGCCTGGCTGTTCCTCGCCGGGGTCCCTTGGAGGGGAGCGGGTTGAGCTTTCCTCCCCACCCCGACCAGGGCTCCGGCAGCCGAAGACCTCCAGGACCAGCCACCACCATGCTGAGACCACTCTCCGCACACATGAAGGTACTGGCCGAGGGACAAAGCCACGCGGGTTCCGGGGCCGAGATCTCCAAGCCTACTCGAATTGGAGTCGAGCATCCTCCACCCAGATCCTCCAAATTCCAGTAGGCGGGGGTCACACCCACCACCTGGCCCCCTGGCGCCGTGTAATCCCATCAGAGGCCAAGACTCAGAGACTACAAAATGCAGCTCCCGGAACCGCGTGGCCGCATTTGCGGCCGCGCGACATCTTATTAAAACATCTTTTTATGATATCTCATTATCCCATTCCTACTCTAGACAAACTTGCAGGCTATCGAATATAGCCTGCCCACAGGGCAGAGTCTGGCAAACTCCCCGTGGCGCACCAAATATGCCAAATACCAGTAACAATGATGGGTCTCATTCTCCTAAAAAGCCTTGAATATAATCTCAGGGCTAGGATGAAAGAACGTTACTGGGGCCTGCTCGAGGCAATCGACGATTAACAGGATGATGAATGATGAATGAATGAATCTGCCAGTTGGGTATTTATCTGGGTAGGGTGGGTCTTCTGTGCGCAATCCGATCCCTGGGTGGTTGATGGAAGCAGACAGGGAAGGGTAGGGTGGGGGTCCTGGTTAGAATCCCTTTGTCACCTGTGGTTGGTGGGAGCGATCAGAGAAACCCTGTCCCTGGGTTCCCCGAGCTGGAGTCCAAGGTCTCAGAGAGTTCTGCTTATCTTGTTCTGTGGGTCTTCAGTAATGTGTGAGTCTCGGCCGGAGATGCCACGCGGGCCCGGAAAGCGTCCTGGAGTGTGGCGATGGCTGGGTAGTGGAGGTAGTGGAAGCAGACACATCAAATGACACTAAATATCCATCTTCTGGAATTGTCGTACCATATTTGATAGGGTTCAAATATGGTAACACCTACAAGGGTGATTAGAGGTCGCCCCAAAAGCCTCTATCCCTCTCGTAAAGACTGGCAAGCTACCGAGAGTATTCGGCCCGCACGGAAGAGCCTGGCGAGCTATCCTTTGTATATTTGATATGCCAAAACCAGTAACTACAACTGGTCTCATTCACGTGAGCCTGAAGGCTTCACCGACATGGCAGCACTGAGAAGGATGAGAAAGGAGAGGCTGACAAAATCTCAAGTCCGACCTAGGCTGCCACAACGAAGGAAGACAAAAATGATCGTCTGTACTTTCAATGCACGTAGGCTAGCATCAGATGCATCCATCGAGGACCTGATGGTAGAAGCGCGAATGATCAAGTACAACATCATTGGTCTGACCGAGACAAGAAGGCATGAATCTCACCATGCCGTTTTCAACACTGGAGAAGAATTGTTCCTCGGAACATGCGATAAAAGAGGTGTTGGAGGCGTCGGTGTCCTAGTCAACACAAACTTGGCCAAGAGCATTGATTCATTCGAAAGCCTAACAACCCGATTCGGACATTTACATTTGAATAGATGTGGCTCACTGCCTGCAGTTTCTATCTTCCTTGTCTACGCAACAACATCTCATTATGATGAAAGAGAAATCGAGAAGTTTTACGTGGAGCTAGAGAAGTTCTATAAAGAAGACCACACCTTCTACAAGATCATCGTGGGTGATTTGAATGCCAAGATAGGACCGAGAAGATCAGCTGAAGAACTTCACATCAGGACCCATGGCCTAGAATGGAACAAACAGGGTGAGAGACTGTCTGAGTTCATCATGTCGACCAGGACTATCCATGGTAACTCACAGTTCCAGAAGGCAGAATCTAAACGTTGGACATGGGAGTCTCATGGTGGATGATTCCACAACGAAATAGACCACATCATATTCAATTGAAGGTTTTACCTGACCAATGCTGCTGTTGTCCCAAAATTTAGAACGGGATCGGACCACCGTCTCCTTTGTGCAAGTTCTACTTCACAGAGCGGGGAGAAAGGGCTGCAAAGTTCAAAAAGAGAACTCCCAGAACAACCTCCAACTGGGAACTCTTTGGCACTATTGTGGCAACATGGGAAGATGCCATTGTTGACAACATTGATGAGGAATACGATCGACTGGCTCAGCACCTCCATGAATGTGCGAGGAAAGCCAAGACAGAGATAGCCACAAAAAATCGCCTGTCTTTGAAAACTCTTGAGCTAATTTGCCAGCGTGGTTTGGCGCATGCCTCAGGCAACCACAAGTTAACGTCCAAGCTCGCAAAGCAGTGCAGAGATGCGATGAAGGAAGACCTCAAAGAGAGAAGAGCAGAAGTACTGGTAGATGCGGCAGAAGCTGGGAAAAGTATTCGTTATACCCGCCTGTCATTCGCCAACTACAAGACCAAGATGACTGCCCTCCAGCGTCCTGATGGATCCATCACATCCTCCAGAACGGCAATGGAGAAGATTATCCATGACTTATACTCAAATCTCTTCGATAGCAATGTTCACTTGCCGACATACCAAATTCCACAGGATGGATATGTCATACCCAATGTTCTCCCTTCTGAAATCTGACACGCCATTTCGTCGGTAAAGAAACAAACAGCACCCGGCCCAGACAAGGTCAGACCTGAACACCTGAAGAACCTGACATCAGTACTCATCAATACACTGGCTCGGCTCTTCACTCGCTACCTGTCTGAATGTAAGGTTCCATCCCAATGGAAAACCAGCAGGACCGTACTACTGTTCAAGAAGGGAGACATCCACGACATTGGCAACTATCACCCGATCTGCCTATTGTCTGTCATCTACAAGTTGTTCACTCGAGTCATCCTAAATAGGATTGGCCGAACACTAGATGAAAGACAACCATGCGAGCAAGCAGGGTTCCGCAAAGGATTCAGCACCATCGACCACATCCACACGATAACCAAAGTCATTGAGGTTTCTCGGGAGTTCAAGATGCCGCTCTGTTTAACGTTCATTGATTTAAAGAAGGCCTTTGATTCTGTTGAGACGGAAGCAGTCATTGAAACCCTAGCCAATCAGGGCATTCAAGCCCAATACATCAAGATCCTCCGTGAGCTCTATTGCGGATTCATTACCAGGATCTCACCATTCTACAAAGAAGTGATCGTTGATGTCAAGAGAGGGGTTCGGCAGGGTGATACCATTTCACCGAAACTCTTCAGTGCCACCCTCGAGAACATCATGCGATGACTGGAATGGGAAGGAATGGGAATGAAGATAAATGGTCGGCAATTACACCACCTCCGCTTTGCTGATGACATTGTTTTAATAACACCAAACATCAGCCAAGCGGCACAAATGCTGGCCGACTTTGACTGTGAGTGTGGAAAGGTAGGACTACAGTTGAATCTTACGAAGACAATGTTTATGAGAAACAGCCTCGTTCCTGACTCCCCATTCGCTCTCAATGGAACGACCATCTCCGAATGCAACAGCTGTGTGTACCTAGGTCGAGAAGTCAACATGACAAATGACCTGGCACCCGAGCTGCGCAGGAGGAAGAGAGTGGCTTGGAACGCCTTCAAGAGCATCGAAGAAATAGCTAAGAGGACGAAGAACCTGCGGCTCCAGGCACATCTCTTTGATTCCACTGTTCTTCCTGCATTAACATATGCCTCAGATACCTGGGCCCTACGCAAATAGGATGAGAACGCTATTCAGGTCTCCCAAAGAAGAATCAAAAGAGCTATGCTTGGAATATCATGTTTCACTCAAATGAGAGAAAAAATCCAGAGTTCCAACATCCTTCGACGATCAGGAATCAGGGACGCTGTCTCATTTGCCAAGGTGTCAAAAATCAGATGGACTGGTCACATAATGAGATTTAAAGATGACCGCTGGACTATAGCTATTTCTGACTGGATTCAGGGGATGTTAAAAGACCGCGTGGCCGCCCACCTACCAGATGGTCAGACTTCTTCGTCAAGATCATGAACGATCGGTTTGAGGCTCTTCATGTTTCCAGAGCGAACAGATGCTTTTGGGTTACACTAGCACTCGACAGGGACAAATGGAGACGTTCCTGGCACCTGCTCAAGCAAATCGACGACTAACGGGGAAGTTAAGTGATTAAGTGATTTAAGTGATTCTATGTATCTAGCTGGCAATCCATTATATACCACAAAATCCCCAGAGCTTTTATTTATATTCTACCTGTATCTATAGTTATCCTAGTGCCTGCGATGTGGCTGATTGAGTAAATATTTGCTTTGCATCCGTGAGGCCATGGCTTCTAATCAAGCACTCTAAACAAACAAACAAAAAAATGAAGACAGGGTCAGTAAATATTGTTGTGGTTAGAGTGTGTGTTGGGCCTGTGACATATTTGATTCTCAGCAAGCCACACATGGACAACCTAGTACAAGCGCTTCCAGTTGCAAAGCTGGAGATTTTTCTTTTCTTTCTTTTTTTCATTGCTTTTTGGGTCACACTGTGCCCTGACGGTGCTTGAGGGACCATATGGGGATGCTGGGAATTGAACCCAGTCAGCCATGTTCAAGGCAAACACCCTATTGGCTGTACTATTGATCCAGTCACAAACCTGGAAATTTCTTAGCACAGCTGTGGTGGCTTGGCTGTTCCAGGTGCTTCAGAGCCCCAAGAGTATTGCTTTATATGGTCCTTGTGCTAAACCCAAGACCCTGAGTACCACTTGGGAGATTCTCAGTCTACAGGGTCTTGGGTTTAGTAATCAGCTAATTTCTTTTTAAATTCCGTGCTATTTTTGATCAGGTCAACAAGACATCTTGGAAAAAGCAAGAGCCTTAAAGATAGATGGGAAGATCTTCATTCCCCTACAAAACCTGACTACACATTTTTCAGTGCTCATGGAACATTCTTCAGGATAGAATACATGTTGGGGTGCAATCTTAGTGTCCATAAAGTCATGAAAATTGAAGTGGGTTCGGTATCTTTTTAAGATAAAAATGCTGATAATGCAACATTAACTAAAACAAACAAACAAACAAAAAAGCTAGAGAAAACTCTAACATCTGAAAGTGAACTACTCTTCATATGAATGAAGTTAAATATGACAGTCATAGAAACATAGTTAACAATAGATTTCAGTAAAACTCCATGAGTATCATTTACATTCTAGATTTAGCAGTGTATTAAAGAGAATAAAGTATCTTGATAGTCATATATCCACAATGAGAGAAAATACTGAATATTTAAAGGGATTTGAGAATCTTTTACTCAGTAAATGCATTTTAAAATATGATGAAATAGCTTGTAATCATCCTGAACAATTATAGAAATCCTGGAATTCCAAAATTTTCAGGCATGAATATGAGGTTGAAATCAGTCTTCATTTACTTATTAAATTTACAATTAAGATCATAACCTGGAAGCTATTAAGAAAGAATATTTAAGTCATTACCTTGAATACATGTTTATAGAAATGTTTCCAAAACATGACAAGATGATTTTTAGAAACACTTCCATTAGTGAAATATAAAACTACCTCAATATAAAAGTTAAACTACATTTGTGATTCTGATGACTGACTGTAAGATAACTATACTTTAGCAAATGTCTAGCATGTACTGTGCTAATCTGTTCCTTATAAGGATAGTTTTGACATATCATTTAAAGAGGACCTTTTGAAATTTACATTCAAGTTGAAAATTTAATCTCCACTAATTTTAAAGTGTATAGTTAAATGTTTTATATTTAAATATTTTACATATTCATATTTAAATGTGTTTATATTTAAATATATATTTACTATACTTAAATTTGAAGTCCATGTTTAAATTAAAAAATACAAAATATTTTTTCGTAAGTGCATTCCAAACTCATTTTGAACTTTAATTGGAATTGTTCTCTATTTGGAGAGCTTGAGGTAACACACAATATGAATAATACAAAGTTGTATTAAAGAAAGAACTTTAAACATTTTTCTCTATTGATTTCTATTCATTATTTTTCTTTTAAAAATACATAAAACATATTTGCATTATTTTGTTGTTAAAATTGTCATCAAGATTGAAATGGAATAGGAATCTCAAAAAGTATCCGCTTAATATAAGGTGATTGTGGATTAAGTATAACATAAATCATTATAACTGTGTTTTTTTATCCCAACTAAAACGGGTGCAACTGTTGCGCATAAAATCAATCTGGCATAATGGGTTGTGCACTAAATTTAAACTTGGTGACATATATAGGTAACTTCTAACTTTGTCAGTGCTTGCTAGTTCTAACTCTCTTTAGTTTTCATGCCTGCAAAATAAAGACAATACGCTGTTTCATTTTTAAAAGCATTTTGTGTAATATCCAATGGATTGTCCAACCTGGCAGGCTACCGAACGTAACCTGCCCACACAGCAGAGTCTGGCAAGCTCCCCGTGGCATACCAATATGACAAATACCAATAACAATGATGAGTCTCATTCTCCTAACCCTGAAAGATCCTTGAATATGGCACTTTTTAAAATCTCAGGGCTAGAACAAAGGAAACGTTACTGGTGCCTGCTCGAGACAATCGACAAACAACAGGGTGATCGTGATCATGATCGTGATCCAATGAATTGTACTTCCTTCCAAAGACTTCAGAAAATGTGATATTAGCAGAAGCTGATACAAATCTGAAGATTATTAGTTTATAATTACCTTGCATTTTAAAGGTAGTTTCCAATTCATTTCAGAACTTAGCATGTATTAAAGACGAAAAACAAATTTTGTATAGAAACTAGTGATTTCGCTACCATGTTGCCACCTAACAACAAATTTATTTTCTTAGATACTAAAAGGAAAGAACTAAAAGAGAAATTATAGCTCCAGAGAGGTGTTAAATAACTCCTTATGGTAAAGTGTGGGAGTGGTAATTCATTCAGTTTTTGAAATGGAATGTGACAACATTACCTTATTTTTTAAGTGTAGGCCAGTAAACTGACCCTGAAAATGTTGTGTGATGGTCATTTAAAAAGTTGTACAATGATACTATATAACCTTAATAGAAGTAGATTAGAACAAACAAGTAATTTTAAAAGTCAATTGAATTTGAGAGCAAAGAATGATAACTGTTGGGAAGATTCTATCTTAGCAGAACTGTGTTATAGTGTTATACTTAATGAGCTAATATAAAAGAGTCTTGCACATTGTGTTTATGTCTAGTTCCTTATTTTTCCAGTTGAGAAAGGGAATGGAATAAAGGATTTTAAAAAAAGCAATTAAAAAGAGAAAAAAATATTTCTGGGAACTTAGTAAGAACTTTGTTTTTGTGAGGAAGAGAACAGAGGAATGAGAAAGAAAAGAAAGGCAGAAGAGAAAAAAAATATATTATGAATCTATTGTTAGTACTTGGTCGGAGCGATAGCACAGCGGTAGGGCGTTTGCCTTACAAGCGGCCAACATGGCTGACCCGAGTTTGATTCCTCCACCCCTCTCGGAGAGCCCGGCAAGCTACCGAGAGTATTTGATATGCCAGACACAGTAACAACAAAGTCTCCAATGGAGACGTTACTGGGCCCACTTGAGCAAATCGACGATCAACGGGAGGGCCTTTACCTTTACCTTTACCTTTATTGTTAGTACTTATTCTAGTGCCCACAAAGCTGTTACTGATGCCCAAATTAAAATTTTCAGTGTGTCTGTTTCTAACAACACTTTTTGTATTCCTAATATAAAAATGTATAGCACAGCGGGTAGGGGGTTTGCCTTGCACGCGGCCAACCCAGGTTCGATTCCCAGCAACCCATATGGTCCCCTGAGCACTGCCAGGGCTGATTCCTGAGTGCAGAGCCAGGAGTAACCCCTGTGCATTGCCAGGTGTGACCCAAAAAGCAAAAAAAAAAAAAAAAAAAAAAAAAACGTGCAATTTTCTTATTCAAACAGAAGACACTGTATAGTTCACACATTAATAGACAATGAAGTGAGTGAATCATAAGAAATTTGATTTAAAAGTTCATTGGATATTGCCATTTGGCAGTCAAAGAAAAAGCTATCTGTTTTGAAATTCTCTTGTTTACTTACACAAAAATAAGCTTATAGTATCTCTTAAACTCATATTTTATTTAGTATATTTTTTTAGAATGTCTTTATCAGAAAATTAAAATTTAACAACACATAGGTATATTTTAAGAAATTGTATTTTTTCTGCATTATAAATCATAATGCTTAAAATTAAAATTAAATAAATTATACTTTTAGTTCTGTCACTATCATAACATTCTTAATATTTATTTAAGCATACACATAAATATTTCTTTTTGTGTTTGAAATATTATACATCAAATCCACACCTTCTGGGAGAAAAAAATGAAATTGATGAGGACATAGAGGAAGATAAAGTTGAACAGGTACCACTTTTTAATTGTAATCAATGCAAAATATGCAAAATCAAAATTTACTTAGTTCAATTTCTGCACATGTGATCAAATTTAAATACAACATAACAAACATTATACATTTTCGGGAATGAACGAAATGACGATCTAACACATTTTTACACTACCCAATACATTGGCATTCCTTTTACTAAGTACACTACTGAAATAATGTTACTCATTAAAGGCATTGCTTATATCCTTTAATAAAATGTCATAAATATGGGATTTTATATAAAGTAAAAGCAGCTATAAAATGTGTAATATTGTCAATTTAATCTCATCCAGCTTTTGTCTAAAAATAATTTACTTTTATAGATGACCATATTTTTGGAATATAAAACCTCTTCATTCTGTGAAATAATTTTTCTCTCTGTTAAAATTTGAGTATACAGGGGGCTGGAACAATGGCAGCAGGTAGGTCGTTTGCCTTGCATGCAGCCAACCTGGGTTTGATTCCCAGTATCCCATATAGTCCCCTGACTACCGCCAGGGTTTCCTGAGTGCATGAGCCAGGAGTAACCCTGCACATCTCTGGGTGTGACCCAAAAAGCAAAAATGAGTATACAGAGGCTAGGGAGATGGCTTAGCAATCATACGCACATGCTGGCATCACCAGACCAGGTTCAAATCCTGCCAACATCATGGTTCTCAGAGATCCTATCTTTATAACTTTGAAGGGCTTCCAAGCACCTTATAGAGCCTGGTCACAAGCCCTCTCAGGTCCAAATACTGAACTATGCAGCAGGTTGGGTGAATATTACCAGGAGTGGGTCCTGGATACTTCAACCAATTCTAGGAGAATCCCCACAACAAAAGTAAATGACAATAGATATTTATTAATATTAATAAAAGAGGCTTTTCTAATAAATATTGAATCCTGGGTCATATTTTCTAAACTTTTTTCATTCTGAGACATATTGCCTTGCTAAAATAGCAAATATATTAACATAACTGAATAGACAATAATGAAAAAGGACACGAAGTCTGAACACAGAACATTTTCTTGAGCAGTTTTCAGTTTATGAAAAGGGAATCAGTACTATGATCATTGGCTTTGTATGTACTCTGTGGCAACTTATACTATGTTATGCACAAAGTTTACCCTCTTGAAAACGCTAACGTTAAAAAAATTATTCAAATTGGCAATAGAATATTTACTACTATATGACATTTTTCAAGAGACTTAAATCATTCTGGTCAATATTTATACAATAAAAATGTTGATAAAATGCACTCAAAGATGTCAGCGACTCCGTAAAAGAGATAACTGAACATACTCGAACCATATTGTCCAGAAATCCTGTTCACTAGCATTTACTTAGCCTAGAGAACTAAATGGGCTGGAGCAATAGCACCAATCTTAGGGCGTTTGCCTTGCATACGGCTGACCCAGGTTCGATTCCTCTGTCCCTCTCGTAGAGCCTGGCAAGCTACTGAGAATATCCCACATGCACGACAGAGCCTGGCAAGCTCCCTGTGACATATTTGATATGACAAAAACAGTAACAACAAGTCTCACAATGGAGATGTTACTGGTGCCCCCTCAAGCAAATTGATGAACAATGGGACAACAGTGCTACAGAGAACTAAATATATTCTCGTTCCCTCTCGGAGAGCCTGGCAAGCTACCGAGAGTATCCTGCCCCCACAGCAGAGCCTGGCAAGCTCCCTGTGGCATATTTGAGATGCCAAAAACAGTAACAATAACGGGTCTCATTCCCTTGACCCTGAAAGAGCCTCCAATACAGTACCATTTGGAAAGACAAGAAAGGAGAGGCTGTTAAAATCTCAGGGTTGGGACAAATGGAGACATTACTGGCGCCCGCTCAAGCAAAACGATGAACAACGGATGACAGTGATACAGAGAACTAAATATGTGATCAAGCAAAATATGCACACAGGGATTGTGGGTGTAGGAACCGATATACTGTCTGTCATGTATAGGTGAGATCACAATTTGACCCTTGAGAATGCTTCACATTATCAAGCATGTTCCTAGTGACACACTGATACCACAGATGGCAACCACTGACAATACAAATAAGTACATATGGTTAACACAAGTGAATGGTCTTCTATTTGAAATATGTATGCAACCACAGGCAACCATAACAAGTATAACTGCCAACACAGTAAACAATAAATACTTTTAAAGCTGCACACAGATGTTAATATAAGCTTCACTGAAAATCACCAAACTCAGTTTTAACACAGATATTCGGTGAATAAAAGAAATGATCTATCACATCATAAAAAGATTTGGAGGGACCCTAAAAAATATTAAACTCAATATTGAAACATCTGGACAAAGCTTATTTTGGAAGTTTGAGTAATAGAATAATAATTTTAGTTCTATTGTGCAAATCATTCTTGGAAAATATAAACTGGTTTTATTTTATTTATTATCTGTTAGAAATCCCCAAGCTATGTTTAAAAATAATTTGTTAAGAAACATTGGGTACAATTTTAAATTAGGCTCACAATGTTCTAATAAATTGGCTATTTTCCTATCACTTCAAGCCCATCATGCAGAAGCTCTTGATCTCTTCTAAGTATAATTAATTAGCATTTGAATATCATTAAACTATTGTAAAATACTCTACATAGTTTAGAGGAATATAAATCATATAAAAATGTGTCATTTAGATGACATTTGTGAAAATTAAATGTATGCAAAAATTGTAATTGCCCTTATTGAATATTGTAGCATTTTTGCATTAATTGGGTATATAATAGTATCACTAATTATTCCCAATGTACTGTTGAATATTGCAAAAATATTGCTTATATATGTAATAAAAGAAAATTCATCATGTATGTTTTTAAGAAAACAAAATGAGTAAGCAACAAAGGTAAAAACAATAAATGGTCTCACAGGATTTTTTCTCCCAATATCTCCTGACATAAAGATGAACTTTGTTTAATTTCCGTGATAAATTCCACTTTCTTTAACATATCCCTAGGAAAAAATTAAATCCTTAGAATTGCTGTGTGATTATGTGCTCATCAGAAAGACTGAAGCGTGCAATTCAGTGGGCTCCTGGGAAAGCCTGTGTCATTTTGAAGTTCAAAGCAAAACATGGGCCCTTACTTAGCTGTACCAGATACTAATAAGTATGGGTTTATAAAAGTAAATAGGTATGTTTTTTAAATTTCATTATCTGTGTAATCATGCTTTTTCTTATTCTCATTTGATCATAATATCAATTCTGAACTATTTGTGTAGGATGACATTGCTTTGTCCTTCCTCCACAAGTAGCTTAGGTTTATCTGGTTACACCCATCACAGTGCTCCTGAGGCACTTCCATTCCATTGTGTTTATCTGTAAATTCTTCCCTATATTCTCCTCCCCAACCAGTTAATCAGCTTTCCCCCTAATCAGACTCTGTTAACTTGTAAGGTTAGATTCCTCAGAAATCTATAATTTTATATGTATGAGTGGAATATTGCCTTTCTCCTCTCCTTATGCCTTATGAACAGTTTACTTTAAAGCAATGCCCTTTTTGTATAGATACAGGAAGACCGTTAACATTATGCTTTGTAACTTAGGATTTGATTGGCTTTGAATATTATTCACTCCCAGGCATCTGCTTTCTTGACTTAAGCCTCAGTTGCCCTTAGTTCCTAACACCCCCAAAGCAGGGTTCCCACGAGGGACTGAATGGACCCAGGGCAAGCGGTGAGCTACCTTGGCATTGAAATGGGCCAAGCCAAAGTGCCACGATTCTTAACTATAAGAGTTTGATCATAGACAAATGTTGTCATGATCCAAAAGTAACGACGGGACTAGGATCTTGCTAGGGGTGGGAAAGACTATTTGGCCTGAGCACTGTAGTCTGAGATCTAGATGGCCCTAGGAGGGCAAATCTATAAGTTTAATATATTTCTTACTGTATCCATACAAAATGATTTATATTTTATATGCTTATATGCTTGTCCGACAAGGAGAGGAGAAACACACCCAAGGGATTCCGCTCTAGGGTGAGTCGTCCTGCTGAGAGAGGATCTGTCCTAGGAGTGGCTTTCCCTGAGCGAAAGTATTCTACCCCTACTGATTATGACCACATCTATGTGTAATTATTACCCCCAACGCCTCATGCTTTGGGATTTAACTGTACTGTAAGAGTGGACTAGGGGAGAAGAAGGAGGATGAAGGGGGATGGAGAAGGAGAATGAAGTAGCATGGGGGAGGAAGAAGCAGAGGCAGAAGCAGAGAAGAGAGACTGGTGTGGATGGAGAGAGGATTGGAATAAACTGCGACTAAGACCAACCAGCCCGGCCCTCCATTCCTTCCCTTGCCTGCCCATTGGCATCAACCTCCCTGGGGTGGGGGAAGCAGTGTGAGACTACGGAACACAGGCAGCAGGAGAGATAGAGCCACCGCCGCTGTGCTGTGCCCCTTTTTTAAGTATACACATCTGGCGTCACTTGGTAGTCACAGATGTGCAACCTAGCTTACATTTGAAAAAAATATATTTTTTTAAGTTATCAGAGGCCTTCAGCATAAGTGTTTGGTATGTCCATTCGCTCTCAACGGAACGACCATCTCCGAATGCAACAGGTATGTGTACCTAGGTCGAGAAGTCAACATGATTAATGACCTGGCACCCGAGCTGCGCAGGAGGAAGAGAGTAGCTTGGAACGCCTTCAAGAGCGTCGAAGAAATAGCTAAGAGGACGAAGAACCTCCGGCTCCGGGCACATCTCTTTGATTCCACTGTTCTTCCTGCATTAACATATGCTTCAAAGACCTGGGCCCTACACAAACAGGATGAGAACGCTATTTGGGTCTCCCAAAGAGGAATCGAAAGAGCTATGCTTGGAGCTTCATGATTCACTCAAGTGAGAGAAAGAATCCAGAGTTCCAACCTCTGTTGAGGACCGAGAATCAGGGACACTGTCTCATTTGACAAGGTGTTGAAAATCAGATGGGCTGGACACAAAATGCGATTTGTAGATGACTGCTGGACTAGACTCGTTACTACTGGATTCCATGGGACATCAAAAGATTGCATGGCTGCCCACCTACGAGATGGTCAGACTTCTTCGTCAAGACCCTGAAAAATTGGTTTGAGGCTCTTTGTGTTTCTGGAGTGAGCAGATGCCATTGGGCTACACTAGCACGCACAGGGATATATGGAGACGTTACTGGCAACCACTTGAACAAATTGAGGAGCAATGGCATGTCAAGTGATGAAGTGAATCAAGGCTAAAATTACTGTGATAAACCCCAATTTTTTAATTTAATATACATTGGAGTTGAAGCAATAGAACAACAGTATGGCGTTTGCCTTTTGCGCAGCCAGTCTGGCTGAGCTGGGTTCGATTCCTCCACCCCTCTCAGAGAGCCTGGCAATCTACTGAGAGTATCTTGCCCCCTGGCAAAGCCTGGCAAGCTCCCCGTGACATATTTGATATGCCAAACACAGTAACAAGAAGTCTCAAAATGGAGACATTACTGGACCTGCTCGAGCAAAACCGATGCACAATGGGAAAACAGTGACAGTGACAGTGACAGTGGAGTTGAAATATCTTTTTATATTATGTAAAATTCACACTACCCATTTTACACAGATTATGTTTGAAATATATATCTTAGCTTAAAGTGACGTTATAATTAAAATTTATGTTCAGTAGAATATTCTGGCAACTTTAATTTGAAATTCAGAAAAGACTTTTTGACTGGGGCTCTACAATAGAGGCAATTTTTAAGCAATACAAATCAGAAAGACAGCTTCGATGGACCCAGTTTGGACAAAGACTGTTAGATTGATATATTTAAGTAAATGAAGTCAAAAATCTCTAAACTTAAAAAGTGACATAATAATAAACATTCTCTTCCTTATGAGTGAAGAACATCTTTAAAAGTCTTTTCTTAAATGGTGAGCTCATAATTGACCTAGATACTTAGAGGGATGCACAAGGTCTACAAATTAGATTATATATATATATATATACATGTATATATATATACATATGTGTGTGTGTATTTGTTTGTTTATTGCTGGAGATATGTGAACATAACATATAATATACTGCTAAAAGACATTGTGAACCACCAAATTGCTCTAAAATGTACTCAAACGTCTCCATTAACTTGTGTTAAAGGTATAAATTCCAAGGAGAAGAATGATGAAGTGAATTTCTGAGCAGAAACTTATAGTTAATTTTTTTAGACAGTCTTAAACTTTTGTCTTTAAAAGTCTTAATAGTAGGTTTAAAGAAATTTTAGTTTATTAAGATACCAGAAAATTCTTTAAATGCTCCTCCCCTCCAAAAATACAATAGTTAGATAAATAGAATATTTTACCAAGATTGATTTTAGGAAGTAATTATAAGTTACATTAAATTTAATTTTCTACCACATTCAGAATAGTTTTCACTGTCATTAACATTATAAGGAAAGGAACACTGAGCATTATCTGAGTGAATTAGTGAATATTTCAATCTATTTCCACTAATGTATCAATTAGTTAAAACATTAATATGGAAAATTTTTAAATTTGGAAAACATTCTAATCTAATGAGAATAAAATTACCCCCAAAGATATTAGAGTAATGCATCCTTTTCTACTTCCTTTATATTATCATAAAGGCACTTTATAATTAATATTTATTAAATAACAGAATGTTACATTTTAATTTGGATCTATGAGCATGATTATGGCTAAATGAAGTAAATTGTGGAAAGGGACTTAAATGGAATGAGCTGTTAAATAAAGTGATAGATAAATGTATGAAGTGATACTATAGATTCTAAGTAATTATGACAGGTACATTTACTATAATTATCACCAGGAAATCCCTTTTTACCCTATGGTTAAATTTCAACATTCCTCTTTGCTTTTTTATTGAACATAATCTTCAAAGTAATGTCCTATGTTTAGGAACTGTTAAATATATTTTATGTTGTTTATTAGAAAGAATATGTGATGAATCTTTTCTACTTCTTAAAAAATAAAAAGAAAATCTCCATTTAAAACAAAGCTGGATTGACAATACTTTCCAACAGAAATTTGTCATTGATATTTTTTGTCAAGGACCATACCCAGGTACTCTGGGGACAACCGGCCACTGCTGGTGGTGCTCAAGTCCCCAAGGTCACACCCACTAGGAATTTTAAACAGTGTAGGCTGAAAATAGTTTCTCAGGTCTGTTGAAAGAGAGAGGGGTGTAAATTTTATTATTTTGTTTTCTTTGTTGTTCCTTGGTTTATTTTTTGTTTTGCTTTCTTTTGAGAGAATATGTGGCAGTACTTACTCCTGGCTCTGTGATCAGGGATCACTCCTGGAGGGCTCAGGGACCATATGGTTGCCAGGGATAGAACCTGGGTCTCCTGTGTGTAAGGCAAATGCTGTATATCCTTACTTATTTACTGCCCTATTTCCTGACCCCTGTTTTCAGTATTGTTAAGAAAACATGATAAGTATAATAATAATAATCATTATCATTTTTATTACTGTGTCTAATTGGTGTATTTAAAAAAATATACAAAATTATTTTTTATTTCAACATTTTTGCCATTCATTTTTAAGTCTTGCTCTATTTTGGAGGTATCATTTGCTTTATAGAACAGAAAGACAAAGGATATCTAACATGACCACTCCCATTTTCCTAAAATTAACTCTAAAATTAGCAGGTACAAAATTGGTGATGTTAATCTGTAACCATCAATGGAATAGTAAAAAAAAAATCTATCCAGTTTAAGAAATAAAGGGGGAAAAACGTCCCTCAGTTGTGGTCCACACATGCCCTCTTCAAATCCATAAGATACCAATGTCCGTTAGTACTGCTATGCAATAAGAATATGTCATAGGGGCCACAGGAGGCACTATCTCATTCTTCCATCACCCAGTCCTGACACCTCCTGCCTTTTTGGTTTCAGGTTTGCTTTAGATTAAATTTTGATAAATGCTTACATTCCATTTCGTTGGCATGTAAATAAATACAGTTGTGTTCATGAAGGTAATTAGAACAGAATCGCCTTGAGCTGACTGTATTCAGGGAAGCCACACTAGGTTCTACAAATGGTTTATTTATTTACTTATCCATCCGTTTGTTTATTTGATGCCCTCCGAGGTCTATATTTAGACCTGGCTAGGAGGCTCTATAGAGAACTCACAATGTCCATCCACCATGCGATGTTTGCCATAGTGCCCTTTCATTTATGAATTTTATCTTCTATTTTACATGAATATTAAAAGTGAATTGCTTCAATTCACATAGACTATTCCATTAGCCATTTATGACACATGTGTATCATCCATTTCAGAACCCTACCCTGGGACCAGGGAGATAATACAGCAGGAAAGGTGTTTGAATCCATATGGACAAACCGGGTTCGATCCCCAGCATTCCATAGGGTCGCCTGTATACTGCTATGATCTCTGAGTAGAGAGCTAGGAGTAATCTCTGAATCTGAGCTTGGCTAAATATGCACACCCCCACCAAAATTACCACAGAGATCTCTCCTATCATATTCACTGCACCACCTACCACTAGTTATATTTGCTTGTCTAGTTTTTACTCAGAAGATAATCAATCAGAGATAACTCCAAAAATACTGAATTTGAAAATGTACAATTTTATGAGTATCATTAAGGTATTATTTAAGGAAAAAAAATCTGATGAATTAACTCCTTATTTGAGGTGACTCCCAAACAGTGCTCAGAGGTCATGAAACACACCTTGTGATTGACTTTGGGCTCAACACTGTTAAACGCCACCAGGTTTATAACCCAGGTTTTGGGGTGGACGTGGTATGAGGGATCAAACTCATGGTCCTGGGAATGGGAAGCATGTATTCCATTCCATTCAGCTTAGAAATGGTTTAAAATGACAGTGTTTACCCTAAAGAAAATGGCAGGTTTTGTAAATGAGGGACATTGTACTTATGTCACTGTCCTCCCATTGTTCATCGATTTGCTTGAGTGGGCCCAGTAACGTCTCCATTGGAGACTTTTGTTGTTACTGTGTTTGGCATATCGAATACATCACGGGTAGCTTGCCAGGCTCTGCTGTGCTGGCGAGATACTCTCGGTAGCTTGCTGGGCTCTCCAAGAGGGGCAGAGGAGTCGAACTCGGGTCGGCCATGTTGGCTGCGTGCAAGGCAAACGCCCTACCGCTGTGCTATTGCTCCAGTCCAAATGAAGGACATTTAACAAAAAAATACTATTTTTTCTTCCACTTTGGTTATTGGGCCACATTAGAGGTTTTCAGGGCTTACTCTGAGATCTGTGCTCAGGGATCTGAGCACATGGCAGTGTTCATGGACACAGATGTGGTGCCAAGATCTGGGTCAGATGAATGCAAAGCAAGTAATGTATCTGTTTCACTATCTCTCTGGTCTTTGGAGGAATTTTTTTTTATTAGTGAAACAACATGAGGTACAGTTATAGACTTACAAATTTTTGTGCTTGGGTTTCAGTTATAAAATGATCAAGTACCCATCCCTCCACCAGTGCCCATTTTCCCCCACCACGGATCCCATTATCCCTCCCAACCCCATCTTCCCACCCCCCATCCCACCCTGCCTCTGTGGTAGGGCATTCCCTTTTGTTCTCTCTCTCTCTCCTTTTGGGTGTTGTGGTTTGCAAGAGAGGCATTGAGTGGCAATCATGTTTGGTCTATGGGAGAAGCATGCTGAATGGAGGAATGACTTTTAAATTAAATTTCTTATTACTGAAGAAACATGGTTAGAAATAGTGTAGTTTTTATGGTTTTGTTGTGCAAATTTACTGCACTTCTACCTCTGATCCCGGGTCTTTATGAACTTCCAAGGTTTGTCCTGCATATCTCTATTTTCTCAAAACTCTGTTTTAGTTGGAAGTATTAGAAAGTAAGACTCAAAATATCTGCATTATTTTATGTACAAAACTACAGTGAGTAATTTCTAAATCCAATTTATTCAAAAACATTTCTGCAAATAAGCACTTTATTATTTTTGACCAATCCTACAGGTGTTTCAAAACAGACGCATGAGACTTCCTAATTCCACTGCTCTTTTAAATGATGCTTTGCTCTTAAGTAAGCACTGAACACATAGTAAAAAGTAGTTTTTGTAAATTTGACCCATGTTGCTTTCTTATCTAATGACGAGTTTTAGTTAAAAGAGTTAAATTTAAATTATAAGACATTACATGTCCTTGGGCTGAAGAGATAGCACAGCGGGTAGGGCATTTGCCTTACATGCAGTAGACCCAAGTTCGATTCCTCTGTCCCTCTCAGAGAACCCAGCAAGCTACTGAAAGTATCCTGCCCATGCAGCAATGCCTGGCAAGCTCCGTGTGGCATATTCGATATGCCAAAAACAGTAACAACAAGTCTCACAATGGACACGTTACTGGTACCCGCTCAAGCAAATTGGTAAACAATGGGAGGACAGTGCTACAGTGCTAAATGTTTTATATGTGCACACGTAAACAAGATTAAAATATCAATATATTCATTGCCACCTACTTTGAACTAGTATTTTTCTTCTGGTAAACGCCAATAAAACTTTTACTTTGCATATGGACATTTCAGAAAAAATTAGAAATTGAACTCCCATTTGATCCAGCAATACCACCACTGGGAATATATCCCAGAGATGCAAAAAAGTATAGTCGAAGTGACATCTGCACTTTTTTGTTCATTGCAGCACTGTTTACAATATCCAGAATCTGGAAAAAACCTGAGTACCCAAGAACAGATGACTGGTTAAAGAAATTTTGGTACATGTACACAATGCAACACTATGCAGCTGTTAGAAAAGATGAAGTCATGAAATTTACATACAAGTGGTTCTACATGGAAAGGATCACTGTCACTGTCACTGTCCTCCTGTTGTTCTATACCCTCTCTCTCACAAATATTCAAATTTATAAATTATATGTTGCATTAAGTTATTAAAAACAAATTTTCATAAAAATTGGAGCTGGACAGATAGCATAAGGATCAAGGCACTTGTTTTGAGTATGATATGAATAACATAACACGATGGTGACTATTTCAAGTACCTGGAGATGCTCAAGAATTATCCTCAACTCTGCTCAGAGATCACTCCTGGAAATGCTTAGAGGGATAAAAAGAGAGTCAAAAGGGTAAAAAACGAGAGCTTCTCTAACTAATTCTCTCAAAAAGTCTTAAAAACAAAACTTGTGGCAGAAGAGCAAGGTGGGTGGATATGGGGTGTTACTCAGAGGCAACTGCAGACTCCATGTTCAGGCAACTGTGTTGTACTAACTAGGCACTTTTCATGCTATAGAGCCAGATATATCAATTTAAAACATTAAATCCAAGCTTAGTATTTTTAATTTAAAATATCTATTTTTCAAAATCACATTATTTATTTTGTGCTAAATGTTTGCTTTTACATTTAAAGCTAACTTTATATATCCCCAAATGTCAGTTTATGATCACAACATAATTTACAGAAATAAATTTATTCTCACTGATTTTAATTATTGCATTTGTTATAAATTATATAAAATATGTGAGTCTGTTTAAAGACTTTTAATATATTTCTGTTTTCAAACATTAATTTCTTCCAAATCAAAATCTAAGATAATCTCTACTTTTGGAATAACACTGAAAACAGTTCTTTACCAATAGATTTACATGAATAAAATGTTTTTCATAGAATCTTTTCAGAAGTATTTTTACTTTGCACAGTCTATTTAAAACACAAGCATTTAATTTCCTAGGTAATTTCATATCTCATTAACATATTGATTCTAATCAGACCAAACTGATATAATTGGATAACATCTTCAATGTTACTGAAAATTTGACATTCACTAAAGGTCCCCACTTTTTTGTTTCTTTTAGAAACCATAATCCCTAAGATATAAAATGATACTTTTTTTCTCCTTCTTGTTCCACTGAAGAAAATATAGTTTCCAGTGCTTTTTATAGTTTGCCATTTTTAGTAAACACCAGGTGTGACTTACTGTACAAGGTAACCCAAAGTCAGGCAGAGAACATTTTATGTTGTGATTAAAGGTTCTTTAAATGCATTTCCTGTAATGCCGATTCCTCAAAGCTACACCTATAACTTCAACCAGATGCTAATTCTTTGAACTGTAATTAACAATGTGACACTTATGAAGTAATTTTTAGAGTGATTACAGTCACTATACTTTCATTCTCCAGAAGTGCTAAGTACTGTAATCATCACTTGTTCACAGAGCGCCTTATTTTACCACAGGCTATTAAAATGGCTCCATTTAACCAGAGCTTGATTCCTAATGAATTATAAGTAACTAAAATTTTGTGTTTGATAAATTGAACAGGCACTGATCACCTTTTTCACTGACACCAAATTATCCTCATATAAAAATTTTCTTTATATTATAAGGATATCTCATTGTTGTTATTCTTCAAAGAATTTCTACATCTCTAGAAATAACCATTCAAATTGTACAGAAAATCCTATAATTCCATTTTATGGAATTATAGGATTTACAGAAGTTACCTAGAAGTAAAAGTCTTGAAGATATAAGTAATCTAATTTTCTAATAGAAGATATAAATAACAATAGTGTAAGATTTTTTCCTGCTTTTTTATATTAATGGGATATGGCATATTTTAACTTACAAATTATGAATATTTGAATCTAAAGTCAGAAGGTTACCTATCAAAGGAGAAACAGAATTCTCCTCTAAGAAATCAGAAATTTTATTACTACCCAAGTCATCATAAGTGAGCAACTAGTCAAATAAAATTGTTGAGACTATCTCCATTTTTCTAATATATTTTTGGGATGTTCTACCAAGTACCTGACATCTCTGCTTTCAAAAGCAGGACATTAGCAAAAGAGCACAGTCCCTAGATTTCCACAGTACCTTCCACACTCAAGTGGAGTGTCTAAATTCAGAAAAAAGAAAAACATTCATTCTACTAAAAAAACTTGAAATAATTTTTGCCATTTAGAAATGCATATTAATTTATAAAATAAAAACATGACCATTTACTAAACACACATATAAAAATTCTAATTATCAATAAGTCTGAATATACTATATAGGCAATCATAAGTTTTCAGAAGTGAATTTTTCTTATTTTTCACTAGCTATAACCTATAATATAATGATGACTCTAAGCTGTGACAATGGATATCTTCAAATAGTTTTATAGATTAAAATTTCTCACAAATTAAAGTACAAAGGAGGAAAATCTTTTGATACCTACTTTATTACAATAGGCATTGAATTTTTATCTTCTAATTGCCTTAATTTTTGCAATATTTAAATAAATAATCTATATGATTAACACCGCAAGTTGATTCATGATTCAAAAGGTAGTGTGTTGCTTCTTCTGTCTTTAATTCTGTAGGACAAAATAAGCAAAAGTGAACTAAACACTAAGAAGATACTACTATATTTCTCTACAAATTTTGCAAATTATCTAACTCATTTGAATAGCTTTTAGTCATTCAGAAAATTTTTATAAACCTGTATCGGCATTGTTAAATCAAGATTTATAAATTTTAATTTGAATTCATATATATATACATATATATAATCAAATGAAAATTACTTAATTTCATCAATTCTGAAAGTAGGACTATATCAACCAACATATTTGAATATATTTTTTGTTTTGTTTTGGTTTGCTTAGGTTTGCTTTGCTTGGGGTCATACCCAGTGATGCTGAGAATTCACTCCTGGTTTCTTCACTCAGGAATCACTCCAAGGGGTGACTGGGGAACCATTAGTGACACCAGGGATCAAACCTAGGTTGGCTGCATGCAAGGCAAGACAGTGAACTACATTTTTGGATCTATATTTTGTTTCTAAATTAAATCACAAATATAGAAAATCTACAATGCCCCAAATTATGACCTTAGCAGATATGGACCTATAAATCACACTAAACATCAGAGTAAAATAACTTAAGATATGTATTTGATATTTGAATTATAAAAATTTACATATATGTTGAAAATAAACTAGATATATAGCACTGTATTGTAGCACTGTAGTCCTGTTGTTCATCAATTTGCTCGAGCGGGCCCAGTAATGTCCTTGTTTTGAGACTTGTTACTGAGCAATAGCACAGCGGTAGGGTGTTTGCCTTGCGTGCAGCCAGTCCAGCCACACAGGGTTCTATTCCTCTGCCCCTCTTGGACAGCCCAGCAAGCTACCGAGAGTGTCTTGTCCGCAGGGCAAAGCCTAGCAAGCTACCCGTGACGCATTCAATATGCCAAACATAGTAACAACTATATATATATATATATATATATATATATATATATAGGTTACATGTTTTTATGTATGTCTTATACTCAAAAACCTATATAACTTCTGTAATTTCCATTTTATTTATCATATATAAGTCTCTAGTACCTAAACAGCAAAGTTCACTCTCACTATCACTATCCTCCCATTGTGCTCGAGCGAGCCCATTGTGAAATTTGTTATTGTGTTTGGCATATTGAATACGGCACAGATAGCTTGCCAGGCTTTGCCGTGTGGGCGAGATACTCTCGGTAGCTTGCCGGGCTCTCCGAGAGGGGTGGAGGTATCGAACTTGGGTCCGTCATGTTGGCTGCATGCAAGGCAAATGCCCTACCCGCTGTGCTAGAATTGGTCTATTATAGATGATTTTAGGGACATGAGTCAGTTGTGTAATATGAAGTTTTAAATATATCAATTACATTTTCTACACTTTGCTAAATGCTTTTAATGATATTAAACTGCTTTTGCTTGCATTCCTTTAACATATTTAATAACTCTAAGATACTTTCTACCATAAATTGAAATAATTTTCATATAATGTAATCATAGAATTATTGTACTGAATTTTAAAATGGAAGTATTATAATTATTTAAATATATTCCTTAGAATCCAAATGGCAAAGTCAATGTGGTGATGCACATAATAATTCAACTAAAAACTTATGAGTAGACTTTTCCAACATTGAAACATTTTATAGTTTCCTTTACTGTCTGTTACTTCATCCCAGTGCTGGAGCAATCGCACAGTGGTAGGGCATTTGCCTTGTGCGCAGCCAGTCCGGTCGAGCCGGGTTTGACTCCTCTGCCCCTGTTGAAGAGCCCGAAAAGCTACCGAGAGTATCTTGCCCATATGGCAAAGCCTGGCAAGCTACCTGTGATGTATTAGATATGCCGAACACAGTAATAACAAGTCTCAAAATGGACACGTTACTGGGTCTGCTCGAGCAAATCGATGAACAACAGGAGGACAGTGACAGTGACAGTGACTTCATCCAAGAAATTTTACCCTATCGGAAAATAAACTTGAGTTTAAAACAAGTCTTTTAAATATAAAGATACGATGTTTTTCTGAAAACTAAATTAGTTAATATTTAAAATATTTTACTCACAGGACCCATGACTTAAATCTCCAAGCTCACTTGGAGTGGGAATGGGCCTCCTCCCCATATCTCCCAAGTTTACCAGTAGCTTGGCAGTCACACCCACAAAGTACCCCTGGCACCATATAACCTCATCAACAAACAATATTCAAAGTCTCAGAAATAAAGCTCCTGGAAGAGAGAATATAAACCTCTCCTGTGAACAAATCTGCTCTATAATTATATTTTAAATTTTAAATCCCTGCATTACACGGCTGCATCTGCAGCCACAAGACCTGTCATACTAGACACCACTGTTGTACCAAGACTAGCACACAATATTTGATTGGCTTTAACAAACATGCTACTAAATCTCTTATACAAGGGTTTAATGGCTCCAGGATGAAATATAACAATATTCACACATTTTTCTGTAAGGAAACTTTGTTGGACCATTTTTAATGGATTATTCATAACTGTAGCACTGTAGCACTATCCTCCCGTTGTTCATCAATTTGCTTGAGCGGGCCCAGTAATGTCTCAGTTGTGAGACTTGTTGTTACTGTGTTTGGCATATCGAATATGTCACGGGTAGTTTGCCAGGCTTTGCCGTGAAGGCGAGATACTTTTGGTAGCTTGCTGGGCTCTCTGAGAGGGTTGGAGGAATCGAACTCAGGTTGGCCAAGTTGACCGTGTGCAAGGCAAATGCCCTACTATTGTGCTATCATTAATAGTTTTAGTTCTGATTTGAGGGGCACGTTTTGGGATTTGGGGTGGAAACATTTAAAATACAGTGATGGAAAGTTGCAATGGCGGTGGGATTGATGTTTTAATATTAAATGTAATGAGTTACTGTGAGAAACTTTATAAAAATAAAATAAAATTTAAAAAACATTTACTTTCCCTAAATAGCTATTACCATGAAACCGTGGGGCACAAATACATATGTTTACTGTTACAGCTGAATACCATATCAATGATAATTGAATAAATTAAAATTTAAAATTTTAATTATTAAGTATATATATTAAAATGCAGGTGATTATTTAAAATTTGATTGTAAATGAAATGGAATGGGTATGCTTATAAACAGTTATTGTCTTATAACTTTTACATAATTGTCTATAAAGTCACTTTGCAATGGAATGGGTATGCTTATAAACAGTTATTGTCTTATAACTTTTACATAATTGTCTATAAAGTCACTTGGCAAACATGTGGAACATGCAGTCTGAGGATGGAACTCAGGTTCTCTGGTGCTAGCATTTGAGTGAGTTACCCATCTTCATTGATTTTGCAAAAATAATAAGCTGAATAAATTATTATTTGTCTATATTTATGTAGGTAGAGATAATTTTTTTACTAATTTTATTAATTCTTTAAAATTATTTTGAGTCATAAATTATAATTTAGTGTTTAAAGCATTCCTCATTCAGGGAAATTCACCATTGTAAGATAATTACATGGAGTAAATGCAGTAGGACTGACTTTGAAAAAGAAGATAAAGAAGCAGAATCTTCATCATTGTTCTCCTTAAGTTCATCAGTTCCAGCAAAAATAACAGATAGCAATTTAATACATGTATTATTCTCTGCACATAATTAGGGTCTTCAAGTATCCCATATATCTACCTATCAACAAATAATATATGTATGTCCTATTTGATAATCATAAGAGATATTTCACTTCAATGTGAAAAATATTTCACGGCACTTCAGAAATATATTGTGCAGTAAGTAATCCAAAATTAGAGAACATCTTCATGTTCAACTATAAATTGGAAAAGCTGTATAATTTGGAAATGTGAAAGAATTCAGAAAATAAACACTATCTATATTAACAGCAGTACAGATGTCCCTAGAATCATCAGTCTAAACTTGGGCCAGATACTATAAAAACCAGTTCGATAAAATAGTTTATAGTATTTTAAAATTATCTTGTGTGCTAAAGTTATTTATAATTTTTTCCTTAAGTTCAGATAGAAAAAGTTTGCTCAATTTATTACAGCAATTAGGAAATAATATAGAATGCAGATAATCCCAAACCCTATTCTTGTGCCACCCCATGAATGCCCAAATGCCCTTAAAATGGCATCCTCTTTAAGACTCTGAATACGATGTAAATTAATCTCATTAAAGCCTGATTTCCTTAATTTATCAGTTTCTTATAGACTTTAAATGTGTTTATTAGAAAGTGATAAGAAGATATCAGAATGTAGGTAGAAATGAAGATAATTGACAGTTCTATGGTAGATAGGTTTATATTTATAGAGGCAGTGTTATAGATCTATAGATGTCACTATACAGATACAAATGTATTTGTAAGAGTAATGCAGTATTCAATCTGCTATGTAAGAAAATAGGTGATGCATTTAATTTGAAAATCAAACTTACAAGACAAGCTCAAAATGCTCTAACAGGACTATCTTTATTATGAAATAGTTCAGAAAATACTCAACCTACATTAACAGCAATACAGATGTACCTAGCACCAGGAAGTCTAAACCTGAGCCAGGCAGGTCTATACTATACAGATATCTCAGCCTAGAGAAATCTTCATGCCTGATTCCATCTTGTTTGATAACTTGGCTCACATACTCCATCTATACTGCATACAATTCTTTAGAGTTGCTGCTTCTCATCGAAAATACTTGGAAATAAGTTATAGGCACATGACTCAGTACATATTACCCTCAGGCTTTTTACTTAAAGTGTTTTCAATACGAGTAATCTACAAACATTTATTATTAAACTATTTTTCTTATTATTCCTTAAGTACCATGATTACAATAGTGTTCACATTTGTATGTATGTGCGTGTGTGTGTTGGGGGATGTTGTTGTTTTGCCAACCCTGGTATTGCTCAGTGCTTACTCCTGGCTCTGTGTTCAGGGATCATTCCTGGTGGGCTCAGATACAATACGAGGTGCCAAGGATTGAACCAAGTTGGTCGCATGCGAGACAAATTCCAAACCAATTGTATGATCACCATGGCCCTTATAATCTATTTTTATTCCAGTCAACATACTTTTATTGTATAGGTTTGTTTTAAAATATATTCCAAACTTCAAAGTCAGGAAATGGAATACCACTGCTCTTCTTGTATGTGAATTGAATTGCCAATTTGGGAAGGTTTAAGATTTCAAATAAATTTTAATAGAAATTTTTAAAATTCTGAAATAGTGTTATTGGAATTTTGATGGGAATTTCATTAAGTTTGTAAAATATTAGTTTGAAAATATTTATTCTAATCCATGAGCACATATAATTTACATTTCCTGGTATACTTTTTTGTTTTCTAAAAATAAAATAAAATAAAGACCATTAGATTAGGGTAAGAAAGCTGTTAACAAATATTTCTAAGCACAAAGAAAAGATTTTCATTATTGTGGCTAAAGTTTCACTCGAAAAGTTACATACACACACACATACACACACACAAACATTACACAAGTGGAGGCTGGAGAGATAGCACAGCAGGTAAGCTCCTTATGTTGCACATAGTTAAGCCAGGCTCAATTCCAAGCATCTCATCGGGTCCTTTGAACACTGTGAGGAGTGATTGCAGAGCCAGGAGTAACTCTTGAACATTGCCAGGAGTAGCCTCAAAATAAACAAACAAAACTACAAAAATAATAATAGTGAAAAATTCCCAAGGCAATTCTAATAGGTGTTGATGATTAAGAATTGTATGTTTATTATCAAGAACCAATGTTTAATATAACTCCCCATTTTTATGTCATTTCCTACCAACATAGACCAACTTTAACATCATTTCCTAACAATGTTGACCAATTTTGTCAACACACTTTTTCAAAGAATATGTTGACAAAATGGCAGTTTTCTGTGAAAGCTAAAACTGCATCTTCCAATTTTCTTAGTGAATTTTGCCTTAATATTTATCCCTAATGACAGATTAGTCTTTTAAAATATAAAATGCTAGAAATCCAGATGTTGGTTGATGAAGGTGATCTAAATACTATAGAATTATTATTGTCCCATGTGATTTATTCTGGATCCCAACCATCATTTCCCCACCCTGCTTTCTTTTTTTATTGTTAGAATGAATGCTGTCAATGACATCTTATAAATCTGAATTGGCCAATATTTTTTCAGTGTCTTAACATAGAAGAAGTATGTCTAGCTTTCACTACCTTGAAGATTTAGAGGTATAATTTCCATTTAATGTGAAAAGTTTTAGCTGGGTAAGTTCCATTAGCCTCTTTTGTCAAGGTGGGAATATACCTATTCATTTTCATGTTCCATTTATATATTGAGCTCTATCTACACATGAAAGGTATTATGTAGTGTTTGCAAGGATGGCAGTTTATTGTCTTTGAGTTTCTCACATGCACTAAATTTGTCTAATAACATTGATCTATATTTCTCTTACTAAGCAAATGTCAGGTGTATGAAAGTTTATGAAATAGGAAGCTTTTCCCCCTTTTAAAACTCTTGTTTTCTAGATAGGGTGCTTCCTCTACCTGCCTCAGGCAGTTACGATCTTATCATTTCTTCAGCAATTCTCAAAAAAGCTACCTATGGTTAACTTCAGCAAGAAACTTTGATTTCTATTTGACTTAAAAAGCTCAATGTATTTCATGATATCTTTAAAATGTTTTATAATTTAGAACATCTATATATTAGATTATGCACTGTAGCAGTATAGCACTGTCCTCCCATTGTTCGTTGATTTGCTTGAGCAGTCACCAGTAATGTCTCCGTTGTGAGACTTGTTGTTACTGTTTTTAGCATATCGAATATGTCATGGGGAGCTTGCCAGGCGCTGCCTGGCAGGATACTTTCGGGATACATAATCTAATATATATATTACTATTCCAGTTGTGTATATAGATTTATATGTGTGTGTCTGCACATACTTAGCTAAAAGGAAATATATATATTATTAATTATGGTCACCATTGAACCACTGAGTGATTATTTTTTGCTATGTTTTTTTTCATTTTTAGAATTTTTTTGTTTTGTTTTGTTTTTATTTTGGTTAAGTAGACCATATCTAGAGATGCTCAGGGGGCCATATGCAATGCCATAGACTTAACTGGATTAGTCTGCCAGCAAGCAAGCATCTTAATCTTTGTACTATCCCTCAAATCTCTCTCTCTCTCTCTCTCTCTCTCTCTTTTGTTTTCAGGACTTGCACACTGAAGTATAAGTCAAAAATGGAGTTGGGGCAAAAGAAATCCCAATTAACCTGTATAAAAGTTGTGCTAAAATAAATCATTCTTTGACATAGACATCAGTGAGTGTGATTCTATAAAATAACTAAGAATGTTTACAGAGAGTCCATTATGGAATAGGGAAGATAATTTTAGAAAACAGTATGTGTTATTTCTAGAACATTTTTATATTAGCAAATTAAATTATAATTCTAACATTTTAATATTACATAGGCATATGAGGTTTTGAACTACAGCCTGTTCCAATATTATGTCATAATCTTATGCTGCCCAAAGAAACAATACCAATATAATGTTAATCCAAAGACACAGATAAAATAATTTATATATCAAGAAACTTTTACTAGTAATTCAACTTATTTCCTAAGATTTATTTTTAATTTGGTTAATGTTAAACTCTCATATGCTAAAATAGAAAACTATACATATACATTCAAATTACTAAATATTTTATTTAAATAAAAAGCAAAGTTCCACTTTTTTCTATTTAAATATATTATTCAAGTAATTCAGTATTTATGATTCTAGATTTTTGCCACCTAAAATACATAATGCTATAGTCTTGTAATTTGTATCTATTATAAATGCTGAATTGACATCAAGTAGCCCAAGCTCAATTTTAAGGCAAAACTGTCTGTGTAATTATGGGAATTAGTTTAAAATAAATTCCAGTATTTTTCATCTCCCTAATATTCATCATTAAACTATTTAGTCTCTTACTAATTGAAGGACATTTATTCTGAAGTTTTAAGTAGCAAGTTATAAATTTCTTAGGGGGAAAAATACCATGTTTTGAATAAATGTTGAGTGAATTCTAACTCAAATGCTCAAATGGTTAGCTTATCAACAGTAAAATATGTTCACTTCAGACTTAATGCTTTTTGTTTTAGATACTTTATACACTCACTGAGCGATAGCACAGCGGTAGGGTGTTTGCCTTGCACGCAGCCAACACGGCCGACCCGAGTTCGATTCCTCCGCCCCTCTCGGAGAGCCCGGCAAGCTACCGAGAGTATCTCGCCCGCACGGCAGAGCCTGGCAAGCTCCCCGTGAGGTATTCGATATGCCAGACACAGTAACAACAAAGTCTCCAATGGAGACGTTACTGGGCCCGCTCGAGCAAATCGATGATCAACGGGAGGGCCTTTACTTTACTTACTTTACTATACACTCACTGCCATGATAAAAGATTAGTAACAGTTCATCTTTAGGACCTGCTCTCTTAGACTTAGCTGTCTTTAATGAACATATAGAAATCATATAGGAACTACAATGACAGGAAGAAACTTTTAACAACAAATACATTTCAGTTTGAGCTACCACTAAAATATAAAAGTCGATTAACCCAGTATTTTAAAATGTACTTGTTCAAATACTAAGAAAGGTTTTTAAAAGAAGTTTATTAAAAATAGAAACATCATCTGTACTTCTATGTTCATTGCAGCATTACATACAATAGTCAGAATCTGAAAAACACCTGAATACTGGAGACCAGATGAACAGATAATGAATCTATGGTACATCTACACAATGGATTACTACTCAGCTGTTACGAAAAATGAGGTCATGAAATTTACCTAAAAGTGGATGGATTTTGAGAGAATCATGCAAACTGAAATTAGTCAGAAAGAGAGGGACAGAAACAGAATGAGTGCTTTTATCTGTGGGAAATTAACAAACAAAAATCAAAACAATTAAGTATGAAACTAATATCCAAGGCCACGAAAAACAAGCAAAGAGGACTGCTAAATGATTAGAAATTACCACAAGTTTGGGGGGCGGGGTTGAAGGGTAACCATGATAGAAGAGCGTAATTTATGACAACATTACTGGGAAATGGTCACTCTGGACAAGAACCAAGTGTTGAAAGTAGATAAAGGGAGAGACATGTTGACCATTCAGCATCTGTATTGCAAACCACAATGCCTAAAATGAGAAAGAAGGAGAAGGTGCCTGCCATAGAGACAGGGTGGTGCTGGGTTGTTTGGAGAGGTGGAAGGAAATTGGGGACAGTGATGCTGGGAAGTTACACTGGTGGAGGCATGGGTGTTGGAACATTGTATGACTGAAACCCAATCATAAACAGTTCTGCAATGTTCTATCTCACAGTCATTCAATCAATCAATTATAAAAAGAAGCTTGTTAAGAATGGTCTTGTTATTCTTACAAATACAAAATGATCAATCTTTAATTTATATTTAACTATGATTTTAATTGTGTACCTTATGGATGAAAATTTATGTCATGATTATAATTTTCCACAGTTTAAAATACTACCACTATTTTCAATGCTTATATGAAAAAGAGTTCTATTTAATCCCACAAATTCATACTTTGAAAGTGTTTCAACAAAACTAAAAAATTGTATGTGGTTACATGATTACCTAATGATAAAATAAATTATCATTGAATTTTGAATTTACACTTCATAAAAATTGACAACCTTGAAGAAAAATAGTGACCTGTGGAGCACACATTGATGGGGTCCTTTCCATGTTAATGAATCTTGCATCTTATCACAGCAACAAGTAGAGCTTCTTAGTGTTGCAACACTAGTTATGTTACTGATGGTTTTCATTTCCCTTTCTTCCCCATGAATTGGAGAAATAAAGCTCATATTGGTTTAAGGACCATAGCTCTCAGTTTGACAGTTATTAATAATTATCTGATTCAGTTATTCTAATGGAGTTTTTATTTAAAATACTTTTCACATACAAATTATATGTAGAATATACACCTCATATGGTACTAAGTGAAGTTTTAGATAAGGCTTTCTACATTCAGGCAAAGATAGAGAAAACGCACTTTCATGAGAAATCCTAAGTTCTTAAGTGTGTCACCCAGATCCCCCACCGTAGGTAGGCATTACACCCACCAACTGCCCCCTGCGCCATGTTATCCCATCAACGGCCAAGACCCAATGACTATAAAACCCAGCTCCTGGAGGAGAACAGCACAAAGTCTCTTGCCCCCGCGCCTGGCTATCCTCACCAGGGCCCCTTGAGGGGGGCGGGTTGAGCTTCTTTCCCTGCCCCGAGCAGAGCCCCAGAAGCCGAAGTCCTCCGGAACCAGCCACTGCCATGCTTAAGACCACTCTCCACACGTTCGGACGAGCCTCACACATGAAGGAACCGAGGAACCGGCAGACAAACCCAAGGCATGCAGGACACGGGGCTGATATCTCCAAGCCTGCTTGGATAAGGACTGGGCCTTCTCCACCCAGATCCCCCATCTTTCAGTCGGTAGGCATTACACTCACCAACTGCTCCTGGTGCTGTGTTATCCCATCAATGGCCAAAACCCAGAGACTATAAAACCCATCTCCCAGAAGCGTGTGGTCACATTCGCGGCCCTGCAAATTCTTATTATCTAGTTCTTACTCTTGAAGAACCTGGCAGGCTACCGAGAGTATCATGCCCGCATGGCAGAGTCTGGCAAACTCCCAGTGGCATATTCGATATGCTAAAACCCAGTAACAATGATGGATCTCATTCCCCTGACGCTAAAAAGCTTCCAATGTGGCACTTTCTAAAATCTCAGGGCTAGGGCAAAGGAGACGTTACTGGTGCCTGCTTGAGGAAATCAAGAAAAGCAGGATGACAGTGATAGTGATACAGTGATTCCAAATGATTATGGATGTTTAAAAGTATAAATCATTTAATCCCAAGGGAAAGCTTCAATTAAGAGCAAAATAATATGTTTCTTCAGTTAATGTAAAACATTCACACCTATGTTAGTTTACGGTATTTTGCATCGTGTTGTAGATTGCTTAATTTAATCAATAACAAGGAGCAAAACATGATTGTTATTTGAAAAATCTCAAATATTTGTCAAGTCAATAAAATTTAGATTTCTTGTATAGTCATTTAGCATGTATAGATTAAAGTAAAATGGAATTGAAAAGTCTAAAACTTGTTAGAGAAAAATTATTTCATAAAGTAAGCCATTATAGAACTGTTAGTTAAACATTTTTTTAGAGGACATATGAAATGTGTTCATCACAAATCACCAGGGAGGTAGAAATCTAAGCAACAATGCAATGTTAACTCATATCACAGAAACTGGAACACATATGAAATAATAATACCAGTGCTGGTATAGATTCAGGGAGAAATGGGCTCTCATTCATTGCTGGTCTGAGTGCTGACTGGTCCAGACTTTTTTGGAAAACCATACAGATACTCTTCTAAAAACTAAAAATTGAGCTTCTATTTGTCCTAACAATACCACTTCTGGGAATATACCCTGGGGCCAAAACACACATCAGAAACACTATCTGCAATCCTATATTCATTGCAGCACTATTCACAATAGCTAGAATCTGGAAACAACTTGAGTGCCCAAGAACAGACGAATAGATAAACTATGGTAGATCTACACATGGAATATTACACAGCTGTTAGGAAAAATGAAGTCATGAAATTTGCCTGTGAATGGATGCACATGGAGAATATCATGCTGGATGAAATGAGTCAGAAAGAGATGAACAGATATAGAATAACTTCATACATTTCTGCTACATGTATTTTTTTAAAAAAAATAGTATCAGACTAATGTCCAATACCAGGGAAAACAGGGGCCAGGAGTACTGGTCAATGGTTGGAATCTACCACAGTGTAAGGGGAGCGGAGCGTAGGTAAGATAGAGAAGGGACCAGTATGACAGTAATAGTTGGAAATGTTCACACTGGATAAGAACTAAGTGTTGAAAGTAGGTAAAGGGATATACATAAATGTAGGTAAAGGAATATACATGTAAATGAGTAAAGGGATATACATGATAACCTTTCAGTAACTGCATTGCAAACTACAAAAAGAGAGAGACAGAGAGAGAGAAGGAGAGGAGAAAGAAGAGAGAGAAAGAGAGAGAGAGAGAGAGAGAGAGAGAGAAAGAAGAAAAGTTCCAGACAGAGGCGGGCTGGCAGGGGTGTTGTGTGGATTTGTGGCTGTGGGAGGAAAATTGGGGACATTGGTTCTGGGAAATGAACACTGGTAGAGGGATGGATGTTGGAACACTGTATGACTGATACCCAATCATGAAAAGTTTTGAAATGGTCTATGTCACAGTGATTCAATAAAAAAATTGGGGCTGGAGCTATAGCACAGCGGGTAGTGTATTTGCCTTGCATGCAGCAGACCCAGGTTCAATTCTTGCATCCCCCCAAGCACTGCCAGGAGTAATTCTTGAGTGAAGAGCCAGGAGTAACCCCTGTGCATCTCTGGGCGTGACCCAAAAAGCAAAATAATAATAATAGTAATAATAATAATATATAATAGTAATTCTAGAGTCAATCTATGTACATAAAATATTATCTTCTAAAAAATTTATTTTTAAGGCTAACTTTCTTTCAAAATCATAAAAAATTTCCTGATTTTTTTCTCCAAATTAAAAGCATATACATTAAATAATATTTTGTAAGTGCATTTATTTGCAGGCACATATAGTTGTTTTCTAAAGAGCTACTTATTGCTAAGATTGTACTTGATATTTTTCTTTCTTACCCTCATATTTAATATTTTAGAATATCTATATAGTTTGAAGCTCTTAAAGACATAAAAAATGAGTTCTTCCATGAATAAAATGACATATTGCTGAAGCAGACATTATCAAGAAGGTCAACCTCTGAAGTATAACTACATTAATTTGCTACTAACATTTTATCTTCTACTTAACCTGATCTTTTACTAAGAATATTTAACAAAGTCAGAGTATGTTTTAGTAACTATTATATCTTTTCTCTCCTCAAAGCTAGTCCATTAGATACCCAACTAACAAATAAATACCCAACTTACTCTATTTTACACAAATACATCTATAGATTGGTATTCTCTCTCTTTTTGTTTTGGTGATATCTAAATTTTAATTTTATTAAAAACTCACAAATTCAAGACCTGATTTTAGACTTAAATTATTTCATGGGGATATAGATTTATTCAACAACTATCTAAAGTTTTATCTCCAAATAGTATAAATTTTTATTAAATTTCAAAACTATTATTTATATTATTGTCACAAATAAAAAACACTGGACATTTTGGAAAAATTAAAGTTAAATGTGCATCACTAAATTATAATGCTTAATTTCTAGAGATCCAAATTACAGACTGCTAGGAATAATCTCCTTGAGATGTGGTAAAGCAAATCTTCCAGGGAGAGTTAAAAAGGCTGGCCAAGAGTTGATATGTCATTAATTAGAAACTCTGAGCTTAGGATATAGGTTAATAGTAGGAGTGATCGGCATAGTTGAAACTGTGTCCCCTGGGAAATTCTCTAAAATCTTCAAAGCACTTAACCTTGGGGCCACAACCACTAATAGCCTCATTAAATTTCTAGTAACTTCTCTTAGGGAAAGAATCTGAGAAGGAAAAGACTTTATCCCGGAAATCCCTGAGCAATACTCCCTAAATTCCGTCATGATTTTCATTATCAACAACTCCTGACAACATTTTTCTTACAAAGAAATACATTTTAACAAGACAGAGGTTAAGGTGAAAGATCAGCTCTTAATCTCCATCTACTATATTTTGAACACCATCAAGAGTCTAGATTTTATTTAACAGCATACAATGAACTCTTTAGCTGGTTTTACCTGTCACCCTATTGTCCTTTACTCATGCTAACCACCGTATTGTTTGTTGTCATAACCTAAGATAACTCCAAACTCATCAGTACTTGGCTCTAAATTGGTAGTGAAATGCTGAAAATTAGTCTTTTAAGGACATTTTTGAGACAAGAAAATATATATTTAAACACCACACTACAAAATGTCTTCACTTCCACAAAAGATTTGGATACTTATTTGGATGCTAGACACATGCATGGAGATATTGTTAATACTATCAAATTCCTCTATTGATTAGTAAAGAAAATAGTGTAAACCTTGGAGAAGTCTAATTTTATCAGTGATATCTAATTTTATCCAGTGATAATTTATCATTGCAATGTCTGTGACTTATTCTTCTAGTCCAGAAAACACATGTTTTTATCAGCATCAATTAATCATGCTCTGCTCATCTATTTTAAAAATATATGTGATTACTTTGATTTAAATAATATAAATCTACCCACTACTGATTTTTAAATAGCAGTAAAACAATAGTGTTTTACTTTATTTAACAATAGTCACTTGATCACTTGACATTCTGTTACTCACCCATATGCTCAAGTGGGCACCAGTAACTACTCCATTTGTCCCTGTCCCGTGCTAGTGTAGCCCAATGGTGTCTGCATGCTCCAGGAACACGAAGATTCTCAAACCGATCACTCGTGGTCTTGACAAAGAAGACTGACCATCTCATAGGTGGGCAGCCACGTGATCTTTTAACTTCCTGTGGAATATAGGTCGTAGCAGCTCCAGTCTGGTGGTTGTCTCCAAAACACATTACATGTCTAGCCCATCTGATTTTCGATGCCTTGACAAATGAGACAGAGTCCCTGATTCTCAATCATTGACAGAGGTCAGAACTCTGGATTCTTTCCTCTGACTTGAGTGAAGCGTGATATTCCAAGCATAGCTCTTTCGATTCCTCTTTGGGAGACCTGAGTAGTGTTCTCATCCTGTTTTTGTAGGGTTCAGGTCTATGAGGCGTTTGTTAATGCAGGAAGAATGGTGGAGTCGAAGAGAAATGCCCAGAGCCGTAGGTTCTTTGTCCTCTTAGCTATTTCTTTGACACTCTTGAAAGCATTCCAAGCCACTCTCTTCCTCCTGTGTAACTTAGGTGCCAGGTCATTAGTCATGTTGAGTTCTCTACTTAGGTACACATAACTATTGCATTGGGAGATGTTCATTCCATTGAGAGTGAATGGAATGTCAGGAACAAGTTTGTTTCTCATAAACATTGTCTTCATGAGATTTAGCTGCAGTCCGACCTTTCCACACTGATGGTTGAAGTCTACCAGCACTTGGATAATGTTTGGTGTTATTAGAACGATGTCATCAGTGAAGTGGAGGTAGTTTAGTTGCCAACTGTCTATCTTCACTCCCAATTCTTCCCATTCTAGTCATCGCATCACGTTCTTGAGGCACTGAAAAGTTTCGATGAAATGGTATCACCCTGCCAACCACCTCTCTTGACAAGGATGATCACTTCCTGGTAGAATGGTAAGATGCTGATAGTGAATCCATAATACAGCTCACAGAGGATCCTAGTGTATTGAGTTTGAATGCTCTGTTTGGCTAGGGCCTCGATGACTGCTTCAGTCTCAAAAGAATCAAAGGCCTTCTTTAAATCAATGAACATTAGACAGAGCAGCATCTTGGACTCCTGAGAATCCTCAGTGATCTTGGTTACCATGTGGATGTGGTCGATGGTGCTGAATCCTTTTTGAAACCCAGTTAGCTCTTGTGGTTTGCCTTCATCTAGTATTCTGCCAATCCTATTCAGGATGACTCAAGTGAACAGCTTGTAGACCACAGACAATAGACAGATTGGGCGATAGTTGCCAATGTCATGGATGTCTCCCTTCTTGTACAGTAGAACAGTCCTGCTGGTTTTCTATTGGGACGGAACCTTGCATTCAGAAAGGTAGCATGTGAAGAGCCGAGCCAGTGTATTGATGAATACTGACGGCAGATTCTTCAGGTGTTCAGGTCTGACTTTGTCTGGGCCAGGTGCTGTTTGCTTCTTTACTGATGAAATGGCGTGTTGGATTTCGGAAGGGAGAGCGTTGGGAATGACATATCCATCCTGTGGAATTCGGTGTGTGGGCAGGTGGACATGGCTATAGAAGAGAACTGAGTAGAAGTCATGGATAATCTTTGCTCTTCTAGAATAAGTGATAGATCCATCAGGAAATTGGAAGGCAATCATCTTGGCCTTGTAGTTGGTGAAGGACAGCAGGCATTGTGAATTATTTTCCCGGCTTCTGTCTCATTGGCCAGCACTACTGCTCTTCTCTCTTTGAGGTCTTCCTTTATTGTTTCTCTGCACTCCTTTGTGAGCTCAGACATGTGTGTGTGGTGGCCTGAGGCTCGCGCCAAGTCAAGTTGGCGAATGAGCTTGAGAGTTTTCTAAGACAGGTGTCTTTTTGTGGCTATTTTTAGTGTTCTTTACACAATCATGGAGGGGCTGAACCAGTTGATTGTATTCTTTTTCAATGTTTTCAAATATGGCATATTGCTGCAAAAGTGCCAAAGAGCTCCATATTGGTGATCGTTCTGGGAGTTCTCTTCCTAAAATTTGCAGCTCTTTCTCCCTGCTCTGTGAAGTACAATTTTACATGAAGGAGATGATGGTTCAATTCTGTTTTTGTATTTTGGGACAACAGTGACATTGTTCAGGCAAAACCGTTGATTGAATAAGATGTGGTATTTGCCCTGCATGTAATCCCCTCCCATGTTCTTGACAGGAGTGAACCCTAAGCAGAGAGACCCAGAAGTAACTCCTGAGCATTGTTGGGTGTGGCCCCCAAACCAAGAACAAAAACAAAATATTAAGCATAATTAGTCACCATCTATTGAGTTCCATTATGAAAATATGACAAATAGAAAAGCACTTTATGTTCCAGATTATCTAATAGCTTTATTATTCCTCTATTTTATCCAAAAGATGTTGGTGCATCATATCCTATAGTTGATTATTTTGCTTAACTCTTAACTGTGCAAATAATTACCTAATACAAATTAATTTTGTTCTCTATCAAGAATAAGTGCTATTGAAATTAAGTAAATTATAAATAATAGGTCATTTTGAGAATAAATATATGAAAAAATAAGGCCGAAAGACTAACGAAGAAATTCCTACAAATTCATTAATTTAAATACTTGTTATACTTACAAGGTTGACCTAATTAATTGTGTAAAATTTCTATTAATATGGTTAACTAAAGATTTCTTTAGTGTTAATTGAATCTATAATTGAAAATAGTAAATAATTGAACTAAATATGAAAATATTTGGAATATCCTCACAGTACAAAGACTGTGCAGTTTTAAAACAGCAATTTTCCAGTCAAATGCTCAAATATTTTATCAAGTTTGTAGAATACAAAACATTGCTTTCCTGAAATCATCTATTTTGTTTATCCTAGAAGTAATTAATTAAAATATGTAAGGAATCTCTGCTAGTTGATACCAAATCACAGATAAACACCTTTTTAGATCATACACATTAACTAACTACATTGAATTAAACATGGCAAGTCCATTTCATTGGTGATTTGTCATTTCACTTGAGAATTAATTTGATAAATAAAACTTCAATATTAAGCTATGAAACTCTAGTTCATCTCTAATTCTAATACAAATAAGTCTATATCAATTCTTCAACTGAAATATTCATGTGTATTCAAATTAAAGCTATATTTCTAAATTTTAAATTTTATATATTTAAATACAAATATATATTTAAAAGTAAACATTCAACTGTTAATAGCAAGTCTAAATAAAAGAATTGATTGCATTTAATTAATTCACCTTAAATATATATTAAGCTATTGCTTTATTATAAAACAAAACTTTTGTCCCTCCTGTTTTTCCAAGTCTCAAAAAAAGTCACAGAATATTTGTATTGATTTGTAAGGTCTTTCTACTTTTCTCTCTTCTGTGTTTATATGTCTCTGTGGGTCTCTTGTGGGTCTGTGTGTGGATCTATGTGTAGCCAGGAGTTGAACCCAAGGTCTCATACCTGGGAGGAAAGGGATTGACCACTGGGTCTCATTGCCAGGTCCATTTTAATTCTTATTCATTTTTCTGTATTTTTATTGATGTTCTCAAATAGAAAATCTTCTGTGTTGGGGAAAGGCAAATTTCTATTGTGACAGCACACATCTTTAAAATTGAAGTATTCTGTGTCCTCATTACTAGAGTCTGTGACTGCTCTAAATTGGAATAGTCACAGGAATTGGGAGTAAAAATAGTGATTCAAAAATGCATATTTTAAGCAGTAGATACTTTCATACACTTTACTATGTATTGTCAAAATACCTCTCAAAAGAAAATTTGTGAATCTTGGATATTGTCTTGATACAGAAAACTATATTAAGAATAATTGGGAAATAATGGCATGCCCAGGTAACTACTAGGGTCAGAGAGATAATACAAAAGACAAGGTGCTTTTCTTGTTTGCGTCCAACCTGGATTCCATCACTGAAACCATATATTGTTCCCAAACCTTTTTAAGAGTGATTCCAGAGCAGAGTCCTGAGCACAGCTTGGCGTGGCATATTACTCCACCCACAAACCTTCCAGCCCCAAATTACATTAACATTAAGAAGCCTATGTTCTTGAGGGATAGTGCAGTGGGGAAGGATCTTGTCTTGCACACAGCCTACCCAGGTTTGATCCCTGGCACCCCATGTGGTCCTTAGCGTACTGCAAGGAGTTAATTTCTGAGTTCAGAGCCAGGAGTAACCCGTGAGTGTCTCTAGGTGTGACCTAAAAAAGAAAAATAATAAAAGAAGACTACGTTCTTTACAGTAGATGATTCTGGATGTATCATTCTAGTATGGTACTTCTTATATGACAGAAAGCAAGGCAGCAGGACTATACATAGTGCATAATATAACAAGCAATCAAGCAGTGTGGTGTTGGCAAAAATTAACCACTGAGTATCCAAATAAACAACAACAAAATACAAGCTTAATAAACAACAAATACAAAATACAAGTTTGAAGTGTTTGAAAATGTATTGTAGATTTGTCATCATCTGGTAGAGTTTCCAGGTCTTGAAGAATGTGACATTATCCCTGGCTAACAAGAAAATAGATTACCTTGCTCCAGCTTCATAGATGCTGGCAAATTACAGGAAATTCTTGAGTTAGAGACAAACAATAACTTATGATTCATATATTTTAATAGAAAAAATATCAGTAGCTAAAATACCAGAATATGTCACACCCTCAGTCTCCAAATTCCACAGAGCGAAAAAAAGAAGTCTAGGTAATATTTTTGTGTATGTTAGAGAAAAGAAACTCTGCTAGGTTACTGAATCTTTCAAAATGGATGATAGACAAGATAAGCTTACCAAGAGGGAGAAATCTGGATTTTAATAGGCAATAAATAAATAAGATTAGCTAGGAGACAAAATACCATTTTTCAAGTTTATTAACTAAACATCTTTAAAAACACAGTAAGTCAGTTTCTTTATTTACTCTTTCATATATAAGCATGAAAAAACAAAGAAGAATTGTCCTTCAATATTGATGTGATATCAATAAACGTGGAGTTAGGGAGAGATATCACAATTGTCTATTGAGAGGCAGCAAAAGTCACTCCAGCGCAGTGCTGCAATCAAAATATACAGTCAAATATTTAAAAGTTATTTTTTAATTGCTAGATAAATGAGACCGAGGGAGTAACAATAATAAGACATACTTATTTTTTCACATTTTTATGTATATGAGGGTTTATTTGTACCACATTGCACCATATTCGGGACTTACTCCTGGCTCTATGGTTTTCAGGGGACCAAATGTAGTGTCAGGGGTCAAACCAGGTACAAGATAAGCACCTTACCTGCTGTACTATCTCTCTGCATCTTTTTTACATTTTATTGAAAAATTCTTATCTTCGAGAGAAAAATGACTAACATTAATCTGTCTGGAAACACAAATTAAAAGAATTGTTCTAAACAGATATTGTATACATTTCTTAATCATGCCTTATTATATAAGGTCTTTAAAGAATGTACTCAACATATTTGCAGATTTTTTGTAGCACATATATATTATATAAATTAGTAATGCAATTCATTCCATTATTTTCATTGTTATATTGCTGCCTCCAGAATAAAAATATTTTGTATTGCTAAGCAACAAAAATTAGTTATAAAGCAAGTTAGTTTAACAAGTACAGTTGAGCTGATAGTTTTATTTTCATAAAAATTGCTTCGACTTGCAAGATAAATGTACTTTTATAAAGTTGTATACAACTAAATAATTGGAAAAATCTTTCAGTGAATTGTGATATATTTAATTAGTTGGTTTGTTTATTAAGTTCTATGTCTCCTTATAACATAACATATATCTCATTATGCTGTAATTTTTAACTCTAAGTATTCAAGAACTTTAATTAAGTTGCACATAAAATTGAGCTAAATTATTTCCCTCCTCTCTTTCTTCATGTCTCTTTCTTTTTCCTTACACAACACTCCTCTCTTACACACACACACACACACACACACACACACACACACCAGAGATACAATATAAGCCTGCCTGCATCACACAGAGAGTGGAGTCAACAGATCAGGGATGTGGCCATTGCATAAATGTATACTAATATCCACCATTATATTTCATAGTGACTATTATAATGATGTTTTAAGTATTTTAAGTATTCTACTGCCATAACACTGTCACAAATAGGAACTAATTTTATGAAATTTATAACTAATACTCTCATAGTTCTTAGTCTTTTAACTCCTTAATACACAGATCCTTTTGATTTATTTTTGTAGTAAAAATGGTTAAATTTAATTTCAAATTTTCAACCTGAAAGGTTATAGTCTAAAACTACCATGAACAACATATAATACAGCATTTTGTATGCAAACTTTCATCATGCCATTCTCCTTCTGTTTTCCCCATACTCTTCATATACTGCATTTCATCAGAATAATTTTATCCCATGTTTTACAGATTCAGTAAATGTTGTTTCTACTTTATAACATGTTTCCTGCTTCATAGTTGTCTAATTATCTACATTGATATCAACATAATTAATAAATTTACTCAGTGGCTCTAAGCAATATGTTTCTTTCCCCCACAGTTTCTATATTTGTTCTTCATTTGTAATTAAAAATGTTCAACTAAGATTACTTTTAAAAACAGACAAAAGTCTGTTTTACAGCCATCCCTTAAAATTATATCTATATTTATACAGCTTTGAGTTATTCTGAGCCTTAATTCATGCACGTGCTCTGAAAATGTGATAGACATTCTAGAGATATTTAAATATGTATTTGTTTGGAACAAAGCATTTAATGAAGAGGATATTGTTATTTTATATTACAATTTCACAATACAATGATCAATGCACTTAGTAACTATTCCTGGCAGGCTTAGGGGATTCCAAGAATCAATACTGGGTCAGTTACGTGCAATTCAAATGCACTACCCACTGCACTATGTTTCTAGTCCCTGTTTCTGTCATTTAAAGGGATGCTCACTTTTGCTTCTTCTGACAAAATTGTGGATCAAATAAGACTGAGTTCATGCTATGCAACATTCACCAAGATAATTTTCTGGAGGAGGGTGGATGCAACCTAGTATACCTGGGACTACTCAGGGCTTACTTATGCCTATGCTCTCAGGAATCACTCCTGATAAGACTCATATGTGGTGCTGGGAATAGAACCAGAGCTGGCCACATGCAAGCCAAGCATTTTAAGTCCTGCATTATCTGTCTGGCCAAAATCATTTTTTTCATTAAATAATAGCACTGCCATTAAATACTGTACATAATTAGCTTTCAGATGAAAAATGTATATCTGTGCTCTTTCTAGATCTAGAAATCCAAGTTCAAATAAAATGCAGTATTTTTAAATCCAGACAAACCTAAACATGAGTGATGATGAAGAAAAAGCACAAATAGGTGCCACTTGTGTCAGGATTTACTTGAGCAAGTATTTGATCCCACATCAATGGAGGAAAATAATACCATAATTAAGACTGCATATTTCAGCAAGAACATTTCAACAAATCAAGTCTGAGGGCCTAAATTTATAATACGTACTCTAAATCTCAATTACTTAGTTTAGTGCCCACATTTTCAAGAATGATTACAGTTCAAAAGCAAACAGCTGTTTCATTTATTAGTAAAATGCAATTATTTCTTGAAAAGAAAGGGACAAGACATTTCTTTTCTTGAATGAATCAGTATGTTAAAAATAGAGACATTCAAAACCGATTTACAAAGTTTGAGTTGTTGGAAGTAGAAAGCAATATGTATGTTTTCAGTGCTTGTTTTTGAGATTCAACCCAATACAGCAGCTACAGAAACATATGGATTGAACAGTCAGCATTAGCTCTATCCCTAACAAATTACAAATTACAACTAGGTGCAGAGAAAGTCATTCCCATTAGGAAATGAGGAGGTACACAGATAAATAAATATTCATTTTCTCCCAAGTTCTTATACATAGGCAACAACAAAATATCAACAACTGTAAGGACTGGGTTGAATGATAAAGCACAAGATTAGCAAGGCCCTGATGTCAGTCCCCAGGACCACATTGCCCACTAATTAACACTGCACGTAACAATCTGACCCTGTGGCCCCCAGATACTACTATTCAAATACAGACAGCCATGCCTGGAAGCGTTCTAGAGTATAGAGAGGGACTTATTGAAAAAAAATCAGGTGAGACATAAACTGCAATAATGAACTTAAGGATTAAATTTTTAAGAAGTAAAGGATACATGTGCAAATGTGTATGTGTATCTGTTAGTAATCATTTTGAAAGAACAAAAACTATTCAGATGTTCAAACAGGTACTACCAATATCTCCAGAACAAAACTGATTAGTTACTCCTAGAGTACTTCACCAAAGAGCAATCAATGAGTCACTGAATACTTCCTAAGTCAAGCACATGAAGAGCAACTATAAAGATGAAACAGAGACAGACCATTCAAAAGTATCCAGCACTTTTGAGAGAGACATAAATAAAGCATGTTTTGATAGCAACGTGAACAGGAAAGTAAACAAAGCACTATCATATCCACTCTAGGGATTTTTATTTTTTTAATTTTTTTATAATTTTATTTATTGAATCACCGTGAGAGCAGTTACAAAGCTGTTGGGTTTAGGTCGTGGTCATACAATGAAACACCCGTACCTTCACCAGTGCCCATTTTCCATCCCCCAAAACCCCAGTATACTCCTATCCCACACTCTTCCCCTACCTGTGGGGCAGATGATCTCCACGTTACTCTCTCTCTACTTTGATTACATTCAATATTTTCACACTAGACCCACCATCATTATTTGGGATTTTACCCCAACACTCAGTTCTGCTGAAAAGGCAACAATAGACAATTTGTTTTCTATTGCTGTTTATGAATAACATATGATGTCACATGGCTACAGTAGTGGCTGCGCGATTTTGAAATTCTGAAATTTTAACAAATAAATCTGGAGAGATTTCTACCAAAACCTGCTGGGTTCCAAGTTTTGTTCCTGAGTCTCTTGGATCATGGCCGTTAAGCAGCTTGATCAGGACGAAGAGGACGAAGAGGATGAAGAACCTCCAGCTCCGGGCACATCTCTTTGATTCCACTGTTCTTCCTGCATTAACATATGCCTCAGAGACCTGGGCCCTACGCAAACAGGATGAGAACGCTATTCGGGTCTCTCAAAGAGGAATCGAAAGAGCTATGCTTGGAATATCACGTTTCACTCAAATGAGAGAAAGAACCCAGAGTTTCGACATCCATCGATGATCAAGAATCAGGGACGCTGTCTTGTTTGCCAAGGTCTCAAAAATCAGATGGGCTGGTCACGTAATGAGATTTAAAGACGACCGCTGGACTAGAGCTGTTACCAACTGGATTCCACGGGATGTCAAAAGACCGCGTGGCCGCCCACTTACCAGATGGTCAGACTTCTTCATCAAGATCATGAACAATCAGTTTGAGGCTCTTCATGTTGCTAGAACGAACAGATGCCACTGGGCTACACTAGCACGCGACAGAGACAAATGGAGATGTTACTGGCGCCCGCTCGAGCAAATTGACGACTAATGGGAAGTTAAGTGATTAAGTGATTAATGTTTAACATAGAACAGACTCACTTTTAAAAATTGCTAAGTAAAGAGGCACCTCTGATTTTTGAAGCACTATTTTAAGAGTGGAGAAACAACCCATTTATCCAATGATGGATGAAAAGAAAAAAAGATGAATATAAGTACATAATAAAATTCTATTTGACTTTTAGAAAAAAATGAAATCTCGATTCTTGCAACAACTTGGAGGGCATCATACTTACCAAAACAACTCAGAAAGAGAAAGACAACAGATGATCTCAATTGTAATTGGAATTTATAGACAAAGCAAAGGAAGAGAATAGCCAAATCAAAACAAAAACAAACCCTTGAATTTAGCCTTCAGAATTAAAGTTCCTGGAGCTGTAAAGGAGGGATTGAATTGCAGTTGAGAGGTGTCTTCACCACAGATTTATCTTCACTACAGGTGAACTGTGGTGAAGACACACCAGCACTTTCGTGGTATGTATGAGGTGGAAATGGATATTTTGAAAAGATGCAAAATTATGCCCCCAAAACATAAGCAGTATTTTAAGAAGCACTAACTTAATAAATACTTTAAACATTTTGTAAAAAATTATTTTACGCTGGACATGTTTTTGGCCATATGGCCTCTATCTAAGTGAGGTTAATGCAAGATGTTAAATTCTCATAACAACTTATGCTAGTAAAGCTTTTCCAACATCATCAGTTATGTTGGAACCAATGTTTAATGGGACTGTTCTCTAAGATCTGGTTTAAAACTAAAGGTTTTAATGAACTCAATAAACCCCCAAATGATATATATTTTTTAATTCTCACTAATGATATTATGGAAAATTTTTAAGTACAGTGAAATTTTCATGAGGTTAAGTATATCAACATTTAAATTACTCTTTTATATTGGTATTATATATTTTTAATAGTATTGTTTGATAATATTTAAATATTATGATGTTGGATAGCACTTTTATTTTTCCAATACATTTAGCTTGAAAAACTATTCACAACATAATGTATTTACCCATATCAAATTCTCAAAGGCTTTTTGTTATTATTAAAAACTATTACAGTACTACTTTTTTATAATATACATTTAACCTTATACATGATATTAAAAGGCATTTCCATCTATTCAGACAAAATATTCATTAAATTAAACATAAAAGAACCAACTATTAATGGTTATTAATGGCTATTACTATTAATGGGTATATCAACCAATGGTGAAATGACCATTAATAGTAAACAGAGGAAGAGTAGAAGAAGAAGATTTTAGAACTGAGAAAAGAACAAGAGCTTGTACTAATGTAAACAAAAAAGCACATAGACATCTAAGATTCACCTTGGAAATTACTCCACCTGAAAATGTGATGTGATGTGCTGAGAACATAACATGGAAATGAAAGAATCACAAGTATCTGATTCATATAGTGTGACAGTAAAGCAACATTTCTTGCAAGATCAACTGACTCCACTTCCTTGAGATAGATACAAACTGTCTTTGACCCTGGCACACAGAATGTGAGCTCCTTTAACAGATAAGATGAAAGCATGTCCACATGGCAGAAAAGAAGAATATGTGTAAGTGAGCTTGGTAGAAAAGTAAGTCATAGGGGCTAGAGCAATAGCACAGCAGGTAGGGCGTTTGCTTTGCATGCGGCCAACCTGGGTTTGATTCCCAGCATCCCATATGGTTCCCTGAACACCACCAGGGTTAATTCCTGAGCACAGAGCCAGGAGTAACCCCTGTGCATTGCCAGGTGTTACCCAAAAAGCAAAAAAAAAAAAGTAAGTCATGTGCTTGGTAGAAAAACAAGTCTGGCAGAAGGGCAGGACATGTGCTCACTTGGCAGAAAACATGACTCACGATGCGGGTGAATCAATAAAGAGAGTGACCTATGCTTATTCTTAGCCCATACATCAATCAATAGATTGTTCACCTATTGTCCAACTAATAGTCCTGTCTTATTAAAAGATTAGATTGCTATGCTAACTACTTATCTTTGATATCTATGTCTGCGTTGCTCGTTTACTTAGCGTAGGAATGGGAGGTAAGCTGAGTCCATAGAAAGCACTGGAAGACAGTTCAGCGGCTGCTCTCCTGTTCAAATTCTCGGCACAGAGAGAACAGTTACTGATCAACTAATAAATAATTCCTGATTTAAACTTTTCCAAGTGTGCCTCATTCCCTCCTCCTGTAACAATTTTCCACCTTATAAACAATAAAACATATGTCTAGAAATATGATAAGTATTAACACAGTGTTACATACAAATCTTGTATATCTTAAACAATGCTTTGTTTTGGTTAGGTTTTTGTAAATGTCTATTATCAATATTTTTAAAAAGCCATTTGCATTTATAGTTGGAACAAAGAAAATTATTCTCAAAAGCTAAAGATCTTCTATCCATCACTTGTCTATGTATTTATTATCATCTATTATGTGTGGTAACTCACTCAAGGAAACATCAAATTGAGATTTGGATATGAAAAACATGTGTTTGGATGATTGTTTAATCAAGGATTTTACTCAAATAAATTATACCAAAATATAAAAATTCTGATGGTATTGCCCTTTGTTGGAAGTCAGGATACTATGGAGAGAAACACAGTCTTCTGTCGAGATATAAAAGACCTGGTGAAATAACCATTAATTACTATTAATACCATTAATAGTAATAGAAATATTAATTTGGCCACATATGATTTCAACTGATCCCTTTAGTATTTTTGGTTTTTCCCACTAACTTTGTGGAAAACTCTGTATTAAAAGTTTTCAGACTTTTTGATCAAAGTGTAAGGGTATAAATATAAGGGTTAAGTGCTTGCCTTGACTGCAATCAACCCCAATTCAATTCCTGGCACAATAGTCTTCTGAGTACTGAGTGTGACCCACAAATGAACAACCAGTGTTTTTATTCTTTCTATGCTGGGTATCTCTTTTTAACAATATCTCTATTTTATTTTATTTTTTTTCACAAAATATAAAAGCATTCACACACACAAACATCTAGTCCATTCATGTAATTTTAGATGCTAACAACATCATGGTGTAGAATGGATAATGGTCTTTCTTTTTTTTTATTTTTTATATTTATTTATTTTTTAATAGTGAGGCACCATAAGGTACAGTTGTAGACATACACATTTTTGTGCTTGGGTTTCGATTATACAATGATCAAACACCCATCCCTCCACCAGTGTGCATTTCCCACCACCACAGATCCCAGCATCCCCTCCCCCTCCCCAGCCCCTATCCCACCCTGCCTCTGTGGCAGGGCATTTCCCTCTCTCTCCTTTTGAGTGCCATAGTCGGCAAAAGAGGCATTGAGTGGCAATCATGCTTGGTCGACAGTCTCCCCTCAACATGCTCTCCCATCATGGGCGGATCCTCCCAACACCCTTTATTTGGTGTTCCCTTCTCTTTCTGAGCTCCCCCTTCCCCTAACATGTGTGGTTGTCCTCCGGGTCATTGAGTAAAATTCTTAGTACTAATCTCTGCCATACTTGGGTGTTAGTTTCCTATTTTGTTACTTTATGTTCCCCAGATGAATGCAATCTTTCTATGTCTATCCCTTTCATTCTGAGTCATTTCGCTTAACATGATACTTTCCATGTAGTACCACTTGTATGTAAACTTCATGACTTCGTTTTTTCTAACAGCTACATAGTACTCCATTGTGTAAATGTGCCAGAATTTCTTCAACCAGTCATCTGTTCTCAGGCACTCGGGTTTTTTCCAGATTCTGGCTAATATCTCTATTTTAACAGTATCTCTTTCTATACTAATCTTATGAGTAGTCAGAAGTCAGACTTCTCATCAGAAGTTCTTTGTATTTTTGAGCATCTGGTAGAGTGATGAACAAGCAATAGAATATTTTTTTCTATTTTTTGGTGACTGAAATAAATCAACAGAAAGTTTCCTATACAATTTTTTAAAACATGAATCCAGGGAAAGAAGCTAGTAACAAGTTTGTTTTAGCTTTTATTCTGCTTTCACTTTTAATATTACTTTCCTTAACAAAGCTGGAAAATCACAGAGTTTATTTAGTCAGCTAATTTTAAAATACACAAGTGTTCTGTTAATAACATTATAACTTGTTTCTTTATCCGGGAAGGTATTTAATGCTTTTAGACAGGCATAGTACACTATTTTAATAGACATACTAATAAAAAAGAAGAGAGCTTTCGATTTATATATCATGCTGAGCTGAAGTCTGTATTTAAATGCATCTGGGGCTCCCTTTGCTAGTTGGCTTGCAATTAATCATGATTACAGTGTTTGACTGCCTAATGCCTACGGACCATTACATAAAGACTGTTTTCTAAGTTCTGTAGATCCCACATTCCACTTTATATTTTAATTCTGATTTCTATCATAATGAGACTGGAATTTAGCTGCTTGAGTCTACCTAGTAAATTTGATTAAATAAAAGGTTCAAACGTTTAATTGGTAAGAAGGAAAATGTATATGAAGCAGTAAAATGAATATCTACTAGGTAATATGTTTTTAACACCTTATGAGGACCTGATAAAACTGATGATATTTCTGACTACAATTTAATATAAGTGTATAATTGAGATGCTTTCTCATGCTTAAGCTATTTGGTGTTTATGGCAGTATTATTCAAAAGGATAAAATGATAAAGGCTATTATTGTGATTCTAAAATGCTCCAAAATTAAAAATTTCATGATTATATTCACAAATATAAAAGTTAATGACAATTTATAATTTTTAAAATGTTTGTAAACTAATAAAATAGATTTTGATGAATAACCAAGTGACCTATCTCACTAGTTTAGAACAACAATCTAAAATTATGGCCACTCCCAGTCAGGACCTCTTAAATTGGTTGCAGTGGGGGGTGAGGGGCCAGAGTAAGGGTGGAGGAAACTTCAATTGCTCTCCAGAGTTTCATAAATATGAAAATATATTAAAATACTTCTTTTGTTGTTATAATATTATACTATTATTAACACTTAAAATTTGTTTTCAAGCAAATCAATAATGTTAGAAATATCTATAATTATCATGATATAAGATTAAAATAGAATGACATATTAAATAATTTGGTGAAAATTGAGTACCTAGAAATAAAGATTATGTTTAACTGATGAACAGAATGGATATGAAGAATAGGAATTCATTTATTTTTATTGATATAAAATGTACATAAAACTCTATATGTTTTAAGGGTGTATTCTCATGCATCTTTAAAACTATTACTTCCATAGAGGTAATGATAACACTATTATCCTTTTATTTTGTTTTGTTTTGTTTGGGGACCACACTGGTAATGCTTAAGTTTTATTCCTAGCTTACCTGGAGGGGTAGGGCAACATATTGGATACTGATCAAACCTAGGCCAGCCTCATGCAAAGCAACTGCCCAACCTGCTGTGCTGTATCTCTGACCCCTATTACTATTATTTTTGATGAGAAAATATTTCAATTTTAATGTCAGGATCTGGAGTAAGGGGTTATAGAAATATAATAGGTCTTAGACTAGTTATATTTATGATTCATTCTATAAAAATGCATTACCATCAATAAGCCTTTTCATTTCATTTCATTTCATCATCCTGTTATTCGTTGATTGCCTCGAGCAGGCCCCAGTAACGTCTCTTTCATCCTAGCCCTGAGATTATATTCACGGCTCTTTAGGAGAATGAGACCCATCATTGTTACTGGTATTTGGCATATTTGGTACGCCATGGGGAGTTTGCCAGACTCTGCCCTGTGGGAAGGCTACATTCGATAGCCATCAATAAGCCTTATTCATAAAATATTGAAGAATGAATTTGAATACTTACTTAAAACACAAAGATAAACTAGTATATGTATTTTGTGGGGCTGTAGAGATATTACAGCTGGTAGGGCATTTGCTTTGTACACGGCTGACCCAGGTTTGATCCCTGGAATCCCATATGTTCTCCCAAGTAGCGCCAGGATTAATTCTTGAGTGCATGAGTACAGAACCAGGAACATTGCTGGGTGTGGCCCAAAAAGAAAAAAATTAATTAATTAATTAAAAGAGTATTTTGTAGCAAAATGCAGTTATTTTAAAATTCAAGACTTTGACAAGTGCATCAAGAATTTATAGGCACTGAAGATATATTACAGGGGTATAATTCTCTTGCTTTAACACAATCAAATGCATATTCCACATATGGTCCTCCAATAGCCATCAGGAGTGACACCTGCATACTCTGTGCACAGAGCCTAGAGTAAGTCATGGACACTGTTTTCCCTCCAAAAGTATGTTATGCTAGCTAAGATGAAGAGTCAAATATATTTTAGGTAGAAAACAAGATCCTTCCAAATTATAATAACACAAAAGATAGTCACAAGATGAAAGGCATTACTCCATTTAAAAATACAAAATGCGTGTGTATTTAAAATAATCTTGCCTCTCAGAAATGCGTCTGGTCCCTGCAGTAGGTTACCAGCACCGGACCACTCCAGGTGGGAGTAGGTTTTGTGTCTTGACCTGTTCCCCCTGGTGGCTTGGTAGCTGCCATCCTCCAGAGGCCATTGGAGAGTCAGGTTTGTGCGCATAGTGACAAGATACATGGGGCCCCATGGGATGGGGGTAGACTAGGCCCTTTCCTCCCTGCCCCAATGGGACCCCAAGTCACTGCCCATAAAGAGCCTCTCTAGCTCCTGATCATGCTGCTTAACGGCCATGATCCAAGAGACTCAGAAACAAATCTCGGAACCCAGTGGTTTTGGGCAGAAATGCGTCTGGTTACCAGTGCTGGGCCAACCCAGGTGGAAATAGGTTTCGTGCGTTGGCCTGATTTTTCCCTGGCGGCTTGGTGGCTGCCATCCTCCAGAGTCCATTGGACAGTCAAGTTTGGGTCCGTAGTGACAAGACACCCAGGGCCTCACGGGATGGGTGGACCAGCCCTTTTCCCCCCACCCATAACGAGACCCCAGGTTGCCTCCCACAAACAGCCTCTCTGGCTCCTGATCAAGCTGCTTAACGGCCATGATCCCGGGGAACAAATCTCGGAACCCAGCAGCAGGTTTTGATAGAAATCCCTGCAGATTTAATTGCTAAAAATTCTGAATTCCAAAATCACGCAGCCTCAGACATCATATGTTATTCATAACCAGCAATAGAAAACAAATTGTCTACAGTTGCCTTCTTGGTAGATCTGAGTGTTGGGGTAAAATCCCAAATAAAATTGGTGTTGAAATATTAAATGTAATCAAAGTAAAGAGAAAGTAATGTGGAAATCATCTGCCACCCAGGTAGGGGAAGGGTATGGGATGGGGGAGTAGATTAGGGGGGGTTGGTAGTGGAAAATGGGCACTGGTGAAGGGATGGGTGGTTTGGGTTGGGTGTTTCCGAGACTTAAAGCCGAAAGATTTGTAATTCCTCTCACGGTGGATTCAATAAATAAATTTATAAAAAAGAAAAAGAAAAAAGTAAGGTGGAGTTCATACCTAATTCAATAAGCCTAATCAATGGCTGAATAAATAGCAATACTCCTACATTAAAATAATACAAAAAATATTCTTGCCTCCATTCCCATTAATAATTACGTAGATAAGATATTGATATGCACTGCCAATTTACTTCCCACGGCAAAGTCTGTTTATTGCTAAGCAATTTACCTATTTTAACTAAAGTGGATACAAAACCAGATTTCATATATAATATATATGGGACTGCTATTTGGTTAGTTGTTGCTTTGATTGTTAGTTGTTTATCCACTACATCCACTACTTAGCCACTGACACCCTCCAGGCAACTTTCTGAATGAGACTCACACACGAGTGAAGCCCCAGATAAGCAGAACTCTGTGACCTTGGACTCCAGGCTCAAAGGGACCCGGGAACAGATATCTTCTGCCTGCTCCCACCAATCTCCAGCGACCCAGGGATTACACCCAGAAGACCCACCCTGCCGGTACTAGATAAAAACCTCATTGGCAGACCTCCACTACCTCCACTACCCAGCCGCTGCTACACTCCAGGCCACTTTCTGACACATCATAAGACACTTAATATGCATCTCCCAAGATTACCGCACTATATTTGATAAGGTTCAAATATGGCTTGAATCATGGGAACACCTCCAATAATGATTAGAGGCCACCTCTATCCTTCTCGGAGTGTCTGGCAAGTTGCCAAGAGTATCTTGCCCGCATGGCAGAGCCTGGAAAGCTATCAGTGGTGTATTCTATATGCCCAAACTAGTAAATACAATGGGTATCATACCCTTCACACTGAAAGAGCCATCAATTCAAACATGTTAAAAAGGATGAGGAAGGAGGGGCTGATAAAATCTCAAGGCAGAACTAAGCTGCCAAAATAAAGTAGGACAAAAATGACTATCTGTACTTTCAATGCACGTAGGCAGGCATCGGATACATCCATGGAGGACCTGATGGTGCAAGTGTGAAAGATCAAGTTCGACATCATTGGTCTGACCAAGACAGGAAGGCATCAATCACATCATGCTATTTTCGATGCTGAAGAAGAACTTTTCCTCGAAACATGTAACAAAAGAGGTGTTGGTGGTGTCAGTGTCCTTGTCAACACAAACTTGGCCATGAGCATTGATTCATTCAAATACCTAACAACCCGAATAGGACAATTACACTTGAATAGATGTGGATCATTGCCAGCAGTTTCTATCTTCATTTTCTATGCACCAACATACAATTATGGTGAAGAAGAAATTGAGAATGGCATGCAATGACTGGAATGGGAAGGAATGGGAGTGAAGATAGATAGTCAGCAATTACACCACCTCCACTTCGCTGATGACATCGTTCTAATGACACCAAACAATAGCCAAGAGGCACAAATGCTGGCTGATTTCTACCATGAGTGTGGAAAGGTCGGACTGCAGGTGAATCTCACAAAGGCACTGTTTATGAGAACGGACTTGTTCCTGATTTTCCATTTTCTCTCAACAGAACAAACATGTCTGAATGCAATAGTTATGTGTACCTCAGTCGAGAAATCAACATGATGAATGACCTTGCACTTGAGTTGCACAGGAGAAAGATATCGGTCTGGAACACCTTCAAGAGCATTGAAGAAATAGCTAAGAAGATGAAGAACCTCCGGTTCTGGGCACATCTCCTTGATTCCACTGTTCTTCCTGCATTAACATATGCCACAGAGACCTGGGCCTTACAAAAACAAGATGAGAACACTATCCGGGTGTCCCAAAGAGTATTTGAAAGAGCTATGCTTGAAGTATAACGCTTCACTCAAGTGAGAGGAAGGATCTGTAGTTCCAAACTCCATTGATGATCAAGAATCAGGGACACTGTCTCATTTTCCCTGGCATTGAAAATCAGAGGGGCTGGACACATAATGCAATTTGGAGATAATCGCTGGACTAGAGCCATTACCAACTGGATTCCACGGGATGTCAAAAGATTTTGTGGTCGCCCACATACGAGATGGTCACACTTCTTCGTCAAGACCCAGAACAATCAGTTTGAGCTTCTTCGTGTTCCTGGAGCGAGTAGACTCCATTGTACTACACTAGCACACAACAGGGACGAATGGAGACATTACTGGTTTCCGCTTGGGCAAATTGATGAGTAGTGAAATATCAAGTGATCAAGTGATTGTAGTAAATGTACACAGTTGAAAATGCAAAGAAAGGGTGATTTTGGGATGAGAGTGGAGGTAGGTAAGTTTCCTGTGAGTAGTGGAGGAGTGATATTAGTTCTTAGGTAGTGTCTGTATTGTATTAACGTGGAACTCTTAAAAAATATTATATAGGGAGTATGCTGCCACCAGCAGGTCAACTTGTATCTTTAGGGCAAGTGCATAAGCAGCCTGATGGTGCCTTCAGACTTCCAGATGTGTCAAATTTGCTGCTGTGCCTTTGGCCAGATCCCAACATCTTGGAATCAAGTTTACCAAAAAAATACATGGCCAAAGTTAGGTATGTCATAGACACACTCACAAACCATCTCCAGCTCAGCTATATAAACCCATTTATTGGCCTTATTTCAGAGACCCATCAATTTTGAAAGAGATTAAAAGATGAAGTTAGGACGTGTAGTGTGGAGGTTGGCAGGAATCCGTGACTGAGATCTCCAGGCCAGCTCGAATTGGAACTGGGCCTCCTCCACCCAGATCCCCAGTTTTCCAGTAGTTTGGCAATCACACCCACAAACACCCCCTGGCGCTATGTAATCTCATTAATGTCCAAGACCCAGAGACTATAAACTAAAGCTCCAGGAAGACAGCGCTGCAGAGTGTACTGACCCTGTGACAGGCTGTCTTTACTGGGGGGGGGCACCTTAAAGTGGGGGGGGGGGCGGGTTGATTTTCCCTCTCCGTCCCAAGAAAAACCCAGTAGCCAAAAACCTCCAGAACCCAACCACCGCCATGCACAGGCCGCTCTCCACACACTCAGACAAGCCTCACCCAAGACAGGATGAGCCTCACCAAAGACGGGATGAACCTCAACCAAGAGCAGACCTGCAGGAAAACCCAGAAATGCAGGGAGCCATGACTGAGATCTCCAAGCTCGCTCAGATTGGGACTGGGCCTCCTCCCTGCAGACTCCAGTTTTCCAGAAGCTTGGCAGTGACACCCACAAACTGCTCCTGGTGCCATGTAATCTCATCAATGGCCAAGACCCAGAGATTATAAACTAAAACTCCCAGAAGAGAATGACACAGAATTTCCTGAACATTATATTCTATCCATAACAAATAATACAAAACAAATTGTCTATCTTTGCCTTTTGGCAGGTTTGAGTTGTGGTGAGACTGGTGTCAATATATTGAATGTAAACAAAGTACAGGGAGAGGATGGGGAAAATTGTCTGCCACATAGGCAGGGAAGGGTTGGAACAGGGGTTGCTGGGGATTGGGGGGGATAATACTGGGGACTTCATGGTGGAAAATGTGCACTGGTGAAGGGATGAGTGTTTGATGGTTGCATGACCAAAGCTCAAACATGAAAGCTTTCTAACTGGATCCCAAGGTGAACAAAAAAAAAAAAGGGAAAATAATAAAATTAACATTCAGAATAGAATAAAATATTATATAAATGATTTAAGAATTCAATGTTACAAGAGTTCAATGTTGCATTCCTCTAAGTTACTGTGAATCATTGCTAAGTTTAGAATCTGAAGATTAAAAGTAGGTAAGAGATATTCTTAATAACCTTTCAGTAACAGTATTGCAAACCACAGTGTCCAAAAGGAGAGAGAAGAAGAAGAAGAAGAAGAAGAAGAAGAAGAAGAAGAAGAAGAAGAAGAAGAAGAAGAAGAAGAAGAAGAAGAAGAGGAGGAGGAGGAGGAGGAGGAGGAGGAGGAGGAGGAGGAGGAGGAGGAGGAGGAGGAGGAGGAGGAGGAGGAGGAGGAGGAGGGGGAGGAGGAGGAGGAGGAGGAGGAGGAGGAGGAGGAAGAGGAGGAGGAGGAGGAGGAGGAGGAAGAGGAGGAGGAGGAGGAGGAGGAAGAAGAGGAGGAGAAGGAGGAGGAGGAGCACCTGCCAAAGAAGCAGGCAGGGGTTGTTGGGGGTTGGAGGAGTGATGAGATGCAACCTGGGGACACTGGTGCTGGGAAATGTACACCAATGGAGAAATCCAACCACAAATAGCTTTATAATGCTCTAAAATAATAAATAAAATAAATTTAAAAATAAAATAAACTACTATTAACATTAATAGCCCTCTCCCACACACACACAAAATTTACTCAACTAGAAAATGTTGAAAAATTAGAAAAACAAATTATCATTCACAACAGTTTAAAAAAGTAAAGGTGAGATAGTTTTGTGGATAACTCATCTTTGACCCATGATTTCATAATTTCATATGCCTCTACCCCTGGCACTACTAGGGGACCCCTAGAAGAATCTTTCCAGAATTAGGCTCCTGCCGTATCTTATCATAAGACCCTGGTATTTCATTCTAGCCAAGTTGGCCAAATATTCCTGGGAGTGGCCCTGAAAACTCCTGAGCACTGCATAGCAGCTTGACCCAAATAAATCACTGTATCACTGTACCACTGTTATCCCATTGTTCATCAATTTACTCAAGCAGGTGCCAGTAACATCTCCATTCATCCCAGCCCTGAGATTTTAACAGCCTCTCCTTAATCCTCTTTCCCAATGTTGTTGTATTGGAGGCTCTTTCAGGGTCAGGGGAATGAGAGCCGCTATTGTTACTGTTTTTGGCATATCAAATACACCACAGGGAGCTTGCCAGGCTCTGCCCAATAAATCTCACTCAAATAAATGCCAAATAAATCTCACACAAATAAATAAGGTAAAATAATCATAATTAAGAGGCTTTGTCTGCCTATAAACTTATGACCAAATACATACACTCCTTTCAAACACAGATGAATCTGTGACACACAATGACCATGATCAAAGAGTTGGTAATCACAATTACATTTCCAATCAATTTGTAATACTTTCATTTGATACCCCCATCCCCAACCCCTACTATCCTACTCATGAGTGAGGTATATTTAGGTCAGTTGTTAAAAGCTTGGGAAATACTATTTTAATATCAAAGTAAAAATCAAAAGCCTACCAAAAGGATAGAAATTGTGCTTTAAAATAAACATCACCAACTTATTGGTTTATAGCTGTATTCCCCTGAGAGGGCAGTTTCTATTTCTTTCTCCCTAATACATAGATCAAGCTTCAGATTTTTGTTGTCTCCAGGGAACACATTGTGAGGAATGAACTAAAACACTTTTTCCTTTCTAAAACTTGGTACTGTCCTTCACCTTCTACATTCTTTGAAAGTTTTCCTCTAATTTAATCTATTTTATGGCACTGTAGTTCCCTCCAGGAGCCTCCCACTGTCCTATTTATCTTTTCTATGGAAGATTATTTTAAAGTTTAGCTGTTTAATAGCAACTAAATATAGCAGAGGGCATGTATTAGAACACATTAAACAAACTTCTACTTACTTTGCTGTATAGAATGAAAATACTACTATACATTTGAGAATGTTGAATTGTTAGTATACTCACGAGCATTTTTAGATAAGTCACTGGAAAAATATTTTGAAAACACAACACTTTGTGTGACATATGTTTTGTTAAATGCCGGCATTAAAAGTTTATTAAAATTGCTTCTTCTTTAAAAATGGATAATGAGGAAACTTTTAAACAAAAACTACTAAATACACTTTGTTAAGTACTTCAATACATGTACTACTTGATGATATTGAATAATTAAAGTAGATATGAAAATCTCTGGGGCCAGTGAGAAGGCACAGGGCTTGAGATTTTTCCTTGTACATGAATGACCCTCGTTTGATCTCTGATATTACATATGATTCACAAGTATTTCCACTCTTGAACACATAGGAGTAAACTCTGTACAGAGCAAGGTGGGACACGATTTGGGAGGAGGAGAAAGGAGAGGAAGGAAAGAGAAGGGGATGAAAGGGAGGGGAGGGGAAAGGAAAAGGAGGGAGGGGAAGGGACAGGAGCATAAATTCTCCAAAAGGAATTAGACAGGAAAGTATTTTGGAGATGTATGAAAAATTATGTAAAATCTATAGAAATGTATTTTAGAAACATCGCTGACATAGGTTAAGTTGGCTATTGCACAAAAAATATGTATGTATTGGCTTTAAAATTATAATGAATTTGATCATTAAAAAATTTAGCGTGCCAGGGCTGGAAACAGCGGGTAAGGCATTTGCCTTGCATGTGGCTGACCCGGGTTTGTTCAATTCCCGGCATCCATTATGGTCCCCCGAGAACTGCCAGGAGTGATTCCTGAGTGTATGAGCCAGAAGTAACTCCTGTGCATCGCACCCAAAAAGAAAAAAAAAAGTTTAGCATACCTAGAAGAAATTAGAATTTTTACATAGAAGATAGTTTCTGAGAAGATAATAAATCAAGTGTCAAACTTTGAGTTGATTAGTCAAAAATGGAAATTTTATCCCAATTTCTATGAAAAAAGGTCAAATTTTCACATTTTCATTCGGAAGTAGTACTCTGAAAATACTGGAAGAATGATGAGAGAATAGCAATCTAATTAGAGTTATAATGACAATCAGTAGTGGCAGGGAACTGATATTTGATATTATAACCATATTATGTTTTATATATAACCTTGGTAAAGAGAGTAATAGAAAAGTCCATTTTCTGACTTAATTTTGTAATGATATATTGTTGTTTAAATCTGTGAGAGGAAGATTTTAAAAAGAAATACAGGGAGTTTATATTGGATCTTATCGCTTAACTTTGGGATAAATACATAGAATCATATATAGTCTTCTGTATATGGATGCATATGTAAGAACTTGAAGTAGAAGGATAAAACTAATTGTTGAGGTTATGGAGATTTCTGACATAAGATGTCCAGTTCTGTGTGAAAATGCTAAAGAACATTTTTACGTCCCATAAAAGAAAATTTAAAACCATTACATGGCTACAGAAATACTTCTACAAGTATTTATTATAGTTTCAGAATTTTTTAACAGTTAGAGCAGCCATTATACTGTGAATAAGTTAATAATGCCTACTGATTGATAACAAAATAATTACTTTGGCCCTGCTATCTCCTTTAAATAGTTATTATTCCTTTCTTTTTTTTTTTAATTTGAAATTCAGTTTTTTATTTTTTTATTTTATTTTAGTATTTGTTAATGAAACACCATGAGGTACAGTTATAGGCTTACAAATTTTGTGCTTGGGTTTCAGTTACACAATGATCAAGTGCCCATCCCTCCACCAGTGCCCGTCATCCATCACCACGGGTCCCAGCATCCCCCCATCCCCCCCGTCCCATCCTGCCGCTGTGGCAGGGTATTCCCCCTTGTTCTCTCTCTCTTCTTTTGGGTGCTGTGTTTTGCAAGAGAGGCATTGAGTGGCAATCATGTTTGGTCTATAGACTACTTTTAACATGCTTCTCCCACCCTGGGAGGGTCCTCACAACACCCTTCATTTGGTGCTCTCTTCTCTATCTGAACTTCCTTTTCACCTAGAACTTGTGGCTGGCCTTCCATTCATGGAGCAAAATTCCTGGTACTAATCTCAGCCATTCCTGGGTGTTAGTCTCCCTTTTTGTTGCTTTATGTTCCCCAGATGAATGCAATCTTTCTGTGTCTATCCCGCTTTCTGACTCATTTCGCTTAACATGATACTTTCCATGTAGTACCACTTGTATGTAAATTTCATAACTTCATCTTTTCTAACAGCTACATAGTACTCCATTGTGTAAATGTACCAAAGTTTCTTTAACCAGTCATCTGTTCTTGGGCACTCAGGTTTTTTCCAGATTCTGGCTATTATAAAGAGTGCTGCAATGAACAAACAATTGCAGATGTCACTTCGACTATACCTTTTTGCCTCTCTGGGATATATTCCCAGGAGTGCTATAGCTGGGTCAAATGGCAGATCAAATTCTAATTTTTTGAGAATCGTCCATACTGTTTTCCAAAAGGGTTGGACCAGCTGGCATTCCCACCAGCAGTGAAGGAGGGTCCCTTTCTCGCCACATCCGCGCCAGCATTGGTTGCTTTTGTCCTTTCTTTCAAAAATTGCCAGAACACACATATTCTATTAAGATTTAATTTTTTTCAAGTGTACACACATGTTTTGGTGTGTGTGTGTGGGTAAAACAAGCTAATATTCTGCTTCTGTTCATAGTATAGTATTTACTAAAGAAAACATATTTTTTAAGTTTTCTAGTTTTACATCTAGTTTTCTATAAAACTAGATGGAATATACAAAGCAATATACAAACTAATGAGTTTTCTGACAGTCAGATTGAAATCTCTTAAAGAATGAAAACTTTTAAAATTATCTCCATTGCTAGTTAGATATTAAAGGAACGATACTAAGTATTAGACAGTAGTAGATTACAATACAGTGGTCGAAATAGATTGTTAACCCTAATATGTTCTTTCTGTGTTCTATCTCAAGTCTGAAGGTTGCTCATTCTCTTTTTATAAACAATCCCCATATTCTAGGGAACATTGTAAAGTTCTTAATAACAAATACATAATAATTTTAATCTCCTTTTGCTGAAAATAATTTATGTCAAATTTCCCTTGTTTCCAGTAACAGTATGATTTCTCTCACCTGGCTTTAACTATGTAAAGTAAGATTTTTTATGGTTATTTTCCTTTCTCTCCCTACAACAGTAGTGGAGTGTATGTGACATATATATATATATATTATGATTACTTTTAGGTAAGGCATATATAAAAATATGTTTCTATAAAAAATTCAATACAATACTCTAGTAGCCTGATATAGATCTAAAGACAATAAGCAATTCAAATAATTATAAACATATCAATGGATGAAAATATCTTAAGGTATGTAGAAATATTTTAATAATTTTGGGAATGAATTTGAACAAACTTTGACATGTGAAATATGAACAAAATTTAAAAGAAGTATGCTGAGTGAATAAAATTATAAATAAAACAGTATTCTTGTGTCTTTAAATTTTATATGACGATCTTAAATTGGTAAAAAAAATCTATATATGTAGAACATTCCATCTTGACTGAAGCAAGGTGGGTAAATTGATAACAAAGAGAATTATGGAATGCTTAAAAATATTCTGTATTTGTTGTTTTTCATTGAATAATTATATTAAAATTACCAAACAATATTTTACAACATACATTTTAACTAATGCAAATTATGCTTAATATAAAATTCCTATTTAAAAGTACTATTTTATTAATTTATATGAACTTTAAGTCTTAGTAATAAAAGAATGCTAAGTACTCATATTATAAAAATTATAAGTATAAAATTATAATTTCAGTACTATATTATAATATGCCATGTAGGTAAACATATTTTTATGTAAGTTTGACTTAGGCATCATAATATTGAAAGATATATGCAGATTTGGCATTTGAATGTTCTAAAAATTATATTGACTACTTAATATAATTAATATTAATGCTTGTAATTTATACTATATCTGACTTCTGTCACAGAATAATCCCTCCAAGATACATTCATGTTATCACAAATAAGAACATTGCTTGGAGGCAATAGATTTTTCTAGAATGTAATATTTCTACCCCAATTAAATCCAAAAGAAGATAAAATAAACAAAAATTGATATTATGTAACTTACAAATTTAAGAATGCAGGAGAGGTAAGTAGAGGGAAAATACAGTTGGAAAAATGCTTGCTTTGCATGCATTAGACCCAATTTCAATCCTCAATACCCCATATTGTTTCCCAAGTCCTTCTAGGAGTCCTTCAAAAAATAAAAGATCAATGAATAAGTTGATCCTTGAGCAGAGTCAAGAATGATCCCTGATTACTGGTGGGTGTGATCTCCAAAAATGAAAAAAAAATAGGAATACAAAGAAAAATGACGCTAAATGTAATAGGGCTTTATAATCATGAATTTGAAAAGTTTTCCTTAGAAAGAAACATCTTAAAAACAATACAAAATAAAATTTCATCAAATAAAAATTGTATACCACATTATCAAAAATTTATCAGAAGCAAAGAATTATAAAAAAGGGAATAAATGTGAGAAAAAGTTTGTAACATATACAATTATTGGCTTCCACAAATGAGAAAAATGATCTTATATTAAAATAGACTTTATATAGACAAAACATAGAAATAAGCAAACCTTTAAAACATCAACATGGAGCCAGATTGATAGTACACTGGGTAGGGCACTTGCCTTGCACGCAGCCAACCTGGGTTCGATCCCTGGCATATCATATCGTTCCCCCGAGCACAGGCAGGAGTAATTCCTGAATGCAGAACCAGGAGTTAATCCTGAGCAACACCGGGTGTGACCCAAAAAGCAAAAAAAAAAACATAACAATAATTATATATGTATATATATCAACAATAAGACATTGTAGATAAAGGAACACCAAATCTTTACCCTAAAGTTTTCACTCAGAGATTCCAAACTTTAGTTAAACCTATCAGAAAAGAAATATATTACTCAGCACGCCATCCCATCCAAATTACCTTTAAAGGCTCACCAATAAGCTTCATCCAATTTCATCAGAAGTTACTATTATTTCTCCCTCAACAGTTCCAGTGATTACCCCTCCCCCCCTCCCTCCCCAGGGTCTATGCATCCCTTTGGTAAACACTACCAGTCTCTGTTGTAACTACCTAACCTTCTTGCTTTCTTAGCAGGGAAGCAGCAGATACTAAGTATAAAATTCTCAGTTATACCAATCAATTTTATTGCCATCCTCCTCTATTACTCAACAGTAGACAGATAAAATATTTTTAATGTGTAACAGTCAATTAAATGCATTCTTTTTGCTACAGTTAAATCAGCTTTATGACAAGTACAGATATAAATGATCTGTGTAAAACTTATTTTATTAAAAAAATGGACAAATTTGATAGAATGATGAAAATATACTAAAATTGTGAGGGCATTTATTAAATTTTCAAATATACTCAGTTTATTAAAAATATTGATGCTATTTTATCATTTTTGTAAGTTATATGAAGCACTTAGTGCTATTATACTTAATTTTTCTTCTTTTAATATAAAACAGAAATATGAAATTGTAGCAGTAAAACAGTCAAAACTAAATTAACATAAGATACCACTACTCATTTCTTTTATAAATCTCAGTACACCTACAAGTAGCTAGATTGATAATTTTAAATAATAAACATGTATTCTGTTAAAAACTTTTACAATGTTTAAGATATATGAAAATAGAAAACAGTAAAATATATTTTATTCAAAACCTGTAAAACTTCATGAAATAGGGGACTGGAGAGATAGCACAGCGGGTAGGGCTTTTGCCTTGCATGCAGCCAACCCGGGTTCAATTCCCAGCATCCCATATGGTCCCCTGAGCACCGCCACGAGTGATTCCTGAGTGCAGAGCCAGGAGTAATCCCTGTGCATAGCTGGGTGTGACTTAAAAAGCAAAAAAAATAAACTTCATGAAATAAAAGTTAGATGAATATCTTAAGTTAAATATAAATCTCATAGGATTATATATCTATATCTGTATATAGATATATAATCTATAAAATTATATATCTTTAGGTTATATGATGAATATCTTTTGAAAACAATATGATGCTTAAATGTTAAGTCTTAATATAAAAATTTTCTAAATTTTCCCTTAATGCTAATAAAATAAAGAGAGACAGGCAGAGATAGACCAGTGGGCTGAGCACATGTTCTCCTGGCAGACAAATACATTTGCAACAACTGGGTATGGCAGAGGAAGCACAGCAAAGAAGCTCACATTAGCTTTCCGTGATGTAGAGTAATGCCTCTGATAGATTCATGGGTTTAGCTGGTTTACCTGTTTGTCTGTGGCAAATTTAGTCAGTTGCATTAGATGGGTCCCAAGAATTGAGGTTTTTATCAGGTTCCTGGAATCTTAATTGTATTCATTGTGTGATATTCTTTAAATCAATTATTTTTAGAGGCTTCTTTGCAATATGCTGTCTATCTGATTGTGAGAGAGGTAACAGCTGCTGAAGGGGAAACCGGATTAATATTGTTGACTTGGGCATTTCTCCTTGAAGGGAGCATGGAAATGATTCATTCAAAATTTTCAGCATAGCCCTGTCAGTACCAACTTCATTGTATTAAATCCCTTTCTGCCATTGAGTTGTTGGCAGCAAAAGAGTGTTCTGGCAGGCGACTAGCAAACATTTGAAGGTAGCAGAGAAGCTGAAGCAGAAAACACTGGCGCTGGCAGACTCAGCTTCCAGGAAGGGATTACCGTTGAGGTGGAGATTTGAGCTCTGGCAGCTATTTTGGCTCTGAGCCCAAGCTGGCCACTGACCATTTGGGTTCCACAAACAGACAGGTAAGTAAGGTACATTTTAGATCTCTACGCCCGAGTAGTGTGGATGAACTGTAGAGGGTGCCTGCACTCTAGTATGAAGATGAGAAATTAAGAGAAGGTGTGGAGCTTTTGAAGGCAGCCATTAGCTGTGAATCATGAGAGTCCTTAGGAACTGCACTTCTGGATTCCCTTAGTGGTGGACACACACAATAATTGTGGATTAGAAGACAGGTGCATAGACTGCTTCTATTCTCTTACAAGGACAATTCTAATCTATGTGGTGAGGAAGAAAACAAATGTAGAAATATGTACACATGTGTATGCCACTGTCACTGTCATTCCATTGTTCATTGATTTACTGAAGTGGGTGTCAGTAATGTTTCCATTTGCCTCAGCCCTGAGATTTTAGCAGCCTCTCCTTACTCGTCTTTCCCAATGATTAGAGGCTCTTTTAGGGTCAGGGGAATGAGACCTATTATTGTTATTGTTTTTGGCATATCGAATACACCACGGGAAGTTTGCCAGGCTCTGTCATGTGGGCAGGATACTCTCAGTAGCTTGCCAGGCTCTCATATATATAGACACGTCCCTCTATGATTTGTTGTCTACTGTCTGAACCCCATCAAATATGGTGTGGTAATTATGGAAAATGTGTAGGGAGTGTCTTATGATGTGTCCCAGAAATATGTTCACTCATGTGTGAGGCCCAGCCCGAGCATGTGGAAAGTGGCCTGGAGCATAGCAACACTTGGGAAGTGGAGGTCAACTGCCAGGGCTGGGTCCCTAAGGGATGGGAGGGCTCTCAGCCTCCCCACCCCCCGGGGTGCCCCAAGTGAAAACAGCCTGGCGTGGACTTTGGTGGCATGGTTATGGCATGGGAGCCTCATTTTATGCTCCCTTCTGGGAGAAGCAGCTGAGTACTGGTGGGTAGCCAATGAGGATATTATCTGGCAGGGGGTGACGGGTGACTTATAGGTGTGACCCCTGGGTCAACAAAAACTGGTGTGAGCAGGTAGAGGATCCCTGCTCCCTGGTTCCATTGAGCTCAGAGTCCAAGGTCACAAAGTTACGTATTACACACACACACACACACACACACACACATATATATACACACACATATACGTACACACATTGTTGATCGTCTTCAACACAGCAAAAAGACAATGTAGAAAACAAGACTTTAGCACTAAAATCTAGAGAGAAATAAAGTATTCTAAAATAAATACACTGAAATTCATCAGTTACATATTTTAATCTACTCTGTTTAGAATTGTAAATAAGGGATGATAGAGTACAGGGGTTAAGGTGCTTGCTTTGCCTATGACAGATACCAGTTTGATCCCTGAAAGTACATGCACAAAACCAAAAACCAAACAAGTACATTTTAAGTAAATAAAAGCCGATTAAATATGTTAAGGAAAGAAGAATCTTAAGAGTAAATGGGCATCAATGGGAAACTGGAATTGATGACACAATATTTGGCATTAAGAAAAAATGACGATATATTGGAAAAAGTAAGACAGTAATTATAAAGAGTGCTGCAATGAACAAACAATTGCAGATGTCACTTCGACTATACCTTTTTGCCTCTCTGGGATATATTCCCAGGAGTGCTATAGCTGGGTCAAATGGGAGATCAAATTCTAATTTTTTGAGAATCGTCCATACTGTTTTCCAAAAGGGTTGGACCAGCCTGCATTCCCACCAACAGTGAAGGAGGGTCCCTTTCTCGCCACATCCGCGCCAGCACCTGTTGCTTTTGTTCTTGTGGATGTGGGCCAGTCTCTGTGGTGTGAAATGATATCTCATTGTTGTTTTGATCTGCATCTCTCTGATGATTAGTGATGTAGAGCATTTTCTCATGTGCCTTTTTGCCATTTGGATTTCTTCTTTGCGAAAGTTTCTGTTCATCTCCTCGCCCCATTTTTTGATGGGGTTGGGTGATTTCTTCTTGTGTAGTTTAACCAGTACCTTGTATATCCTTGATATCAACCCCTTTTTCGGATGTGTATTTGGTGAATATTCTTTCCCATTCTGTAGGCTGTCTTTGTATTTTGGTCACTGTTTCTTTTGAGGTGCAGAAGCTTCTTAGTTTAAGATAATCCCATTTGTCTATCTCTGTTTTCACTTGCTCGGCCAGTGGCGTGACATCTTTGAAGATACCACTAACTTCAATATCGTGGAGAGTTTTGCCAACTTTGTCTTCAATAAACATTATGGATTCTGGTCTGATGTTGAGGTCATAAATCCATTTCGATCTTACTTTTGTGCATGGCGTTAGGCAGAGATCTGAGCCCACTTTTTTGCATGTAGCCGTCCAGTTTTGCCAGCACAGTTTATTAAAGAGGCTTTCCCTGCTCCATTTCACTTTTCTTGCCCCCTTATCGAAGATTAGATGATTATATGTTTGGGAGGAGATGTCAGTATATTCAACTCTGTTCCATTGGTCTGCAACTCTGCCTTTGTTCCAGTACCATGCTCTTTTGATTATTACTGCCTTGTAGTAGAGCTTGAAGTTAGGTAGGTTGATTCCTCCCATTTTCTTTTTCCCAATCTGGAAAAAACCTGAGTGCCCGAGAACAGATGAGTGGTTAAAGAAACTTTGGTACATTTACAGAATGGAGTACTATGTAGCTGTTAGAAAAGATGAAGTTATGAAATTTACATACAAGTGGTACTACATGGAAAGTATCATGTTAAGCGAAATGAGTCAGAAAGAGCGGGATAGACACAGAAATATTGCATTCATCTGGGGAACATAAAGCAACAAAACGGGAGACTAACACCCAGAAATGGCTCAGATTAGTACCAGGAATTTTGCTCCATGAGTTGAAGGCCAGCCACATGTGCTAGGTGAAAAGGAAGCTCAGATAGAGAAGAGAGCACCAAATAAAGGGTGTTGTGAAGACCCTCCCAGGGTGGGAGAGACATGCTAAAAGTAGTCTATAGACCAAACATGATTGCCACTCAATGCCTCTCTGGCAAAACACAGTACCCAAAAGAAGAGAGAGAGAACAAGGGGGAATGCCCTGCCACAGCGGCAGTGTGGGACGGGGGGTGGGGGGGGTGGTAGGGATGCTAGGACCCGTGGTGGGGGAGGATGGGCACTGGTGGAGGGATGGGTACTTGATCATTGTATAACTGAAACCCAAGCACAAAAATTTATAAGTCTATAAATGTACTTCATGGTGTTTCACTAATAAAAAAATGATAAAAAAAATTTGTAAGTCTGCAACTGTACCTCATGGTGTTTCACTAATAAAAATTAAAAAAATAAGAAATAAGAAGAAGAAACTTGTAAAGTGTAGGCAAATTAGCAAAAAATGTATAAAATGCTGGAGTAAGATATCAGAAAAGTAAATATTTAAACCTCTTACATTCCTATTAATAAATAAAAGTAAAATGCAGATTTTTCTAGAATATGGCATAAACGATTAGTGATGTATAGTAATAGTTAGCAGATTATTAAAATGTAAAAAAGAAGCAATTTTATAATTTTAATTCAGTGTTCCCTTAATTGATAATAGCCCTCTTCTCCAAACTGTACATAGATTGAAATATTTTGGGAAAGTGTTGTGAAGCAACTATTTAAAATTCTCTAGCTCTTTACTGTGTCTTTTCTCTCTCTCTATTGTCTCTCTCTCTCTCCCTCTTCCTCTTCCTGTCTTGCTCCCACCTTCCCTTCTGCTTTGCATCATTTAATCTTTATAAGCAAAGTAAAAATTTAAGCAATCTCTGCAGACTTGGAAATTAGTTTTCAAAAACCTATAACACAAATTTAACATTAATGTGGAAGTAAAGATTAAATTTAATACATAAAAAAGACAGTAATTATAAATTTAAAGACGTGCTTATAAAATCTATAAAAGAAAAAAGAGAAATAAAAGTGAGATTACATATAAGAATATCTGAGGCAAAAAACATTACAAAAGTTAAGTCTCAAAGATTAGTATTTAGAATGGTCTGCACGTATCTTTGTATATCATCATGCACATTTTTTTTCCTGAAAGTAATTCAAAATCTATACAGAAGATATTTGACGTAACTTGAGAACAAAATCACAGAAAATGAATAATGCTGATTTTATAATAAACTAACAGAAAACAAATAAAAATGATATACATAAAAAGGAAACAAATACGAATATATACATACAAAAGGATTTCTGTTGAAATATTTACAATTTTGCATATATATAAATGACCATAAATTGATAACATATAACATATAACTTCTTATGATGGGTTATTATTTATTCATGAAAATAACTAAGCTAATGATATACACAATATGAATTATATATTGGCAAAATATAAGGTATATGATTTATATTTTTAAGACATTTTAATGAGTCCAGCTTAAGCCACTTTCATAAAATTAAAGAAACTCCATCCTTAGGAGTTATACTTAAAGAGTGTCAAGTTTTAATAACTGCTGTTACTACTGTTACTACTCTTACGAACTGCTCTGTGTACTATTCTTACAATGGGTATTGCTACTGATGCCATTACTACTTACACCATTACAATTAATAAAGTCAACAGCACCAGTAATATTACTCTGTAGATATTAAAACATAAAAACAATAAAATTTACAAAATAATTAGGGATGATGAAAGTAGATAAAAAGTTTTCTGGTTCCTACTTAGTAAAGAAAATAATAAAATTAATCACATATGGGCTGGAGCAATAGCACAGTGGGTAGGCGTTTGCCTTGCATGCAGCCAACATGGCCGGCCCGAGTTTGATTCCTCCACCCCTCTCGGAGAGCCCGGCAAGCTACCGAGAGTATCTCGCCCACACGGCAAAGCCTGCCAAGCTCCCTGTGACGTATTTGATATGCCGAACACAGTAACAACAAAGTCTCACGATGAAGATGTTACTGGGTCGGCTCGAGAAAATCGATGAACAACGTGACGACAAGACAGGACAGGACAGTGAATCACATATATTTAAAATTACATTTTATAACAGCAAATAATACTATTTAAACTAAGTGCTATTAATAGGGTAATAGGAAATGGACTAATATATTAATTAGATTAAAATAATAGTAATGATTTAGCATACACCTCCCAGAAAAAAAAAGAAAAGAGAGCATTGAAAACATATAAGAAATATAAAGAAACTGATAAAATGGAGATGAAATTAATCTAGTTACAAGATTTTCAGAATAGCTTTAATGTACTAATGGGCCACAGAGATGACCCTTCACTCAGGGGTGCATGGTTTCCATGAAGGGATCAAAACTTGAATCCTAGCCCTGCAAGACCCCACAAATACCACTGGAGTGGGTGGGGCTCATGGTCCTTGAGCATTTGGAGGTTTCACTGGTGGTCTCAGGAACAAAACTGAGAGACTCATCATGGCTGCATCCAAGCATTCAGATCTCTAGTCAGGTTAGCAGAGTAGCACTGGCAAAGTTACCGGGCGCACAGAGCATCCTCCACTTTTCCCCCACCCTCACTCCCATGCCCGCAAATAAACAAGTAAAATTTTACTAACAACTCATACTCTGAGTATGAGTAGATTAAGTTATGGAAAGTAAAACATCAAATAAAGTAAATAATAACCAAACTAAAGTATTTATTGATAATTATTCTTAAAGTAGTGTTTCAGGAAAAACTAATGAGAAAATAGACTCCATAGCAACAACAAAAAAGGTTTTAAATTATGGAAGATATTCTAATCAACACATATAATCATCCAATAAAATGGATTAATAGATTATAAAAGCAAAAATTGGCAAAAGTTGGTAAATAGATAAATCATAATTATATCAATGAACTTAGAAATTTTTCTGAATAAATGTAGCACTGTAGCACTGTCCTCCCATTGTTAATCGATTTACTCGAGCAGGCAACAGTAGGGTCTCACAACAAATTCTGAGACTTATTAGTGTTATGGGCATATTGAATATGTCACAGGGAGCTTGCCAGGCTTTGCCGTGCAGTCAGGATACTATCTGTAGTTTGCCGGGCTCTCTGAGAGGGGCAGAGGAACTGAATCTAGGTCGGTCTTGTCAGCCGTGTGCAAGGAAAACACCTTACCCACTGTGGTATCACTAAAAAATCATAAAAAATATTGTGAAAGGGGGCTGGGGCAATAGCACAGAGGGTAAAGCATTTATCTTGCACGTGGCTGACCCGGGTTCGATTCCCAGCATCCCATATGGTCCCTTGAGCACCGTCAGGGGAAATTCCTGAGTGCAGAGCCAGGAACCCCTGTGCATCGCCGGGTGTGATCCAAAAAGAAAAAAGTGAAATATTTTAATAAACAAAACTTATTTTTCCACTAAAATGTTTAGAATCCTTTGTATGCCATAGATATATATGTCTTAAGGAACTTGCCTTTCATATGAAATACTGCGTTTGAATGGCAGCACTGCATATGTTTCCTAAGAAACATAAGGCTTGATTTCTGACCACAAAAACAGGAGTAAGTCCTGAGAACTGTTGGATATGACCAGAAAACAAATAAGTTTTAAAGTGTACATGAATTAAATGAAAAAAAAGTATAAACTGTAATAGATAATTCATATTAAAATTCAAATTATTGAAATTTTAAGAACTTTTATTTTTGAGTCTCGCATAATAGTACTACATGAGTTTATGTAGTATAGTAATAATCATATAACATTACACAAAAAATAATTCAAAAATACTCATTCTTTAACATTATAAAATTCAATTATATATTATATGCAGTTGAAGAATTTAAAATGTGAACTAAACTATTTCTAGACTATTGACAGGACGACATTGTAGCATGCTAGCTATTTTTACAAATGTGTAAATAGTAAAATAACACAGATCTTAGGTGGAGGAGGTGACTTAAGTGATGTAATAGTCGCTGGGTTTGATCACTCGAATACTGGTAGATTTAGCCCTAGTACTCCCTGAATTCAATTGGGCCTCAGATGATTGATCAGAATCCTATAATTGAGGCTACAATCTAAAAATACCATCTTTATGCAACATAACATATTCACGCTCATGATATGACATTCACAGTTCCAGAAATTCTGGTTGGAGATCTTATGTGGCAAAGGCATTATGTGACTCTGCATTTTATATTCATTAACAAACTTATAAACTTGTTCTTGTTCTTTTTTGCTTCATTTTCTGAGAATGTGCACACTAATTAAATTGTTTCTCTGACATTTCTTCTTGAGTTTTGTTGTTGTTGTGGCTTCTCTTAAGTATCCGGTTGATGGGCTGGGACCAGAACACTCATCTATTATTCTTCAGCGGAAAAGGCCCCATTTTAATGATCTTCACTAACTGATTTTGCTTATGTCTCATTAGATTTATGATCAAGAAGTGTTTTCAAGATTGAACATGATATGCAGGAAGATATTCTGGGTCCTCTCAAAATAGCATCGCATCTCCATAATAATGGAATAAAATTTTTGTTGAAATTTGAGGCACAAATAAGTGACAGACTCGTTTTTTAAGTAAAAAGTTTATGTCATTTGTTTGATACAAGGTATCTGTAACAGTTCAATCTTTATTAAATGTAAATATTTTTAGGGAAATGAGATGGTATAAATATAGAAAATATTTTACTTTAGAAAATAATTCTGAAGTAAATGAACTTACTCTACTTATAATAGTGGTCATGATCCTCAAAATGCTAACTCATAATAAAAATGTTTTAAAGTCAATTATTTCTAAACTCTATAACCAAATTCAAACTCTATAAATAGCAACTTGATCAATCTTAACACTTTATAAATGATCTGCTCCTTTATTATCCTCCGTTTACATATAAATAAATGATAGAACATAGACAATTCAATATGTAGTTTGAGTCCACAGCTAATAAATTTGTCTTTGGTAATGAAAGTAAGCATAATTTATACCAATTCGAGTAATTTACTATATTTCAGTTGGTTTTGTTGCATATGCTTTATATATTAAATATAGATTCTTAATTGGAAAGTTCTGGTCACATCTTAGGCATAACAGATGTATATTTTTCATTATATTCAAGTTTAAGTCAGCAGATGTGATTTTCTAGTCAATGATTTCATGTAAAGTGTTTTCTGATTGTACTACATATGGCATGGGAACATTAATATAATGAGGAACTTCTGGAGTAAAAATACAAATTTCCCATGAAATATGTACTTTACAGACACATAAATCAAGGTGCTGACATTAAAATTATGACATTCAAGACAGTTTTAGATTCTAACATAGAATTTAACAAAATTTTGTATATGCAGAAAAAATTGAAGTTTCTTATTATATTTTAAATCTCAGCAAAGATTTTATCTTATAATTGTAGATCTGCTTTTGTAGCTGACTTAGCCACCTACATATTAATTCTTTCTAGACACCTAGAAGTTATGCCTAATAACCACCTTTGTAAAACATGGCTTATGTACAGTTTATGTAAGTAAAACTGAAGTGCTGAATAATTTCAAAATTATTATTTGAATAAGTTCACGACTTGTATTATAGAAATTATAAGTTAACAATAGATTCACAGGTATATTTAACAAGGTACATTCACAGTGAAAGAACAATGCTAATTATTTTCAAGATAGAAGTATATTATAGAAAAAAGATTATACATTTAATGGATGGTTGAAAGAAAAAGAAATAGGTGTTGAGTGTCATTTTAGAAATAACTGTTTTAGGAATAATCATACATTTTTTAGCCAAACACAATGGTAATCAGGGCTTACTTGATGCTCTGTGCACAAGGATTACTCCTAGCAGTACTTGGGGAACATATGGGGTGCTGGGGATCAAACCAGGGTTATTAATGTATAGGACAAGCACCCTCCCCACTATATAATCTCTCCAACCCCATCTTTTCTGTTATTTATTTTATGCTTTATGTTCACATCACATTATTTTCTGGTTTCCTACTTTTAATCTAATAGTATAATTACATAATAGCCCCCAGATTTTGTTTTTTTTTTCTTTTTGAACACAAATGTATTTAAAAGAACTACTCAAGCTGTTTCAAATAGGATTATTCCTATAGTACTGAATATTCCTATAAAATTGTAGAAATATTATATTTTATCAATCTCCTCACCAATCTAAGTTCGTATTGCAAAATTCCTTTATCCCATCTTATTTCATATACTGAATATGTCTTTAGAGGAAATAACAACTGCAAAATAATTAGAGTATTTTTATTTGAATTACACTACAATTTAACCTAAAATTAGTTGTAACAATTTAATTCCCTGTTAGATATCTAAAAAACCCGTTGCAATCAAAACTTCATTTTATCAGAAATCCTTAATATTTCTCAAATCTGCCAAGTCTGATTCAATGAAATTTTCTTTTCTTTCTTCCTTTATATCTTTGCCTTCTAACAAGTATTTAGAGGTCCCCTGGACTACTTCCAAGAATTCCCAACCAAAAGGGACAGCAGTTCAATGTGAGGGTCTGGCATTCCCACAGATCTTTGGTCCCTGAGATGCCACCCTGGCAGTGCCAATGCCCTACCCAGCAGTGTTAAGTGATCTGAGATCCATCTCCTCTGACTTCTGAGCCATCTGTGAGTTCGTGAATCAGTGATTTTTTTAAAAAAATTCATTTATTTTGTTACTAGCAGATACAGTAATCTTTGATTATATATTAACTCTATTCATTCTTATGGTAATTCAGACCACCACACATATCCCTTGGATATGGGGATGAAATCATAAAACAGTGACACTGCATGAAGCAAACATAGTTATTTAGTGGGATAAATTATCAATTTAACAAGTAACATAGCATATGGTGAGTTATGCACAGGTTGTGGAGGCACAAGCAATTTTACATTTGCATGACAGACAGGAAAAGCCACATTTCTGCTAAGATGTTGAGTCAAACACCAAATACAGAATATGTCACATAAGCATCATTGTAATCATGTCCTGTTGACACATGAAAGAATGTTCCATGTATCAGGCAATGAGATTGCTGAATCATAGATTGTGAGATTCTTAATCTTTGCATTTATTACCAAGTTGATTTTCAAAACCGTTTATAAAATCTTTCACTTCATTTTAACTGTTGGTTTTACTTAATTCACATCAATGATGACCACTAGGGATTACACAAGAAAATAACATGTATAGTATGGTAAATGCCTATAAACTTATTTTCTACAGTTCTAGAAGGCAAAGAGTAATGTTTTGGAAGAGGTTCCTCTGACATGCTTCATGTTACCATAAGTGAGACTGTTTCATAGGGTCTTCAATAGCCTCACTCCAAGTCCACTCACATCCACACCTAACGTTTCTCTTCTAAGTATGATTCAAGTCAGACTCCCTTTAGATTCACCCTAAACACCTCTTAAATTTCTTCTTTACACACGCAGTCGTGTTTTAATGTAAAGGTTAGTTTCAACATATGGATTTGTAATATACCAGATTAAATCCATTATAACATTGTTATTGGCTCTTGCTGAACTCACCAGAAGAAAAAAATGCTGGCTGAAAACTGAATCACACTTCCACACTCTTCCCCAAAGCATCACTCAGTATTCAGAAACAAGACCTCAAATATCAGCTAGCCTTTTAGTTCAGAATTGTTTTTTCCTTCATTTTTAAGCACCACGAAATATTTCAAGTATGTCATTAATATGTTTGTTTAAACCTGTCATGTGATTGTATAAATGTGCTAAGCCATTACTTACTTTATAGGAAAGAGGAGACAAATTGTAGAACTAAGCATGATCAAATGTTTGTTTCCTCAATAATTCCAAACTCTAATTCCTAAAATGTGTGGATATCTTAACTGAAAGACACTTTGTATATCTCATTAAATATCTTAAACTGTTTGGGGCCAGAGTAAGAGTAAAGAGGGCAGTGTGTTTGCCTTGTATAAGTTTGATCTGGATTTGATCCCAGGTACCTCACATGTTTCCCGAAACCCAACATTCAGAGTGTTCCCTGAATGCAGAGCTAGGCGTCAACATTCAGCACAGCTGGGTGTAGCCCCAAATCAAAGAAAGACTATCTCAGACTGGCAAAGCTATCCAAGTGAGCTCAGTCTAATGATCTAAGTCTTTCCATCTTTCTGCACATCCAGTCTTCCTGGCTGTGTTCAGTGGATATACCAATTGAATCAGAGTCAGAGAAATGCTAAAATGATGGCCATGAAGGAGAAATAGAATCACCAGCCATGAGAGGCCAGCAGTGTTTGATCTTCAGTGCACTCAGCATGTAACAATTCTGTTCATCATTACTGAGCTCCAATAGTTTCTACTTGTCACATTCAGAGTTGTCGTAATTCTATATTGTGATGTTCCCTTACATAGAAAAAAATATGCACAGAAAAGCCAAATTACTTGCCTGAGGTTACACGTTATAATTGTCAAAACAATATTTTGAACACAAACAGTATTACTCTAAGGCTTGCAATCTTAATTACAAGGAAAGTGAAAAATTAAGTTAAAAAACTGAAAATCACTGAAGCAAATGGTTAGAAACCTAAGGCATTTCCAAGAGAATTTAAAAAATTCAAAGAATTAGAGACAGTGATGGTTTTCATATATCCATAATTTTAATACATGCTATTTTCTTTTCCTGCAGGACAGAACATTCTGAGAAAATAGAGTAATGCACCAATCATACTGAGAATGTAATTGTCTTTGAGAATATCCAAAGAGATAATTTTCCTGATATGTGACAAATGTTAAAAATTTAAAATTATAAATTAATAATAGAATTGTTTTATGACTATGAACATATTTAATAATGTGTGATCATATAAAAAGCACATTGTATCACTGTACCACTGTTATCCCGTTGTTCATTGATTTACTCGAGAGGGCACCAGTAACGTTTCTATTCCTTCCAGCCCTGAGATTTTAGCAGCATCTCCTTATTCATCTTCCCCAACAATCAGAGGCTCTTTCAGGGTCAGGGGAATGAGACCTGTTACCGGTATTGTTTGGCATATCGAATATGCCACAGTGAGCTTGCCAGTTTCTGCCCATATGTGCGAGATACTCTCAGTAGCTTACCAGGTTCATATTATATTTATATATATATATAATAATTTGTTGCCTAATATCTGAACCCCATCAAATATGATGTGGTAATTATGGAAAATGGGTAGGAAGTATCTTATGATGTGTCTGGTAAGCAGCCTAGAGCGTGACAGTGCTTGGGTAGTGGAGGTCGGCTGCAAGGGCTGGGTTCCTTGGGGCGGGGAGGGCTCTCACCACCCCACTCTGGGGTGCCCTGAGTGAAAACAGCCTGGCGTGAAGTCCAGTGGCATGGTTATGGGAGCCTCATTTTATGCTCCCTTCCGGGAGAAGCACCCAATGAGTTCTGTATGGTGGCCAAGGAGGAGATTACCTGGAGCTGGCAGGGAGTAGCTTATGGGTATGAGCCCTGGGTCCCCAAAGACTGGGGGAACCATGCAGAGGATCTCTGTTCTCAGGTCCCATTGAGCCCAGAGTCTAAGGTAACTAAAGTCCATAACTAAGGTCTAAAGTCCATATTACTTTGTGCACATAGAAAAAATACAAGGTAAATGCCCAACCCACTGTACTATCACTCTGGCCACACACATTATTTTGAAAAGCTATAGTTATTCCTTTATTTTCTAACTTATTGGTAAAGAATTTGTTTGTTAGCCAAGAGCAACATTTTAAAATATTAGATTTCTCAGGGGGCTGGAGAGAAAGTACAGCAAGTATGGCACTTGTATGCATGTGGCCAACCTGGGTTCTATCCTCAACATCCCATAAGATCCCACAAGCACTGCCAGGACTAATTCCTGAGTGCAGAGCCAGGATTAAGTCCTCAGCATTGCCAAGTGTGGTCCAGAAACCGATAAATATAGATTTAGAATTTCCAGGAAAAAATTATTTAAAATGAAAATTTGAACAATACTTCCATATAACATAAAAGGCCCATCTTAGCTATAGCCTTGGAAATTTTTAAATATCTGGACACAATTTGAGACAGCTGTTTTCACACATGGATCACCAGGATGTTTAGAACAGAGATCTTTTCCTAAGTAGAAACAACTGAGAAAGACCAATGATTAGTCACGTTTCCTCTCTGGAGATCATTTTGTGACCAAAGTATAGGCACTAAGAACACAAGTAGAAACTGCCAGTTTTCCTGAGATGACCAAATGCAGCTAGTGTGTGGGGAGGCTAAGGTTGTTTACCTGGAGAAGAGAAAGATTTACTAAGACAGAATTCAAGAGATCTGCACTTTTTTGGTCAGTTCTTCACTGTATTCAAGTTAAGGGGATGTTCTAAAGAATATGACACTAGGAAAAATGGAGGATCCACCAAGAACAGTGAACTCTTGTCTTTAAGTAGGGCTTAAAATAAGTCAGCTATGAGTTAAGTTGAGAGCTCCCAGGTCAGACATGCATCTTTCACATGCCTCAAGACTTTGAGTCCAAAACCGGTTGTCATAATTGACCCCAAGCACTCCTTGGGGGTGGCCTCAGGTACATTCAATAATGCTAAGGCTGGCAGCACTGCAGTACCGGGCCCTAGCAGTGAGCAATTTGGAGAAAAGAAAAGAAGCCTACGTTATCAAAGTAAGTAAAACAGTTGTCTGAGTTATTTCCCTGCCCCCTTTATATATTTGGTATGTTAATTCTTAACCCAATATGCTTTATAAATATGTCCTCCAATTCTTGTGTTTTGGGTGCCATATATAAGAAGTCACAACTCATCCCAATGTCATGACATTTTTTCTTAAGAGTTTTGATATATATTTATTTATTTCTTTCGTGGTCAAATCTGGTAATACAGGGGTCAATTCCTAGGTGAAGTTTTCACCCAGTGGTTCTCAGGGGACTGTAGACTGTCAATAATGAAAACTGGGTTTCCTGCATGCAAGGCTTGCACTCAACCCTTTGGCCAAACTCTCTAGCCCACATAAAACTTCCTTTCTTTTCTTCCTTCCTTTTTTCCTTTCTTTCTTTCTTTCTTTCTTTCTTTCTTTCTTTCTTTCTTTCTTTCCTTCCTTCCTTCCTTCCTTCCTTCTTTCTCTCTCTCTTTCTTTCTTTCTTTTTTTCTTTCTGTCTTTATTTCTCTCTTTCTTTCAGAAATCTTAGTAGGTTTCATTGTGTAAATCTTTCAGTGTTTCTTTTTTTTGCAGTGCTTTTGTTTGTTTTTTTAAGGCACACATTTAGACACATCTCTCCTGCTCCATTGTAAAAACGTTTCACTTCCTTGGTTAGATTTATTTGTAATGTTTTAAATATTTTTTGTTATTGATATAAATGAACCATTTTCTTAATTTCCTTATGAGTGATTGACACCTAGTGTAAATAAATGCAATCTATTTTTTTTTGTTTTGGATTACAACCAGCAATGCTCAGAAGTTATTCTGATTCAGTGTTCAGAGATAACACATGTAGGTGCTCTGGGAGCATAGAATTTTGAGCTTGTTTTTAGACCACTGCAATTAACTTTTTAATATTAATTTGGAATTCTTCATATTTTTTATATTCATTATTTAATCAAATAAAGACTGTGTATCTGTATGTCATAGTGTTTATGACAGAGATAGAGAAAGTGAGAAATTCAGAATTGTCTACCCATAATATTATTGTCCAATAATGAATTTTTGCTTTTAACTTTGTATGTAACACGTTAGCTAAACCAACACTAATACCAAAACTAAAACGTATGCTGAACCTAACTCTAACCTAACCTTATAGCAACTTTCCCCTTGCCTAGGCCAAACCTGGAAATTAACCTAAATTTAACAATATCCCTATAGACAACTATAATTCAACTTTAAACATGGCCAAACCTATATGTTAACTCTATTAAGAATCCTGACTCTAACCATATCCCTGTCACTGTCACTGTCCTCTCGTTGTTCACCGATTTTCTCGAGCGGGCCCAGTAACGTCTCCAGTGTGAGACTTTGTTGTTAATGTGTTTGGCATATCAAATACGTCACGGGTATCTTGCCAAGCTTTGCCATGCAGGCAAGATACTCTCGGTAGCTTGCCAGGCTCTCTGAGAAGGGCAGAGGAATTGAACTCCAGTCGGCCATGTTGGCTGCGTGTAAAGCAAACACCCTACCCGCTGTGCTATCGCTCCAACAATATCCCTAACCTAACCAAATCCTTAAACTAGTTCATATCCGAGTTATAACCTAACTTAAAACTCAGCTTCATTTAAAAAATCTCACTATTTATAACTTCTACTTAAAATTTTCAATATAATCAAACCTGAACTATAACTCTGACACAAATTCTAACCCTATCTTTACTCAATGCACTTACTGAAATCCTAATCCTCTACTAATATCAACCTAGGCTATGTGTAAAGCTACCAATTAGCACAAAATTAACTATAAACTCATACATCATTTTCTGTAAGAACTGAATGAGACATAAGTCTCATTAACAGTGAATGAACATCCTTTTATTACTGTATCCTTGCCTATACTGGTTCTTTTTCATGAGTGTCATTTTTACTTATGCTGTATTTGTGACAGTTCCATATATATTTCTCAAGTAACCAGGAAGATGAAAGTTTTTATAAGCTTCTTAGTCATATTATTATTATTATTATTATTATTATTATTATTATTATCACTATTATCAGAGTCTCCTGCCCCCACGCCTGGCTGCCCTCACCAGGGCCCCTTGAAGAAGGTCAGGTGGAGTTTCCCTTCCTTCCCTGAGGAGAACCCTAGCAGCTGAAGACCTCTGCAACCAGCCACAGCCATGCTTAAGACCAGTCTCCACATGTTCGAACGAGCTTTATGCATCAAGGAACCGGCAGAGGAACCCAGGCATGCAGAACCAGGACTGAGATCTCCAAGCTTGCTCAGATCGGGACTGGGCCTCCTCCACTCAGATCCCCCATCTTCCAGCAGGTAAGTGTTACTCCCACCAACTGGCCCCGGTGCCATGTTATCCCATCAATGGCCAAGACCCAGAAACTATAAAACCCAGCCTCTGGAAGCGCATGGCTGCGTTTACGGCCACACGACCTCTTATTATCTAGTTCTTACTCTTGAAGAACTGGCAGGCTACCAAAAGTATCCTGCCTACATAGCAGAGTCTGGCAAACTCCCCGTGATGTGTTCGATATGCCAAAACCCAGTAGCAATGATGGGTCTCATTTCCCTGACTCTGAAAGAACCTCAAATGTGGCACTTTCTAAAGTCTCAGGGCTAGGATGAAGGAGACGTTCCTGGTGCCTGCTCGAAGAAATTGATGAAAAACGGGATGACAGTGATACAGTGATACAGTGATCATTATTAATTTGACTGTCAGTTCAGTTCCTTTCCTCAGTTTTGGTTACTTTTGTGATTAAACTTAGTAAATGCTTTGTGCATTGGATATTAGCCCTTTTTGTGATATGGGAATGTTTCCTTCTATTCAGGAGGGTATCTTTTTATCTTGAGCATTATATATTCCCCCATGCAAAAGTTTTTGATTTTAGCATAGTCTCATTTGTTTATTTCTGCTTTCTTTTCTTTGCCCATGAGGTTATCTCACTGAAAACTCAGATGTAGTTAAAACCATGGAGAATTTTGCCTATGCTATTCTTCATGAGTTTAAAAGAAACAGGTATACTTTCAGTGTTTATAATTAATCTTTGTGTATGTTGTGAGATAGAGATTTATTTCTTTTCTTGTTTGAATGAGGCCAGTTTTCTCAGCATCATTTTTTAGAGACTTTATTTCTTCGTGTCACTTCCTATACTTAGCCACATTATCATAGAACAGCTTTCCATCTATTGGAGGCCTGTACCTTTGAGTTCTTTATTCTGCTACATTGCTATAACAATCTATCTTTAGTACGGTACCGTGTAGTTCAGAGTACTATAATTATGTAGTATAGTTAAATTCTGGAATGTGTTCTCTCCCATCTGATTTTATTTTCAGGATTTCTTTTGCTGATATTTAAAATTTCATACATAGTTTTAAAGTGTTTATTCTAAGTCCCTGAGGTATTTTCAAATCTATGAAGTGCTTTAAATTGGATCAACATTTTTAATGATTATTGTAATGGCAAGTAAGAAATGGACTTCCATTTCCTTGAGGTTTCATTTCTTTCAGTAATAATAAAGTTTTTAGTAGATAAAGATTTCACTTTGTTTTTTTACATTGAGTAATAGATATTTTATATTTTGTTACAATAATAAATATAAACAAACTTTTGCAAACAAAATTCTACGGGCAGGAATATAGCTGACATATAAGTAGACAACATGACTCATATGTGAGGTTTTTAGCTTAATTTATAATCACTTGCATCACTCATATCACTTGTCATCCCATTGCTTATTCAGTTCCTTGAGCACGGGCCAGTAATGTCTCCATTCATCCCTGTTGCGAGCTATTGTAGCCCAATGTCATCTGCTTGCTCCAGGAGCAGAGAGAGCCTCAAACCGTTCATTCAGGGTCTTGACAAAGAAATCTGATAAAGAAGTTGATAAAGAAGTTGATGAAGAAGTCTGACCATCTCATAGGTGAGCAGCCAGGCGTTTTTTTTGACATCCTGTGGAATCCAGTTACAGAGTTACAGTAACAGTAACAAAAATGAGCCTCATTAATTGCTTATACAAAACAAAACAATCAAAAACACAGACTACCCATATCTCTCTTACCGCAGCCCATGCTTTGCTCAGTGCTCACCTCCATGCATCAGACATCTTCCCATCAGTATTTTGTTACCAGAGTATCTGCTGAGAGAACAGTATTCTTGCCAAAATCAATGAGAATGTTCAAACTAAAACATACAGATGCTTAAAGAAAGTTGTGAGATTCAGAAGCAATAAATATCAGAAGGCCTAAGATTTCAAAAGATTTTCAAATGAACTGCAAGTTTCTTTCCCAGAGGACATTTGTCAATTTTACAAACAGGAAGCAAAAATAATTTGAGTGTTGTTAAGTTACCTTCAAGAAATCAATGTCACAAATTAGTAACTGATTTCTATGTGCATTGTTAAAATACATTTAGTAGCATCTCTATTAACAAATCAAAATAATGGATATGAAGTAAGCCTGAAGAGAAATATAAATGTTAAACAGATTTTTAATTAATGGGCGTCAAGTCACAGCAACAATTCTAGTGCTATTGCATTTGAAGAAAAGAGAACAATTACATTTTCTCTGGATAGGAACAAAGACTAAAGATGTAGAGCATAATTAACTGGAATAAGTATTAAACATCATGTTTCCTACTCAAAAGGAGGAGCAAAATGATGATTATTTTTCTTGGGAGATGAGCAAGTAAGAAAGATTTGAATACCAATTAACTCCTGACCATTGGGTCAGAACAGACTTTATTAAGAGTTTTCCTATCAAATAATTCACAGTACTTCAGGTTGGATGGAAGCATTTCCTTAGAATATTTGAGTCCTTAAGATATGATTTAAATAAGTTATTAAAAAGGAGGATGAGTTAATGTTGAATAAGATTGTTTTGGGACACAGATGAACATAGGCACTAGTAGTCTGAATATGGGTCAACCCACAGACTTGCTTGAATTTGACACAGGTCCACAAATTTACACAAATTTAATATTTTTATAGCAGGTTGTATACTATAAAAATATTAAATTTGTGTAATTGTAGGTGAACAAATTTCCAAAATTTATTAGCCATTTATTGTCTCAAGTTTATGGAACCATTGACCAAAAAGGACAGAGCTACCTGACATGGATAAGTTGGATTAAACGTCCCACATCATAACTCTTTCACTCCATGTTTTATAGATGTTGCCTTCCAGACAGAATCAATATTTTACAATTAATTTGCAGAAGACAACAAACAGGAACTCACTTATAACCATGGCCCCTGCCCCCCAAATACACACACTACCGTTGCTTACTTTAACTTTTTAAACAATCTGGACTACCTAAGACCTGCTACTTATTAATGCACAACAAATCCCATCATCATCTTAGTTATTTAGCACTGTAGCACTGTCCTCCCGTTGTTCATGGCTTTGCTTGAGCGGGCCCAATAACGTCTCCATTATTGTTACTGAGTTTGGCATACTGAATACATCACAGGTAGCTTGTCAGGCTTTGCCGTGCATGCAAGATACTCTCAGTAGCTTCCCGGACTCTCTGAGAGTGGCGGAGGAATCGAACCAGGCTTGGTCAGGTCATCTGCGTACAAGGCAAACGCCCTACCGCTGTGGTATCACTCCAGCCCATATTATTTATTTGGTCTTTCTATTTTTTTACATAGCTCCAATTTTGTGTCCCAAGAACTATTTCTTACTTTTTGCAAAATATAATCAAGTTATCAACATCAAAACCTTCATTCTACCTGCATAAATATCCCCTAGGGCAAAGGGAAAAGGATTTAGATTTTTATCACTGCCACCATCTATATTCTCTTGCATGCAATAAAGCTTTTCCTTTTTTAGGCAAGCTGGAGTGACTGTGTTTGGCTTTCTAATGCAATGGACCACAGGTGCTTGTTTGGTTTCACTTACATTTGGATTTTGGTAATCCAAATAAATACTATTTCTTAAAATTTACAGTTAAGCATATAATTAAATATGCTAGAATACTACACAATTTACATATTCTCCAAGAAATCTTATAATTTCTTCAAGAAATTAGTGAATGGAAGAAATAACAGACGGTTGTTTAGAGAATAAATTACTCACCAGTAATTTACTGAATATTTTTAATGTATGTAGCAGATGGTGGTCACTCTAAATGATGAAAAATTAAATTCTGTCAATGTGTTTAGAATTTGTTTAGCAGATCAGAAAAAGATAGCATTCAAGCTATAAACTACCAAGTCTGCTTACAAGCTTTAAAAAGTACTCCGTAGCTTAAAAGAGCTATGAAGAGTGGGAAGATGTATGAACAAAAATGGCACAATCAGGGAATGCTGTTTTTTGACTAGTTTATTTTGAAGCCACACTTGACAGTACTCAGGCATCACTCCCATGGATACTTGAACACCGGTCAGCTGCTGGGAAGGGATTCAGCCTGCCTGCTCTACTATTTCCCCAGGCCCCAATCAGGGAATGAATTTTATGAAATCAATTCAAAGAATTAGAACTGCATAGCTGGGTAGAATTTGAAGAGAAAGGCAAGAAGTTGAAAACAGGAAAAAAAAGTCAAGGAAAATCTGAGCACAATGACAGGTTGAGAACAGAGAAAACATTGAGTAAACAATAGGAGACAAGGGATTAACAATGGTGGAGGTTGTCTATGGAAAAGAAAGAGAGTAAGGAAATGTTTGATGACACAATTAATGAAGCATTATTAGAGGAATCACTTCACAAATGATTTGGATACTGTAGTGTGCTGGTTAAATCTGCTATGTTTAATAGAATCAGATAATATTCAAATCTAAAGCTACCAATTTCATTTACATGATCTTATAATGCTACTATATATTTAGCACCTTAAAGTATCAATTTTTTTATTTGCCATTTTTTAAATTCATAAATTCAAGTACAATGGAATCAGTTGGTTCTCTGTTCTATATTTCAGGTTCAGGAGGTAGCATAGTTGTTCTTCCTTGTTAGTTAATGTGTTGTGGAGTTTATTGTTTTGTTTGTTTTGTTTTGTTTTGTTTTGTTTTGTTTTGTTTTGTTTCTGTTTCTAGAAGTTCCCTTATCATTAGGTTCAAAACCCATTTTCTCAAACTTTAGAGACAAGTTGATGTTTCCACCTTTTTTGACCTGAGTCTGGCTTACCCTTTCTCTCTTTTCTTCTTCAGCTATGACTCTCTGACAATGTTTCCCCTCTGCCTTTTGAGGATCATGTGTTTATATTGGGGCCATTTGAAAATCCAGGGAAATCTCTATTTTAAAGTCACCAAAATACATTTTTAAAGTTCTTTCAGAGAATTCCCTAGACTCACATTTGATTGGATAATCAATAGAAGGTAAATATCTGGGGCTGGAACAATAATACCGCTGCTAAGGCTCTGGCCTTGCCACAGCCAACCTAGGTTTTATCCCGAGAATCTCATTTGTTTCCCAGAGCACTGCCAGGAGTAATTTCCAAGTATAAAGTTAAGAGTAACCCCTAAGCATTGCCTGGTGTGCTCCCCCCAAAAGAGAGATAAGTATCTGGGATAGTGTATATCTTCAAAATGCTACCTATCATTTTGAACAAGAAAAAATAATCTTAAGGTTAACTACTATTTTATTTATTCACAAAAAATAAAATTTGTACTATAGTTCAAATGGTGCCTCTCAAATCTCATCAAATCATGTATATATGTTTATATATACATATATATCTTAATCACTTAATCACTTAATCCCCGTTATTCATCGATTTATTTGAGCGGGTGCCAGTAACGTCTCCATTCATCCTGGTTGCGTGCTAGCGTAGCCCAATGGTATCTGTTCGTTTTAGGAACATGTAGAGCCTCAAACCGATCATTTAGGGTCTTGACGAAGAAGTCTGACCATCTTATAGGTGGGCGTCCACGTGATCTTTTGATGTCTCGTGGAATCCAATCAGTAATGGCTCTAGTCCAGCGGTTGTCTGTAAACCTCATTACATGTCCAGCCCATCTGATTTTTGATGTCTTGGCAAATGAGACAGCGTCTCTGATTCTTGAGCGTTGACGAAGATCAGAACTCCGGATTCTATCTCTCATTTGAGTGAATCGTGATATTCCAAGCATAGTTCTTTCAATTCCTCTTTGAGAGACCCGAATAGTGTTCTCATCCTGTTTTCGTAGGGTCCAGGTCTCTGAGGCATATGTTAATGCAGGAAGAATAGTGGAATCAAAGAGATGTGCTCGTAGTTGGAGGTTCTTTGTCCTTTTAGTTATTTCTTCAATGCTCTTGAAGGCATTCCAAGCCGCTCTCTTCCTCCTGCGTAACTCAGGTGCCAGGTCATTCATCATGTTGATTTCTCGACCTAAGTATATATAACTGTTGCATTCGGAGATGGTGGTTCCGTTGAGAGCGAATGGAGCGTCAGGAACAAGGCTGTTTCTCATAAACATTGTCTTCGTAAGATTCAGCTGTAGTCCAACCTTTCCACACTCACGGTCAAAGTCCGCAAGCATTTGTGCCGCTTGGCTGATGTTTGGTGTTATTAGAACGATGTCATCAGCAAAGCGGAGGTGGTGTAGTTGCCGACCATCTATCTTCACTCCCATGTTTTCCCATTCTAGTCGTCGCATGATGTTCTCGAGGGTGGCACTGAAGAGTTTTGGTGAAATGGTATCACCCTGCCGAACCCCTCTCTTGATATGGATGATTACTTCTTTGTAGAATGGTGAGATCTTGGTAGTGAATCCGCAATAGAGCTCATGAAGGATCCTGATGTATTGAGTTTGTACGCCCTGATTGGCTAGGGCTTCCATGACCGCTTCCGTCTCAACAGAATCAAAGGCTTTCTTTAAATCAATGAACGTTAGACAGAGCGGCATCTTGAACTCACGAGATACCTCAATGAGCTTGGTTATTGTGTGGATATGGTCGATGGTACTGAATCCTTTTCGGAATCCAGCTTGTTCACATGGTTGTCCTTCATCTAGTGTTCTGCTAATCCTATTCAGGATGACTCGAGTGAATAGTTTGTAGATGACAGACAATAGGCAGATTGGGCGATAGTTGCCAATGTCGTGGATGTCTCCTTTCTTGTATAGTAGTACAGTCTTGCTGGTTTTCCATTGGGATGGAACCTTGCATTCAGACAGGTAGCGTGTGAAGAGTCGAGCTAATGTATTGATGAGTACTGATGGTAAGTTCTTCAGGTGTTCAGGTCTGATCTTGTCTGGGCCAGGTGCTTTTTGTTTCTTTACCGACGAGATGGCATGTTGGATTTCGGAAGGGAGAACATTGGGAACGACATATCCATCATGTGGTATGTGGTATGTGGGCAAGTGGATGTGGCTATTAAAGAGATCTGAGTAGAATTCATGAATAATCTTCTCCATTGCCCTCTGGAAGATGTGATAGATCCATCATGATGTCGGAGGGCAGTCATCTTGGTTTTGTAGTTGGTGAAAGAAAGGCGGGCATTACGAATGTTTTTCCCAGCTTCTGCTGCATCTACCAGTACTGCTGCTCTCCTGTTTTTGAGGTCATCCTTGATGGCTTTTCTGCACTGTTTTGCCAGTTCAGACATTTGCTTGTGGTTGCCTGAGGCACGTGCCACGCCACGTTGGCGAATAAGTTCAAGAGTGTTCGAAGAAAGACGGTTTTTTTGTGGTTATCTCTCTCTTGGCATTCCTTGCACAATCATGGAGGTGCTGAATCATTCGATCGTATTCCTCATCAATGTTGTCAATGACGGCATCTTCCCATGTTGCTGCAACAGAGCCAAAGAGTTCCCAGTTGGTGGTTGTTCTGGGAGTCTTCTTCTTAAACCTACACATATATATATATATATAAACATACATATATATATGTAGAATTAATCTTTTAAATGTGCTTTAAAATCTTTCATGTGCTATAAATCTGAACAAGACTATTTACACTATTATCTAAAATAACGTAGGAACTTTATCCAGTGGCAATCATTTTAGATTCATAGCAGTCAGGCAGATGTGCGTCTGTGAGGTGGGGTGTGAGGGGGTGTGATTCAGGAAATAAATGCCTGGTGAATTTCATAGAACAAGTTGCTGTTCATCAAGAATCCATTGAGGACCCATCAATGATCCATCAGAGTACAAGTCAGCATTTCTTAGACAAGCCTCTAGCAACCAGTACGAAGGCTGGAAAGACCTTACTAGAACAGCTTTGGACAAGCAAGGTGCACCCTGTCCATCCACCCCAGGATCACTCACATCTCCCTAATCTAGGTACACAAGGGTTTCCCTTTCTATAGGCTCTCCACTCTATCGTAATGTGTCCTACAACCCACCTCTGAGTGAGATCCTTTTTTTCTTAGGTACTGGTGGTATTCATTCCTGGAAGCAAGCATACCAAACAAGCAGGCATGTGGGACTCTGCTTAATAATATACTCCTTGAGCTTAAAAACATCCCATTATCTCTGGAATTTATACCCTTTCTCAATCCCTTCCTTCATATTCCTAAATAATCATATTTTGCTTCACTATGTCTTCTCCTTTATTTTCTGTATGGGTCACAATTTGAATGCCTATGCTGTGTAGGCCTTTGTGAGTTCTGACCTCTCCTGCCTTTCTGAGGAAATCTCTTTCATCAGTGAGGGATAGAGAGCCCAGCAAGGAGGAGGGAGAAAGGCTCTCTTCTAGAGCCATCTCTCCCCTCTCAGCTTTCTCAGGTCTACACCAGCAATAGACATAAGAGCTGCTTAATTTTCTTTTACTTTTTTTTTTAACCGTTTGGGTCACACTCGGCAATGCTTAGGGGTTACTCCTAACTCATGCACTCAGGGATTACTCCTGGCAGTCCTCGGGGACAATATGGGATGCTGAAATCAAACTCAGGTCAGCTGCGTGCAGGGCAAATGCCATACCCTCTGTGCTGTAACTCTAGCCCAAGTTTCAGTGAAGTGCATCTACATAAATTGTAATTCTGACAAAGATGGTAACTCTTTATGTATATTTTGGATATGGGATATTCATTTGTCAATTTAATATTGCTAAATGACTATCATTTTAACTGATATATATCTATATATTGGAATTTTATCTACTTACTATATTTTTTCTTCCCAAATACATATTATGATTTTATGACATGCATTATGGTATTGCAAAGAATACATATAAGGTGTTACACTTTTGAATCCCTGTTATCAAATAATGCCATATTTGTATAATTATGTGATACCTGAATATAAAACATAAAAATTCAAATTCCACTGTGGTGTTTGCCTCATATACTAAAGGAGCTTTCAAATGTTATCTTCTCTTAACCCTGACACTTAAAAATATATTATGCCTAATTTAAAAATACTTTGTTTATGTGGAAATATACTATAATATTTGTAAGATTAGCAATTATTTTTTAAAAATTGTGAGTTTATTTTATTTAATAAAATAAATATTAATGTGCAACAATATTTTTATAACAAATAAGTAGAAGGGAAACTGTTTCATGCTTTTGCATATTTTATTGTGAAGTTTAATACTTGTGCTCTACTATATGTTTCTACCTTTAATTTTTTCCAAGTATTTTTTTTATTTGAAATGGATGAAGTCATTTGGGTCTTACATAAAAATTCATTACGCCTATAGTTGAGGCCTTAAAATATACTGAGAGTTCAAAATTCTCAAAGGTCTGTGGCAAATAAGAATAGTCTTAAAAGAACGATCAGGATCACGATCATGATCATCCTGTTGTTTGTCGATTTCCTCCAGCAGACACCAGTAACGTCTCCTTCTTCCTAGCCCTGAGATTTTAAAAGAGCCATTTCAATGCTCTTTCAGGATTAGGAGAATGAGACCCATCACTGTTACTGGTATTTGGCATATTGAGTATGACACAGGAAGTTTGCCAGACTCTGCCGTGCGGGCAGGATACTTTTGGTAGCCTGCCAGGTTCTCCAAAGGAAAAATAAGATAATAAGATGTCGCACCATATTCTCTGTGCTATAAGATAATAAGAAGTCTTAAAAGAATAAAAAAAATTAAAGAAGATCCTGTAGGCATGTAACTATATTAAAACATTACATAAATTAAATTCAACATATGATCTAGTATGTCTTTCACATTATCAAGTGTTCTGTAGAGATAATAATAGTGGTCCCTGGATCTTTTGAAGTAGACAATATACAGGTGGAATCTGGATGGATTGCTTTGGGAAACTATAAATTATATGGAAAATAATGAAGGAATAATAGTTTATAGAGTAATTAAAATTAAAATAACAGTGACTTGCAACAATTGTTTTTTATTTGAATAGAAACTTGGTCATTCTAATGCAAGGAATGCTTAGCGTGTTGGGAACATACAGAAACTCTCATGAATTGTTTGTTAATGTTACAGAAGCAATTTGATATCATTTAGGCAAAAAATAAGTAATTGTATACTAAAATATTCAATAATTCTTCTTAGTTGTATCACCAGAGGAGGTCCAATATGTGTGCATAATTAAAAAAAATGTTTAGGTTTTGGTGGCAAGAAACTAGAAAAAGGAAGTTTCAAAAATGAATAGATAAAATATACTACAGAGTTTATTAAAAATCTAGAGTAAAAGTTTTTGTTGCAGATCAAATTAAATGACAGCGTTTTGAAAAAATGTTGCCAAAATAAAGGATTAAGATGATCTGTATAAAATAAAATATTGTGTAACTAAAATGATGAATTTGTGCAAAGTACATCATCTATATGCATTATCTAATAAAATATTAAAGTCTAAAATGTGTTAAGCACATAGGTTGCTGTCTTGATTTATGAATAACACAATAATGTGTTAAAAAATAGAAATCAAAAATAAATAAATACAAGAAGTTCCAACATGGGTTAATTTGCCAGTCTTGCATGCAACTTATGAGGATATGGGTTCAGTCCTCATTCCTGGATGTAATAGTCTGAACACCGCCATGAGTGTTCCCTGAACACAACCAGGAGTTGGTCAAAAATAAGTAAATAAATAAATAAATAAATAGTAGATGATGTAACAAGAGATACCTAAAGCATTAAAGTTATCTAATAGTAAAAATTAAGATTATCTCAAAATTTGTTATAAACAATAATGGAGGAACTAAATCATATATGATTTATTAATAACTGCATTCATATGCACAGGCAATACCCTTATTTTACCATATTTAAATTGCCTTTAAATTATATTACCAGTGGGGTTATGGTTTAGAGTTATCTTTGCAATAGTATTTTTCATTGGATTAAACTTGTATGGTGCTGTTTCCAGCAAATTATTTGTTTTGTTGTTGTATAGAAGTGAAATAATAATTCATGAGTTCTAAAATGCTAAATATAACATTACTATTAAAAAGAAAAATATAAATCCTGAGAAGGTATCAAAGTTATTGTTTGTTCTAGTTCTGGGACATACTGGCTAATACTTAGGGGCTTGACAAGTAAATTCCAGCGTGAGGGGGAGGGGTGTGTGATGAAGGGGGCGTCTAGAGAGAGGATGCAACTGGCAGTGAATTGAACTGAGGCCCTTGCCCTTGTTTAACAGAAGTTTTACACCAATTGTTTTACACACACAAATCGTGTCCTGTGCACCTTGATGACTGAGGTTGTAAACTGCCTGTACCGAAGGAAATTTGGGTACTGAGAACTGTCCTTAGGACATATTAATCACAATATAAGTTACTGAAGTAAAGTAAAGGCCCTCCCGTTGATCATCGATTTGCTCGAGCGGGCCCAGTAACGTCTCCATTGGAGACTTTGTTGTTACTGTGTCTGGCATATCAAATACGTTACGGGGAGCTTGCCAGGCTCTGCCGTGCAGGCGAGATACTCTCGGTAGCTTGCCGGGCTCTCCGAGAGGGGCGGAGGAATCGAACTCGGGTCGGCCATGTTGGCTGCATGCAAGGCAAACGCCCTACTGCTGCTTTACTATAAGTTACTGAAAAGTGATCTGTTTAGTAGTTAAAAATCACTAGAAGGATCATAAATTCTCTGAATATTACTTGGAAGACTTCCCTTCAAAACAAAACGAAACAAAACACAGAGGCCAGAACAATAACAGAGTGGGTAGTACACTTTGCATGCTGCTAACCTGGGTTCAATTCTCAAGTATCCCATATGGTCCTCAAACATCACATGAAGTAACTTCTGAGCTAAGAGTGAGGAGTAACACCTGAACATCACCAGGTGTAGCCTCCAAAGAATAAAAGCAACAACAATGATTTTTCCCTTTTTAGTTTTTTTTTTTTTTTTGAGCGCAACACCTGACTATGCTCAAGGCTTATTTCTGACCAGGGCTGGCCACGAGTATGGCATGTCCTTCTCATTGTTCTATTTCTCTCATCTCCTCTCCCTGCAATGATATTTGTTTCCAGAATGATCCGATTCTTTCACTGATAGAAAAGTACTACTTTTCAACTATTAAACTAACTTGGCAACTGCTAAAATGGTCAGACAGAGCTCCATGGATCACTATAGAGCTATAAGTACAGCTTCATTCACTAGTCTGCAAGAATTTAATTTCTGTATATTTAAAATAATTCTATAATGAAGAAATTCTAAGTTTTGAAATATATCCTTCCTCAAAAGTTCTTTTCCATATTAATATAAAATGTAATCACCTATTTTTCAAGTCAGTTTACTTTTTTTTACATTGATAGATTTTAAAAGTGTAGGGTGCTTCTGACAATTGTGTTTTTGTTTTTGTTTTACTAAGAATGATTTAATACTTGCATTCTTTAAAGATATTTCACTAGTAGAAGGTTATCCTTATGTTTACTAATTTCAACTTAAATAACAAGAGTAAACATTTCTTAGAAAAACATTTTGAGGTATTTTTTCCTCAAAATTTCTGTGTAGCATTTTGTTGTTTAGCACATAAAGAACGAAAACTTGTCATAGTCTGTACCTAATTAAAATAGCTATTTTAAATTTTATGTTTATTATATTATAACATCAGTATTTAATGCCTACTGTCATGACAAAGCACCTATTTAAGTACAGATCCTTATAAAAAAGTCAATACATAATTTAACATAAGTCATAATACCATAAAAATGTGTTCAGAGTGAATTAGTTATCCAAATTATCACCAAATCTAATACCAGATAAGGGATTTGTTGGCATATGCAAAATAGACATATTGAGTAATTTCTGCCTACCAATGTATTAAAATTTTTTTCTTACTTTTTTTGTTATATGTGCATAAATCATTCAGGAGAGATAGTACATCTAACATCTTTTGAATACAAATAACAAATTTGATTACTTTAACATCATTATGTAGCAATTAAATAAATATATATCACACTTGGAAAACAAGTAAAATGATTAAATTTTTAACTGTTCTTTAATAAAACTGCAATTCCAAATATTAAAAATTAACACCTTCAAGAATCACAAATGACTCCACAGGTGTTTGTGAAAGAAAAAAAATCTTTTGATTAGGAATTAATTTGAACTTTATAAGTTAAGATAAACAAAAAAGCACACTATATATCCTGGAAATATTAAGTGTAATAAAAATCTATTGTTTATTCAAATCAAATATGATAAATTTATTTTAAATTGCATTATTTACTCCATATCTGAAAAATTAAAATATATTATCTTTAAAATTATATCAAATATTTAAACACCAACAGTATAATTTCTATGAGGCTTAGGTAGCAATCATGCTGCATAATTAGCAAAGAGAGGGTAATTTATATTCAAAGTTCAATTTTGGAGACTGGTATATACAACTATTTAAAATGTATTTCTGTGATCTAAATTTTGTTTTTATGGTGCTTTATTAAATATTTTTAAATGCATGTTAGTACATCATATTCAATAAAATGTAAAACTATGTTTGAAGTTAATACTTTAAAATTAAAAGATGACTATTTTGTTTGATTCATATTTAGTTTTTCTCACTGGATACAAGCTTGACAGAAAATATTTTAAATATATATTTCCATGTGAATCTTCACAATATAATATGTCAATTAATATTCAATATAAATTTTCCATATGTTTAAAAATACCAAATGACTAAAAGTCACTATAAAAATTAGTAAAGTAAATAAACATCCCCTAACTTATTACCTGGGAAACTGTAGATTCTGAATATTATATTTATTTCTACATTCTAGAGAATGTACTAAAATGAGATCATTCATAGTACTTTGGCTTCATGACTATAATTCTCCTTTTCCTTTTCTAAAAGTCAGGTGTACCCTCGAGGTATAAGACATGACATTGTTAGGGTCACCACCCGTGAAGGAAGACTCCAAGAGACTTTCTCATGCAACATGCACAGGGTTTTATTGTCCAAGCATGCTGGGGCTCACTACATGTCCCCAAAACTGGACAGAGGCAGAGAGCCCCAAGCCAAAGTACAGTGGGTTTTTATAACCAAGAATAAACAAAGAAATCTTACAGTACAGCAATCTGCAGCTTTACCAAGAACAGCACGACACTTGAACAAGATTAACTTCTTCAGAACATCTGAGCACATGTCCCCATATCTGGCTCAACCCCAAGGTCATAGCAGGGTGTAGGTGTGAGCTACATTATAACTCTTTTGAGCCAGTTTTTGCAATTCTAGCTTTCACAGCTTTTACAGTTTTCTGGTTATCTTTTTCCTACCACTTAACTCTTTCATGACTATTAGCCCGGGTGGCCCTTACATTTCTATCTCTGGCCTTACAACATGATTTGGGGCTTGAAAGAGAGGTATTACATCAGGTAGGGCTTACATGTGTCTGCCCCAGGTTCAAATCCAGCACCTCGTATGATCCCCCAACAAGCCAGGAGTAATTCTTGAGTCACACCAGGAGTGGACTCAATACAAAAAATAACCAGTCAAAACATAAATAATTTGGAAAAAAGAGAATTTGATATCAGAAATGTACCATTTTTTTTATTTTAATGAATCACCATGAGATACAGTTACAGACTTACAAACTTGCATAATTACATTTCAGTTATACATTGTTCAAGTACCCATCCCTCCACCTGTGCCCATTCTCCATCACCAATGTTTCAGTATCCCTCCTGCCATCCCCACCCTTCCCCCTACCTACCTCTGTGGCAGGCACATTCCCTTTTACCCTCTCCCTTTCTCATCATTATGATTTGCAATACAGTAACTAAGTGGCCATCATGTTTGGTCCATAGTCTACTTTCAACACTTATCTACTATCCCGAGCAAGCCCTCTAACCATCATTTACTTAACCTTCTCTATCCCAGCTTCCTGTCCCCTCAGTACATGAGATCAGATTCCAAGCCATGGAGCAACCCTCCTGGCCCTTATCTTTAATATTCTTAGGTTTTTGTCTCCTATTATGTTACTTTATATTCCATATATAAGTGCTGTCATTCTATGTATGTCCCTCTTTTTCTGACTCATTTCACATAACATAATTTTCTCCATGTCCATCCACTTGTATGCAAATTTCATGATTTCATCTTTTCTAGTTGCATAGCATTCCATTGTGTAGATACACCAAAATTTCTTTAACCAGTCATCTGCTATCGGATATTCGTTTTTTTTTCTTCTAGATTCTGGCTATAACAAATAGTACTGACAAAACTGGACAGCTACATGCAAAATAACTGTGTTCTGACTTCTACCTAACACCATGCTCAAAAGTCAGATCAAAATAAATTAAGGACCACAACATCAGACCAGAATCCATAAGGTACATTGAAGGAAAGGTCGGCAAAAACCTTTAGGACATTGAAGCTAATGGTATCTTCAAGGACAAAATGCCACTGATGAAGCAAGTGAAAACAGAAATAAACAAATGGAACTATCTTAAACTAAGAAGCTTCTGCTCCTCAAAAGATACAGTGACCAGAATACAAAGAAAGTTTACAGAATTGGAAAGGATATTCACCCAATATCCCTCTGGCAAGGGGTTAATATCAAGAATATAGATGACACTGATTGAACTCTACAAGAAGAAAACATCCAATCTCATCAGAAAATGGGGCAACAAAATGAACACAAACTTTCCCAAAGAAGAAATCCGAATGGCCAAAAGGCACATGAAAAAATGCTCCTCATCACTACTCATCAGGAAGATGCAGATCAAAACAATAATGAGATGTCATCTCATACCACAGAGACTGGCAGGCATCCAAAAGAACAATAGCAACAAGTGTTGGTGGGATGTGGGGAGAAGGGGACTATCCTTCACTGCTGGTGGGAATGTAGACTGGTTCAGCCTTTTTGGAAAATAATATAAATGTTTCTCAAAAAACTAGAAATTGAGCTCCCACTTGACCCAGCAATACCATTTCTGGGAATATATCGCAGAGATGCAAAAAATACAGTAGCAATGATATCTGCACGTGTCTGTTTATTGCAGCATGATTTACAATAGAATTGTACTTTAAGCACAGTTTATTCATGATGATGGATGTAGTTAGCATTCTTGATCCAAAGCTATCATCTCATTTTCTCAAGTTGTCTCAAAGTTAAAGATCTTGAAAAGTACCAAAGAAACATCAGATTTTCTTGTCTGAATGTTTTTTTTAATGCCAAATCTCTTGATTTTTCAGGTCTGGTGACTGGGCTACACTGAGCCATTATTGGCTCTTCCACCATCAAGTTAAGATTGAGCATGACAGTAACAGATAGTGGAGAAGCACTTCCTGGGAGTGGAGCGAGGGGATAACAGAGGCTCAGGAGAAAGGAAGACCGACCCTGGAGCAGAACCATCAGTGCTATCTTAGGAACCATTTTTTGCTCACTCAACGTCCCACAATACCTATCATATTTGCTCATAAAGCCATGTGTTTTTCATTCCCATCCGCACCTCTTCATGATCTTGGATCCTTGATCTTCAGTAGATATTTCTTGGCTGAATTAACAACCAGTAATGAAACGCCCTGTTGCAGGTAATTTCAGGTATCAGAGAACCTGATGCCATAGGGAAAGTCATAGGGGAGATACTATGTAATTTTCCATGCATTAAGTTTAAAGAAAAAGACAGGTAGTAAATAGTTCAATGCCTGCCAATAAGGTATTCAAAATGATACTCGTTTTTATTATCAGTATAATACATATAAATATAATAAAAGACTTTTATTCCATGCCCAGTAAATCCAAGCAATATACTCCTTATACTATCTTTTTATTTTAGTCTACATTGTAGCTTTGTCAGTTTTTATTAGACAGAATATTTAAAGCACTGTAGTACTGTAGCACTGTCCTCCTGTTGTTCAACCAGTAACGTCTCCATTGTGAGATTTGTTACTGTTTTTGGCATAACGAATCTGCCATAGGAAGCTTGCCAGGCTCTGCCATGTGGGCAGGATACTCTCGGTTGCTTTCTGGGCTCTCTGAGAGGGACAGGGGAATCGAATCCGGGCTGGCCGCGTGCAAGGCAAACGCCCTACCTGATGTGCTGTTGCTCCAATCCAATATTTAAAAGTGATTTCAAAGAAGATTGTATCAATTAGAATAGTTGTAAATAACAAAAATAGTACATGATAAGTCATCAGCACTTTAAGTTATATGCAACATGTTATTTCATTAATAATTTATCAACATTACCATACATTATCGTTCATATTTAAATGCTGGTAATAGACACGCTCCTTGCACAGATAGGTTGGCATGCCTGTTCATGTGTCCACATATTCACTCTCTCTTTCAAGGAATTCTTTTATACATAACTAAAAGTTATAATTTTATGAACTCAAAGAGGCATCACACAAAGCTTCAAGCTACCAACTAACCTTTCAGCCACAGAATTACTAATACAATATGTTCCTCTCTATTACTTCTGCTTATCTTTGCATATTAATAATAATGCAAATACCACATGCATACATTTCCATCTCAGATGGAATGAAGAATATGCATTGAAGCCATGACTAAAATCTTGTAATCCATTTGATCTGTTTCTGAGTGAAATTGGGTGTGTACCCAAAACAAAACAAAATGATACATCAGTTAGCATCTGGAAGAAAACAATACAGATTACTTGAGGTAGTACTTAAACTTTTCTACTTGTGATTCCTTTTTGATCTGAAAAATTCCTTTTTGGCCAGATTTTGAATAAATTTTTGTCTTCGCACCTTTAGCTCAGGAAACTTTTACTGTTGTCAAATATTTAGTGAACCTTCTGTTCAGTAATATAACCCCATGTAAGATTACAACCTACCCACCATTTAAGCATGGACAGAAGAGAATAGAAAGAAAATTGTGGATTATGACGAAGGGTTAACGGTACTTTGGTGATGGATGTGCTATGTTGACATTATCCTGAGAACACATATAAATCTACATCCTTGTAAGCTAATATCTCAACAAATTTATTGTTAAAATCATAGAATTCAGACTTTCTTCCCAAGGCATATATTTTTGAACCTTAGACTGCTCTGAAAACTGTATTCTAAACAAGCTGCTTCAAGTTCCATTTTATATTCATTTTATCAAACATAAAATAAGCAAGTGACATGACTATCATTTTCTTAAAAAAGTTCTACAAAAAATAAATTTGTGAAATATGCCTGAAATTTACATCAGGATACTGATTTCATTGCAATCACTGTGGCAACTCAACTACCTTAAAACAGATGGGGACTGGAGGTACGAATCTAAAAGGGATATGCTCTGGAGTCTGGGGGAACCGCTCAGTGGCCTGGAAGACCTACTTTGTAAACATCAGCTCGTGAGCTTGACTGCAGTGCAGCTGAGGAATGTTGGCGGCTCTATTGTTTGATCCTTGAGGCTCTGCTGTGATCCTCAGCACTGAAAGATTTTCCAGTCAAACTACAGCCATTTGTGTGTGAATATAAAGAGAAATGGTGAGATGATACAGAGGTTAGGGACTTCCCTTGCACACAGATGATCATGGTTTGATACCCACATTAAACAGGGTCCCCTGAGCACTGATAGGAGTGATGCTTGAGTGTAGAGACAGGAGTAAGTTCTGTGCAAGTCCAGGTGTGATCAAGATAACACACAACCTTAAAAAAAAATCTAAAAGTATGTAACCTCTAGTTACATTACGTACTGAGCACCTCAGTCAGGAATTTCAAGTCGAGCTGGCCACCTGTATGAGAACCTCAGAGACTTCTGTGGCCTGTGCATAACAGAACTTGCATGAGCTGCACAATTGAAAAATGCCCAAGACAGACAAGAACAAGATTATAATTCAAAGAATCAGGCTCTTCCTTTTCGTCCAGCAAGATGAACTGGTCTCTTCTCCCCACCCAGGTCAGTTTATCCGCCACTTCTCGAACTAGGGAATTGAATTTCACCCTGAAAGCTCCCCAGACATCCTCTGGACCTTGGGAGACAAAGCAGCTCTGAGCCTCTCTGCCTCTTTCGTTTAGTCCCTCAAGCTGAGCTGGTCTCTCCTCCCCACCCAGTCTTTTTGCCCCACCACACACTAGGTACCCGTGGGGGTGTGGCCATTTTAGAAATGGCTTTTAAGAAACATACCTCAACAGAAACAGGAAGATAAAAATAGTATCAACCATCTTTTCGGACCATGATGCACTGAGGATATAAGTGAATCACACACAGACACAGAGAACCAAATCAAACACCTGGAAATTAAACAACTCAATGTTGAATGAGTGGATCGGGAAGGAAGTCAAGGACAAAATCAAAAGATACCTGGAAGCAAATTAGAATAAAGACATGAGCTAAGAGAACCTATGGAATGCAGCTAAAGCCATGTTAAGGGGAAAATTTATAGCTCTTAAGCATTTCTCAGGAAGGAAGAAAGGACCCACATAAACAACTTGACCTCACAGCTCAAGATCTTAGAAAAGGATCAACAGAAAGAGCCTAAATCAGGCAGAAGGAAAGAGATCATAAAACTTAGAGCAGAAATCAATGACATTGAAACCAAAGAAACAACCCAAAAGATCAATGAAACCAAGAACTGGTTCTTTGAGAAAACAAATAAGATAGATAAACCACTAGCAACACTCACAAAGAAACAGAGAGAGAACCCCAATAAATCGAATCAGAAATAAGTATGGTGATATCACAACAGAAACAAAAGAAATTCAAAAGATGATCAGAGACTACTTTGAAACTCTGTATGCCACGAAACAAGAGAACCCAGAAGAAATGGATAAATTCCTGGATTCCTATCATCTCCCAAAGCTGAATAAAGAAGATATAGAGTACCTGAATAGACCTATTCATATCAAGGAAATTGAAACTGTAATAAAAAGTCTTCCCAAAAACAAAAGCCCAGGTCCAGATGGATTCACTAGCGAATTTTACAAACATTTAAAGAGGACCGATTGCCAGTTCTTCTCAAACTCTTCCAGGAAATTGAAAAAACAGAAACTCTCCCAAACAGTTTCTATGAAGCTCATTTCTCTCCAATACCAAAAGGAAACAAAGACACCACAAGAAAAGGAAACTACATGCCGATATCCCTGATGAACATGGATGCGAAGATTCTCAACAAAATACTAGCAGATAGAATTCAACTACTCATCAAAAAGATCATGCACCATGACCAAGTAGGATTCATCCTGGGGCTGCAAGGCTGGTTTAACACTCGGAAATCAATCAACATAATCCATCATATCAACAAAAGAAAAGGTAAAAATCATATGATCATATCAATAGATGCAGAGAAAGCATTTGACAAGATCCAGCACCCGTTCATGATGAAAACCCTAGCCAAAATGGGGATAGAGGGGACTTTCCTCAATATAGTTAAATCCATCTACCACAAGCCTACAGCAAGCATCATCCTCAATAGGGAAAAACTGAGAACCTTCCCTCTAAGATCAGGGACGAGACAAGAATGCTCACTCTTTCCACTGCTGTTCAATATAGTACTGGAATTACTAGCAATAGCGATTAGGCAAGAAAAAGATATTAAGAGCACCCAGGTAGGAAAGGAAGAAATCAAGATCTCACTATTTGCAGATGATATGATACTATACTTAGAGAACCCAAAAACCTCTGCCAAGAAACCCCTAGAAACAATAGACTTGTATAGTAAAGTTGCAGGCTATAAAATCAATACCCAAAAGTCCATTGCTTTCCTATATGCAAATAGTGAAAGAGAAGAAAGTGACATGAAGAAAACGTTCCCGTTTACAATTGTGCCCCAGAAAATCAAGTACCTAGGAATCAACTAAAATAAGGAAGTAAAGGACCTGTACAAAGAAAACTACAAAACGCTACTTCAGGAAATAAAAGAGGACACCAGAAATGGAAAAATATCCCATGGTCATGGATTGGGAGAATTATCATTGTCAAAATGTCAATACTTCCCAAAGCATTGTACAAATTCAATGCAATCCCTATAAGGATACCCATGACATTCTTCAAATAAATGCAGCAAGCACTCCCGAAATTTATATGGAACAATAAGCCCCTACGAATAGCTAAAGAAATTTTTGGGAAAAAGAAAATAGGAAAAATCAACTCCCTAACTTCAAAAAGATGATCAGTAATAATTAAAACAGCATGGTACTGGAACAAAGGCAGAGCTGTAGACCAATGGAACAGGGTTGACATCTCCCCCCAAGGATACAACCATCTAATCTTCGATAAGGGGGGAAGAAAAGTGAAGTGGGGCAAGGAAAGCCTCTTTAACAAGTTGTTCTGGCAAAACTGGACAGATACATGCAAAAAATTGGGCTCAAATCTCTGCTTAACTCCATGTTCAAAAGTAAGATCAAAGTGGATTAAAAACCTCAACATCTGACCGGAATCCATAAGGTACATTGAGGAGAAAGTTGGCAAAACCCTACATGACATAGAAGCTAATGATATCTTCAAATATGTCATGCCACTGGCCAAGCAAGTGAAAACAGATATAGACAAATGGGACTATCTTAAACTACGAAGCTTCTGCACCTCAAAAGAAACAGTGATCAAAATACAAAGACAGTCTATAGAATGGGAAAATATATTCGCCAAATACACATCCAATAAGGGGTTGATATCAAGGATATACAAAGTACTGGTTGAACTCCATAAGCAGAAAACACCCAACCCCATCAAAAAATGGTGGTGAGATGAAATGAATAGAAACTTTCACAAAAAAGAAATCCAAATGACTAAAAAAAATGTTCCACATCATTATTCATCATGGAGATGCTGATCAAAACCACAATGAGATATTATTTCACACCACAGAGACTGGCCCATATCCACAAGAACAAAAGGAAACAGTGCTGGTACGGATGTGGCGAGAAAGGGACCCTTCTTCACTGCTGATGGAATGCCGACTGTTTCAGCCCTTTTGGAAAACAGTATGGACGATTCTCAAAAAATTAGAAATTGAGCTCCCATTTGACCCAGCTACACCACTCCTGGGAATACATCCCAGAGAGACAAAAAAAAGTATAGTCGAAGTGACATCTGCAATTGTTTTTTCATTGCAGCACTCTTTACAATAGCCAGAATCTGGAAAAAACTGAGTGCCTGAGAACAGATGACTGGTTAAAGAAACGTTGGTACATTTACACAATGGAGCACTATGGAGCTGTTAGAAAAGACGAATTCATGAAATTTACATACAAGTGGTACTACATGGAAAGTATCATTTTAAGCGAAATGACTCACAAAGAAAGGAATAGACATAGAAAGATTGTATTTATCTGGGGAACATAAAGTAACAAAATAGGAGACTAACACCTAAGAGTGGCCAAGATTAGTACCAGGAATTTTACTCCATGGCTTGGAGGCCAACCACACATGCTAGGGGAAAAGGGAGCTCAGATAGAGAAGGGAGCACCAGATAAAGGGTGTTGGGAGGATCCTCCCAGGATAGGAGAAGCATGCTGAAAGTAGACTATAGACCAAACATGATTGTCACCCATTGCCTCTTTTGAAAACCACAACACTCAATAAGAGAGATAAAACAAAAGGGAATACCCTCCTACAGAGGCAGGGTGGGATGGGGGCACTGGGGGGTGGGAGGGATACTGGGATCCGTGGTGGTGGGAAATGGGCACTGGTGGAGAGATGGGTATTTGATCATTGTATAATTGAAACCCAAGCACAAAAATTTGTAAGTGTACAACTGTACCTCATGATGTCTCACTAATAAAAATTAAAAAAAATAATCAGGACCCTTGATAGCACTGCAATTAAATGTTGTGAGTTCAACAGCCAACAGCAGGTAGTAATGAGTTACCCCATCCTTGCAAAAAATGAAATGGCAAATATGAAAAAGGGAAGGAAAGAGGGACAATAAAAAGGAATCCACTTAAATTTGTGTTATCTCTCCAAGCCAGAGGATATTAGTATAAAAATATCCTCCTTCCATTATACTTTTTTTATTTGCCCTAAAAATCCATAGAACTCAGTCATGCAAAACAAGTATTCTCCTATTGAGCTACATCTTGGCTCTTCTTTAATAAGCTTTAATAGAATTCAGCTTGAAGAGGCATCACACAAAGCTTCAAGCTTGAAGTAAGATTTCTTTTTTCAAATATAGACTTGGTTTGACAAAACAGATATGCATGTCAAAGAGCACAGAACTACTATTCTTAGATTCATGAACTAACACACTAAATATCAGTATTTATCAGATACTTCAAGGTACTATTGATGAAGCTGTCAAAAACACAAAGAAAAAACAAAAAAGTCTTTACTTAGGAAGAATCACATGTGAATATGTCCTGTAATAAAAGATGAGATAATTGCCTAGAACTAAGAGTACTCTCTGTTGGAGGAAAAAAATAAGGTTTGGAATTCATTATGTACCATGTGATCATTTGCAAGTTCTTCTGTTTTATTTTGGTTTGGGGTCATACAGGCGTCACTCTGGTTGCTGCTTGGGGACATCTTTGGAGCAAAGGATTGAACCTGGAACTTCTACACACAAAGCATTCAGGTCCATTGAGCTATCACTATAGACAAAAAAGTCTAATTTTTATCATTTTTATAATTATATAACAATAATTAGAGAAATAAATAGTTTATTATTCATTTAGGGTTAAATTTTGGACTGTCCTGTTAATTCCTGTGTTGTATACAGATCACTATCTGACCATTTGTATAATTGACTTCTGGAACTAACATAAACTACAAATTTGATGATGAAATAAATAGTAGCGCACATGCATAGCGTGTGAGACACCAGAGTCCAGTCCTCTGTACCACCACACACACACACACACACACACAAATGAAGGTGATGATTGGCTATTGAAGAAGTTTAACAACTTTGCCTTCTCTTATAATGATGTTTTCTCCTTGGTAAAAATGGTCAATCCCTCCATCTAGACAGGAAGTGATGTGTCTATATAACACTTAATAGTCATGTGACATGGACTGCGATTGTCTGTTTCAGAGACTCCTTCACTCACCTATGAAGTGAAAGCAATAATGTTATTTATTATATTCTGCTGTGAAGTTAATGTGTTGCAAGCTGATGTAGGCCCATAATCAAGTATTCAGCAATTTGTGACTTGAATCATCGTGAGAACAGTTACAAAGCTTCAGGTTTAAGTCTCATTCATACAATGATCAAGCACCCATCCCTTCATCAGTGCATATTTTCCACCCCCAAGAACCCCAAATATACCCCCATCCCAACCCTCCCCCTGCCTGTGAGGCAGATGATTTCCACTGAACTCTCTCTCTACTTTGATTATATTCATTATTTCGACAAAAGATGCAGCATTATAATTTGGAATTTTCTCCTAACAATCAGACCTGCTAAAAAGGTATCATGAAATAATTTGTTTTCTATTGCTGGTTATGAAGAGCATATGTTGCAGGTCTGCGATAGTGGCCACGTTATTTTGGATTTCTGATATTTTACTAATTAAGTCTGGAGGGATTTCTGCCAAAAGCGGCATAGTTCCAAGATTGGTTAGTGTGCCTCTGGGTCCATGGCTGTGCCGGAAAGCCTCTCATGGGGAGCAACCCATGGTCTCGGTGGGACGGAAAGGACGTACCAGTTCTGCCCCCATCCCATGAGGCTGCAGTTGCTCCATCACCGCAGGCTCATATCTAGCTGTCCAATAGGCTCTGAGGTGGCCACTGTGCTGCCGGGTGGGGGAAAGCAGAAAGGACAGGCACCCTTTCCCTCCCAGGGGTGGGGCATGGCACCGTAGCTACTGCATAGTCCATTCACATTTCTGCCAAATCTGCTCAGTTCCAAAAGAGGTCTGTGTGCCTCTGGAGCCTTGGCCATGCCAGAGAGCTGCTTGTGGGGGGACAACTCGTGGTCTCAGCGGGGTGGGTAGGACCAATTTGTGACTTTTAATGAAAATAAAAATAAAAGGGCAATTTCTCACTGTGAGAGAGTCAGTGTGACATGGATTCCAGGTGACCTAACTTTCATAAACTACTTGCATCCTCTGCCATTCTCTTTGAATTATTGAGAGGGATTTGGGAGGTTTTATTTACTGGCGTAGGACACAAAGCATAAATCTTGCAGATAGATGGTTGCCTAGAATATTATCTCTTTATTGTCTGGTTGTTTCTTGACTCTAAAATACCACTATTTCTTCTTGGAATAAAAATGTGCAATGGAAGAAAAAAATGTTCTCATTTAACTGTGTCTGTAACAGTGTTACTACTTTAACCAAGACTTTGTAAGTACTAGGTAGTTAAATAAGAGCTCATTTTCACTCTGATTTTCTTTATGGTTTTTTTGTTGTGTCCTTAATAATGAAGACTTGTGCATAACCAACATTCAATATAAATAATGTTTTGCATGAGTAAAATGAAAATAATGTTCAAACTCTATGAGAGTGTCATGACATCTCCTAATAAGGTATAAAAATAACGACCGCTTTATGAGCTATTCTTAGGTTGAACAAAATGAAATCTTCTTTTCAGCATTATGACAATCATATCTACAATAATTTTAATATGCTAAGCATTTTCATTTAAATAATACATATAAAGGAGTTGTTGGTAAGTATCCCATTATTTCATGAGAAATTAATAAAGGTATGTTATCTATTATCACATCAATTTCTCAAAAATATATTTTACTTTCTTTGAAATTCAGTTTTTATATTAAGCATGCACTGAGTTCACTTCTTTATTTATTTCCAGGACAAAATGAGATTTTTATTTTAAATGGCTTAGGTATAAGTGTAAGGTCAAGCTAGTGCCAAATTGATCTGAAGGACACCAGATCTATTAGTTGAAAGTGGTGCTTGATATTTCCTATTCAGGTGATAGAAATAACTTCATTTACTAGCTAAGTAATCACTATCTAGTCACTATAATGCCTCTAATTCACTGATTTTAGTTTGGATGTGAATTAGAATTAAAATACATATAATTGGATTTAAATGATTGAAACTAATTTTTTCCCTCTGAGAAAATAACAATCTTTAGAAAATAATATCTCTTCTTATACTGTGACAAAAAATTGAACAAAACATTATTGTTCCTTCCAATTACTCTGAAAGCATTGATTATAAAAGAAGGCTTTAAAATCCAAAATTTTGGCATATATGTCTAAATATACTTCGTTTCCTTTAAAGTTCTTCATGTAAGATGTCATATTATTTTTCACATTATATTACTTTACACAAAATAAATCTTGAATATATGATTCTATTCACAAGCTAGAATTTGGGTTGGAGTGGAGGAGGAAATGAATAGTTAAAACAAAACAAAATGTCTTAATGTAAAGGCATTTCAGCTCAATTTCAACAGATTCTGCTAAAAGAAATTTGAAAGAGAATTAGGGTAACTTGATAGACTTTTTTCTTTTGATTATTGTTAATCCTAGAACTTACATTATCATTGCAAGAGTTATAGCTTTTCATTCCATAGTACTATATTTTTGTCTATTTTTTTGGACCAGATTCAGACATGCTTAGGACTTTCTCCTGGCTCTACATGTAGTGATCACTCCTGGCAAGAAACCTGGGACCATATGGGATACCAGGGATTGAATTTGGGTCCAGCAACTTAAAAGGTAATCATCTTACCAGTTCAATATCTCTGACATCCTTAAGGTATTATTTTTTTCATTTTGTTTTGAGGCCACACCTGGTGGTACTCTGTACATATTTCTGGTTCTACACCCAGAGATCACTCCTGGCAGTTCTCAGGGGAACCATATGGGGTGCTAGGGATCAAATCAGGTCTGCTACATGAAGGAAAATATGAGTCCAACTGTACTATCTCTCTGCTCCCCCAAGTATTATTTTTAAGTAAGCATTGTAGCACTGTAGCACTGTCGCCCCGTTGCTCATCGATTTGCTCGAGCGGGCACCAGTAACGTCTCCATTGTGAGACTTGTTGTTACTGTTTTTGGCATATCGAATATGCCAGAGAGCTTGCCAGGCTTTGCTGTGCTGGTGGGATACTCTAGGTAGCTTGCCGTACTCTCCGAGAGGGACAAAGAATCGAACCAGGGTCAGCCGTGTGCAAGGCAAATGCCCTACTCGCTATGCTATTGCTCAGCCTGACAGTGCTATTTTTAAGTAAAAACAACTTAATAATGTAAAAATGTGATATTCCTGTAGAATACATCTGTGTTTAGAGAAGTTTCATTAAGATAAAAGATTGATTTACTACTGTAAATGTATCACAATTATTAAATAATTTGATATGATTGCTAACAAAAATCATGATTAAAGTCTATTTGTATTTATTCTGAATATGAACAAATTTTAAGCATGTATATATGTACTAAGATGAAAGATTTATAACAGTTTCAATTTTAAAATGATGAATTGAGCATATGTTGAAACTCTCCTGTTTACATATACTAAATTATTGTGCATAAATAAAAATACAAAAGAACAATCACCAGGATGCAAGAGAGATCTCACTGATAAAACAAGACAAAATCAGTATGAGGTCAGAGTTATAGTACAGTAGGCAGGGTGTTTGCCTTGTGTGAGGCTGACTAGGAGTTAATACCCAGTAACCATGTGGTCTCCTGAGGCCTTAGCCAAGACTAAACCCTAAACATACCTGGGTGTGCCTCCAAAATAACAACAACAACAAAAATCAGTCTGAACCCCCAAACTCTGAAAGTTACTGGATAAAGATCAAAAGAGTTAGATAAATTTTGATCTTGAGAACTATCCATAGCTTTGAAATTTCAGAAAGTAAATATATATGCACAATTTATAATAAGTTGGGTGATAGGTTTACTCTGAATTATAAAAATGGATCCTAGAAAAACTAGACTTTATTAAAAGGAACAAAAGAGGATTTCTCACTAAAGGGAAGTTATCAAAAACACCATAGCATACAATAAGATGAAATTAAATATAGACAAGAAATGGAATATGAAACTAAATGTAACAAGAGTAATATATTTGTATATTATACTCAGGTATATCATCTGGAACAAATAGAATAATTATAATGTAAAAGGCATAATAATAAAATAGATTATATTTATTGGTTTATAACTTTTCACAATTAATTTTTTGCAAGGTATGTTAGGTTAGTTACTATATTTAGGATTTCCTCCTACCTATATTCAGAACTTCCTTTTATCTCTATGCTCAGGGATCACTTCTGGTGATATTTGGAAGACAAGATGCAGTACGGGGGAGGAACTGAACCAAGATTGGGTGTGTGGAAAACAAGTGCCCTGCCCTACACTCTGTATATCTATTCAGACCTCACAATTATTGAGGTAAAAATATAATCCAGTTGTACTATATTAGGGATAAATATGCACATGCTCACTAGAACCTGCATATATCAGTGATTCTCAGAGTAGTCCCCAATAGCAAAAAAAGGGAACAAATGATCATAAAGAGTAGATCAAATAGTAGAACAAATGAATAAATTGCATTTTTATAAACTGTGTATGTGACACAGGGAAAACAGAGTTTAAGTTGTATTCATCAACATGACTGTTTCTCATAAACATTGTCTTCGTAAGATTCAGCTGTAGTCCTACCTTTCCACACTCACGGTCAAAGTCGGCCAGCATTTGTGCCGCTTGGCTGATGTTTGGTGTTATTAAAACAATGTCATCAGCAAAGCGGAGGTGGTGTAGTTGCCGACCATCTATCTTCACTCCCATTCCTTCCCATTCCAGTCGTCGCATGATGTTCTCGAGGGTGGCACTGAAGAGTTTTGGTGAAATGGTATCACCCTGCCGCACCCCTCTCTTGACATCAACGATCACTTCTTTGTAGAATGGTGAGATCCTGGTAGTGAATCCGCAATACAGCTCACGGAGGATCCTGATGTATTGGGCTTGAATGCCCTGATTGGCTAGGGCTTCAATGACCGCTTCCGTCTCAACAGAATCAAAGGCCTTCTTTAAATCAATGAACGTTAAGCAGAGCGGCATCTTGAACTCCCGAGAAACCTCAATGAGTTTGGTTATCGTGTGGATATGGTCGATGGTGCTGAATCCTTTGCGGAACCCTGCTTGCTCACATGGTTGTCCTTCATCTAATGTTCTGCCAATCCTATTCAGGATGACTCGAGTGAACAACTTGTAGATGACAGACAATAGGCAGATCGGGCGATAGTTGCCAATGTCATGGATGTCTCCCTTCTTGAACAGTAGTACGGTCCTGCTGGTTTTCCATTGGGACGGAACCTTGCATTCAGACAGGTAGCGAGTGAAGAGCCGAGCCAGTGTATTGATGAGTACTGACGGCAGGTTCTTCAGGTGTTCAGGTCTGACCTTGTCTGGGCCGGGTGCTGTTTGCTTCTTTACTGACGAAATGGCGTGTCGGATTTCGGAAGGGAGAACGTTGGGAACGACATACCCATCCTGTGGAATGAGAAACAGCCTTGTTCCTGACGCCCCATTCGCTCTCAATGGAACGACCATCTCCGAATGCAACAGCTATGTGTGCCTAGGTCGAGAGGTCAACATGAGAAATGACCTGGCACCCGAGCTGCGCAGGAGGAAGAGAGCGGCTTGGAACGCCTTCAAGAACGTCGAAGAAATAGCTAAGAGGACGAAGAACCTCCGGCTCCGGGCACATCTCTTTGATTCCACTGTTCTTCCTGCATTAACATATGCCTCAGAGACCTGGGCCCTATGCAAACAAGATGAGAACGCCATTCAGGTCTCCCAAAGAAGAATAGAAAGAGCTATGCTTGGAATATCACGTTTCACTCAAATGAGAGAACGAATCCGGAGTTCTGACATCCGTCGACGATCAAGGATCAGGGACGCTGTCTCATATGCCAAGGTGTCGAAAATCAGATGGGCTGGTCACGTAATGAGATTTAAAGACGACCGTTGGACTAGAGCTGTTACTGATTGGATTCCACGGGATGTCAAGAGACCGCGTGGCCGCCCACCTACCAGATGGTCGGACTTCTTTGTCAAGGTCATGAACGATCGGTTTGAGGCCCTCCATGTTCCCGGAGCGAAGAGATGCCATTGGGCTACACTAGCACGCGACAGGGACAAATGGAGACGTTACTGGCGCCCGCTCGAGCAAATCGACGACTAACGGGAAGTTAAGTGATTAAGTGAAGTGATCATCAACATGACTGAATCACATTCTCACAATATTGAATTAGAGATAGATGAGAGAGAATAATTTATATTATATTTCCATCTCTATAAATTTTAAAACAGACCAAAGAAAAATTTTGCTTAGGTTCACATAAATACAGTAAATCTATAGAAGGAGAAAATGAAAATTTTCATTTTTTTTATTAGTGAAACACCATGAGGTACAGTTATAGACTTTGTGTGCTTGGATTTCAGTTATAGAATGATCAAGTACCCATCCCTCCAACAGTGCCCATCCTCTAACACCATGGGCCCCAGCATCCCTCCCACCCCCCATACCCCAATCCCACCCTGCCTCTGTGGCAGGGCATTCCCTTTTGTTCTCTCTCTCTCCTTTTGGATCCTGTGGTTTGCAAGAGAGGCAATGAGTCACAATCATGTTTAGCCTGTAGTCTACTTTCAGCATGCTTCTCCCACCCTGGGAGGATCCTCACAACACCCTTTATTTGGTGCTCTCTTCTCTATCTGAGCTTCCTTTTCCCCTACCATGTGTGGCTGGCCTCCAAGTCATGAAACAAAATTCCTTGTACTAATCTCGGCCACTCCTGGGTGTTAGTCTCCCATTTTGATGCTTTATGTTCCCCAGATGAATGCAATATTTCTGTGTCTATCCCGCTCTTTCTGAACATGATATTTTCCATGTAGTACCATTTGTATGTGAATTTCATGACTTCATCTTTTCTAACAGCTACATAGTAGTCCATTGTGTAAATGTACCAAAGTTTCTTTAACCAGTCATCTGTTCTCGGGCACTCAGGTATTTTTCCAGTTTCTGGCTATTGTAAAGAGTGCTGCAATGAACAAACACTTGCTAATGTCACTTTGACTAAACTTTTTTGCCTCTCTGGGATATAATACTAGGAGTGGTATTCCTGGGTCAAATGGGAGATCAAATTCTAATTTTTTGAGAATCATCCATACTGTTTGCCAATAGGGCTGAACCAGTCGGCATTCCCACCAGCAGTAGAGGAGGGCCCCTTTCTCGCCACATCTGTGCCAGCACTGGTTGCTTTTGTTCTTTTGGATGTGGGCCAGTCTCTCTGGTGCAAAATGATATTTCATTGTTGTTTTGATCTGCATCTCCCTGATGATAAATGATGTGGAGCATTTTCTCATGTGCCTCTTAGCCATTCAGATTTCTTCTTTGCGAAAGTTTCTGTTCATTTCATTGTCCCATTTTTGGATGGGGTTGGATGTTTTCTTCTTGTGGAATTCAACCAGTAGTTTATATATCCTTGATATCAACCCCTAGTCGGGTGTGTATTTGGCGAATAGCCTATCCAATTCTGTAGACTGTCTTTGTATTTTGGTCACTGTTTCTTTTGAGGTGCAGAAGCTTCTCAGTTTAATACAGTCCTATTTGTCTATCTCTGTTTTCACTTGCTTGGTCAGTGGCATGACGTCTTTGAAAATACCATTAGCGTCAATATCATGGAGGGTTTTGCCAACTTTGTCTTCAATGAACTTTATGGATTCCGGTCTGATGTTGAGGTCATAAATCCATTTTGATCTTATTTTTGTGCATGGCGTTAGGCAGAGATCTGAGCCAACTTTTTTGCATGTATCTGTCCAGTATTGCCAGCACAATTTATTAAAGAGGCTTTCCCTGCTCCATTTCACTTTTCTTGCCCCCTTATCGAAGATAAGATGATCATATGCTTGGGAGGAGATGTCAGTGTATTCAACTCTGTTCCATTAGTCTGTAGCTCTGCCTTTGTTCCAGTACCATGCTGTTTTAATTATTACTGCTTTGTAGTTGAGTTTGAAGTTGGGGAGGTTGATTCCTCCCATTTTCTTTTTCCTAAGAATTGCTTTAGCTATTCTTGGGGGCTTATTGTTCCGTATAAATTTCAGGAGTGTTTGCTCCATTTCTTTGAGAATGTCATGGGTATCCTTATAGGGATCGCATTGAATTTGTACAGTGCTTTGGGAAGTATTGCCATTTTGAAAATGTTAATTCTCCCCAAACATGAGCATGGGATATCTTTTCCATTTCCTGGTGTCCTCTTTTATTTCCTTAAGTAGTGTTTTGTAGTTTTCTTTGTACAGGTCCTTTACTTCCTTAATTAAGCTGATTGCCAGGTACTTGATTTTCTGGAGCACAATTGTAAATGGGATTGTTTTCTTCATGTCATTTTCTTCTCTTTCACTATTTGCATATATAAGAAAGCCATGGATTTTTGGGTATTGATTTTATAGCCTGCCACTTTACTACTATACAAGTTTATTGTTTCTAGAGGTTTCTTGGTAGAGGTTTTATGGTTCTCTAAGTATAGTATCATATCATCTGCAAATAGTGAGAGCTTGATTTCTTCCTTCCCTACCTGGATGCCCTTAATATCTTTTCCTTTCCTAATCGCTATTGCAAGTACTTCGAGTACTATATTGAACAGTAGTGGAGAGAGTGAGCATCCTTGTCTCATCCCTGATCTTAGGAGAAAGACTCTCAGGTTTTCCCCAATGAGGATGATGTTTGCTGCAGGTCTGTGGTAGATGGTTTTAACTATATTGAGGAAAGTCCCCTCTATTCCCATTTTGGTGAGGGTTTTCATCATGAACGGGTGCTGGATCTTGTCAAATGCTTTCTCTGCATCTATAGATATGATCATATGATTTTTATCTTTTCTTTTATTGATATGATGGATTATATTGATTGATTTCCAATGTTGAATCATCCTTGCATCCTCGGGATGAATCCCACTTGGTCATGGTGTATGATGTTTTTGATGAGTTGTTGAATTCTATTTGCTAGTATATTGTTTAGAATCTTTGCATCTGTGTTTATCAGAGATATCAGCCTGTAGTTTTCTTTTCTTGTGTTTCCTTTTGGTATTAGAAAGATATGGGCTTCATAGAAACTGTTTGGGAGAGTTTCTGCTTTTCCAATTTTCTGGAAAAGCTTCAGAAGGACTAGCATTAGGTCCTCTTTAAATATTTGGAAAAATTTGCTAGTGAATCCATCTGGACCTGGTCTTTTTTTTTGGGGGGGGGGGAAGACTTTTGATTACATTCTCAATTTCCTTGATGCTAATAGGTCTATTCAGATACTCTAGATCTTCTTGACTCAGTTTTTGGGAGATTATAGGTGTCCAGAAATTTATCCATTTCTTCTAGGTTCTCTTGTCTCGTGGCATACAGACGTTTAAAGTAGTCCCTGATGATCATTTGGATTTTTTTGGTTTCTGTTGTGATATCCCCCTTCTCATTTCTGATTTTGTTTATTTGGATTTTCTCTCTTTGTTTCATTGTGAGTGCTGCTAGTGGTTTATCTATCTTGTTTATTTTCTCAAATAATCAGCTCTTGGTTTCATTGATCTTTCGTATTGTTTCTTTAGTTTACATGTCATTGATTTCTGCTCTATGTTTTATGATTCCTTTCCTTCTGCCCAATTTGAACTTTTTTTTGATCCTTTTATAATATCTTGAGCTGTGAAGTCAAGTTGTTTATGTGCATCCATTCGTCTTTCCTGAGATATGCTTGCAGAGCTATGATTTTTCCCCTTAAAATGGCTTTCGCTGCATCTCAGACATTTTGCTAGCTCGAGTCTTCATTCTCATTTATTTACAAGTATCTTTTGATTTCGTCCTTGACTTCCTTCCTGACCCACTCATTGTTCAGAATTGAGTTGTTTAATTTCCAGGTGTTTGATTTGGTTCTCCGTGTCTGATGTGTGATTCACTTCTATTCTCAGTGCATCATGGTCTGAAAAGATTGTTGATACTGTTTCTATCTTCCTGATTCTATTTACATATATTTTGTGGCCCAGGACATGGTCTATTTTGGAAATTGTTCTATGGGCACTGGATAAGAATGTATGTTCTTTCTTTTTGGCGTGTAAAGCCCTGTATAGGTCTATAAGCCCTTTCTCTTCTATTTCTTCTTTCAAAGCCAATGTTTCTTTGCTGAGTTTTGTTCTTTTTGATTTATCCAGAGGTGATAAGGCGATGTTGAAATCTCCAGCAACAATTGTGTTGATGGCAATGTCCTCCTTAAAATCTGTTAGCAGTTGTTTTAAATATTTAGTTGTTCCCTCATTAGGTGCATATACATTTAAGAGTGTGATTTCTTCCTGTTGTACGTATCCCTTGATGAAGAGAAAATAGCCTTCACTGTCCCTTCTAATCTTTTTCAACGCGAAAAATTAATGCTGTTTGATACTAGTATGGTCACCCCAGCTTTTTTGAGGGAGCTGTTTGCTTGCAAGATTGTTTTCCATCCTTTTACTTTGAGTATGTGTTTGCTCTAGCTGTTGAGATGAGCTTCTTGTAGGCCGCAGAATGTTGGGTTCTGTCTCTGTATCCCTTTTACCACTCTGTGTCTCTTAATTGGTGAATTTAGACCACTGACATTGAGAGAGATTATTGTTATGGGATTTTGTGTCATCTCTCTGTAAGGTTGTGCTGTGATTGTAGGGTTTGTTTTGTCTTATAGTAGCCCCTTTCGCTGTTGTTTTAGGTTTGGTTTTAAGTCTATGAAGTTCCTGAGCTTCTGTTTGTCTAGAAAATAGTGTACTGTTCCTTCAATTTTGAGTGAGAGTTTAGTCGAATAGAGTATTCTTGGTGAAGCATTCATTTCAGTGTGTTTCTTTCACTATATCTCACCACTGCCTTCGGGTTTGGAGGGTTTCCTCTGATAGGTCTGCTTTGAATCTAAGGGGTGCTCCTTTGTACATGATTTCCTTCTTTGACCTTGCTGCTTTCAGTATTGTATCTCTTTCAGCAGCATCAATCATTCTAACTATGATACGTCTTGGAGTGTTTTTGTTAGGGTCTCTTTTAGCTGGTACACTTTGGGCTCCTTGAACTTGAATGGCTGCATTGTGGAGTTCTAGGGATTTTTCAGCAATGATTTGTTTAACCGTGATTTTTTCATTGGGATTGTTTCCCTGAACTTCTGGTAGTCCAATGATTCTAATGTTGTTCCTCTTGGAATCATCTGCTAGGACTCTGATTCTCTTTAGAGCTATTTTGTGGTCCCTTGCTACTGTTTGTTGTTGGCTGTTGACTTCGTGCAGCTGATCTTCCAGCTCACTGATTCTCTCTTCAGCTGCGGTAACTCTATTATTCAGAGAAGAGACTGAGTTTTTCATATCATCTACGGAATCCTTTAATCTGTTCTCATTTCTTCGTGTAATTTGTTGATTTTTTCTGTCATGTTACTGGATGTCTGTATGACTGTTTCATTGAGTTGATTGAACATCTTTATGACTTTGTATCTGAATTCTATGTCAGAGAGGTCCCTTAGATGAACAGTATCGACAGTCTTCTGGATTCGTTCCGTTGTCCTCCCCTTGTGGTGGGAATTTGCGTTGTTTCTTCATATTGTTGTGTAGGTTGTGGACTAGGTTCCTTGGTAAGGCTAAACTACCTGCGGCAGCATTAGCGGCCTCCTGCTGAAAACAGCCTTCGCCCACTTCTGCAGAAGCCACGCCCACTTGTGCAGAGGCCACGCCACCATGGAAAACTGAATTTGGGAGGAGATTATCACAGTGTGAGGAGTGAAGAGGGGAAGGCAGATGCTCAGAAATGCTTTTCTCTAGGCATCTGAAGGACGCCTGGGGTCTTTCAGGGAGAGATCCATGTCCTGGTTTCAAGTACCGGTGGATGAACTGACCTGGGTTTGGGACGAGATCAGCACAGCTTGAGGAGTGAAGAGGGGAAGTCAGACACTTAGAACTGATTTTCTCCAGGCATCTGGGAGGACACCTGGGGTCTTGCAGGGAGAGTTCCAAGTCCTGGGTTCAAGTACTGGCAGATGAACTGACCTGGGTTTGGGACAAGATCAGCACAGCTTGAGGAGTGAAGAGGGAAAGGCAGAAGCTCAGAACTGCTTTTCTCCAGGTGTCTGGGAGGACGCCTGGGGTCTTGCAGGGAGAGACCCAAGTCCTAGGTTTAAGTACTGGCAGATGAACTGACCTGGGATTGGGATGAGATCAGTGCAGCGTGAGGAGTGAAGAGGGGAAGGGAGATGCTCAGAACTGCTTTTCTCCAGGTACCTGGGCAAAACTTTTTATTTTAGATAGTACAGTTTATGGTTACTTCTGTGAGAAGAGGGCACTTGGGGGCACCAATAATGAAACATAAAGAGGAAGGAGGGAAATATTAAAAGATATAGGGGTAACACTAAACAACACCTATAATATATGTGTTTAACATTTTACTAGATATTTGTGAAATATAAAATATTACAGATAGTGGAGTTAATGCTTTTAGCAGTTAATTTATATTTAAAGCACACATCTGTTATTATTGAGCTAAAATCTAACTGTTATTTGATAGTAATATATTTGTGGAAAACTAATAACTAACTTCCAGCCGTTCACTTTTAATAAGACTGTCTACAGGGTATCATTTGTAAAAATCTTACTGGAAAAAGTCATTCTAGGCTTTTGTAGAAACATTAAAACAATGTTTACAGCATTTATAAAACAGATCCATGGGAATTTTTATACATGTATTTTAACATTGTTTGGATAGCATGAGTCTGTAATTAAGACTGAAATAAGTTAAGGTTTGACTTCATTTTCCCTAGAAAATATAGTGCTGTATGAAATGTTGTTTAGCTAGTATCAAGAGGTACTTGTATTCATTAATTAACAATATGATAGATCGAGAGACAGAATAAAAGGACTCAGAAACTGCTTTTTCTATCTCTAAAGAAACAATAATTAATCTCAATCTCATTATGGTCTACTGTTAAATAAAGAAATATTCTTGAGCTATCTTATTTTTAATTTTAAATTTCTCATTACTAAAACAATTTCCTGTATTAATTTCTTTCATGTGCCACTCTACTCCACACAAACTATAGTTCAACCTAATTTCCACCCTAACTAGGTGATTTTGAGCATAATGAAATGTAAAACTAGTATGTATGCTATATCACACAATAAGAGACTACAAATGTATAGATTTATATCATAATAACCACGTGGACTTATCGAGATGTTAAGGTATATAAATAATTATTATACAGTGCATGGTCTTATAGTTGGCGAAGGACAGGCGGGCCTTACGAATACTTTTCCCGGCTTCTGCCGCATCTACCAGTACTTCTGCTCTTCTCTCTTTGAGGTCTTCCTTGATCGCATCTCTGCACTGCTTTGCAAGCTCGGACGTTAGCTTGCGGTTGCCTGAGGCATGTGCCAAACCACGCTGGCGAATTAGCTCAAGAGTTTTCGAAGATAGGCGACTTTTTGTGGCTATCTCTCTCTTGGCGTTCCTCGCACATTCATGGAGGTGCTGAACCAGTCGATCGTATTCCTCGTCAATGTTGTCAACAATGGCATCTTCCCATGTTGCCGCAATAGTACCAAAGAGTTCCCAGTTGGTGGTCATTCTGGGAGTTCTCTTTTTGAACTTTGCAGCCCTTTCTCCCCGTTCTGTGAAGTAGAATTTTGCACGAAGGAGACGGTGGTCCGATCCCGTTCGAAATTTTGGGACAACAGCGACATCAGTCAGGCAAAACCGTCGATTGAATATGATGTGGTCTATTTCGTTATGGAATCGTCCACCGGGAGACTCCCATGTCCATCGTTTAGATTCTGCCTTCTGGAACTGTGAGTTACCATGGATGGTCTTGGTCGACATGATGAACTCTGACAGTCTCTCACCCTGTTCGTTCCATTCTAGGCCATGGGTCCCGATGTGAAGTTCTTCAGCTGATCTTCTCGGTCCTATCTTGGCATTAAAATCACCCACAATGATCTTGTAGAAGGTGTGGTCTTCTTTATAGAACTTCTCTAGCTCCATGTAGAACTTCTCGATTTCTCTTTCATCATAATGAGATGTTGGTGCGTAGACAACGAAGATAGAAACTGCAGGCAGTGAGCCACATCTATTCAAATGTAAACGTCCGATTCGGGTTGTTAGGCATTCGAATGAATCAATGCTCTTGTCCAAGTTTGTGTTGACAAGGACACCGATGCCTCCAACACCTCTTTTATCGCATGTTCTGAGGAACAATTCTTCTCCAGTGTCGAAAACGGCGTGGTGAGATTCGTGCCTTCTTGTCTCGGTCAGACCAATGATGTCGTACTTGATCATTCGCGCTTGTACCATCAGGTCCTCGATGGATGCATCTGATGCTAGCGTACGTGCATTGAAAGTACAGACGATCATTTTTGTCTTCCTTCGTTGTGGCAGCCTAGGTCGGCCTTGAGATTTTGTCGGCCTCTCCTTTCTCATCCTTCTCAGTACTGCCATGTCGGTGAAGCCTTCAGGGTCAGGTGATTGAGACCAGTTGTAGTTACTGGTTTTGGCATATCGAATACACAGCAGATAGCTTGCCAGGCTCTTCCGTGCGGGCGGAATACTCTCGGTAGCTTGCCAGTCTTTCCGAGAGGGATAGAGGCTTTTGGGGTGACCTCTAATCACCCTTGTAGGTGTTACCATATTTGAACCCTATCAAATATGGTACGACAATTCCAGAAGATGGGTATTTAGGGAAAAGTATTCGTAAGGCCCGCCTGTCCTTCGCCAACTATAAGACCAAGATGACTGCCCTCCGACGTCCTGATGGATCCATCACATCCTCCAGAACGGCAATGGAGAAGATTATCCATGACTTCTACTCAAATCTCTTCGATAGCCATGTCCACTTGCCAACATACCAAATTCCACAGGATGGGTATGTTGTTCCCAACGTTCTCCCCTCCGAAATCCGACACGCCATTTTGTCGGTAAAGAAACAAACAGCACCCGGCCCAGACAAGGTCAGACCTGAACACCTGAAGAACCTGCCATCAGCACTCATCAATACACTGGCTCGGCTCTTCACTCGCTACCTGTCTGAATGCAAGGTTCCGTCCCAATGGAAAACCAGCAGGACCGTGCTACTGTTCAAGAAGGGAGACATCCATGATATTGGAACTATCGCCCGATCTGCCTATTGTCTGTCATCTACAAGTTGTTCACTCGAGTCATTCTGAATAGGATTGGCAGAACACTAGATGAAGGACAACCATGCGAGCAAGCAGGGTTCCGCAAAGGATTCAGCACCATCAACCATATCCACACAATAACCAAGCTCATTGAGGTTTCTCGGGAGTTCAAGATGCCGCTCTGCTTAACGTTCATTGATTTAAAGAAGGCCTTTGATTCTGTTGAGACAGAAGCGGTCATTGAAGCCCTAGCCAATCAGGGCATTCAAGCCCAATACATCAGGATCCTCCGTGAGCTGTATTGCGGATTCACTACCAGGATCTCACCATTCTACAAAGAAGTGATCGTTGATGTCAAGAGAGGGGTGCGGCAGGGTGATACCATTTCACCGAAACTCTTCAGTGCCACCCTCGAGAACATCATGCGAGGACTGGAATGGGAAGGAATGGGAGTGAAGATAGATGGTCGGCAATTACACCACCTCCGCTTTGCTGATGATATTGTTTTAATAACACCAAACATCAGCCAAGCGGCACAAATGCTGGCCGACTTTGACCGTGAGTGTGGAAAGGTAGGACTACAGCTGAATCTTACGAAGACAATGTTTATGAGAAACAGCCTTGTTCCTGACGCCCCATTCGCTCTCAATGGAACGACCATCTCCGAATGCAACAGCTATGTCTACCTAGGTCGAGAGGTCAACATGACAAATGACCTGGCACCCGAGCTGCGCAGGAGGAAGAGAGCGGCTTAGAACGCCTTCAAGAACGTCGAAGAAATAGCTAAGAGGACGAAGAACCTCCGGCTCCGGGCACATCTCTTTGATTCCACTGTTCTTCCTGCATTAACATATGCCTCAGAGACCTGGGCCCTATGCAAACAAGATGAGAACGCCATTCAGGTCTCCCAAGGAAGAATAGAAAGAGCTATGCTTGGAATATCACGTTTCACTCAAATGAGAGAAAGAATCCGGAGTTCTGACATCCATCGACGATCAAGGATCAGGGACGCTGTCTCATTTGCCAAGGTGTCGAAAATCAGATGGGCTGGTCACGTAATGAGATTTAAAGACGACCGCTGGACTAGAGCTGTTACTGATTGGATTCCACGGGATATCAAGAGACTGCGTGGCCGCCCACCCACCAGATGGTCAGACTTCTTCCTGAAGATCATGAACGATCGGTTTGAGGCCCTTCATGTTCCCGGAGCGAACAGATGCCATTGGGCTACACTAGCACGCGACAGGGACAAATGGAGACGTTACTGGCGCCCGCTCGAGCAAATCAACGACTAACGGGAAGTTAAGTGATTAAGTGATACAGTGCATATTAGTAAAAATCATATTAAACAAAAATACTATCATAGCACTTCAACCAGTGTAAATCATAGTGTAGGTAATTCTTTTGTAAAGGTTATAGATGATAGATCTTTTGCCTTTTGATCAGAGTAAATTTGTATGTCTATGATTATTCCCCTAAGTGAACAAGGGATATTTTAACTAAAGGTAGTTTAAAAAATTGAAGAACAATTGACTAGAAAACTAGTGAAGAGTCATTTGCTTAAAGAATGAAAAAATGCTTTTTACAAATTTGTAATGAAAAAATATCTGAACTCACTATATATTCTCTTTAATATTCATAAGCTTTAATTTGGCAATAAGATAATGTGAGGGCTTTTGTCAAAGTGCGTGACAGTGTATTTAATCACAGGTACAGTGTTGCACAGCAGACATCTTGAGGTTATTTCTTTGACAATACGAATTAGTTATAGGTAAAGGTAAAGGCCCTTCCGTTGATCGTCGATTTGCTTGAGCTAGCCCAGTAACGTCTCCATTGGAGACTTTGCTGTTACTGTGTTTGGCATATCGAATACTCTCAGTAGCTTGCCAGGCTCTCCGAGAGGGGTGGAGGAATCGAACTCGGGTCGGCCATGTTGGCCGCTTGTAAGGCAAACGCCCTATCGCTGTGCTATCGAATTAGTTATACCCATTGAAAACTCCCCTTTACCCATTTACTGGAGACCCTTGTCATTTAACATTCTACTCCCAGTAGTCTGAGTTTGCAGGTGTTTTTTCTTCACCATTCAACTAGAATCATGCAGCATCTGTCTTCCTGTTACTGACTTATTTTATGTGCTGTCCTCTAATCAATCCAGGGTGTCACATGCCACAGGACTCCTTTTTCTGAAAGACTTAATAATGTGTCCTTGCATGTATAGTACAGTTTATCAACACATGATTCTCTTGATGAACTCTCTCATTGCTACTTCTCTTATCAGTAAATTATTTTATACAATTTCATATGATCCTTTAAAGAATCAATGAAAGCACATTGTCAGAGATCCAAACATATATTGGACTCCTGCCCTTTTGTGATTCAATTTCAGAGTATTATATTTAGTTTTAAAGAAGTATAAGAAAAAGAAAAAAAAACCAAAAAGGCAAGCTAAGAAATCAACAAAAGTAGAGAATTGGCCCTGAAATCAAGATGAAGTCAATGCAGTCAAGAAAGAATGTCTGTGAAGCAAGGTATAGAAATCGCCAAAATAAACACAAAAGTAACAAAGCACAATTGTATATAATACATGTGCTGAAAATACAGGAAACTACAGATTTCTAATTCTCTTTAACTTCTTTACTTTTAGGTAATTTGCTCTGACTTTTTCTTTGAGTTCATCAGATAACTGTGCACATTTATAGAGATAAAAAAAAATTCTAGTTATAGTACCTATAGAAGGAAGGAATTGAGGATTAAAACACACAAACAGAGTAAAAGCAAGAATGTGACAAATAATATAAATTCCCAGGAATCTGAAGCAAGTTTAACTGGCCTACTCTTAAATAGGATTTAGGATTTAATGTATTAGTAATTTTCCATCTTCAAGTGTGAATTTCCACTATGAGATTAAAAAGACCTATTTATGTAAATGGAAATTTCTCATTTAATCATAATTATGTGGTAAAAATATGGAATTTTCAAAAACCTATCAGGAATTAAACAGACTATTATTCACTATAGAAAGAGGGAATGAGCAACTGATGTTTAAAATTGCAATCAGGAAGAGTAACAAAGATATTACAGGGCTAAGAAACTTTCCTTATTCAATTCCCAGCATGGTAGTTGATGCCCTGAGAAAGGCTAGGAGTGATCACTGAGCACAAATCCTCGAATGAAAACAAATTCAAGAAAGCAAACAACAAAACTGACCCTTATTTAGGCTCCCATTCCAAAATCACTTGGGATCATTAGGGAGTCCTAAAACTCTCCATGCAGGACATCATAACAATCAGTTCCTGCTTACATGATGTACCTGGGTGATATTGTCACTTACAACACAGATGTGACTTTCAAAAGTCTAATAATGACACTACCACCTCCTTCCCAGAAAATAAATTTCTGCTTCATTTTTTCATATGCTATTAACTTCTCAAGTGAAGCTTTATAATAGTGTATCTAATTTCTGAGAGTTAGTCACAACCTACATTCCATTTTTTGTTTTTGTGCTTTTAGCCACACTTGTTCAGGGCTTACTCTTGGTTTTGCTTTTGTGTATCACTTCTGGAGAAGTTTAGGGAATGGATCATACTGGGTGCTAAGGATCAAACCCTGTGTGGGCCACCAGCAAGATTAATACCCTCCCTGCTGTACTTACTCTGACACATCGCATTCCATTGTCAAAAAGAGTAAGGAAAAAAATTTATTCTATTCAAGGAAAGCAGAGTTTAATAATTAGAAAATCTCAGCCCAAGTAAAGATATCCCCCAATATATTTAGAAAACAAATATATATGATCGATTATTATAATCTATTTCTTGACTCTTCAATATTCTATACTTTTTTTCAAAGGGGGAAGGGGATGTTGGCTGCGTTTAGCAATGCTCAGGCCTTGTTACTGGGTTTGTGCTCAGGGATCGCTCCTGGCGGTGCTCAAGGGGTTCTGAGGATTGAACCGAGTTCAGTCACATGCAAGACAAACACTGTACTATCATTGTAGTTCCTACACTCATTTTTTATATTAAATTTCACTTTTATTACTGTACTGGTTAGAAATGAATCTCATTACACCGGTTTCATTTTTTTTGCAAACTTTTGTGCTTGGGTTCCAAGTTTACAATGATCAAATACCCATCCGTCCACCAGTGCCCATTTTCCACCACCATGGATCTCAGTATCCCTCCCACACCCATCCCCCCCATCCCATCCTGCCTCTGTGGCAGGGCATTCCCTTTTGTTCTCCCTCTCCTTTTGGGTGTTGTGTTCTGAAAAGGAGGCATTGAGTGGCAATCATGTTCAGTCCATAGTCTACTTTCAACATGCATCTCTCATCCTGGGAGGATCCTCCAAACACCCTTTATGTGGTACTCTCTTCTCTATCTGAGCTGCCATTTCCCCTAGAATGCCTGGCTGGCCTCTAAGCCATGGAGTAATCCTCCTGGTACTGATCTCGGCTATTCTTGGGTATTAATCTCCTATTTTGTTACTTTATGTCCCCCAGATTAATGCAATCTTTTTATATCTATCCCTCTCTTTCTGACTCATTTCTCTTAGCATGATTACTTTCCATGTAGTACCATTTGAATGTAAATTTCATGACTTCATCTTTTCTAACAGCTACATAGTGCTCCATTGTGTAGATGTACCAAAGTTTCTTTAACCAGTCATCTGTTCTTGGGCACTCAGGTTTTTTCCAGATTCTGGCTACTGTAAAGAGTGAGGGCGATTTGGCTGCGACATCTGTCACCCCATTGATCGCCAGGGTTGATTCGGCTGATCTGGCTGTCTAGGCGATTGTCCCCTTCCTCCCTCACCACTCCACGTGTTCTCCCTCCCAAAGCTGCATGCTCAGTTGAAGAGGACGGCCTTCCCCGAATAGAGGCGGACCAGTCTTCTGTCCAGGGTATACGAGTAGCTGCACTCCCCTGCTAGAACCTCCAATCAAGCACTTATATTTTTTATGGTGAAACTTTCCCCAAACTTCTGAAAACAACAACAACAACAACAATACATTCTTCTAAAGACAATGATTTTTCAGTAGTTTGGTATAGTATTAAACATGCAAAGTTTAGAGTCAAATTGCCTTTAAAATTAATTTACGTGTACCTGAATAAATTTTGTAAATTCTCAATACTTCACTGTTTTCATTTGAAAATAAGTTTTAAAAATTATGCTTCATGTGTTTCTTAGGATTGTTTAATGATCTACTTTGTATGGATGTCACTTACAACATTTTGCACATGAAGCGCTTAATATATTATAGCCTTTGTTATTGCTCTCCTTCTAGATTATAGATTCAGTTCAAAATAATGACTGGAGGGAGAAAGCTTTTATGTATAGCATTACATATAACAAAGCAATGTATGAACCTCAATTTCTTTACCTGTGATAATGTTAATTTGAAACTCTAGGAATTACTTGGTCCCAGAACAATATTCTTATCATAAGAGAAAAAGTTATTTTATATATAGGGCATAATACATTACAATTTCAGTCAATTTAACCTCTTAAGTAGTCTGGTACCAGTGTTTTATTAAAGCATTTGATGATTCCCTAAGAACAGCTGCTTTTGGATAACAAGGGATGTGGACAAACCAGTTATTTTCATGAGTCCCTTAATGTCATCTTATTTCCACATATGTAGGAGGAATACAGTAACTAGAAGCAAAATGTGTTGAGTTTGAAAATACATGAATTAATAACTTGGAGTATATTACTGGCAGAATCATGGCAGAAACATAACAAATTAAGACAAAGTGACTTGTGCTCAATATTTGAACTGGGGGTAAAATGTGATCTGCCAATAAAGCCATCTGCGTTCTAGAGACTTGACAAATCCCTTGGCAAAGTAAGTTTGCAGATCAGTCAACAGACTACTAAGCACAGCTCAATCATCTTCTGTGAAGAAAAACACCGGTATCTGAACTTACCTCAATTCAGAGTTTCCCAGGACACCGGTAGAATGACACAGGCAGGACCACTGTGTCACAAAATGGACCCAGAGCCTCACCGCATGGAGCCTCATGTATTATTTCTGCACGTGCATGGCAGCTTCCATCATTTTTGTTTCATTGTCTTATTTCCTCCCTAGTCAATATTTTTATATTGAGAAAAATTTGTTGAAATAATCACTTAGGTTCTCTCTTTAAATTAAAAAAAAATTAAAACAATTTTCATTAAAACACTGCTTAGACATGTTACTGCCCTTGTAAGGAAAATCCTTTTGTGTTTTCTGCTAATTTGGGTAAACAAAACATGATAGCAACTTTAGTATGTCTGTACATTAATTGGTATATATATAAATACATATATACACATGTGATATATATATATATGCATTGAGCTGTGAAATTGAACTGCTGAAATTTTTATAGGATTATAAACCAATGGAACATCAATTTTTTTTAAAAAGGCAAAACAAACCCCTTATCAGTTTTTTGTCATTGATCTCTAATACAGATCCTTTGATATTTATATGAAGTGATCATACGTGTATGTAGGTACACCTACAGTGGTAACCATCACATGTAGAAGCTACAGTAATGCATAAGAATTCTCCAAGATATACTTGTATTGTGCCAGAGATTATTAAATTGGAAGTAAATGTGTTGTCATTGCACACTGTAATCTAATTCATTCAAAAAAACTATTTTTCAATATATTAGATAATAAAGTGCTAGTACATAACATTGGACTCTCCTACCATAGTAAAATAGTCATTATAAATTAGAATGATGACATATTACTCTTATAAGCTACTAATCAAATCTATGTACACTTCGGTTTTCAAAGCTGGGAAAATAACCACAAAATTTATTCATGCAATTAGAGGGATCAGTCAGTTGAGTCTTATGAAAACAGAACCAAACTTAAGGCTGTGCCTGAGTTTCAAAGCTATTTCTTAAAGATGGTATATTTAAATCTATTATCATATAGTAAAGTTAGTTTTTCTTTTTTCTTAAACTAAACATTTTATTATATTGCTAAGTTAGTAATTGGTTAGTGAAATCATGAAAGAAAATAAAGTTTTTAACTATCAAACCTAGAATTTCGAGGTACATAAGGAAACTCTAAAACTTGGCTCTTAACTGTTACTAAATAATTCCCATTATCTTCTATGTGAAGCATTCTAAAAATAAATTTAGGAAATTTCTCTCAAAAATAAGGAACACTTTTTATCAGCAAAACTGTGAAAATGTAATTTATCTTCCAATACAAATATTGGTGCCAGCATTATATTTCATTTTATTTTTTAAAAATATATCCAAGGACAGAAAATACCATATTAGTTAGACTTACTTTATAAAATTTCTATTGTTTAATATGTGTGCAAAGGACAGTAAGAATTTTCTTGCTTTCAAGTAAGGAAATGTGTCCAGCATATTAAAGTTAATTTGGTACTTATAAACTTATTTATAACTTTAAATGTTTAGAAAGAAATTTGAGGTTTCTTTCTTTACTTAAGTTTATAATTTTCTCCAGAGACTATAATCCCAAACTCAATAACTTGAAAATAAATGGGCCTATTGTATCGTTTTTATATTTCACTTAGCAATATTCTGGGTAAAGCCGCACTCTTTTATTCTTTTGGCACAAATTCAATAAGTGTTAATTCTTAAAATTATACAATAGAAAAAATATAATATTGCAACAGTCTTTAATCACCTATTTGTCTATATCATACAAAATAAACATAATGTATATGATACATATAATTTAAATACTTATATATGCATATGTGTACTCATGTTGGTAATTATAGATAGCCATATGTGCATAGTATTTTTAAGTTGGTTTTAAATAATATAATACAATTTTACATATATGCAAAAAAGTAAGTACATAAGCAAGTTAAGCATAAACATAATTTAAAAAATCTAATGTTATAGACTAATGCCCATAAGTCTGGCGATAGAATTCAGGGGCTCAGAACACTGAGCAGCAACCTAGGTTCATAATTTTTTTATTATTATGAAGTAAAATAGCTATTTCAAAATAAATACACAGTGGATAGGGCATTTGCCTTGCACGCGGCCTTCCCGGGATTACCCGGGTTCAATTCCTCCGCCCCTCTCAGAGAGCCTGGCAAGCTACTGAGACTATCTTGCCCGCACAGCAAAGACTAGCAAGCTCCCCGTGATGTATTCGATATGCCAAAAACAGTAACAACAAGTCTCACAAGGGAGACATTACCCATACCCTACTCGAGCAAATTGACGAACAATGGGACGACAGAGCAGTTTACATTTCCAGGTTGTGTTCTATATCTTTAACAAATGATAATGAGCTTAGCAACATATATATTCTTCACCCAATAGAATTCCTAGCAGAAAGCATATTTTTTGAGTGGGGGGGAGAAGTCTTATTTTTACTTTACTAAATTAAGAAAATAATAAAAAATAAAATTTTATCATCTTATTTTAGATGGGCTAGAGCAATAGCACAGTGGTAGGGCGTTTGCCTTGCACGCAGCCAACATGGCCGACCCGAGTCCGATTCCTCTGCCCCTCTCAGAGAGCCCGGCAAGCTACCGAGAGTATCTCTCCCGCACAGCAGAGCCTGGCAAGCCACCTGTGATGTATCCGATATGCCAAACACAGTAACAACAAAATCTCCAATGGAGACGTTACTGGGCCCACTCGAGCAAATCGATGAACAACGGGAGGGCCTTTACATTACCTTACCTATTTTAGATAGATGCAGAAGTTTAAATAGCAATATTATGTTTTTACAAATCAATATAGAAAACATGTATTTAATTATAATCACAGCAAAATGAAAATTAAAAAGAAAGCAAGACAAAAGGAAGTTAAACTCTCAGATTAATAAATCAGGATAAAAGACAAATAGAAAAAATTACAAAATAGTGAGTAAAATAGAAGTATAAAATAAAGAATGAAAAATAAATGTAGTTTAAAAGGGGAAATTATTATAATCAATTTTTCTAAAAGCAAATTTGACAAAATGACAATAATTGTTCTAGAGTAAATTATATAGTAAAGCATTATACTGAGAGACAAGTTTATTGTTGACAAAACTATTTAAAAAATATGTATAGGTGTGTATTCTATATGTTATAATATTTTATATAATTTATATAATTATTTGAAATAGAAAATACTAATCTTTTAAGATCTGTAGGACATATTATGCTGCAATTTCATAAATGTTAAATAAATATTCTAAATTTTACTAATATAATTTAGTCATGGGAATTTGAAACATATTGCTATACACTCTTTAATAAATTAGAAACTCAAAGGAAAATAGCAATTACCCATTTTGAAAAAGAGTTGAAATATTCTATTCCTATATTAAAACAAAAATTTAAAGCTGAAGGAGAAAAAGAGCAGTGCTAAGAGTTTGCCTTCATGTGACCAACTCTGATTTGATCCCAGGCACCTCATATAGTTCCTTGAGCCTCACTAGTAAAGATGCCTCAGTATAAAAGCAGAAAGAATCCAAAACATAGCCTAAAATATCAAAACTCAAAAACAAAGAAACAGAAAACAGACACAAAAACATTGTTTTAATAAGCTATGACTGAAAGTAGCAATATAGAAAACATTGAAAAGCATAGCAAACATTTCGGGATTGGTTATTTGACAAGACTATTTTAAACAGCTATTCATAAACACTCTATAAAAAGGAATAGTGAAAAGGACAAACTATGTATATTAATGCACTTTAAATTTTCGGTAGCAAATCTGAAAATAACCTAGAAAATATATTTAACTTTTATCAAAATACAGATGAATAGAAATAAAAACTAATAGCCACAAAAAGTAAACTATCGATAGCAAGGTAACGAGCGATTATAAATTTAACTGTATTCTATAGCTTTCATTAGAATTATATAATTTTTACTAGAATAGCAACAGGTGTTTTATTTATGTAAAATTAAAATTACTGTAAATATTAATATAAAAAGATAACAAAAATTTAAATATACTTAGAAATTTGCAATAATAAATAAGTCAATTTTCTTCACTTTGCCTAAGGATATGTTCTGGTTTTCATACCACCAAATAAATATCATTGAAAGATGATCAAAATATCAGTAATTACCTGAAATTAAATTAAAAAAAGAAATAGAATTTATCGTTGTTTATAGTAAGGGAAAATTATTGCGGTCAGGATAGTCTCTGTGAGAAGATAAATCTACGCATCATTTTGATTACACTGAATTCAGAGATTGGTAAACTTCTAAGATATCAGTGGATTGACACCATCTCTAGAAAAGCAGCTGAAATAAGATCGTCATTGACTAAATGTCATTCAGAGGTGTTTTCTGGAATGGCTCGGTCTTTTCAGATGTGAGGGTCTGACATTAATGTGTTGCTTGCAAAATTTTGTTCACCAAAGTACGTTTAGCAATTGAACAAGTTTAAATTTGATTCTGGTGACCATTTGCTTTTCTGTCCATAGATCAATGAGTCTTAATATATTTCTGAACACTTTTTATACTCTTAGGCCAATGCAATATCAGATAACAGAAGCACAAACTGTTAAAAAAAAGTAGATAATAATAAAATTATTAAAGACAAATAGAAAAGAAAATTAATAAGACAAGTGTGGAGCCACGTCATCCGCCACATCCATGAAGCAAATGCCTATGACTTCTGAGTCCATTTAACGAACAAAGATATTTCATCTGCTGATTTAATGTTACTGCAACATGAGTTGTGAAAGAGCATATATTTCTTCTCAGTTACTCAAAGTAAAATTAAAGATCACGCCACTGGCCAAGCAAGTGAAAACAGAGATAGACAAATGGGACAATCTTAAACTAAGAAGCTTCTGCACCTCAAAAGAAACAGTGACCAAAATACAAAGACAGTCTACAGAATAGGAAAGGATGTTCTCCAAATACACATTCGACAAGGGGTTGATATCAAGGATATACAAGGTACTGGTCAAACTCCACAAGAAGAAATCACCCAACCCCATAAAAAAATGGGGCGAGGAAATGAACAGAAACTTTCGCAAAGAAGAAATCCGAATGGCAAAAAGGCACATGAGAAAATGCTCTACATCACTAATCCTCAGAGAGATTCAGATCAAAACAACAATGAGATATCATTTTACACCACAGAGACTGGCCCACATCCAAAAGAACAAAAGCAACCAATGCTGACACGGATGTGGCGAGAAAGGGACCCTCCTTCACTGCTGGTGGGAATGCTGACTGGTCCAACCCTTTTGGAAAACAGTATGGACGATTCTCAAAAAATTAGAATTTGATCTCCCATTTGACCCAGCAATACCACTCCTGGGAATATATCCCAGAGAGGCAAAAAAGTATAGTCGAAGTGACATCTGCAATTGTTTGTTCATTGCAGCACTCTTTACAATAGCCAGAATCTGGAAAAAACCTGAGTGCCCAGAACAGATGACTGGTTAAGAAACTTTGATACATTTACACAATGGAGTACTATGTAGCTGTTAGAAAAAATAAAATCATGAAATTTACATACAAGTGGTACTACATGGAAAGTATCATGTTAAGTGAAATGAGTCAGAAAGATTGGGATAGACATAGAAAGATTGCATTCACCTGGGGGACATAAAGCAACAAAATGGGAGAATAACACCCAGGAATGGCTGAGATTAGTACCGGGAATTTTGCCCCATGACTTGGAGGGCAGCCACATGTGCTAGGGTAAAAGGAAGCTCAGATAGAGAAGGGAGCACCAAATAAAGGGTGTTGTGAGGATCCTCCTAGGGTGGGAGAAGCATGCTGAAAGTAGACTATAGACCAAACATGATTGCCACTCAATGCCTCTCTTGCAAAACACAGGAACCAAAAGAAGAGAGAGAGAACAAGGGGGAATGCCCTGCCACAGAGGCAGGATGAGATGGGGGAGACGCGGGGTGGGAGGGATGCTGGAACCCGTGGTGGTGGAGGATGGGCACTGGTGGAGGGATGGGTATTTGATCATTGTATAACTGAAACCCAAGCACAAAAATTTGTAAGTCTATAACTGTACCTCATGGTGTTTCACTAATAATAAAAAAAATTAAAGATCATTCTGTTTCCTATAATTCAGGAGGCATGTGCAACTTATTACACCAGTCAATGAGAAGAACCACAAGGTTTTATAATCACATGAAGTTGTATGATTTGAATAGAATCAGTTAATTGACAGTTGATGTAAAATAATTTATAAAATTGCTCCTGGGGCTGGAGCAATAGTACAGCGGGTGAACGTTTGCCTTGCTCACTGCTAACCTCGGTACTATCAACTGAATCCTTTAGAGTCCCCTGAGAATGGCCAGAATTGATTCCCAAGTGCAGAGCCAGGAGTAACCCCTGAGCAGCACCAAATATGACCCAAAATAAAACAAACAGACAATAGTTTATAGCATTAAAAGACTTAAAGTTAGAGATTTTGTGAGTTGTCCTTTGAGGGTAGCTTACTAGAATAAATTGGGTCAAGTTAGATTATCTGATCCCTACATAGAAAAAATATTCAAAGATGTATGATATATATATATATATATGTATATATATATATATGATATATTCAAAGATGGTGAACTCTGGCAGAATTTTAGGTATACTTTTAGACTAATTTCACTTCCTATGCAAAAAAAAAAAGCACTGCATTAGGCTTAAAATTTCACTATCACTGTCCTCCCGTTGTTCATCGATTTTCTCGAGTGGGTCCAGTAATGTCTCCATCATGAGACTTGTTGTTACTGTGTTTGGCATATCGAGTCTGTCACGGGGAGCTTGCCAGACTTTGCCATGCGGGCAAAATACACTCGGTAGCTTGCTGGACTCTCTGAGAGGGGCGGAGGAATCGAACTCGGGTCGGACATGTTGGCTATGTGCAAGGCAGACGCCCTACCCGCTGTACTATCGCTCCAGCCTAGGCTTAAATTGTACAAATAGAAAATTAATGTTGTTAACATGAAATGCAAATGGATAAAAGCCTTGTAAATTCCCTGCAAATGCCAAACCAGTTTAGTCCTAAAAATAAAGCTTAATTTATCTTACTTTAGCTTAATTTAGCTTAGTAAAGCTTACTCACGCTGGTCCGTTTTATGTTTATTACCTTGGAAATTCAACAAAGCTTGATCTTTTCCAAGTTTGATCTGAGGCAACCACCAATCCACAAACCACATATAATCCTTAAAATAATGACTATGAAGTATCACTGGCTTTATTTCACCATTTCTGATATTTTTCACAATATGCATTTTAAATCTTTAAATGTACCAAGATGCCATGGAAGTATTTAGAATGAAGATGTATATTACTATTCTGAGTGATATTACTTGAGCAAAACTAGAAACAAAAAATTAGCTATATCTATTCATACTTTTCTTTTCAAATACTGTATATAGTATCAATATATTAAATTTAGATATATGGCACAGAGAATAACACTTCGTTTTATACAATGACTGCTAATAATAAGTGGTTCGTCAGGTATTATGCATTGTTTTTATTTGTTATATAATAATGCATTTTCTGTAATTTCAAAACATTAGATTATAGTGATAGAAGAACCAGTGGTTTTGCTACATAAAGACTTTTGGTATCTAGGCCTAAAAATAGTACAGAGGTACTTTCTTTGCATGTGGTTGAACCATATTGAATAACAACATTGAATACCAACATTGAATGCCAACATTGCCTAAGCCCAGAGAAAAGAATAAGCGCTGAGCACCACAGAGTTTGGCCCCAAACTAAACTGATGGAAAAAATATATAATATCTTAAGTAGACATAAGTAGAAGCTTACTTGTTACCCAACATTCAGAACAATTGCATACATTGTTTACACTATTGAAGGAACAAGTTTTTACTTTTATATATACAGTCAATTATGGTCTGATATTAGGAATAGATGTCTATGCCACAATAAAATTGTTAAAAGCAGGCAAGTTACTCAACAGTAATATAATTGCACACAAATTATTGAAAAAAAGATTAACATAGTCCAAGAATAGAAAAAAAATCTGATTGGTATTTATAGTGTACTTGCAAATAGAAGACCTGAATGATCATTCTGACTTAGCCACATAAAAAAAAAAGTGAAAGACAGTAATACAGTTCAAGAGAAGACAGACAAAATCATAAATAGTAACATTACTATATAGCCCAGATATCACAGTGATACAGGTACTACATAGCAGAGCTACACTGAAGGCTACACTAAATATCTCAATTTATCTTCCAATATTTTTATTTTATACTACTAAGGAAAATGTGTTACTGATACACATTTATAAAATAAAACAAAATATTTTAGGGTAAGAGAGTTTTTCTTAACATAAAATATCACCAGTATTGCTTTGTAAATAATGACTCAAAAAAGTCATATCTAATCACACATGCCTTGAATTTGTTGTTTTTAATGTGGCTAATTAAACAACAATTTGACTTTCTAAAAACTAATCTTTTGATGAAAATATCATTAGCAAAGGCTAATGATGAATTCATATATGAAGTGAACCATTGCACAGCTCATTAACAATAATAGTACTGGTGTAGAAAAATAATGAACACAAAATACCTTGAGTGATAAATTATTATTTTTTAAATAATCGCACAATTTAATGTAAGTTTTGAAATATTGACAAAGCACATTGTTCATGTTCTCATAAGCATATAAACATTTTGAAACAATTTATTCTAAGCTTTCTCACATGAAGACCAATGTTTTCTCTATTTTACCTCATCTGATTGCTTAGTCATTCTTGATATTAAGTAAGTGGGAAAAAAACTTCTTTTGAAATTTTCCTATAACTCTTATTGAATTTGGCTAACTCAACTGTAGAAATTAAACAGTAATTAATGAGTTGAAAAAAACAAGATCTTACAGAGATATATTATGGGCAAAGTAAATATCTCAGCTCAAAAATACCAGTTTACTCCCCACAGTTTTCATAAATGGTGCCATGATAATCAGACGGACTGGAGTGATAGCACAGCGGGTAGGGCATTTGCCTTACAAGCGGCCAACATGGCCGACCCGAGTTCGATTCCTCCACCCCTCTCGGAGAGCCCGGCAAGCTACCGAGAGTATTCGATATGCCAGACACAGTAACAACAAAGTCTCCAATGGAGACGTTACTGGGCCCGCTTGAGCAAATCGACGATCAACGGGAGGGCCTTTACCTTTACCTTTACCTTAATAATAATAATAATAATAATAATAATAATAATAATAACATGCAGTACATTTAAGTGTTCTGTCAAAAGTTAAGGAAACAAACAAGGTGACTATGTGATCATTTTGTCCTTTGGGGACTACTATAAGAAATTACCATTGATTGGATATCCTATATACAAACAAAATGTCTCATGTTCTTGCAGATTAAAAGTCTGAGATGGGTAAGTGAGTGACTCTTCTGGATGACAAATTTCTCTATTTTCACATATGGTAGAAGGTAAGTGAATTCTCTGGGGAATCTATTTTTTAAGGGCACTAGTCCCATTCATGATAACTCCATCTCAATGACTTCATCAACTCCCAAATGCCTTCCCTCTTATTATCATTGCTTTGGGATTATGATTTCAGCGTATGGATTTTGTGAGATTATGTCCAATACAAATCTCTTGATGAGTGTGCTCACTCACCACTCATCTCATAAAGAAGAGCAAATTCATCTAGTATTATTTTATTTTTGAAACCTCAAATCTGAAAATACATCTTTGAGTATAAAACAACAGCAATGTTGAATCTTCTTTTTAAATTTTTATAAATATTAATATATAGTTAGCAACTGTAATTCAATAAATAAATATGTAATACAAAATGTTAAATTACATTTTCTATTTTTTCATCTTAAAACATATAAACACTATACAGGTGCACATCTGTGTGGTACTTACTGCTTGCAACAAAGTTTAGTGCTTTATTAAATGTTTCCAAAGCCATTTTGAGCATTTAGATTTCTACTGCTATTACTACACATTGTAATTGTTAATTGTTGTGCCCCTTTCTCCTTTTTCCTATTCCTATGCATGTCCCAATTTCTGTTTCACAAAAAATAAATAAAATCTAAGACAACATGCTTGTCGAGGGTCAAGACAGTAATTTATAAGCGAGTGAGACTAAGTTTGTCTAGGCTTTTGTTGACTAGTAAGCCGTTTGATAATTTCAATTATCAAATGCAAAGTGCTGCTTACATGCCTGTATCTTGAGATACATCAATTAACAAAACAAAAATATTTGTCCCATATTCTTAGTATTCTACAGGGAGATAAACACAGAGAATACATGTAAAAGAAAACTTCAAGATTATAAGGTCAAATTATATACTAGAAATGTGATAGTGACTCTGGGAAAGGAAGTATCAGAAGTAAGAAGTGCACTTAAGTCAATGTTTGGAAAAAAATAAGTTCTATATTTCTTGATTTATACCCTATTTTAAACGATAGCACAGCAGGTAGGGCGTTTGCCTTACAAGCGGCCAACATGGCCGACCCGAGTTCAATTCCTCCGCCCCTCTCGGAGAGCCTGGCAAGCTACCGAGAGTATTCAATATGCCAGACACAGTAACAACAAAGTTTCCAATGGAGACATTACTGGGCCCGCTCGAGCAAATCGACGATCAACAGGAGGACCTTTACCTTTACCTTTTTACCCTATTTTAAAAGGTTTGTGTTATGGATTTCTGTCTTCCAAATAAAACTACAAAAATAAAGATATGAAATCTCCCATTCTGCAATCAATATAGCATCTGGGTTACACACTCTTAAATGACATTAAAGACACATCTGTGTTTCATTTGACACAGAGTCTTGGCCTGAAAACATGATACTAATTAAATTAGTTTATACAAGGGTTTATTCTTGTCATAATCATTGCACTCATCTTTCTCTACTGTTTATAACAACTGAAAGGTCAGTCTACATTTTATGTTCTTCCTATATCACATCTTATATTTGGCTTTAAAACAACTTAAGAGTATTTGATAATGTTAATGTCCACTCATATATGTGAAATGACATTTATGTTAATTTACACTAAATTGCTCTTCTTTTTATTTTTGAAATTGACTCTAATTTTTAGTGAGTTTGTACAAATTTTAGAAAACACTAATCACTCAAATGTTATTTCCATAAGTATTAAAATTGTTCTGATTTAAAGACAAAGCTAAGTTTAACTATATTAGATAGATTGTAAAAAAAGTACATTAACACCACAGATTAAGAGTTTAAACTACTTAGATGCTACACATATCTTAAAAAAAACTAAACTAGAAACTAAACTAGAAAATATTACAGTGGGCAGGGTATTCAGTGGGTCCAAATTTTATTTCTTGCACTTCATATCATTCACTGAGAACTGCCAGGAGTCATCCCTGATCACAGCCAGGAGTAAGTGCTAAACACTGCTGGGTGTGGCTCAAAAACAAAAAAAAATCAGTCATATGGGTAATTATATATATATAGGTAGCTATATAATATATATGTGTATATATATACATATATATATACTGTTACTTGGGCTGGAGCAATAGCACACTGGGTAAGGCATTTGCCTTGCACGCTGCCAGCATGGCTGTCCCGGGTTCGATTCCTTCATCCCTCTCAGAGAGCCCGGCAAGCTACCAAGAGTATCTCACCCGCAGAGCAAAGCCTAGCAAGCTCCTCTTGACGTATTCAACATGCCAAAAAAAGCAACAACAAGTCTCACAATTTGTTGTGAGACATTATTGCTGCCTGCTCGAGCAAATCGATGAATAAAGGGAGGACAGTTCTATAGTGCTACTGTTACTTATGTTTGTGTCAGTGTGTGTGAAATTATGAAAGGTGTGTCATATAAGTCCTATAAGAGTCTCTCCTACTTTGGTTAGGACTCACCCTAATCCTCAACACAACTATCCATGTATCAAAGAGATTCAATTAGTTTGCTAGGTCAAATGAACAACAAAAGAATTTTTATTTTAAAATTCTTGTACACAAAGTTGTAATATTATAGAAACTGTTTAGCCAGTTATAGCATGCTCACTGAGCTGGATAGGACACTGGACAGGGTGCTGTTCTGTCCTTGCACTCAGCTTACTATATAGTTCCCTAAGTCCCACTGGGAGTAGGACTGAATGGAAAACAAAGGGTAAACCCTGAGCACTGCCAGGTGTGTTCCAAAATACAAAAATATAGCAAAAAATTAAGCAATGGAATACTGAATAAATTCATCATATTGTTTTTCATATATATGTATATTTGTGGCACTAAATCTTCACTGTATGTAAGCTCTACTATAAAAATTTGATAAAATAAATACTAATAGAAAATGTTAACTGGTACTCAATAATAATTTTAAAATCCTAAATAAAATGCAAAGAAAAACAGAATATTTATATATACTTGTGCATTTCAGAAAAAATTCACCTATTTTTTTCCCAGCATAAGATTTAGGGATCTTTATTTTGTTCAACTTAACTTAAAACATGTATTTTTCTAGTATTTCAGTAGATACTAAAAGCATTCATTTTTACCCCCACTGTTAGACAACTGTCCATACAGTTTTTCTATAGTGTTATTTATTTTAGTAGAAATTTACATGATTTTTTAACATTCCTACAAAAAGCAAATGAGTGTCATTTTTATGTGGAAAATGTCAATTACCTTTATTTGTTTCCCAATGAAAAACATTTCTAGTCATCAGTATAATTCAAAGGATTAAAAATATTTTGAAAATTATAATAAAAGAGGAAAATATTGCTGAAGAAAGGTTTATCAAGCTGTATTTAAATGCTTGGTATTCAATGAAAATTTCCTATTAAAATATATGATTTTCTAGAGATAGTTATAGGTTATATAGACCCGTCCATGGGGTATCTGAAATATTTGCCAAGTCACTTAGCTTCTACTATAAATTTCCCTTCTATCATTTTTGTTTCAAGGAATATATAAAAAAATGGAAGGACATTTAGAAGGTTATATAGTGTTTACCAGTGGTTTTTGTTATTTATCTTATAGCATCTCGTTTCATGTTTTACTCTAGTGCATCATTTAAATCACTATAACCATCATCCTGTTGTTCGTCAATTGTCTCGAGCAGGCACCAGTAACGTCTCCTTCTACCTAGTCCTGAGATTTTAAAAGAGCCATTTCAATGCTCTTTCAGGATTAGGAGGATGAGACCCATCATTGTTACTGGTATTTGGCATACTGAGTACAAGACGGGAAGTTTGCCGGACTCTGCCGTGAGGGCAGAATACTTTTTGTAGCCTTCCAGGTTCTCCAAAGGAAAGATAATAAGATGTCGCTTCCGGGAGCTGGGTTTTATAGTCTCTATGTCTTGGCTGTTGATGGGACCAATCTGGTGCTGTCGGCAGCTGGTGGGTGTGACGTCTATCTACTGGAAGATTGGGGGTCTGGGTGGAGAAGGCCCAGTCCCAATCCAAGTAGGCTTGGAGACCTCAGCCCCGGGACCCGCATGCCTGGGTTCCTCTGCCAGTTCTTTCATGCATGAGGCCCATCCATACATGTGGAAAGTGGTCCCAGCATGGCCGTGGCTGGCTCTGGAGATCCTCAGCTGTTGGGGCTCTGCTCAGGGCGGCGATCATTTAAATGTGGATGAAATATTCTGTCAACTACTGCCTCTTTACAAATCTTTTCCTTTTTAGTCACCAAGATGTGTAGAATTACGGAACTCCTGGGACGTTTTTTGTGTTTTGTAACAACTGGATCTTCTACCACCAGTTTTGTATTGACAAGAAAGTATTTTGTATTGTATTTTGTATTGACAAGAAATGAGAGGAAATGGAAATCTCCCCACCCTCATGATAGCAATATAAATTGATGCAGTAACACTGAACAAAAGTCTGGAAATTGCCCCCCAAATAAGTCTAGAAACAACATGAACCAGAGAGATAGCATTGATTAAAGAATAACTGACCTCAATTTGATATCCAGCAGAAAGATTTATATACACCATACTTGGAAGTAACTCTTTTGGAACTGCTTTTACTATATAATTTTAATTATTATTAACTTATACTGATTATGCTTTATTAATAGTATTTATTCAATAGCACAGTGGTAGGGCGTTTGCCTTGCACGCAACCACCCTGACCAAGCCAGGTTCGATTCCTCTGCCCTTCTTGGAGAGCCCGGCAAGCTACCGGGAGTATCTCGACCACACGGCAAAGTCTGGCAACCTACCCGTGATATATTCAATATGCCAAACACAGTAACAGCAAGTCTCAAAATGGAGACGTTACTGGGCCCGCTCGGGCAAATCAATGAACAACAGGAGGACACACAACTTTAGTAGCACTGTACCACTGTCCTCCCATTGTTTATGGATTTGCTCAAGCAGGCACTAGTAACATCTCCATTGTGAGACTTGTTGTTACTGTTTTTGGCATATCAGATATACCACAGGGAGCTTAACAGCCTCTGCCGTGTGGGCAGGATACTCTCAGTAGCTTGCTGGGTTCTCCGAGATGGATGAAGAAATTGAATCCTGGTCAGCTGCATGCATAGCAAATGTTCTACCTGCTGTGCTATCTCTCCAGCCCTAATATTAGTAATATTTTGTTATTAATTTTATATTTTCACTTGAGAGTATTCGATATGCCAGACACAGTAACAACTTGAGAGTATTCGATATGCCACTTGAGAGTATTCGATATGCCAGACACAGTAACAACAAAGTCTCCAATGGAGACGTTACTGGGCCCTCTCGAGCAAATCGATGATCAACGGGAGGGCCTTTATTTTATTTATTATTATTTTCACTTGAAACAATACCTTAACCACTGTATGGGTATCATCCTTATCTCCAGAATAAAAATATGATAAATATAATGCATAATGGTACAGGATAAATATAACATTCTGTAAAGTCTGTGTAAATGATTGAAGGAATATGGTAGAAATTTGGAATATGTTATGAAAGGAGAAAAATAAATGCCCAATTTTACATGTATCAGCACAATGTATTAATGCTGGAATTTTATTCTAATCATTGCATTCTTATTTTCATATTTCCTTTCATTTTTTGAAAACTCCCAAGATGGCTCAAAATCTATCTCCCTGACACTAATTGTTCACAGTGGTAATACTTTTGTGTCAGAGCACTAACTAAGGTATAATAAAAAAAGTTTTGGCTACTGTTTTTTCACCTATAACACAGAATAACTTTGTCACTGGACCATGTATTTTATCAAAATTTATGTACTATTAAAGTACCCTGATATCCCATTAAAGCACTGAGACTTGCCCAGACTTAAATGATGAGTGAATGTGAAAACCACAAAAAAACTATAACTTGAGCACCATTCCTGTATTTTTTAACTTAAAAATAGCTTTAAAACATATCTTAAGAAACATAAAAAGTGCTGAAGGATTATTTTGTGAAACATCACAATATAATCTTTCCGCATTTTAATGTAAATTTCAAGTAACAATGTAGTTGAAAGAAAAATAAATTAACAGCTTAATTAATTGACTTAATCAGCTCATTTGTTATTTTAAAATATATATTTTACATACCCCCCCCCCAATCCTCTAAACTTGTATAAGATGTAACAGGTACATTTTTAACTAAAATGTGTTAAAGGTTCTTCAGTGACCAATTATACATGTGTATGATCTTTAAAGTAGTTATTTTTAAGTGAGGACAATTCTATAAGTTTCCTAACAATTTTTATTTCAGGGTATTACATAGAACGTTTATTTATGAATCTGCACTACCTGTACTTGGAAAAACAACACTGGTTGCCATTTATCCCCCACTAAAAAGTTCCACTTAAGTGAAGATATAATGTTGCCCAACTTTATTTATTTATTTATTTATTTTTGCTTTTTGGGTCACACCCAGCGATGCACAGGGGTTACTCCTGGCTCTGTACTCAGGAATTACGCCTGGTGGTGCTTGGGGGATCATATGGGATGCTGGGAATCGAACCCAGGTTGGCTGCGTGCAAGGAAAACGCCCTACCCTCTGTGCTATTGCTCCAGCCCCTCAACTTTAAACTGTACAAAAAAATCTGCAATAAAATAGCCTGATACTTAAATAAAAATAGACACACAGATCAATGTAATAGGTAGAAAGTTCAGAAGCATAAATAATTAATTTATGACAAAGAAGCCAATAGTACACAATACAATTGCAATACTAGTTAAGATAATAAAAACAAATAATAATGCTGTTCTAAACATGGGGTAAGAAAAACTGTTCAGTCCTCAATAAAACTAGAACGCAGTCTAACACTGCACATGACATATTTAACTAAAAGTGTATTAAAGCCTTCAAAGAGAAATAAAAGCATAAAATACACAGAATAGTGATAAGAAATACCATCCTTTTGGTTGGCCTTAAGAAATGTGTTTGGGTACTTATGGCCATACAGCTGATCCAAGTTCAATACTGTCAGTATATATATGGTCTTCTGAGCCCTCTTAAGAGTAATCTCTGAACACAGAGCTTGCAATAAGCCCTAAGCACCAACAAATAAAGCTCAACAAAAAAAATTAAAAAATGAGAAAAAGGAATTACTCCTCCAGACATTCTCAATTTCTCCTTATAATTTACTATTTTAAATTATTACAAAATTATTTACTATTTGTCATTATTTTATTTTTCCATTAAAATTATTGAGAGGGCCAGAGAGATAGTGCAAATAAAGGCATTTGCCTTATATGATATTGGTCCTAGTTTGATAAGCTGGAACCACATACAATCTCCAGAGTACCAGAGTGATCCTTAAGGGGCTGGAAAGATAGTACAGAGGGTAGGGCAGTTGCCTTGAACACAGCCAGCCCAGGTTCGATCCCTGGCATGCCATATGGTCCCCCAAGCACTGCCAGGAGTAATTCCTGAGTGCAGAACCAGGAGTATCCCCTAAGCATTGCTGGTTGTGACCCAAAAAACAAAAACAAAAAAATATCCAGAGTGGTCCTTGAGAGCAGAGACAGGAGAAAGCCCATACACAGCCATACACAGCTGGGTTTGCCCCCCTCCTTTAAACTAAAATTAAAATTTATGAGGACAATAACATTACATAAGACTACATATATTTTATAAGGTCCAATTTCACATCTTTATAAAATATTTTAGCACAACACAACCACCACAAAAGAACAATATTCAACCACTAAATTTCATTGAACTCTCTCCCCTTTGTAAGCCTTCTCAGTTCCCTTATTGTCACTCTGAAGTCCATTCTTTAAAATTTCTGTATTCCACTCATAGATATTAAATTTCAATCTCACAGTTTCAGCTATAAGTAACATACAAAATTTTATTAAATCTTTAAGGCTGCTATTATATGGACTAGACACATTTAATTATTCAAAAATATTATATATTATTCACAAATAACTATAACTGAGATACACTTAAAAATGAAAAAGCAAAATGTAAAACAATTCATTTCTCTCATGATCATGATCATGACCATCCTGTTGTTCGTCGATTGCCTCGAGCAGGCCCCAGTAACGTCTCCTTCATCCTAGCCCTGAGATTTTTAAAAAAGTGCCATATTCAAGGCTATTTCAGGATTAGGAGAATGAGACCCATCATTGTTACTGGTATTTGGCATATTGGATATGCCACGGGGAGTTTGCCAGACTCTGCTGTTTGGGCAGGTTACATTCAGTAGCCTGCCAGTTTGTCCAAAATACGAATGAGATAATAAGATGTCCAGGAGCTGGGTTTTATAGTCTCTGAGTCTTGGCCGTTGATGGGATTACACGGCTCCAGGGGTCCAGATGGTGGGTGTGACCCCTGCCTACTGGAATATGGAGGATCTGGATGAAGGATGCTCAGCCCCTATCCGAGCAGGCTTGGAGATCTCAGCCCCGGGACCCGCATGCCTTTGTTCCTCTGCCGGTACCTTCAATCGTGTGAAGAGTGGTCTCAGCATGGTGGTGGCTGGTTCTGGAGGTCTTAGGCTGCCGGAGCCCTGGTCGGGGCGGGGAGGGAAACTCAACCCGCTCCCCTCCAAGGGGCCTTGGCAAGAACAGCCAGGCATGGGAGCAGGAGACTCTGGATGCGAGGGTGGTCTGGCTGCGACATATGTCACCCCATTGATCTCCAGGGTTGATTCGACTGATCTGGCTGGCTAGGCGGGTGTCCCCTTCCTCCCTCACTGCTCCATGTGCATCCCTCCCAAAGCTGCGCACTCGGTCAAAGAGGACGGCCTTCCCTGAATAGAGATGGACCGGTCTTCAGTCGAGGGTATATGAGTAGCTGCGCTCCCCTGCTTCCTCATTTCTCTATAAATTTGAAATCTTAATCTTTATTTATGTAGAATGCATTTATACAAATATTTCTTATTATTCAGGAAAAAATAAAGTTACAGTAATGGTATTTAGAAATATCTGTATTTTGTGTGTTAGGTATAATTTTAAGCTGAAATATTTAGGATGGTTTCCAGAAAATTTCTTAAAGTTTTTTGTTTTTGTTTTTGTTTATGTTTTGGCAGGGGGAGTCACAGAAGTATCTGAATGTTTGTCTACAGTATATATACATAATTTATATAAAAATAAGTGACATGTGACCATCTTTTTCCAAAATAAGAGTAACAACTTTATAGTGAGCAAACAGAGTGGGAGAAAATGAATGGTATGCACAGTAATGGACAGAAAGAAAAAACCCTGGCTAGAGTTGCTTTTCACTGACTGATTTCCAGGCTACATCATGTAAGACATATTTTACTAATAAACAAAGGAGAAAGTATTATACAATGTGACCTAGCTAAAGTGCGTTCATTTCTTAGCTTCACAAACATAGGTGTGAAAACAGAACATAATGCCCACCTAAAAAGCATTGTTTTAATTGTTCAGTTGTAGAACATTATTCAGAATTAGAGAGCACAAATTGAACTAAACATAACCAAGTGAAAAGCATTTCACTTATATTCATTTATATATGTGTGTATGTGTGTGTGTGTTTGTGTGTGTATAGATCACAGAACAATCATATTAAGAAGATTAAATATGCATAGTTTATAATAAAAGTCATCAAACTGAAATATGATCACATTAAAAATATTTGTAGAATATTCCTAAGAAAACTAGAAATTGAGCTTCTATATGACCCAACAATACCACTTCTGGGAATATATCTCAGGGGTGCATAAAATCACAATAGAAATGACATCTGTATTTATATGTTTATTGCAGCACTGTTCACAATAGACAGAATCTGCGAACAACCCCAAGTGCCCCGGAACAGACAACTGGTTAAAGAAATTATGTACATCCACACAATGGAATACTATGTCACTGTCACCGTCACTGTCCTCCCATTGTTCATCAATTTGCTCGAGCGGGCCCAGAAACGTCTCCAATGGAGATTTTGTCGTTACTGTGTTTGGCATATCGAATAAATCATGGGTAGCTTGCTAGGCTCTGCCGTGTGGGCGAGATACTCTCGGTAGCTTGCCGGGCTCTCCTAGAGGGGTGGAGGAATAGAACTCGGGTCGGCTATGTTAGCTGCGTGCAAGGCAGACGCCCTACCCACTGTGCTATCGCTCCAGTCCAGGAATACTATCTAGCTATTTAAAAAGATGAAGTGATAAAAATTGCTTATAAGTGAATGGACATGAAAAGTATCATGCTGAGTGAAATGAGTGAGAAAGAGACAGACATAGAATGACTACACTCATTTGCGGAATATAGTATTATATGAGATTAATACCCAAGTACAGTAGAGACAAGGGACAGGAAGATGTCTCTATGGTTTGAAAGCTTACCTCATGTGCTAGGGGAGAAGGCAGTTGGGATAGTGAAGGGACAGTTGGGATAGTGAAATGTAATACTTTCTATGAGTTTTTTATCAACTGGTATAGCATATCAAGTTTTCTATCTACCTCTCCTATCAAAATGTCCTCTGTTATTTTAAACAGAAAACTGTTTTTTCTCATCATCTCAATTTCCACTTTGTGGGTTTGTGCAAGGTTGATGTTTTCTCCATTATGCTGGTTAAAGATTTATTTGTCGCTTATTTTGTTTGTTTGGTTGGTTGGTTTTTCTGTTAGTTGTTGCTCTTCTATCTTTGGGCCACACCTGGCAGTGTTCAGGGCTTGCTCCTGGTTCTACATTCAAGGATAACTCCTTGTGGGACTTTTCATGCCATATGGGGTGCTGGGGATAGATCCCAGGTCACACACCTGCAAAGCACATAAACTAACCACTGTGCAAATTGTTCTGGCTCCAAGATATTGAGATTAAAGCTTACAAAAGAGTTTGTTTTCAGACAGAGAGTAGGAAAATTGCAAAATCAAAAGTAAGTATGAAAGTAAATATTTATTTAGAATAAGAAAAGAAGACCATAAATAATTACTGGAGCATTGAAATTCAAGGTCCATTTCTTATGAAACTGCTTTGGGCAATTTACCAGAACTGCTTACAAAGAAAAGCTCCTTGCTTGCAATCTGTCTTCATTTCCTCGAAGAACAGTTAACAACCAACAGTAACTCCTAGCAACCCTGGGAGTCTGTTCAAGAGAGGGACTCTGAAGCTTGAGGCTCATTAGCTTCAAGGCCATCTGCTTCTGCTTCCAGGACATCAAAAGATAATTGAACAGTGAAGGCAGCTAAGTTTCCCTTAACCAATTAAGTCACCATAAACCCAAGATAGACATGGTTCTCTCCTGAACTTAAACATAGTTCTTATGAGAACAAGAGTGTAGACAGCAATACTTATTAGGCCCATGTTCTAAATTTAATTATATTCTATACAAATAAGAGAAAGTTAGCTATTTTGATTTATTTATTACTATTTTTAATTTTTTTCTTTCTTTGTCACACTAGGCGATGCTTAGGGGTCACTCCAGGCTTTGCACTTAGGAATTACTCCTGGCGGTGCTCAGGGGACCATATGGGATGCTGGGAATCAAACCCGGGTAAGCCGTCACATGCAAGGCAAATGACCTACCCATTGTGCTATCACTCTAACCCCTAGCTATTTTGATTTAAATCGTATTCTGTGCTATTGAACACTCACCTTTGCACCCAAATAGTAAAGATGCTGAATGAAGTTAAGTCTGAGATAAAACATAAGTCCACTACTTTTGGGCAGCAAAAGGCTCCAAAAGACTGTGATAATAAATATTTTGAACATTAAAAACTTTAGGTACCATTCATAATAGCATTTTAAACAACTGATTTTAAATGAGAAAACTACTCATAGAATAAATAATTTTTAATGTGTCCAAAAGCATATTATCCAGACTATCTAATAAACATAATCCAACAATAAAACAACCTGAATAAAATGTGAAAGAATAATGAAAAGTTGTTCTCCAAAGAAGATGTGGCTGATATGTAAATCAAGAGATGAAAAACACTTTTAATAATCAAGGAAGTGCAAACCAAAACCATATTCATTAGAAGAGGTGATATCTAAGAAAAAAGAAAAGTTCTGCAATGATTTTCAGAAATTAAAACCTTACATAAAGCCATTTGAAGTATGTATGACACACTTTCAGAGAAAAATAGTATAGCAGTCCTACAAATTATTAAACATAGAATTTCCATTTGACAAAGAATTTCATGTTTCAATTGCAAATAAAAAAATGTAAAACAAGGACATATGTTTACTCAGGTTTTCATAACAATTTTCACACAAATGAAACAAAATGTAAATAAAAATATCTGAGAGATTAAAAAATAAAGAAAAAGAAACTATGTGATGGAACATTACTTGGCCCTGAAAAAAACTGTATGTGATGCAGCGTGAATTAATCTGATCACATTATGCTAAATACAGTAATATAGACACAGAAATACATTGATATATATGATTCCACATGGAACCTAGAATGGTAAAACTTGGTGAGATAACTGTTTATCAGGAGCTGAGGTGAGAGGGAATTGATTCTATTAATGATTACAGTTTCAGTTTGGAATGATGGAAATTATTTGAAAGTGATTAATAGTCATGATTTTGGAAGAATATAAAGAAAATTAAGTCCACTGGACCATTGAATATGGTTAAAACAATAAATATTTTATTATATGTTCTACCAGAATTTTAAAAAAGCAAAATATTTTGGAAATAAATTTCAAAATAAGTAAATAAAATATTTTCAAGACTTTCACTCTAAAGTCTCAAAAAGTGTTTTGAGAAAAATAATTATTTTGTAAAGGAAATATTACATGTTCATTGCTTAGACAGGTTAAAATATAGAGATATCAGTTGTCTCTGTCCTAATTTATTGATAATGCAACTAACAAAATATAAGTACATTATTTTGTTTATCTCCTATAATTTTGATAAAATGAGGAAAAATATACAAATTACTATGACAGTAGTGGAGTGTCATGGGAAAATAATTTTGTACATTAATACCACACATTTTAAATCAGTATAACTACTTAAACCATAATAAATAAAAAAATTGGGGTCAAAATAATACTTGGAGATATTATAGATGACACAGATAACATACTGTCCTTGCATATCGATGATCCCAGTTCAATCCCTGACACTGCACATGGTCCTCCAGTACTGCCAGGATGACCACTGTGCAGTCAGGAGTTTGTTGAGGACTACTGTGTGTGGCCCAATTTTCAACCCCCCCCCCACAGAAACAGTAAGTAAAATAAATGAATAAAATACTTTAGAAATGAAAAGAGCATATAGAGTGATTAAAGAAACATTAAACTAATGATTAAAATTTAAATATTAAGTACTTAAGCAATGCTTACACATGTTGTGTATACCTGTGTGTGTGAATTGTGAATTGATTTTGAACAGATTCACCTACTTCAGAAATTTACCAATGATTTAAATATTCTAACACTCACTCAAATTTGACCTTTAGCAAATAGACAACACTTTTCTTTTCTTTTTTTTTTAAATTTTATTAGTGAAACACCATGAGGTACAGTTGTAGACTTACAAATTTTTGTGCTGGGGTTTCAGTTATACAATGATCGAATACCGATCCCTCCACCAGTGCCCATTCTCCACCACCACCAGTCCCAGTATCCCTCCCCCCCCCCATCCCACCCTACTTCTGTGGCAGGGCATTCCCTTTTGTTATCTTTCTCCTTTTGATTGCTGTGGTTTGCAAAAGAGACATTGAGTGACAATCTTGTTCAGTCTATAGTCTTCTCTCATCATGCATTTCCCATCCTGAGAGGAACCTCCCAACCCCCTTTATTTGGTGATCCCTTCTCTATCTGAGCTGCTTTCCCCCTAGCATGTGCAGCTGTCCCCAAAGCCATGGAGTAATCCTCCTGGTACTTATTTCGGCTATTCTTGGGTGTTAGTCTCCTATTTTGTTACTTTATGTTCCCGAGATGAATGCAATCTTTCTATGTCTGTCCCTTTCTTACTGACTCATTTCGATTAGCATGATATTTTCCATGTAGTACCACTTGTATATGAATTTCATGACTTCATCTTTTCTAAAAGCTGCATAGTACTTCATTGTGTAGATGTACCAAAGTTTCTTTAACCAGTCATCTGTTCTTGGACACTCAGGTTTTTTCTGAATTCTAGCTATTGTAAAGAGTACCTCATGGTGTTCCAATAATAAAAAAAAATTAAAAAAAAGAGTGCTGCAATGAACAAACAATTGCAGACAACAATTTTAGGTAAATTTTATTGACTCAGAATATAATTATAGGTGATCGAGGCCCTAGCCAATCAGGGTGTTCAAACTCAATACATCAGGATCCGCCGTTAGCTGTATTATGGATTCACTACTAGGATCTCACCATTCTACAAAGAAGTAATCATCCATGTCAAGAGAGGACTTCGGCAGCGTGATACTATTTCACCAAAACTCTTTAATGCCACCCTCAAGAATGCCATGTGACAACTGGAATGGGAAGGAATGGGAGTGAAGATAGATGGTTGGCAACTATATCACCTCCGCTTTGCTGATGACATCGTTCTAATAACACCAAATATCAGCCAAGGGCACAAATGCTGACCGACTTCATCCTTCAGTGTGTAAAGGTCAGATTACAACTCACAAAGACAATGTTTATGAGAAACAGTCTTGTTCCTGATGTTCAATTCACTCTCAACGGAATGACCATCTCCAAATGCAACAGTTATATTGAAAGATAGCCCTTTGACAATTGGACCCTAGCAAAGCAAGTCCCAGCCCATATCCCGTCCTGCAGCTGTGGCAGGCTAGCAACACCAAGTACCCCCAACTCCTCCTTGCACCTGGAATTCGCCAGATAAGGCCACAAGGCCGGAGAAGGCCTAATGAGGCATCTCTTTGTCCTGGAATCTGCCTAATAAAGCCCAACACTAAGTACCCCCATCTCCTCCTTGCACCTGGAATTCACCAGATAAGGCCACAAGGTTGGAGAAGGCCTAATGAAAAGGCCTAATTGACTGCCCGTTGGGAGGGCCTGGTGACAGGTACAGAAGAGAGTGGCTGGTGCTGATGGCTTGTTGCAAAATGATTGGCTGCCTGCGTGCAGCATCTAATGTGAATAATTGAAATGTATTGGATGACTTGTGCGCGGGCTTTTCTGAAATGTTCAGGAAGATGCCCTATAAAAAGCCCCCTTTGAAGAGGCTCGGGGCTCTCAGTCACTGACGGTTTGTGGTCATGCTGTGAGCCCGAGCATGCTCAAATAAACCTCTTCCTTTTGCATGGACGTGGTCTCTCAGAGTTTTCCTTGACAGGTGAGGCCGTCCTGAGCTCGGACCCTTACAATATATACCTAGGTCAAGAAGTCAACATGACGAATGACCTGGCACCTGAGTTACGCAGGAGGAAGAGAGCGGCTTGGAATGCCTTCAAGAGCATTGAAGAAATAACTAAGAGGACAAAGAACCTCCAGCTCCAAGCACATCTCTTCGATTTCACTGTTCTTCCTACATTAGCATATGCCTCAGAGACCTGAGCCCTATGAAAACAGGATGAAAACACTATTCAGGTCTCTCAAAGAAGAATTGAAAGAGCTAAGCTTGGAGTATCATGTTTCACTCAAATGAGAGATAGAATCCGGGTTCCGATATCTGTCAACGCTCAAAAATCAGGGACACTGTCTCATTTGCCAAGGCATCAAAAATCAGATGATCTGGACACATAATGAGATTTAGAGATGACCACTGGACTAGAGCCATTACCGACTGGATTTCACGGGACATCAAAAGATCGCGTGGACGCCACGTATGAGATGGTCAGACTTCTTCATCAAGACCCTGAATAATTGGTTTGAGGCTCTTCATGTTCCTAAAATGAGCAGATGCCAGTGGGCTATGCTAGCACGCAACAGGGATGAATGGAGACATTACTGGCGCCCGCTCGAGCAAATCAATGAGTTAGGGGGTACCAAGTGATCAAGTGATATTGTCTCTAATGCCTATACTATTAATCAAGTGCTTGCACCCAATCTCTCTTAGAAACTGGTTCCTCTTTTAGGACTTGGGTAGGTTGTTAGTTGTGCAGTTTCCTGATTGGCCCCAGAAAGTTGAAAGTGATGTGTCTGTTTTTTTAAGATTAAAGCAATGTTCATTCTAGCTTTCAACATCCAATATGAACACAGAAAGTCTGTGTTTTGCCAGTGAAGACGTGTTAGAATAATAGAAACATAGAAATAGATCTAGACATATAATTTCTTTTATCCCCCACATACAGAGTCTGGTTGGTAAGATATTAAATGACTATATTATAAAATAAGGCTTCTCTTTTAGTTGCAATTAACTGTAAATCAACAAGGTGAAAGCAATGTGGTTTAGGCAGTTAAGTCATTTCAAATTATTGCTTAAGAGGTAGCTTCCTGTTATTTAAAAAAGTGTATGTATAAATTGACAATGGATTACTAAATTTAATCTTTATCTTAAAACAATATTTGATCTTGACATAAAATGAGAAAAAAACAAAATATTAAATGACATTGGTAGACTAAAACTTGTTTTATTACTGGTTATTTATAGAAACAGATGTTTTATTATAAATTTTTAATAAGCTGAACCTATATTATCTATGCTATTAAGTACATAACTTCTTATAAACCGCATTGACTACCTACTAATGAAATTTGTAAGATTATCTTAACTTGAAAAAATGTTACTTACATTTCACAGGAAAAATTTAAAATATATTAAGCACAGCGGGTAGGGCGTTCGCCTTACAAGCGGCCAACATGGCCGACCCGAGTTCGATTCCTCCGCCCCTCTCGGAGAGCCCGGCAAGCTACTGAGAGTATTGGATATGCCAGACACAGTAACAACAAAGTCTCCAATGGAGACGTTACTGGGCCTGCTCGAGCAAATCGACGATCAACGGGAGGGCCTTTACCTTTACCTTTTATAATAAATATGTATGTTGCTGACTCCAAGAATTATGATGATGTTATTTGTAAAATACTTTAAAGCATGCAAGTATATTGCATAATGGTAAATTGCTATAACTTGAGATATAAAAATATAAATTCCATAGAAAAAATTATTTACTAACAATAAAGTTCTATTTATTTTTACAGTATGTTCAAAGATGCCATAATGAATGATCTACAGATTCTTTGAGTTCATCTAAAGTTTTGTCATAACTTTGTATTAAAATTTCTAATATTTAAATATATCAAGATTCACATACTTTGTGAAGAGCTAATCTAACTTTACCAATTTCAAGTACCAAATAAAAAACATGCTAAAGAAATATAGATTATAAATGTATTTTGGGAATATATGCCTAAAATATTAAAGACATTTAATAAAACATTGATCGTGCCTATCATGCTGGAGCGATAGCACAGCGGGTAGGGCGTTCGTCTTACAAGCGGCCAACATGGCCGACCCGAGTTTGATTCCTCCGCCCCTCTTGGAGAGCCTGGCAAGCTACCGAGAGTATTCGATATGCCAGACACAGTAACAACAAAGTCTCCAATGGAGACATTACTGGGCCCACTCGAGCAAATCGACGATCAACGGGAGGGCCTTTACCTTTACCTTTACCATGCCTATTAAATGTTTTCTTTCCCTCATGAGAGAATAAAATTGAAGTATTCACTTATAAGGTTTTACTGGAAAGTGTGCCATTGGTTCCACCCCAAAGCTGCAAATAAATAAATTGTAAAAAAGAAGTGATCCTTGAATTCTAAATATGCTTGTCTCTCTAGTGGACTGAATGCATTTACTCATAGTTAATTACCCGTGACGTATTCAATATGCAAAACACAGTAACAACAAGTCTCAAAATGGAGACGTTACTGGCCCACTAGAGCAAATTGATGAACAATGGGAGACAGTGACAGTGACTATTCCATTTTAACTGCTTACTTAGTAAAATGACATCATATGCATTTGTTTCAATATTTCCTTCCAAAGACTAGCCCAAAGCTTAAAGACCATGTAATTCATCCTTTTCATATTTATAACTTAGTTGACATTTTATATATCATATTTCCTGCTGAATCATGTGCTGTATCATGCCTTTTTTTTGAAATAGTCAAGAACCAAAGTAAGTATGGAGTAAAGAGAAAATTGCCAATAACTTTATACAAACTAACAAGCAAAGTTATATAAAGTTCAAGACACAGTAAAATATTTAAGTATCAATATTTTTGTAATTTTGGAGAAAAAATTGTTAACATTTAGAAAATGTTGAAAGAGATGTAGAATTGAATAATTAAAAACTTCTACTAAAGTGGAACTCCCATCAGAATACCCTGATAATCTCTAACTAGATTCCCTTGATAATATCTTACTAATCAGCGTACCTCATTACACTATTAGAAAACTTTTTATCAAGTTCTGAATATATGAATATATGTGTTTTTCATAAGCTTACTATTTCACAATAAAACTAACACTTGACTGAGTCACTATCTTTATTTGTGATAAGGCAGCAACATTGTTAGCTGTTAGAATCTCCATTGTGATGTTATCTATGATCTTTCTTTATGAGCTCCTACCACAAAAGGGAAGGGGAAATCTCTCTCTATCCAAACTCTGGCAGCCAGAATTGAAACAAGTCACCTACAATTGCTCAATCTGTTACTTCAGCTTAAATATTTTTGCTAGAGCATATGTTGCAAAAAGCAGTGACACTTGATCATTAAAACAGAACCATCCCAGCCTCCCTAGCAGAAATGATAATCCTGAGGAGGCCATTCCTGATTCACTAGCTCCTTGCCTTCAGGATCAAATAATGAGAGCTCTGGAGTACCAGTGTAGATCATTTTCCTTTCCAATCCACATATCCAGATTTCCAATTAACTAGTAATATTAGTCACTCTTGTTTGCATTTTAATGCAAAGTTTAACTTCACGTTTGTTTCCCTTCTGGATAGTTTTAAAAGAGTTTTAAATCCTAGTCTTTACATTTTGCCTGACCTTGGAAAGTTCATTAATAACTTTGCTCTTTCTTCGTTTGTGCTTATGTTACAGTGAGGAAATCCTTCTGTCTTGTTCATTTTCATGGAGGAATATGACTAAAATCCCTTTCCTTGCATGGAGTTGAAAAGATTACAGTGGGTTGTGTGCTTACCTTGCACAAGACCCACCCAGATTCAATGCACACCAAGCTACCAGGAGTAATTTCTGAGCATAAAGCCAGGAGTAAGCTATGAGCACTTCCAGGTCTGGCCCCCAGACCAAAAAGAATGGAATTAATACATTATTCGTACATTCAATGTTAACTGTCACAAGAGTTTAATGTATATTTGTTATATAACTAATGGAACGACCATCTCTGAATGCAGCAGTTATGTGTACCTAGGTCAAGAAGTCAACATGACAAATAACCTGGTACCCGAGCTATGCAGGAGGAAGAGAGCGGCTTGGAACGCCTTCAAGAGCGTTGAAGAAATAGCTCCGGCTCCAGGCACATCTCTTTGATTCCACTGTTCTTCCTGCATTAACATATGCCTCAGAGACCTAGGCCCTACACAAACAGGATGAGAATGCCGTTCGGTTCTCCCAAAGAGGAATTGAAAGAGCTATGCTTGGAGTATCATGTTTCACTTAAATGAGAGAAAGAATCCAGAGTTTAGACTTCCATTGATGATCAAGAATCAGGGAAGCTGTATCGTTTGCCAAGGTGTCAAAAATCAGATGGGCTGGTCATGTAATGAGATTTAGTGATGACCACTGGACGAGAACCGTTACTGACTGGATTCCACAGGATGTCAAAAGACCACGTGGCTGCCCGCCTACCAGATGGTCAGACTTCTTCATCAAGATCATGAATGATCGGTTTGAGTCTCTTCGTGTTCCTAGAACAAACAGACACCATTGGACTACACTAGCACGCGAAATGGACAAATGGAGACATTACTGGTGCCGGCTCGAGCAAATTGACGATTAACGGGAAGTCAAGTGATCAAATGATAAGCACATTATAATCTGTGCAATTCATTTCTTCTTGAGCAAAATCTTGTCATGAAATTAATTATACTTGTCACATTCTCATGTATACAATTTGGATTTCCATAGTCTGTTTCCCATGGCTGCTGTAAATAACTGCTACAAACTAGTTTACCTAAAGTAGAAAAACAAGGTCTTGTTTTATGGTTCTGGAAAGTAAAATTTCAAAATGTTTCAGAATCACACTTCATATGAGTTTTCCTTCTTTGCTCATTCATTCTCTAGAGGCTATTGATATTTTCTCACTTTTAACCTCAACACTATCAATGCCTCTATAACTATCTTGTTTTCTCCTGTTCTATCAAATTTTGATCCACTTCACTCTTATTAAAAATACATGTTTTGGTTTTAAAACCCACATACACAAAAAGGAGAGTTATTTTACATAATCTTTAATTTGATCACATCTTTTGTATGTAATATGATATTCACTCTTTAACCATATGAAGAAACAGTACTTACAAACTCTGAAATTTAGATATGTGCATATCATTGGAAAACTACTCATCAATATATACTGTACACTATTGTTATCAGCATTCAAATCAGAGAAACAAAAGACTATTTACCAATGAGATCCAAAGAATGACTGCTGAAATTTGCAATTCGGAAAATGTTGCCAATAGTCATATCATTGGTGGTACAGTGCAAATATCACCACTTAGTATCTGGAACATTTTTGAACTTGCTCAGACTTTAATTAGTTTCCTGATGTTGGGTCCTGACCCCTGAATATTACTTCAGCTATAATATTGAAATCATTTGATGGTTATGTAATTATTTTCTGTTATAGATTATGTTCTGGGGATTATTAATCAGCATTTGCTATATGTTATAACATAATCATAGCATATTGGCAAAAGAATAATTTGTTTTTTCCTTAAATATTTTTACCAAGAAATGCTTTGAAACTAACAGGACATATATTTTCTATAAGCTAAATCTCAGTATTTGACAATGTTTAAAAGCATATAAATATGTATTGTATTCATGCTGAACAAACTTTCTGTTGAATAGACTAAGTTCACATGCAGATTGTCAGCTGTTGTATTCAATGGGTTGGTTTTATTAATTTATTTTTGTTTGGAGGCCACTCCTGGTGGTGCTCAGGCTTTGCATCTGGCTCTGTTATTCAGCAGTAATTCAGGGAGGGCTTCAGGGACTATATGGAGTACCCAGGGAACCTCAAGCAAGACATTCATTCTTCTTGCTTATGGTGTCTCTCAGCGCCATGTAATAAATTTCAAATGTAATATGCTAGATGAAAAATAATGGATCAGGGATACTTTTTGTCCCCTTAATTCATCTATTTCATGTATAAAATTAGAAACTTCTGGATTATTATAGTACCATTTTCAGCAACTTCATATTTGTATAATTAGCACTTTTCCATAATTTGAAAGTGCATCATTATAATTTCACAAATATCTACATTTCATGTTTTTGTTTCATTTCATAGATATATGTACTTAGAAATTAATGACTGCTTTCACTATAGTAGACAGCTTTTTCCGTGATGAATATATTTCTTTTCCGAGTTTCTTTTAATACATAGTTTAGCTATATTCTTATTGGTTGACCCTTCCAAGAATAGAGAATGTCTTTCCCTCTAATATTGAAAAGTATTGGGTTTTTAGGTTAATTTGATGGGGAATATTTTTATAATGTTTTTCTTTAATCAATCCTATAAATGGATGGGTCTTATTCAGCATTAACAGCCAAGTAAGTATCAACTAGTTGAATGTTCAGTCTACTTATATTTATTTTGTTGTTCCATAGGTTTTGATATTTTTGTTTCTATATTTTTGTATTATGTAATATATGAAAAACAAAACATTGCCATGACTTATGCTTCCAACATAATTGTATCTTTGTGCTACTTTCGCCCTTGGAAGATAATTTGTTAATTATATGTGATAGTGTATATTCTATTATTCTCAGTTTTAAAGAGGTATAGCATTTATTTTTCTTATCACATTCACAAAAGATCTATTCTGTTATCAATGTAGAATGAATAGGGAGAGATTTAATTTTCTGATCCTCATCCTAGTGAGAATTCATTGTCTTCTTCCATTAGAAGACACTTCAGACCTAAATATATCTGTAGATTTTGGAGATATGAGAATTGGTTTTACTGTTTTATTCTCTCTGTATTTTGTGAAAAACAACAGATTCAGCCTGCCATAGAAGTGGTGGTTTTGTCTTTATTCATGGTATAGTTTTAGGGAAAGTCTCCCAAGCAATGAATCATAAGCTTGGTCCATCGAAAAAGAACTTTTACAAGTAAATGAATAAAGAGCGATAGCACAGTGGGTAGGGCGTTCTCCTTACAAGCGGCCAACATGGCCGACCCGAGTTCGATTCCTCCGCCCCTCTCGGAGAGCCCGGCAAGCTACCGAGAGTATTCGATATGCCAGACACAGTAACAACAAGGTCTCCAATGGAGACGTTACTGGGCCCGCTCGAGCAAATCGAAGATCAACGGGAGGGCCTTTACCTTTACCTTTACATTTACCAAGAATTGATTTCATATTTTTTACATATTTCATCAAGTAGTTATGTGATGGGAGCTTGAATTTACTCAATCGTAAATGTAGGATGGGCAAGGCCATGACCATCCAAACATTGTGCTCTATAGTTATTTGTGACAGAATGAGGAAGAAACCCTTACTAGGTATAGGATTTCAGCCATCATTATTAAAGTAGTTAATTGCTTAATAATTGTGTGTAGTTATGGAGTCAAATGTAGAGTGAAAAAGTGAAATAATCCTATAAATTCAAAGAAAATATTATTCAGAATAATTTCTTCTTTTGTTTCTTGTTTTTTGTTCTTTTTTTGTTTTGCGCTTCTGCCTTTGTTCTCAGGGATCACTTCTGGTGATCCCCAAAGATGATATAGGGTGCCAGGGACTGTATCAGGGTTGGCTATGTACAAGGCAAGCATCCTACTACTCAACTATCTCTCTAGCACTTCAAGATAAAAAGCATTTATAACTTAGGAACCATCATTTGAATTGACCCTGTGACTTGTATAGCATGTTTAAAGAAAGACTTGATCTCATATACATTTACATAAAAGTATTTGAATAAAGAATCCCATTGAAACTGATAGTCTTTATAGGAATGCTCCTTTCAGAAGACCTTTCTATCTATTCTATCTCTTCAAAAATATTTTACATATAAATCTTACCACTAAACTGTGATATGGAACACATTATATTTACTTTATCTTCTAAGAAGAGAAAATACTCGTTACTATATATTTTGTAGAGGAACCTGAGTGATAGTATAGCAATTAAGTTGCTTGTCTTACATGTGGCCAATCCAAGTTTAATTTCAGGCACCCTAGATAGTCTCCAAAGCCAGCCAGGTATTAGCCCTGAGCACAGAACCAGGAGTCAGTCATGAGCTCAGCTGTGTATGACTCAAAAACACAAATACAAACAAAAAAAATCGAAGAATTTTTTTATAAACTGGATCATAAAAGACAATGACTATGCATTTGGACTAGATTTCATAATATATATAAAGTGACAAGCAGAAATTTAAAGGTTCTTTACTTTGTCTTTAATCAATTCATTTATAAAACTTAATTCCCATGACTATTTTGATTTCATTCAATTATTGAAATATGGAAAATCAATGATCTTTATATACCTTTTCACTTAAAATGTGTATAGTTAGTTTATCTCAATTAACAAGTTGTGTCAAATATTAATTAGTAATTTTAACACCAGAATACTAAACTTTTAAAGAAGTTTAAAGCTTTCTTAATTAACCCAAACGATGGAGAATTTCTTGGATCACAGAATTTTCATAATGTAATTTCTGTCACCTTGTTTCAGTCTTGTTTGTATTTCCACTAATTTTTTTCCTATTTCCTCAATGACATCTTCTCTGATCATCTAAATTAGCAATACTAAATTCTAAATAATTTTCTTGCAGAAAATGTTATTATTACTGATTATTCTATATATTTATAAAGACCATATGGTCCTTATTTTTTTCATAGTACCATATTCAGGTCTAAAACATATGTAAAATGTTGATGATTTTCATAAGTTTGAGATCAGGCGGGCTGGACCGATAGCACAGCAGTAGGGCATTTGCCTTACAAGCGTCCAACATGGCCAACCCAAGTTCGATTCCTCCACCCCTCTCAGAGAGCCCGGCAAGCTACCGAGAGTATCTCACCCGCACGGCAGAGCCTGGCAAGCTACCCGTGAGGTATTTGATATGCCAAACACAGTAACAACAAGTCTCACGATGGAGACGTTACTGGCCCGCTCGAGCAAATCGATGAACAACGGGAGGACCGTGACTGTGAGATCAGGCAATTTTCATATACTTCTCTATGTAAATGTTAAATTATTCATGAGAATAATCTTATAATTATTCTGTAATCTATGATATAAGAGTTAATAATATGATATTTTATGAACAATGTGATAATAGATCACAAAAATATCATAAGCATATACGGTTTTAAAATTCAATTATCCATGGCAAAATACCATAAAATAGATTCTGATATTTAAGCTCTGTCAGCAACCAGACTATCATATTTAATTTTCTTTTCTCTGGATTATATATAAAATCCTCATTATTTAACAAAGCATTTATATTATTAATATTATTAAGTTAGATTACACAAAATAATATTGCAATATCCTCCGCCCCTCTCGGAGAGCATTCGATATGCCAGACACAGTAACAACAAAGTCTCCAATGGAGACGTTACTGGGCCCGCTCGAGCAAATCGACGATCAACGGGAGGGCCTTTACCTTTTTACCTTTATTATGTATGCTAAAATTTATATATATTTGGTCCAAAACAATTTAAAAGTTTCGATCAAAATATTTTCATCAAGAACTTTTAATAACAAAAAAATCAGGGTCAAAGAAATTATGTTTGTTTTTTAAAATGGTGATAGGGTTGGAGAGATAGTAAAGTGGGTAGCTCATTCACCCACATGAAGCCAACCCTGGTTGAATCCACAACACTACATATGGAAAAATAGGTGACAATTTCAATGATTATAAGCCTAGAAGTATTATTTTGCAGACATCAAATGTTTTAAAATACATAATCTCAATGTTCTATTATTGTTATGATATTTTATTTATTGCTTTCTAATCCAATACATTTGGATACTCCAGTGGTTGAATAGCATAGTGGTAGGGCATTTGCCTTGAGCAGCCTGCCCGGTCAAGCTGGGTTCGATTCCTTTGCCCCTCTCAGAGTGCCTGGCAAGCTACAGAGAATATCTCGCCCGCATGGCAAAGCCTGGCAAGCTACCCGTCACGTATCCGATATGCTAAACACAGTAACAACAAGTCTCACAATGGAGACGCTACTGGGTCTGCTCGAGTAAATCGGTAAACAATGGGAGGACAGTGCTACAGTGCTACTCCAGTGGTTGAATAAAAGTTTGAGTAAATATCAGATAAAGAAGGGAACACCAAATAAAGGCGCTGGGAGGATCCTCCCAGGATGGGAAAAGCATGCGGAAAGCAGACTATAGACTAAACATGATTGTCACCCATTGCCTCTTTTGCAAACCACAACACCAAATAAGAGAGAGAAAACAAAAGGGAATGCCCTGCCACAGAGGCAGGGTGGGATGAGGGGGATGGGGGGGATGGGGGGTGGGAGGGATACTGGGATCCGTGGTGGTGGGAAATGGGCACTGGTGGAGGAATGGGTATTTGATCATTGTATAATTGAAACCCAAGCACAAAAATGTGTAAATCTGCAACTGTACCTCATTATGTCTCACTATTAAAAATTTTTTTAATAAATAAAAGTGAGTAAATAAATAACTTTATCAAATTCTTCTGTAAAATATATTGCTAAATAAAAATCTGTAAATCAATTTATGTATGCATGATTTTGTTCAAAAAACAATAGAAACAAACATAAGTATTGGTGAAAGAAAAACACTCCGACTATATTTTTAAAAATGTGAAATTAATACAGATATATAATCTGGTACATAAAAATCTGCTGTTCTAGCCAACACTTCATATATGCAATCCTTATAGTTGCTGGTTTATTTTCATTTTTGTTAATTATTACCTACACAGTTATTTCTTAAAAGCTATATACTTTTTGTTAGATTACAGAAAATTTGATAGCTAAGAAAATTTGAAGCTCGCAGATTTTATTTAAAATGACAATAGGTCTCATTTTTGAGTCCTATACCTGAGAGAACTCAGTACCTGAGAGAATCACAAATAGGTGAATTAATGAATGAGTAGACATTTGGGGATATGTAGGCATTTGACAGACACCTAATGAAAATTGTAAGTCTCTGAATTCTGAAAATAGGTGATATTAGAAGACATTTTGGGGTAAATAATGGTTGAAACAAGGTATCAACTCAATCCCAAACAAAGACAGAAAAAGAATCTGTACTTTAATTTCCATTACCCATGGTAATATGTAGTTATAAACAATTAAAATGTTATTTAAATTCAATTATTTATTGTTTTAATTATTATTTAAATTTATTACTTTAATAAAACATAACCTATATAACCTGTATAATAATTGTAATGCCATTATAATATTATTAGCAGTAATATTGACTTTCTTTGTCTCAACACCTAGTATTTATTGTCTTAATTGTTCAGATTTTGATTTTCTCTTGCTATATATTATCTTTCAATTTAATTATTATTTTATTTAACAGTAACCTATTAAAATATGAATATTTATAATATACATTTACTTCTATGATTAGTTTTAAATACTCAGAATATTATAGCATTATGAAATTTCTTTTGACCTTAAACAATGTCTACCTATAGGAAAGGATTTTAAATTTCAACAAGCTCCCTTTTTAAAAACTCAAGAGCAAAATTTTGCATTATATCATAATCTCAGAAACAGTATGATAATTGAAATACTATTTACACAATAAATTTTCCTTGTGTTCAGAAACCTTATTCTGCTCTGTGTTCCAATCGTCAAATAGTAATTTTAACAGTGAGAGCAGTTATGAAAGAAACTAGACATAGTGCAGGTTAATTCTCCAAAGAAAAGATATTATAAAAGTCTAAGTGTACTTTCTAATATCTAATAAAAACAAAGATAAAAGTAGAATATCTGAAGAAAATATGAAAATTTTATAATGAGAGATGAGGTCTTTAAATTGTACAGCTAAGAAACCATTTAAATAGAACTAAAATATAAAGTCTTTCTACTTTCTATCTCATTTTATAAATTAGTAAAAAGTGACATCTATGAGTTTTAGTTGCTTCTTGGAAACATTATTCCATAAAGGTGCCATAGTGATAATAAGAAACATGAAAATCGTATTATAGCCAACACCTTATAAAAATACATCTTTAATATACAGATGTCAAAAATATATAATTATAACTATCATTTATAAAGTATTGATCATTTAAATATCCAACTTAATTTGTTACATGGCAGCATTACAATAATTAATATAACCAATAATTGGAATATATAATTTAGTTGTGAAACAAAGTGTCATCAATATTGCCCTGACTGTACTAGATTAAAAAAATAATTGATTGAAAGGTATTGTTGATTGACCAAGTCCATAAATTTTGAAATTGGTTAACCTACAAATTTAAATGGTAGTTTTATATTATTCCAACAGCTGTGTATATTGTATCCTCTGGTTCCCTTTTATGAATCTTTTTTTTTTTTATCAATCTATACTACAGAGAATTTCTTTAAGATCCTCAAGTGTTTATGAAATAAGCTTGGAAGAGAATTTTCATATAATATTTCATCTAAATTAGAAGTTCTATGTTAATAGATAAAAGTACAATGAACATACATTAATTACTATGATATTATCACATTATTATTAAATAGTTGATATTGAAAGTTTTTGTCTTGTACACCTATCATTTATTTTGTCCTAATTCTTTAGGTTTTCTCCTTTTTTTTTTTTGCTATATATTATCTTTCAATTGTGATCTTCTTGAGTGTTTTTGTTTTTGGAACTAAGGTGCCTTGGACATAATCCATGAAAATCAGTCAGATTCTAGATTAGCAAGGGTTTTTTTTGGTCTCTATGAAACTTCTGAATACACACACATATACTTAACATAGCTAGAAAATATTTTGTTAATTGCTTAAAACTTATTGATATTGATAGATTTTATCCAATTTATAATGAAGTTTTTAGGCATCTTATAAGCAGCACAAAAATGCTTATGTGGTTTTATTTATAAATATGTAACAATGGTACCAAGTGCCTAATTATATTTTTGAAACTTCTGTGATGTTCATAAACTTATTTGATTTTTCAGATTATGCCTTAGTAAACTGCTCTACTGTCACTATTTTCTAATTCTCCATAATAAGTCATCGTTTAATTTTATTTTAGTGTATATTCACAAACCTGTCCCCCAACACACACTTAAGTAAAAGTTTCAAAAACAAAAGCCATTTTGTTTTACTGGCACCAGAATGCCAATGTACAATATTTTATTTTGAGGCCACACCAGGTGGTGCTCACAATTTATTTCTAGCTCTATGTTCAGAGGTTACTCTACGAGTGCTCAAGGGATCATAGGGGTACAGGGGAGTGAACCTGACTTGGCCACATGTACGGCAAATGTGCTGCTCACAGCACTATCTCTCTAACCACATATTTTTTCAATAATAATTTAAGTATTAATAATGAATAATTATTGACTATATTGCATTATTATTGACCATAAAAAAAGCATTGTGGATTGTAGGACAGATAACACTGGGTTTGTCCTTTCAGTCTTGCTACAGGGAATTTAGTTTACCTTAAAGCAATGTCCTTTCTTTATGGACACAGGAGGACAGATAATATTATGCTTTCTAACTTGGGACTTGATTGACTCCAATAATATTTACTCCTGGGCATCTGCTCTCTCGACTCAGTTGCCCTTAGTTCCTAGCAACCCCCCCCACCCCCGCAAAGCAGGGTCCTGACAAGGGACTGAATGGACCTGGGGCAAGCTGTGAGCTACCCTGACATAGAAATGGGCCTGGCCATAGTGCCACAATACTCAACTATAATTTGAGAGCATGATCATAGACAAATGCTGTCATGATCCAAAAGTAACGACGAGACTAGGACCCTGCTGGGGTTAGGAAGACTAACCTGACCTGAGGACTGTGGGCTGAAATATATAGTAAGATGTCCTCAGGAAGAACCAAACTTAAAGTTTGATATATCTCTTACTGTGCTCATACAGAATGACATTGCTATAAATATTAGAAGTAAACTAACTATAACTAATTAAGTGGGTTGCTAGTTGAGAAAAGAAGAAAGCGACACACTCCGGATGGGATCCCATGCTTAAGCAGATCTCCTACCAAACCAGAGTAATCTCATAGGATGAGATTTTGTCTTTGAGTTAATATCCTGGAGGAGTGCCCTTACCCCTCTTTGTTGGTTGGTTAATGTTCAACCTACCTTTGTATCACCACCCTATGTGATTGCTATATAAACTAAGACTGTAAAATCAGAAGAGGTCAAGCTCCAGGGGCAGAGACAGATTCCAGAGCGTTGGACTCCAGAAGTCAAGATCAGAGAACAGAAGAAGAACAGGGCAGAGTCAGTATCCAGAGCCAGAAGGGCTCCAGAGAGAGGAGTAGAAGGGTCCAGAGAGAGAGACCAGGAAAGACCAGAGGAGAGACTACAGGCAGAGTCAGAAATAGAGAGACAGACAGAAGAGAGCACACCGGCACACAAAGAAGCAGAGCACAAAGGAGGAGCCATCCTGATCTGGTCCATACACAGCGGTTCGAGAGCACTGAACGAGGGTGGTGAGAGAAAACCATCTGCAGAGCCCGCCAACAACACACATCATTATTTTCCCATCTCTTCGCACACGCGTAAGATATTTTTTACAGTGGATTTATTTTTTAAATAAAATCTTAATCACTTCACTTAATCACTTAATCCCCGTTATTCATCGATTTATTCGAGCGGGTGCCAGTAACGTCTCCATTCATCCCGGTTGCGTGCTAGCGTAGCCCAATGGTATCTGTTCGTTTTAGGAACATGTAGAGCCTCAAACCGATCATTTAGGGTCTTGACGAAGAAGTCTGACCATCTTATAGGTGGCCGTCCACGTGATCTTTTGATGTCTCGTGGAATCCAATCAGTAATGGCTCTAGTCCAGCGGTTGTCTGTAAATCTCATTACATGTCCAGCCCATCTGATTTTTGATGTCTTGGCAAATGAGACAGCGTCTCTGATTCTTGAGCGTTGACGAAGATCAGAACTCCGGATTCTATCTCTCATTTGAGTGAATCGTGATATTCCAAGCATAGTTCTTTCGATTCATCTTTGAGAGACCCGAATAGTGTTCTCATCCTGTTTTCGTAGGGTCCAGGTCTCTGAGGCATATGTTAATGCAGGAAGAATAGTGGAATCAAAGAGATGTGCTCGTAGTTGGAGGTTCTTTGTCCTTTTAGTTATTTCTTCAATGCTCTTGAAGGCATTCCAAGCCGCTCTCTTCCTCCTGCGTAACTCAGGTGCCAGGTCATTCATCATGTTGATTTCTCGACCTAAGTATATATAACTGTTGCATTCGGAGATGGTGGTTCCGTTGAGAGCGAATGGAGCGTCAGGAACAAGGCTGTTTCTCATAAACATTGTCTTCGTAAGATTCAGCTGTAGTCCAACCTTTCCACACTCACGGTCAAAGTCCACAAGCATTTGTGCCGCTTGGCTGATGTTTGGTGTTATTAGAACGATGTCATCAGTAAAGCGGAGGTGGTGTAGTTGCCGACCATCTATCTTCACTCCCATGTTTTCCCATTCTAGTCGTCGCATGATGTTCTCGAGGGTGGCACTGAAGAGTTTTGGTGAAATGGTATCACCCTGCCGAACCCCTCTCTTGATATGGATGATTACTTCTTTGTAGAATGGTGAGATCTTGGTAGTGAATCCGCAATAGAGCTCACGAAGGATCCTGATGTATTGAGTTTGTACGCCCTGATTGGCTAGGGCTTCCATGACCGCTTCCGTCTCAACAGAATCAAAGGCCTTCTTTAAATCAATGAACGTTAGACAGAGCAGCATCTTGAACTCCCGAGATACCTCAATGAGCTTGGTTATTGTGTGGATATGGTCGATGGTACTGAATCCTTTTCGGAATCCAGCTTGTTCACATGGTTGTCCTTCATCTAGTGTTCTGCTAATCCTATTCAGGATGACTCGAGTGAATAGTTTGTAGATGACAGACAATAGGCAGATTGGGCGATAGTTGCCAATGTCGTGGATGTCTCCTTTCTTGTATAGTAGTACAGTCTTGCTGGTTTTCCATTGGGATGGAACCTTGCATTTAGACAGGTAGCGTGTGAAGAGTCGAGCTAATGTATTGATGAGTACTGATGGTAAGTTCTTCAGGTGTTCAGGTCTGATCTTGTCTGGGCCAGGTGCTTTTTGTTTCTTTACCGACGAGATGGCATGTTGGATTTCGGAAGGGAGAACATTGGGAACGACATATCCATCATGTGGTATGTGGTATGTGGGCAAGTGGATGTGGCTATTAAAGAGATCTGAGTAGAATTCATGAATAATCTTCTCCATTGCCCTTCTGGAAGATGTGATAGATCCATCATGATGTCGGAGGGCAGTCATCTTGGTTTTGTAGTTGGTGAAGGACAGGCGGGCATTACGAATGTTTTTCCCAGCTTCTGCTGCATCTACCAGTACTGCTGCTCTCCTGTTTTTGAGGTCATCCTTGATGGCTTTTCTGCACTGTTTTGCCAGTTCGGACGTTTGCTTGTGGTTGCCAGAGGCACGTGCCATGCCACGTTGGCGAATAAGTTCAAGAGTGTTCGAAGAAAGACGGTTTTTTGTGGTTATCTCTCTCTTGGCATTCCTTGCACAATCATGGAGGTGCTGAATCATTCGATCGTATTCCTCATCAATGTTGTCAATGACGGCATCTTCCCATGTTGCTGCAACAGAGCCAAAGAGTTCCCAGTTGGTGGTTGTTCTGGGAGTCCTCTTCTTAAACCTTGCATTCTTTTCTCCTCGTTCTGTGAGGTAGAATTTTGCACGAAGAAGACGGTGGTCTGATCCCGTTTGGAATTTTGGGACAACAGCAACATCGGTTAGGCAAAACCGCCGATTGAATATGATGTGGTCTATTTCATTGTGGAACCGTCCATCAGGAGACTCCCATGTCCAACGTTTAGATTCAGCCTTTTGGAATTGTGAGTTACCATGGAAGGTTTTGGTTGACATGATGAACTCAGACAGTCTGTCACCTTGTTCGTTCCATTCCAGGCCATGGGTTCCGATGTGGAGTTCATCGACTGATCTTCTTGGTCCTATCTTGGCATTAAAATCACCGACAATGATCTTGTAGAAGGTGTGATCTTCTTTATAGAATTTCTCCAGCTCCATGTAGAATTTCTCAGTTTCTTTTTCACCATAACTGGATGTTGGTGCGTAGACAACAAAGATAGAAACTGCCGGTAGTGAGCCACATTTATTCAAGTGTAATCGTCCGATTCGGGTTGTTAGGCATTCAAATGAATCAATGCTTGTGACTAAGTTTGTGTTGACAAGGATACCGACACCACCGACGCCTCTTTTATCACATGTTCCAAGGAACAGTTCTTCTCCAGTGTCGAAAACAGCATGATGGGATTGATGTCTTCTCGTTTCGGTCAGACCAATGATGTCGTACTTGATCTTTCGTGCTTGTACATAAAATACAATTGTATAATAAGAATGTATCAAAATCTGAATGTGTTCCAATGCCAAAAAAACAAATATTAATTTCCCCTTACAAGTTACCTATTGCAGTTTAAGACTAGGAATTTCTGATAATACTATCTGCTTTGTAATGACGGGGCTGCCTTGTGACTCATTTCAAAACAAAAATTCCAACCACACTTCCCAAGCCAAGATTATCACCTGAAATTGGGTGCTTTCTGTTTTAATCAGAGTTCACATAATTAAGCATACTGAGATATTTGCAGGGAAATAAAGGAGTTGTTTACACTGGCTGTCCTGGCATGAGGACCCTAGCTAGAGAAATCACCTGGACTTATTCAAGGATCTGGAGTTCCAAGAGCACTTAGATAGAGCTGCAGGGAGCATGTGACTTCTTACCTATCATCAGAAAGGCATTCCAACTATAAGCATCAAGTACAGAAATAATATTAAGGTTATATTTTGGCACCAAGTACAGAAATTGTGATAGGGGGTATCATATAGCCAGGATATCAGCAGATGAGTATTCAGAATCACGGTTACAACATGGCAAGTTGGGGAAGTTTGTTCTCTGAAGTCAGGAGGTTTTTGTGGTTTTGCAGTTTCTGAATCCCACAGTACACCTGCTATTCAGACTTCTATATATTATGAATAGCTTTGCTGAAGCTGAGGATTTATGAATCTATCTCACCTAGCTTCCTTATTTGTAGCATAAAACTATTTTTGATTCATTTCACTCAGCATTATACTCTCCATATCCATCCATTTATAGGTGAATTTCATGACTTCACTTACTTCATTTAACAGCTGTGTCATATTCTACTTTGTAGATATGCCATAGTTTCTATATCCATCCATTTCTTCTCAGGCACTTAAATTGTTTCCAGATTCTAGTTATTGTGAATAGTGCTGCCATGAACATAGAAGTACAGTTGGTGTTTCTGCAGATGGTGTTTCTGCTGTATGTTTTTGGGCCCCCAGGATATATTTCCAAAAGTGGTATTGCTGGGTCAAATGGGAGCTCAGTTTTTAGTTTTTTGAGGAATGTCCATGTTGTTTTCCAAAAACACTGGACGAGTCTACATTCCCACCAACAATGAAGGAGGGTCCCTTTCTTTCCACATCCATGCCAGCATGACATTCTTTTGTGATATTTAAAAATATACATAGTAGAAGATTAATATCCATGACCAGGGATAATTGGAGCTAGGAGGACTGGTCAACCTTTGGAATCAACCACAAGCATGAGTGGAGTGGAGGGTAGGTAACATAGAGAAGAGACTAGGATGACAATAATAGCTGTGAGTGATTACACTGGACAAGAATTGAGGATTAAAAGCAGTAAAGATACTGATAACCTTTCAGAATCTGTTTTCTAAACCCCAATGCCTAAAAGGAAAGAGAGCGAGAGCGAGAGACAGAGACAGAGACAGAGAGTGGAGAGATAGAAGAGAGACAGAAGGGAGAGAATAGTGAATAGCTCCTGCCATAGAAGCTGGCTGGAGGATGGGAGGGGGTGATAGGAGGGAAACTAGGAACACTGGTGCTAGGAAATGTACACTGGTGGAAGAAGGATGGGTATTGGGACACTGTATGACTGAAAGGTAATTATGAATAGCTTTGTAAGTACCTATCTCACAGTGATTCAATTAGAAAATTAAATTAAAAATTAAAAAAAATAAAATCAGTGAAACCAATTCAATGTTTAAAAAAATTGAAAAACAGCCACACCAATATGCACAAATTTTTAACAGTGATATGAGAAAAGTGTTATTCTAAAACATCTTCCTTTCCACTATTACAAAATACCATAGGCAAGCAAAGAGAATCAGGTGAAATACCTAGGTGCCATAGATATGCTCTTCAGTTTAGGCATTATATCAATGTAATGTGGGCAGAATATGGAAAGGCCCCTCCCAAGGCAATGCCAAAAGCTGATCTTGCAGAAGACAAGAAATAAACAGGAACTATGGCCTGATAAGATCCTCACCTATCACCTATAAGATCTCACCTATCTGGGCAACAGCCCCAGAGAAGCTTCAGTAGAAACAAAACACCAGGAAAGGAATTTCAAAGAAAACCATCACCACCTCCAAGCCCCCTGGTAAACTCCTTATCAAGGGACTTTGACCAAGGTAGAAGCCCCACGTGGGGGCAGGTTGGAGAAAACCTATAAAGGCCACCTTGACCAAGGGAGGGCGTGGATATACTACCCAAGCCCATGTGCTGCTTGGCCTATGTGGACAAGCATATGCGGTGCCTGAGCACATGTGTCGCCCAAGCACATATATCACCCAAGTACATGTGTCACCCGCATCTCCCCTCTTGAGATGCATACTTTCATGCTTTCCTGTCTAATGCTGGGATGTGTTGTAGGGGCTCTCTCAGCCATTGGAGAAGCCCGGATTCTCTCTTTGATGTCGGTGGGCCCCATGGGTGGCTCATGTGAAGTGGAGCCAAGACAGTCACTTTCTCCTGATCCACCTCTGCCACTTGGGACCCAGGGTTCTTGTCAAGCTCACAAAAAGGAATTTCAGGAGTAGACAAGAAGTGAAGTAAATAGATTTAATCTGGGGTGTTTTTGAAGGTATGGATGGAAGGGAGAGAGAGAGAGAGACAGAGAGAGAGAGAGAGAAATGCACTCAGAGATCACAGGCTTCTCCAAGGGCAGAGAGAGCCCATAGACACATTCTAGCTTTAGACATGAAAGCATGGAAGTACACATCTCAGGAGGGGAGATGCAGGCAACACATGTGTTCTGGCGACACATGTGCTCGGGTACCAGATCATGTGCTCAGCCACATGGGCACAAGCAGCACATGGGCTTGGACAGCATCTGCATGCCCTTCCTTTGTTCAAGGTGTCTTTTATAGGCTCTTGGATGTCTTGAGGTCTTAGTGTTTGAGAAACCTCATGGGGAGGGGTCCAACCTCCTTAGAGTCTGCTGAAGGTGTTATCAGGTCTGTTTTCTGTATCCATAGGGTGGGTTAATCTTAAGATTTTCCTCCCAGAAGTTCTGTTGACCTAAGTTTCAATATTGAGGGCCTTCCCCTAACTAACTGCCTACATCAACTTAAACACTTGACTCTCCACTCTCTCTCACTTTCCCTCCCTTTATCCCTTCAAAACCTCCAAATAAAAACTGTGTAATTTCACTGCCCATCTACTCCTAAAATACCTTTCTGCTAGGTGAGACAAGAACTCAATAACCTTGGGTCCTGGGTGGCAGCTGCAGATCAGGATTCTCCTCCCGACTTCACATGAGCCCCTGTGGGGCCCACCAACATCAGGAAGACACATTGTACATCAATAACATATGCAGCTTAGTTGTCTAGCTGTTTTTGGTGCAACATGCCCACCTCTAAAAAAACAGTTACGAGAAATTCTGCATTTTCATTATATACAAAGTGGTGCAAGGTTATAATCTTGGAAATGTTATGACCATTTGGCTGACATCCTAAAATTAAAGATGGGTAAACAGCAGCTTTGATTTATAAAGAAGTATATCTAGAACCGAAAATATACTATATTTCTTCTGGGCATCTTTAAATATGACACAATGCTTTTTTTTTTTATTTAAGCAAACTAAGAGTTCTGTTTACACAACTGAAAACCATCCAACCTAAACTTTGTGCATAAATTAAAATCAAAGACTTTATATAAAAAATCATGGTACTTAGCAAACCTTCACTATTCCTAGCTAATAAAGTGAGCTCAGCAAATGCAAATTACAAATTACTCTGTGCTCTTTTGTAAACTGCCCCTCCCCACACCCCACTGGGGCCCTGCAGCAATGGAACCTAGAGAGCTTTGCATATGCAACGAAGCACCCCAGGCCTGTTTTGTAAACTCTGTAACATTTATTCCCATCACAGTATCTCAGTCATCCCATTGTTCATGGATTTGCTAGAGCAGACACCATAACATTTGTCCCAGGCTTGAGATTTTAGCAGCCTCTCATTACTCATCCTTTCCAACACTGCCTTATTGGTATTGGAGGCCTTTTCAGGGTCAGGGGAATGAGGTCAATTATTGTTACTGTTTTTGGCATATCAAATATGCCACAGGTAGCTTGCCAGGCTTTGCCGTGCGGGCGGGATACCCTCATTTATTCCCATAAAAGCAAAAAATTCCAGATAGAAGATAAAAATAATTTGTGTATTGATGTGTGTTGTATGTTGTTTTTGCCACTATACACTTTTTCATTGTCATATTTAAAACACAAAAATGAGGTGCTCATGATGTGCAGGTTATCTGGGAACCTCACACCAAAGTTAGAGAAAAAAAACCCTCTAATCACAGTTCCTAGATCTGACAGAAACAACCAAGAATCCTGGAATCCTTGTCACCCAGTTAATCCACTTCTGCTATCTCCATTTGAAGGAAAAATCAATCTAATAAAACCAATCAATGATAAATAGCTATTCTAAGACCCAATATTTGCAATGTATGACACGTCTCTTTTGTAGTGCTGTTGTTTTTGACAACCTGTAAAATAGCTTTCTTTTGTTGTTGTTGTTTATTTATTTATTTTTCTTTGTTTGGGGTGACACCCAGAGATGCCAAGGGCTTACTCCTGCCTCTGTGCTCAGAGATAATTCCTGGCAGTGCTTGGAGAACCTTATGGGATGCAAGGGATTGAATCAGGTTTGCTTGCAAGGCAAGCTCTCTACCCATTGTACTATCTCTCTGCTCCAATAAATACTTTCTATCAGGAAACTCTGTTGATACTAAATTTATAGAGAGCTTTTCAATAAACTGTAGTTTTGCTATGAAAGCTATCTTTCATCCCTACTGAGGCAGGACCAGTGGTAGTGAGTCTGTTCCTCCATGACTCCTGGGACAGACCTCTGCTCAGACTCCTGCAGAATAGTAGAAATGTTTATTGGAAAGGAAAAGGGAAAGAAAAAGGAACTCCTAGTGTGGAAAGGAACATAGCTTAGGACTTTACCAGAAATATAATCAGATAAGGTCATTATCAGAAAGAGCCCAAGGATTCACAGCAAGTCAAAAAATGCAGTGCTGGACAGTCAAAAATGGGACTGCTCACAGAACTTGACAAGGATAAACTAAGGCTTCCTCTTCAACTACTTACAGTTGGCCAGCACTATCAGAAATGAGTCACACTGTTAGAGTCACCCATCACATAAGGATAGAGAACAGAGCCGATGATGCAAATCACAGGCAAGGTTTATTGTTCCAGCTAGCTGGGGTCCAAGTATCCACCCTGCGCAGTTGGTTATAACAAGGACCTTGAGCACTGGGTTCAGTAAGTTCTTACACTTTCATTTTGGCAAGTAAGCATTACTCAGCATATTTCTATTACTATAGAGTACACATATATTTGTATTGTTGTTTTGACCCACAACATCTAGCCCACTCCCTGACAGTTACATTTTGGAGACCTGATCTCATTCCAGGGATGTAATCATTGACAAAAGCAACTGTTTTTTTCTGCTTTTCTTGTTCCTGGAAGAGGCCTAAGTCAGTCAGAGCCTGTCATGACAGTTCTCGGGCTAACTGGGTCCTAACAACACCAGCCAATTCTGTTCAGTTAGAGCATGACTTCTACCAGATAATGCTTTGGGGAGAACAGCAGAGCTCAAAAGGGGATAAGGTGATCAAATAGGGATCTGGTGATGATAGATCGCTGACCTCAGCTGTCACTGATTGAGAGACAGAGACAAGTAAGAGTGAAGGAAATGGGAGAAGTTTATTGGAGTCCACTCCTGGGCAGAACTCTATCAACCGTGGGAGAGGCTGGGGTCTTGCCACACCCTGGGAGACTCAGCAGGACTTTTAAATTGTCTTGGTTGGGAAAAAGGAACAGGGACCAGTGGAACCAGTGAGCTTGGTGTGGCCTTGTTATCTATGGGGGGTGGGGCTGCAATGTGAGGAAGCACGGGATGTAGCCTGGTGGCTTCCTGTCCCCAGGTGGACCATAAGTCCTGTCTTCTGCGCTGGGAGCAGAGTGATCTTTGATTCTGGGAATATCACTATTTCTCCCACCAGCACGATTCAGTCCTGAACAAACATTACAGTGAGGTTACAGAGACTTCACCAATCCACTCTGCATAATATCTGTGATCCTGTAACATTCTATGATTTAATGCTCATGGTTTTACAAAGTTTCTTCTAAATTGGTAATCATTATTGTTAATATTCATTTTATGGGCTGGAGTGATAGCACAGCGGTTGGGCGTTCACCTTACAAGCGGCCAACATGGCCGACCCGAGTTCGATTCCTCTGACCCTCTCGGAGAGCCCGGCAAGTTACTGAGAGTATTTGATATGCCAAACACAGTAACAACAAACTCTCCAATGGAGACATTACTGGGCCCGCTCAAGCAAATATTCATTTTCTATAGGGTCTCATTTTCAAGTTTCTTGAGTTCACTGAGTCCTAAAGAACCTCTCTAGATTTGGCGTTTTTATTCTCAAACTCCTTCAGTTGAACTCTAACCTTTGGGAAGTAGATTATATTGAACTCAGCAAGACATTCTTGATCCAACAGAAGACAGAAATTTTCTTCCATGGATATAAAGAAAGTCTGGATACCATACATCATTGCCTGTATATCCTCGGAAAAAAGGAAATGGTTGCTTCCTTCATCTTCCTAGTTACAGAACAGCTAATCTAGTTTCTCAGTGAATTTTTTCATTATAATACATTTCATATAATTCACCCCACAATTTTCTACTGCCTGTATAATTTCAATGTGTGCATAAAATGACAAATATTCTGTATATGTTAGCTGCATGTGAAGTTAAAATCACTATGATTACTGTTATATTTTCCATTAAACAATTGACCTTAACCAGAATTTATTTATCCATCATTTTTCTTTATTTGCGCTCACTTTACTAAGCTATAAATTGGTGTTTTATTTTAACACAAATACTCAGAATTGCACTGAGCCCCAAAGTGCATTTTTCTCTAATCTCAGATCATGTAAAGAGACTCATATAAACATAATTCTCTATAAACCTGTGAGCACAGTACATGTGGCATAGAAATATGCCTGAAATTGAGTTTATTAATTTACATATACGTTATAAAAATTATGAATAAAATAGGTTTAATATTCAGAAAGATAGTACAGTGGGCAGTGCATTTGCCTTGCATGTGGCCAACCCAGGGTTGATTTTTCCATCTATGTCAGATAGCCTGGCAAGCTACTGAGGGTATCCTGCCCGCAAGGCAGAGACTGGTAAGCTCCCTGTAGCATAATCGATATGCCAAAAACAGTAAAAAAAAGTTTCACAATGGAGACATTACTGGTGCCCACTCAAGCGGATCGATGAACAATGGGAGGGCAGTGCTACACTGCTACATGCAGGTATTTTATAATTACTATATACTTAAAACTACCAAAAAATTAAGGTAAGAGGCTTTTATAAAATCCAAAAAAATTTTAGCAATGAAATTTAAGCAAAGAAGCAACTTACAAATAAATGTCAGATGCTACTGTACTTTTTAGTTTGTTTGTTGTTGGGGAGGGCCATTTGGCAGTACACAGGGCTTACTTCTGGACTTTTGCCCATGGATCCTGCTGGCAGGCATCGGGGGACTCTATAGGGTGCTGGAGATCAAACCTTACATGGCCAAATGTAATACAAGTATCTGACCTGCTGGACTGACTCTCTGACTTTGGAGGTGGATTTCTCCTTACATTGAGATGAATTGCCTCCAGATTGTTGTCTGGCATATGAACTTGTCTAGGAACTTCTTTTTCTGTCTGGACTTGGTATGTGTTGGTTATTCTTAATTCATTGCATGACTCAACTCATAGCGTTAGCTGTTCCCAACAGACTCTGCTATTTAGAGTAAAATAGGATGCATGCAGTTCCTGGGTGACAGAGTCTATTGGCTGTGAGAGACTGACAATGAAGAGGATTGTGTTCTACCATCTATCCCTTCCTTTGTGAGTACGGTGCTGTTCCATCTGAGATTGTCTACCCTTCCCATCTTTCTTTGACCCTTTGTTACCAGTATACCATGCAATGGGATTATATACTAAGATTGCTGTTCCCGGGGTCACTGTCTCCGCTATCCTCCATGTACTCAATATGTCACTTATTCAACAATACATATTCATTTTTTAAAAAAAAAATTTTATTGGTGAGACGTCATGAGCTACAGTTGTAGACTCACAAATTTTGTGCTTGGGTTTCAATTATACAATGATCAAATACCCATCCCTCCACCAGTGCCTATTTCCCACCACGACGAATCCCATATTCATTTTTAAAAAATTATTTTATTTATTAGGGCTGGAGCAATAGCATTACATTATGGGTAGGGCATTTGCCTTGCACCCAGACAACATGGCCGACCCGAGTTCGATTCCTCTGCCCCTCTCGGAAGACTGGCAAGCTACCAAGAGTATCTCACCTGCACAGCAAAGCCTGGAAAGCTACCTGTGATGTATTTGATATGCCAAACACAGTAACAAGTCTCACAATGTTACTGGGCCCACTCTACTAAATTGATGAACAATGGGAGGACAGTGACAGTGACAGTGATTTTATTTATTTTTGCATTTTGAGTCACACCTGGTGATGTGAAGGAGTTATTCCTGGTTCTAGACACAGGAATTATTACTGGTGGTGCTTGGGGAGCATATGGGATGTTGGGAATCGAATCTGGGTTGTCCACCTACAAGACAAACATCCTACTCCTGTGTTATGGCTCCAGCCCTAACAATACATATTATTAATCAAAGATTATCCATTAACAAAAATGTTAGAAATCTTCACTTCAAATAAGTGAAATATTGAATTAGTATCAATTAAATGTGCTTATTTATGAAATTTTAGAGTGAAATATCTTTTTACTACTTTTAAGAGCAAGCTAATCTTAAACATTTAAAGGTCTTACTAACACAGATAGCACATATTTAATATAACTTTGAACATATCGGTCTGAGAGATATTAAAGAAGCTAGGTCATTTTCCTTCCATATGGTCATCCTGATTCAGACCTCAGCACTTCATATTGTCCTTTGAGTTATTTACTAAGAATGACCCATGAGGACAGAGATAGGAAGACATCTAAGAATTGTAAGTCATGCCTTCTACCCTCATCTCTGCAAAGAAAAATAGTGCATAGCCAATGGTTCCATATTTTCTGTTTTATAGATTTTAACAATTCAAGCCTATTTCTAATAACTATAATAACATTGGTCCAATGAAAAATGACTTCTAACAAAAAAATCAGGGCATAAAATTTTAGAAAGTTAAATGGGTTAATAAAGTTACTGAAATCTAGTAGATTTAGTTATTCTTTTCTTTTTATTTTATTATTATTATTATTTTTGCTTTTTTGGGTCAGACCCAGCAAGGCATAGGTGTTCCTCCTGGCTCTGCACTCAGGGATTACTGCTGGTGGTGCTCGGAGAACCTTAGGAGTTGCTGGGAATAGAACCCGGCTTGGCCGCGTTCAAGGCAAGTGCCCTACCCTGCTGTGCTACTGCTCCCGCCCAAATTAGTTATTCTTCTTGAATAAAAACTTGGTTATGTGGAGCCCTTTTAAAACATCAAAGAGGGCAGGATGTGGAATAACCAGCAGGGCAAAGTCATCCGGTCTAAGAAGAAAGAAATGAGAGACCTGTGATATCAGAGAAAGTAATAGGAACAGTTTGGTTTTGCTTATGTGCTTTCCAGGAACTAGTCTCGCCTTTGATCAGGATGCATTTTCTGTTTTTACACTTCACCTGATTCCCTGTTGTATTTATTGTTTTAATTTAATTTGTTTTTATTATTGTTATCAATTAAAGGATGCTGAGGGTGAAATTTAATAAAAGTGCTCCAAATCTTCCCAGAGCTTTCTGGTGTTCAGTTAAATTTGGTAACTATTCACATAAAGTTCCATAATAAATACTTGATACAAATTTCTTATAGTAAATCAAATTTTATAGTAGAGTCTCAATTTATCCTTGAAAAGAAAAGATGCTAGTTATTCACATTTAATAGTGTTGCAGAAGATTTCCAGAGGGCTGCAATAAATTCTGCGTAATCCCACTTTATATTTGGAGTGCTTTGGAGACCTGTCAACCAATCTAGTATTGACCATCTGAATGCCTCAAAGTGGTTGGGCAGTACACTAAGAAAGAGAGGAGAGATTCATCATAGTTAAAAGGGTTACTGTAAAGTCAGGTGTGAAATACTTCTATTTTTTTTTCTCTCTAATCTTTTCATTTCATAGCCCACAACTGTTGTAAGGCATTAGGAGTCTCAGACAGCAAAATTGCACAGTAGAAAATGATGCATGTAAGCACACGTGAAAAAAATGAGATATTTAACATATTAAAGGACAGAATGGAAAAAATGGGGGAGATCCTGGATCTTATCATCTTCCCATATATGCATATGAAGGACAGTGATGCCATAAAAAAAAGGTCCAGACAGGAGTGGAGAGAATAATCTGTAATACTAGAGGGAAATTATTGGAGTACCCATAAAACACTTTCTAGAAGGTTCACAGCTATAATGATAAATTAGAAAGAAAGCATCCATTTAAAATTATTTCTCTAGCAATAAAAGCAGATGAAGGGTTCCTAAGTATTTCCATAACAATGAACACCTTGAGAAAATCTACTTTCAAGCCCATTAATAGTGTTATACATTTTGCTTGCTTGCTTTCAGTGGCATTGACCGAACTATGGTTTTTGATGGTGTTACAATAGAAAGGAAAAAATCATTACTATATATACTATACTGTGAATGGATAGAAATGAGATGGTCATAAAATCATGAGAATTCAGTGGATCCACAATGGCTTAGGAAATTAAAAGGAATATGATAAGATCTGTAATTTGTCCTATTTGGTGTTCTTTTTGAACTAGGAAGAGTATAATATTTATAGTGAGCTCCACATATGTACAAATGTATTCTATAGAATATATTTAATCATAAACACATGCACATTTTGAAAACATACATATTTGTATGTTTATATTTGGAATGAGCATACATTTATATTCATCTTTAAAACCATTTTATGGACATGTAATTTTTATGAATTTTTGTCAGGAATAAACAAATTCACATTTCTTCAGCATTCACTTAAACCTCATTTAAATTAAATTACACATCAAAAGCAATCATTCCAACAAATTGTGAGGAGTACTGTGCTGATATTTAAATGAGTGAACAGCATGTAGTAAACTATTGTTATTGAGGGGGGATTAAGAAATGGTCCAATTATTTGATACTTATAGTATAATATTACTGAAATATTCTATCAGAGGATGGTTATTAATGTATATCAGTTACCTAAAATGCTATCTAAAATCTTCTAGACAGATGAGGAAATATATGTAAGCACACCAAACAAACTATATCTTAAAGAAAAACTTGCATGCAAATGGATGTTTATACATAAATTACTACTCAGTCCCAAGTGAAAGTAAACTGAGACTATATACTTATAGTCTCAAATAATTGAGATTTGAGTTGGAGTATTTTCTTAAATGTTACAAGGAAAGTTATAAAGTTTATTGAGTCCATGGCTTTAGGATGGTTCCTTTGTAATTCATAGTAGATACATAAAATTAACATGTAATATCCTTTTCATGTTTAATTTCATGGTCTGTCCCTGAAATTACTGTTTAAATCATTTAAGCTTTGTGGTATTAATTCTTGTTAACTAATCATTAAAAGCACAATTGACACATATACTCTTGAAAGTCAGAGAAACAGTTTAGTTTAAATCTAAAGGTATGAAAAGCAGGTAAAACAAGAATCCATGGCCCAATTTTAGAGCGGGTAAAGATGAATGCCCTAGCTGTGCAGCCAGCAGCAGATATTGAGGCCCAGAGCCAATAGAAACTTTTTTTTTCCTTTTTGCGTCACACCTGGCAATGTACCGGGGTTGCTCCTGGATCTGCACTCAGGAATTAATCCTGGAAGTGCTCAGGGGACCATATGGGATGCTGGGAATCGAATCGGGTGGGCCTCGTGCAAGGCAAACGCCCTACCCACTGTGCTATTCCTCTAGTCCACCAATATAAACTTCACATTGCGACTTCGCTGTCGGTGAGAAATACCTGTTCCCCATCTTCACACACTGGATTAAAAACATGCACCTTGGAATCTTTTCTTTTATATAGCTCAGGAGAGTCTCGCAATGTTTTCACCCATAGTAACATGAAAAATAAGAAAAAGATTTAAATAGATCAGTGATCTAGCTAAAAATATTTCCATAAAGAGGGAGAAAGGACTGGTCATCTTGTCTCACTGAGAAGATCTGAGAAAGGTTCTGATGATATCTGAAAAATCTGAAAAATGGTATTTAAGGATAGGCCTGAGTAGTGCTCAGGTAAAGGATGACTAATCAAATATGAAGGGAAAAGAGCATGACAAAGTCACAGTAAAATTGTCTTTCAGGTTATCACTATTATCAACTGCCAGCAAAGTGATAAAGGCCACCTTCACAAGTGTTCCTGGCTGGACACTCTAGTATATTCAGATACTGTTACTGGAAAAAGAACATCCTTCTGCTAGCACCATTTGTTACTCCTCTCTCCGTTGGGTGGTTAAACATAAATGAATAGAGTTTCAATAGAAAAATAATCATTGTCAGTGTCTTCCTGTTGTTCATCAGTTTGCTTGAGCAGGCCCAGTAACGTCTCCATTGTGACAATTTTTACTGTGTTTGGCATATCGAATACGTCACTGGTAGCTTGCGAGGCACTGCCCTGAATGTGAGATACTCTCAATATTCTGCCGGGCTCTCCACGAGGGGCAGAGGAATCAAACTCAGGTCAGCCATGTTGGACGCTTGCAAGGCAAACACCCTACCCGCTTTGCTATCGCTCCAGCCCGGAAAAATAATATGCTAATGAAAATTTTGTAGTTTTCCCAAAAGTATGTCAATGTGAGACCAGGGGAATGTTATTAAAACTCAGGTTGAACTCCACAGGAAGAAAACATCCAATCCCATCAAAAATGGGGTAACAAAATGAACAGAAACTTTCTCAAAGAAGAAATCCGAAAGAAAGGCTAAATGTTCTACATCAAGGAGATACAGATCAAAACAACAATGAGATACCATCTCCCACCACAGAGACTGGCCCACATCCAAAAGAACAAAAGCAACCGGTGTTGGCAGGTATGTGGCGAGAAAGGCACCCTCCTTCACTGCTGGTGGAAATGCCGACTGGTCAGCCCTTTTGGAAAACAGTATGGATGATTCTCCAAAAATTAGAAATTGAGTTCCCATATGACCCAGCAATACCACTCCTGAGAATACATCCCAGAGAGGCAAAAAAGAATAGTAAAAGTGACATCTGCACATGTTTGTTCATTGCAGCACTGTTTACGATAGCTGGAATCTGGAAAAAAAAAAACTGAGTGCCCCGAGAACAGATGACTAGTGAAAGAAACTTTGGTACATCAATGGAGTACTATGTAGCAGTTAGAAAAGATGAAGTCATGAAATTTACATACAAGTGGTACTACATGGAAAGTATCATGTTAAGCGAAATGAGTCAGAAAGAGAGGGACAGACATAGAAAGATTGCATTCATCTGGGGAACAAAAAGTAACAAAATAGGAGACTAACACCCAAGAATGGCCGAGATTAGTACCAGGAATTTTGCTCCATGGCTTGGAGGCCAGTCACACATGCTAGGGGAAAAGGCAGCTCAGATAGAGAAAGAAGCAGCACATAAAGGGTGTTGGGAGGATCCTCCCAGGATGGGAGAAGCATGCTGAAAGTAGACTATAGACCAAACATGATTGCCACTCAATGCCTCTTTTACAAACCACAACAACCAAAAGGAGAGAGAGAACAAAGGGTAATGGCCTGCCACAGAGACAGGGTGAGATGGGGAGGATGGGGGGTGGGAGGGATACCGGGATCCATGGTGGTGAGAAATGGACACTGGTGGAGGGATGGGTATTTGATTATTGTATAATTGAAACCCAAGCACAAAATTTGTAAGTCTACAACTGTACCTCATGGTGTCTCACTAAGAAAAATTTAAAAAAAAGAAACTTTTGTACATCTACACAATGGAGTGCTATGCAGATGTTTGAAAGGATAAAGTACGAAATTTAGATACAAGTGATACTACATGGAAAGTACCACGCTAAGTGAAATGAGTCAGAAAGAGAGGGACAGACATAGAAAGATTGCATTCATCTGGGGAACATAAAGTAATAAATTTGGAGACTAACACCCAAGAATAGCCGAGATATGTGCCAGGAAAATTTGGAGACTAACACCCAAGAATAGCCGAGATATGTGTCAGGAAAATTTGGAGACTAACACCCAAGAATAGCCGAGATATGTGCCAGGAGGTTCACTCCATGGCTTGGAGGTCAGCCGCGCATGCTAGAGGAAAAGACAGCTCAGATAGAGAAAGGAACACCACATAAAGGGTGTTGGGAAGATCCTCCCAGGATGGGAGATGCTTGCTGAAAGTAGACTATAGATCGAACATGATACCTAATCAATGTCTCTTTTGCAAACCACAGCATCCAAAAGGAGAGAGAGAACAAAAGGGAATGCCCTGCCACAGAGGCAGGGTGGGACGGGTGGGATGGGGGGTGGGAGGCATACTGGGATCCGTGGTGGTGGAAAATGGACACTGGTAGAGGGATGGGTACTCAATCATTGTATAATTGAAACCCAAGCACAAAAATTTGTAAGTCTACAACTGTAACTCATGGTGTTTCACTAATAAATATTTAAAATGAAATCAGCTTCTGGTTTATAAACCCAGATTGTGCACTACAATTCTTATTGTTTATCACTCAATGATGATAGAAATGTTAATAATTCAGTTCTGATTCACATCTTGTAAGATGTTCATCATTGAGAATTTATGGCAGAAAACTATGCTTTAAGGAAAAGATTCTACACTTATCCATTCTAGATACCAAGAAGAGACATTTCAATTTACATGTTTCCAAAGAATCAGTATTGGTATAGATTAGGTGGCAGTCAAGGTGCTATCTTCATTTTGGAGCCATCTTTACATTTTCGTTAAAAGAAAATATTAAGAACAAGAGAGGTAGTACAGAGATGCAGATATTTGCCTTGTTCGGGCTTACCATAGTTTGATTCTTGAAACCACATTGTTCCATAAGCTATACAAAGTGCTTCCTGAAGACCCCGAGTGTGATGAAATATGTCGTTAGAGTTTTCTGATTACTGGAAGATTTGATTATTACCCCAGCTGCACAGGGACTACCAAAAAGCACCCCATCCTCTGGTCCTTGCTTTGATCTCCAGGCCTGGTTGGCTGAGAATCACAGAAGAAACCCAAGGCTTCCTGAGCACTGCTATGCAGCCAGCCAACAAATTAAAATATTTTATAACTATATTAATGTACCATTACTGCCACTTCTGGTGTCATACTGAAATAAAGGGAAGATTAGAAAAAGAGACGTTGTTCATTATTCTATAATTCTTCAGGGTATTCCAGATGGTTAAAAGATATAAAAGTATATATTTTTCATATATACATACCAATAAAAAATATTATGAATTTTGGGGGTCGGAGTGATAGTAAAATAGGTGTACCACTAAACCAACAGGATTCAATCACTGGTACCCCCTATGGTACCCCAAGCATGATTATATGGTACCAAAAGGCATGATTTCTGAGCCAAGTGTAAACTCTGAGCACTCCATGGTATGGCCCCAAAAACAAAGAAAAATACTCTGAATTTCTTCACTACCTCTCTTAGACTATCATGGTACTCTAAACTAAAACTCATAAGTCTTTTTTACTTAGTAGTGTGTAGGAGACAAGATAGATTCCCCAAACATAAGCAATTCCTTATTAGTATGCAGCACTGTGTAAAATGCAAAATGTGCAGATTCTAATGACCAAAATCCCCAACAGATGTTTTTCCAAATAGGACAACAAAATGGGTCCAGAAACATAAAATTATATCTTAATACCACTTCCTTTACATTTGTATTTGACTGCACTAGTGGTGCTCAGCGATTTCTCCTGACTCTGTACTCAGGGATCACTCCTCGTGAGCTCAGGGGATCATGGGAGTTATTAGTAATTGAACCCAGGTCAGACATGTGCAAGACAAGTATCCTACCTGTTTTAACAATCCAGCTCCTCAACACTTACTTTGAAGGAGAATAAAATCAAATTCATAATGATATTTTACTCTGCGCAAGAGACAAGGGCATATTAAAAAGACTCAAAATAAAAATAAACGTTGGTAGAAATCTGGTGAATAAAGGACTGTCTGTAGAATGGCTAGCCTAACAGGATGCCTCATTCAGTGTAAACCATGAATCAAAAAGAAAACATTATCTGGAAAAAAAAAACACACCTACATTTACATTCACTATAAAAGATTCATTTTCAGAGAGAAAAGGAGAGGGAGATGGGAGAGATTAACTAGAAAATGTTCTTTTAAGAGGTGTGATTACATTAAAAATTTGGTGATAAATGTACTGACAAACATATACAGATAGGTATGTGACATTAAACTCTTAAAATTCCATATTTTAAACTAATGACAAGGCTGAGTAAAGTTGTTCTTGTCATTAGTTTTATTATAATTTAGTTAACACTGTTACCTAAATGAATTTTAATCAAATCATACAATTTAGGTAATTGTAGTTAAAATAACAAAAACACTTATGATTATTATTTTTGATGTATCACTTGATCACTTGACTTCCCGTTAATCGTTGATTTGCTCAAGTGGGCACCAGTAACATCTCCATTTGTCCCTGTTGCGTGCTAGTGTAGCCCAATGGCATCTGATCGCTCTAGGAACACAAAGAGCCTCATACTGATAGTTTATGATCTTGATGAAGAAGTCTGACCATCTGGTAGGTGGGCGGCCACGCGGTCTTTTGACATCCTGTGAAATCCAGTCAGTAACAGCTCTACTCCAGCGGTCGTCTTTAAATCTCATTACGTGACAAACCCATCTGATTTTTGACAACTTGGCAAACGAGACAGCGTCCCTGATTCTTGATCATCAACTGAGGTCGAAACTCCGGATTCTTTCTCTTGTTTGAGTGAAACGTGATATTCCAAGCATAGCTCTTTCAATTCCTCTTTGGGAGACCCGAGAACAGTGGAATCAAAGAGATGTGCCTGGAGCCAGAAGTTCTTGTCCTCTTAGCTATTTCTTTGACGCCCTTGAAGGCGGTCCAAGCGGCTCTCTTCCTCCTGCGTAGCTCAGGTGCCAGGTCATTTGTCATGTTGACTTCTCGACCTAGGTACACATAGCTGTTGCATTCGGAGATGGTCGTTCCGTTGAGAGCAAATGGGGTGTCAGGAACAAGGCTGTTTCTCATAAACATTGTCTTTGTAAGATTCAGCTGTAGTCCGACCTTTCCACACTCATGGTCGAAGTCGGCCAGCATTTGTGCCACTTGGCTAATGTTTGGTGTTATTAAAACAATGTCAGCAGCAGAGCGGAGGTGGTGTAGTTGCCGACCATCTATCTTCACTCCCATTCCTTCCCATTCCAGTTGTCGCATGATGTTCTCGAGGGCGGCACTGAAGAGTTTCGGTGAAATGGTATCACCCTGCCGAACCCCTCTCTTGACATCAATGATTACTTCTTTGTAGAATGGTGAGATCCTGGTAGTGAATCCGTAATACAGCTCATGGAGGATCTTGATGTATTGAGCTTGAATGCCCTGATTGGCTAGGGCTTCAATGACCGCTTCCATCTCAACAGAATCAAAGGCCTTCTTTAAATCAATGAACATTAGACAGAGTGGCATCTTGAACTCCCGAGAAACCTCAATTAGCTTGGTTATCATGTGGATATGGTCAATGGTGCTGAATCCTTTGCGGAACCTGACTTGCTCGCATGGTTTTCCTTCATCTAGTGTTCTGCCAATCTTATTTAGGATGACTCGAGTGAACAACTTGTAGATGACAGACAATAGGCAGATCGGGCGATAGTTGCCAATGTCATGGATGTCTCCCTCCTTGTACAGTAGTACAGTCCTGCTGTTTTTCCATTGGGACCGAACCTTGCATTCAAACAGGTAGCGTGTGTTGAGCCAAGCCAGGGTATCAAGGAGTCCTGACGGCAGGTTCTTCTGGTGTTCAGGTTTGATGTATATGTTACTATATTTTTACCATATCACTTCTAAAACATAATAAATCAAAATGAAGGATTTATATAAAACTTCTAGACAACAGATGGGTGAATGAAGTTAGCTAAAATTTATCTGGCACAAAACTAAGATTTTCTAAATAACTTTGTAATTATCCATCATAATAGGCAACAAGATATACAAGTAATTTCATTTGGTTATAATATCAAGATTTTTCTTTATATATAGATTCACCTAAATGAATCATATTACATTCATTTTCACTGTCCTTTCTTTGTAGAAATTACTATAAAAAGTAAAACTAGTATAAAAAGCAAATGGATTCTTGGAGTCACATATGCTACAAATTACTTTAAAAATGTCAATTATATATAATAGGCCTACAATATCACTGAACTTTAAATTACACCACACTGTAACAACATAAGGGACAGGAAAACATTAAATTTTGGAGCTGCTTTTGAAATGCATATATTTATATCAAATATGATTTATATACCAAATGAAAGTAATAATGTACATAACAAATATTCCATTTTTCCAGTGAAAATTTGCATTGTGTTGAAATTCCTTAGTCATTTTATAAATTTCCCCATTAAAATATATTTTTAATTATATATTTAATTCATTGTATAAACTTGAATTCAATAGAACCATTGAAGAGAATGTAGAAAAGGATGATTATTAGCTATGCAGAATTTCAGACACTAAGGAAATTTGTAAATATTTCCTTTATCAATTGAATTATACACATTATTTAATTTTCTTTCTTGTCTCTAGAATAGATAAGATACTTAAAACTTTAGAAAGAATAATAAGTGATATATATAATTTCATAATATGGCATTTTATATTTAAGATTTTTACATCTCAATTTACTCATTTGATATTCATTGAGAAGCCATTGTTTGCAAGACAATTTGGTATCTCTCTTCACCAAAAAACAGACTACAAGTGATTTATGCTTCTGAATGTAGTAAACAAAGTACAAATATGTAATAAATCATGCCAAATGCAATAATGAAAGAAAGAGTTGAGATAGAGCAACTGAGAAAATCTAATTTTGTTTGTTTGATGGATGAGGAAAAATCTTTCTGAACAGGTGATATTACCATTGAGATCCAAAAGGTGAAAAGGATTTCTCCAAGTGGAGAGCATTAAGCAAAACATAACTAAAGAACAGTGGAGGTGATACACACAATTTATTAAAATAACAGCCAAAAAATAAACCACACAGAGCCTTTTGTCTATATAAAAGACTAAATTTCATTCTAGTGAAATCTGAATGCTATTAAGGGGAAGGATACAATGCACAGGAGCGCATATTTAAAATATAATTTGTATTTTTTTTATAAAGTATTCTGAGGTAGGAATGCAAAGCCTAGAGCTTGGGAAGAAAATGCAGATTGGCTAAGGCTTCTAGAAGTGACCAAAGAGAAGTGCAGATGGGGAATTAATTTTTGCATAATCCATTTCATCTAGATGGTTGTTTAGTAGTAGTAGTAGTAGTAGTAGTAGTAGTAGTAGTAGTAATAGTAGTAGTAGTAGTAGTATCATGGGCTGAGTGATAGCAAAGCAGGTAGGGTGTTTGCCTTGCACATGACTGACCCGGGTTCGATTCCTCTATCCCTCTCGGAGAGCCTGGCAAGCTACCGAGAGTATCCAGCCCACATGGCAGAGCCTGGTAAACTCCCTATGGCATATTTGATATGCCAAAAACAGTAACAACGATTCACAATGGAGACATTACTGGTGCCCTCACGAGCAAATCGATGAACAATGGGAGGACAGTGCTACAGTGCAGTGCAGTATTATTATTATAAAGATTAAAAAAAACATTACTTATTTCACAGGAAGATATTGCTAGAAAGCATACATTTGGAAAGTTTTATTTCAAGTGTTTTGGTTTCTTTTTTGTGATAGGAGAGAACAAGATTCCCAGAGATGCTAAATTTTTGCAAAATATAAGTAAGATTAAAACATGTTTCAGAAGATAAAGTAGCTGTTTCCAAAATAATGAACAATATCAATGAGAATCATATATAAATGTACATATATACAGATACATGAATACATATGTTCATATATATGTTCACATGTATACATATATGTGGATATATAGATAACACTATATTAGATAACACTAATTGAAATTAGACCTTACTGTAATATTTAAAGGAAAAATTCTTAAAAGAATATATTTTTCCATTATTCTTAATAATATCAAAATATCAGACTAGAAAGCTAAGAAGTTTGCTTTTTATGTGGCTGACCTGGTTTCATTCCCCAGTATCACATATTGTTCACTGCACACTTCTTTTTTTTTTGGCTTTTTGGGTCACACCTGGCGATGCACAGGGTTTACTCCTGCCTCTGCATTCAGGAATTACCCCTGGCGGTTCTTAGGGGACCATATGGGATGCTGGGAATTGAACTGGGGTTGGCTTTGTGCAAGGCAAACGACCCACCTGCTGTGCTATTGCTCCAGCCCCTCTGCATACTTTCTTGAGTGATTCATGAGCAGAGTCAGAAGTAAGTCTTAGGTATTAATGGATGTGGTTTAAAATAAGTAATACCCTTGTGTTGAATAGTTTTGTAAATTACCAGTAGAGTTTTCTAAATCAGAATTCCAAAACTCCAGGACTTTACATCAATGCCCTGAAAAAAAAATATAAATGCCTTTAGGAACTGTAACTTTAGGATATTCTGATTCAAGTGACTCTGCAGAAAAGAAATCCTCAAATACTTCATATTTGAAACAACCAAACTTATATCACCATTCTATGATGTTCATTTAATCCTTGTAAAATGCTATACTCTAGTTTGAAAATACTCTATAACAGGCATTATACTTGGTATTCACATATGCTAACTCACTGAATTACCCCAGTAGGCTGTAAGCTAAGTATTAAACAAATACCTGCTAGTAAGTGATACCCAGTTTTTCTCACTTTAGAACATATTATTGGAATTAATCATAGGTTTTAGTTACTAAAATATCTGTCTTCTTTGAATAAGGATGGACCTCTAAATAAGTATAATCATCATAGTCTTGGATCATGGGCCTTAATATTTTAAAAACTGAAATTTAATACTAATATTATGTCTAAGTTATTTTTAAGTGTATTTTCTACTAAATCCATATAACATGAATGAGGATCCAACAACAAAATGTTGCATAAAGGATTTTTGAAGCCTCTGTCACCTACAGCTAAGGGCAAGATTAGGTATAGTTTCGGTGTCAACCAGATAAACATAATCCTATTTATCTCAGTTCCTAACAAATAATGCAACATAATAAATCACATATAAGTATGAGAACTGACATATAACAACATTTAAATTGCAATACATAACAAAGAACTTAAAAACAGAGCAGAAGAGATGAAACAAACTTCAGGGCCAGATACATATACTTTGCCATTTTGGAATTATCACTTAATCACTTAATCACTTAACTTCCCGTTAGTAGTCGATTTGCTCGAGCGGGCACCAGTAACCTCTCCATTTGTCCCTGTCGCGTGCTAGTATAGCCCAATGGCATCTGTTCGCTCCGGGAACATGAAGAGCCTCAAACCGATCATTCATGATCTTGACGAAGAAGTCTGACCATCTGGTAGGTGGGCGGCCACGCAGTCTTTTGACATACCGTGGAATCCAGTCGGTAACAGCTCTAGTCCAGGGGTCATCCTTAAATCTCATTACGTGACCAGCCCATCAGATTTTCGACACCTTGGCAAATGAGACAGTGTTCCTGATTCTTGATCGTCGACGGATGTCAGAACTCCGGATTCTTTCTCTCATTTGAGTGAAACATGATATTCCAAGCATAGCTCTTTCTATTCTTCTTTGGGAGACCTGAACAGCGTTCTCATCTTGTTTGCATAGGGCCCAGGTCTCTGAGGCATATGTTAATGCAGGAAGAACAGTGGAATCAAAGAGATGTGCCCGGAGCCAGAGGTTCTTCGTCCTCTTAGCTATTTCTTCGACGTTCTTGAAGGCGTTCCAAGCCGCTCTCTTCCTCCTGAGCAGCTCGGGTGCCAGGTCATTTGTCATGTTGACCTCTCGACCTAGGTACACAATTATCAAGCATAAGAATTGTTATTAGTATAATAATGGTTCTAATGATAAGATTAATCAACTTGCATGAACAGCTAACTCAGACTTACAAAAAGTATAAAAAAATTCGAAATATCAAGAAAACAGGGTAGACATTTTAAACATGCCTTTAATAGATATATATACTAAAAACCTCTTAGGAAATAATGAATCCCCTTAAAGATACATTATCTGAACTAAAAAATAAGAAAATAAATAATGAGATGGGAAGGGTAGTGACAGAATATTTAGCAACTTTGTGAAAACTTCAAAAGAGAAAATACACATAACTGAAGTACTAGGTAAAGAATAAAAAACAGGAAAATACATAAATAATACACAGTATTTGAAAATCAGTCATACCATAATTTCAGGTAGCAAGAAAATATTAAGTTTATCCCCCAATACATTCAAATTAAAGCACATAACAGCAAAAATAGATTTGATAAAAATAAAGTTATTATAAAGGATGAAACATAAGGAAGGTATAATTCTCATCAGATTCTGTACAAGCTAAAGAATATAAACTATTGTAGGTGGCCTCTGTAACTTTTGAAATAATCTTCAGTACTGAAGCAAACATGCAAAAATAAACTGATAAAATCCACTCACCCTATCTGAAAGAAATGTTCAAACAAGTTCTTTGGGTGAAATAAAAATAATTTATACCCAAATACAAAATTACATAGAAAATGATTAAAGATAATAAAGAGTTAAATGTAATTTTCATACAAGAAAATCTAAGATAACAATCTAAAGCAGTGTTTTCCAACCTTTTTACAAATGCAGACCAGCACCAAAATTTGAAGTTTAGAATATTCAAAAGCAACTCATATATGGTCAATCTAGAAGTCTCCAAAATTGTGCAGGGAAAGTTATAGATTCCAATGTGACATGATGTGTGTTGGTAGCATAGTATAGGTTTTAAGGCACTGACCTTGTCCAAAATCAACCCCAAATTGGTCTCTGGCTCTGCACATAGTCTCCTAAGCAAAGCCAGGAGTGATCCCTGAATACAGAGTTTGGTATAAGCCCTAAGGACAGCCAGTGCAGTTCCCCTCACTCTCCCCCTCCAAATAAATAAGTAAATAACAGAATAGCAAACTAAAAATTTCTGAATTGTCCATTTCATGCTGATCTCAATATTGAGAAAATGTTTAACAATCAAAGTGAGCCTGAGACAAGGAAACACTTAGGTATAGAGTTCCCTTACTTCTTTAGACTAAACATTCTATTCCTGTAGCAGGGGGGCACACCTCATAATGCTGGGGACTTACTCCTTGGCATGAGCTTGGGATCACTTTTGGTATCATTTATGGTACCATAAAGTGTGCTAGGCATTGAACCTGAGTCAGGGGTCTTCAAGATAAGCTTTCTACTTTCTGTACTATCACTTTGGTTCTAAAATAAAAAATTCATTTTTATTTATTTTTTAACATTTTAATTTTTAAAAACTTTTTATTGAATCACAGTGAGATAGACACAAAGATGTTAATGATTGGATTTCAGTCATACAGTATTCCAACACCCATCCCTCCACAAGTGTACATTTCCCAGTACCCCAGTGTCCCTAGGTTCCCTCCCATCACTCCCCAGCCCCCACCCAGCTTACCTCAATGGCAAGCACTTTCCCTCTCTCTCTCTCTCTCTCTCTCTCTCTCTCTCTCTCTCTCTCTCTCTCTCTCCTTCCTCTCTATTTCGCTATCTTTCTCTCCATTTGGGCATTGTGGTTTGCAATATTGATATTGAAAGGTCATTAAGACTAACACTTAACCTACTTTTAACACTCAGTTCTTGTTCAGCCTGATCATTCCCAGCTATTATTGTCACACTGGTCTCTTCTCTATCTTACCTATCCTCAATGCTACACACACTTGTGGCTGGATCCAAATACTGACTAGTCCTTCTAACCCCTGCTTCCCTGACCATAGATATTAGTCTTCTACTATCTATATTTATATCTGTGTCTATATATATGTATATATATATATCTTTATATTTATGTAAGTAAAGTAAAGGCCCTCCCATTGATCATTGATTTGCTCAAGCGGGCCCAGTAACGTCTCCATTGGAGACTTTGTTGTTACTGTGTCTGGCATATCGAATACGTCACGGGGAGCTTGCCAGGCTCTGCTGTGCAGGCGAGATACTCTCGGTAGCTTGCCAAGCACTCTGAGAGGGGCGGAGGAATCGAACTCGGGTCGGCCATGTTGGCTGCGTGCAAGGCAAACGCCCTACCGCTGTGCTATCGCTCCATGCCATCATTCTCTATCCCTCTACTTCTGACTCATTTCACTCAACATGATACTCTCCATGTACATCCATTCATAGGCAAATTTCATGAATTCACTTTTTCTGAAAGTTGCATAGTATTCCATTGTGCGGTGTGCCATGGTTTTTATTATCCATTCGTCTGTTCTTGGGCACTCAGGTTGTTTCCAGATTCTGGCTATTTTGAATAGGGCTGCAATGAACATGGACGTGCAGATGGTGTTTCTGCTATGTGTTTTTGGGCCCCCAGGTTATATTTCCAGAAGTGGTATTGCAGCGTCAAATGGGAGCTCAGTTTCTAGTTTTTTTGAGAAATGTCCATATTGTTTTCCAAAACAGCTGGACCAGTCCGCATTCACACCAACAATGAAAGAGATTCTCTTTTCTCCCACATCCACACCAACACTGTTTGCTTTTTTTTTTTAATTTTTATTAGTGAAACACCATGAGATACACTTGTTACTTACAAATTTTTGTGCTTGGGTTTCAGTTATACAATGATCGAGTACCCATTCCTTCACCAGTGACCATTATCCTCCGCCACTAATCCCAGTATACCTCCCCAATCCCCATCCAGCCATCCCATCCTGCCTTGGTGTCAGGGCACTCCCTTCTGTTCTCTCTCTCTTTTTGTGGTTCTGTGGTTTGCAAAAGAGGAATTGAGTGGTAATCATGTTCGGTATATAGTCTACTTTCAGCATGCATCTCCCATCCTTGGTGAATCATCCCAATATCCTTATTTGGCCCTTCCTTCTCTATCTGAGTTGCCTTTACCCCTAGAGTGTGTGGCTGGCCTCCAAGTTATTGAATAAACCTCCTGGTATTTATCTTGGCTATTATTGGATGTTGGTCTCCTATTTTGTTACTTTATGTTCCCCAGATGTATGCAATCTTTCTATGTCCCTCTCTCTGACTCATTTCGCGTAGCATGATAATTTCCAAATAGTACCACTTGTGTGTAAATTTCATGACTCTATCCTTACAAACAGCTATATAGTACTCCATTGTGTAGATAAACCAAAGTTTTTTTTAACCAGTCATCTGTTCTCTGGCACTGAGAAATTTTCCAGATTCTAGCTATTGTAAACAGTGCTGCAATGAACAAACAAGTGCAAATGTCACTTCAACTATACTTTTTTGCCTCTCCGGGACATGTTCTCAGGAGCGATATTGCTGGGTCAAATGGAGGCTTAATTTCTAATTTTTGAGAATCATTCATACTGTTTTCCTAAAGAGCTGAACCAGTCGGCATTCCCACCAGCAGTGAAGGAGGGTCCCTTTCTCGCCACATCCGCACCAACACAGGTTGCTTTTGTTCTTTTGGATGTAGGCCAGTCTCTGTGGTGTGAGATGATATCTCATTGTTGATTTGATCTGTATCTCCCTGATGATCAATGATGTAGAGCATTTTCTCATGTGCCTTTTTGCCATTCGGATTTCTTCTTTCAGAAAATTTCTGTTCATTTCATTGCCCCATTTTTAATGGGATTGTATGTTTTCTTCTTGTGGAGTTCAACCAGTACTTTGTATATCCTTAATATAAAACCATTGTCAGATGTGTATTTGCCGAATATCCTTTCCCATTCTGTAGACTGTCTTTGTATTTTGGTCATTGTTTCTTTTGAGGTGCAGAAGCTTCTTATTTTAAGATAGTCCCATTAGTCTCTCTCTGTTTTCACTTGCTCGGCCAGTGGCATGACATCTTTGAAGATACCATTAGTTTCAATGTCATGGAGGGTTTTGCCAACTTTGTCTTCAATGTACCTTATGGATCCCAGCTTGATGTTGAGGTCTTCAATCCATTTTGATCTTACTTTTGTACATAGTATTAGGCAGAGATCTCTGCCCACTTTTTTGCATGTAGCCGTCAATTGTTTCCAGCACAATTTGTTTAAGAGGATTTTCTTATTCCACTTCACATTTCTTCCCTTCTTAACAAAGATTAGATGATCATATACTTGGGGGGAGATGTCAGTATATTTAACCCTATTCTATTGGTATGCAGTTCTGCCTTTGTACCATGCTGTTTTAATTATTACTGCTTAGTAGTAGAGTTTGAAGTTAGGGAGGTTGATTCCTACCATTCTCTTTATCCCAAGAATTGCTTTAGTTATTCGTGGGGCCTTATTGTTCCATATAAATTTCAGGATTGTTGTCTCCATTTCTTTGAAGAATGTCATGGGTATCAAATAGGGATCACATTGAATTTGTACAGTGCTATTGGAAATATTGCCATTTTGACGATGTTAATTCTCCTGTTCCATGAACAGGGGATGTTTTTCCCTTTCCTCGTGTCCTCTTTTATTTCCTGAAGTAGCATTTTGTAGTTTTCTTTGTAGAGGTCCTTTACTTCCTTCTTAAGCTGATTCCTAGGTACTTGATTTTCTGGGCACAATTGTGAACGGGATTGTTTTTTCATGTTGCTTTCTTCTCTCTAAATGTTTGTGTGTAGGAAAGCTATGAACTTTTGGGTAATGATTTTATAGCCTGCAACTTTACTATACAAGTCCATTGTTTTGAGGAGTTTCTTGGTGGAGGTTATAGGGTTCTCTAACTATAGTATCATATCATCTATGAAGAGTTTTCTTTGACTATTGAGATGTGTTCCTTGCAGGCAGCAGAATTATGGTTTCAATTTTCTAATCCATCCCACCGCTCTGTGTCTTTAATTGGTATGTTTAGCCCATTGACATTGAGAGAGATTATTGTTATGGGGTTTTGTCCCATTGTTCTGTTGAAATTTGGTGTATTTGAGGGGCCTGTCTTGTCTTAAAGTAGCCCATTTAGTTGTTCTTGTAACCATGGTTTTGAGTCTATGAAGTTCCCGAGCTGTTGTTTGTCTGTGAAACTTTGTGTTGTTCCTTCTGTTATGAATGAGAGTCTCACTGGGTAAAGTATTTTTGGTGAGGCATTTATTTCATTCAGTTTTTTTCACTATATCCTACCACTGTTCCATGAGTGTTTCATCAGACAAATCAGCTATGAATCTTAAGGATGCTCCTTTGTAGGAAATTTCTTTCTTTGATCTTGATGATTTCAATTTTTTTCTCTATCTAAGATTCTGGTCATTTTGATTAGAATGTGTTTTGGCGTATTTTTCTTTGGATTTATTCTAGTTGGTACCCTTTCTGGCCTCCTGAATGTGGTCACAATTTTTCTTCAGCTCTGAAAATGTAGCAATGATGTATTTGACAGTTTCCTCTTCATCAGGCTTTCCTTCCTGTCCCTCTGGTACCCCAATAATTCTTATGTTACCCCTCTTCGCTTGCTCTTTTCTGGAGAGTCTCTGGACTTCATCTTCGAGCTCACTGATTCTATCCTGAGCAGCTGTTACTCTGCTGCTGAGGCCTTCCACTGAGTTTTTCAATTCATCTACCAGGTTTTTCAGATCTGACATTTTTGTTTGAATTTTCCTCATTTCTACCTTCAAATCCTTTTGTCTTTTATTGGCATTGCTTTTCATTGTTTCTTTTAGCTCCCTAAGCATTCCCAGTAGCTCCCTTCTAAATTCCTTGTCAGAGAGGTTGTCTAGCATTCCAATAATGTTGGTGTCTTCTGGGCTAGCCTCTTCAATAAGAAAGCTTGGTGGGCTTTTGCGTTGCTTTACCATTGTCACCAGTGTTGTTTAGACCTTCATGCTCACTGTTACTATGCTGCTTGAGATGCAGAATGAATTGAGATGGGCTTAATTAAGTATGGCAAGTGTGTTTCTGGTGGTTAAGCTAACCTAGTGAATATTCCATCTTAAGAGGATAACTTATGGTTCTTATGGGATATGTAGTTAAAGAATATCTTGCGGCCACTAACATGGCTGCGATTCCGGAAAGGGGCCCTGGTGCTGGCCCAGTACCTGGTTGAATGAGGAAGGAGTGCCTGGAGTGGTTCAGTTTTGTTTCTGTGCATTTTGCCTCAATTCCCGTCCCCCATAGACCAAGGGTGAAAACCGGCCATTCTAAGAGGGTTTAGTTAGTCACACATGCCCGGGGAGGGGCCCTGGCACCAGGCAGGTACCTGGTAGAATGAGGCAGAAATCTAAAATTTTAGATAATATGTGTCTGGAGAAATCTCTGCAGTAAGCTGTTCGGTTCTGAGATTCAATTCGTGTGTCTCTGAATCATGGTTTTTAAAGAGTTTAAGTAGTCCTGAAGCTTGTGGGCATGACATCCAGGGTTCTGTGGGGGCAGGGAGTTGGGGAGGGTCGCCCATCCCCTATCCCATGAGACCTGGAGTTTGCCAAAACTAAATCATTAAATATTTTCCTCAAATTATATATAAAAAAGTCTTGTTTAGATTCTTCAATGCTTCTAAACTCCATTTAGTCTCCTCACTGATCTGGCCAGAATAGTCAGGCCCTATCTACCAACAATAGAATCTGTCTTATTTTCCAGAACTGTATTGCAATGGAAAAGTAAAAATAACCATCTCTGTTATTTAGTTTTATTCTCTACTTTGGAAACAGCTCTGGCAAGCAAATTCTGCCTGTCTATCACATTTGAGTCCCCATTTCTTGCCAAATCTATGGAAATGTTCTGTAGTCAATTAAGTTGAAGTTGTTATCCAGTGACATCCAATTGAACTTCAGTTCCAACTATAAAATTAATACTATGAAGATTCACTCTTATGAGAAAAGGGTAACATAAAATAAACCTTTGTTCCTCCCTCTCATTATTGTCTTCCTGAGAAATCAGGAGGAACTGATGGTAACTAGCTCATGGCCTGTCAGTATTTTTAGTTTTTTTTTTTATTATTGACAGGAGATTTTTTGACAGATTTCTGCAGTTCCCTTAAATTCTACAGTTACTGGAATAGAAAACAAAATATAAAATTTCAAGACAGCAGTGAAAACAATTGGTGAATGGTCTTCAAATGTGAAAAGTGAAAATGATCTCATCGATGATGACTATTACAAGAAAAAAACTGTAGAGAAGATATTAAATATTCCATAAAAATGATAACTAGATCAGAAAATAATTGGGCACAAAAAGTTTCCAAGAGATATTAAAGTGAATTACTGATGTCACATGAAAAATATTTCAAAGTACTTAGGCTTTGACAAAATATCTTTTTCTTATATTTTCCCAGTGAGAAAAAAATCATACCCTTTAGAGTCCCTGAAAAATGTTTCTTGGTCCATAAGATGTTCATTTTCTGTTCCAAATTAACTTTTGAACATTGCTAAATAAGGACACGGACAATCACTATCCAAAAATCCCTTGCCATTTTAGTTCTCCTTTCTATACCTGATTTTGACGTATAAAATAGAAAAACACGTGCCACATAGATGTGATGGGAAGATTGTTTTTATGAAATTTAATATAAAAGTGTTTAAAAATTAATTTGTAGATGAAGTTAGAAGAAAACATGATGTGATAGAAAAATAGTATACCGCATCAATTTCTCATAATTGAAAAGTAAGCAGCCTATTGGAGAGTGTGTTTCTATCATATTAGTCTGAGTTCCTCTTACAAGTCAAATTATGTCTTTGTCAAAATTTATATTTAAAATTCTAGTCCCAATACAACAGAAAATCATTAGAAGGAGGGTTGCTGTAGTTGCATGTAGTTAATATTAGAGAAGGCTTCTAACATCATTATTTGCATACATATGCACACATGTGTGTGCATACCCACACACACACATACATGCACACAGAATACAAAGATAGTGGCAGAAATCCAGTTGCTTCTATTTAAGACTGTACAACGTCTATTGTAGGCAGAAAACCACTCAAATCTATTACAAATGCATTAAGGGATTTTTCTACATGGCCCTGAAAATGAAGTAATGATACTGATATTACAATCTTGCTTTTTAGAATCCAAAATTGACAGATTATGCCTCCCTTTAAAATGTGTGATAGTTTGTTGTGGAAATGAACAGAGATTATTGCATGTGAATAGTCAGATACAGAAACAGAGCACTCTTATTTGAAATCTCCATACATTGCTAAAGTTTATCAAATCTAGCCTCTGCCAATCAAGTTTACCTTTGAATTATTATGTTTTTTACACTTTGACATTATCTCTATAAATATAGGGTAGATATATCTCTCTGTGACCTATGCTACAAAGTTATCTTTCTTGTGAAGTATCAGGTCAAACAAACCTTAGCCCATTCTTTACTAACATGTTTTACCTCCAAGATTTTCCATTTTCTATTTCTTCTGGATTTTTCCCTGAAACTTTTTGAGTTTTAATATTCCAAGTAACTACTTCTAATTATTCACTCATTCTCCATACACAATAATTATTTATAAAACTGTAATAAGATCACGCCTCCAAGAAAAAAATCAATACTTTTTTTTCCTGTTTAGAATGATATTCAAAAGCATTAAAATTTGGCTCAGAATCCTAATAGATGTGAGTAGTAACTTTCCTCAGATGCGTCTCTCCCTTTTTTCATATGCTTAGCTTAATCTCATTGTGATGGTATAGATTTCAATAAGAAATCTATAAAAGCGTAGATTTCACTGTGTTAACATAGACTGAGCTGTTGTACAAGTAAACAACAAAATGCTCTGTTACAGTTAAGTTTCAGAAAAAAAAAACTACATTTAATCTCAGTCAGCCCATGAACACCTGGGATATAATTCCAATAAAAAATTTGTTTTAAATTCAAATATAATTGCCTGTCCATTATTCTTTCTGCAATTCACAGATAAGATTTCTGTAATTTTCTTTGGGGGATGGGGAGCTGTTGGATCACATCTGGAAATGCTCCAGGCTTACTCCTGGCTTTGTGTTCAGGGATCACTCCTGATGGACTCAGGGAACTGTATGGAGTGGCAAGAAGTGAACCCTGGTTAGCAGTATGGAAGGCAACACCCTACCCATTGTATTATCTCTCTGGCCCCATGTACTTTCTATCTGTGCAACTGATTCTTATTTGACTATCTTTCTTTCTTTCTTTCTTTCTTTCTTTCTTTCTTTCTCTCTCTCTTTCTTTCTTTCTTTTCTTTCTCATTCTTTCTTTCTTTTAAACATTTTACGGATCTCTAAATTCACCTTCTCCAAGAAGATTTGTTTGTTTACATAATATTCTACCAGGCTTTATCTTTCCTTTATAAAACCTATGTTTAATATTTATGTGTTGTGTTTTAGTTCCTATCACTAGGAAAAAAATCTGTAAGAGAAGAAAAGTTTTGATTCACTTTTACCAAATGCCACCTGGAAAGTGTTCATACATATTTGCTTCAACATGAAATCCTTAATCTATGCCATCCATATCTTCAAATTATTTAAATTATTTTAACATTTGGGAATAAAAAACTATTATTAGTGCCTGAATGATTGATATTATTGTTATATCCAGGTATTTTCAGATGCAATGTGGTTAAAAACATAATAAATAGTAAACTATCTAAAGGATTATTATCATATAAAGGGAAGGATCAACTTTGGTTTTGTAATTTATATAAATGCCACTCAGGAGACTTAGATATTCATAGAAAAGCAAAATATGTGGTTTCATCTCCTCACAGGGATGAGGAATGTTTTTTCTGAATAAAATAATTTCAAGATAAAATATTTCTAAACAACACAAATGAAGAGATAATTTTATTTCAAAATGAGCAAAAATCTTATGTGATCTTCCATTATAGGTCATGAATGGCATTAATTTAGAATAACTAAAGAAGAAATATTAAAAGCCATGATCACAATATGAAATAACATTTGGATGGAAGACCATGAAGATTTAAATTTATATAAATACTTATGAGAATCCTTTGAAATATATGACATTTTTGAAAACAGCTTATGTAATTAAATACTGATTTTGGAGGAATAAAATAAAGATCATTATGCTGGCAGTGTATAGAACAGATGGCAGTGTAACGGTAGGTGACACATTGGAAGGAGGTATAAAATTATTAAAGAAAAGTGGTCGTATAAACTGGTGATAGAAAAAGTAAACTGGATCCTAGGAATGTGTGAAAAAATGAAGAGTCCTGTTATTGTGAGTAGAGGAACTGGATCCTCTATTGCCCAATATTAATTCTATGACTTTTAAAAAATGGATCAAATCTAGCAACTGCTAAGGTGTATGAATAAAACAGAAAATATACCAGTGGAAGCATTAAGTGGAATAATCAGAATTCCTTTGACACATTTTCAGTTAGGATATTAAGTGAATTAAGTGGAAAATCAGGTAAAGAACTGTATGTAGAATATTTAAGTATGTGATAAATATGTCATAATTTTATTATTGAAAATGAAAAAATAGCTGTAGGTAATAGTGTAAGAATATATTGTTTATTGTGAATAATTCCAATAAGAAATTGTCAGTTTGAGGGAATGAATCAGAACAGAGATAGAGAAATTACTTAGAAAACAAGATGACACTGGAGAATAATGTGGGAGTCGAGATTATTCTGTTTTCAATACCCACGGAATTCTTAGAAGGCTGCAGTTGGCATAAGTTTAAATAATGTAACACAGAAATGCTTGCTTTTATTTCTTCCCCCTCCCCCCAAGAAGGACAGAGGTGATATTAATAAGGTACTTATATGTCCGTTAAGGAGTTTTGGTGAAAAAAATATTACAGAATCAAGATATAATTCAAGCACTGTGTCTGAACTCCATATGGCAGCACTAGATCTCTTAATTTGTATTCACTTGTTTTGCAAATTCTTAGAAAATGTCAAAGTCTAGACAAACACATTTTGTGGAGTAAAATGAAAGAAATGAGGAAAATGAATAATGCTTTTGTTTGTAATCCAAATTTATCTTCATGAAATTCTGAACAATCAAATTACTTATTATGAATAATGAATTTCAGGTTTTCTCTATTGAGAGCATTGCTTATATTTCTATATATAACATTTTAATAGATAGTCCTTAAATATGTTTGAAACAGAATTATCTCTGGATATTAGCTATGATTTAAGCATACAGACATATTTTCCCATGTATAGACTCTGAGACCACAGCAATAATAAAGCCAGTATGGTATTTGGCATGCACACGGCCAAACTGGGTTTGATCTCCAGCACCCCATATGGTTCCCTGAATTCCCCTAGGAGTGATCACTGAGCATAAAACAAGATATAAACCCTGGGCACTGCAGGATGTGGCCAAAAACCAAACAACTAAAACAGATGTATAGACTCTCATATGTAGTCAGATGTTTTTCTTATTTCTAGTTTAACTTTCAAAATTAATTTTGTTATACTAGATTTGATGCTATAAAATTCATTTATTTTTAGTATCCAATAATCATAGAAAATCAATTATTTCTAAAATTGTTTTAAGACATTTTCTAATAAAATATTGTAAGAAAAATGAATGTTGTTGTTGGGTACTGTTCCAGAATTTAGCTTTGAGAAATTTTCTTGATTAAAGATTACTATACTCCTTCTGAATATCGTGATTCATGAACAAGTAGATTTAATACAATAGTTATGACTATTTAGTTATGCATAATTTATGGCAACATTTAATAAATCATTTTCTAGTTTTTGAAAACCTAACAACATATAATAAATGTAGCGGGTTAAAACAGCAGAATAAGTATTGTCCTTATGCTTGAACTAGAGTCCACCCAAGTCTATTAGACTTACCTGTGAACTTAATGGAATCCTTCCACATCACTTGCTGAATTCTGAGATTTTGATAACAAACCTTATTAGTCCTAATTAGTCCTAGGGACTTGAATAAATATTTCAATCTCTGAATTCCTCAGTGCATTAGCATTCTTGTCTGTTTGTGTTCTCGGGGCCATTTTTATTAAGCACATATTGTATTGGATTAGGAGATCCATCACATAAAGCATTTCTTCCTCTTAATTTACTATGTCCATAAGGACAGTATTTCCAAATACTGACAGTATGTCCATAATGACAGTATTTCCCTTTCTGTGGTACTGGTTCTTAGGAATTTTACAATTTTCTCTTGTGTGTGGCACAAAATTCAACTCCTGACAAGGAGTAAACATATAGAACCCACTATCTGATTGGTCACATCTGTTTACATTCAGAAGAGATTATTTCTGTGATTTCCTCTGTACTGCATTCTATTGTCACCCATCTATTAATTCTTATCAAGGCTACATAGCAGATAATGAATGCTGTGGCTCAGGAGTACTGATTGCCAATCTCACAGATTCAAACACAGCTTTCAATGAAGGCGGAGGCTCAGGAGTGGTAGCTGAAAATCTCACAGGTTCAGAATATAGCTTTCCTCAGCTTGTATTCTGAGATGCTGAGCAGATAATCTCTCTGGGGTCTTACACTTAAAATGTTTATAAATGCTTTCATAAGGTGAAAATGAATTCTCTCTTACAAGGTTTAGAAGAGGCTTGGTACATAGTAAGAACTCCATGATGATGAGTTCCTACTATTAAAAAGACCTGAAAGTGTAAGCATACAAGAGGAGGTACCCAAGGTTGCCGAGACTCCAGTGATGCCATGATAGACAGTGTTTTTGCGAACAAGAAATGTCACTAGAAAGACTTGAAGCTTTAGCAATAGAGACTACATGCTTCTATAGAATAGACAAGCAGGAAGTTATTATTGCATTCGAACTGCTTTTATTTTTTAAGCTTCATTCTAATACCACAAATCAGAAAACCATTTTTAACAAATATCTAGTGTCCAGGACAGCGATCATGAAGGTCAGAATCCAACAATAGATACAAGGAAAGTACAAAGCAGTGCAGCAAGATTCCATCATAAAAATTCTATCTCAGATCTCTGGTCTAATCCTAAATTGCCCTGGCTCAAGGTAAAGTTCCAGAACCTTAAAATAAAAGGGAAGTTGTAATGGACACAACAGGTATTTTACCAGGTCTTAGTAGCTAGATAGTGTAAGCTTTGAGTTCAGAATCCATGTGAGTAGGGATAGAATTTATTTCTCATATTTCATAATGTTATAACAACAACAAAAAACCCTAAATGCCACTATTCTTGTGTACAAACCCAAGCGGAATGGAAAATATTATTATTATTATTGCAAAAGAGATCCATTTCTAGATGCATGCCTGCTCAGCTTTCTATTCGACTCATAATCAGAAATAAACTGCAAATATATTCTTCAAAATTCCAAAGTCGAAACTCTTTCCAAAATAATTCAAGAAAAAAAAATGCCAAGTTAAAAATCTTAGGAAAGAGTTCCTCATAGAGAATGTTTTTAATGGGATTTGCTAAATTATACATGGGGAGTCACCAAAAAGTCCAGTAAGTAGAAATACCTTCCATAAAACAGCTGCTTCCCGTGCTAGGGGAAAAGGAAGCTCAGATAGAGAAGAGAGTACCAAATAAAGGGTGTTGTGAGGATCCTCCCAGGGTGGGAGAAGCATGCTGAAAGTAGACTATAGACCAAACATGATTGCCACTCAATGCCTCTCTTGCAAAACACAGTACCCAAAAGAAGAGAGAGAGAGAGAACAAGGGGGAATGCCCTGCCACAGAGGCAGGGTGGGATGGGGGGGATGGGGGGTGGGAGGAATGCTGGGATGGGCACTGGTGGAGGGATGGGTACTTTGTATAACTGAAACCCAAGCACAAAAATTTATAAGTCTATAACTGTACCTCATGGTGTTTCACTAATAAAAAAATTTTAAAAAATAATAAAATAAAATAGAAAAAAACAGCTGCTTCCCAGAGAAACCTAGTTGGTTTTGGGTAAAACTGAACTATTTCCTCTGGCTCCTATCCCAAGAGAACTGATATTAAAGTTACCCAAGAAGTCAGCAAAAATGAGCTGTAAAGAGAGTTTTGGAGAAGATAACCAAAAACCAAGTTACATTACTTGCATTTTCAGACCAATTTTTTATAAGTTTTGAGTGAAAAATATATATTTTTTGAACTAAGTACAAAATACCCAACAGGTAATACTGCTCAATGTCTCGAGTAGCAAATGGCATTTTTTTATGGAAAGAATTATCTTAAAACTTAAGCTTTAGATTCTCCAAAATAATTTCCCAAGAGAGTGCACAAGTCGAAATGTTTAGGATTTTTAGTTTTATTTTGTCTTGTTTTTGAATTGCAAGGCAACAAATCAGTACACACAATCATCTAAAACAGTCTAATCTCTCTCAACTTTTATCCAACTATGGCCCCTTCTAACTTTGTTTCTTAATTGTGAACTCCAATCATACCAATTGGCTCCAATGCTAGATTCACAGCTGTCCATTTGTGTGATTTTCCTCTATAATGCCCTTCAAATATCTACCTAATATTTAACAAATTGATTTACATATCAATTATTTATCTTATTTGGAAGATTAAAGAAAATTAATTAATCCCTAACTCATTCTATTAGTACAACCATATCATTATTCTAAATCTGTATCACTGTATCAGTGTCATTCCATTGGTCGTCAAATTACTCTAGAGGGCGCAATAACACCTCCATTCCTCCCAGCCCAGAGATTTTAAGAGAGTCTTCTTACTCGTCTTTTCCCAATGATTGGAGGCTCCTTCAGGGTCAGGAGAATGAGACCTATTGTTGTTACTGTATTTGGCATATAAAATATGCCACAGGGAGCTTGCCAGGCTCTGCCTATGTGGGCAGGATATTTTGGTAGTTTGCCCAGCTCTCTGAGAGTCTAATAATGTGTCAAGCAGCCTTGCAGTCCAGAAAGTGGTCAGGAGCATGGCTGTGGTTGGGAATTGGAGGTCGGCAGCCTGGGCTGGGTCCCTTGAGATGGAGAGGGCTCTCACCTGCCCTACAAGCCTGGCACAGAGTCCGGTGGCATAGTTCCGGGAGTCTCCTTTTATACTCCGTCTGGGAGTATAAATTCTAAATCTACTACATCAAAAATCTTAATAAGAGGTAAGCATAATAAACTGGAAAAATATCACAAAATAACTCCTTTGTATAGTTGGTGAAAATTCTGGTGCTACAGCAAAGAAAGGAATATGAGAAGAATTAGGACATAGGGTACCTTAGATATTATGACATTAGAATGGTAATTAAGTGGTAGAGATTCTTATATCTATATGCAACAGTTGAGCTACACACCTTAAGTTACATAACATTAAAAACTAGCAATACATATACAAAGAAAACTATATTGAAAATAGATGCAGAAGTTACCAACAAAACACAATAAAATATAAAAATTATATACCAGGACCAAGAGGGGTGTATCTTAGGTATATTAACAAAGTATAAGCATAATGAAAGTATACTATGTTCTTTTAAATGAAAAATGTATAGTTATGCTCATATAAAATACAAAAATGGCAAGGAACTTTATTTTGTGATCACACAAACTGAAAAATAGTTTCAGTGCCCTTTATCATGGGTAATGATTAAAAAATCAGAGGTATACTCAGACAATAAAACACTCACCAATATAAAACAATGAATTATTGATAAATATCAGAACATATATCAATCAAATAATATTAGAGAGATACTGAAAATAATATGTATGCCATGATTCTATTTAATTGAAATTCTAGAAAAGGCAAATCTATAGAAGGAAAATAGATCTATGATTGACTTTTATTCTGGTGCTGGAACCCCTTCAGATCTCGATACTCATTATGCTCACATAATTGCAAAACTTTGTCAATACCCTTGGAAACAGGACAGAAAGGACAGTAGGTAGAGTACTTGTCTTGTATGTGGTAAACCAGGGTTCCATCCCTGGCACCACATATGGGCCAACAAGCATAGTCAAGAGTGATCACTAAGTACAAAGCCATTAGCAAGCCCTAAGTACTGCTGGGTATAACAATTTTTAAAGAAAGCCCTAAAATTTAGAAATAAAAAACAAAAAAGAAAGTATATTTTGTGGCTAACTTATTTTTATAATTGAATAAGTAAATGTTAGCATTTTTGTTGTTATCCTGAGTCATTATACGTGAACACAATTTGCATAAAATATATTCAATAGTGGCTATTTTAATTTTTAATGTGTTATTAAAAGACTATTTAAAAGGGGACTAGGGAGATAGTGCAAGGTGTTGTAGCACAAGCTTTGCATTCTGGAATTGCACAAGAATCCTAGACTTCATGGCTTACTCCCTGAGAACAAAAGGGGAAGCTCTCCTCTTTCTACAGAAGACCATGAAAACAAAATCTGTTTCATGCATCAATAGAAAATAAGAAAGGATTCATAACACTGATTACATAGGAATAAATCAATTTGAAAACATTTTTGTCTTTATCTTTCAATCCAATCAAAGTACATTACATTTTTCAGCATTCACTGAATAAATGCTATGCTACAATTTGTTAGTGACCTTCAAATGAATGCTTATGAGTGATTATGGATACGTTGGGAGGGCTAAAATGTTTGAGTCACATGATTCACATGTTCACAGCTGCAGTTGAAGGAGAGAACTTTCTAGCTGTTCTCTGGCTTTCATACTGCTTATTGGTAATCTGCTTAAAGAAATGATTTTCACATTGTGTGTGTATGCATGTGTGTGTGTGTGCATGAAACTTCTATGTTAAAATAGTCCCCTGGCTTCAAATTCCCATCTCATGTTTCTAAGTTTATTAAAGACTACTGTGCACTCTAAGAAATGCACAAAGTCCCATGTTATGGGCTGTAATTTCAATGTTAATGAATCAACAATGCTATACATACAGAAAAAGGAGGATGAGTTTACGTATCTGTAAACATGAGACCACTCTGGAAACTACAGGCATATTGTCTGTAAGTTTTTACAGTAAGTAAAAATGTTAAAAGCATTTATATTAATTGATTCATAAGACAATTACTAATAAACAGGAAGAGTGGAAAGCATTTTGTAAGACTGAATGCCAAAGAAATTTTTGGTATCATAGCCCAGGCTCAGAAAAATGTTAAGCCTCTCTTGGCTAGTGCAGGCAGGCATACAAGGTTCAATGTGTGCTACAGCCTTTTATTGTTTTAAGTGACACTATTAATTATTTTGTATAACAATCTACAACACGAGTCAACAAAGTCAGTATCTAAAGATTGAACAAACTTTCTATTATAAATGAAAAATGTCTAAATGGAAAAAAATTTGCTGTTCCTCTATAGAAAAATTAAGCATAGTTAGAGCTAAACATACTTTCCAATTTTAAGCATTTAATTATGTCATATTTCAAAAAATGTAAATCTGTTAGCTTCAATATCACTTTAACAGTTAATGGAGAAATATCTCTAAAATTACCATAAATAGGAAAATATTAGTTATATATATATTTAAAGAAGGAATGTCTTAGTTTAGTATAAATCTTGACAATTATGTTATAATCTGCATAGTCAATTATATTAAAATCCAAATAATCAACTTAAAAGAAGGAAGTCTTTAGTATTGTATAAATCTTTAAAATTGTTATTTTCAATATAATAAATATAATCAAAAGTTGACTTTAATACTGGGGAAATAAGGTGAGAGTTGGAGTTCTATCTCTGCTGCTCAAAAATCCTGATGTAATTTACAACCAACTCTCCTTTCTAGGTTCTACATCAGAAGATTCAAAAAATCTGATTCATTGAATTTGTGAGCAAAGAAACTAAAGCAGTAAAATATCCACATGTATGTGACTCTCTGTAGTTGAAACCATATGTTTCAACTGTCAACTACATGCTCTTAGAACAGAAGTACTGTTAAGGCACTGGGATTATTCATCTATTTCATCTGTGACTCTAATAAACTCCACATTATTTAAACGATGCAGTATTCTTATAAAACTAACTCAACACACCTGGACTTATATAATTGGCAACATTATCTCTAGTTTAGTACTACATTACTTTAACTTTAAGCAATGGAACGCTATTTTTTGTTTTATCTACTTATCAATTTCCTCCTTTAGTTTTATCCTATGCTTTGTTTCCACATGTCTGTGGAACTACTGAGTAAATAATTCATTAAGATCCATATTAAAAGAATAACTTGAAGCTTTAAACTGCAAAATAAAATCCAACCCAAGGAACAGAAATTTATGTATCTTTACTTATATTTAGAAGATTCGGATTAAACTGGGTGCTGGAGTGATAGCACAGCAGGTAGGGCATTTGCTTTGCACACGGCCGACCCGGGTTCAATTCCTCCATCCCTCTTGGAGAGCCTGGCAAACTACCGAGAGTATCCCACCCTCATGGCAGAGCCTCGCAAGCTCCCCATGGTGTATTTGATATGCCAAAAGCAGTCACAACAAGTCTCACAATGGAGATGTTACTGGTGCCCGCTCGAGCAAATTGTTGAACAGAGGGAGGACAGTGCTACAATGCTACCATGCTATTAAACTGCGTTTAACAGTTAAAATAGTCATAAACTCAGATCAAGTCAGTACAAACATCAGGGGTAAGTAAAAGAGTAGAGGGAATGAAAATAAGTAATGCAACACTGTTGTCCCTACGGAGATCATTTTGTTTTGGAGAAAAATTTTGCCACATTATTCTGACACATAATATGGCCTTTATATAATATTGAGTAATTTTTAAATGCTGTGGCAATTTTTTCCTCCAAATTTATTATGTGACATAATCACAGTCACGGTCACGGTCCTCCCGTTGTTCATCGATTTGCTCGAGCGGGCCCATAACGTCTCCATCATGAGACTTGTTACTGTGTTTGGCATATCGAATACGTCACGGGTAGCTTGCCAGGCTCTGCCGATGTGACATAATAATACACACTAAATACTTGATTTGTAGAAAAAAAGAAGCTTGGTAACCCCTAAGTATTTGCATTTCTATTTCTAACCTTGCAATTAACATACCTTGTAGCTACAAAATTTTCCATACAGATTGAATCTATGAAGAAGAACAGTGTATCAGCTCAACTCAGCTTTTGAAATTGTATTTAATAAACTACACTTAAAATCCTTACAAAAATGATTGTAAGTAAATCTTAATTCTTCGTTGTGCTAATATTGTAAAAATTATCTTAGAAAAACATCTTTCTAAGTAAATTCTCATTTGTTTATTATATTCTACAAAATATGAAAGATACAAGCTCTGCTGAGACTGATAATTATTTATCTGTGCAGAGCTTTGTTTTCTTTGACTTTTTTTTTTACATCAGTAATGCTCTGTCTGCTTTTGTAAACACCTGTCATTAACACACTAATGTGTTTGGTTATACTCCAAACTAATTTCATGGATATAACAAACCGCAAGATTAGTTAGAAATCCATAATGTTTAGTTCTTTTTCCATGTTTCTGCATGAAAATTTTATTCTTTCTAACAAATCGCTGCCTCAAGCCATTTTCTGCTCTAGTGGTTTTCAGCTACATAACATTTTGATGAAGAAAGTGTTTGTTTTGTTTTAATTATTTATGACAGACAAACAAGACAATGTCAAAGAGCTAGGGTAGAGTGTAGTTGCCAAACTTCATATTCATTAATAAGAGGAGGGATACGCCCGAGATCAAAAGCCACACACATGCTCACCTGTTTTCTCACACATGCAATTAGCCACTTCAATTACAATCTCAATGATGCTGTATTTTTCAAGCAGAAAATATTCAGGTTATAAATCAAGAAAACCCTAAATAATGGTGAACTTTCTAGATGATCTGACTTTTCTGTAAATAACAGGTTAACTATCATATGCTACTTCCAATCTTAGGAGTGAAGCAAAAATAAACATTCTGAAATTGTATTCTATGTACAGGCTAGACCAATTAATATTCAGACTCATTCTTCTCTCATTAGTTCCAGAAGAAGGGCAGGGCAGCCTGGAGGTTATTAGGTGCTCATTAAAAAGAGCTTTAATGTGATAGACCAGGGGCAGAAAATAATAGTACGCAAATCTCATGACACAACATTTAATGATCTCTGACTGCAAGTTGATGTTATGCTAGAGTTTTAAAGATATCAGGCTTCAGTGGGGTTTCAAAAAGTAATTAAAAGACAGTTAATGGGATGTCATTTTTTTATTTCTCAAGAGGTATATAAAAAAAGTACAAAACACAGGAAAAAAATCACTTCAGTCTTATTTAACTTTAAACTACATAGAGTAAGGACTGTTTTCGAACCTTGTTTCTCATTAGGACTTGACAGTCTATCTTTAAAATATCTATATCATCATCAATGTCATGAATTATCAAATTGATTTGGTGCTGATTTTATATCAAAACTTGATAGCAAGTATGAAGGGAAAAATCATAGTAGTAGAAACGCCATAAGACATGTAAAACCATAAGAGAAATAATAAGCAATACCTCAGCCTTTATCTTCTACCACAACCAAAAAAGGAAAGAACTATATTGCTTGTGGAAGGAAAATAAACTACAAAAAGGACAAAAGTCAATTTTAGGCAGAATATTTTCATTTAGATGAGAAAATTTGTCAGACCATATTTTGAAAGATTAGCTAATGTCCAGGTAATGCCCTAAAGTAAAGGCCTTATGCAATACTAGGCATGAACCAAAAGTCCATTACCTTCCCCTGAGTGCATATCAAAATACAATTGGACTCAAATGGGTCCTGAAGTGTTCTAATTAAATTTATTGTTTACAAAATGCACAGTTAGTGTTGCTTTATTTCAGTTCCTGACTGAGTATCTGATACACAGTTTAGATATTGACTGTGTTAATTACATATTCCAGAATTAATCTTTTGAAATACTATTGTTATTACAATTATTAAAATTGCTTCTATTCAAAGATCACAGCAGTGTAAAAATCCCCAAAGACATTTCATATAGACTCTACCACTTGCAGAAATTCTAGAGGACTTTAAATTGCATTGTGTAATGGTCTATAAAGTGTTGATAAAAATATTAAGGATATAAAATACTGTATTCATCTCCAGTAACTATTTAGCATGTGACATGTGACTTCTGAGAATTAATAATTAAGATTAATATTTCTTAAGCAATAGCACAGCGTTAGGGCATTTGCCTTGCACGCAGCCAACATGGCCGACCCGAGTTCGATTCCTCTGCCCCTCTCGGAGAGCCCAGCAAGCTACCGAGAGTATCTCGCCCGCATGGCAGAGCCTGGCAAGCTCCCCTAGACGTATTCGATATGCCAAACACAGTAACAACAAAGTCTCCAATGGAGACGTTACTGGGCCCGCTCGAGCAAATCGATGATCAATGGGAGGGCCTTTACATTTATATTTATATTTATAAAAGAAAAATAATTTTAATTGCTTTATAAGATATGATTTTAGCAATGCCAGTACAGTAGGTGAGTGAGGTGTTTGTCATTTATTTAAATAATTTTTTCTGTAACTTTTTTATATTTATATGTGTGAAATTCAGTGATATTACATTTTAGCTTCTAGAATCAATAAGCTAAAATTAGACCAGCTAGAATAGAAAGAAAATCAGTACTTCAACAACGGCAGACTGTATAAACACCTTACAAAATTCTATTAAGCAAATAATAAAGATTTATTTTTAAAATGTTTTTGATGATTTACCTTTAAGAAAACATACATGAAAGCTATTTTGTTCATTTTTAAAATAAAATAATTTTTGAAATCATGTCACTACACATAATTAAATTTTCAATTATCTTGAAAATGCAAAATTCTGGTTTTTGAAAATAAATTTACAAGAAGGATATTATTTCATGATAAAATGTTTAATGTGAATAATATCAAAAGACCAAAATATCTCTAATAAAATCATAAAAATATTGAGCTGTTCCTGTGTCAGTAGAATAATGGATTCCAGAATAACTACTGAAATTGATTCACTGTAGAATTTAGAACATATTTGGAAAAATGGATCTATTGATGCCATTAACGATTAAAGACTATAAAAGTTTAATGTATCCTAAATGCAATATATCCTAATAAAAGACAGTGAAGTACACACAGAAGCACATGGTGAGAAGAAAACAAAGTGAAGAAGAAGACAGACCCTGGAGTGATGATATTGCAATATGCCAAGACACATCTTGAGTCACCAGAAGATGAAAGGGTCAGTGGTCATGTTTCTGGGGAACTTTTTGAGTGATAATGTCACTACTGACACTATAACTTTCTACTTCCAACCTCCAGAATGGTGAGGGAACACATGTTTGTTATTTCAAGTTTCCAGGCTTGTGATTATTTATTCAGACAACCCTAGGTAACTATTGTGAGTGATACCGCAAACAGTAAATCCATAAGGAAAGATAAATTAGTATAAAGTAATAAAGATAAAATTAACTTAGACTTTCAACAAAACAGAGCTAGATATTAGATCTTCTATAAGACACAAAAAGAAAGGAATATAAAAATGCATTTATTGAAGAAATAATTAAGAGGACAAAGAACCTCTAGGTCCGAGCACATCTCTTTGATTCCACTGTTCTTCCTGCATTAACACATGCCTCAGAGACCTGGGCCCTACAAAATCAGGATGAGAATGCTATTCGGGTCTTTCGAAGAAGAATCGAAAGAGCTATGCTTGGAATATCATGCTTCACTCAAATGAGAGATAGAATCCAGAGTTCTGATCTCCGTCAACGCTCAAGAATCAGGGACGCTGTCTCATTTGCCAAGGCATCAAAAATCAGATGGACTGGACACGTAATTAGGTTTAGAGACGACTGCTAGACTAGAGCCATTACTGACTGGATTCCACGGGACGTCAGAAGATCGCATGGACACTCACCTACAAGATGGTCAGGCTTCTTTGTCAAGACTCTGAATGATCAGTTTGAGGCTCTGCATGTTCCTAGAATGAACAGATGCCATTCGGCTACGCTAGCACGCAACAGGGATGAATGGGGACATTACTGGCACCTGCTCGAGTAAATCGATGAGTAAAAGGGTATCAAGTGATCAAGTGATAAAAATGAATAAGGTTTCATAAATGAAACCACTGAGCATAGGAGAAAAGAAAACAAACACAAAATTTATATACAGAAGTGAATTTGCTAGTTTGTTTTTATAAAGAGAATATATTGATCTCTTTTGGAAGAAATGTTGATGTTTCTTTAGTTTTCTATTTTAATATTACATCCAGATGTTTGATCTCTTCTTTAGAATACTTTCTAAAGTTTCTTCCAGAAAACTTCAGTGGTAGATAAATAATTCCATTTTAGACTATCTTGTCAGTGTTTCCTCATTTTAATAAACCCAAGCCACTGTTTTGCCTAGCAGACCTTCAGAAACTTATCTCTTATTCAGGAAAATATTCACACTTTTTTCCCTAAAATACTTCATGCTATGATTCATTTTCTAGCTTTCTCTTCATCTAAATGCCTGTGAAAACAATGACTCATCGGATTCCTTAAAATTTTAATTTCAAAACTAAATATAACCCTTTGGTGTTTTTTTAATCAATGTAGTAAGAGTTAGACTGGTTTCCTCTATCACCATATATTACTTCAGTTTAGAGTACTTAAGCATTGTTGACAGTCAAACTGTGTCTTTAATGTAAGATGTCACTACTGTTTATTGCTTCATATAGCTGCATCCACATTATTTCTCCCCTAATATTTTCTGTGCTAAAGGCAACATTAATTCATCTTTCGTTTTTTTTAACTTGTTAGTTTCTAGTGATCATATAACTCTGGTCTCAATATTTAGCTTAGCCATTTTGCAATGCAAACAAACAGTTACTTTTTTTCCCCAATGTAATCTGTGAATATATATACGAGTATGTTTTAGGTCTTAAAACATGATTACACTTATAATTTCATTAATTTGTCAACTAAAGCAGATGATTAAATAATAATGTCTTTCTCTGGTGAGTGATTCCATTTATTCTGATTACAGACATAGATTAATTTCCTAAACAAATAACACCATTTTGACTTTGTAGAGTGTCATCTAAACTATTAAAGGAATCTTGTTAACATAATTTAGGCAAAGGGATATGTAATTGAAAACAGAAAAAAGTATTATAAAAATATTTAGCATTTTTAAACATGTTACTACTGAAATAAAAATTGGAAAGTAATTTTATTTAAAATGGCATCGAGTGATATACAAGGATTAATGAAATACAGCTAATATTTCTGCATGGAAGATTCAGCACATCAAAAAAGAAAAACTAAAGACCGAATATTGACAAAGTATACCATGCTTATGTATTAAAAAAACATGCTTTCTTCACAACATCATCCTGGCCCTCCACACAAGAGAATAAATCCTCTTAAAAACCCAGGTATTTGGGACCAGTAACTAAAAATGCAAGGCCTCAAGGGGTCAGGTGTGGGTCATTCCTTCCCATCTCCCTTCCAGGGTCCTGGCTGTCACGACTAAGACCTGCCTCCAGGTACCATTTAAGTGCATTATTGACCATAATACAGACTCACAAATGAATCTCAGGGCAACTCGCTGTAGGTATGGCTCCAGATCCCAATTATTTTGACTTTTAAAATCCCAGAAGCATGTGGTCATGAAATTTCATTTTATTTTTTGTTTGCTTTTTTGTTGAATCACTGTGAGATACAGACATCTTAAACTGTTCATAACAAGCAATACAAAATAAATTATCTTGCATCTTCAAAAACAAACTCTAAGGTTTATGCTATATATATATGTTAGTTTTTAATTCATTAGATAATTCAATGTAATATAATTCAAAATTTTACAGGTTATTGGCAGATTTAGATATGTAGACTAAAGTATCCATGAGTGCTACAGAAAATCAAAATAATCAGAAAGAAGTTCTAAAGATTTATATTAACTTGTAGGAAGCAATGGAGGATCTTGAAAAATCATTTTATATCTTCTATTTAGCATAGGTAAAGGCCCTCCCATTGATCGTCGATTTGCTCGAGCGGGCCCAGTAATGTCTCCATTGGAGACTTTGTTGTTACTGTGTTTGGCATATCGAATACTCTCCGTAGCTTGCCGGGCTCTCTGAGAGGGGTGGAGGAATCGAACTCGGGTCGGCCATGTTGGCCGCTTGTAAGGCGAACGCCCTACCCGCTGTGCTATAATTTCATGTCTTCCTCAATAAGGAGAAATGATAATTATTGATATTCTATCTTATCTTGCTTAAATTTGCTGTATAAATTATATTATCTAAATTATCTTACTTAGCCTAAGAGAGGACTGGAGCATTAGCTCAACAGGTAGGGCATTTGTCTTGCATGTGGCCCACCTGGGCTAGATTCCTCCACCCCTTGGAAAGCCCAGCAAGTTACCGAGAGTATCCTTCCCGCAATGCAAAGCCCGGCAAGCTCACCATGATGTATTCAATATGCCAAAAACAGTAAGAATAAGTCTCACAATGGAGACATTATTGTTGCCTGTTCAAGTAAATGGATGAACAAGGGGAGGACAGTGCTACAGTGCAGTGCTACAGCCTGATAGAAGCTCTGTGTCATAGGTCTAACTATTTATCAAGTCACAAAAAAGATAATTAACTAAAGTTTTGGTAACAGCAAACATTCACCAAAAAAAAGTCTCCTAAGAGAAAAAAAAACATTCACCCCAACAACAAAAAACTTTTAAAAAGTTTCTTTTTAAATATCCTTCCCCAAAAGAATATTTACATGTTGTGTTTGAATTCAACCTTTACTTTACTTGTGCCCTTTTACACTATTTTTTAGCTAGTGTCTTTAAAAGATAGGGAATATCTCCATGGCCTTCAAGTTTTTCCGAAACATTCTTTGTCCTATAAGTTGTTAGCAGGCATGATGCAAGCAGAGAGTCTAAAAAGTCTTTAGCAGTATTTAATATGCTCTTTGACACTTCTGTCACTTTTATGATAAAGAAATTCTTCTATGTCCAGCCAGTCTTAGAAAAGGATGATGCATGGATAGCTGAGTTCTCCAGCAAAGCTACTTCAGCTGGCACAGACAGAGCTTTAAGCCCCATTCAGACAAGAGTAACTAAGAAAAGCAGTACCTTCCCTATGAAAGCGTCAACTCTCCCTTCTAACTAAGAATTTATAAGCCATCATAAATGATTGTTGGCTTAATGTACTCAGCTACAGAGCAAAGAAAAGCAATGAGCTTGTCTTAGATGTGACATAAGAAGTCTGCTTTGTTGACATAAAGAATAAGTCTGCTTTTTTGCATTTACTTAATTTCTCATAGCAAACTCTTAGTAATTACTGATTGGTAGTTCTCTTCATTAAAAATGCACTTTACCTAACCTTATATAAAACTGGTGAAAACAATGTGAACTTTTATGGTTGTATTATATATGTCAGGCAACTCACATATATTACCAATTCTCTACTTTTAAAGTTCCTACCCCCACACAAAAGACTTTTCAAGGTAATAGTATTTATGTCTCATATATAACAAGAAAATTGATGGATTCAAGACTTACGTTTCTAGCCCACCATCAGTAACTCAAAGGGATAGAGTCAATATTTAGAGTTAGGCCCACTTTTCTCTCAAAGGTTAATATTAATCACAGGATATGAGCTTAGAATTTTTTACATCTGGAACTTATGAAGCTTTTAAAAAAGTACATTCTTCCAAAAACTACTTTTGATTCTCCATCAGGCAGATAAACTCTTAACCTCGCGAGCTGAAGTATTTTGTATTAACCGAGCCAGTTTTGTTATGCCTGCCCGTACACTTGGCATCTTTATATCTGTGTCACAAGTTCTCTCCTGGGCAAGTTGAATTCTGGTGCTCTCATTATGAGCACAAGATAGCATATCCCAATTTCTATTATTTATTTATTTTTATTAGTGAAACACCATGAGGTAAAGTTGTAGACTTACAAATTTTTGTGCTTGGGTTTCAATTATACAATGATCAAATACCCATCCATTCACCAGTGCCCATTTTCCATGACCACGGATCCCAGTATCCCTCTCAGCCCTATCCTCCCCATTTCACCCTGCCTCTGTGGCAAGGCATACTCTCTTGTTCTCTCTCTCCTTTTGGGTGTTGTGGTCTGCAAAAGAGGCATTGAGTGGCAATCATGTTCAGTCCATAGTCTACTTTCAACATGCATCTCCCATCCTGGGAGGATCGTCCAAACACCCTTTATTTGGTGCTCCCTTCTCTATTTGAGCTGCCTTTTCCCCTAGAATGCCCAGCTGGTCTCTAAGCCATGGAATAATCCTCCTGGTACTGATCTTGGCTATTCTTGGGTATTAATCTCCTATTTTGTTACTTTATGTCCCCCAGATGAATGCAATCTTTCTATGTCTATCCCAATCTTTCTGACTCATTTCGCTAAGCATGATACTTTCCATGTTGTACCACTTGTATGTAAATTTCATGACTTCATCTTTTTTAACAGCTACATAGTACTCCATTGTGTAGATGTACCAAAGTTTCTTTAACCAGTCATCTGTTCTTGGGCACTCAGGTTTTTTCCAGATTCTGCCTATTATAAAGGGTGCTGCAATGAACAAACAAGTGCAGATATCACTTTGACTATACTTTTTTGCCTCTCTGGGATATATTCCCAGGAGTGGTATTGCTGGGTCAAATGGGAGCTCAATTTCTAATCTTTTGAGAATCGTCCATACTGTTTTCCTAAAGAGCTGAACCAGTCGTCATTCCCACCAGCAGTGAAGGAGGGTCCCTTTCTCACCACATCCGCACCAGCATTGGTTGATTTTGTTCTTTTGGATGTGGGCCAGTCTCTGAGGTGTGAGATGGTATCTCATTGTTGTTTTGATCTGCATCTCCCTGATGATTAATGATGTAGAGCATTTTCTCATGTGCCTTTTTGCCATTCGTATTTCTTCTTTGTGAAAGTTTCTGTTCATTTTATTGCCCCATTTTTTGTGAGGTTGGATGTTTTCTTCTTGGGGAGTTCAACCAGTAATTTGTATATCCTTGATATCAACCTCTTGTCAGACATGATTTCGGCGAATATCCATTCCCATTCTGTAGACTGTCTTTCTATTTTGGTTGCTGTTTCTTTTGAGGTGCAGAAGCTTCTTAGTTTAATATGTCCCATTTATTTATCTCTGTTTTCATTTGCTCAGCCAATGGCGTGACATCTTTGAAGATACCCTTAGCTTCAATGTCATGGAGGGTTTTACCAACGTTGTCTTCAATGTACCTTATGGATTCCGGTCTGATTTTGAGGTCTTTAATTCATTTTGATCTTACTTTTGTACATGGTGTTAGGCAGAGTTCTGAGCCCATTTTTGTGCTTGTAGCCATCCAGTTTTGCCAGAACAATTTGTTAAAGAGGCTTTCCTTACTCCACGTCACATTTCTTGCTCCTTTATCAAAGATTAGATGATCATATGATTGAGGGGAGATGGTAGTATATTCAAACCTGTTCTGTTGGTCTGACTTTGTTCCAATAAATGCTGTTTTAATTATTACTGCTTTTTAGTAGAATTTGAAGTTAGGGAGGTTGATTGCTCCCATTTTCTTTTTCCCAAGAATTGTTTTAGCTATTCGTGGGGGCTTATTGTTCCACATGAATTTCAGGAGTGTTTGCTCCATTTCTTTGAAGAATGTCCTGGGTAACCTTATAGGAATTGCATTGAATTTGTACAACGCTTTGGGAAGTATTGCCCTTTTGACAATGTCAATTTTCCCGACCCATTTCCATTTTCACATGTCCTCTTTTAATTCCTGAAGTAGCATTTTGTAAATTTCTTTGTATAGGTCCCTTATGTCCTTAGTTAAGCTGATTCCTAGTTACTTGATTTTCTGGGCACAATTGTGAACGGGATTGTTTTCTCATGTTGCTTTCTTCTCTCTCACTGTTTGCATATGGGAAAGCCATGGACTTTTGGATAATGATTTTATAGCCTGCAACTTAACTATACAAGTTCAAGTATTCCAGGTCTTCTTGGTTCAGCCTTGGGAATCTGTAAGAGTCTAGGAATTTATCCATTTCCTCTAGGTTTTCATGTTCCGTGGCATAAAGCTTCTCAAAGTACTCCCTGAGGATTCTTTGAATTTCTGTAGTTTCTGCTGTAATGACCCCTTTTTCATTTCTTATTCGGTTTATTAGGGTTTTCTCTCTCCCTTTCTTTGTGAGTTTTGCTAGAGGCTTATCGATCTTGTTAATTTTCTCGATGAAGCAACTCTTGATTATATTGATCTTTTGGTTTGTTTTTTTTTTTGGGTTTCCATCTCGATAATCTCTGCTCTAAGTTTTATTATTTCCTTCCTCCTGTTCAGGTTGTGTTCCTTTTATTAGTCCTTCTCCAAGTTATTAAGTTGTGAGGAAAGGTTATTTATGTGGGCTCGCTCCTCCTTCCTGAGGAATGCTTGTATAGCTATAAACTTTCCTCTTAACACAGCTTTTGCTATGTCCCATAAGTTTTGGTATCTCGTGTCCTCATTTTCATTCGTTTTTAGGAATTTTTGTTTTCCTCTTTGATTTCCTTTCTAAGCCCCTCATAGTTTAATAGCACACTCTTTAAATTCCAGGTGTTTGATTTAGTTTTCTGTTTTCGTGTGTAATTTACTTCTAATTTCAGCACATTATGGTCTGAGAAGATTGTTGATAAAATCTCTATCTTCTTAATTTTATGGAGGTATGTTTTGTGGCTCAGCATGTGGTCTATCTTGGAGAATATTCCATGTAATCTTGAGAATGTTTATTCAGCTTTTTGAGGATGAAGTGACCTGTACATATCTTCTAAGTCCCTTTCTTCCATTGTTTCCCTCAGATGAAGTATATCCTTGCTAAGTTTGAGTCTGGTTGATCTATCAAGAAGTGGTAAAGCGGTGTTGAAGTTTTCCACTAGTATTTTGTTGCCATTGATATCTTTCTCCAAGTCTATGAGTAGTTCTTTTAAGTACTTTGCTGGTCCCTCATTAGGTGCATATACACTTAGTGTTGTAAGTTCTTCCTGTTTTACAGATTCCTTGATCAATAAGAAATGGCCTTCACTTTCTCTTGTGAACTTCTTCACCCTGAAATCAATATGGTCTGATATTATGATGGCTACCCTAGCTTTTTTATGGGAGCTGTTTGCCTGTAGGATTGTTTTCCAGCCTTTGACTCTGAGCCTTTGTTTGATTTGACTATTGAAATGCGTTTCTTGCAGGCAGCTGAATATTGGCTTCAATTTTCTAATACATCCTGCCACTCTGTGTCTTTTAATTGGTGGGTTTAGCCCACTGACATTGAGAGAGATTATTGTTATGGGGTTTTCTCCCATTTTTCTGTTGAAATTTGGTGTATTTGAGGGGCCTGTCTTGTCTTAAAGTAGCCCATTTAATTGTTCTTGCAACCATGGTTTTGAGTCTATGAAGTTTCTGTTCTGTTGTTTGTCTGTGAAACTATGTGTTGTTACTTCTGTTATGAATGAGAATCTCGCTGGGAAAAGTATTTTTGTTGAGGCATTTATTTCATTGAGTTTTTTTACTATATCCCACCACTGTTTTAGGGCCATGAGGGTTTTATGAGACACATCAGCTTTGAAATTTAAGGATGCTCCTTTATAGGAAATTTTTTCCCTTGATCTTGCTGCTTTCTGAAATTTGTCTCTATCTAAGGTTTTGGTCATTTTGATCAGGATGTGTCTTTGGGTATTTTTATTCGAATTTCTTCTAGCTGGTACCCTTCAGGTAGATGGAAAAATCCCACTTTCTTCTATAGTCCATTTGTACCCTGTTATTTTTCTCCAGACAATGATATCTGGATTTTATTGATACATAAATACAGTCCCATAGAGAATATTTCTTCCTTTGGTAGAATACAATCATTATGAGGATTCATGTTTCCTTGCTCAGAGATGTTTGATGAATATGAGCTGAGCAACTCATTTCATAATTTTGTGAATAAAAATATATATATATATATATATATATATATATATACCTGCACTCTACATGTTGATACTGAAAATACCTATTCACAAATATATCAATATGTTTGGGCTGGAGCAATAGCATAGTGGGTAGAGCATTTGCCTTGGAAGCGGCTCACCCAGGTTCAATTCCTTCCCCCCTCCATTGGAGAGCCCGGCAAGCTACTGAGAGTATCATTCCTGCAAGGCAAAGCCTGGCAAGCTCCCTGTGACGTATTCGATATGACAAAAAATAGTAACAACAAGTCTCACAATGGAGACGTTACTGGTGCCTGCTTGAGCAAATTGATGAACAGCGGGAGGACAGTGCTACAGTGCTATTAATATGTTCAATATCTTATGTTAATATATTAATAGCTATAGTGCTATTAATATGTTTAATATATTGTGTTATACATTTATGTATTTATCTGCATACATACAGATATTTCTACCTACCCCTTTTCCTTTTCCTCTTCTCATACATACACAATAGGAAAAAAGAACATAAAACACAATTGACTAAAAATATGTATCCCCCTTTGCTGTTTAAGATGCATTTTGTTCAGCATATAAAAAAGGCAACAGTAGCAAAACTTGTTAATTTTCATTGAAAATACTCAGAATTGTGTGTTATTATTAGACTTTACTGAGACACACTAGCTCATTGTTTTAGCTTATTTATCACTAGAGTGAGGGTATATTTGCAGTTGTGGAAATTGCCAGAAGACTGACAGAAAAATCCCCATGTGACTCTCAGCACATGTCCAATATAGAAGCAAACAATAAAGTAGTATTAACCAAGTCCCTGGGTCTATGTCCACTCTTCCTGACACCGCATCAATATCAAAGTTAATATTGCTCAGTGCATAACATCCACTCCCTTCCTTTCATATTGCCGTGGTTAGCCTGTGATTGAAACTGCATATTAAGATAAACATTCCAAATTTCAATTGCCTTTATGACTAAGTATTTGTGGCACTTCTCCATAATCAACTTAATTGGTCACAGTTCTTTGAACAAAAACAGCAATATTGGTTAATTAAAAAATAGAAATGTGTTCATGCTTTGGAATCAGTACATAAATGTTCACTTTGATGGAAGAAAATTAAAAATACTCCCTTAGAACTTGAACATTATTGCAAAATTTTTCAGCCCATATCAGATACACAATTTTAGAATAGTGATTAGGGGAAATTTTTCTAGATTAGGAGAAATTCTAGATTGCTAGATTAAGGGAAAAATTCAAAATATAACATCTTGGTGAAATTATATATTGAATTTACTTTCCCCTGAATGTGTTTTTTATATTTTTTCAATAAGAAGGAGCATGGGCCTCTCTGGAAAGAAAGATGGTGGCCGCCAGGGAGCCTCGTGGACAGCAGGTTTGAGACGGGGGTCGGGGGCAGCAGGGGCCTCATGGGAAGGGGGTGTTTCGGTCCGTCCTTCACACCCTACCGAGGTCACCAGTTGTCCCCCCACGAGCGGCTCTCCGGCACAGCCACGACTCCAGAGCAAAGAAACCAATGTCTTAACTATCTAACTTTTAATAGAAATACTTCCAGGGTTAATAAGTAAAATAGCAGAAATCCAAAACCGTGTGGCCGCTATTGTGGCCGCGCCACATCATTTAATTCTTAAAACCCAGCTGTAGAAAGCAAATCATTTCACAACACTTTTTCAGCATGTCTGATTTGGGGGGGGGTCGTAAACTCTAAATAAAAATGGTGCATCTTTCATCGAAACAATGAATCTAGTCAAAGTAGATAGAGTGTTAACTAGAACTCATTTGCCTCACAGGAATTGGGAGGGGTGGGAGGTGGGGTTCTATTGGGGTTCGCGGTTAAAAATAAGTATTGGTAAAGGGAAATGTGTTTGATATTTACATAACTGAGACCTAAACCTGAAAGCTCTGTAACTTTTCCCATAGTGATTCAATAAATAAATAAATTATAAAAAAAAATAAATCAATGTCCTTTTGTATGGACACAAGAAGACAATTACAAAAAAAGAAGGAGCATGGTTTTTTAGGTCTATATTCTATAAATCACTAGATAACACAGAAACAACAAGTCTAAAAATGGAGACGTTACTGGGAGCAAATTGATGAACAATGGGAGGACAGTGACAGTGACAGGTCTCTCTATTTTTGAATGACAATATAAAAATCCTGAATAATGTATTTTTAAAAGTTCATTCTAATATTTTAGTTGGAGAAAGACTTTACCGGTGCTCATATTATAGTTACTAGTTAAATGCTAAATTCTAAGTGACAGAGAATTTCCATCTGCTAACAAAGTTCAGGTTCTCTTCCTCATGAATAACAAGAGATTGTAGCCATGTAGCTTAACCCTTAGGAGAGTGAAGAAAGAAGCAATTAGGCTCAGAGTTGTGTTCCACAATAGATTATTTTACAGGTATAAGGCTTCCAGTATAATCCCGGGTACTACCACTTTCTCACAAGCTGAGTGTGATGTCATCTCCAAAGGCAAAAATAGTGTGCATTCTCTGAAGCACCACAACCAAATAGAGCTAATAATGATCATGTCCATCATTCTAATAAACTTTACCATTTCTGAGACCACCCTGATGTTACTGCTATATCTGTCTCAACTAATCCATGACTATCCATACCTTCCATCCCTACTGAAAACCTAGAAAGTATGTGGTTCTCCCTTCGGAGTCTCCATAAAATCCCTTCAGTGATCACTTTCACTTAGCAAATCCTTTCTTCTAAACACTGACTTATTTGTGAAAAAAGGGTGAAATAAGATCTAACGTTCTTGTTGAAGCCATTTGTTTACTTCACAAAAAAGGAAGAGTAGAATGTTACCCTGTCTCAAGTCCTGGGGTTCGTGTCCATTTTTGGCAGCAGCAGGAAAGGAGTAAGCTCCCAGCCCTGAAAACAGCATAGGCAGACAAGCCTCAGTAAAAAAGTTGGGGTCTAATATGCAGAGCAAAATGCTCTTATAATAATGTTACTATTTAAATGATCTTGTAATATATGACACATTGAGATAAAATGTGAAGAAAGTGCTGAGATAAGCAGGTTTTTATGTGTTTCATGCATGTACACACTTGTATAAAAATCTGCAAGAAACGGAATGGAAACTTGTGATTTAAAAAAATATTCTAAAAAGTAAAGGGCTGTTTTATTACACACATCTTTTCAATATTTATTTATTAATTATTTATTATTTATTGCATTGACTGCAATAATATTTATTAAAAAGATATGTGTAATAAAACAGCCCTTTACTGTTTAGAATTGTGGACCAAAGCTATAGTATAGCAGGTAGGGCATTTGCCTTGCACGCGATCAACCTGGGTTCGATTACTCTGCCCCTCTCGGACAGCCGGGCAAGCTACTGAGAGTATCCCACTTGCATAGCAAAGCCTGGCAAGTTCCCCGTGATGTATTCGATATGTCAAATACAGTAACGACAAGTCTCGCAGTGGAGATGTTACTGGGATTGCTCCAGCAAATCGATGAACAATGGGAGGACAATGCAGTGCTAAATATTATTGCATTCAAATTAGAGATGAAATTTCAATTTTTTAAGGATAGCTGACCAATTAAAATATCAGATATAATGTATATTATTTACCTCTGTGTCTTGTTTAAATTTACTATCAAGATTGTATGATCCATTTTAGATTTATAGTATGATACATAACTACTTTAGGTAAATTCACATTTTCAAATAGGCTTTGATTATAGAGTAATTATAATAATGCATTGATTTATATAATTAATGAGCAAGATTTATTCAAAAGTTTATTATGAATAGATAAAATTGTGTTCTGCTTTTCCTAGAATAACACATTTTAAAATTTTAGGCATAAAATCTAAAAACTCTGTTAGAAACTTAGAAAAGAAATAATTTATGAAAGTAGAGATGTATTTGGTTTGGGCTGAAGCGTTGCTGATAGGTGTGTGCCTGGGGTACCAGAACTCAGCAACGCTGCCGGGGCTCCTGCATAGCGTGGGCTCCGTGTTCCTGCCAGCCCCTATGACGGCAGCTGTCAAATGGCACCTGAGACCTACTTGATCTTCATAGCACGGCAGCTGGGCTGTTTTTACCAACCACATTGCAGGGGGAGTTGTGGTTCTTAGGCTCAGTCGAGAGTATGTTCTTTGCAGCAAATTGAGAAAGAGGGACGGGGAGGGAGAGACAGACAGAGAGACAGAGACAGAGACAGAGATTTATTGTATCTTTGCTACAGAATTGTCAGGTGAAGGATTTACATAGAACCTTGTGGTTTCCTGGTTCCATTAGTTCTATCAGGGCGTCATTTCTGGCCATTGGTGATCTTTGAACAGTATCTGGTTTTCATCCTGAGCTAGCAGCAAGCTACAGCTTTGCAGAATATATTTTGTCTCTACAAATGTTTCGTGTTTTATTTTTATGAGCCCCTCTGAAATATACTGTGAAGAGGCCCCTACTTGGATTGCAACATCAGAATCTTAATATATATATATATATATATATATATATATATATGTGTGTGTGTGTGTGTGTGTGTGTGTGTGTGTGTGTTATCAAGGTATTATAATGTCAGGACATTAGATATCTTAGAGTACCTTGAAAATAAAAAGTTTTAAGTTTTATGACCTTTGAATTTGTTGCAAAGTGGGAGATACTGATTTTCTCCTGGCATAGTGATTGGCAGACACAGCTTTTCAAAACACCAATCTCAGAAAGAACTATTTAAAGAATTTGGCTTCCTTTCAAAACATAAATACTCTTCAGAGCAGAGATAAATTCAGTGGACTCTGAGGATCTGTATGGAGTAAACAAGAATTATTATACATCTTTGCTAATGTTACTATAGGTAAACTACTGTTTTCATATTTGTGAATTCTATGAAGAGGCCAAGGAAATTATCTGAAATCATGTTATGTGCAATTTGCTATAAGAACTGAAAATAATGCTACAAGTAAGTATTTTAGAAATGCATATAAAATAATAAATATCACATGTTGATCCTGTCCTGTATATCTAACTTTGGATAGTAATTTATTTGTATAAAGTAAATTTTATTTATTAAGCATGAATTAATCTTATTTTTCCTATGTCAGCCTACATTATTATTTAAAATATTCAGCATGCTATACTAGGCAATTTAGAATTTCCTTGAAATTCTAGTGTATTTTCTTTTTCTTTTAATTTTAATGTTGGCTTGACCTAGTTTTTAGACTGTTGCAGAACACCAATCAGTCACCCCTCTGTGTTCTTCAGCCAATCAATTTCCTTGAAGAGTAGTTCCTTACCTGGGGAACTACTCTATACATTCTTTAATAGAGCCAGAACACTGTGTCCTTAAGTCACTGAAATTATCCAAAGAAGTCAATTCACAGAGAACAAAATCAAGTCAATTCATAGACTGTGTTTACCATATACTGTCTCCCTATGACTCCAACTGATAAATGAATACCAACATACACCTCAAGGTCCCTTCCTTGAAGTGCAGCTAATAAGGTTAAAAAAAACCTGTAATTGGATTATAAACAAGTCTAGAGAGCCAAAAGTAACAAATCAGTAATTCAGTCATCAATAACATCTTGATTATATTTCAGAAAATATGAGTAGTATTCTAGATTTTAGAAAAATGAATCTTGGTGACTATCTCTGCAAAATTAAACTATATATATTTGTATTCAGATATATTTATAGACAGATAATAAGCATTTTTAAAATGATACTATTTATTTGACCAGTTCTTTCCTTTAATGTTACTGCATGTATACCTATTATTATAAGTATCAATAGTGACCGTTTGTTGAAGTAGCATCTATATGTGTCAAAAATTAAGAAATAATGTCTAAGTGTTTTGTAGATGAATCTCTATATGTGTATTTATTTGTGTTGTAGTGTAAAGGGTCTGAAATAAATACTGTATTAATGTGGATGCAAGGAAACACAAATTTGGTTGAGGCTAATACAGCAAAGTTCCCTAGTAAATAAATAGTCCATAACATTTACATAGTAGATGACTATATAGGCTTTTGTAATAATGTAATCCAAGTATAATTATTAGGGCTACTGAGGAAAGGAAGTTCAGGAATATCAGCAGAAAAACATTCGATACCTTGTTCTATCCTTCTCTTACAGACTCTCTTACTTGAATGTCTAAGTTCATGAAGTTATTGTTCATATTTAAAAACGTGTATAGATAATGCAAAGGTAATGATAATTTATACATCTCTTTATTAATACATAACAGTTACTTCTTTTCTAACCATTATTCTACACTCAATACTGAAAGTGTATAAAATGAGCCAATTAGTTCAATTTTTTATTTTTAAAGGGGATTCAAATTAGTATATAATATTTAAGAATTAAAATATTTCCTATAATCTTTTTAATCAGGCATAGCAACATCATATATTCAAATAAAATGAATTGCAAACATCAAAATACTTGCATAAACTGGATATAGTGATCTAAAAAGCCATGATTCAACTAAATAGTTGAAAACTAACAAACACACCTTAAAAGCAGTTTCTGGATATACACATATTTCAAGATATGGAAGCATTAAAGATAACTGGATTTGTTTTAAAACTGTCTAAATGGAAGCATTAGCTACATGCCATAAGATGATTATGTATACCCATGAAGAAAACCACTAAGAAATTGTAAATGATACATCATTAGGTAAGGTAAAGTAAAGGTAAAGGCCCTCCCGTTGATCGTCGATTTGCTCGAGCGGGCCCAGTAACGTCTCCATTGGAGACTTTGTTGTTACTGTGTTTGGCATATCGAATACTCTCAGTAGCTTGCCGGGCTCTCCGAGAGGGGTGGAGGAATCGAACTCGGGTTGGCCATGTTGGCCGCTTGTAAGACGGACGCCCTACCCGCTGTGCTTAGGATAAAACATAAAAATCAAAAACAAAAAGTAATAGAAACAATTTATTAAGCATGTTGCTTGCCTGGCTTACTTTTGACCCTCCTAAAAATAAACAACTCTAGAGGGAACATGCACCATGTAAATGGAAGATTGTTCAGAAGGCTATATTCCCGACAGACTTAGTAGGAAAATAAAATAAATGGAAAAGGAAGTAATCAAATGTCTACTAGCTGGGGAAACTAATAACCCAGGATGCCCATGTGACTCATTAGAGTAAACAAGAGGAAATGAAAACCTGGGTACAGATAGTCCAGTCAACATTTTAATCCATGGGAACAAAAGCTGCTGAGAATATTGACAGATAAATTCAGAAGAAATCCTGACATACCAGTTTAGATTTTAATGTCTCCATTCTATTTTTATTACAGCTGTTTTCCCTGTTAAGAATGTGAGAAACAATAGGAATAATACATTTAATAGAGTTCTAGAACCCAATTCCAAAAGAGTGTATGAAGTGGTTTCCCTAATTCTTGGATGCTGAGAAGGTGACTTAAGATCAATTCTGACACTATAACCCCTTGATCAGATTCATCATGTTAAGGACACGTCAAGGACCTACTTCTACTTCAAGATGCCAAAAGAGCACATTCAAAGAGCAAAGGGATAATGGAATAGAACAGGGAGGTCTTAATAACGCTAAAGTTGAACAGTATGTCTAACACACACCACACACACACACACACACAAACACTGAGGAACATGTTCTAATGAGAGGGATAAATGTCTGGTTTCATACTCAGAGCAATTGGGGTGTTGCAAACACATATGTAGAAGTTTTGGGGAGAACTCATATATATATGGGGAAACCATAGGCAATGATGGAGAAACATCATGGAGGAGGGTATTTTAATATGATAATGAAGAAAAAAAATGACTGTAGGTAAAGGAGAGTGCCATTGTTTATTCTGCACTATCTTCTGTTTTCCAGACAGTCCTCTGGAACCTTGTCAATAGGAGGACATTGAGTCTCTGTTGGCCTAAGCAAGCGGGGGAAAACAATGTAACCCATTTCTCCCAGAATGGAGTTATCATATCCTCCAAACTACACACCTCAATCAGTTTGCTTAAGCTTTATAACTCCAGAGACTCCTGAGTTTTATTTCTATATTTTTATGTTTGGGGAAAAATTGGAGAGAAAGAACACAAAATTGCAAAAGTTTTGATTATTTGATTACTCCAGCCAGATACAAGCCCAAATTATTACCTCTGACTGGTTGAAAATCAGAAACCTCAGAACCCTCTCCTGAGGCTCAATTCATTTGTTTTAGCAATTTAAAAAATCCAGGAAAAAAATTCTAACTAGAATACCAATACATTACAGAGGCCATGTAACTCATGAACTAGGAAGGGCAAGGAATGGGTGAAAGTACACACTTTCAAGGAATGTACTTCTCCTGAAATATTTCAATATTCACCCAATGAAATGCTCTCAAATTCTATTCTGAACTTCCATGGATGGTTCATTTGATCTGATTGATTGATTACTGATAATGTTTACTATTGGTAACTGAATTCAGTATTCAGATCTTTACCTTGTTCAGGAAATGTGGGCAGAGAACACTCTGTACTCTCCAGACAAGTAGCCTCCACATTTTCTTAAAAAGTTACTTTCATGGACCTGAGAATAGACGTTCATTAGTCTTAATCCTTAGGATATTGCAGGCATCAGGATGCTATGAGCAAGGAATTCTAGTTAAAAAGCCACTGAATATCTTCTTTGGAGTGATAAAACTGCAGGTAGGGAGCTTGCCTGGCATGCAGCCAACCTGGGTTTCATGTACAGCAACACATATTGTCCCCTGAACACCACTACAAGCGATCCCTGAGAAAACAGCCAGAAGTAAATCCTGAGCACCACTGGTGTGGCCCAAGAGCCAAAAGAAAAAGACAGAGGAGGGGACATAACTGTGTAGGTCATCTGACAGCTACACACACACACACACACACACACACACACACACACACACATGCACGCGCGAGCAAAGTATAAAGTAGGCTGGAAGTCCTGCACTTTTTTTGCTTCTGAGCACTTGTATATCCATTTAACAAACCATTTGTGTATGTAATCTCATCATTTTTATGTCAGGTAAAGTTTCTGCACTCCTGACAAAATTCTTCAGTGAAATTTCACTAGTTTCAAACAAATGGTTTCCTCCCCATCACTTTTATTAATAAAGTAAACTAGACATATCTTTCAAAGTTTCAAAATACATGAACTATCAATAATCCCTCCTACTTTTCCCTCCCTTTAACTTGATTCTAATTTTTGAAGTTAATATTTCATACATATATGGAAAAATATACATGAAATCTTAAATATAAAGATATATATGTATACACACACATATATATTTAAAGATACACACACATATATAGGGGAGTCAGGGGGTGGGCATAGCTAGTGGTGCTTAGGGTTAGTTACTCTGACAGACTTGAGACGTCATGTGCATGCCTGGGATCACACCTTCCCGCTATACAATAGTTCCCGACCAAATCTCAATATATTTTGACATAGCAAGAATGATCAAACTGTATTTACTTGGTTCTATAAAATGAATTAAAAATCACATAATTTTATATAATATAAAACCGGATTCCACACCAGGCTGTTTTCACTTGAAGCGACCCAGATCCGGGAGGATGAGAGTCCTCTCCACCCCAAGGAACGCAACCCGTCAGCTGACCTCCACTAACCAACTGAAGCTATGAACTTTTTCTACCCATTTTTCATAATAGCCACACCATATTTTATGGGGTTCAGATAGTAGGCAAGAAATCATAGAGAGAAATATATAAATATATGCCTCTCCGAGAGCCTGGCAATCTACTGAGTATCCTGTCCGCACGGGCAGAGCCTGACAAGCTCCCAGTGGTGTATTCGATATGCCAAAACCAGTAACAACAACAGGTCTCATTCCACTGGCCCTGAAAGAGCCTCCAATGGTTGAGGAAAGACAAGTGAGAATAGGCTGCTAAAATCTCAGGGCTGAGAGGAATAAGGATGTTACTGGTGCCAACGGACAATGGGATGAAAGTGATACAGCGATACAGTGAATATAAAATCTTATTCTCTGACCTCTTTATTGCATTGCCTGGTTCCTAAACAATTAAGCCCCCACAAGGCAGAGACACTGATGCCACCGAGGTTCAGCCCATCTAACTAAGGCAACTGCCCAGCTGCACTTAGGACCTATTTCATGTATTTGGCATGTGAACATCTCCCTGCCACTCACATTTAAGTGTATCATGATTCTCAAACAGGTGAGGCTATGTTCTTAATAGGAAAAGGAGAAGTCATCTCCAATTTCTATTCTACAAGTCCTTGTCTTGTCTTCTGTTGCAGAAAGATTTCAAGAGAAGATAATGAAGCAACATGCTTAGAGAATGAATGGTGCTGATTCTAAGGAGCACAGGGCAACTCCAAAACAGAGCACCATAAAGTAAAAGGAAGAAATTGCACACCCATATTAGGGGTGTGAATGAATCTAGAATGCAATGCACTGAGTTGTTTAGAGAAGCTGATTATAATGTTTTTTTAAAAAATTTATTTATTTATTGAATCACTGTGGGAAAGGTTACAAAGCTTTCAGGTTTAGGTTTCAGTCATGCAAATATCAAACACATTTCCCTTTACCAATACTTATTTTTTACCATGAAGAACCCCAATAAGACCCCACTCCCCACCCCTCCCAGTCCCTGTGAGGCAGATGAATTCTAGTTAACACTCTATCTATCTGCTTTGATTAGATTCATTGTTTCATTAAAAGATTCACCACTATTATTTAGAGTTTACCCTCCCCCCACCCGCCCAAAATAAGACATGCTGAAAAAGCATTGTGAAGTGACTTGCTTTCTACAGCTGGGTTCAAGAATTAAATGTTGGTTTCGGATTTCTGCTATTTTACTTATTGACCCTGGAAGTGTTTCTACTGAAAGTCAGATAGTTAAGAAATTGGTTTCTGTGCTCTGGAGTCGTGGCCGTGCTGGAGAGCCGCTCGTGGGGGGCAACTGGTGGCCTCGGTAGGGCGTGAAGGGCGGACCGCAATGCCCCCCTTCCCATGAGGTTTAAGTTGCCCCCACACCCCCGGCTCATACCTGCTGTCCACAAGGCTCCCATGTGGCCGCCATCTTTCTTTCCAGATGGAGGAGAGCGGAAGGGAGCAACACCCTTTCCCCTCTGGGCAGACATGATGGCCTGGATTAATGCATAGTCCTTTCACTTTTCTGCTCCAAACTGCCAGGTTCTGCTTTAAGTACTTGTGCTTCTGGGGCCGTGGCTGTGCTGGAGAGCCGCTCGCGGGGGGCAAATGGTGACCTCGGTAGGGCATGAAGGACGGACCAGAATGCCCCCCTTCCCATGAGGTTTTAGTCGCCCCCACACCCCCGGCTCATACCTGCTGTCCACAAGGCTCCCATGTGGCCGCCATCTTTCTTTCCAGATGGAGGAGAGCGGAAGGGAGCAACACCCTTTCCCCTCTGGGCAGACATGATGGCCTGGATTAATGCATAGTCCTTTCACTTTTCTGCTCCAAACTGCCAGGTTCTGCTTTAAGTACTTGTGCTTCTGGGGCCGTGGCTGTGCTGGAGAGCCGCTCGCGGGGGGCAACTGGTGACCTCGGTAGGGCATGAAGGATGGACCGGAACTCCCTCCTTCCCATGAGGTTTTAATCGCCCCCACACCCCTGGCTCATACCTGCTGTCCACAAGGCTCCCATGCGGCCGCCATCCTTCTTTCCAGAGAAGAGAGGGCGAATGGGGCAACACCCTTTCCCCTCCGAGCAGACATGATGGCCTGGATTAACGCATAGTCTGTTCACTTTTCTGCTCGAAGCTGCTGGGTTCTGCATTAAGTCCTTGTGTTTCTGGGTCTGTGGCCGTGCTCCAAACTTAACTCTGATTTTCAGGGAGAAACGTTGGGTGGTTTACTTCCCATTGATCACTTTGTATATAGAGAGATGTCTATATACAAAGAAGTTTTGAGGAAAAGTCCTAGTTACCGCATACTCGACCTGTGCTTGTAGAGGCTTCTGGTCACCGGGGTTCCATCTGGGGGAGGCGGGATGTGGTACCTACCCCATCTGGGACTTCCCGATTATCTCGGCTCTTTTTGGAACCTGTTTTTTTCTTTTTCTCCAGGAGCTGTGGGTCCCGCCCTCCATGTGGCCCTTCTCTTCCGGCTGTATGATTATAATGTTTTTATTTTCTAAGCTGCCTCAGCATCATGGGTTAAATATCAGTCTAGGAAGTTGTTGAGAAGATCTTTCTGATCTGGGGGTCTCTTCAATCTCTCTAACTGATCAGGATCTTTGTAATTATCTCCAAAAAGGCTATGGACCTCTTGAGCTGGAATTAGGATGGCTCTGTTCAGAATATTGTCTCTACAAGTATTTCTTGGTTTTATGCCCCTTGATCCTTATAATTATTTTTAATCCAACTTTCTGGACATGATTCCAATTAGATTCTTCAGATATGCTTTCTCAAAAGAATTGGTTTAACACACAGGAGTGAAAAATTTACAGTCAGAATTCAAATGCTTCCTGTTATCATAGTTTTTAGATATGAAATATATTTTAAATGACAGTATTATGTCACTTAATATCTTGAAATTTCCATATAAAATGGAATGCACATTGTCAGACTCCTTGAATCTTTAACTGGCATTTAGTTATAATTTGCTCTTATATTTCTAAAGGAGCTATTGGCACAGAACTGGCACTAGATATAGATATAGATATAGATATAGATATAGATATAGATATAGATATGTGTGTTTAACTATACACACATATATATCATTAAAATGCAGATAGATGTGTATCTATTTATCTTAGAATATAAGGTAAATATTAAATCCTAATTCAAATTAATAAATTGGCATACTAAAGTCAAAATAATGAAAATAATAATGGTATAAGTACAGATATTTAAAAAAGATAATCAAAAATATCTGATGAATATTAAAGAAGGTAGTACAATGAATCCATACCAGTGACAAGTGTTCATTCAATATCTTTTGTTCAAGATTGATACAGGTGTAATATCCACTTATAGAGGCAGAGGAAGGAAATTTGCTATTGTACAGATTTGGCTTCCTAAGATTAAACAATTCCTTCATGCATGGGTCTAGGTTCTTTCCAAAACTCTGCAAGTGATTTTGAAACACATATCCCTTGAGCAATATGACTCACAAAGCAATGGTCTATATAAGCACAAGGGCATGGCTCTTATTTTGTTTCCTCTAGACGTCATTCTACTAAGTCCATGAATATTAGCATGTAACTGCATAGGGATGTGCTTTTATTCTTTGAGGGTTAATAGATAATGACAAGAAGGTCAACTTCACACTTAATGCTGTAAATGCACTATGTCAAGGGAAATATATTAAGGTTTTAGGTATTTTATTTTTAGCATCAGAAGAACCTACGCCAAAATTCCGCAGCATACTGTCAGAAATATTGGGAGTAAATATTTTAAATTTGTGCTAATATATCTGTCTTAGAAATTTTTTCGACATTTGATTTAATTTTTCATTATTATTTATAAATAAAAAGCAGGATGATTGAAAATACAAAATGTTAGGAGCCAAAGTGATAGTGTATAGTCCTCAAGCAATACTTTGAAATCAAATATAAATGATTATCAGCAGCTTATTGAACTTTTTCAGATATTCCATTTTAATTAATTTATATGAATAAAATACTTATTTCAAGAACTGTAACACTTTTAGAATGTCCTTATCTTTGTATTGAAAGTTAAATATAATTCAAACTTTTGGAGTTTCTAAAACAAAAATAGCAACATCTCCTCAGAAAACATACACCATTCTCAACTAACACAAAAAGATCATTCTTACAGTTCACAGTGCTTTGCAAGGATAAAGAAAAGAAGGTAAAAATGGTACTAATATTGTCATTTGAAATGTAGTTTATAGACAATTTTATTTCTTAGTGTCCTTCACACTGTCCTAATTTACATAACTTTCAAAGACTAAATGATTACACTTCAGAAAAATGTAACAAATAGAAAAGATAGTGATCTTGCTATATACATATCTCTTTGATTACAGTAAAAATAAAGATTTCATAAAAACAAATAGGCATAGGGTTTTTCAGATCATTTGGCAGAGGAGACCTTCTTCAAATCACAAGACATAAAACTGATAAAAATACATAAACAATAGTACTATCATTTTGAGTTGCATCATCCTGAATCTGGGTTAATCACAATGCCTTAGTCAAGAAAAATTATCTTTCTGTGTCTGTCATTAAAATTTGAAGAAAGTAAAATTAACAATGGCTTCCTGAATACAATATCATGTCATAAGAATAAATTTTAAAGGCCCAAATATAAAGAAAATAATGACAAACTCTGAGTGCAGAGATTTCTAGATTACCTACAGTTCTTAGCAGAGTTATAGCAAAGCCTTAAATTAAGTGAATAGATATTTAATGCACAATTTATTCCTAAAGTTCCTCTGAAGCCAATAACTATGAGGAAACTTAATAAGTTAATGCATTACAGAATATACTACACACAGATCCATTTAAAGAGAAAAATTTGTTTTAACGTTATATGAGGGGATAACCTAGTAATAATTTTATTATGAATTTCCTGATTTTATTGCAAAACATGCATATGATTTAATTATATTTCATTAATTTCAAAGATACATCACATATCAATGGAAAACCTAATACAATGTGATTGGCCTCATTCTCTCTTATATATTTTTTCCTCTTCATAGCTCTTTTTAATAGAAGGGGTTGAATAATATCACAGGGCTGTAAGTCAGTATAATTGTATACAGCAAATTCAAATTTATACCCCTCACAAGTATGGAACCCCTAAGCACCACCATGAATCACTCACTGAGCATAGGAATAGGTTCTGTGCACCACTCTGTGCACCCCAAAGTTATCCCTAATGATAAAAATACTGCTATGTATGTATTTGTGTATGTGTCCTGATATATATTTCATAGATTTAAGTTTTATTTCTTTGTTTTGCTTTGTTTTTTATTTTTTGGGCTACACCCAGCAGTGCTCAGGGCTTACTCCTGGCTATGCACTCAAGGATCACTCCTGGTACTCAGGAAAGCATATTAGACACCAGCAATTGAATAGTTGTTGGATGCATGCAAGGCAAGTGTCCTACCCCTGTACTATCTTTTCAGTCCCTTTGGATGTATCTCTAAGAACTATTGGATTATAGATGTGTATTTAGCATTGGTAACATTAATTCTACAAAGGTTGCATTATTATTTACACTTTTCAACTATAAAACCTGTATTTTTTATATTCTTGAAGGCTCTTTAAGGTTAGTTTATAATATTAAAATTTTATTCAGGCAGTGATATGACTCAATTTCATTTTTTACTTATCACTTAATCACTTAACTTCCCGTTAATCGTCAATTTGCTCGAGCGGGCGCCAGTAACATCTCCATTTGTCCCTGTCGCGTGCTAGTGTAGCCCAATGGCGTCTGTTCGCTCTAGGAACATGAAGAGCCTCAAACTGATCGTTCATGATCTTGACGAAGAAGTCTGACCATCTGGTAGGTTGGCGGCCACGCGGTCTTTTGACATCCTGTGGAATTCAGTCGGTAACAGCTCTAGTCCAGCGGTCGTCTATAAATCTCATTACGTGACCAGCCCATCTGATTTTTGACACCTTGGCAAATGAGACAGCATCCCTGATTCTTGACCGTCGACAGATGTCAGAACTCCAGATTCTTTCTCTAATTTGAGTGAAACGTGATATTCCAAGCATAGCTCTTTCAATTCCTCTTTGGGAGACCCGAATAGCATTCTCATCCTGTTTGCGTAGGGCCCAGGTCTCTGAGGCATATGTTAATGCAGGAAGAACAGTGGAATCAAAGAGTTGTGCCCAGAGCCGGAGGCTCTTCATCCTTTTAGCTATTTCTTCGATGCTCTTGAAGCCGTTCCAAGCTGCTCTCTTCCTCCTGCACAGCTTGAGTGCCAGGTCATTAGTCATGTTGACTTCTCGACCTAGGTACACATAGCTGTTGCATTAGGAGATGGTCGTTCCATTGAGAGTGAATGGGGCGTCATAAGCGAGGCTGTTTCTCATAAACATTGTCTTACTAATTCAGCTGTAGTCCTACCTTTCCATACTCACGGTCAATGTCGGCCAGAATTTGTGCCGCTTGGCTGATGTTTGGTGTTATTAAAACAATGTCATCAGCAAAGCGGGGTGGTGTAGTTGCCAACCATCTATCTTCACTCCCATTCCTTCCCATTCCAGTCGTCGCATGATGTTCTCGAGGGTGGCACTGAAGAGTTTTGGTGAAATGGTATCACCCTGCCAAACCCCTCTCTTGACATCAATGATTAATTCTTTGTAGAATGGTGAGATCCTGGTAGTGAATCCGTAACACAACTCATGGAGGATCTTGATGTATTGGGCTTGACTGCCCTGATTGTCTAGGGCTTCAATGACCACTTCCGTCTCAACAGCATCAAAGGCCTTCTTTAAATCAATGAACATTAGACAGAGTGGCACCTTGAACTCCCAAGAAACCTCAATTGAGCTTGGTTATTATGTGGATATGGTTGATGGTGCTGTATCCTTTGCAGGAACCCAGCTTGCTCGCATGGTTGACCTTCATCTAGTGTTCTGCCAATCCTATTTAGGATGACTCAAGTGAACAACTTGTAGGTGACAGACAATAGGCAGATCGGGCAATAGTTGTCAATGTCATGGATGTCTCCCTCCTTGTACAGTAATACAGTCCTGCTGGTTTTCCATTGGGACGGAACCTTGCATTCAGACAGGTAGCGTGTGAAGAGCAGAGCCAGTGTATTGATGAGTTCTGACGGCAGGTTCTTCAGGTGTTCAGGTCTGACCTTGTCTGGGCCGGGTACTGTTCGTTTCTTTACTGATGAAATGGGGTGTCAGATTTCGGAAGGGAGAACGTTGGGAACGACATATCCATCCTGTGGAATTTGGTATGTTGGCAAGTGGACATGGCTATCGAAGAGATTTGAGTAGAAGTCATGGATAATCTTCTCCATTGCAGTTCTGGAGGATGTGATAGATCCATCAGGACGTCAGAGGGCAGTCATCTTGGTCTTGTAGTTGGTGAAGGACTGGCGGGCGTTATGAATACTTTTCCCGGCTTCTGCCGCTTCTACCAGCACTGCTTCTCTTCTCTCTTTGAGGTCTTCCTTGATCGCATCTCTGCACTGTTTGTGAGCTCGGATGTTAGCTTGCGGTTGCCTGAGGCATACGCCAAACCACGTTGGCGAATAAGCTCAAGAGTTTTCGAAGACAGGTGTATTTTGTAGCTATCTCTCTCTTGGCCTTCCTCATTTTTCATTTTTTATTTTATTTAATGCTGGGGCTGGGTGCGTTGGGGACCAGCCCTGGTAGCCGACCTCCACTACCCAATCATCACCATGCTCCAGGCCGCTTTCTGGACACTCAGGCCAAGGCTCATGCATGAATGAAGTCCCACAGAACCCAGATAATGCAAAACTTTGTGTCCTTGGACACTGGACTCAACTGGACCCCAAAACAGAGATCCTCTGCCTGCTTCCTCCAGTCTCTGGTGACTCATGGATCACATCACAAGCCATACCCTGCCGGAACCAGATAATCTCCTCATCGACCACCTTCCAGAACTCAGGATGCTCCTCCCAGATGGGAGTATAAAATGAGGCTCCCAGAACCATGCCACTGGACTCCATGCCAGGCTGAGGGGTGAGTGAGTGCCCTCCCCACCCCAAGGGACCCAGCCCCGGCAGCTGACCTTCACTACACAAGCACCATCATGCTCCAGGCCGTATTCCGGACACTCAGGCCGAGCATCATGCATCAATGAAGTCCCACAGAACCCAGATAATGTGGAAATTCATGACTTTGGACTCTGGGCTCCACAGAACCTAGAACATGCTCCAGGCTGCTTTTCAAACCTTATAAGAAACTTCCTACCCATTTTCCAAAATTACTACACCATATCTGATGGGATTCAGACAGTAGGCAACAAATCATAGAGAAAAACATATAAATATATCCCTCTTGAAAAGCCTGTCAAGCTATCGAGAGTATCTCTGGAGCGATAGTACAGCAGTAGGATGTTTGCCTTGTGCACAGCCAGCCCGGGCGAGCTAGGTTCGATTCCTCCACCCCTCTCAGAGAGTGCAGCAAGCTACCGAAAGTATCTTGCCCGCATGGCAAAGCCTGGCAAGCTACCCGTAACACATTCAATATGCCAAACACAGTAACAACATGTCTCACAATGGAGACGTTACTGGGCCAGCTCGAGCAAATCGATGAACAATGGAGGACAGTGTTTGTTTGTTTTGTTTATTTTAATATACTCTTTTTCAGTGGAAGAGACATTTCAGCTATACTCAAGACCACACTCCTGATTCTGAGCTCAAGGATCTCTAAATGGCAAGGCTAGGGGTGCTGTAAGGGGTATTGAGTATTGAACTGTGATCATTCATGTGTGAGGCTAACTCCCTATCCACACTACGATCTGTCTAATTGTTTTGATATGTTCTTTAATTTGAATTGCTGAGCATTCGTGGTGGCAATCCAGTGAAAATAGCACTGCACTGTAGCACTGCCCTCCTGTTGTTCATCGATTTGCTCAAGTGGGTCCAGTAACATCTTCATTGTGAAACTTGTTGTTACTGTATTTGGCATATTGAATACATTACGGGTAGCTTGCCAGTCTTTGCTGTACCATGTGAGCAAGATACTCTTGGTAGCTTGCCGGAATCTCCTAGAGGTTGGAGGAATCGAACCCGTCTTGGCTGGGCTGGCTGCGTGCAAGGCAAATGCCCTACCGCTGTGCTATCGCTCCAGAGATATGCTATGGAATAGAAATACTGATCACTCTGATTGGCCTCCTAAGAAACTTTAAAGAAATCCCAAGGGTTCGCAACATTTGATTGAAGTCTATGCTTAAAGTCCTACAATATTTGCCTCAGTTGATCACATGTAGTATGAAAGAAAGAAGGAAAGAAAGAAAGAAAGAAAGAAAGAAAGAAAGAAAGAAAGAAAGAGAGAGCGAAAGAGAGACAGAAAGAGAGAATGAGAAAAAGAGAGAGGGATGGAAGGAGGGATGGAGGGAGGGAAGGAAGAAAAATAGAAAAAGAAAGAAAGAAGATGCATGAATAATCTAAATAGATACAGTACAGGAATAAACCTCTTAATAGCATATATTCCATATATAAGAAAGAATTTGCATTAATTTAGTCTTAACAAAGAAAATTCTACTATTGATAACCTTATTTCAATAAACGATAAAACTGTGACGATAATCATCACAATTGTGTTAGATTTATTACAGAAAGGAAAATGTGCAGAGGAGAGAAGAGTAATTTTAATAGGACAAATAATATATAATTTGAAATAGTAAAATTATAATAAATTTTAAGTTTGTTTATAATCTTCATATACAACATTTTTTAAATTAATTTTTATTAGTGAAACATCATGAAGTACAGTTTAAGATTTACAAATTTTTGTGCTTGGGTTTCGATTATACAATAATTAAATACCCATTCCTACACCAGTGCCCATTTTCTGCCAACATGAATCCCAGTATCCCTCCCACAACCATCCCCCCCATCCCACCCTGCCTCTGTTGCAGGGCATTCCCTTTTCTTCTCTCTCTTCTTTTGGGTGTTGTGGTTTGAAAAAGAGGCATTGAGTGGCAATCATGTTTGGTCCATTGTCTACTTTCAACATGCATCTCCCCTCCTAAGAGGACCCTCCAAACACCCTTTATTTGGTGCTCTCTTCTCTATCTAAGCTGCCCTTTCCTCTAGAATTCCTGGCTAGCCTCTAAGCCATTCAGTAATTCTCCTGGTATTGATCTTGGCTATTTTTGGGTATTAATTGCCTATTTTGTTACTTTATGTCCCCCACAGGAATGCAACCTTTCTATGACTATCCCTCTCTTTCTGACTCATTTCGCTTAGCATGATACTTTCCATGTTGTACCACTTGTATGTAAATTTCATGACTTCATCTTTTCTAACAGCTACATAGTACTCCATGTACCAGAGTTTCTTTAACCAGTCATCTGTTCTTGGGCACTCAGGTTTTTTCCAGATTCTGGCTATTGAAAAGAGTGCTGCAGTGAAAAAACAAGTTCAGATGTCATTTCGACTATACATTTTTGCCTCTCTGGGATATATTCCCAGGAGTGGTATTTCTGGGTCAAATGGGAGCACAATTCCTAATCTTTTGAGAATCATCCATACTGTTTTCCAAAAGGGCTGAACCAGTCGGCATTCCCACCAACAGTGAAGGAGGGTTCCTTTCTGACCACATCCGCGCCAGCATCAGTTGGTTTTTGTTCTTTTTTATGTGGGCCAGTCGCTAAGGTGTGATATGGTATCTCATTGTTGTTTTGATCTGCATCTCCCTGATGATTAATGATGTAGAGCATTTTCTCATGTGCTTTTTTTGCCATTCGGATTTTTTCTTTGAGAAATTTTTTGTTCATTTCATTGCCTCATTTTTTGATGGGGTTGGATGTTTTCTTCTCCTGGAGTTCAATCAGTACTTTATATATCCTTGATATCAACCCATTGTGAGATGTGTATTCGGCGAATATCCTTTCTCATTCTGTAGACTGTCTTTGTATTTTGGTTGCTGTTTCTTTTGAGGTGCAGACGCTTCTTAATTTAACATAGTCCCATTAATCTATCTTTGTTTTCACTTGCTCAGCCAGAGGCGTGACATCTTTGAAGATACCATTAGCTTCAATGTCATGGAGGATTTTGCCAACTTTGTCTTCAATGTACTTATGGATTCTGGTCTGATGTTGAGGTCTTTAATTCATTTTGATCTTACTTTTGTACATGGTGTTAGGCAGAGTTCTGAGCCCCCTTTTTTTTTTTTTTTGCATGAAGCCATCCAGTTTTGCCAGCACAGTTTGTTAAATAGGCTTTCCTTATCTCATTTCATTTCATTTCATTTCATCATCCTGTTAATCCTCGATTGCCTCGAGCAGGCCCCAGTAAAGTCTCTTTCATCCTAGCCCTGAGATTATATTCACGGCTCTATAGGAGAATGAGACCCATCATTGTTACTGGTATTTGGCATATTTGGTAGGCCACGGGGAGTTTGCCAGACTCTGCCCTGTGGGCAGGCTACATTCGATAGCCTGCAAGTTTGTCCAAAGTAGGAATGAGATAATAAGATGTCATAAAGAAAAGTTCTGATAAGATGTCACACGGCCGCGAATGCGGGGGCAAAAGACTGCACTGTTCTCGTCCGGGATCTGGATTTTATAGTCTCTGAGTCTTGGCCGCTGATGGGATTACACGGCGCCAGGGGGCCAGGTGGTGGGTGTGACCCCCGCCTACTGGAATTTGGAGGATCTGGGTGGAAGCTGCTCGACTCCAATTCGAGTAGGCTTGGAGGTCTCGGCCCCGGAACCCGCGTGGCTTTGTCCCTCTGCCAGTACCTTCATGTGTGCGGAGAGTGGTCTCAGCATGGTGGTGGCTGGTCCTGGAGGTCTTCGGCTGCCGTAGCCCTGGTCGGGGCGGGGAGGAAAGCTCAACCCGCTCCCCTCCAAGGGACTCCGGGAAGGAACACCCAGACGCGGGGGCACTTCACATTTTTTGCACCTTTATCAAAAGATTAGATGATCATATGATTGAGGGAAGATGTCAGTGTAGTCAACCCTGTTCCATTGTTCTGCAGCTCTGCCTTTGTTCTAGTACCATGCTGTTTTAACTAGTACTGCTTTGTGGTAGAGTTTGAAGTTAGGGAGGTTGATTCCTCCCATTTACTTTTTCCCGAGAATTGCTTTAGTATTCGAGGGGACTTATTGTTCCATAGGAATTTCAGGATTGTTTGCTCAATTTCTTTGAAGAATGTCGTGGGTATCCTTAATGGGGTTGCATTGAATTTGCACAATGCTTTGGGAAGTATTGCTCTTTTGACAATGTTATCTCTCCTGACCCATGATCAGGGGATAACTTTACATTTTCTCATGTCCATTTTTATTTCCTAAAGTAGCGTTTTGTAGCTTTCTTTGTACAGGTCCTTTACTTCCTTAGTTAAGCTGATTTCTATGTACTTGATTTTCTGGGACACAATTGTGAATGGGATTTTTTTCTTATTTTGCTTTCTTCTCTCTCACTGTTTGCATATCGGAAAGCCATGGACTTTTGGGTATTGATTTTATAGGCTGCAAATTTACTATACAAGTCTATTGTTCCCAGGGGTTTCTTGGTGGAGATTATAGAGTTTGCTAAGTATAGTATCATATCATATGCGAATAGTGAGAGCTTGATTTCTTCCTTTTCTACCTGAATGCCCTTAATATCTTTTTATTGCCTAATCACAATTGCAAGTACTTCCAGTACTATATTGAACAACAGTTGAGAGAGTGGGCATCCTTGTCTTGTCTTGTCCCTGATCTTAGAGGAAGGATCTCAGTTTTTCCCCATTGAGGATAATGCTTGCTGTAGGCTTGTGGTAGATGACTTTAACTATGTTGAGGAAAGTCCCCTCTATACCCATTTTGGCTAGGTTTTTCATCATAAAGTGGTGCTGGATCTTGTCAAATGCTTTCTCTGCATCTATTGATATGATCATAATCTTTTTATCTTTCCTTTTGTTGATATGATGGATTATGTTGATTGATTTCCGAACGTTAAAACATCCTTGCATCCCTGGGATGAATCTTACTGGGTCATGGTGTATGATCTTTTTGATGGGTCGTTGGATTCTATTTGCTAGCAGTTTGTTGAGGATCTTTGCATCTGTGTTCATCAGGGATATCGGCCTGTAATTCTCTTTCTTTGTCGTATCTCTGTCTGCTTTTGGTATCAGTGTGATATTTGCTTCATAGAAACTGTTCGGAAGTGTTTTTGATATTTCAATATCATGGAAAAGCTTAAAGAAGATTGGGAGTAAGTCCTTTCTAAAGATTTGGAGGAATTCACTAGTGAATCCATCTGGGTCAGGACTTTTGTGCTTGGGGAGACTTTTTATTACCATTTCAATTTCCTTGATGGTGATAGGTCTGTTCAGGTATTCCAGGTCTTCTTAGTTCAGCCTTGGGAGTCTGTAGGAGTCTAGGAATTTATCCATTTTCTCGAGGTTTTCATGTTCCATGGCATAAAGCTTCTCAAAGTACTCCCTGAGGATCCTTTGAATTTCTGTAGTTTCTGTTGTAATGATCCCTTTTCATTCCTGATTCAGTTTATTAGGGTTTTCTCTCTCCCTTTCTTTTTGAGTTTTGCTAGAGGCTTATGGATCTTGTTAATTTTCTCGAAGAACCAGCTCTTGGTTTCATTGATCTTTCGGATTGCTTTTTTTTTTTTTTTTTTGGGTTTCCATCTCGTTAATCTCTACTCTGAGTTTTATTATTTCCTTCCTCCTGTTCGGGTTGTGCTCTTTTTGTTGGCCCTTCTCCAAGCTCTTAAGTTGTGAGGTTAGATTATTTATGTATGCTCACTCCTCCTTCCTGAGGAATGCTTGTAGAGCTATAAACTTTCCTCTTAACACAGCTTTTGCTGTGTCCCAGTATGTTTTGGTAACGCATGTCCTAATTTTCATTAGTTTCTAGGAATCTTTTGATTTTATCTTTGATTTCCTTTCGAAGCCACTCGTTTTTCAATAGTGCACTGTTTAATTTCCAGTTGTTTGATTTAGTTCTCTGTTTTTGTGTGTGATTTACTTCTAATATCAGCGCATTATGGTCTGAGAAGATTGTTCATACAATCTGTGTCTTCTTAATTTTATGGAGGTATGTTTTGTGGCTCAGCATGTGGTCTATCTTGGAGAATGCTCCATGTAAGCTTCAGAAGAATGTGTATTCAGCTTTTTGAGGATGAAGTGTCCTGTACATATCTACTAAGTCCCTTTCTTCCATTGTTTCCCTCAGATGAAGTATGTCCTTGCTAAGCTTGAGTCTGATTGATCTATCAAGAGGTGATAAGGCAGTGTTGACGTCTCCCACTAGTATTGTGTTGCTATTGATGTCTTTCTCCAAGTCTTATGAGTAGTTGTTTTAAATACTTTGCTGGTCCTTCATTAGGTGCATACACATTTAGTATTGAAAGTTCTTCCTGTTGTACAGATACTTTGATCAATAAGAAATGGCCTTCACTGTCTCTTGTGAACTTCTTCACTCTGAAATCGTTGTGCTCTGATATTAGGATGGCTAACCCAGCTTTTTGATGGAAGCCGTTTGCCTGTAGGTTTGTTTTCCAGCATTTGACTCTGAGCCTGTGTTGCTTTGACTATTGAGATACGTTTCTTGCAGGAGGCAGAATGTTGGGTTCAATTTTCTAATCCATCCTGCCACTCTGTGTCTTTTAATTGGTGCGTTTAGCCCATTGACGTTGAGAGAGATTTTTGTTATGGGGTTTTGTCCCATTTTTCTGTTGAAATTTGTTGTAGTTGAGGGGCCTGTCTTTTCTTAAAGTAGCCCTTTTAGTTGTTATTGTAACCATGGTTTTGGGTCTATGAAGTTCCTGAGCTGTTGTTTGTCTGTGAAACTGTGTGTTGTTCCTTCTGTTATGAATGAGAGTCTCGCTGGGAAAAGTATTTTGGGGGAGGCATTTATTTCATTGAGTTTTTTCACTATATCCCGCCACTGTTTTCGGGCCATGAGAGTTTCATCAGAAAAATCAGCTGTGAATTTTAAGGATGCTCCTTTGTAAGAGATTTCTTTCTTCGATCTTGCTGCTTTCAGAATTTTGTCTCTATCTAAGTTTTTGGACATTTTGATCAAGATGTGTCTTGGGGTATTTTTATTCGAATTTCTTCTAGCTGGTACCCTTTCGGGCCTCCTGAATGTGGTCACAAGTTTTCTTCAGCTCTGGAAACGTAGCAGTGATGTCTTTGACAGTTTCTTCTTCCTCAAGGTTTTCTTCCTGTCCCTCTGGGACTCCAATAATTCTTATTTTACCCCTCTTTGTTTCATCAGGATCTTCTCTTGCCATCTGTTTCGAATTGTGAGCCTCTTTTACATTTTCTGCTCTTTTCTGGATGTCTCTGAACTTCATCTTTGAGCTCACTGATTATGTTCTCAGCAGCTGTTACTCTGCTGCTGAGGCCTTCCAATGAGGTTTTAAATTCGCCTACCAGGTTTTTCAGGTCTGACATATTTGTTTGCATTTTCCTCATTTCTTCTTCAAATCCTCTTGTCTTTTATTGGCATTGATTTCCATTGTTTCTTTTAGTTCCCTAAGCATCCTAAGTAGCTCCATTCTGAAATCCTAGGCAGAGAGATTGTCTAACACTACAGTAATGTTGGTGTCTTTTGGGCTAGCCTCCTCAATAAGAAAGTTTTGTGGGCTTTTCCGTTGCTTTACCATTGTGACTGGTGTGTTTTAGACCTTCACATTCACTGTTACCATTCTGCTTGATATGCAGGATTAATTGAGATAGGGTTAATGAATTATTGGTTTATGTGTTTCTAGTGGTTCAGCTAACCTAGGGACGGTTCCATCTAAGATGGTAACTTATGGTTCTTCTGAGATATGTAGTGGGAGAATAATTCGCAGCCGCATCGACTGCGACTCTGGAAAGGGTCCCTGGCGCTGGGTTCCGGGCGGTACATATTTGAATGAGGAGAGAATGCCTGGAGCCGTTCAGCTTTGTTTCTGCAAGATGTGCCTCAGTTTCCATCCCACGCAGATGAACACAACTTTTTTCTTATGCGTAATTTACTGAATAACGTAACAATTGGTAAAATTTTACAAGCATGTATACTGAATATTTTTATTTATGGCAGTGAGAATGGGAAAATAGTTATGCACAATAACATGCAAATGAATGTTACAATCACATCCAAAAATATTGTGAGGCATTATAAATAATTTTACAATGAAAAATAATTTTATTAGTCAGGTAAAAATAGAATTTTGGTTGGGGTTGGAGCGATTGCACAGCAGTTCGGGTGTTTTCCTTCCACGTGACCCCCCAGGGTTTGAGTCTCAGCATCCCACATGGTCCCCCGAGCACCGCCAGGAGTAATTCCTGAGTGCATGAGCCAGGAGTATTACCTTTGCATCAGTGGGTGTGAACCAAAGAGAAAAAAAATCGAATTTCGGGATTGCAATAATATATCAAAAGTAATAAATGTGATGGTTTTCAATATACGAGTTTGGCTATATTCCTCTTCCCAGCTATTTGTTTACTGATTTTATGGGGTCACATACAACTGTGCTCCGGGATCGCTCCTGGCAGAGCTTGGAATCCATAGAAAGTGCCGATAGAATGCAGGTCAGCTGCATGCAAAGCAAATACCTTCCTCCGGTACTATCTCTCTGACACTGTTCTCAGATAATACACAGCCTTAATATAGGGGTTCCTGTAGGATATTATAGGTGTATTGAATGATTTTATGATTAGAGGAGAAAATATTAGGAATGAGTAAATTATAAAGTTTCAAAATAAGAGTTCCGATAGCACAGTGGTAAGGCGTTTGCCTTACAAGCGGCCAACATGGCCGACCCTAGTTCCATTCCTCCGCCCCTCTCGGAGAGCCCGGCAAGCTACCAAGAGTATTCGATATGCCAAACACAGTAACAACAAAGTCTCCAATGGAGACATTACTGGGCCCGCTCGAGCAAATCGAGGATCAACGGGAGGGCCTTTACCTTACCTTACCTACCAAAATAAGAGTTGGAGAAATAAAAATATTGGCTTTGACACTTAGTGGAATTCCTGCCCACTTAAAATAGTACCCATCAATTACAGCTTCAGGTCTTCTGGAAAGTGCAATTTGTTTATAATCTCTCCTGCCTGATAAACTTCTTTTCAGAATATCGATATTTAACTCATCTCCATCAGTGTGCAATCCCACTACTTAAGATCCATCTTTAATATATTCTCCAGTTATTGCAGTTTTTCTGGTTGAACTGGTTGAACTCATTAGAAAATAAATGTAATATGATTACAAAATAAGGACCTGTTTCAAATTGAATTGCCATTGTTTCTGGGTTTTTGAATAAGGTTTAGATTTTTTAATTGCTACTTTTCTATAATTCATGCAGATAAATAAGAATGCTAAGATTCAATGTCGTATTTGAAACTATATAACTATAATAGTCTTACTCTAGTATCAGTTTGAAATGGCATATTGTATACTTTAGTATGATGCCTTAATTATAATAGTTGTAATAAATCTTAAAATAATAAATTATCATGATTTGAGGAAATATTTATTTTTGTAAGATTATTTTCTGTGCTTATATATTGTTGTTACCTAAATCTGTCACTGTTACCTATAAAGTAACCCAATAGATATATCATTATCCATAGCTTTCTCAGCACCAAGAACTAAATGTACTTACAGCTAGTCTTGTCATTAGAAATTTAGGTGATTTCTTCAATATAATTTTATATAGGATAAAATATGACTAAATAATTCTGATTAAAAAATATTCCTAAAATGTAGAGCAAGAGTGATCATCTAGACCTGAAGGGCTTCTGGAATTAACACCCATTTGAGGGCTGGTGTCATGTCACCTCGTAGACCCCATTCTACACTTCCTGGAATTTCTGGACCACACAGCCACTAACACCCTCAAATTCCACAATAATGAAATTCCAGTAAGACTACACAAATTTAGATGGGAAAATAACATAGAAGCAAACTAACCTCAACAAACTAAAACAATAACACAGAAGCCTTAACTAGAAAAAAACAGCAGAGTAAATACTCAATGACCTAATAACCTCAGGGTGAGATATAATAATTTTCACAACTTTTCTTTTACTGAAGTATTTTTATAATTTACTTTGCCTTTTAGTTCTAACAAGCAACATAAATTTTTGTGTACCTACTAAGGCCGACTTGGGGGATAATGTTAAGAATATGGGGACAATGGTGGAGGCTAGATCACTGGTGGTGGGATTAATTTGGGGAGACGTTGAATGCCCCTAACAACTGTATTAAGAACAACTTTGTAAACCATGGAATTTAAATTTTATAAAAAAGAAAATAAATAATCATGAAGGATCTAAGTAATATATCATAAATTAATGTTTGTTTATGCATTTACATAGATGTTAAAATGGGACAAAATATTTTCTATAATGATGAGATTTCTTTATTTTAGTAAAACTTACAATTTTTAAGTTTTATACTCTCAGAAATAAAAGGATTGGAAACCTACTATTCATAGCCAATTTATTACCTGGGTAAAATTGCATCTTGCACCTTGAAAACTCGACGTATTTATGAAGGGTTAATCAAAACATGAAATTATTACTTGGTCTACCTTGTATCACTGCTAAAAGCTTTTTAGAATATGGGCACTCTCAAATGATACATTATTATGTTTTAAAAGTTAACCAGGGTATAATATAATGTAGGACTCTATTTTTAAATTGTTTTTCTTTTTCTTCCATACAATATTCAATCATGGTTTTCAAAATTATTACCATGGTTAGAGTATGTTGAGTTCAATCATATAAAACATTTTGCTTATGCCAAAAGAACCTTGATATATGGTACTGTCAAAAACTCACATTTAGAAAACACCCCTGGGTTCAAATAGACCTTTATTTATAGTTTTGAATGGTGTCACTTACCCATGAAAATGCTGTCATTTTATTGATCCTGTTTGTGTTGTGACATTACCAATAAGAAATCTTTTCTTTGTAGCCTAGCTGATCGTGGCTATTGAAATTTAAAGAGGTGGACTTGGAATCAATGTTACAGAAGAGGATTTCTATTATCTACAATGGAGGAAGGGTCTTATTAGGAAAATGACAATACCTGAAGGAAATATTGAGATCAGAATTTCATAACGCATGGTACATTGATGTGTCAATGGGCCTCCGTTGACCTATGTACTTGGGTTTTTCAATAAGGACATGTTTGAAAGGTGGAGCTTGCTCTACATAACACGGATAATTAAAGACCTGATTCAAATACTTTACCTACTTTACCGAACATCTAGATTATTGTTAAGGAGAAAGAACAGGAATGACCAAATTACTACCTGGGGATAGAGGGTGATAGCTCCTATTAGGGATCTAATGAGTTCCTTATAGATATCTCATATTCTCAAACTACGGTATGTCATATCCTTTATGTTGATACACTAAGTTTTTATCAAGATGTACAATCACAAAAGACTGTTAAGAACCTTCTGCCATTATCTGAAGTCCGACTAAGACTCTCACTATTCATTTGCCGATGGGGCTTATTTTCTTGCTCTTGGTTGGTGCCTACCTTCAGGATGACCCCGTCGTGGTGAGCATGAGCTGAATTCATAAGACTTTAGTAAGCTTCGCCCTATTAAGAAATTGATAACCTTTGGCCATATGGCTAAAAGATAAAAAGATAAACTTCTGCTGTCTAGCAATATGTCATCACTATGTGGAAAATCTCAGCATACCATGACACAGATTGCATTCACACAAACAGAAAAATAAATGCTATATTATAACAGTTTTGATTTCATTAACAGAGGAAAATACAAGGTCCAGGGACTTTGAAGAGAGAATTCAAAATACTCAATACTTTCTCTTCTGTGGACATGGTATCTTTTCATCATAATCCATTAGGCCATCTAAATGTTCCTGTGCTTTCACCTTAATGTATTAAAATTCACTTATATCATCCAAATGAGAATAAAAGTCCATGGCTTTAAAAAAGAGTGCATTCATTCAAAACAGGACAGGGCAACATCAACACAAGATTGTTGTGGAGTGGAGGTAGGAAAACACAGAGTAGGTTTAAAGGACACAAAGAAGAAATAAATGAAATCGGCAAATTGGAAGAAAACTGTGATAGTCATAGCGAAAAAGGACTTGATAGTGCTAACAGAAAGAAACTCATTCAAGAGGGCAGTAAACAGAATCCAAAGCAGACATCAAAGTCCAAACAAAATTTAATTTTATAGAATTGAAATTCCTGTGACGTATGAAGGAATTAGATCAGTGAACCACTTCTTAAGCACAATTCTGGGGCTCAAGAAGAATAAAGAATTATCATTTATAAAAGTCAGGCAGCATTATACAGGGATGGCACATATATGATGGGAGCAACACACTTTGTGCAGTTATTTATACTGCATAGGTCAGTAATGGGTTGCATTATGCACAGATTTATACTCTAATGATGAGAGTACAGTAAATATCTTGAGATGCATGATAAATTAGTTGCATTTTTTATGGAAAAGAAGTCTCAACATTTATCCTCCACTGAACATGATGAATTTCAGACTGAAAAAATATGAATGCAATTCAACTGCTACTACCAAACATAAAAATAAAAGGGTACTTGTTCCATTTTTCATAAAATCACAAACATGGCAAAAAGGCTCACTTTGTTTCTAATATGTGAGTATGCAGCATGAGAAATCTTCTTTCTTGATTGTGTGACTATATCATTTGTACTTGTAATGAAGTTCACAATTTTAGAACAGAGCCCTGGGAACAATCATTTTAAATATTAATATATTGCATAAAGTTGAAATAGAATTTGAAAGAATGATATATTTGATAATAGTCTAGAAATGAAAAACAAAAATGGAAGAGTAATGAAAACTTAGCCTTTTTTGAATGCTTAGTAAAAATATCTACGAAATTATTTTTATACATGTGTAATAAAAATAAATTTGCATTAGAGTATGACTATTTTCAAAAGGATCTTTTAATAATAGAATCTGAACTTAATGAAGTTGCTAATGAACTAACATAATAAAAAAGAGAATAATTGTTACAGTGAGAGCACTTAGTTCATACCCCTGTGTATCTGGTTAATTACAATAATTACTAGTTCTAGTGAACTTGGGAAAATTAACTCATTTCTTTGACTATGGGAAAATCTGCTACATAGCCCAATAAATTTTAGTTTTTATCTTTATCATCCAATCCTTTGCCATAATATTAATGCAAAAAACAAAGAAGGTGTAGAAGTTTTATGTTCATTAATAATTTGATAAAATTAGTATCTTATTTATAAATTAAATTCAAATGTAAGTAATAGCTGCATATTCCACTTCTTAAAATTTGAGACTATCATCATATACTTTGATGAATATTTTCATTTCTAGAAAAATGTTTCTAAGTTATTTAAAGATCTCCAGTGACAATAAAAAAGCTAATAAAAAGAAAATTTAAATATTACTTTATTTTCAAAATATCACTTGATCACTTGATCATTTGATCACTTGATGTCTCATTACTCATTGATTTGCTCAAGCAGGTGCCAGTAACATCTCCATTTGTCCCTGTCACGTGCTAGTGTAGCCCAATGGCGTCTGCTCGTTCCAGAAATACGAAGAGCCTCAAGCCGATCATTCAGGGTCTTGACAAAGAAGTCTGACCATGTTGTAGGTGGGTATCCACACAACCTTTTGATATCCCATAGAATCCAGTTGGTAATGACTCTAGTCCAATGCTCATCTCCAAATCTCATTGATTTTCGACTCCTTGGCAAACGAGACAGCATCCATGATTCTTGACCATTGACAGAGGTCGGAGCTCCAGATTCTTTCTCTCATTTGAGTGAAGCGTGATACTCCAAGCATAGCTCTTTCAGTTCCTCTTTGGGAGACCCAAATAACTTTCTCATCCTGTTTTTGTAGGGTCTAAGTCTCTGAGTCATATATTAATGCAGGAAGAACAGTGGAATCAAAGAGATGTGCCCGGAGATGGAGGTTCTTCGTCCTCTTAGCTATATTTCTTTGACACTCTTGAACATATTCCAAGCTGCTCTCTTCCTCCTGTGCAACTCAGGTGCCAGGACATTCATCATTTTGACTTCTCGACCTAGGTACACTTATTCAAAATATAATTTACAGATAGCCCTAAGTTTCACATAGAGATGTACCTCAAGATATGAGGGTACGCTATTTTATGCTAGATCTATAGATGTTGAATGCAAAACAGATAAATGTTTAAATGCAAATGTATAAACACACAGCACTCTATATGCCACTACATACAATTTAATTTACATATACATATTTAGTTATTAAAAAATTATGAGAGGTTGCTGCCAACAGGTCAACCCATACCTATGGGGTGAGTGCATCAGCAGCCTGATGGTGTCTTCAGGCTTCCTAACACCCCAAAATTGCTGCTGTGCCTTTGGCCAGATCCCAACACTTGGGACCAAGTTTACCAAGAAATTAAATGGCCAAAAGTTAGGTATGTGGAAATCACGCCCACAAACCACCTCTGGTTCAGTTATAAAAACCCATTTATTGGCCTTATTTTAGAGACCCAGACTCCCAATCTTCCAGTAACTAGACAGGTATACCCATCAACTGTCCCCAGCGCCGTGTAATCCCATCAACGACCAAGATTCAGAGACTATAAAACCAAGCTCCCAGAAGCACACAGCCAAGAATGCGACCTCTTATTGTCTCGGAGATTCCGGCAGGCTATTCAGAATATCCTTCACATGCAGCAGAGTCTGGCAAGATCCCCGTGGTGTATTCAATATGCCAAAAACCAGTAAAATGATGGTTTCATTCCCCTGACCCTGAAAGAGCTTCCAATGTGGCACTTGCTAAAATCTCAGGGCTAGAATGAATGGAGACGTTACTGGTGCTTGCTCAAGGAAATCGATGAATGATGAGATGACAGTGGTACAGTGACTTTAGAGACCCATAAATAAATCATGAAAAAGATCAAAAGCCACACTTAAACTTAGACCTGTCAAGGCTGAACAGACTGGGTTAAATAGGTGGGGAGGGGGGCTAGGCCTAGTGACTCGCCCAAGCAGAACCCCCAGCAGCCACTTGCTTCCACAATTCCAAATCACTGCCATACTTCCAGTTTGACTCCACCATCTCAGGATGAACCTCACCAAGATATAATCTGATGAATCTTCCACTATGTGGGTTTTGTGACTGAAATCTCCAGGCTTTCTCAGAGTTGGTGTGGGCTACCTCCCCTCCTACTCCCCAGTACTCATGGAAGCATTGGCAGTCACCCCCACGAACCAACTCCAGTTCTAACCTGTAAGCTCTACTACCAGCCTTGCTTCAGAAACCCATAAATACATCTTGAAAGAGATCAAAAGTCACAGTAAATATCGTACCATACATAACTGAACAGATTCAAGTAAATTGGAGGGGGGCGGTTTGGTCTGTGCCCACCCAAGCATAGCCCCCAGCAGCCACTAGCTTCGCCAATCCAAAATTGTCCTGGCCTGACTCCACCATCTAGGGACGAACCTCACCAAGATATAATCTGCTAAAAATTTTGTTAGTAGATTTTGTGACTGAAATCTCCAAGCTTTCTAGGAGTCTGGATGGGCTATTTATCAACCTTCACCTCCCTGTACTTCCAGAAGCCTTGGCAGTCACATCCACATCTCATAGCTTCCACCCAATTGAAAACCTATTCCAGCCTTACCTTCCCTATAAAAATACATAATGCCCTCAACAAACACCATGATCTTTAAGCACCTGTTTTGAAAAATCATAATGCAAAAAAGGAAAGGGAGATAGAGCAAGAGGGAAAGTGTCTCCCACAGAGGGAGGTTGGGGGTAGGAGGTGGGGGTTTGGGGGCTGTTGGTGGGGAAACAGGGTACATTGGTGGTGGGAAATGTACACTGGTGAAGGAATGGGTGTCAGATCATTGTATGACTGAAACCCAATTATGAACAGCTTAGTATTTACCTCATGAATATTCAATTAATTTTTTTAAAAAAAGTAATGTGAAGTTTATGCCCATTTTAATCATCAGCTTAATCAATGGCTGAATAAACAACAGCACTTTTAAAATGAACATATATATTCAAAGCAAATTGAAGGAAAGTCTGCTAAAATACTTCTGGTAAAATTTTTTCTTTCTGATAGAGTGCTCTATCGTTCATTCTTTCTGGTGGTTTTCTTATTGGGAATATATGAAAGTTGAGATCTATATTTAAACCAAAGCACATGAGTCAAGACAAATCCAACAAAAGCACATAATACCATCACACACTACTTTATTGAACTAACTTTAGGATCCAGGGGCTTATTTGCATAGGGTGGGCATCCCCTTAATTATTTAACAATGTGTTAAACATTCTATAATACTCAAATTATTTTATTTGTACAGAGATTATAATTCATTAGAGTTATTCTTAAGGTTGTTTTAGATTTAGGGTAAAATAATATAAAACACTATATTTAAGACAGCTGAATCACAATCTAAATTTTGTTTTCAAGAAAATGTGCTACACCAACATGTGTTATTAATTCATTTACATATGATGAACATTGTATAAAATCTGTGTAGGGTTGGAAAGATAATACAGTGGATAGGGATAATGCAAGATTAGAATAATTCTATCAAGAATCAAAGTGGATCTGGATTGTAACACAATATGATACTGACTTTGATATGCCAAAGGTGTGTATCTAGGTCTTTCATTTACTTCTGCATTTGAGTGACTTTGAATTTTAATTTATTATTTTTTTTATTGAATCACCATGACTTACAAAGCTATTATGATTGTCAAGTACACAATGTATTTTATTTTTGATTTTGGGTTCACACCTGGTTTTCTTCAGTACTGCCTCCTTACTCTGTGCCCTGGGATTACACCTGGTGGTCCTCAAGAAACCTATGTAGTAATGGGAATCAAACTGGGGACTGATAAACGCAAGGCAAACACTTAACCCCTGTATTATTTCTCTAGAAAATTTTGCTCTACATCTCTGCTATGTCCTACAGAATCATTAAATCTCTATAGGAAAATAGGTTTGAAAGGATAAACTCATTTCTCTCGATTTTTTTTTTGCCTCCTCAGTTTCCTATGCCCTTACTAACTTGGCAATTATAGGTTTATTCAGAAATAGATTACTTTAATATCTGTTAACATTTCTTAGTCATTATCTAGAAAATAGATATTGCAAAATAATAATCTATTATAGGCAGAACATAGTTACTCTTAACTTTACATTAAATATTGTGTTGGAGCTGTCAGTCACAGTCACAGTCACAGACCTCCAATTATTCATCGATTTGATTGAGCAGGCCCAGTTACTTCTCCATCGTGAGACTTGTTGTTACTGTGTTTGGCATATTGAATATGTCACGGGTAGCTTGCCAGGCTTTGCCGTGAGGATGAGATACTCTCGGTAGCTTGCTGGGCTCTCCAAGAAGGGCAGAAGAATCAATCCCAGCTTGGCCAGGTCTGCTGTGCACAAGGCAAACGCCCTACCACTGTGCTATCACTCCAGCCCCACTGGAGCTGTCAATACACAAACATATAATAAAAAGTCCAAGATAGGCCCAGCTCTGGGCAACAAAGCTGAACGGCTCCAATTCCAACAGGTACAGCCCGCCCCCAAGGGCCTGGGCTCCTCTCTGGGCACGCGCAGCTAGAAACAGCCCCGAGACAGCCGGTTTTCAACCCCTGATCCGCGTGGGACGGGCACAGAGGCCCAGCTCTGGGCAACAAAGCTGAACGGCTCCAATTCCAACAGGTACAGCCCGCCCCCAAGGGCCTGGGCTCCTCTCTGGGCACGCGCAGCTAGAAACAGCCCCGAGACAGCCGGTTTTCAACCCCTGATCCGCGTGGGACGGGCACAGAGGCCCAGCTCTGGGCAACAAAGCTGAACGGCTCCAATTCCAACAGGTACAGCCCGCCCCCAAGGGCCTGGGCTCCTCTCTGGGCACGCGCAGCTAGAAACAGCCCCGAGACAGCCGGTTTTCAACCCCTGATCCGCGTGGGACGGGCACAGAGGCCCAGCTCTGGGCAACAAAGCTGAACGGCTCCAATTCCAACAGGTACAGCCCGCCCCCAAGGGCCTGGGTTCCTCTCTGGGCACGCGCAGCTAGAAACAGCCCCGAGACAGCCGGTTTTCAACCCCTGAGCCGCGTGGGACGGGCACAGATGCCCAGCTCTGGGCAACAAAGCTGAACGGCTCCAATTCCAAACAGGAGACATTCCCAACTCCTCGCCCAGTGCCAGGGACTCTTTCCGGAGCCGCGGCCGCTAATGCGGCCGCTTAATATTTTCCCACTACATATGCCATAGGAACCATAAGCTAACTTCTTAGATGGAAACTTCTCTATTTTAGCTCAGCCACTAGAAATACAGTTGCCAATAACTCATAAGCCTATCTTAACTCACACTGCATATCAAGCAGAATAGTAACACTGAACGTGAAGGACTAAACCACATCTCTCACAATGGTAAAGCAACGCAAAAGCCCACCAAACATTCATATTGAAGAGTCTAGCCCAGATGACACCAACAGTACTGTAGTGTTAGACAACCTCTCTGACAAGGAATTCAGAAGGGAGCTACTTAGGATGCTTAGGGAATTAAAAGAAACAATGGAAAGCAATGCCAATAGAAGACAAGAGGATCTGAAGGCAGAAATGAGGAAAATGCAATCAGAAATGTCAGACCTGAAAAATCTCGTAGGCGAATTGAAAAGCTCAGTGGAAGGCCTCAGCAGCAGAGTAACAGCGGCTGAGAAGAGAATCAGTGAGCTCGAAGATGAAGTTCAGAGACTCTCCCGAAAAGAGCAGAAAATGGAAAAGAGACTCACAATTCGGGAACAGATGGCAAGAGAAGATCGTGATGAAGCCAAGAGGGGTAACATAAGAATTATTGGAGTCCCAGAGGGACAGGAAGAAAACCTCGATGAAGAAGAAACTGTCAAAGACATCATTGCTACAACATTTCCAGAGCTGAAGAAAACTTGTGACCACATTCAGGAGGCCCGAAGGGTACCAGCTAGAAGAAATCCGAATAAAAATACCCCAAGACACATTCTGATCAAAATGACCAAAACCTTAGACAGAGACAAAATTCTGAAAGCAGCAAGATCGAAGAAAGAAATCTCTTACAAAGGAGCATCCTTAAAATTCACAGCTGATTTTTCTGATGAAACCCTCATGGCCCGAAAACAGTGGTGGGACATAGTAAAAAAACTCAATGAAATAAATGCCTCCCCCAAAATACTTTTCCCAGCAAGACTCTCATTCATAATAGAAGGAACAACACACAGTTTCACAGACAAACAACAGCTCAGGAACTTCATAGACTCAAAACCATGGTTACAAGAACAACTAAATGGGCTACTTTAAGGCAAGAAAGGCCCCTCAAATACACCCAATTTTAACATAACAATGGGACAAAATCCCATAACAATAATCTCTCTCAATGTCAATGGGCTAAACGCACCAATTAAAAGACATAGAGTGGCAGGATGGATTAGAAAATTGAACCCAACATTCTGCTGCCTGCAAGAAACGCATCTCAATAGTCAAAGCAAACACAGACTCAGAGTCAAAGGCTGGAAAACAATCCTACAGGCAAACAGCTCCCATAAAAAAGCTGGGGTAGCCATCCTTATATCAGACCACATTGATTTCAGAGTGAGGAAGGTCATAAGAGACAGTGAAGGCCATTACTTATTGATCAGAGGATCTGTACAACAGGAAGAACTTACAATAATAAATGTATATGCACCTAATGAGAGACCAGCAAAGTACTTAAAACAACTACTCATAGATTTGGAAAAAGACATCAATAGCAACACAATACTAGTGGGAGACTTCAACACTGCTTTGTCACCTCTTGATAGATCAACCAGACTCAAGCTTAGCAAGGACATACTTCATTTGAGGGAAACAATGGAAGAAAGGGACTTAGTAGATATATACAGGACACTTCATCCACAAAAAGCTGAATACACATTCTTCTCAAGCGTCCATGGAACATTCTCCAAGATAGACCACATGCTGAGCCACAAAACATGCCTCCATAAAATTAAGAAGGTAGAGATTGTATCAACAATCTTCTCAGACCATAATGCGCTGAAATTAGAAGTAAATCACACACAAAAACAGAAAACTAAATCAAACACCTGGAAATTAAACAGTGCACTATTGAACAACGAGTGGATTAGGCAGGAAATCAAAGAGGAAATCAAAAGATTCCTAGAAACGAATGAAAATGAGAACACGAGTTACCAAAACTTATGGGACACAGCAAAGGCTGTGTTAAGAGGAAAGTTTATAGCTCTACAAGCATTCCTCAGGAAGGAGGAGCGAGCACACATAAGTAACCTAACGTCACAGCTTAAGAGCTTGGAGAAGGGCCAAAAAAAGGAGCACAACCCGAACAGGAGAAAGGAAATAATAAAACTCAGAGCAGAGATTAACGAGATGGAAACCCAAAAAACAATCCGAAAGATCAATGAAACCAAGAGCTGGTTCTTTGAGAAAATTAACAAGATCGATAAGCCTCTAGCAAAACTCACAAAGAAAGGGAGAGAGGAAACCCTAATAAACCGAATCAGAAATGAAAAGGGGGTCATTACAACAGAAACCACAGAAATTCAGAGGATCCTCAGGGAGTACTTTGAGAAGCTTTATGCCACGGAACATCAAAACCTCGAGGAAATGGATAAATTCCTAGACTCCTACAGACTCCCAAGGCTGAACCAAGAAGACCTGGAATACCTGAACAGACCTATCATCATCAAGGAAATTGAAATGGTAATAAAAAGTCTCCCCAAGCACAAAAGTCCTGGCCCGGATGGATTCACTAGTGAATTCTTCCAAATCTTTAAAGAGGACTTACTCCCAATACTCTTTAAGCTTTTCCACGAAATTGAAATATCAAAAACACTTCCAAACAGTTTCTACGAAGCAAATATCACACTGATACCAAAAGCAGACAGAGATACCACAAAGAAAGAGAATTACAGGCCGATATCCCTGATGAACACAGATGCAAAGATCCTCAACAAACTACTAGCAAATAGAATCCAACTACTCATCAAAAAGATCATACACCATGACCAAGTAGGATTCATCCCAGGGATGCAAGGATGGTTCAACATTCGGAAATCAATCAACATAATCCACCATATCAACAAAAGAAAAGATAAAAAGCATATGATCATATCAATAGATGCAGAGAAAGCATTTGATAAGATCCAGCACCCCTTTATGATGAAAACCCTAGCCAAAATGGGTATAGAGGGGACCTTCCTCAACATAATTAAAGCCATCTACCACAAGCCTACAGCAAGCATCATCCTCAATGGGGAAAAACTGAGAGCCTTCCCTCTAAGATCAGGGACGAGACAGGGATGCCCACTCTCTCCACTGCTGTTCAATATAGTACTGGAAGTACTTGCAATAGCGATTAGGCAGGAAAAAGATATTAAGGGCATTCAGGTAGGAAAGGAAGAAATCAAGCTCTCACTATTCGCAGATGATATGATACTCTACTTAGAGAACCCAATAACTTCCACCAAAAAACTCTCAGAAACAATAGACTCGTATAGTAAAGTTGCAGGTTATAAAATCAATACCCAAAAGTCCATGGCTTTCCTATACGCAAACAGTGAGAGAGAAGAAAGCAACATGAAAAAAACAATCCCATTCACAATTGTGCCCCAGAAAATCAAGTACCTAGGAATCAGCTTAACTAAGGAAGTAAAGGACCTGTACAAAGAAAACTACAAAACGCTACTTCAGGAAATAAAAGAGGACATGAGGAAATGGAAAGATATCCCCTGCTCATGGGTCGGGAGACTTAACATTGTCAAAATGGCAATACTACCGAAAGCATTGTATAAATTCAATGCAATCCCTATAAGGATACCCATGACATTCTTCAAAGAAATGGAGCAAACACTCTTGAAATTTATATGGAACAATAAGCCCCCACGAATAGCTAAAGCAATTCTTGGGAAAAAGAAAATGGGAGGAATCAACCTCCCGAACTTCAAACTGTACTACAAAGCAGTAATAATTAAAACAGCATGGTACTGGAACAAAGGCAGAACCGCAGACCAATGGAACAGGGTTGAATACACTGACATCTCTCCTCAATCATATGCTCATCTAATCTTTGATAAAGGTGCAAGTAATGTGAAGTGGAGTAAGGAAAGCCTCTTTAATAAATTGTGTTGGCATCACTGGACGGCTACATGCAAAAAAATAGGCTCAGAACTCTGCCTAACACCATGTACAAAAGTAAGATCAAAATGGATTAAAGACCTCAACATCAGACCAGAAACCATAAGGTACATTGAAGATAAAGTTGGCAAAACCCTCCATGACATTGAAGCTAATGGTATCTTCAAAAATGCCACGCCACTGGCCGAGCAAGTGAAAACAGAGATAGATAAATGGGACTATCTTAAACTAAGAAACTTCTGCACCTCCAAAGAAACAGTGACCAAAATACAAAGACAGTCTACAGAATGGGAAAGGATATTCACCGAATACACATCTGACAAGGGGTTGATATCCAGGATATACAAAATACTGGTTAAACTCCACAAGAAGAAAACATCCAACCCCATCCAAAAATGGGGCAATGAAATGAACAGAAACTTTCTCAAAGAAGAAATCCGAATGGCAAAAAAGCACATGAGAAAATGCTCTACATCATTAATCATCAGGGAGATGCAGATCAAAACCACAATGAGATACCATCTCACACCTCAGAAACTGGCCCAAATTCAAAAGAACAAAAGCAACCGATGCTGGCGTGGATGTGGCGAGAAAGGGACACTCCTTCACTGTTGGTGGGAATGTCCACTGGTTCAGCCCTTCTGGAAAACCGTATGGACGATTCTCAAAAAATTAGAAATTGAGCTCCCATTTGACCCAGCAATACCACTCCTGGGAATATATCCCAGAGAGGCAAAAATGTATAGTCGAAGTGACATCTGCACTTGTTTGTTCATTGCAGCCCTCTTTACAATAGCCAGAAACTGGAAGAAACCTGAATGCCCAAGAACAGATGACTGGTTAAAGAAACTTTGGTACATCTACACAATGGAGTACTATGTAGCTGTTAGAAAAGATGAAGTCATGAAATTTACATACAAGTGGTACAATATGGAAAGTATCATGCTAAGCGAAATGAGTCAGAAAGAGAGGGATAGACATAGAAAGATTGCATTCATCTGGGGGATATAAAGTAACAAAGTATGAGATTAATACCCAAGAATAGCTGAGATCAGCACCAGGAGGATTACTCCATAACTTAGAGGCCAGCCGGGTATCCTAGAGGAAAGGGCTATTCAGATAGAGAAGGGAGCACCAAATAAAGGATGTTTGGAGGATCCTCCCAGGAGGGGAGATGCATGTCGAAAGTAGACTATGGACTGAACATGTTTGCCACTCAATGCCTCTTTTGCAGACCACAACACCCAAAAGGAGAGAGAGAACACAGGGGATTGCCCTGCCACAGAGACGGGGGGATGGGGGGATGGGGGTGGGAGGGATATTATCCATGGTGGTGGAAAATGGGCACTGGTGGAGGGATGGGTATCTGATCATTGTATAATTGAAACCAAAGCACAAAAAATTGTAAATCTACAACTTTAAAAAAAATAAAATAAAATAAAGGGGAAAAAAAAAAGTCCAAGATATGAATTAAAGGAAAAATTGAGAAGAAACCATATGGTATACTTAATAGAACCAATGTTTCTCTTTCAATATGTGATATATCAACAGTAGTCTTTTAACTGCAAGTCCTTATTATTTCATAGTTGATTTTATTCATTCCAGATAAAAATAAAATATTTGGGGACAATACAAAACTTCTACATTTTAGTGTCAGTCCCATTTAATAGATTATGCAATTTGTAAGAATTATAAATCTGTAATTTCAATAATTTTGTTTTAGGGCTATACAAGCATGCTCATGGCTTACTCCTCACTCTGTGCTCAGGGATCACTTGTGGAATTGTCTGGTGAAACATATGAGTGCCAGGGAGATACTTGCATTGGATTACAATCACAGTGATCAAACTCCCATCCCACTGCACATTACCAACCAACTAAATAAATTGAAGAAACTGGTAAAGAAAATATGTTTATCATTTAGCACTTTTTATCTTTTTATATTTTGAGTCATAGAAATATATTATTACATTTTTGTCTAGTTACAAATCACCTTAATTTGGCTAAATCGTTTGGAAATTTTTTGAAGTGCTTACACATATTAAATTTCTTTCATACCATGTTATTTACTAGTTCTTGTAGTCTGAAAAAATAAACCCACTTAGAGTTCTACAAATCATCATATATAAAACTCACTGCTCTATATTTCTGTAGAAATGTTTGTAAGAACTTAAATCTTTAAAATTCATGCACAGTTGATTAAATAGATTTCCTAATTTTCCAACAGGTATTAAAGGACATAATTAAAAAATTATCAGGGGAAGAAAAATTCTTTTCACAAATATAACAAATCTGTATATTACAAGTAATAGTTGACACATATGAAGACTAAATGTATCCACATTGTGCATCTTTTATGGATTAAAGTGTTTGGAAATTCCTGCATCATAAAAGATCACTGTCAATGTCACTCCCATTGTACATCGATTTGCTCTAGCGAGTCCAGTTATGTCTCCATCATGCAATTTGTTGTTACTGTGTTTGGCATATCGAATACATCATGGGGAGCTTGCCAGACTTTGCTGTGAGGGTGAGATCCTAATTTCTAAAACATAAATTAACTATCACATATTTAAAATATGAGTTTAAGTGAGGCGGGCTGGGAGACTGTCGTGGCTGCCTGGGAACTTGTGGTGGTTGCCTGGGAGTCTGTCGCGAGGCTGGAGGCCGTGAGCCCGTGGCTGGGCAGCGGTCAGGCTGCCGGTCAGGCTGCGGTGAGGCAGTGAGGCGGGATGCCTGGCTATGCGCAGCTGGTCATGGGCAGCGGGAAGGTGAGGGTTCAGAAGGAGATGGGAAAATGCAAGTTGCCCTCATTGTATGACTGAAACTTAAGCACGGATGTTTAGTACCGACTGTGCCACCATGGTCCAGCACTGTGAAGCCCTCGGCCGTTCTGTCCAGGTGGTGAACTTAGATCCCCCGGAGGAGCATTTCAACTATTAGGTGGATGATGTGATGGAGGACGGCTCCCTGTGCTTCGGTCCCAAAGGAGGACTGGTGTTTTGCATGGAGTATTTCGCCAATAATTTTGACTGGCTGGAGAATTGCCTTGGCCATGTCGAGGATGACTACATTCTTTTTGACTGTCCAGGTCAGAGTGAGTTGTACACCCACCTGCCCGTGATGAAACAGCTGGTTCAGCAGCTGGAACAGTGAGAGTTCCCAGTCTATGGAGTTTCTTGTTGATTCTCAATTCATGGTGGAGTCATTTAAGTTTATTTCTGGCATCTTGGCAGCCTGGAGTGCTATGGTATCTCTAGAAATCCCACAAGTTAACATCATGACAAAAATGGACTTACTGAGTAAAAGAGCTAAAAAGGAAATTGAGAATTTTCTAGATCCAGACATGTATTCTTTATTAGATTATTATAAAAATAACTTCAGAAGCAAAAATTCAAAAAACTGACTAACGCCATATGTGGGCTGATTGATCACATGCCTTACAATGTTCGATTTTTGCCTTACAATCAGTCAGATGAAGAAAGCATGAACATTGTATTACGCATATTGATTTTGCCATTCAGTATGGAGAAGGTTTGGAATTCAAAGAACCCAAGGAACATGAAGATGAATCGTCTTCTATGTTTGATGAATATTTTCAAGAATGCCAGAACAAATGAAGAATATGTTAAAATGCCACTGAATGTGGAGCTGGAGTGATAGCACAGTGGGTGGGGCATTTGCCTTGCACGCGACAGATCTGGGTTCGATTCCCAGCATCCCATATAGTCCCCCGAGAACTGCCAGGAGTAATTCCTGAGTGAAGAGCCAGGAGTAACACCTGTGCTCTCCGGGTGTGACCCAAAAAGCAAATAAAGAAAGAAGAAAAAATGCAACTGGATGCTTGTGAAGAGTAGCAATCAAAATTTATTTAAATGAAAATATAACAAATAAAGTAAAAACAAATAATAAAAATCATAAAATATACCGAGGCAAGATACTCATTGGTGGGAGGGTCTCCAGACAGAAACACTGATGAGAGACCCTGGGCTTCCAGTTGTAACCATGCTAAGTCCTTTGGGAACTGGTCCAATGTTGCCACACAGGGTGGCCGTGCAGCTGGTACTGGAGAGGTCAGTGATGGCTCTGTCCATCGAGACGGAGCCAAGTATACTTTCAGAGCTGGAACTAAAGAATCAATAAGAAAAAAGGTCACGCAGATGGCTACTTCTATGGATTCTCCAAAGTTGACCCCAACAGGGAGCCCAGCACAAAGGGGAGACCATGGGCCCTCCTCACGGTGGTTTCCTGTGGAGGCCTTCCCAGAATGGGCTCTCCGGCTTGTGACTTTTTCCAACACCAGCCCCCAGGACACCTCTAGGTGGGCCTTTTCCCATTCCCCTTGTACTTGTGCATATATACATACCCCTTGGTTCTTACCCTTTTTCTTCTGGTGCTCTGAGTCTCTTTCTCTGCCATATGTCTCAGGCCATGGCATTGAAGGCGGTGCCCTTTGGGGAGTTGACACTCCTTGGCCAATCTCAACTTTCTGCTTAGACGATATCTGGCTCTGCTTGGTGCTGGCTGATTCCAGACTTTCTTCAGAGGAACTGGACTCAGAGGATATGTAGAAGATCTTCTTTTTCTCCTGTGGGCTACTCTGCTGTGGGAGAACAACAAAGGCTCAGCTCCAGAAGCGCTGCTTCCCCCTTCTGAGTTCCTCCCTGCTGGTAGACCTGCATCTACACAGACCTCCCATAGGAATGAGATTGAAACAATCAAGTTTAGAAAAGTCTTGGCCAAAGAGCACCTCCTAGTACCATCTCAGTGAGCAGTGACCTTACCTGGGTGGCTAGATTTGACGACTCATCTGCTTAGAGCAGGCTGCCCTCAAGATGATCTCACAACACACACACACACACACACACACACAGGCACACATACATACATAAATATATATACATTCACACACACCATCTCAAGTATACACTCAAATTTGCTCTCTCCGATAAACACGTTCACACACAGGTGTGCACACTCTTCCACACACACAGCTTCTGTGCCATCACACTCAGGGCGGTGATGAAGACTGATCATGGGCATCAGTGCTGCGGCTGCCCGGACCAGTTGCTGCTGACCTGAACTACCGGCTGTCTTCGTGAAGAATTCCGGGGAGTTCTCCAATGAGTCCTCACCCAGTTTCTGAATCTTTTCAGTGTCCTACACTTTGGGGTTTTACAACCACAATTTCTTGGTAAACAGCAAAACATGTTTGCTTCCTATGAGTTTCCGCAATGAACCAAGTAGTGAGTATGGGGACGTGGTGCGGAGGCTGCCAGCCTGACTGGTTGCATCAGAAAGAGAGGCCAGTGATGTCATCGAGCACATCACAGGGAGGACAAGTCAGCTGTGGCCCTGGCAGCAGGGCTTGCTCTCTTCACAGCCCCCTCTGGGCTGCTCCTGCTTTCCCTCTTCCCACAAGTTCTGTTCACGTGGTGAACTCAAGGCCCTGGGGAGAGCAGGGAGCAGAAACTTGAAAGAATGTGCCTCTAAAAAGTTATTTTCCTTTTTTTTTTAAGTGCAGCCTTGAATGTGGAAGACTCAGGTTTGATTTCAGACACCCCATTGTGTTCCCCTGAACACCTCCTAGAGGGGTCCTAGGCATAGAGCCAGGTAGAAGTCCAAACACGGCCAATGTGTCCCCCAAAGCAAACCAAAACAATACAATTAATAAATCACTCAAATTATTGATTGTGACTGAAAAAAAAAGTTACTAAAACGGCAACGCTGTGAATAAAATTGAATTTAACCAGAATATAACAGAGGAAAATATGACTGCTAATATTATGAAGGCACTTTTCCTTTCGTGCTAACACTATCAGGCAAAATACTGAACATTCTGACATGCTAAAATGGGAAGAAGAATCACGTACAACTAAAAGTAAATCATTCTGTTGAAACTAATACAAAGTTGTTCGTCTGTATGAGCAACTGTTCTTCCAAATTTCTTTTAGGCCTCTGTCTCTTCCTACAGATGAATCTGCACCACTCTTTGCACTACTAGAAGTGATCCCCGAGTACAGAGACATAAGCACTGGATATAGCTCTATTTGTATTCCTATTACCCTCCCCTAAATACAAGGAAATAAAATCCCAGAGTCAGAGTGATAGTACAGTGGGTAGAGAACTAGTCTTGAATATAGTCTTAGAAGACTCAGTTTTGATTCCTGGCATTCTATATGGATTCTGAGCATAATCAGGTTATCCTAGTGCACACAGCCAGTAAGCCATGAACACTGTTGTGTGTAGCCACAAATAAAACACCAAAAACAAAAAGAAATGATAAAAAATAAAAAAAATCAGAGAGGCCAGGGAGATAACTCAATAGGTATATTATTTACATATGGGTTTGGTCCCTGTCATTGTGTGGCCCCCTCCATAGTACCAGTGTAAACACAGAGCTGGAAGTAGGTGATAACTGGCGAAATCTATAGAAAGGTTGGAAGGAAGGAAGGAAGGAAGGAAGGAAGGAAGGAAGGAAGGAAGAGAAAAAAGAAATTAATAAAATGAAAACAAATTGAATAGAGAAGAGAAACATTAGAAGCACCTACAGATTAATATTTGGCCAAATATTTGGGAACTAGATGCTATTAAAATATTTTCTTCATGCCACAGAGGTAGAAGTGGATGTATTGCACACATAACTACTGTTCTATATATTTAAACTTTTCTTCTAGTGTGACTTTTTAGTAGCAAAACTTTTAATATATCTACATTGATATACTCTGTGGAATATTCCAGGAAGTTTAAATACTATATATGTAATTAATAAGTCTTAACCCTGAAGCTCCTCTTCATTATTAATCAGGTGTATAACCATTGATAAGTCAGGTAAATTACTGGAAATTTAGTGATGTAGATAATAATAGTAGCACCTGACTTAATTAAAATTATTTAGCTTGTGAGTGACAGAGAATACCTGGATTCTGGAACATAGCAGTCAGAAGAGGTGTTGAACAATTTCATACACTAAAAAGTGAAGGAACATATTGAACTAATGGTTTTCTAAAGCTCATCTAAGGAAGTTTAACCAGGAAAAATAAGAATTTGAAGATTTGAAGTTTTTGCACAGAAAATATATAATTAAATACTTAAACAATATCCACTATAGTAGTACAGGAGTTTTCCTTCAGGAAGATGAAGGGTCTACAACTTCATCTTGCCTCAAATAGTACCTGGAAGAATGTCACTGCAAGCCCTGTGGGCGTGCCCTTTTGCCACTAATTCTCATATTCTTTACTGCATGACATTTGTTCAAGAGTAATGATTTTTAAGCAGCATTGGTTGAGGCTTAAATTATAATTTTAACATACTCTTATAAAAGTATTTTACAATGACTAAAAAAAACTACCAGTTCCAAAGAGTAGAAAACATGCACGAGGGGAAATAGGTGTGTGGAAATAGAGCAAGGAGGTTCCAGGTTTTCAGGAAATAAAAATGAAAAGACAAATGGTTTGGAATTCTCCCAGAACATTCACAGATTCAATAATTTCCAATAGGTCTCACAATGTTGAGAAAAACACTTGTACTCATGATCATAGTTTCCTACAGTGAAAAGACTAATATGAGATATTAACACTGGTATAAAAGCTTTACCAACGAACGAATGCTCACCAATGTCATATGGTCCAAGGATATATAAGCAGTAAGTCACACAGCCATTACTGTCTACAGTTGTAATTGACTTTTAATATCTAACATCTTCCAAGGTAAGACTATACCAAATACAAGGCCCTTGCTACAAATCATATCACTAGTATGATCTAGATTAGCTGACAACCTTTCTAAACATCACAGCTAGCATAAAGAATTTGCTGTGGCCCATGTCCTCAATTAAACAAAGACACTATCAATAAGCACAGCATTCTAAAAGACTACAATTATATTCCTGGAGTGCGACAAAGAACAAAACTTTCTTTGGAGAGCACAGTTAGAATAAGCAAAACCTGTTGAGTTAATCCATCAGTTAATCTTCACTGTACAAAAGAGAACTCAAAATAGTGTGGAATAGAATTCAGGAGTCTAACAGTTATCAGTGTTCAACAGTATTTTGAAAGCTGAAAAATTCTCACTGGTATTTCCCTTTTTTCTCCTTTTCTGGAAAACAAACATATCTGTAAATTACAAATTTCTGTTGATCCAAACTTGACCTTGGTTGCTACACTAATTGCCATGCAATATTCTGAGGCTCATTAGCATTATCTTACCTTTCCAGACCATCTGGTATTTGATAAAGCTAAACACAAGAGTACAGCAAGATGATCTTTTGTATTTCTAGGTCAGTCTGGGATAATAGTCTATTCTATTCTTGGATTTCTGCACATGAACTAAAAGCTGGTCTTCGTGACAAAAACATCCTTTTGAATAAATGAGAAGTAAAATATTTATAGAGTTGAACCAGGAGATGCAGGAGGAAATTTTACTCTGGCACAACTTTCTTTTCAACTCTAGTTCAACATTATTGCTGTATCTCTTCAGTAAATTATGCTGGCTCAACAAATAACAAAAACAACTGAGTTTTTCATACAAATGATTTAATGCTTTAAAAACATAGATGCTATATATTCTTTCTCTAACTTATATATAAGGAGAGAAAAGCATTAATCAACATATATTGAGCTGTTATTTATATCATTTAAACTATAAAATCCTGTTTCTTTTATGAGAAATTGGTCAGTTGCCAAAAAAACTTTGCAAGGTGGTATGACTTTGAAGAATTCTTAGTTCATGAATCATATTCATTATCCTAAAATGTAACTTCATCATGCTAGAGCCTGTTTTCCAGTATCATGGGGAAATGAATGTATTCAAATTACCGTTTTTTGGTACTCCTAAAGGCAGACTCTTTCGGTTATGATGACCATTGTTTAAATGATAGCTTTGTGCACAATAGAACTGCTTGGATGTGGTACTAGTTAAGTACCACATTAGTCATTCTGTCTATTTGATTGAGGTTCATTGGTGACACTTTCTTATTTCTGGGTTCTATTTAAGACACAGAGATCCATATACTCTCAATACTATTGGTGTGTCTCATATATACCCCTGACTAATCTCATGTTCTATTTTTTTTACTTCTTTACATTCTAAATTCCTGACAAATACCCAAGACTTTTTCCAAGAGATGAAAGTCAGAGTTCAAAAGTTGTTATACATCAGTCAAACTACTTTCCCATGTGTTCAACTTAGATAATAAATATAATTTTTCAGTTCTACCCATAGGAATATTTTTCTACATAATTATCCTTGAAGTCATAGGAAAATAGGGATATAATGTACCATCAGTCAACTTCCAACTATTTATCAAATGACCCAGATATTTAGTTTCATTTTAGTTGGCAATAGAGAGATCATGAGGCTAAAATACTATCCGAATGGGAGACAATATTTTGAAGGGAAGTAGAAGAAATGGGTTATCAAACCATTCCTTATATGTTATTAATGTCTAAATGTAGATATAATGCTATCATAATTATATTAATTACAGTTTAATAACAACATATTCTAATTTAAAAACCTCCATTGATTATTTTTCCCTAAATCAGCTATTGGTAATTAGATCTACTTGGGGTTTAGCTTTGAGTTAAATCTTCAGATTGAGTATATGTGTCTTCCCTTGTCTGTAGATCAATGATAGAGGTATGGTATGGCAATGATAAATTAAGAGAAACTTTTATTTGGCTGTCTTTTGGTACTTTCCAATTGATGGATAGAATGTATGTCCTCTTGCCTAGAATTCTGGCTGTTCTGTAATGAGTTTGATGAATTAAGTCAAGCTCTAGTCCCACAATGCCTGTATCAGAACTAGCCTTCAAAATGAACTAGCAGATTCCAGTGGAGTCTTTTACAACTCTGAACCAATTTATAAAAGAGTCAACTATTTTATTTGATGAACTTTATAAAAAATCTCTGATTTCATGAAGAAATAAACTTGATAAGTGCAAATTCCCAGCCATCTGCACAACGGAATAACATGTGTGATTGTGAGTGAAGACTTCCTTCTTGTCCAACAAGATACTTCTAGTACTGACACCATGAAAGTACCACAGTGACCATTGTCTTGACATATTGAATGGGGGAATATTCCATGCAAGTCCTGCTCAAACTCCAGAGTTAAAAAATTAAGAGATACAGTGAATATATGTTGAGCAAAGGAATTCCCAGAAGGAGGGAACTAAAAATAGTTTTGGGGACTCTAATCCAAGGTCTGAAAACTAAAACCAGGAGCTGCATTTACTTCTCCAACATTATACATTAAACACGTGGAGAAATGTCAGGATTTCCATGTCCCCCCACCTTATCCCGCACAAATAATTGTACTTAAACCAAAGTTACAATTAACAATCTGCTTTCATAAGCACCACTATAAATTAGCTTTGCAGTTTCTTGATAATAGAGGCAAATTATCAACTAAACATAAAATGTTTTAAAATGTTTAAATATCCTTTCTTTAGTGAACTGTGTAAATTTATAAAGTAACCACAAGGTTCTTTCTAAAAGAATCAAGTAGACATCAATCACATACCTTTTCAGTAAATCAGAAGAGCTTGAAATATCTTTCATCAGAAAGATTAGAGTGACTGATATCCCCTTTCTATTTAATGGTTTACTGCCATTTTTGTCAACATAAGGTATTCAACAACACAGTTGCTATCTTACCCTATCTTGCCACCTAACTCTATCAATGATTATATTAAATATTGCCATAGACTCATATAGATCAGAGAAACATGAATTTCATTCTGTGGTTGCACAAGAGGATGATACTCTACAGTATGTCTCTGATACTTAAATACCTTCTCTTTGCTTAAGTGATCCCAGAATGGAGATAATAATAACCTGTTCATATTAAAAAGCCTGGTTCCATGGAAGCATTTTACTTCATTAAAAGCAGCCAATAGAGGCAACCACTAAGACATTATATTGGCAGCAAGACCATCATCAAAGCATTACTAATTGCCTGTTTGATGGAAGTGTCTCCCAGAACCCGCTGAGGGATACAGACAAATGGTGGATATCCATAGCTTTCAGATAAAACTTTTGAAAATACCCATACTTCTTGGAGGATCTATTTCAGTTGCATTGTGCGCCCTAGCTGGAGTACTAGCCATAGCAAATGAACTTGTGAATTTATTTAGAAATAGGATCTTTGAAGATAATAACGATGTGCTGGATCAGGTTTGGCTTCTAATCCAATTACTTAGATCCTGTTTTATTTTTAATTTACACATTTACAAAAAGAAAAGCAAGTAAGCACTAAATAGGAAATGCTACAAAACTAAGACACAGAAATAAAACTCTTGTGACAAAGTAGTGGAATGATGAAACTACAAGTCAAGTCACACCAAAGATGGTTGGCAAGCCACTAGAAAGAACTAAGGAAGTCCTTGTTGTTTTAAACTACCTTATTTTGGTCAATTTCTTAAAGAAGTCCTAGGAAATCAATATAATATGCAGAAGGATCAAACATTAAAGTTGTACTTTATTTTTTGGCTTTTGGTCCACACCCAGCAGCGCTCAGGGCTTTCTCCTACTTTGGTGCTCAGGGATCACTCCTGGTGGCACCTAGGGAACAGTATTTTCAGGGATCAAACCTGGATCGGTTGCAAATAAGGCAAGTGCTCTACCAGCTAAGCTATCATTTTGGCGCATTAAAGCACTCACATTTAGGACTTCCTGCATTAAGTTTACCTTTACTAAACTCATCTATGAATATAGTTCAAGGAATATCTAATTTTGTTCTGTTTGCGCAGTCACACCAGAGGCTCTCGGTGACATTCCTGGCTCTGTGCTCCAAGGTTAACTCCAAAAAGAGACTGGGGGACTATGCAGTGCCAGATATCAAACCAAACTTCTCACATATGCAAAGTATGTGCTCTTGAGCTCTCTCTCCAGGCCATAATTTTTGAATATTATTTAATAAAACTAATGCCATAATAACATTAATATTATGTAGTACTGCAGCACTGTCCTTCCATTTTTCATTGATTTGCTCGAGTGAGCATCAGTAACATCTCCACTGTGAGACTTGTTACTGTTTTTGGCATGTTGAATACTCCACTGGGAGCTTGCCAGGCTCTGCTGTGCAAGAGGGATACTCTTGGTAGCTTGCCCGGTTCTCCGAGAGGGGTGAAGGAACCAAACCCGGGTCGGCAGCATGCAAGGAAAACACCTAAACCGCTGTGCCATTAAAATTATAGTAAAATTAATTAAATCCTTTATTTTAGGCACTACATTAATATTTGGCACGTATATCATTTACTTATTTTTAAGAAAATTTGGAAAATTCTTGTTCTTACTGGGTGAATCATACCCTTTTCATTTCAGAATTCATCTGTTATGATTAATCACAAATATAACTGTAAGATTGGTGTATTATACTATTAGTTGTGACTTTTAGATAAAAGTAAAAAATACAAAGTAATGGTATTCTCTAAAGCAATTGGCATAATGGAAATGAGAAGAAATGAACAGCAAGACTCAGAATGCAAAGTGTCTTCCCAGGAAGCATGAGCTATTCATTATCAATTTCTTATTGTCAAATGTGTTTTATTTGTGTCACATTTCTTTCCTTACACATATAAATTATTTTTAACTGCCAATAAGAATGACATATTTGTCATAAAAGCAAAAAACCAAAATATTGCTAGCATAAAAGAGATAATAAATACTTGAATCTATAGTGCATTTTAAAGTATAAAGCTTTCTAGAAATATTTTATATGATTAGTTTTAGTTTGGCAATGTCTGCAATTGATTTTTCATATATCTAAGCTGTTCTAATAGATAATGAATAAATTAGGAATGTCAATTTCATAATTCACTTGAATATTTTTATTTAAAAAATGATAAATTTTGGTGAGAAAATTGTATGTAATGAATTTATAATTTACAAACTGTCTTAAAATGTATCAGATCCCTGAGCTTTACTATTCTGCCCATTTTGGTAAAGTGAAAAAAAAATTATTTAAAATAAAGGGAAAAAGAAATAAGTTAAATTTATTATCAGAGGAAAGAGAAAATGTCTGTAAATTACAGCATCTATAGACAGCTATGTTTGCAACGTGCCTTTAACCAAGCTATGATATTTGCTAACCAGGGTTTTGCTATTTGTTCTTATTTCAGACCCAGATGGCCCAGGTTGATCTTTAATTTGTTAGGCTCAAAATAAAATATTGTCCTTCCAGAGTTTAACAAAGGTTGCCCAACTTTAGAGTTTAAGACATTCCAAATAAATCTGTTTCACATGCAATTTAGCCAAAGTCTGACTATAAAGATTTGAACTTTCTCTTGGGTTTTCCCAGATGTGAAGCCTTACATGACCACATTGCTTGACCATTATTCTTACCTTTCAATAGTATCTCTAGTTTCTCATTCAGAAAACAGATATTTCTGTGTCTGTTATGCTATTTCTAGTGTTCTTTTCTGTTTCTCTTTTTGGGTACTTCATATCCCTAATGAACTGATTTTTATGGGGAATTAGAATATTTGAGAAAAAAAAAACTAATTCCTCCTCTTTCTGTTTCTCTCTGTGGTATTATTTCATTAAATGCACTGTTTCTGTTTGGCTAGATTTCTACTCTCATTAAATAGGATTACCTCATAACTTTAAAATTCTATATGGTGCAATTTAAGATCTACAAGAATTACCATGGTGCACTTTCTCTGGGAATACACAACAAATTTTAATTTAAATGACAAAGTTATTTGAGCTAATTAATTCATGAATACATTCTAGATATTTGTGGATGATACTGTTTTGGGATACTATTTTAGTAAATCTGATGCATTACATTAAGTTGTAAATGTGTAGGATTACAACACCAATTTATTGAATGCAATCTTATTGATAGTTTGCCATGTTTAGGTTCTCTGTATGCTATGAATAATAATAAGCACCTGGAATATTCAAACAAAATTAAATTAAAATATTTTTTAAAATAGATTGGTAGTAAAATAGCTAGCCTGATGAATTTTAAGTACTGTATAAATGAACTAAACAGGAAACTGTAAAATTAAGGAAGATCACTCAGGAATGGGAACTTAGCTCATTGATATGCTAAAGAAAAGTACTTCTTATGTTACAACTGAGAAAAATAGCATTTCTGACAATAAAGTGTTTTCATGATTATTTAATAACTGTACCTCATGGTGTCTCACTAATAAAAATTAAAAAAATAATATTCAATGTTTTGATTTATGGAAACATTATTTTATTATTTCTATATATTTTTTCCCACTGTGGAGGGACATTGTTAGTTATATGTGGACAAAAGCATGAAAATAACTCCAGAAATTAGGAAAAAAATAGCATCTGGTAAAATAATGTATGTAAAAAATAAATAAATAAATAAATAAATAAAATAAAATAATGTATGTGAGGAAATGAATACTAGACACGAAATAAATTCTCATTTCATATATAATACTGCCTTTTCCTTTATCATTACATATTTTTCTAGCTGGCTTTTTTCATATTCCTTTCACTGAGATTGATTTTAGTTAGCATGCTACTTATGAACAATAACTAGAAATACTGTGTGGAACTTAAAATAAATGCAAAAGAATGATTTCAATCAACCACTTCATGCCAAAAAACTGTGAACCTAACACTTAAGGGCATATGCAAATGGATGAAAATGATTTACTATAAATTTTAAAATCTTTAATAAATGCCTTTATTGTGATTTGATGCTCATTTAGTATCTTTTATCATAGTAGGTTAGTAAAATTATAAAATCATTTTCCATGTCCACTGTCACTATTACTGCCCTCCCATTGATCATTGATTTGCTCTAGTGGGGCCAGTAACATTGTGAGACTTGTTACTGTGTTTGGCATATCAAATACATCACAGGTAGCTTGCCAGGCTTTGCAGTGCTGGCAAGATACTCTTAGTAGCTTGCCGGGTTCTCCGAGAGGGGCGGAGGAATCAAACTCAGGGAGGCCGTGTAGGCCACATGCAAGGCAAATGCCCTACCAGCTGTGCTACCACTCAGCCCATGTCCACAAGTTTTATAAATACAATTTTTGACATTCATGTACCTTATAATATCACCCTCACTGTAGGCTTTGGAGTGTTCTAGACCCCCAAATTCTTGTTACATCTGCTCAATTATGTGCTAAAGTACGCATAAGTCGAACATCAGTTTTTGAGAAGTCATTCTAATGTTGACAGATGCAGGCTCATCAATCTGCTTGACACCAGCAGCTTTATTGGGCTCAGCAAACTATATAGAGCCTCAGTGAATCCCAGTCATATTTTACACACATTCACCTTGCTTAGTAAAGTCTCTAGTTCTATCTACATCTAGGTCTTACCATGTATATATTGTGAAACTTGAGCATTTTCTATCATTAAAATTATAGTAATTGGTTACATTCATAGTTACAATGCAAGTTGCCATATCAAAGATTCTTCCAAGTGGTAATAAAAAACAATCATAAGTTGGATATAAACATACATTTGTAACACTCAAATTTATTTTTTACATCTCAGAATCATAGTTACTAATTTTTGCACAAAGAAATTAAAGATATTTGTTCTTTTGTGTTGTGTCATCTTTCTCTATGAAATATATAAATCTCAGTAGAATAAATTAAATGGAACTATTTCCATGTACAAATGATTTGGAGAGAGAAATTTTTAAGAAATCTAATTGCGTAAGAAGTGAAAATAGTTAACACTAATCAATATGTTTTATCAGGATTTCAGCTAAAAATTAGTTCAGTAAAACATTTACTAAAGCATTACCCCATCATTTTCTAAATATGTGAGACAGAGAAAAATATTATGAACAGAAGTTATGTAGATGATGTCATGCAATTCATGTTTTTATAGCATAGCACAAAAATCAACTGTTGTTTTTTTGCTCTAATGTGCACACTGTTCTAGAGTTTTCTATCTTCTATTATCACTTTATTTTTTTAGTTTTCAGCAATCACAATGTCTTTTGACCTTTAATAACCCTTTGAAAAAAGTCTCTTTGACTCCTTTAGTCCTTTCCCTGCATTCTTTCTTACCTGTGCCAGTTTCTTTTATGTCTCTGAGTGCATTCTCCTTGTTGCTCTGCAGTTTACTTTCTCCTGCTGTCTTGTTATTTCCGCTAAGGCCTCTCATTGAATTCCCTTTATGCCCTGTTTTCTTCCTGTGCTGTTGTGTCTAATCCCCTAGTACTACTTCAGCTCCTTCATGGCGCTCCCACTGAGCCCTTAGTTTCTAGAGCTGCACTAGTTCCTTTCATTTTAATTTTAGGATGTGCCTTGAAAGGTGCACCCTGATGCTTGAATCTCTCTCTTAATACTTAGTATCTGTGCCATAGAGGAGAAAGATGAGCTTCCCAGAAAACAAACATTCCTTTTAGAACCAAAACAATTCTTTAAGTCGACCCAAAGTTTTGCCATCCTAGAGTAAAATATTGTCAATAAGGCATTTAGATATCACCAGTTACATTCTCTGTAAGTACTGATAAAATTCAAAAAGAAGTTTGCTCTGTTTTGTAACATGTATTACCTCTCCATGGTGTGTGAGGCCTACAATATATGAACTTCCTATTGCACTACATGAAAAGTTCTACTTGGTCCTATTTAGAGTTTTCCTCTCCCTCAAGATCTCTATTTCAAGAATAATGGCATGTGGACCTTTTCCTTTTCCCAAGTCAGTGAATAGAACTTCTAATCATTTTTTAGTAAATGCGGCTTTTTACTGTATAGTGCCAGGGATCAAACCAAGGACCTCACAGATGCAAATGTTCTATTGCTGAGCTCAAATTCTGATCATTTTGGACCTACACAATTCCTATAAAAGATGAATTATCTTATATGTCATAAAATACACATTGTTTTGACTATTTTCCACTAAATTACAAATACATGAAGTTAGGAAATGAAACATCCTCAGCTAATATCTTAAACATTAAAGTAGAATACATCATATACCTGTTTAAAAGAAGTACATGGTTTAAAATGCACCTGGTGCAAATCTGAAACTACCACTTTGTGTCATTTTATTTTGTAATTTTTATTTTACCTGGATCATAACTGCTGGTGTTTGGGGGCTCTGTGGACCATGCAGTGCTAGGGGTGGAACCTGGGCCTCCTGCCTGTGATATATTGTATTCAGTTTGTTTCGTTATCTCTCTGGCCTGGGCATCTACTTTGTTTTGTGGTCTCTGAGTTAAACTGTTAGGTCATACTTCCATTGACTCTTTCAAAGATGTATCCCAGAAAACACATACAGGAAGAGCTTTAATTGCTTCACTGACAACAATTTGCTAGAAGAATTAGACACTGTGTTAAAGTGTCTAATGAATAATTGTACTATTTTAAAATAACATAAATTGAAATTATTATTACACACTTCTCTATTTTTTCCTCATTTTGCATTGTCATTACTATTACCAAATGCAAGTTTATAATTCCAATTTCAAGATTCTGCTTTAAAACATAATTTAAGATGTTTTGCTATTCAGATAATTAAAAAAATATTGAATCATTATATATTTGTTGTCAGTATATACATATTTTTGCATTGTAAACTCCTGCAATTTTTAAACTGTGAACTCAAGGAAGAATGTGAGTTAGGGAAAATAAAATTTTTGAGTGATAATGAGGTTTATATATAACAGTAATGATTTATACATTTTATGAATATTTACTTGATTCCTTGAGGGATTTAGCAAGTAAGACACTTTGTTAAATGGACTATTGAAAGCAGAGTGTGCAATTCAAATATATTGTTATAAATGTAAAATAAAACAATCTCATTTGTCAAGGGTTTAGGGAAATATGACAAATGGCTATATCTAGCATGTGCAAGGCCTGAATTTGAAACCTGGAATAGTATGCTCCCTGAATAACAAGGTGGGACTTTAATCCCCCACTCGAAGTACTGCTGAATTGTGGCCCGAGTGGCCAACAGCCCACAGGCATCACTGCAAAGGCTCTGAGTATGAGACAATCAGTCTCAAAGGTAGCTCGCTAAGTCGCTGGAAATTCCCCAAGCATCAATAGGAGTAATTCCTGAGCATCTCTGGGTGTGACCCAGAACATAAAACAGTACTGGAAACAGCTTTCAGACTTCCTACGACTGCTCAAAAAGTCCTCCAAGGGTTTGTCACTAGTCACAGTAACTCCTAGTGTCCCACAATGTTTTCAAGTCAATAAATGATTTTTTTAGTTACTGTATTTTAATTGTTCAAAACATGTGGTTTGGGGTCCTTTTTCAGAAGTAATGTTAAAGAAATAATCATATGACCATTTTCACATTCTAACTTTGTTACTATTGAAAAATCTTTCCACCAGAAACACTTCAATAGCCAATTTTTACAGTGAAATTTACAAAGAGGTTCTACTTTATTTAACATATAATAAAAGCAGTTGGTAATAAATTTGAACTGCTCTTATTGTTTATAATATAGCTGTTATATTTGATATAAAGCTATTTAGATGACCAATCTTAACTGTATGTCCATGAGTCTTATAACTCGAACCACAAATTTAAAAACTTCAAATTTTTTTGTATATGAGCAATACTTATAAAAAATTTTAAATTAAATTTTATTTTTAAATTAATTTAAAATTACAACTTTATTTTTAGAGTAGTAACTCCAATAAATGAACTACTACTGTCTAATAGTAGCTCATCTACAATCTTTACTTATTGTTATTAAAAATGTTGCTGTGGTTTAAAATATGTCATACCAGACATATGTCCAAATCAATAATGTAGAACCTCAGATTATAACTTTATTTTGAATAATTCTTTCAGATGTACTAAAATGATGATCTCAAGATTAAATTATTCTGGAGTCAGAGAAACTCTAGATATAATAATTTCAGAAATATTTATTGAATCCATAGCTTTCTCAAGTTTTAGCAGATGATAAGATGCTGCTTCTAATGCAGTTTTTTCACTGTTTACTTAGTACACAGCGGGTAGCACATTCGCCTTACAAGCGGCCAACATGGCCGACCCGAGTTCGATTCCTCCACCCCTCTCAGAGAGCCCGGCAAGCTACCGAGAGTATTCGATATGCCAGACACAGTAACAACAAAGTCTCCAATGGAGACGTTACTGGGCCTGCTCGAGCAAATCGACGATCAACGGGAGGGCCTTTACCTTTTTTTACCTTTACTTAGTACCACTTATTTTAGATGGACTACTAATCTATCAGCTCATATTCCAATCATTGGCACCTCAGCTTGAATATAACCTGTAGATTTATGTAGTTTAAGTACATTTGTAAAGTTGTCATAACTATTATCTTTGCCCTTTAGAGAACTCATATTTTCCTCAAATCTTTTATGGTTTAAAGGTTACCTATGATTATTTGCTGCTTTCTTTAATGTTAAATAAACTTTGTCATTCTTCCAATAAGTACTAGATGGTTCTGATTCTTCTGAGCCTAATGTTTCCAAATTTATTTTGAGATTTTGTCTTTAAAGTTGGAGAATTTACTTTATTTCCTTACATTAGGTTGAAGACTTTTACATCGGCTACTAGTGCATGCTAATAATAATTACAATTTCTCTGCACATCACTAAGAAGAGTATGACAGGAAGACGTTGCTATAAGGAGATCAGATAGTGAACTTATTTTATGTGTCCCCCACCTCCATTGTCTAATTAACATTTCTCCAGGGAGAATACTTCCCTCCTTACATAGAGAATAAAAATCTACCAGAATTCTGGCAACTGAATTGGTGTTTAAGTGTTGGCTATATTTCATTATTTTGTTGTTTATTGCTTAATTCTTCTACTTTTAGTAAAATCTGTCATGCTTGGCTTCAGTTGCACTCAGCAGCTCTGAAATCAATATTATCGATCCAATGATATTGTCTTTCTAACTTTCCATTTAATAACTGTTTAATAATCTACTGTGAAAATGTAGTAGGAAAGAATGTATCTGTGGGGGAGAAGGAGTATTTATTCAATTTCTTCCTACCCAATATTTGAATTAAACTATACTTTAAATTGTTGAGTCTTTTTGATGTACTTCATCTTGACTGTACCTTACAAATGATCGTCCTTTTGTCAACTTAAGTTTCAGTTTCCTCTAGCTGTTAAGAAAGTCATGAACTGGGGGGAGGGAGGTCAAAGTGAGAGGATGTGAAGAAGACTCCCAAACAGTACTCGGGAGGAACCATATACCTAGGATTCTCAGACTACTGGGCTGGAGATTCAATGCCAGGGCCTCAAAAAGTGATGTGCTATGGCCATGTGGTGTCAGAGATTACTCAGGCCACCTGGGTAATGCTTGGGTTTCATTTTTTTAATTCTTTCTTTAACAATTCTGATATTTGTTTTTGCACTCTACTAATTTAAGCAACGTACTAAATCTTGATGAGACATCATCTTTTAATTGTGTTAAATAGTTTTGTGGGCTGGAGCGATAGCTGAATGGGTAGGGTGTTTTCCTTGTAACCACCCAACATGGCTGATCTGAGTTCGATTCCTCTGCCCCTCTTGGAGAACCTGGCAAGCTACCGAGAATATCTTGCCCTCATGGCAAAGCCTGGCAAGCTACCCCTGATGTATTCAATATGCCAAACACAGTAACAGTTGTCATAATGGAGACGTTACTGGGCCTGCTGGAGCAAATCGATGAACAATGAGAGGACAGTGACAGTGACAAATAGTTTTGTAGTCGTTAAAGTATCATACATGAATTAACAAAGAAAAATTAATGGATATGAGTATAGATATCATTATTTATACACAGAAGGTATCTCTTCTTACCAACTCTGCTTCAAACACGCCACTGTTTACCTTAATATAAAACAAATGAATCACCTCTTGAGGAAATACTTAAATTTTCAAACAAATTCACCACTGCATTTATCTGTATATGTGTGAATGTTTGTATGTCTGATGAATTTATAAAGTTCAAAGAGTTTTCAGTATCAAGTTGCAAAGTAATTTGGAAATATTAACAAACTGGTTTATGTTTTGATGTTTAAAATTATACCTCTATAACTAATATATTATTTTAAAACACTCATATTTTGAATGGATGTTTTTAATGTCACACTTTTTCCAAATATTTATATTGCTAAGTAAAATCTGATTTATTTATGCTTAAAATCATAATATTGTATCATAATATTGACAGACAGACAGATTCTGTTGAGACTGAAGCGGTTATCAAAGTCGTAGCAAAACAGGATGTTCAAATTCAGTACATCAGGATCCTCTGCGAGCTGTATTATGGATTCACCACCAGAATCTCACCATTCTACAAGAAAGTGATCATCGATGTAGAGAGGGATTCGGCAGGGCGATACCATTTCATGAAAACTCTTCAGTGCCACCCTTGAGAACGTCATGCAACGACTGGAATGGAAAGAAATGGGAGTGAAGATAGACGGTCGGCAACTATACCACCTCCACTTTGCTGATGACATCATTCTAATAACATCAAACATTAGCCAAGTGGCACAAATGCTGGCGAACTTTGACCGTGAGTGTGGGAAGGTTGGACTGCAGCTGAATCTCACCAAGAATCTCACCAAGACTATGGTCATGACAAACGAACAAGTCCCTGACATTCCATTTTTTCTCAATGGAACAAACATCTCCGAAGCCAGTAGCTATGTGTACCTGGGTCGAGAACTCAACATGACGAACACTTGGCACCAGAACTGTGCAGGAGGAAGAGAGTGACCTGGAGCGCCTTTAAGAGCATTGAAGAAGTTAGTAAGAGGGCAAAGAACCTCCGACTCCTGGTGCATCTCTTCAACTCCACCATTCTTCCTGCATTAACATAAGCCTCAGAGACCTGGACTTTATGAAAACAGGACAAGAACACTATTCTGGTCTCCAAAAGAGGAATTGAAAGTGCTATTCTTGGAGTATCACATTTCCTTCACTCAAGTGAGAGAAGGAATCCGGACTTCCCACATCCATCAGCAATCAAGAATCAGGGACACTGTCTCATTTGCCAAGGCGGCGAAAATCACATGGGCAGGACACGTAATGCGATTTGGAGATGAATGCTGGATTAAAGCCAGTACTGACTGGATTCCACAGGACATCAAAAGATCGCGTGGCCACCCAGCTATGCGATGGTCAGACTTCTTCATCAGAACTCTGAACAAATGGTTTGAGGCCCTTTATGTTCCTGGACTGAGCAGATATCATTGGGCTACACTAGCACGTGACAGGGACGAATGGAGATGTTACTGGCACCCACTCCAGCAAATCAAAGATTAATGGGATGACAAGTGATACAAGTGATCTTGATATTGGAGAGTGTATATACATTCTCCATCCCTCTCAGAGAGCCAGGCAAGCTACCGAGAGTATCCCGCCCACACGGCTGAGCCTGTCAAGCTACCCATGGCATATTTGATATGCTAAAAACAGTAACAATAATGAGTCTCATTCCCCTGATTCTGAAAAAGCCTCCAATATGGAACCACTGGGAAGGACGCATAAGGAGAGGCTGCTAAAATCTCAGAGTTGGGACAAATGGAGATGTTACTGGTTTCCACTTGACCAAATCAATGAACAACAGGATGACAGTGATATAGGATATAGTGATAATAACATTGTGTTACTTTTTGATTATGGGATAAGAGTTCCTAAAGGTACTCGGGAGACACCATAGATGATCCTAACTATGCTTTGGAGACTGTATGGAGCCAGAGAAGAAACCTAGGATTTGTAAATGTTGACCATGCCCTCGAATCTTTTATGATATCTCTCTGCCTTCAGTTACATATTGCTTCTTAAAGACTAAAGAAAATGTAACAATAGCTACCATGATTTCAAACACACCAGGTTGTGAGAAATTAAACAAAATATTTGAGAAGAAAATTTCTAATAATTCCAATTAATGTAAAATTAATTTTCTATTATAATGTGAAATGTACAAAATCATCTAATAAATAATTATTTTAGGAAGAATTAATGAATGGCATATTAGTTTTCACTTAAGTATTGCATATTACTCCATTGTCTATTAAAATGTGTAAATGCCCTCTTTGAGTATAAAAGGACAGATTTAAATATAGAGGTCTAGATATATCTTTCAAAGTATATGATGTATATTTATACATACATCTTTATATACAACTATCTATATATAGTTGTATTTAATTTGTATATAGCAACAAGTGCTATAAGGTATATTTTAATAGTGTTTATGTATATCTGTACATATGTGCATATATGTAAATGTACATTTTGTATATATGTGAGAGACTATTGTAATATGGTGGGACTTGGTAAAAGATTGTGTTTAAATCTCAGATTACTATTTTAGATTTACTAGGAGCAGGCACAATCATCACCCTGCTCCAAAATATTCTGCAATTTGCTAATTTTATTTTTATGTATAAGAAATATTGAAAGTACAGATTCAAATAGGTGCCCACCCGGCACCAGGGCCCCTCCCAGGGCCTGCGCAGCTTACTAGATCCTCTGAATACAGCCGGTTTTCACCCTTGGACTGAGCAGGACTGGAACTGAGCACACCTAGCTGAAAAAAAGCTGATACACTCCAGGCACTCTCTCCTCATTCAAACAGGTACACGCCCATCACCAGGGCACCTTTCCGGAGCCGCAGCTACTTAGGCGGGCGCGAGTTATTCTCCCACTACATATTCCATAGGAACCATAAGTTACCCTCTTAGATGCAACATTCACTAGGTTAGCTTAACCACTAGAAACACATTAGCCAATAATTCATTAAAGCCCATCTCAATTCATTCTGTATCTCAAGCAGAATAGTAACAGTGAACGTGAAGTTCTAAACCATACTGGTCACAATGGTAAAGCAACACAAAAGCCCACCAAGCTTTCTTATTGAAGAGGCTAGTGCAGAAGACACCAAAGTATTGGAGTGCTAGACAACATCTCTGAGAAGGAATTTAGAAGTGAGCTACTGAGGATGCTCAGGGAGCTAAAAGAAACAATGGAAAGCAATGCCAATAAAAGACAAGAGGATTTGAAGGCAGAAATGAGGAAAATGCAAAGGGAAATGTCAGACCTGAAAAACCTGGTAGGCAAATTGGAAAACTCAGTGGAAAGCCTCAGCAGCAGAGTAACAGCTGAGCTCTAAGAGTAATCAATGAGCTTGAAGATGAAATCCACAGACTCTCCAGAAAAGAGCAGAAAAAGGAAAAGAGACTAATAATTCGGGAACAGATGGCAAGAGAAGATCGTGATGAAGCCAAGAGGGGTAACATAAGAATTATTGGGGTCCCAGAGGGACTGGAAGAAAACCCTGATGAAGAAGGCACTGTCAAAGACATCATTGCTACAATGTTTCCAGAGCTGAAGAAAACATGTGACCACATCCAGGAGGCCGGAAGGGTACCAGCTATAAGAAATCCGAATAAAAATACCCCAAGACACATCCTGATCAAAATGAACAAAACCTTAGATAGAGACAAAATTCTGAAAGCAACAAGATCAAAGAAAGAAATTTCCTACAAAGGAGCATCCTTAAGATTCACAGCTGATTTGTCTGATGAAACCCCCATGGCCTGAAAACAGTGGTGGAATATAGTGAAAAAACTCAATGAAATAAATTCCTCAACAAAAATACTTTACCCAGCGAGACTCTCATTCATAAGAGAAGGAACAACATATAGTTTCACAGACAAACAATAGCTCAGGAACTTCATAGATTCAAAACCAATGTTACAAGAATTACTAAATGGGCTACTTTAAGACAAGACAGGTCCCTCAACTACAACAAATTTCAACAGAAAAATGGGACAAAACCCCATAACAATAATCTCTCTCAACGTCAATGGGCTAAACGCACCAATTAAAAGACACAGAGTGGCAGGATGGATTATAAAATTGAACCCAACATTCTGCCTCCTGCAAAAAACGCATCTCAAGAGTCAAAGCAACACAGGCTAAGAGTCAAAGTCTGGAAAACAATCCTACAGGCAAACAGCTCTCATAAAAAAAAGCTGGGTTAGCCATCCTAATATCAGAGCACATTGATTTCAGAGTAAAGAAGTTCACAAGACACAGTAAAGGACATTTCTTACTGATCAAAGGATCTGTACAACAGGAAGAACTTACAATACTAAATATCTATGCACCTAATGAGGGACCAGCAAAGTACTTAAAACAACTACTCATAGACTTGGAGAAAGACATCAATAGCAACACAATACTAGTGGGAGATTTCAGCACCGCTTTATCACCTCTTGATAGATCAACCAGACTCAAGCTTAGCAAGGACATACTTCATCTGAGGGAAACAATGGAAGAAAGGGACTTAGTAGATATATACAGGACACCTCATCCTCAAAAAGCTGAATACACATTCTTCTCAAGCTTACATGGAACATTCTCCAAGATAGACCTTCTGCTGAGCCACAAAACATACGTCCATAAAATTAAGAAGATAGAGATTGTCTCAACAATCTTCTCAGACCATTATGCCTGAAATTAGAAGTGAATCACACACAAAAACAGAAAACTAAACCAAACAGCTGGAAATTGAACAGTGAACTACTGCACAACGAGTGGCTTAGAAAGGAAATCAAAGAGGACATCAAAAGATTCCTGCAAACGAATGAAAATGAGGACATGAGTTACCAAAACTTATGGGACACAGCAAAAGCTGTATTAAGATGAAAGTTTATAGCTCTACAATCATTTTTCAGGAAGGAGGAACGAGTCCACATAAGTAGCCTAAACTCACAGTTTAAGAGTTTGGAGAAAGATCAATAAAAGGAGCCTAACCCTAACAGAGGAATGGCATAATAAAACTTGGAGAAGAGATAACGTGATGGAAACCCAAAAAGATGAATGAAACTAAGAGCTGGTTCTAAAGGACCTGTACAAAGAAAACTACAAAACACTACTTCAGGAAATAAAAAGGACATGAGAAAATGGAAAGATATACCAGTCTCATGGATAGGGAGAAATAACGTTGTCAAAATGGCAATACTTCCCAAAGCATTCTATGAACTCACGGGGAGTTTGCCAGACTGCCGTGTGGGCAGATTACATTTGGTAGTCTGCCAGGTTGTCCAAAGTTAGAACGAGATAATAAGATGAACCATCAAAAGAATATCTAGGAATAAATTTAAACAACGGAATGAAGGATGGGAACATTAAAAACTATGACACTGTTGAAATAAATTGAAGAAGTCATAAGGAAATGCAACAGACATTTCAAAGTTAAGAACTGGGGAACATAAAGTAATAACATAGGAGACTGACACCCAAGAATAGCCAAGATTAGTATAGGAGGTTTACTCTATGGCTTGGAGGCCAGTCACACGTGCTAGGGGGAAAGGCAGCTCAGATAGAGAAGGGAGCACCAAATAAAGGGTGTTGGAAGGATCCTTCCAGGACAGGAGAAGCATGCTGAAAGTAGACTATAGACCAAACATGATTGCCACTCAATGCCTCTTTTGCGACCCACATCATCCAAAAGGAAAGAGAGAACAAAAGGGATTGCCCTGCCACAGAGGCAGGGTGTGATGAGGGGGATGGGGAGTGGGAAGGATGCTGGGGTGCGTGGTGGTGGAGAATGGGCACTGGTGGAGGGATGGGTATTTGATCATTGTATGATTGAAACCCAAGCACAAAAATTTTTAAGTCTATAACTGTACTTCATGGTGTTTCAGTAATAAAAATTTAAAAAAATATATTGAAAGTGAATTAATCAGATAACAAAATATATCTCTTGTTGTGATAATTTAACAGCATTTCAGAGTCTATATAAAACCTAGTTGCTCTAAAAAATATTGCTTATCAATTATTCTGAAAAAAGCTACATCAGACCCTCATATATATTTAGTCTTATCATTCTTTTAGAAAAAAAAGTTGATTAAATATGTAAAGTAGGCCTTGTTCTACTTTTAATAAAAAATCACTAAAGTGTACACCATTATGAAGATAGATAAATTCCATTTCTCAAACTTTATATAGTCATAGTAATTTTGAAGAGCTTTAAAAACTAATCAATTGATTACAACTCAGTCAGGTTTTACAAAAATTGGGACTAATTAGGCACAAGTATCTCAAGTTTTGGCTGAAATAGAACTTAATTTTTTAAAATTATTTATTGAATCACTGTGGGAAAAGTTACAAAGCTTTCAGGTTTAAGTCTTGGTCATGCAAATATCAAACACATTTCCCTTTACCAATACTTATTTTTCACCACGAAGAACCCCAATAACCCCCACCCCAGCCCTCCCAATGCCTGTGACGCAGATGAATTCTAGTTAACACTCTATCTACTTTGATTAGATTCATTGTTTCGACAAAGATGCACCATTATTATTTAGAGTTTACACCCCCAAATCAGACATGCCAAAAAGGCATTGTGAAATAATTTGTTTTCTACAGTTGTTCACAAGAATAAGATTTTGGATTTCTGGTATTTTACTTATTAAGCCTGGAAGTATTTCTGCTGAGAATCAGATAATTATGAGATTGGTTTCTGTGCACTGGAGCCATGGCCGTGCCAGAGGGCCCCTCATGGGGGGCGACTCATGACCTTGATAGGGCATGAAGGATGAGCCGGGAACAGCCCTCTTCCCATGAGGTTTCGGTCACCCCATCACGACCAGCTCATACCTGGCTTTTCATAAAGCTCTGAAGCGGCTGCCATCTTTCTTTCCAGAGGGAAAAAGGCGGAAGGGAGCAACACCCTTTCCCCTCTGGGCAGCCATCGTGGCATGGATTAACGCATAGTCCATTCACTTTTCTGCTGCAAACTGCCGGGTAGAACTTGATTTTTAATACAAATGTTTGGATTCTGTTATCATGTATTATATTTACACCCAAGTGACTATATTGAATCTGTATTGCCCTATATAGGTAAGAAAAATAGCATAGGACTACAAAAATAATTCTAAAGATTCTGTCATACAGTGGGGAGAAGACAAACAAGGAAAAAAAGAGACATGATGAAAGCCAAAATTATTTTTGTAGGTAAATTAAAAACAGAGATCATTTCATTGAAATTTGTTGAGCAGCCAAATAAGATACAAAAGGAAACAAATGCTTTTACAACATTAAAATCATGAATACTCTTGATATATCATTACTTGATTAATATGATTCAAAGATAAGTTTAGGCTTAGACTCGGTCCCAAGAATTCTCATTGCGTTGTGTGGCTGATATACTTTCTGGCTTTCATTAGAGGATGGAGGTCATAGAAGAGAGCTTTGCTTGACATCATTACTAGAGTTTACAACAGACCAGCAAATGTTCCCTGAAGTATCATAATATTCCACTGACCTCACTGTCCTCTGTCTTCCTGGCTTTGCCTCTCTTATCCTGGCCCTATCCATTTGATTTTACTCTTACCTTCTTTATTCTCTCCTATTTTATTTATAATATCGCATACTTTTCAACTTCCTCTGTTGAGAATAGCATAAATTTTAAAATCTCCTTTTAAATCTCTAGAGCTTGTGAATGTTACCTAGTAAGTCCTACTAAACATTTTTGGAAGATACTTTATTTCTAGGGAGTAAAAGAAACTAATATTCCTCCTCCTCCTACCACCCAAACCTCCATAGAAATCAGAAGCATATTTCATTATCAGAAAGGTAAAGGTACAGAGAGACAATGAGATAGGAGGTGAGGAGGAATGCTGTACACAAAAACCAGGAAAATATATTTTTTCTTTAATAACCATAAGGTCTTTCTTTCTACACTTTCTGCTACTAAATGTCTACATACATTTTTCCCTATCCTGGAGATGAAGGTAAGTCTTATTTTTTCAACACATAATGCTCTAATAAACTTGAAGGATTTTCCAGTGTTATGTTTAATATAATACTTTTGAGACTTCCTATGTTGTATATGGATCAGATCAGACATTGGTCTAAATAATACATTATAATTCTACTCAAATAGGGCGTAGTAAAGTAGCACTGAAAATTGGAAACAAATGAAATGGACTGCATTTTTCTTTGAGTTAACCTAGGATTTAATTTACATTCGATTTATAGTTTAATTATCAAAATATAAATTTTGTTATGAAACAACTTGTTCTGTGGCATTATTACAATATTAGTATTGTTTTGTTTTATGTTTTTTATTTGCTATCCAATAAAGTGATTTCACCTATAAGGAAAGTCTTTTAGTTCTCTCAATCCTGAATTTTTGTTTACAAATCTAACATTATGTATTGTGGGCCTATACTAATATAACTTAGTCCTTCTTGATGTTATACTCAGGTTATTATATAAAGGTCCATTTGGCACATTATACTTCAGCATTCAAACTCTAAATTTTGATAACAAGAACAACTGAAAAAAAATTGAGAAAGACTCTTGACCACTCTATCTTTAAAACTTTTAATTATTATAGAAATAACCAAATAATCAAATTACAAACAAAGGTACTTATTTAACTCAAGCTCCTTGCATACAACATTGTATGACTTTATGCAGCACTTTGAGAAGATCAAAGAGACAGGAAAAATATTAGCCCTTTAAAAAATAGGTGCAATACATTTCATCTAAATTTTTTAAGAGTATGAATATGATTTTTAAATAAGACTGTTGAATTTGTAACTTTAGAATGTCCTAGAGTTCAAGTCTATTTGACATTTTAAATCAAAACATGCTTGTCCAATCTAGCTATTCAATATATTTTCATTTCCAAGTCTTGAACACCTTAAAATGAGAAAATTTTTTAAGAAGATATTCTTCTCAAAAGTATTCAACTGAAAATCAATGGAGAAAACATATTTATGTAGACAGCATTTTAGATATTATCCCTGGCTTTCTTCATAATATAAAAACAAAATAGTGGCACATAGTTATTCAATGTGTACTCTAGAGTATATACCATGTGTGAACTACTGTCAAAAGGTCCTTATATATATGATTTAATAAAACAGAAGTAGCACCTGTTCTCATGGAATTTACATCTAGATAAAAAGCAAATACAAAACATTTTAGGTGAATTTAAGTTTAAAAAGTAAAGTAATATATAAAGAAGACAAAATAAAGTGATAATGTTAAATTAAGTATTACAAAGGATGAGGATCATGAGAATCTCTGGCCGGTGAAACTGTAAATTAGTAAAGCTATTTGAAAAATAGTTCGACATTCTTTATTAAATCAGAGTCGATTTAATTCTTATTAAACCTAATAATTCCTTTCCTAGGCATATTCTTAATTGAAGTGTTCCCATGTATTTCACAAAAGTTACACAATGAAATATTTATGGCAACAATACATAGAGTAGACCCTCAGGGGAAAATAGTCAATGTCCAAACAACTATTTAATAGATATTATACTTCCACTATGGGTTATAAAGCAACGATGATGATGATCCATAATTGCATGACACAAAGAAGACAAAGCGGAAACAACCATGTGTGTTAGATCCCCAAATAATGCAATTAGAAACCAAGCACATGCAGAGTTTAAGAATGGAGTGTAGCAGGCACCTGATTTATGGCAAGTAACTGCACCAAGATGATAAGCATTAACATACAACTAGAAACATAAACAAAGATCACATAAATACTACTGCTACTATCTAAACAATAATTAACACTTTTTATTATTACTATTTTTTTGTTAATCTGGGGCTATCCTGTCTGTGCTCAGGGACCAACCCTGGTGGGTCATACAGGGCATCCAGGATCAAACGCAGGTCAACCACGTGCATGGCTAGCTACTGATCAGGACCATATATCTCTGGTCCTGATTAACAATTTTCCAAAAGAATGTTGGAGTTTAAATAATATTTTGTTTCTTGATCTGAATGTTTATTTCCTGATAGAAATGTTTTGGATTTTACCTGGTTTTGTTTATAAACAGACTGGAACAATAGAACAGTGGTAGGGCATTTACTTTGCCCTGCCCTGCTGACCTGGGTTTGATTCCTCCGACGCCTTGGAGAGCTGGGTAAGCTACCAAGAGTATCTTGCCCAAATGGCAGAGCCTGGCAAGCTACCTGTGATGTATCCGATATGCCAAAAATAGTAACAAGTCTCAGAATGGACACATTACTGATGCCCGCTTGAGCAAATCAATGAACAATGGGAGGACAGTGCTATAGTGCAGTGCAGTGCTTGATTATAAACATCGCTTTCTCTCTTTTTTTTATTTGGGGGGTGGTGGTATTTTTTCACACCCAGTCATGCTCAGGACTTACTCCTAGTTCTCTGTTCAGGAATCACTCTAGGCAGTGGTCCAGGGACTACATGGGGTTCCAGGGACAGAACTGGGCCAGCTGTGCAAGGCAAGTGCCCTATATACTGTACTATCTTTCTGGCCCACACCTTTTATTTTTAATCTCCAGTTATTTTTTGTTGACAATTTTGCAATGCTGAGATTACATATTACTGACCTATATCATGCATACATGGTATAGATTTTTGTTTACACCTGATATCTGATATTGCCCAGGGGATATTCCTGGCTTGATGCTGAGAGGTATTATGTAGAAGTTCTCAGGATACCACATTGTGTGTCTGGGATTTGAACCAGAGTCAGCCTCATGCAAGGGCCTTAATCCCTGTGCTTTTATTCTGGCCCTATACACTTTTACTAAGCTAACTTTCAGTTTTCTTTTACGATGTTTATGTCAATAATTTTTTTTCTTGAGCAGTTTAACATTGGGCTATGGAATTTCTCTAAAAAGAAATAAGTGGGGGATCAGAGCAGTATTAGTGGATAGAATGTTTGCTTTGCATAAATCTGATGAGGGCTCAATCTCTACCACCCTATAAGATTCCCCAAGCCCAGTCAAGAGTGGTTCCCTGAGCACGTAGCTAGGAGTAAGCTCTGAGTACCACCAAATGTAGCTCCAAAACAAACAAAATATTTAAAAAAAACAAGTAAAATAGGTGATTTGGGGTAGGAGAAATAGTTCAGTGTTTAAGGTGCTGGCCTTGCGTATGTCCTATGTGGGTTTGATCCTTACTAGTGCATATGATCCCTCTCCTCTGCACTGCTAGGAGTGATCCCTGAGCAGAGTTCAGTTAGCCATGAGAATTAACATATCTCACCCACAAAAAAAAGGTGATGGGTCTTAGAAGATAGTCCAGTGAGCAAGGTGCTTATCTTGCATGAGACAGACTCAGGTTCAATCTTGGCATCCCTTCTGCTTCCCTGAGCACCATCAAGAGAGATTCCTGAGTGAAGATTCAAGGGATAACCCCTGAGCATCACCAAGTGTGGCCCACAGAAAAAAACAACAGCAAACAACAACAACAACAAAAAGACTAGGAGGTGATCTATTCTCATTATTTTAACAACAATTAGTTAATAAAAAATGCAATTTACAGGGCTGGACCAATAGTACAGCATGTGGGGTGATTGCTTTGCACACTGCCAACCCTGGTTCAATCCCCAGCACCACATATGTTCTCCCAAGCACTGTAAGGAACAATCTGTAAGAAATAAAAAGGTGAAGTTTACTGATAATACAACTAAAATTTAATGAGATTACAGCTTCCAAAGTGAGTTAGTAGCATCATTACAAGTAAATATATGTTTTTGCTTCTGAATACCAGGTTTTGCATTTTAAAATTTCTAATTTATGAAAGCGCTTCAGCACAATTATGGAAGTTCTTATGAGCACAAATGATCCTCACAATCTTCTTTAATTAGAGAGTAGATCAATTTATATTTCAGAAGTAAATGATTTCAAAATATAAAAATTCAAAGTAGAACAATATCTCTATTTGTAATTGGATCAAAATGCCTATTACATAAAATATATTAGAGGATATATTATTTAAATCTCACCTATCACAATTATGCTTGATAATTTCCTACATTTAATATATTGACTTTATAAAACTAGAGTTATGAGATTTTCCTCAAATTTTCCCTTTCATTTTGGGTCTAGAAATTTATGATACTGTCAATTCTTCTTAAGAAATGGTTTTTATATAATATTAAATAATTCTTGCAAGTATAATATTTAATATTATGAATTCTTAGTTAAGTAAAGAACATCTAAAATTGGAAGAAATATGATTAAAAGTAACAGATTATCTTTCTAAAATATTAATTGAATTCATGCCAGTCCTTATGAATGAAGCCTTAAGAAAACGTGCATATCATATTGAGAAAAGATTACATATGAAGGACATTTCGACAAGCAGGAAAATGTTTTTAATTATTTTGAATAAGTTTATTATGATATTTCGACTATCACAATTAGTAGATTCTGAAGACTAAAATATTATTCTAATATATGTAAGCAATACACACAGAAGTCAACAAAAAAGATTGTGTGAAATGGATGGCATCAATTGTACTTTCATACACTTTGACAATTATACCATGTAGAATAATGAAGAGATTAGAATCAGTTGACACTGCTATTATCTCTACACTGACCCTTTATGAAGTTATGTCCATTATGTCAGCACTAAATTTAATTCTATCTACATCTTTCATACCTACCATACCTAATGTAGGTACATGAATAACTCGTGAATAGCTTATAAACACTTTAGGGATAAATAAACTCAAGCATATGTACAGTAGTATGAATCTTGACTAAATATGTGTTTTGTAAATTGAGTGGTTCTGTTAATTTGGAAATAGCAGAACCCTGCTTCATATCAAAACAAATTGTTTTCTGCTTATCCTGAAAACCATAGACCACAGAATTACATTATCACTATTATTATATAAACCAAAATAATTTAATCTTTATTAAATGATGCAATAAAGATGAAACATATTTTCATTCCTAATATTTTGAAAATCATACATAGATGCATATTAGATATTGGAGACTATAAATTACAAAAAAATATTTGATTTAGATCAGGGATAGCAAAAATTTATGATGACAGCCAGGTCCATGGAAATGGATCAGTACTTTATGTTTATGTGAAAGAAACCCAAAACATCTTTGTGCTGTGAAATGTTACAAATGCTTTTGAGAAATCTGACTAGAAACATGTATTACAGAGTGCCCTTTTCAGTTACTGCTGGCTGGAGAGACAATTCAGAAGGTACAAGTCTTTCATTTCTAACTAGCTGACCTGTGTCTGCTCCCTGGTTCTCCAGAACCCTGCCAGGAGTGATTACTGAGCACATAGTCAGGAGAAAGACTTATTGGGGTGTGGTTGAATTTTTCATAAATAGAACGAATTATGAATTGCAGATGTATGTAGACTAATAATTGTAAATAACTTTTTCCTAAAATTAAAATAATAACCTATCTTTGTGCGCATGTTTCCATACTCTAAATCAACTTGTTAGTTGTGAATTTCAGTTCTAGCTATATTCAGATACGTACTCTTTTAATTGTCACTCTAAATATGTGGCTAATAGTGTTTAAAGAGCAATACAGAAAAGCAAAAGCCAATGATTTTTTAAGAGCTGTTGAAATTTGTTATTTGTGAAGATTGGTAGAAAGGTATGAAGAACAGAAATCCATTGTCTATGAAAATTGTAGAATAATTCTGGGCTAAATTTTATCTTCCTTTATGTCTGGCAGGTTTCTGCAATGAGGGTGATATCAACTACAAGCAAGTAGAAATTGGATTGGAGATGGTGGGAAAACATTCGAGTTTATAGTTATTTGTGGTCCGTGAAGGGCAGTGATACATAAATAGATGAAGGAACATTCTTGAATAGGAGTAAAATTATTGTTGAGAAAAAAATATCTAAAAAACGCTTTATTTTTAAACCACAATGAAAAGCATTAGGGAAAAACTTTTCATTGGAAAATGGTAATTATTCAAAGAAATTAAGTAATTATTCAAAGAAATTTAAATACATCCTCTAATATCTTAAACTAATTTAATTTTTCTACTTCAAGTAGTAAAATTTATAATACTTTAAATAAATTACATAGTAATTTTTATCCACAAGATAAATAAAAAAATGTAAAGTTTAAAATGAGCTACCGTATGTATTAGGAATATTTTATTATGTTTATTTCCATAAGTATTCAGGTACTCACAGTGATATTATCAACTAGATAAATATTTAAAACTCTACACATAAAGCTACATAATACAAATTATTAAATATACTTGAATTTTCATAATAAAAAGTATTACTTTAATAATTTTTAAAAATATTAAATAATAAAAAGAGTAAAGTTTTTTTATGACGAACTCAATGTGGTACTGGAACATAGTTCTATCTTTAACATATTGTAAATCAAAAACCTTACTAAGAATAAAGCAACGAATAAAACATGTCAGTACAAGGAACAAACACAGAGAAAGATAAGGATCACCATCAGCTTTTTAATCTGAGAACAGGAACCTAGTACCTTAGCACATCACACAGAACTATACTTTCACAGGGATAATTAAAATAGTAAACTATTTACTTGTATATTTGAAGGTAACACTTTCAGAAAGGCAACAAATGCAGGCATGACAATTTCATGATTTCCCTATGAGACTAGAAAATCCATTTAGATCGATTGTTAGACAACATCTAGTAAATTGAAAACATTCTCTAGAAGAATGTAACCACGAATATGATTACATACAAGTAGGAAATGAAAGTCAATAATTATTTTTATTCCTGAAAACATGTCAGGTAAGCATCTTCATTGTCAAATAGAAAAATCCACTCTGATATTATTTAGTGGAACAGGCTAAAATCAAAATCTTAGAGGCAAACAACTAAAAATCATCTTTTTATTTTAAGTATACATTATAGTATCAGAAACTTTTGATGGCATAATTCTGGTACATAAATGTAACAAGAATTAGAAAAACTATGCTTAATGCTACTTAAGGGTAAATATTAGAAAGTGAGCAATATAATTTTTTTTAATTTCCTTTTTTTACTATTGCAAACAAGTGTTACAATGTTACTGGGCCCTCTCGAGCAAATCGATGAACAATGGGAGGACAGTGACAGTGACAGTGACAGTGACATCATTTATAATATTTTAAAGGGATTGTTATGTCTAGTGGATGATTTCATCTTTAAAATTATTTAAAATGATAATCAATAGTCCTTAAAACAGTATAACTATTAATATTAAAGTATATGCAATGTTAGTAAAATATGGCTTATATATATGGGACTTACAAGGGAATTTATTTAAAAATAGGATTTTGGTTATGATGACCACTTGGGAACAATAGTTTCCTTTAATTTTTATTGTTGCTGTGGTCCTAAGCAATATCTGAATGACTGAACCATTAAAACAAGGCAGGCTCCATGTAGAATCTAATGCTATTTTAAATCTAACGCTTTAGAGAGCATAGCTGTGAGAAATTAAACTGTGTTTTATCATAGAGGATAGAATATGGTCAGAAATAAAAGAATCTTCTTTCTAGAAGAGCTAAGATCATTGGTTGCACTGATGGCATTCGTTTCTGTGTACCACTGATGTCATACATTTTTGTGTACCACTCGGCTGTGTGGGCAGAGATTTCCTGTTAATTAATCTTGGTGGTGCGTGGGGATCATGATGGGTGCCAAGAATAGAACCAGTGTTCACTACACACAAGGAAACTGTCTCAACCGCTATACTACCTCTCTCAACTTCAAATGGGTCATTTTCTTGTGGACATTGTGAAAGATAGGAAAGGTCTTGCTTTATTGCTGTTTCCCACTTCCACACTCTTAACAGTGGTTACCAGAGGTGAAAGATTACATGCAGTAGTATAATGGTACAAAAGATGTTACACTTATGGTTTTGAATTGAATTAGGTTTTTAATGTAAACAATATAGTATGTTCAGATGTTAATTTATAAATTTATACCTGAAACTGATGAAATGTTATTAATCAATGTTACTTTAATGTGAAATTTAGAAATTTAGAGCAAAATGAAGGAAAACAAATGCCCTTTGCAATGAAATCTTTTTTTTTTCGAGTGTATTCTTTAATAGGACTGTATTTGAATAAGAATTTCATACAAATAGAATATATGCCTTAACACAAGAAAGCAAGGAAGGAATATTTTATGTTACACAGAACAGACATTCAGTTTGTTCAATCAAGGTAAGTTGCCTCCCCGCTACTTATTCTTCTATGTATTACAAACGTGGCAGTCAGTTCGGTGGAGGCCGACAGTCATACAGCCTGTCCAGTTAGTAGTGTGAAGTACATGTGACTGTTGTTGCCGCAGGTGTTGTGCTAATGCTGTCTTCATTGCAGAGACGTGATTGAATTTACAGTCTACTCTTCAGTGTTTCCACTAACCATTCCATGGCCTCATCAAGACCAGTGCCTTTGGTTGCGGAAGTTTTGAATATTTGCCATTTTCGGTCCTTCAAAGCAGGTAACCCAAGCGAATTCGCCATCTCTGAGGGAGTCATGGCCTGTTCCATGTCCTGCTTATTTGCAAACACCACTAAAATAGCTTTCCTTAGCTCTTCTTCCTCCAACATGGCAACCAACTCTGACTTGGAAATGCCAATTCGGTCTCGGTCACAACTGTCTACTACATATATGACAGCATCTGTGTTAGAATAGTAACATCTCCAGTAAGGCCTGATACTTGTTTGTCCTCCTAAATCCCATACTTGGAATTTAAGATTTTTATATGTTACCGTCTCAACATTGAATCCAATGGTCGGAATTGTAGTAACGACTTCTCCAACCTGCAATCTATACAAAATTGTAGTTTTTCCTGCTCCGTCTAATCCCAAAATTAAGATCCTCATTTCCCGGGTTCCAAACAGACTAGAAAAAATACTGGAGAAAAAGCCCCCCATGACGGCGGTTCCCGTCGACGCTCACGCCGGCCCCGTGTGTTGCGCCCCGGCGCCGCCGCCTCCGCTCCCCGTGGGCTCGGGCTCGGGCGCGGTTCCCCGGGACGCCCGGCTGCTCCGCCAGCAACTTCCACGTCGGACTCCCGGCGGGGGCGGTGGCGGCGGGTGCAATGAAATCTTTAAAGTGTGAGTTTATGCTTTGTTCACTGTGTAGCCATAGAAACATGGTTTTACTATAGTATCTTCCACAGGCCAGTAAAATAATTATAGAAATACCAGAATAAAAAAGATCTTATTTTCTTGTTTTTCTTGAAATCTTAGGGCAGAGAAAACATATAAATAAAACAGTCTATTACATGAGTGTCCTAAGAAGCAGTCAACTCATGGTATGAATAGAATAATGTAAATGTGCTACAAATTGTACTGTAAAACATTTATGTTGAAGTAAAATGGATACAAAAATCAAAAGACTCAAAATAACAAAGGTTACAAGTATTCAAAACACATGTAAGAATGCAGCAGTGAAAATTTTTTGAATAAACAGATTTCTTCCTTCTTAAGAAAGACATTGGTATTTAATGATGAAATGAAAGAAACAGCTCCAAACACAGAGCAAATACACAAGGTGTATGAGACTATTTTTATAAAGACAAATTTTGGAGGCCAGGTGCATTTGTACAAATTAGAAATTATGGAAATTTAAAAATAAGTACAACATATTTTTATCATTTGTAGTCCACCCAAACAGACTTTTTTTTATCTGAAAATATAACTTTGAAAGAATTCATTCCCATTACTCAGGCTGGAGCGATAGCACAGCGGTAGGGCATTTGCCTTACAAGCAGCCAACATGGCCGACCTGAGTTTGATTCCTCCGCCCCTCACGGAGAGCCCAGCAAGCTACTGAGAGTATTTCGCCCCCATGGCAGAGCCTGGCAAGCTACCCGTGACGTATTCGATATGCCAAACACAGTAACAAGTCTCATGATGGAGACGTTACTGGGCCCGCTCGAGCAAATCGATGAACAACGGAGGACCGTGACTCAGGCACTGACATCATATATGAAAGGTCTTTAAGAAACTTATTATGTCATAGCTTTTCAATTCTGACATGGAGTTAGATATTTCATCTTCTCTGACCAGCAGGACAACCAACAGAATATCACTAGAGACTTATAAAGTACCTCTTCAAGGTCTTGTTAAACTTCCGCCATGCTTTGAATGAGTCTTAACAACCTACCAGTAGAGACAACACACTGGTCAGAGTAGTTGCTACAAGGAGACTAGCGACTGAAGAAGTCCAAATATGAATAAGGATCTGATAAGATCTCCATGAGCACACATCCAAGACCAGTTGGAATCTGCCCAAATGAGTCCAAGCAAAACTGCTGACCTACAAGATAAATAACTATCCACTTATTTATGGATTTAGTCTCATTTATTGAGAATGTAAATCATTGCCTACATCAAGTTTTGTTTGACTGTAAGTATTGTCATCATAGTTTCCTTAGATATTATGTATGTGTGGTCAATCAATGTACACAAGGAATAGGCAAGTATATGGAAGGTTCTTCTGTGCCAAACCCCCAAACCATAGGCTTGAAATGATACTTGCAAAGCAACATTCTAACCAATCATTTTATATAGTGACTTTTATGTGGTATTTCTCCTCAATATAAGAGGAAAATTAATAGGGAAAAACTGAAGACACATTAATTTGCTTAACTATTTTGCTGAGGGCTAGCCCTACACATAACAGTGTATATTTCTCATTAAATAGAAAAATAAAAAAATCTAATGCAATTAACTGAGCTAATATGAAAGGACAAGATAAATGCTATATCCTAATAGAATTCCAATGCTAACAATTTCAAGCCATAGCTGTCTTGTTTGTGGACTAGAGCAAATAACATTAAGCTAAAGAACTAACTAATGGATGATTAATGTTCCTTATTAAATTAGATGAAGGAAAATAACAATGTTAGTTCTTAGTGAGTCACCAGAGTGGGGGAGGGGGGCGAAGCTCTGACAAGGATAATTTTTCTGAATTTTATTTTATAAAGATGATGAATATAATCACCCAGAAACGGAATTCTGTTCTATTATCGACTGTAAATTTTCTTTCTAATTTTATATGAAAATATAGCATATGATTTATGATCTCTTTTGCAAGCAAAAAACAAGCTACACCTAGGTAATATACTTATGTGTTCATAGAGCACATTACTTTAAGATATGTTTTTTTGTGTTCACATAAAAATTTATGGATAATTTTGCTTAAAAAGATTTGTGGCATAGTCTTTCCTAAAGGAATTTTTCATTTCTATCTTTTATAGAATTTTGTGCAGGTGCCGTATTGAATAATTGCATTTTACACATTAGCTAAATTTTAGGTGTCAATCATTAAAAATCAATAAATATTAGCGTGATTCTATCTATAAATACTCCATTTTCCATTTTGAAACTGGATGCAAGATGAGACATAGAAAGCAGAAAGTATTTCCTTAATAGTTCATCTTTGAATCTACATGCATCCATGATGATCAATAAAGCAGAGATTTAAAAATGGTTTGGAAGCTGGTTAAAATGTATTTGTGCTGAAATAACCTATATACTTATAGCACTGTGACAGAACTTACTACTCCAATAAAATAAGATGAAACAATAAGTAGACAATTACTGAATCAGAGTGAACTCCTTAAGTAGTAATGGTGGGAGGAATAAAGCATTATATACTTTATATAAAGTATACATACATTACATATAGCACTGTATATAACTTATATATGTATATATACATTATATAAGTATCTATTCATATATACATTATGTAAAACATTATATACATTATATACCAATATACTACTTACTTGGGGTTATAAAGGAATGGTATAAGGAGAGAAGTATTAACTCTAATAGGGTACTGATTTCTTATGTTATATATATAACTTTTAAATCACATATAAACGCTATATATAATAGATTATATATGTGCATATTTGTCGTTATAGGTGTTTCCTTTAATTTTCAGTTTTATTTAAGAATACTTGAAATGTGTGTGTCTATGTGTTATCCTTACATGGGTATGGTAAAAGAAAAATTATTTTTGTTATCTACTAGGTTTTTTGGTAGTCTATGCTTAAATACACTCATAAATAAACACAAACACGCCTAACTTTTACACTGTACTTATTTCATATAAAATGTTCTATATTTCTCTGTTCACATTCAAGTTCAGACTGCACAGTCCTTTTGCCTGGAAAAACATTAGCATATCAAGTAGATAGGTATGCCCTGCTGGCAATGAATTAAATCTTCTGTTTTATTTTAACCATGCTTGTTTTCCACTTTTAAAATACATATATTAATACTGATTTTTAGATTATGAATTTTTTTTGCTTTTTGGGTTACACCTGGTGGTGCACAGGGGTTACTCCTGCTCAGGGGACCATATGGGATGCTGGGAATCCAACCCGGGTTGGCCATGTGCAAGGCAAACGCCCTACCCACTATGCTATTGCTCCAGCCCCTAGATTATAAATTTTTTTATTATGTATTTAAAGAAGTGTTTTCTAGCTCTGTTTATGATAAGAAATCTGACATAATACTTACTTGTATTCTTTTGTAGAGAACTAGTCCAGTCATGCCTACGTTGAAAATTCACAATTTAATTTCTAATACTTAATATATTTATTTACTGAATATAATTTTAGTTGACATTTTATGGTAGTCTGCTTAACATTTGCTGAGATTCTTGGATCTATTGATTTGGTGACTAATTTTGAACAAATTTGTCATTAGTTTTTTCTTAATATTTTTACTTGCTTCATTATTTTTATTTACTTCAAATTTAAATAACACCATATATTTTATTCAACAAACTTTGAATAGTGTGTTCTTTACTTAGTTTTTCTCTTAAAAAATTCTCTACAGGTTATTCTATGTAATTTCTATTAATCTGGGTGATTTCTAATAACTTCTTTTCAGATTAATTAATACTTGCCTTTGATTTGTCAAATCTCATATGTATTTTGAAAACATTCTGTATTTTTATATTATGCTTATATACCTAATATTTTCATTTATTCATTCTTGTAATTTCTATTTATGCTGAAAATTTCCATTAATACTGCATTTTGTATAGCTCTAAAATTATTGTTTCTTGCATATTTAATATAAAATTTTAAATGTCAATTCTTTTATTTCCAATATCAATACCTTGAATTTGATTATAATCGACTGTTTCATATTTCCTTCCTTGTAATTACTTTTTGTGTCAGACACATTATATGACAGTAAACACTAACTCAAGCATATTTAAGAAAAACATTGAATGAAGAACAAAGACTTCAGTAAATACATGAATAAATACTATGGTTATTGATTGCTATAAACGTAAAGATGCTAAACTGAAGAGATAATCCAAATGGTTTCTCCTATGCTTTGAATAGAGGCGGTCCAGATTCCATCCCTGGCATTATATGGTACCTTGAACACCACCTGGAGCAATGCCAGTGCACCAAGCCAGACGTGTTCTGAAACACTGACAAGCCTTCTCTCTCACCATTCCACTATAAGTAAAAGAAATATTTTCAGAGTTAGGCATGGATTCAGAATTAAACTGATTTATGTTACCTGGAAGACTTATCTATGCATAAATGTATATTTATATCTATACACATATATATGTATATATAAGTTGCTTTAAGATATCACTATTTTGATGAAAAGATTGATTTTGACTAAAAAAGAAAACGTGTTTTTTTTTTTTATCTTTACTGGATCATCCAGGAAAAAAGCACTGTATAGACTGTTTTACTCTGGAAAGATATTTAACACCTCCATGGCTACAAGGCTAACATAAATACAATGAGATTCATAGTAACTTATAAAAGTTACTGCATTAACACTTGTTTAAAGACTGTATATGCGTGGGGGAATACCAGTTCACATATAATGCTTCAAAATATATATTACCACAATACAACTGCCACCGAAATCCCTCCACCAGTGTCCACTGTTCTTTAAGTGTGCAGTATGTGTAATATGCGTGTTGACATTTTTTCATAATTGAGAAAAATATTTCTCTAAATACATAATTTCTCTATTGATATAATTTCAGTATACTATATGGAGATTCAGAATTTACTTTCATTAATCATTTTTCTATAAATTAAATTCAAGGAAGCATAAATTTAGAAAGATTTCTTTGGCTTTAGGACTGTAGAATATATATATATATTTTTTATTGTTTCTAGTCAACCTGCTCTGTATTTTAATTTATTTTTTTTATTAGTGAAACACCATGAGGTACAGTTATAGACTTACACATTTTTGTGCTTGGGTTTCAGTTATACAATGATAGAGTACCCATCCCTCCACCAGTGCCCATTTTCCACCACCACGGGTCCCAGTATCATTCCCAGGGGTGAGACCACTCCCCACCCCAAGGGACCCAACCCCAGTAGTTCAAAACCTCCAGAACCCAATCACCACCATACTCACTGCCGCTCTCCTCATGCTCATGTCGAGCCTCACCCACAAGTGAACTTATTCCTGCACACTTCATAGGACACACCCTACCCATACTCCAGGAGTACTACACCACATTTGATGGGGTTCACAGTAGTAGGCAATCAGTCTCAGAGAGAAATAAATATATATGTATATATTACTATATATGTGTATATATATATATATATATATATATATATATACAAAAGCACACAATGCTCAACCTTTAACAATGTTTGTGATCTCTTATATAAGGTCTTAATGGACCCTGTCAAAATAGAACAATCTTCACACTCTTTCCTCTAATGATGCTATTTTTGTACCATCTTCAGTGGTTTTTCATAACAAATAATACAAAATACAGTACTTTGGTTTCTCTTTGGAACAGGGATTTGGGTCTGGGGTGGAAACATCCGAAATATGGTGGTGGGAAGGTGTAATGGTGGCGGGATTGGTGTTTGAATACTAAATGTAATCAAATATTGTGGGTGAAAACTGCAGCCACAAAAGACTAAATCGGATATATTAAAAAGAAAAAAATGTAAAGTCTTGGACAGGGGACACTACATGAGGAGGTAAGACATTTTCCTTTCACAGGACCAACCCAGATTTGGTCCTAAGCACCAATAACCAGAGTACGAAGTGATCCCTGAGTACAGAGAGATGCCCAAATACAGAGCTTACTATTGTAAGCCCTAAACACATGCAGATGTAGCCAAAATCTGCCTCCCAGATCACCCAACAAAGAAATTAAGTTCAGTTTAAGTTTGAGTTGCACCGATAAAGCTTCATTTTTCACTTTATTTGACTAATATACTCCTATAGTTCTAGTCTCTACATGATGTATAGTTACAACTGAATTAATTTAATAGTCCCGCAATAATCTTAAAAATAAAAATACTTCTAACTCAATATAATTATCAATATAATGCGCGTTGAAAAAGAATTACCAATGGCTTATACATATTTCTCATAATAATTTTACTATCAAAAACCTAAATCCCGATTGAATAATAATGGTAAAGTAACTGATAAACATGTCAGTCTTAACCTTAAAAGAATTCAGAATTTTGATATATTAGAGACAAGAGGTCATAATAAAAAGGACTGCTATTTAATTTTCCAATGTTCTTAGAATCTCATCAAATTCTTTTTATTATTTAAATATGCTTCTCTCTCTCTCTTTTTTTATTTTCCAAACTGGGAATATGCTTTGGCATTTATCTATGACAATAGCAGTGGGTATTAGTCTCAATTAGGCTGGTTTTATCTTTTATTTTTCCAATGAACATAACAATGTAGCCTCCTGAGAGATGTTCTCCAAGTGTATCTTTTATCCCTTATACCTGTGGGAATTTTGTGGGAGACGGTTTAATTCCATCGTACCCATAAAATCACAGAACTTCCATCCCTTAGGTTAAATATCAAGTAAATCATTAAAAGATTAAAGACAAAGAGCTTATGCTTACTAGAGCCAGTGCATAAATAAACATGAAGAACTTAAATGAAAAACCCTCAGGTACTTGGGATGTTAGGAAATATTTAACAGTAAAAACCTCTTAGTGTCATAGTAAAGTTCTTTGGAACAGCAGAGTAGCCTATTTTATTCACTCAACTGCAAAGTTTTTCCACGAGTAAGAACCAAAATCATGCACACACAGAGACACACACAGACACAGACACACACTCACGCATGCACGCATGCCAAAAAAAAAAAAACAGAGAAAGAAAAGAAAACAAAGAACATTCCCACAACCAATGGAATCCCTTATGGAATAGCAGAGGAGGCAGAGAACAAAGGCATACATTTGTTTCAAGAGCTGCACTGGGTATTTACTAAATCATGTTTTGGAGAAAAGCTATCTGTTCATAGATGTCAACATCCAAGTGGATGTGTCATGTGCAGGTAGACAGAGAAATAAGGACAGCAAGAACAAAAGAGGAATCTGAATTTATGGTAAATAGATTTATGATAGAAGAGCAATCTACCTACACATCTTTACCTTTCTACATTAGGCAAGAATGCACGACTGAGTTACGGAAATATACAATGGAGATATATACCTGTGTGTCTCATACAAAGAGATTGTGGAGACATATCACCATGTATCTGGTTATAGGCATAGGGAGGAAATAAATAGGTTACTGTGCAGTCAGGGACCAAATCTATCCAGCCAGCAGTCTGGGATCTTCGATAATACAAAAGTCATTATAAGGTTCTATTTTGTCTAATCAAAGTTAGAAAAATGTGCCATTGTTGTATTCAGGAGAAATTGCTTCACTACATTATTTGAACAATAAACTTATACCTAGTGTGTCTTTTGATTTCTTAATTTTAGAAATTTTACCACAGTCTTAACAAGAGGATAAGGGGCAGAAAAATCTCAGTTTTGTCACTGTGATTACATTATTTTAATGTGAAGAGTATTCATTCCCCCAACAGAAGACAATAGTGTAAATATTAAATTACAATAATGATCATGATCATGATCATCCTGTTGTTCGTCGATTGCCTCTAGCAGGCAATGGTAACGTCTCCTTCGTCCTAGCCCTGAGATTCTAATAAGTGCCACATTCAAGGCTCTTTCAGGGTTAGGAGAATGAGACCCATCATTGTAACTGGTATTTGGTATATTGGGTACACCACGGGGATTTTGCCAGACTCTGCCGTGTGGGCAGGTTACATTTGGAAGCCTGCCAGGTTGTCCAAAGCAAGAATGAGATAATAAGATCATAAATATATGATTATAAAACCAAGGTCAAATTATTTCTTAAAACTCATAGAAAAAATAAACATTGGCCTTTGTGAGTTCCACAAAGCATAATTCAGGGGCTGCTGCTTCGAATACCATGTGTGAACACCATGTATTTGGTGGCCCATAGCTGCCTCCCCACCAATCAAGGCCTCCCCAACAGAGAGACAGAGAGACTGGGAGACAGGGACCACAGCCTGATGGTGAAAAGAGACAAAGATCCCAACACTTAGTACTTTGGCCTTTGAGAGCAAACATAGCTTTTAACACTTTCTGAGCTCTGAGAGCAAGTAAGACTCTTCACTGTAAATCCAGGACTATGTCCTCAGGCCAGTTTAGTTTGTCCTTCCCCATGGGGGTCCTGTCCTTTAACTTGTAACAGCTTTCATCAAGATCATGCATTCATGCTTTCTAGAATGTCCTATTTTGATGCAGGGTAGCTTTGCCACTCCCCCAGGGTCCATCCCAGTCCCACAGCAGGACCTCCCTTTTGGGGTGTTAGGAACTACAGGAACTGAAACCTGAGTCAAGTAATTATGATCAAGTAATTATACCCAGGAGAAGATATATTTCAGAGTCAAATAACTCCCAAATATTAGGAGCACAGCATTAGCGGTCTTTAATTTCTGTGTTTAACCAAAGAACTATTGTTCTATAGTAAAATATAAAAAGGCTATAGGGGAAATAGAAAAGCGGGTACAAATATACAGCACTTCAAATACAAAGTGAAGATAGATGGTCGGCAACTAGACCACCTCCGCTTTGCTGATGACATCGTTCTAATAACACCAAACATCAGCCAAGCGGCACAAATGCTGAACGACTTTAACCGTGAATGTGGAAAGGTCCGGACTACAGCTGAATACTCTGAAGACAATGTTTATGAGAAACAGCCTTGTTCCTGACGCTCCATTCGCTCTCAACGGAACCACCATCTCCGAATGCAACAGTTATATATACCTAGGCCGAGAAATCAACATGATGAATGACCTGGCACCTGACTTGCGCAGGAGGAAGAGAGCGGCTTGGAATGCCTTCAAGAACATGGAAGAAATAACTAAAAGGACAAAGAACCTCCAGCTATGAGCACATCTCTTTGATTTTACTGTTCTTCCTGTATTAACATATGCCTCAGAAACCTGGACCCTACGAAAACAGGATGAGAACGCTATTCGGGTCTCTCAAAGAGGAATCAAAAGAGCTATGCTTGGAATATCACGATTCACTCAAATGAGAGATAGAATCCGGAGTTCTAGTCTTCGTCAACGCTCAAGAATCAGGGACACTGTCTCATTTGCCTAGACATCAAAAATCAAATGGGCTGGACACGTAATGAGGTTTACAGACAACCGCTGGACTAAAGCCATTACTGATTGGATTCCACGGGACATCAAAAGATCACGTGGACGCCCACCTACAAGATGGCCAGACTTCTTCGTCAAGACCCTGAATGATCGGTTTGAGGCTCTGCATGTTCCTAGAACGAACAGATACCATTGGGCTACGCTAGCACGCAACTGGGATGAATGGAGACGTTACTGGCACCCGCTCGAGTAAATCGATGAATAACGGGGATTAAGTGATTAAGTGATTAAGTGATTCCAAAAGTCTAACTGTGACCTAAGAAACCTTATTTGTGACCTCCCAGAGCTAAGCTAACACCGGCTAGGGTTGAAGACACAGAAAACAAAAGCAAAAAAGACTCTGCTACCTACTAGTTTTGTTGACAGTATTTTAAATAAATGACTATATATTTAATCAACAACAATCTTTAGTTTATAAAATAGATCTGAGACCTAGCTATTGTTGATGTTTCCATGACTACAGTATCACAAAACCTGATACACTGAGCTATAAAAGTCCATATATATATATATATTACCTAAATATGAATATCAAACACTTATGAATGGAGACTCATTTTTTAAAAGAAGTGATATAGTGGAATGCCCATTTGAGTCTTTTCTCCCTGAAGCTCTGTTCATTTTAAATAATGTCATCGCAGAGACAATCAATGTATTGTCTCTATGTTAATGAACATAAAACTTGTACCACCTCCACAATGCATGCACAAGGCTTTATGATCTGGGATATATTGAGAAAATTGCAGTCAGGGTATTGATGTTCCTGTCAGCTTAGGTCTAAACCAATAATTAATAGCTTGTTTCCTTTCATTTTAAGGAAGACAATCAAGTTGTAAGCAAATTAGGCAGAGGTAACCCATAAATTACTGTTCAAATAAAGAGAAAATTTGATTTTGAAACAAAAGGCATTCAGAAATTTAGAAAAGAATGCATTCACAATATTTGATTTGACATTCAAAGACATTTCTCTTTAATATATGAAATTCATTGCTTATTTTCTTAAGCCAGCATGATTCAATAAAAATTATAATTTATCTTTAGTCAAAACAGACTTTCATTACCTGATACATGATTATGAACTAGTGGTTTTAATAATTTTTATTTTCCACTGCAGACAATTTTGTGGTTTCCTTAGCCATGTATTTGTTTCATGGCTGAGAAAACCAAGCTCTTTCTAAAAAAAAATCAGACCAACTTGTAAGTTATAATCACACTTGAAAAAAAGCTAAATAGTAATAATATTTTCACTGCATTTCTATAATTTGCTCTTCTGTTTTTATACTTCTACCTAATATAATAAATGCTATGATCTCAATTAATAAAAATGTCTAAGAGATAAACTATTTGGCATCATTCCCATTTAAAGCGCAACTCAGTTTGTTTTGACTGAAAGCAACACATTCAATTTTCTTCCAACTCCCATCTAAGTGATTACACCACCTTGAAACACTTAGGTAAAGGCAATAATTTGTCTTTAATTGCCCACTTGAAAAATTCAAAATATTTGGGGCTATATGTATTGAATGCCTACTTAACAACTTCTACTGATAGCAGGGAATGATATTGACCCTAATTTCCACCAGTCAAGTCTCACTCCTTAAAAAAGAAATTAAATAAATAACAGAGGAATTCTGTACTATCTGGTGCCATTCAATACTTCCTATTAAGTTAAAAATCTTTACATTTTCAGTATCACTGCAGTGGGTACCACCGTTCTAGTCCTAATTGTTACTCTGGTTGCTCTCTAGTTTTTATAACTGAAACCCTCATAGGTAATAAAATTCTTATAGAAAGCTGGGTTCAGGTATGGGTTAATGTGCTACTTGAATCATTGCTTTTTTCCCCAGTGTATAAACTCAGTTGGAAAATCTTTCTTATAGGTCCTAACTACATTGTACATAGTGGATTTTATTTTTTCATACAGAGGTTTTTATTCTTAAGTTAATTTTTTTTCTGAAAGAAAAAACATGTACAAACAGTATATTCTCTCTCCTATAGGATTCTGCCTTTGATATTTGATGTAATATATGCAGATATGTGTATACATGTATATTTATAATCACTTTTATTTTAAATGGTCTTGAAATATTTCTTTCTGTTTGTTCTACATCTCTATTCTATATCTCAAATTAGACTATATGAATCAAATAAGGAAGTACTTGCCTTGCATGTATTCAATGATTAACACTATGATTATATAAATATCTATCCAAACTAACATATCCATACACACTTTACAATGATTCTTTTTACCTAAGAAATATTGTAATTAACATTGAAAAATTACTAGAAATATAACAAGCCATCTTCTTTTGATTCTTTGCACATGATCAGAGGACTATTTTTGGAACTAAAAACACATGTGAAATGCAAATGCCTATTTAGCTATAGGTAGTTTGGTTTGCACTTGCTCCCTCAATATTATTATCATATTGGCTAATGAGATATTCAAGCAAACAAGTTTGAATATGTACTTTATTTATTTTAACACAATAAGTGTCACATTAAAATTCCAATAACTTATTTCAGAGACATGGAATGAACTCTACTAAAATTTGTATGGAACCATAAAACTCTCCAAATAGCTAAAGCAATCCTAAGCAAACAAAAGAAAATAGGAGGTATTGCATTTCCCATTTAACGTATAGAGTATTACATTTCTACATAATGTGTGTTCATATACTATGTATACTTATAACTATTCTAAAGCTTATACCCCAAAACACACTTTTAGAACTCAAAATGTCCAAGCTAGTTTGAATTGATTATACTTTAAAACTTGTACATTTTTTCACTTCATATTTTATTTCAATCTAAAGTGAACATAATTTGTTTGAAAAATTATGGAGGTGAAGAATCTTTCATTGTCACTGTCACACTGTCTTCCCGTTGCTCACCGATTTGCTCAAGTGGGCCCAGTAACATTGTGAGACTTGTTACTGTGTTTGGCATATCGAATATGTCACGGGTAGCTTGGATATACTCTTGGTAGTTTGTCGGGCTCTTCGAGAGGGGCAGAGGAAGAATCATTAAAGAGATTAATTTGTAATTGTGAAAGTCTTTCATAGACAAATACTTTTATTTATGTAATTTTATGAGCTTAAGCAGACAGAAAACTGAATCTTTGTTTAAAAGTGAGTATTGTCCCTTGCTTTTCTATTGCTTTTGGTAAGGTTGATAGTTAATATATAGATTTTCTCGTTGATTCTTTTAAATTCAAGAAATACGTCTAAAAGCACTGAAATTTCTCAATTTCAGTGTCCTCTCTCTACATACTAACTATGTACCCATAAATCCCCTTAGGTCACATACAGGCATGATATTAAGATATCCTTATGTTAGAAACAGTATTCAATTTTCTTGCTGCGTGTAAAATAATCCTTACCGCCCCTCTTGGAGAGCCTGGCAAGCTACCGAGAGTATTCGATATGCCAGACACAGTAACAACAAAGTCTCCAATGGAGACGTTACTGGGCCCGCTCGAGCAAATCGACGATCAACGGGAGGGCCTTTACTTTTTACTTAGAAAGAGTATTTAATTTTCTTATTATTACTAAACTCTGTTTTAGCATATAACATAATAAAATCATTTGTGACACTGTAAATTACAGTTTTATTAAAAATTTTCTTTGCAGATTGAAAGAAGCATATTTTATTTGTTTTTGTTTGGGGGACAAACCCCTGGGTATGTTTGGAATTACTCATGGCTCTGTGCTTAGGTATTATTCCTACCCATGTTCAGTGGATTATAGGTGGTGTCAGGATTGAATCAGACATTACTGCTAGCAAGGCAGACATGTTAACCTCTTGTACTATTTCTCTGATCCTGAAACATAAAACAAAAACAGCATGTATTTTTAAATCTATCATATATGGGATATAAAGAAACATATGGGAACAACAGATGCCCAATGGTGACACAAACTGAGAACTGGATTTCAGTAGGAAGTTTACCACAGTGGATATAAGGCTATAATGGGGATTGGAATCCTGGAAAAATGGTGAGGTAAGCCAACAATCTAGAGGAGCTGTCTGTGGTGCTGGAAGGTGTTATGAATAAAACCCTATCATCAACAGAGGCTGGAGAGATAGGACAGGGGGTATGGCATTTGCCTTGCACCTGGCCCACGGGGGTTCGATTCCTAACATCCCATATGGTCCGCTGAGCACCACCAGGAGTAATTCCTGAGTACAGAGCCAGGAGTAACCCTGATGCATTGCCAGGTGCGACCCAAAAAAGCTCCAAATAAAAAAACTATCATAAATGGTACTATAAACTAGAGTGTCTAAATTAAAAAAAAACTTTAAAAATGACGCACATAGAAATTGTAAAGAAAACATGAAATTATCTTTCAAAAACTGTGATAAATACAACACACAAATTTTGTTTCCACTATGTAACTCACATTTAAATAGGATAAACAGATAAGTTAATTAATATGAAAATATCCAATTTGATATACAAGGATACTTGTTATGATGAACACTATGAAAGTAATTTAACAAGGAAATTAAAAGCAATTATTTTCTAACATGTGTCATAACAGGTCCTGTCTAAGGAGGTATATTTGGGGACAAACAGAAAAAAAATGAAGAGTGTAAACTATGTGAGTGTGTAATGGTGCACCAGGTTCAAATGAGTTGAAAGCCTAAATGATATGTTTTAAGAATAAATGTTGTGATGGATGAATACCAAGTGTGTCTGAACTGTAGTAAAGCAAGAGAACCAAGGGACAAAAAAAAAGTAGGGACCCCTTTGAGAATCCTAGAGTTTAGAATATGGGGCATTTTCAGTTGGCAAACTTTTCTAACTTGTGCATTGCATCCTATTTAACATCCCAAATCCAGGTCACTAAGTCTAGAAGAGAATCTTAGCCCCTATATGTCTGCATACATCCCCCAAAACATTACTGGTACTGAGGCTACTTTCTCTTGACAACCACCAAAAGCACCTTTTAAGCCACACATTGGCTTTAGTCTTGACTATATATTATGTAAAATCTTCTGTGAATTATGAAGAAATCGCATAATAATAAGTATTTCGTCTATATTCTTTGCTTTTAAATAATCCTAAATATGATTTATGGATTGAAGACATGTTGGACTATTCCATGGAAGATGAGCAGGAACTAAGGAGACAAATTAAAATGTCATTGCCATAATACAAGCAAAAAGTCATTGAAATGCAGTAAAGTACTATGATTAGAATTAATATTAGCAAGGAGATGAAGAATAGTAGGTCAGAGTACTACTACACTAGACAGGGTGTTTACCATGCACACAGCCAATTTGGGTTCGATCCCCAGCACCACATTTGGTCTCTGGGGCTCCTCCAAGAGTGATCCCTTAGTGCAGAGAAAGGAGTAAGTCATGAGCTCTGTTGGGCGTGACCCCAAAACAAATAAAAAATAGAAAACCCTCAAACACAGCTGATAACAATGCAAAGAGATGCAACCTCTATGGGAAACAGAAAGGAAATTCCTCAAAATAAATAAATACAAGACTACTCTATGACACAGCTATGCTTCTTAGAGTATGTATCTAAATAATAAAAAAGTGGATATTTAAAAAGATACACGCATCCTGCATTTTATATGCATTACCTATAATAGCCCAACGATGACATCAACTTAAATATGCATAGATAGATAAGTGAATACAGGCATGACATATACAAACAAAGGAATATTAGCTATAAAAAGAACTTTACTGGTACAATATTGATGGTTCTATAAAGGGTCTATGCTAAATGAATCATGACTAATGGAAAAAAGCAAATAACTTATGATTTCAGTTAGATGGATAAAGTAAATAAACAAATAAAACAAAATTAAAATGACCACTAAGATTTTGATAACAGAACATGATCACAGGATAAAAAGAATGAGTTGAATAAGTTGAATAAAAGCGGTACATGGTGATGGACCTAAATTATGGTGATATTATGTAGCTTGCAGAAATGATGCATACATTACTATGGGCCTTTTCTTTAAGAATAACGTTTTCCATATATTTCTATAACTGAATATTTAATAATTTAAATTTTGTAAAACATGGTATATGGGTATTTGGGTGGGATGTGTTATGCTCTCATTTAAATATTTTTCAGGATATTAATGAGTTTGAATATCTCAGTTTTGAAGACATTTCCATTTCTTATTCTAAAATTCACCTTTATATACTATCTCTCTTTTTTTTCTCCATTGTATTTTTTTCTCAGTTGTTCAGACTGTAAAATGGGAACTCAAATATACTTTTACTGGCTTGGTAATACACTAAAAAAATTCAACAAAAAATTCAGTGCATTACTAAAATTTAATTTCATTTTAATTACAGATCTGTATGCAAGAGTATCAATATTTAGTATTATTGATCAGCATACTGAAACGTATTAATATTTCAACTTGTGTTATCAAATTGAAAATGCTATGTCAACAAACTATAATTTGCATTACTATTTCTTCCTTATCAAAACTTTGATCAGATTATGACCCATGAGCACTCCTTATGTATGCCTTTCTGAGCATAGAATACAGGCACCTATGTTATCATAAATGCTAGGAGTCCTCAGTAGTTAGAGAAATTCCCCCAGTCTTTTTGCTCCAGTTCAAATCAAAATAAAGTTTAGAGACAATTTTCTTAACTCTCCCAGTGCCATTGGCTTAAATTCTAGGGTATGAGTCTTATTCATCCTTATCATTCCAGAATCCCTGTTCTACGTTGCAAACCCCTCAACTTGTATGAATCATAATACTCACACTATATCATGTGTTAAATGTAAAAATTTGACTTTTTTTGATACTATCATCACTATAGCACTGGAAATAAAAGGTCCAGGGATTTCTGTGTTGGGGTGAAGTGGCTGAGGGATTATGAGCAACAGAATAGTTTGTTAAATTTTAATTCTTTACCAGCTGTAAAATTAATCACATTTTCTCTTTTAAAGAAGTGATATGGTAGTAAGCATATTACTCTGATCAGGTGAGAAAGGAGGGCAGCTCTTATGGTTTTTTTTAGAATTAGTAATGTTTACTCACCGCTACTTTCTTTCCTATAGTTAGGGAATATGTAGTGTATACACACTTTAGATACTTGATATACACCCAAGAAACTAGGTGTAAAACAATAGTACATTTTGACGTAGTAAAAATATCTGGAAAACTATGTGATAAGAGAACTTTAAGAACTTCCATGACTCTGTATTAAATTAAATACAAAATTTAATTTTTGTTTGCTCCATCCACTTTATAAAAAAATAAAGGCCTTTCTGAGTCTGAAGAGAGAATATAGTAGTTACAGCATTTGCTTGTATGAGCCAACCTTAATTTTATCCTCAATAATACATTGGGTTCCGTAAGCACCACCAGATACAATCCCTGAGCACAGAGAGAGGTTCAAGCCCTGTACACAATTAGATGTGGTTAAATTTTTTTTTTAAATGAAGTCATGAAATTTACATACAAGTGTTACTACATGGAAAATATTATGCTAAGCGAAATGAGTCAGAAAGAGAGGGACAGACACAGAAAGATTGCATTCATCAGGGTAACATAAAGTAACAAAATAAGAGACTAACACCCAAGAACAGCTGTGATAAATACCAGGTTGTTCGCTCCATGGCTTAGAGGCCAGCTGCACACTCTAGGGGTAAAGGCAGCTCAGATAGAGAAGGGAGCACCAAATAAAGGGTGCTGGGCAGATCTGTCCAGGATGGGAGATGCCTGCTGAAAGTAGTCTATGAACCGAACATGATTGCCACCCAATGTCTCTTCTGCAGACCACAGCACCCAAAAGGAGAGATAGAACAAAAGGGAGTGCCCTGCCACAGAGGCAGGGTGGGATGGGAAATGGGGTGTGGGAGGGATACTGGAATTGGTGGGGGTGGAGAGTGGGCAGTGGTGGTAGGGTAGGTAGGGTACTCGATCATTGTATAACTGAAACCCAATCACAACAACTTGTAAGTCTACAATGTACCTCATGGTGTTTCACTAATAAAAAATATACAGTTTATAACTGCATTTATTATAGTCCCATCATTTTATATATCTCACTAAAAAGCCATTTGTGATTTTCTTCTTGTAATCCTTAGCATTTTCAACTGGTATCCAATTAAAAGTGACTCATACTATGGTTGAAACCATATGCTTAATGCCTGTAGAAATACATGATGCCCAGATTTAAGATAATATGAGGACTTAAAGCAATATAAAGCTTCTTACTCTGGAAAAATCTTTTAGAGAGAATTAACAACATTAGCTCATACTTTTGGGGACAAAATTAAGAATCTTCAAATATTTCTAGAATCTTACAAATGAAGTCGACATTGATCACAGAAATAAATCTGACTGGTTCTGAGGGCTTTGCTTAGAGAGAAACAAGAGATTATGGAATGAAAACAACTATTCATTTAAAATTTACTATTTTTTTAGACAAAATTCAAAGTGATAGAATCAGAAAAATATCTCTGTCTATTATGTAATTATAAGTCCTTATAAATTTTATTTACATTTTATTACATTTATTTACAAGAAAATATGCCCCCAAGCAGTACTCAGGAGTCCAGGGAGCACTCGCACATAGGCTGGGTCAGGCAGTGTAAGCCACACACAACTCAGTGCTCAGCCCTGTCATATGGTTCTGGGAGCCACTAAGACTGTTTCAGGGTTACTCTGCAGTCACCAGGACATGGATTCTTACTGTGACAAGAGATTCTGACAATAGTAGTCAACAGGCGTGATGGAGAAGACATGGTCTATAGCTATGTGGTGGAATTATAACAACATTTAGTGGTGGATATGATGTGGTAACACAGTATAAATAAACCATTATACTCAGGTAAATCAATGTTAGTTGATCAATTAATTACTTTTTGCTTTTGTTTTTGGGGTTTTGTTGCTGTGGTGGTAATGGTGGTGGTGGTTTTTTGGGTACACTCAGCTTGTTCCTGACTCTGTACTCAGGGCTCACTCCTAGTGGTGGTTTGGTGACCATATGTGGTGCCAGGGATCAAACCTAGGTCAGATGCATGCAAAGTAATTACCTTCCTCATTGTACTATAGCTCTAGTCCCATTGATTAATTTTTAATTAGTTTTTAATTAAATAAGATTGTCTTAAACAGATAACTGAAAAATGTGAAATTTTACAACAAAGGAAAACAATTATAGACTTTTAAGGAAAAACACATTTGAAATGAAAGTACATTTTCAACATGTTCTTTTAAGTTTTATATATTAATGAAGACAATAATTTTAATACCTAAAAATACTCAAACACCTCATGTTTACTATAAGGCCACTGGTGCCTTGATAAATTCTTATCAAATGCTCAAAAGACATTTTGACAATTGCTACCTATACATTTATATTGTATTTTAGGTAGAATAATTGAGATATTTGACAAGCTAAAAAGAATGCAGTTAGAAACATATGATAGTCAATAGCAGATGAGACTATACTTTGGTCTGAACTGAATTATTAGATCAATGATTTTACTGGACATTATAATTTCCTGTTAAACATACATAACTAGATCAAACATCTACTTTTACCAATAAAATAAATTTTACAGTAAAAAATGTCATGAGATTGAAAGTATTATACAAACTTACTCTATGTGCTAATAAAGTCTGCAATATTTTATTTAAATATTAAGTAATTGCTTCCATGGTGTCTGAAGTAGAGGCTAAAAATATTTGGTAGATAACAGGTCTGTTAAGACTCATCAGCTTATTCTTTGAACCTATGAATTTCCAATTCATATCACCTCCTCCTGGGCTGATTAATTGAATAGCATCAAGCTGAAATATTGTTGCTCTCATTCTCTGTACACTGTTTTATACACATGATTTCATGTGCACAAGATAAAAAAACACAATCAATACTATTTCAGAAGAGGAGCACATAAATAAGCCCATATATTAAGAACCTAATTAATCAACTAAGCAATTCAAGCTATAATAAAAATCATAAGAATTTTTTATCTTTAAAATACTCCCAAGATTTATACTGAAGCATTATCTAACCTAATAGCTTATGAAATAGATAGAAATTTGCAGATCAATACATTTTAGTCCTCTCATTATATGAAATAAAAATAACTTAAATTGCTCAAGCACTCTTATAGGAAGCACTTACAAATTTAAATAATATAATCCTATCAAAAGTAGTCTTCAAATGCATTTTAGAAATATGTATGACTTTGTTATTAATAATGACCAAAATATAAAATTTATCTTTAGTGAAACTGTTATATAATAGACAGATTTTTATGATTTAATTAGTGTAAAATTAATATACTAGTGACGTTTCTAGAGTTCTTAATTGTTAATACCAACAAAGATATAATCTAGGCCCCATTTTGCAAATCATTAATATAAGTTTCAGAGTGTTTTAGTAGCTTTCTCAAAATTGCAGGACAATCCGCATGTTTAATAGTAAACTATAATATCCACAGTTTCTCATTTAACTACCAATGGTTCTTTCATTAAACAGCACTAAATACTTCAGTAATATTATAACTCTGTCATAACAAATAGAGTGTTTACTGTTCATTTTAAATATAAAAAGGCCTCCAATATGAAAATTGTATGTTTAAATATTTATGTGTCCCTCTCAAAACAGAAATGAAAAATTATGTGTTCAGAATTTGCAAAATAAGTAGGAGAGTAATGTTTAGTCAGTGGTCAGGGTTAAATTCCAGCAAATAAAAATGAGCAATTCCAGTAAAAAAAAAAATAAGAAAAGTTTATGTGAAAGCTTTAGTAAATGAAGAAAAAAGACTACAAGAAAGAAATTTGGCCCCATCCAGGTCAGTCCGCCTACCAGCATTCCAGTCCGGGATGTGGCTTTTGCCCTGCAAAGGCCCAGGCGTCCTCTCAGACCCTGGAACAAAAGCAGACCTGAGCCCTGTCCTGCCCGCCTGCCCCCAACGCTGCTCCGGCCATCTCCTCCCCATCCAGGTCAGTCAGGCGGCCATCATTCGAGTCTGGAATTTGGCTTTCAACCTGCAAGCCCTGCAGGCGTCCTCCGGACTCTGGGAGACACAGAAGCTCTGAGTCTCTCTGCCTCACCCTTTGCTTTGCTCAAGCTGAGCTGGTCTCTTTTTCCCACCCAGTTTTTACACCCCAGACACACACCAGGTACCCTTGGGATTGTGGCCACTTTAGAAGTGGGCGTGGCTTTTAGAATTGGGAGTGGCTTCTTGGAAGTGGGCGTGGCCAAATTTTCAGCGGGCCAACGCTTATGCAGCTACAAGTACTTTACTCATACCAAGAAATCTACTCCCTACACCACACACCAACATGAAGAAACAACGCAAATCCCCGCCTCAGGGAGAGGACGATGAAACGAACTGAGAAGCCTCAGTAGGTGCTATACACCTACGGGACCTCTCTGACAAAGAAATAAGATATGAAGTCATGAAGATGTTCAATCAACTCAATGAAACAGTCAGAAATATATCCAGTAAATTGGAAGAGGACATGAAAGAAACAATCGATCGCACAATTGACAAAATACAGGAAGAAATGAGAGCAGAAATTGGAAAGCTATGCACAGAAATGGCATGAATCAAAGATTCCATAGATGAAATCAAAAACTCAGTCTGTGCCCTCAAAAATAGAATGACCACAGCAGAGGAAAGAATCAGTGAGCTGGAAGATCAGCTGCACCAAGTCAAGAGGCAACAACAAACAGTGGCAAAGGACCTCAAAATAGCTCTACAGAGAATCAGAGTCCTAGGAGACGATTCCAAAAGAAACAACATTAGAATCATTGGACTACCAGAAGCTCAGGGAAACAACCCCAAAGAAAAAGCCATGGTTAAACAAATCATTGCTGAGAAATTCCCAGAGCTCCACAATACAGCCATTCAGATTCAAGAAGCCCAAAGGGTGCCAGCTAAAAGAGACCCGAGCAAAAACACTCCAAGACATATCATAGCTATAATGATCAATGATGCCAACAGAGACACAATACTGCAAGCAGCAAGGGCAAAGAAGGAAATCACATATAAAGGAGCACCCCTTAGATTCACAGCAGATCTATCAGAGGAAACCCTCCAAGCCCGATGGCAGTGGTGAGATATAGTGAAAAAACTCACTGAAATGAATGCTTCACCAAGAATACTCTATCCGGTTAAACTCTCTCTCAACCTCAAGGAACGGTACACTATTTTCTAGATAAAGAGCAGCTCAGAAACTTCATAGACTCAAAACAAAACCTAAAACAAGGCCTAAAGTGGCTACTATAAGACAAGATAAACCCTACAACCACAACACACCTTTACAGAAAGATGACACAAAACCCCATAACAATAATCGCTCTTAATATCAACGGTCTAAATTCACCATTTAAGAGACACAGAGTGGCAAAATGGATACAGAGACAGAACCCAACATTCTGCTGCCTACAAGAAACTCATCTCAACAGTCAAAGCAAACACAGACTCAAAGTCAAAGAACGGACAGAAAACAATCCTGCAAGCAAACAGCTCCTTAAAAAAAAGCTGGGGTGACCATACTAGTATCCGACAATATTAATTTCACCTTGAAAAAGATTAGAAGGGACAGTGAAGGCTATTTTCTCTTCATCAAGGGATATGTACAACAGGAAGAAATCACACTCTTAAATGTATATGCAACTAATGAGGGAACAGCTACATATTTAAAACAACTACTAACAGATTCTAAGGAGGACATTGCTAGCAACACAATAGTACTTGGAGACTTCAACATTGCCTTATCAACTCTGGATAGATCAACAAGAACAAAACCCAGCAAGGAATCATTGGCTTTGAAAGAAGAAATAGAAGAGAAAGGGCTTATAGACCTATACAAGGGTTTACACCCCCAAAAGAAAGAATACACATTCTTCTCCAGTGCACATGGAACATTTTCCAAAATAGACCTTGTGCTAGGCCACGAAACATACCGCAACAGAATCAGGAAGATAGAAATAGTATCAATCATCTATTCAGACCATGATGCACTGAGGATAGAAGTGAATCGAACACAGACATGGAGAACCAAATCAAACACCTGGAAATTAAACAACTCAATGCTGAACAACTAGTGGGTCAGGAATGAAGTCAAGGACGAAATCAAAAGATACCTGGAAACAACTGAGAATGAAGACACGAGTTACCAGAATCTTTTGGGATGCAGTGAAAGCCATATTAGGGGGAAAATTTATAGCTCTGCAAGCATATCTTAGGTCTGTAGAAAGGATACACATAACAACTTGACCTCAGAGCTCAAGACCTTAGAAAAGGATCAACAGAAAGAGCCTAAATCAGGCAGAAGGAAAGAGATCATAAAACTTAGAGCAGAAATCAATGACATGGAAACCAAAGAAACAATCTGAAAGATCAATGAAACCAAGAGCTGCTTCTTCGAGAAGATAAACAAGATAGATAAACCACTAGCAACACTCACAAAGAAACAGAGAGAGAGAACCCTAACAAACCGATCAGAAATTAGAAGTGGGATATCACAACAGAAACCAAAGAAACCCAAAAGATCATCAGAGACTACTTTAAAAGTCTGTATGTCATGGAACAAGAGAACCTATAATAAATAGATAAATTCCCGAACTCTTATAATCTCCCAAAGCTGAATCAATAAGATCTAGAGCATCTAAATAGACCTATTAACATCAACGAAATCAATCAACATAATACATCATATCAACAAAAGAGAAGATAAAACTAATATGATCATATCAATAAATACAGATAAAGCATTTGACAAGATCCAGCACCCGTTCATGATGAAAACTCTAGCCAAAATGGGGATAGAGGGAACTTTCCTCAATATAGTTAAAGCCACCTACCTCAAGCCTACAGCAAGCATCATCCTCAACTGGGAAAAACTGAGATCCTTCCCTCTAAAACCAGGGACCAGACTAGGATGCCTACTCTCTCCACTGCTGTTCAATATAGTACTGGAAGTACTTGCAATAGCGATTAGACAGGAAAAATATATTCAGAGCATCCATGTAGGAAAGGAAGAAATCAAGCTCTCTCTATTCGCAGATGATATGATACTACACTTAGAGAATCCTAAAACCTCTAACAAGAAACTCCTGGAAGCAATAGTCTTGTATAGTAATGTTGCAGGCTACAAAATCAATACCCAAATGTCCATGGCTTTTCTATATGCAAATAGTGAAAGAGAAGAAAGTGACATGAAGAAAACAATCCCGTTTACAATTGTGCTCCATAAAAATCAAGTACCTAGGAATCAGCTTAACTAAGGAAGTAAAGGACCTCTACAAAGAAAACTACAGAACACTACTTCAGGAAATAAAAGAGGATACGAGGAAATGGAAAAATATCCCCTGCTCATTGTTCGGGAGAATTAACATTTTCAAAATGGCAATACTTCTCAAAGCATTGTATAAATTCAATGTGATCCCTATTAGGATATCCATGACATTCTTCAAAGAAATGGAGCAAACACTCCTGAAATTTATATGGAACAATAAGCTCACATGATTAGCTAAAGCAATTCTTGGGAAAAAGAAAATGGGAAGAGTCAACCTCCCTAATTTCAAACTCTACTACAAAGCAGTAACAATTTAAACAGCATAGTACTGGAACAAAGGCAGAGCTATAGACCAATGGAACAGAATTGAATATACTGACATTTTCCCCCACGCATAGAGCATCTAATCATTGATAAGGGAGCAAAAAAAGTGAAGTGGAGCAGGGAAAGCCTCTTTAACAAATTGTGCTGGCAAAACTGGATGGCTACATGCAAAAAAGTGCTCAGATCTCTACCTAACACCATGTACAAAAGTAAGATCAAAGTGGATTAAAGACCTCAAGATCAGACAGTAATCCATAAGGTACATTGAGGAAAAAGATGGCAAAACACTCTATGACATAGAAGCTAACGGTATCTTCAAAGATGTCATGCCGCTGGCCAAGCAAGTGAAAACAGAAATAGACAAATGGGACTATCTTAAACTAAGATACTTCTGCAACTCCAAAGAAACAGTGACCAAAATACAAAGACAGTCTACAGAATGGGAAAGGATATTTGCCAAATACGCATCTGACAAGGGGTTGATATCAAGGATATACAAAATACTGGTTGAACTCCACAAAAAGAAAACATCCAACCCAATCAAAAATGGGTAGATGAAATGAACAGAAACTTTCACAAAGAAGAAATCCGAATGGCTAAAAGGCACATGAGAAAATGCTGAGTAGAAGTCGTGATTAATCTTCAACATTGTCTTTCTGGAAGATGTGATAGATGTCAGAGGAAAGTCATTTTGGTCTTGTAGTTGACAACACTTTTCCCGGTTTCTGCCACATTGGCCAGCAGTGCTGATCTTCTCTCTTTAAGGTCATCCTTTATCAATCTCTGCACTGCTTTGTGAGCTCAGATGTCAGCTTGTGGTTGGCTGAGGCCCACATGAAGCCACATTTGCGAATGAGCTCGAGAGTTTTTGAAGACAGACATCTTATTGTGGTGTTCTCTCTCTCGGCATTCCTCACACAATCATGGAGGTGCTAAACAAGTCAATCGTATTCTTCGTCAATGTCGTCCACTATGGCATCTTCACATGTTGCCACAATAGTGCCAAAGAGCTCCCAGTTGGTGGTTATTCTGGCAGTTCTCTTCTTAAACTTTGCAGCCCTTTTTCCCCGCTCAGTGAAGTAGGATTTTGCATGAAGGAGATGGTGGTCTGATCCCATTTGGAATTTTGGGACAACAGCAACATTGGTCATGCAAAACCATCGATTGAATATGATGTAGTTAATTTGGTTGTGGAAACGTCCACCAGGAGGCTCCCATGTCCAACGTTTAGATTCGGTCTTCTGGAACTGTGACATTAAAATGTATGGTCTTGGTTGACATGGTGAACTCAGATAGTCTCTCACCCTGTTGGTTCCATTCTAGGCCATGGGTCCCAATGTGGAGTTCTTCAGCCAATCTTCCCGGTCCTATCTTGGCATAAAAATTACCAACAGTGCTCTTGTAGAAGCTTTGGTCTTCTTTATAGAACTTCTCCAGCTCCATGTAGAACTTCCTTCTCGATTTCTTCTTCATCATAATTGAATGTTGCTGTGTAGACAATGAAGATAGAAAGTGCTTGCAGTGAGCCACATCTATTTAAGTCTAATCATCTCATTCAGGATGTTAGGCATTCAAGTGAATCAATGCTTATGGCCAAGTTCGTGTTGACAAGGACACCCACACCACCAATGCCTCTTTTGTCGCACATTCCAAGGAACAGTTCTTCTCCATTGTTGAAAATGGAATGATGTGATAGATGCCTTCTTGTCTCAGTCAGACCAATGATGTAGTACTTGATCTTCTGTGCTTGTACCATCAGGTCCTCGATGGATGCTTCTGATGCCAGCCTACGTGCGTTGAAAGTTCAGTCAGTCATATACAACACAAACTCCTTAAACTTTGGACTCCCACTCTAGTCTAATACTAATTGTATATTGTGTTTAGTACTGAAATTTTGGGGAGGATAAAAAAATGATAACAAAAAAAGAAAGAAAAGTTTGAATTTCTATAGTACATATTGGAAGACTACAATGTAAATGCTTTAAATTCCAAGTGTCTACAACTCAGGAATCCTAAAAAAGCGATTTGGGTTTGTTCATAAAATGCTTCACTGAAAGTCTAGAAATGAAGCCATAAATATAAAACCTTTAAATTATCCACATTAGTTTTGGATTGCTAATGACAGTCTTAAAGTTAGAGAAGAGAACAAATTTAAGGGAGTTCTAGGAAGAAGATAATAGTTATTTTAATACTAAAATAGGTTATTTGATTTTAAAATAGACTTTTAATTACGTAGGGGTAATACTCGTAATATCAACAGTAGTATTTTAAATTTTATCACACCAATAATCCTGCCTTAAAATTTTTAGATTTTTCCAAAGATATTCAAAAAATAAAATTAAAATAAATAAAAATTTTTTTAAGGTAAAGGCCCTCCCGTTGATCGTCGATTTGCTCAAGCGGGCACAGTAACGTCTCCATTGGAGACTTTGTTGTTACTGTGTCTGGCATAAATTAAAATAAAATAAAATTCAATAATGACCAGAATGCAAAATTACATTAGAATTCTTAAAAGAAAAAATAGGAAAATGAAACATAAGAATAAATATTGTATAAAATTCTTCAATTAGTCAACAGAGAATCTAATCATATGGAAACTTTAGGACAATTAGGAAAAAATTGTGAGAAACACATACACAAAAACACACACATACACACTCACACATGCACACCCACACCATGCAGTTTTCTTCATATAGGTAAATATAAAATATCCTCATGGATAGACTACATTTTGTGATGAAAGAGATGTGTCAATAAAGTCATGTACTATCATTGAAATCATATCTTATACTTTTTTATATCATAAATAGGCTTTCACTACTTAAAGAAGGGGAGGATAACTTCAGATATTTGGAGATTAAACAGTATGCAACTAGCTATTGGGTTAATGAGAAAAAAAAATAATTTCTGTAAATAAATGAGAATGACCAAATAAAAATACTGAAAAAACAAATCAAAATATGTATTAAGATGGCAGTTTATAGCAAAAGAGTCTTAAACTGCTGAACAAGAAAAATCTCAAATAAATAATCTACTTCACAATTTAAAGAGCTAAAAAAGAACATTAAGTGAAAATAAATAAATGTAATGAATCTATAAAATTAGAACTGAAATAAAATATGCATAATTTGAAACTACAAGTAATCAAGGGAATCAAGAGTTGGTTGCTAAATAAAAATCAGTTTGTTTCTTAGTTTGATGGTTTCTGAAATGATAAACAAAACTGGCAATCCCTTTGCTAGATTAACAACAACAATACAATGAAAAAACTAATTTTGCTAATCCTAAAATAGATTGGAAATTAAAATGGAGAAATTATTCTAAGAGGTAACAGAAATACAAAGAACATTTATGAGGCTGTTATTAACAACTCTATGTCACTGCATTAGATATTGAAGAAGTGAGTGAATTTTTGGAATCATACAGCTTACCAATATGAAATCTGAAGGAAGCAGGATAACTGAGTATACCAGCCACAAAAAATTTTTAAAAAATGAATGGAAAAAGGAATCATAATTTTTCCAAAAACAAAAGCCTATTCTCAGGGAATACTACTCAATTATAGCAAAAAATGAAGTCTTGCCTTATGCTTCGATAAAGATGGAAACGGAAGGCATCATTCTAATTGAATTAATAAAGATAAAGACAAATACTGATTGCCCTACTCAAACTCACGTTAAGAGTAACAATGAACAAAGGAGATAGGTATTGTCTAATGTAAACTAATTCAGACTGTCACAAGAGCACTGTGATTTCCAAGGCAGAGAGAGGAGAAAAAAAGAGTGCTCGTGGATTGTGGTAGAGAGTTACTGGCACTTGATGGTGGGTTTGCTGCTATAATACTGTACCCTAAGATATCAATATTGACAGTACTGTCAACAAATGCTGCTACCATCTAAGAAGAACTAAAATTATAATCACTTCACTTAATCACTTAACTTCCCGTTAGTCGTCGATTTGCTCGAGCGGGCGCCAGTAACGTCTCCATTTGTCCCTGTCGCGTGCTAGTGTAGCCCAATGGCATCTCTTCGCTCCGGGAACATGGAGGGCCTCAAACCGATCGTTCATGATCTTGACAAAGAAGTCTGACCATCTGGTAGGTGGGCGGCCACGCGGTCTCTTGACATCCCGTGGAATCCAATCAGAAACAGCTCTAGTCCAACGGTCGTCTTTAAATCTCATTACGTGACCAGCCCATCTGATTTTCGACACCTTGGCATATGAGACAGCGTCCCTGATCCTTGATCGTCGACGGATGTCAGAACTCCGGATTCGTTCTCTCATTTGAGTGAAACGTGATATTCCAAGCATAGCTCTTTCTATTCTTCTTTGGGAGACCTGAATGGCGTTCTCATCTTGTTTGCGTAGGGCCCAGGTCTCTGAGGCATATGTTAATGCAGGAAGAACAGTGGAATCAAAGAGATGTGCCCGGAGCCGGAGGTTCTTCGTCCTCTTAGCTATTTCTTCGACGTTCTTGAAGGCGTTCCAAGCCGCTCTCTTCCTCCTGCGCAGCTCGGGTGCCAGGTCATTTCTCATGTTGACCTCTCGACCTAGGTACACATAGCTGTTGCATTCGGAGATGGTCGTTCCATTGAGAGCGATTGGGGCGTCAGGAACAAGGCTGTTTCTCATAAACATTGTCTTCGTAAGATTCAGCTGTAGTCCTACCTTTCCACACTCACGGTCAAAGTCGGCCAGCATTTGTGCCGCTTGGCTGATGTTTGGTGTTATTAAAACAATGTCATCAGCAAAGCGGAGGTGGTGTAGTTGCCGACCATCTATCTTCACTCCCATTCCTTCCCATTCCAGTCGTCGCATGATGTTCTCGAGGGTGGCACTGAAGAGTTTTGGTGAAATGGTATCACCCTGCCGCACCCCTCTCTTGACATCAACCAGCACTTCTTTGTAGAATGGTGAGATCCTGGTAGTGAATCCGCAATACAGCTCACGGAGGATCCTGATGTATTGGGCTTGAATGCCCTGATTGGCTAGGGCTTCAATGACCGCTTCCGTCTCAACAGAATCAAATGCCTTCTTTAAATCAATGAACGTTAAGCAGAGCGGCATCTTGAACTCCCGAGAAACCTCAATGAGCTTGGTTACCGTGTGGATATGGTCGATGGTGCTGAATCCTTTGCGGAACCCTGCTTGCTCGCATGGTTGTCCTTCATCTAGTGTTCTGCCAATCCTATTCAGGATGACTGGAGTGAACAGCTTGTAGATGACAGACAATAGGCAGATCGGGCGATAGTTGCCAATGTCATGGATGTCTCCCTTCTTGAACAGTAGTACGGTCCTGCTGGTTTTCCATTGGGATGGAACCTTGCATTCAGACAGGTAGCGAGTGAAGAGCCAAGCCAGTGTATTGATGAGTACTGATGGCAGGTTCTTCAGGTGTTCAGGTCTGACCTTGTCTGGGCCGGGTGCTGTTTGCTTCTTTACCAACGAAATGGCGTGTCGGATTTCGGAAGGGAGAACGTTAGGAACGACGTACCCATCCTGTGGAATTTGGTATGTCGGCAAGTGGACATGGCTGTCGAAGAGATTTGAGTAGAAGTCATGGATAATCTTCTCCATTGCCGTTCTGGAGGATGTGATGTATCCATCAGGACGTCGGAGGGCAGTCATCTTGGTCTTATAGTTGGCGAAGGACAGGCGGGCGCTACGAATACTTTTCCCGGCTTCTGCCGCATCTACCAGTACTTCTGCTCTTCTCTCTTTGAGGTCTTCCTTGATCGCATCTCTGCACTGCTTTGCAAGCTCGGACGTTAGCTTGCGGTTGCCTGAGGCATGCGCCAAACCACGCTGGCGAATTATGTCAAGAGTTTTCGAAGATAGGCGATTTTTTGTGGCTATCTCTCTCTTGGCGTTCCTCGCACATTCATGGAGGTGCTGAACCAGTCGATCGTATTTCTTGTCAATGTTGTCAACAATGGCATCTTCCCATGTTGCCGCAATAGTACCAAAGAGTTCCCAGTTGGTGGTCATTCTGGGAGTTCTCTTTTTGAACTTTGCAGCCCTTTCTCCCCGCTCTGTGCAGTAGAATTTTGCACGAAGGAGACGGTGGTCCGATCCCGTTCGAAATTTTGGGACAACAGTGACATCAGTCAGGCAAAACCATCGATTGAATATGATGTGGTCTATTCCGTTGTGGAATCGTCCACCGGGAGACTCCCTTGTCCATCGTTTAGATTCTGCCTTCTGGAACTGTGAGTTACCATGAATGGTCTTGGTCGACATGATGAACTCAGACAGTCTCTCACCCTGTTCGTTCCATTCTAGGCCATGGGTCCCGATGTGAAGTTCTTCAGCTGATCTTCTCGGTCCTATCTTGGCATTAAAATCACCCACAATTATCTTGTAGAAGGTGTGGTCTTCTTTATAGAACTTCTCTCGCTCCATGTAGAACTTCTCGATTTCTCTTTCATCATAATGAGATGTTGGTGCGTAGACAAGGAAGATAGAAACTGCAGGCAGTGAGCCACATCTATTCAAATGTAAACGTCCGATTCGGGTTGTTAGGCATTCGAATGAATCAATGCTCTTGGCCAAGTTTGTGTTGACAAGGACACCGACGCCTCCAACACCTCTTTTATTGCATGTTCCGAGGAACAATTCTTCTCCAGTGTCGAAAACGGCATGGTGAGATTCGTGCCTTCTTTTCTCGGTCAGACCAATGATGTCGTACTTGATCATTCGCGCTTGTACCATCAGGTCCTCGATGGATGCATCTGATGCTAGCGTACGTGCATTGAAAGTACAGACGATCATTTTTGTCTTCCTTCGTTGTGGCAGCCTACGTCGGCCTTGAGATTTTGTTGGCCTCTCCTTTCTCATCCTTCTCAGTGCTGCCATGTCGGTGAAGCCTTCAGGGTCAGGTGAATGAGACCAGTTGTAGTTACTGGTTTTGGCATATCGAATACACAGCGGATAGCTTGCCAGGCTCTTCCGTGCGGGCGGAATACTCTCGGTAGCTTGCCAGTCTTTCCGAGAGGTATAGAGGCTTTTGGGGTGACCTCTAATCACCCTTGTAGGTGTTACCATATTTGAACCCTATCAAATATGGTACGACAATTCCAGAAGATGGGTATTTAGTGTCTTATGATGTGTCCGGAAAGCATCCTGGAGTGTGGCGACGTCTGGGTAGTGGAAGTAGTGTCGAGAGTGGAAATCTGCCAGTGGGGTATTTATCTGGGTAGGGTGGGTCTCCTGTGCACAATTCGATCCCTGGGTGGTTGATGGAAGCAGACAGGGCAGGGTAGGGTGGGGCTCCTGATTAGAATCCCTTTGTCACCTGTGGTGGTGGGAGCAAGCAGAGAAGCTCTGTCCCTGGGTCCGCCGAGCCTGGAGTCCAAGGTCTCAGAGAGTTCCACTTATCTTGTTCTGTGGGTTTTCAGTTGTGCGTGGGTCTCGGCCGGAGCTGCCGCGCGGGTCCGGAAAGCGTCCTGGAGTGTGGCGACGGCTGAGTAGTGGAAGTAGTGTTGAGAGTGGAAATCTGCCAGTGGGGTATTTATCTGGGTAGGGTGGGTCTCCTGTGCACAATTCGATCCCTGGGTGGTTGATGGAAGCAGATTCTAAGGGATTCTAATCAGGAGCCCCACCCTACCCTGCCCTGTCTGCTTCCATCAACCACCCAGGGATCGAATTGTGCACAGGAGACCCACCCTACCCAGATAAATACCCCACTGGCAGATTTCCACTCTCAACACTACTTCCACTACCCAGCCGTCGCCACACTCCAGGATGCTTTCCGGACCCGCGCGGCAGCTCCGGCCGAGACCCACGCACAACTGAAGACCCACAGAACAAGATAAGTGGAACTCTCTGAGACCTTGGACTCCAGGCTCGGCGGACCCAGAGACAGAGCTTCTCTGCTTGCTCCCACCACCACAGGACGCTTTCCGGACCCGCGCGGCAGCTCCGGCCGAGACCCACGCACAACTGAAGACCCACAGAACAAGATAAGTGGAACTCTCTGAGACCTTGGACTCCAGGCTCGGCGGACCCAGGGACAGAGCTTCTCTGCTTGCTCCCACCACCACAGGACGCTTTCCGGACCCGCGCGGCAGCTCCGGCCGAGACCCACACACAACTGAAGACCCACAGAACAAGATAAGTGGAACTCTCTGAGACCTTGGACTCCAGGCTCGGCGGACCCAGGGACAGAGCTTCTCTGCTTGCTCCCACCACCACAGGACGCTTTCCGGACCCGCGCGGCAGCTCCGGCCGAGACCCACGCACAACTGAAGACCCACAGAACAAGATAAGTGGAACTCTCTGAGACCTTGGACTCCAGGCTCAGCGGACCCAGGGACAGAGCTTCTCTGCTTGCTCCCACCACCACAGGTGACAAAGGGATTCTAATCAGGAGCCCCACCCTACCCTGCCCTGTCTGCTTCCATCAACCACCCAGGGATCGAATTGTACACAGGAGACCTAGCCTACCCAGATAAAATTATAATAACAGCAGTAAACATAAGAGTAAGGAGTATGTCAATAAATATTCCCTAAAATATATGATGATAAGACTGGACACATACTACAGTGAATAAGAAATGCATCATTCACTAACTGTTCCCAGTGTTCTTTATATATGGCCCCCTGAGCACAGCCAGGAGTGGCCTCTGAGTTCAGAGCCAGGAGTAAATCCTGAACACCTCCAGGTAGAACCCCCCCAAAAAACAGTAAATAAATGAAAAGAATTAGATGTTATTTACTATTATTAAATACAAAACTATTAATAATAAGCTTTATATCAGTATTACTTTATAAATTAGTTATACTTAACTCTATCTGCCTTTTGGAAAAAGGATTGAGGTTGCAAATAGTGCAATGGCTTCTCATCACAAATCTGCACTCAGCTATTTAAGTGTGTGAAAATATTAATTAGAAAATATTCAAACAATTTAAATAATTATATATGGAAATTAAAATTAGAATTATGTGACTCCCGTGGAACTTAAGGACCTCTTCTAAGCACAATCTGAATGTGAATTTTATGCAGAAATTCTGTAGATGTGACCAGACACAAATAGAAACATCCTGACCCATAAGTACTGACAAAGACCGAGTCCCCTCCCCTGGTGCACCGCTATAGTGCTGAGTGATTTCTCTGCCCACTTATTACTAACCCAAAATAAAACATTGTTCTGTGCTGGGAGATTTCAACTCCAAGAATTACAAAAACATTATGATTTCTTTGTGATATCGATGCCTTGAGTATTCTGTTTCTTTCACCAAGGAGAAATATTTCATGAAAAGCAAAAGATCTCTTCTACAGGGCTGGTAATGATCTTTTATTTTTCTCTCAGTTGTGATTTCCAGGAAAACAAAGATAGACATGATTCTCTTTGTGTTTTTTAGTTGGTAGTTTTCTGGATGCAGACATTTCTAATTTTGTGGTTACATATATATGTAGCATACATACATATATATGTATATGTATGTATATACATATATACATATGTATATATATCTTCTAAAGTCACTATCACTGTCACTGCCCTCCCATTGTTCATCTATTTTCTTGAGTGGACCCAGTAACATTGTGAGATTTCTTACTGTGTTTGGCATATGGAATACGTCATGGGTAGCTTGCAAGGCTTTGCCGTGTGGGCAAGATACTCTTTGTAGCTTGCCAGGCTCTCCAAGAGGGGGAGAAGAATCGATCTAGGGTCAGCTGTGCTGGCCACGTGCAAGGCAAACGCCCTACCCGCCGTGCTATCGCTCCAGCCCATCTTCTAAAATAACCTATTTATTTATATTTGTAATAAGACTGGAATGTACCACAGTTACATAATAGAAGTGACAAAGGCTTAGGAGAATGATCTGATAAAAGGACCTCCATTTATTAGCTAGGTGAAAAATGTATTCAACTCGGGTAAGAACTAATTTTCTGGCCAAATAATTCCAGTTCTTGTAAAAAAAAAAGAAAAGAAAAGAAAACTTGTTCTATTCAAAATGAAAGGAAATTCTCATTTAGGCTAATAACTGAAGGAACAGCCAGGCAATTCCCACTCTCATAATCTCCTCTATTACCAAACAAAACATAGAATCAACTGATTTTATTTCTGTGACAATTAATTCTCACTCTTTTTGGCTCACCCCTAACTCTTTCTTTAAATGAGGATAATAAGGATGGCTAAATTTCAGATCTCTTTTATTTTCCTGAGGATCTAATTCTTTAATTCTCAAAATGGTGTCGGTTGGCCCCATTGGTGGCTTATGTGGGGCAGAAAGGAGAGAGATCGTCACTTTCTCCTGATCCGCCTCTGCCACCCTGAGACCCGGCTGGAAAGGCTAGGACTGATAAAATCTGTGATGAGCCACTGCTTTGCACGCACCAAATCCCAGCCCCACGAGGTGTCCATCAAGCCACACCTGATGTCCTCTTGGTCTTCTCAGCATGGGAGTTGATTCCCTCCACCAGATTTCCCAGGGAGCCAGACTCAGTTTGGGATGAGAAATTGCTCTTTGCAGGAAAAGAAAGAAAAGTCAGTTCTAGACCTTGCCCAGAGTTACTGGGTTCTTGTCTTTCCTTGAATTTCAGGACCAGACAAAGAGTGAAGTAGAACAGATTTTATTTGGAGGTTTTTTGAAGGTGAGAGGGCAGGGAAATTGAAAGAGAGTGAGAGACAGAGACAGAGACCAACAGAGAGAGAGAGGGGAGGGACAGAGAGAGGGAGTGAGAGAGAGAGGACAGAGAGGGAGGAGAGAGAGAGAGAGAGAGAGAGAGAGAGAGAGAGACGAGCAGACGAGCTCAAGGGAGACCTCAGACTTCTCCAAGGGCGGAGAGACCCCCTGCACACATCTCAGCATTAGATAGGAAAGTACACATTCCAATAGGGTAGATGCAGGTGACAGATGTGCTCAGGCAACAAATGTGCTCCACCACGTTGGCAAAAGCAGCCCATGATGAGCTGGAGTGATAGTACATCAGGTAGGTCATTTGCCTTGCACGCAGCTGGCCCAGATTCGATTCCCAACATCCCATGTAATCCCTGAGCACTGCCAGTAGTAATTCCTGAGTGCAAAGCCAGGAGTAACCCCTGTGCATTGCCATGTGTGATTCCCCCCCCCAAACAAAAAAAAACAGTAACAACAAAAAAAGCAGCACATGGGCTCAGACAGCATATGCACACTCTCTCTTTGTTTAAGGTGTCTTTTATAGGATTTCCCCAAGCTGCCCCCAAATGGGGCTTTCTAGCTAAATAAGAGTCCATTGCTTGGGTTGCTGCTAAGTGGGTAGAGTTGGATGTGATCTTTTTGGAAACCCCTTTTCTTGATCTTTGTTTCTGCTGGATCTTCTCTCAGAGGGTGGGTCGAGCCTTCTCAGGTCTGGGCTAGCTGAGGGTTAATCAGATTAAAGGAAAGAATTGAGGGTTCTCCAGTAACTTCCTTTAGGCATGTTCTATAGGGAGGGGCCCAGTCTCCTCAGGGTCTGCTGCTGGAGAAGGTCTTATCAGGGCTTGGTTTCTGTATCCACAAAGTGGTCAACTTTAGGACTAGTGGCTTCATTTCTTCCCAGAAATTTAATTGCTGTGATGCGGGGGGGGGGGGGGGGGGCGGGAATTTTTCTAACATATTTGCATACATCATATTCCCTCCTAGAGATTACACCTCCTTAAATCTTTAAGAAAAAAATGATTGAAGGTCATCTACTGAAGTCGCTTCATGCTGACAATTAGCTGTCGACCCTCCCTGCAGAAGGGTTGAAATCTCATGCTACTTTAGTTTTAATGGGGCTGAGGCAATGAACTGGTTACGTTTCTGAAGTTATTGACATCTGAAAGAAAAAGATCAGCTAGGCTAAGTAATGACATGTTGAAATGATTAGACCTTGGAGGAGTAAAAGGACAGAGTGGTTTGCTGAAAGTTAAAACAATAAAAGTCTAAACAACATAATGCCATATCTATTCCTGTGATTATAATAAAAGAAGCAGTATCTTCACCCATGAGTTTGGTTGATAGAAAATGATTTACCGTCTCCATATTTTTCTAATTGACATAGAAACACCAAGCTACTGCTCTGGGTTTCTCAGTACAAATCTGTAAAGCTGCCAATGCACTGCAGGTGTCAAAAAAGGAAATAGTTGATATTTATATACTGACCATTTGAACATCCACATGAAGTCAAGCTGCCAATCCTCCCCTGAATATGTTCCTTGATACTGAATTGGTCATGTTAGGAGAGGAGGCCTAAGATTTCCACTCGGTTCATTAATGACACATAAAGCACAATACTAAGTTACTTCTCTTATGATCCTATTCAGTCCCTTCCCCAGGAAGATGGTTTTCATGAATATGGTTAAAGTATCTTCTCTTCCCATGCAGGAAGATTCAAGTAACCCTTCAATAATCTTCCAGTACATTGGTCCAGGGATTTGGAATTTTCCTTGTTTGGTAAACCACCCGTTAACTTCCTTTTGGAAACTGTGTTCCAATGTCCATTCTTCTCTTCTGTTGTATATTCTGGCTTAGCAGAAATATTCTCTGGATAGGACATTAATCCTGTGATGGAAAAGAATTAAGAGCTGTCAAAATAATCCTTGTTCTCTCCAAATGACTAACTGTGCTTATAGAAACAAGAATGAATACTTAGGATCAGTTCAGATGTTTACTGCCTTTTGAACTGAGGTTCCCCCTGGTAAAGTTCTGGCTTCCACTACCTTGGTCAGACTAGTGACAGCATGCACAACATTGAGTTCCTTTATAGACTAGGCTGCTTACCTACAGTCAGTAAACCATGTTTTTTTCTGGATCACCTAAGGGGGTTACCCTTGAAATCAAGCCTAGTAGAATACATTTATTCAATCATCTTTGTAGAACTAGAATCTAAGTTTTACATAAAGGCAAGTTACAAAAGCATGGTTTGCTCACAACCTTCACATTAAGTTTGCCAGGTGGCTTAACAAACCTGGCTTATTCTTTTGCATAAACACAGTAAGATTGGAGAACTCTCCATTCGGGTACCCCATTATTTACTGAGAAATCCTGTCAACTGGCCAAGACAGAGAGGAGACATACTAATAATAGCATTTAATATTTTACTTGGCATGTCAGAGTTACCCAGGTCTAGACATAAAATGTGAATATCAGTTCCCACAATGAGCTGGAGCTGGCCTTGGGGCTCTCACTTTCAGTAGGAGTGTTCTGGCAGAAAAGAGTCTAACCCATCCCCTCTCCAGGGCTGGGAGCGATCCTGGTTTTCAGATTTTGCCTGACACTAAGAGCAGGGTCCAGTCTGGGTCAGTCACTGCAGACCTGCAGGTTTCTCACTTTCCATAGTAGAGATAATTTCCAGTTCTTCCTTGAGCTTGCCTGCATTGAGGGTCTCCCTTATGTTTGTAGAGTACTTGGAATAGTACCTTTTAAATATCTGCTTCTGTCATTTAGATAATCTCTTGACTCTGTTTCCCTGGAAGAGGGCCTTGGGGTTCCTTAGCTGGATTTCCTGTCTGTATGCTGGTGTAGACCCTATGCAGAAAGACTTTTATCTGATTTATGGGAATCAACATAGTGCCCTGAAGTATCAAAAATGTATTGAAGGTACAAAGAAGATAAGAGCAAACATTTCACTTTATTATCAATGAGATGTAATACACTCATTTACCGTGGATTCCAGTCAAAAGAAGCATTAAGATATGTAATTATAGAATAGAATTCATTTAATTCCGTGTTGAAAATCTTGATTTCCAATAATTTAAGAGCACTGTAACAGGAGTCAAGTATTAAGACCTGTAGAGATAGAGCATACAGATTAACATCATGTCTAAAACACCCGACCGAGGTCACCAGTTGCCCCCCACGAGCGGCTCTCTGGCACGGCCACGGCCCCAGAAGCACAAGGACTTAATACAGAAATCCAGCTGCTTGGAGCAGAAAAGTGAACGGACTATGCATTAATCCAGGCCATCTTGCCTGCCCGGAGGGGAAAGGGTGTTGCCCCATTCGCCCTCTCCTCTCTGGAAAGAAAGATGGTGGCCGCATGGGAGCCTTGTGGAGAGCAGGTATGAGCTGGGGTGGGATGCGACTGAAACCTCGTGGGACAGGTGGGGGGAAGCGGCGGGCGATCCAGCCCGTCCTTCACGCCCGACCGAGGTCACCAGTTGCCCCCCACGAGCGGCTCTCTGGCACGGCCACGGCCCCCGAAGCACAGAGACCAATCTCTTAATTATCTGACTCTCAGTAGAAATACTTGCAGGGTTAATAAATAAAATAGCAGAAATCCAAAATCGCGCAGCCGCAATAGCCATCATTTAATTCTTGAACCCAGCTTTAGAAAACAGTTCATTTCACAATGCTTTTTCAGCATGGCTGAGTTTGGGGGGGGAGTGGTAAAGTCTAAATAATAATGGTGCAACTTTTATCAAAACAATGAAGCTAGTCAAAGTAGACAGAGTGTTAACTAGAATTCATCTACCCAACAGACACTGGGGGCGGGGGGTTGGGGAGGGCTTACTGGGGTCCTTCGTGGTGAAAAATATGTATTGGTAAAGGGAATTGTGATTGATATTTGCATGACTGAGACCTAAACTTGAAAGCTTTGTAATTTTTCCCACAGCGATTCAATAAATAAATAAATAAATAAATTGAAAAATAAATAAATAAAACATTTAGCTCCATGTTGAAAATCTTGATTTCCTGTAACTTTTAAAGGATTCAATTATCTAAGAGCACTGTAACAGGAGTCCAGAAAATGCATCTGATATCTTTTTCATAGGTATTGTCAAAATAGTATTAGAACAATTCTGCAGACGTAATTTACAGTTTCTTATGACAATACAGTTTGACCAGAGTGTCTTTCCTTAAAACACAACCTCAAACTTACACATTCCTTTATATTCTCAAACGTCCTGCACATTCCTTTATGCACATTCTGTCCTGTTACTTTCCTTCATTCCATTTCAAAATCAACTTCACTTTAACAAGATTCTTTTCCTTTTTTCCACTGATTATATCTCCGTCCATTATCTTTCTTAAAACATACAAACATACATCTGTACTTCTTAGAGTCCCGTCGTACAAGTTTAACCTTATTTTATTGAGCTTAATACAACATGGTCTCCCAAGAAGTTAAGACACAAATTTACAATCATTTTCTCATTTAGCATGACAAAACTGTACTCTACAGTAGTATTTCAAAAGCATTGCATCAGTTCTATAGATATTCAAAAGGCTTTAAGGATACTCACAATTATAGTTTTTACATCATACATTCATTTGGCAAAAGTTAACTTCACATTAGAAATTAACTAGGAAACATCATTAGTATTCTTCTTTCTTCTAAAAAAACAGATGGTAAATGATTAAAATACTTAAAGATTAGCATGAAACAATAAGGATTTCATACTTGTGTACAAAGTACTCTTAGGGTCAAGACTAAGTTTATACCTGATGACAAAGATTACATGAAACAAAGTTATGCTAATAATAGCATGCATTTTCATGTACTGTGCAGATTAACAATGGTCTGGAAAAAACTGAGTAGTTTAGTAGTTTAGTAGTTTTCCCACATTTTCCATGAAATTATCCATTCTCAGAAACCTCTAAAGCCAAAAGAGGCTGTACTTGTCCGCTTCAATTTTAAAGTGACTCACTTTTTCTTCAGTAAATCTGAAGCTGGTCTGGAATTCCAGCAGGAAATCCTGTTATCTTTAAAACATTTACCAAGATACAATGCTGTGCCTTCTGACTATCAGGCTGACATCTGAGATTGAGCATTTAACTCTTTACTAAATAGCTCTGACACTTAAATTACCAAGTCTCAGATATCAAATAAGACTGGTAGGCTAAAAATTTTGTCAACAATTTTATAACTCTAGAATCTCACGTTTTAAATTAAACCATTACTCTTTGAACCTGATTTTATGTACCACAATTATTTCAACTCACAAGATTTTCTAGGTAAGATATTCTAATAATCCAATACAGATACAAACAATATGTACATTGACATACCACATTAAGAAAACTTTTGAAGTATTATTTTTTTATGAAATGAAAAAATCTTCTTTGTCTTAATTTCAATTGTTCCCATGAGCATTCTACAAAGGATAATTTTAACAATTCCACAAGAAAAAATAGAAACATGCTTTCAGACAAAAAAAAGTTCCTTGATTCTCACTAAACTTTCAGATGTCAGCGTAAGAAAACACTTGAACTCTCAGCATTTATGGAAACATAAGAAAACTTTCTTTGATTTAATTTCAATAGCTTCTGTACCATTGCTATTTGTAAAACAGCCTAAATTCTCCTTAGAATTAGCTGAGTCTTAGAAGGCAAAGCTCTGCACTGCCTCACAAAAGTCTTATCCCTCTTTTATTTTGGGTTCCCTGCCCTTTCTAAACAGTACGGGATCTGGAGCTTAGAGGATTTCAGGGATCAGGAATTCTTTACTCTTCTCCAGTAAGATGAATATTAAGAATTTCAAATTCTCCTCATTCTCAACACTCAATTTAGAGGCTTTTCCATTTGTTTTTGGTCTAACAAGGTCCAAAAGCATCTAACCCTTTTAAGTTGTTGGGTTTCATATCACTCTGACCTCTCATGATGATGCGTTTTGCCCAGCTCAAAGGATTTCTCAACATGGCTCCAAACATTCAAGTGTTCCACATATACAGAGAGACCTACTGATTGAAGAAATTGACTACAAACACAACATAGACATCTACACATATATACAGTTGTCCTATTGATCTGGTCCTTCAAAAATGGCAGGGAGAAAACTGAAGGATCAAGAAAGGAAGGGGTAGTCCTCAGGCAATGTTAGCCTTGTTGCTGATTGGGAAATCTCCCCCTTCCCCACATCCCAGTCTGACCAGCCTGTTTCCTGCTTGTTAAATATAGGTCAAAAAAGCACTTTTGTTAATAAAACCAGCAAACTAAATCATGGTGAAGTTGTTTTAAATATAAGTGGTCAAGATGTTACCATTTTAAGGTCAAGACTAGTTCTGATGCAGGGAGTTAGTGTTTTCTTATCAGACCTACTTGCCTACATCAAAACAATGGGGTGTGACCCAATATAGGAATTAATAGTTGAATATGGGAGGCTACAAAAGTATATTAAATTAATTCAATTTATTCATGATTTCTTAACTGTATATTTTGTACACAAACATTATATAATTGTATACATATCTCATATACATAAATACTTTGGGTTCTACAAAAATATCTCAGATGAAAAGGAATTACAAGTAGGAAAAAATAATAAACAACCCTAATACTATAACACCATCCAGTTTCCTTCTCATGTTGGTGGGCCCCATGGGTGGCTTATGTGAGGTGGGGAGAAGAGTGATGGCTACTTTCCCCCAAGCTGCCTCTGCCACCCTGATATCCAGAGTTTCAGCTTCTTGTCTCAGCTCACAGAAAAGAATTTCAGGAGTAGATGAGCATTGATGTAGAACAGATTGGAGGTTTTTGAAAGTGAGGAGGGAGGGAAAGAGAGAGAGGGTGTTACACACTCTAGAGAGAATGTGGGCTTCTCCAAAGGCAGAGAGAGTCCCTATAGACACCCCAGCATTAGATAGGAAAGTACACACATCAAGAGGGGAGGATAGGGCGACACATGTGCTTGTACACAGCACATGGGTTCGTACAGCGTATGCATGCCCTCCCTTTGTTCAAGATGGCCTTTATAGGGTTTTTCCAAACCACCTATCGATGGGGCTTTCTAGTTAGAAATCTGTTGCTAGGGTTGTTGCTAAGTGAGTAGAGTTGGGAGTAGTCTTCTCTGAAATTCCTTTTCTTGACCTTTGTTCCTGTTGGATCTTCTCTCAGAGGGTGGGTCCAACCTTCTATAATCTGGGCTAGGGAAGGGTTGATCAGATTAAAGGAAGGAATTTAGGGTTCTTCAGTAATTTCTTTTAGGCTCTCTCTGTAGGGAGAGATTCAGTCTCTTCAGGGTCTGCTGCTGGAGAAGGTCTTATCAGGTCTTGCTTTCTGTATCCACAGAGTGGGTCATACTTAGGACTGGTTGCTTTATTACTTCCCAGAAATTTTATTTCCATAATGTATGTGTATTTGTGTGTGTGTGTGGCGGGGGGGGGGGTAAAGCGGGAGAATGGTGGCTTCCCTCACCTACTGTCTACATCACTTCCAGTTTAGTTAACTTTTAACATCACTTCCCATATCCCTCTCAAAAATTCCATGTCCTACCTGGATTTCAAACCAAGCTTCATGTGCCCCTGAGTGCCACTTTGTGAAATTTATTCTTCAGTTTTATATCACTCGGTTTCAACTCCAGCTGGGAGATTTTATTATATTCTATCAGTTTAGAAATGCTCAGGATAATCCTCAGCATCCTATGTTTTCTGTTGTTGATCTTTTACTTATTTTTATGCATTATTTTCTAACACATTATACATCTACTAATGCAATTTAATCACTACAATTATTAATTCTTAAGGCTGGAGCGATAGCACAGTGGGTAGGGCTTCTTGGAAATAATAAAATTCCAGAAGAAATCATCCAGCCCTGAAGTTGGCCAAAGGCATGAAGAACACCTCTCTTTGAGATGCAAATTCTAAACTCTTTTGAGACTAGAGAAGGGTGAATCTTTCAGGAAAAAAAATTCAAGTTGCAGTTTGGTACAGGTAATCTAATGGTTAGGATAAGGACAGGAAAGGACCAGCAAGCCTGCAAGTTTCTCCCTGTCAAACA